>NC_071999.2:47909653-49159653 GCF_028885655.2 Pongo abelii
CTAGAAGACTAATGGTTACAGTACAGCGTGATAGGTGCTATGATAGAGGAAGCCAAAAAGAAGGATATTTAATTAAACTAGATTGAGGAGACTTTCCAAATCAAGTGAGGCTAAGTTATATTTCAAAGAGTGAGTAGGAATCAGACTATGCAGGGAGAAGAGCATCACATGAGCAAATGGAAAATAGCAGTGCATGAGTTTGCTAGGGCTTCCATAACAAAGTATTGTGATACTGGTGGCTTAAAGAACAGAAATTTACTATCTTATAGTTCTGGAGGCTAGAAGTCCAAAATCAAGGTGTCTTCAGGGTTGGTTCCTTCTGAGGGCTATGTGAGAAATATCTGTTCCAGGCTTCTCTTTTTGGCCTGCAGACTCCATCTTCGTTATGCATCTCTTCACATCATCTCCCTTGTATGCATGCTTCTGTGTCCCGATTTCCCCTTTTTATAAAGACACTTTTCATAATGAATTTGAACCCACTCTGGGAGCCTCATTTTAACTTATTTCCTCTGTAAAGATGCTATCTCTGAATAAGGTCACATTCTGAGGTGCTAGGGGTTAGGGCTTCCACATAAATTTTGAGAAGTGTGGGTCTCAACCCATGACAAGCATTAAGTTCTCCTTTCAAGATGGTGGAGTAAAGACGTTTCTGTTCCATTCTCCCCAAAATTACCCTAAACAAAGGAGAAAATGAAATACACACAAGCGCTATCTTCAAAAACCAAAAGAACCATATTCACAGAGGGAAATCTATGAAGACAAAGTAGATAAAGAAACAGTAAGTGACTTAGAGAGGAAAAGAGCAAACCTGAAGACTTGCTGGAAGGGGCTAGAGGACACCCATGGGGAGCCAGTTCTCTCCACAGAGCAACATGAGGGCCCAAGAAATGGATGCACCAGCTATTGAGGAAGACAGATGGATAATAGCAGGTAAAAAGGAAGGAATTACTAGATAGTCTCAGTAGAAGCCCTTCACCCCCAGATACCTGCTCCTACCTTGAAAATGCAGGTGCTAATTCACTCAACACCAACAGGAAATGAAAAGTGTATTTTCTGGATAAACTAAACCAGGCATACGTGTAAAGACAGCATCAGTGGACAAATGCCAGGCTGAGAATGAAATGACTCTATAAAGTCCTGCATACTGACCAGTGAGCCTCTGAGTCCCTCTTTTTGAAGTTTTCTTCTGGTTCCTGTACTGTTTCTTCTGAGAACTAATAAGTGATATATATATTTTTAAAGTAACAAAGAGAAAAGGAGGACTTTGGAGAAATTTTTAAAAAATCTCCCCTTCTTCCCCCCAAAAAAACCAAATCAGTATAATATTTAGAAGATATGGTCAAGAAAATATGCCAAAATATAGAAAAAAGGTAGTCAAAGAAAACTTACAGGAGAAAATCTCTAAAGTTAGAAGATAAATCCGGGAGGTCTACAATTTGAATAATAGAAATTCCATAAAGAGAAAATGAAAGGATATAAATCAGAGAGATAACACAAGAAAATCATCTAGAAATACAGATGAATTTCCAGACTGAAAATGAATTTAAAAAAGACTTTCACACTAAATCACAGCATTACAGAATGCCAGAAAAAGAAAAGATGACATTAAAGTATTTTCATGGGAAACAAAGAAAATCCCTCATATAAAGCCTGAAATTCACATGGCCTTGGATTTCTCAGGAACCAGTATTCAAAGTTAGAAGAGCAATGCCTCAAAATTCTGGAGGAAAATTCTTTCCAGTTTGGAATAGTCGTCAATAAAAATGCAAGCAAAGTATGAGAGCTGAATAAAGATAGTTTCAGACATGGAAGGACCTGAACATGTTTACCTTCCATGTGTCTTCTCTTGGGAAGCTACTAAGTAATATGCTCCACCAAAACAAAGAAATAAAGCAAGAAAATAGAAGAAATGAGGCCCAGAAATCAGACAACCCAACATGGGAAAGCAATAAAAGCAATTCCCAAGATAACTTTAAAACAGTGATTCTCAACCTCGGCTGCACATTAGGAGGGCCCGGAGAGCTTTTTCAAACCCTGAAGCCCAGGTCACAATACAGCAGGCTCTCTGGAGGTGCAACCCAGGTATCCGTGATTTTTAAAGCTCCCTAGGTGAATCCAGAGTGCAGAGGAGGCTGAGAACTATTGTGTTAAAGGAAAGTCCCAGAACAACAGCTGTGCGGCAGGCCTACAAACACCCAGGACAGGTTAAAGCAGGAGGAAAGAGGGATCCAGGAGGGAGAGAAAAAAAAAAATTGACAAGTTATCTGACAGGAATAAGTTGGAAAATTGTTTAGAAATTTGCATCAAAAGGCATTTTGTAGAACAGTCACAAAAGCTGTCAGAAGACAGTCAAATGTTCAAAGGAAACTAAGAAAACGCTAAAATAAAATATGTTTAAAGAGTTGTGCAGAAGGTATAACCAGAGTATACCAACTGGCTTGGCAGTGAGAAAATGTTTATATAGTCATAATAGGCAAAGCTCAGATTACTGAATAATTATAAGAATGAGAGGAAGAAATGAGTTAATAAGGTCTAAAATTGATTAGTCAAGAGATATCAACACATATTAACAGATATTCAGAGCTAACTAAGAAAAGAAACAGGTGGTGGGTTGCATAATGGCCCCCCAAAGATGTCCCAATCCCTGAAATCTGTGAATATTTCTTTATGTGACAAAAAGGACTTTGCAGAAATTAAGGATCTTGAAGCAGAGAGATTAGCCTGGATAGTCCAGGTGGGCCCATTGTAATCACAAACGTCATTATAAGAGGAAAGCAAGAAGGTCAGGGAGGGTGCAGAAGGTTGGGTGAGATGGAAGCTAAATTGGAGCAATGCAGCCGTGTGCCAAGGGTTTGGGGGGACAGGGGACAGATGCCCCCTGGAACCTTCAAAAGGAACCATTCCTGTTGATACCCTCATTTTAGCATTTTAAAACCCAGTTTTATTGCTGACCTCCAGAAGTGTTAAGAGAATAAATTTTTGTTCTATTAGGTCACCACATTTGTGGTAATTTGTTACAGCAGCAATGGGAAGTGTTCAAATGTTGGGGTGGAAGTGGGATTCAAGCAGCACAAAGGGACACATATTAAGTATTTTATTTGACTTCTTAATGAATGAGCATGTGACACGTAGATAAAAATTACAATAACCAACCTGCACTGAGTGCTCGCAGTAGAGTGAGAGAGGATAGCTGGAGAGGCATGAGCTATAGAACTTGGCCCCTCAGACATTAACGTGCACACACATCTTCCATGGATTGTATTAAATGCAAGCTCTGATTCAGGAGGTCTGCAGTGGGGCCTGAGATTGGTCTGCATCTAAATCTTTGCTCCTGATTTCAAAAGCTTTGCTTCCCCTTACCTTGCTTGCAAAAGCTTTGCTTCCCCTTACCCCTTTGCAGAAGCAAAGATTTAGACTCGAGGCCAGTCCTCCAGACCCTAGAGGACTAGAAAGGGGCCATTCTAAAGAAAGAGACAGAATCTAGAATTAAAGGAGAGAGGGAGGGACAGAGAGAGGAAAGGGCTTTGTGCCTAAGCTAAGACATTTTGATTTTATCCTTGAAGATATGGGGGACCACTGAATGATTTGGGGAAGAGAAACACCAGGATAAGATTTTTTCACATCGTTATTCTTTGTTGAAGAAGTAGGGGCACAAGGCCGGGTACGGTGGCTCACACCTGTAATCCCAGCACTTTGGGAGGCCAAGGTGGGTGGATCATTTCAGCCCAGGAGTTTGAGATCACCCTGCGCAATGTGGCAAAACCCTGTCTCTACAAAAACTACAAAAGTTAGCTGGGCATGGGGATGTGTGCCTGTGGTCCCAGCTACTCAGGAGGCTGAGGTGGCAGGATGGCTTGAGCCTGGGAGGTGGAGGTTGCAGTGAGCCAAGATCACGCTACTGCACTCTAGCCTGGGTGACAGAGTGAGACCCTGTCTAAAAATAAATAAATAAATACAAAATGGGGGCAGCAAACCAGAGACTAGAAACCATTTCATATTTGACTAGAAATATGCAGCGATGGTCGCTGAGGAAGGTCTGATGATGCTGGTACTTCTGCCTACGCACACAATACAGAGAACTATATTAATCCACATGTAAAAGTGAACCCTGTAAATATCTCTTGTCTGAAGTCCTAAGCCAAAAGGAATTTTCTTGTAACCACTAAAGGATTTTTCTTGTAATCTTTTACATTGACATAATTTTCTAGTATTTATTAAATCTCCATCTGCCAATGGCAGATCCACTTTTAAAGGAGAAAAGTACAAGAGGAAAAATCTTCTCAGGAAAGTTACATTAGGTAGTAAAATTAAAGTATTAAAAATTATATAAAAATTCTTCCAGCTCATCACACCCCATATAGATGGAAATCACATAGTGTTCACATTCTGTATGTTGACCATAGCTAAAGTAAACTGCAGGTGTCCTCTTTTTACAAAGAAATGTTCTTCACAGAAGTGCAATGTACATATTTGATTTTCCTAAAGCATTAGAAATGGTTCCGCAAAGCATTCTCAGAATAATTCTATGCATATGGATTAGACAGAATGAGAAGAGTATAATATGGATAAAAAGTCAATTAAATATATTGAACACTGAAACTGTATTAATAGTTTGGGGTTAAAATTGGAGCAGCTATTGCGTGGAGTTTATAAGGAACTGTCCTGGGTCCAATCCCGCTGCATATTTTCTATTAATAGCTCTGAGGATCCTATGACAAATGCACTAATCAATCCACAGAAAATGCAACTCTGGAAAACATTGCTAATGCTTTGGACGACAATATTAAAATTCAGGATGATCTTGTTAAATTGAAGAAATGAGCCAAAATCAATAGAGCTGCACACGCAGTTCTGCCAGGTGTTCCACATCACAGGATACAGGGAGCCCTAAACGGAAAGGAAGACCAGCCCGGTAGGCAAAACTCCAGTTGGTAAAGCTATCCAACTCCCGTTCTCCCTCTCCCTCCCTGACAGCCACAAGGATATCCAGACAGGTGTTTAGGGCTGTCATCTACACATGATTTAACTCCATTGCCTACAGCTTCTCAACTCTTTCCCCCAGAGCCCTGTAGTGAGGGAAGAGAGATGATGGATTTCCTTTAATATGACTTGTAGGGCCCACACTGATGAATTTAGACTTCAGAACATCACATTAGAAGCAGAAAAAAAAAATTAGGAAGCAACTAAAGATTTCTAAGTAGGAGTATAATGACCTCTTCCTAAGGAGTGTCATAATATCTTCCTGACATTTAAAAACATGGTCTCTATTGAGAAAGGGATAAGGGGAGATGAAGATGAGGGTTCTTTTTTTTTTTTTTTTTTTTTTTTTTTTTTTGCTTTTTTTTTTTTTAATCAACTATGTTGAGGTAAAATTTACATACAGTAAGTCATGTACAGTTAAAGGGTGCAGTTCAGTGAATTTTGAAAAATGTGCAAATCTATTCAATGACCACTAAAATCAAGATACAGAACTTTTCCATCATCTTTAGGTGTAAGAAAGTAAAATAGTACAGAGGCAAGTAAAGTAAAAATGTGAGCCTTTGTCCAACTCCATTATAGCTTTTTGCAAAAACAACTCAACATGGCCGGGCGCAGTGGCTCATGCCTGTAATCCCAGCACTTTGGGAGGCCGAGGCGGGCAGATCTCCTGAGGTCGAGAGTTCAAGACCAGCCTGACCAACATGGAGAAACCCCATCTCTACTAAAAATACAAAATTAGCCGGGGTGGTGGTGCATGCCTGTAATCCCAGCTACTTGGGAGGCTGAGGCAGGAGAATCGCTTGTACCGGGGAGGTGGAGGTTGTGGTGAGCTGAGCTCGCACCATTGCACTCCAGCCTGGGCAACAAAAGCAAAACTCTGCCTCAAAAAAAAAAAAAAAAAAAAAAAAAATTCAACATTTCTGTGTGTGTTGCATGAGACAATACATATACATTTTTTTGGTGCCCAAACTCTCGAATAATGTTCTCAATCTTGACTGTACTTCAGAATTACCTGGGAAGCTTAAAAATTCCCAGTGCACAAGAAGCACTCCCGGCCAATTAAATCAGAACATAGGGGTGGAACCCAGGCTTCTATTTTATTTATTAATATTTTAGAGATGAGATTTCTCTGTGCTACCCAGGCTGGAGTCATCATAGCTCACTGCAGCCTCAAACTCCTGGGCTCAAGTAATCTTCTTGCCTCAGCTTCCCTGGCTCAAATGATCCTCCCACCTCAGCCTCCCAAGTAGCTAGAACCACAGGCGTGCCAGTACACCTGGCTAATTATTTTGCTTATTTTTTTTTTTTTTTTTTTTTTTTTTTTTTTAATTTCTGAAGTATTTATTGATCATTCTTGGGTGTTTCTCGGAGAGGGGGATATGGCAGGGTCATAGGATAATAGTGGAGAGAAGGTCAGGAGATAAACACATGAACAAAGGTCTCTGGTTTTCCTAGGCAGAGGACCCTGCGGCCTTCTGCAGTGTTTGTGCCCCTGAGTACTTGAGATTAGGGAGTGGTGATGACTCTTAAAGAGCATGCTGCCTTCAAGCATCTGTTTAACAAAGCACATCTTGCACCACCCTTAATCCATTCAACCCTGAGTTGACACAGCACATGTTTCAGAGAGCAGGGGGCTGGGGGAAAGGCCATAGATCAACAGCATCCCAAGGCAGAAGAATTTCTCCTAGTCAGAACAAAATGGAGTCTCCTATGCCCACCCCTTTCTACACAGACACAGCAACAATCTGATCTCTCCTTCCTTTCCCCACACTTCCTCCCCTTCTCTTCAACAAAACCGCCATCGTCCTCATGGCCCGCTCCCGATGGTCGCTGTCTCTTCGGAGCTGTTGGGTACACCTCCCAGACAGGGCAGCCGGGCAGAGGCACTCCTCACCTCCCAGACAGGGCGGCTGGGCAGAGGCGCCCCTCGCTTCCCAGACGGGGCCGCCCGGGCAGAGGCGCTCCAAGATGAGGGTTCTTTAACAACTGATTTAGCTACCCAAACCCTGAGAAATCTGAGACTTTAAGAAACTTAAATTCATCTTTTCTTTCAGCTACAACCCTTACCCAGAGTCATCCTTAATTACACTTACTTTCTTGTCCCCAATTAGCAAGTCAATAACCAAGCCCTGCTGCTTTCACCTTCTAAGCAGTTTTCTGAACTGCACTCTCTTCTCCATCCTCTCCCCTGCTGTCCTAGCTGAAGTCTTCATCATTCTTCACCCAGACTGATACAGAAGCCTTGGGGGGCCTCTCTGCTTCTCTATTCCTTTAGAGCCCTCCTTCGCAATGTTACCAATGTGATCCAGAATGAAAACACAAATCTAACCTTGAGCTTTCCCTGTTTAAACATTTCCAATACCTTCAGTGCTCACAGAATGGGGTTTAGGTTTTCCAAGGTGGCATGCAAATTTCTGTGGTGGTTTTCTACCAGGAGCACCATGAGCACGCAGTATGCGGGGCATTTCTACATGTCTCAGTGTCTGGGTGGCGCTACTGGCCCTTCATGCCCAGGGGCTAGGGATACTAAGCACCCTGCAGTAATCAAGACAACTCACACAATGAACTGTCCCACCTGAATTTCCAGAGGTAACACCATTGGGAAAGGGTCCTCATGGTTCCTGCTCACTTCTATATCCTTCTAGCTCACTTTTCTGCACTGCAGCTACATAACTCTTCTTCTGTAACACAAGCCATGCTTATTTCTTGCATTTATACCTTAATTCTTGCTCTATGTGTCTTTATTAATTCTGATACCTGGAAAGACTCATCACTTTACTGATTCATAGTTTAAGCTTCTGCTCTGGTATCATTTCCCAGGAAGCATCTAACACACACGGTCTGACTTAGATGCTTCTTCCTGATAAGGCAGTAGTGCTTTCTTATTGTGACATGCTCTGTGCTCAGCAGTTTGCTTTAAAACCATTGGTGTTCTCCTTTACTAAGGTTCATTGAGCAGAAACTGTAGGCACTCAGTAGGCCTTATACAGACCTATGAATTTAAAGAATGGAAGGAAGGAAGGAAGGAAGGAAGGATGGATGGATGGATGGATGGATGGATGGAAGGATGGAAGGATGGAAGGATAGATGGGTGGATGGGTGGGTGTATGAATGACTGGGTGAGAGGAAAGACTTCTCTGAGGCTGTTTTAGTCCAGGTGCCCATAAAATAATACAAGCATTATTTTATAGCTCAGGCAACAGTTGAGGTCAAAGTTTCGGATCAGGTCATCTGTCTTTAGTTCCAGCATTCTATGATGTACAAGTCACTCTATATCCCTAATCTTCAGTCACTAAATACCTCTATAAAATGTGCCAGGCAGTACCCTGCATAGCAATTCACTTACCCATGTTGAGGATTGTGGGCCACAAACAGCACTTTGACAGGCACTTCTGTCTGGCAATTCTGTGTTCAGTTTGCTCAAGAACTCAGCAGTTTTGCTACCAGGAACACAAACAGGTGTTAGTGCCTTCACAAAAACATGAATATAATTCTTTATTTTTCCTTTGGATACTAACCTAGACTTATTTGGGTGATGATTAAAATTATCCTCAGCAGAACAGAAAGTTACGTTGAGAACAAGGTGTAGCAGAAATCAAAACAAAATGCTATTGCAAGATTGCATTCTTCAAGAACAATATTTCAAAAATATAAAACTAGGTTTATGAAATGTGAACCTATGACCTCATTTTTTCCACTTTATATTACTGACATAAATACAAGTCCTCTCTCAGAGCACATTCCACAGCATGGGGCCCTAATTTCCTATCTGAACATTTAATGCTTAACACTCAGACTTCAGGGTGGAGCTGCGGAACATTTACGCCCTACAACATCCTGCTTCACACCAGTTTTACATTAAGCCCTTTACCCTCTCATCTGCCTCATGGCTTTGACCGCTGTTAGGATACACAGACCCTCTAATCCAGTCCTCTTTTCTATTTATGGATCACGGAGCCCTTTTGGACTCTGAAAGCAAAAGTGGACCCTCTGTTAACAGACACACACACACACACACACACACACACACGCACACAGTCCTTTGCATTTTGTTTGAGAGAGGGGATAAACCCTCCAGAGAGGTTAAAAAGTGCTGCTGATTCTAGACTGCATTTCTAATATCTCTTTTTAGCTCTGAAAAATTGGCCTAGAAATGTCCTCAGTTTAAATAAGAAGTTCTCTGTTTTTACCTTAAAAATCCAAACCACCACCCCAATTTCCCCTCTCACTTATGCCAAGCATAGAACACTGGAATTGTTTCCTAGTCCTTACCTCAGCACCTGGCCCTTTCGGCCTACCCTTGATTAATTTCTACCCCTTGGTCCTTTTCTCATGTAATTTGTGGGATTTTTATCTCTTCATTGCACATTCACAGCCACATACCTCATTGAGCACTGACTTATATTGCACCAGACTTGCACAGCCTGTTCCCATCTCCCTCCCTCCTCCTGCTAGCCCTCTGCTTTCCTGTAATATTTTAAGCCCAATGCTAAGATCTGATTCATCAAGTACTTAGGACATGGGCATTAAACAAAACATAAAGTATCTGGTAAGAACAAATGGCATCCAGTGTAGGAGGAAAACAAGGAATTAGAAACTAAACAGGCGCCAACATCACTTCAAATAATTACTTAGGTAGAACATGGCATCTGAAAAAGGTCAGAAGCTTGATCTGGGGAAGGAAGAAATAAAAGTGAAGCAACATACAGAACCCTGAGAAACATTCAGCAATTGAGACGAGCAGCCTTTCCATTTGTCTTGGATTACTTATCTTGCCCAGAATAGACAGGGAGACTAATGAAGTCGCAGAGTCTGGAAGCTGCCCCACTGTCTGGGGCTTTATGAAGTCATCAGTCAAAAGTATAAAAAGAAGAGTGATGCCAGAAGTCTGGATGAGATCTCTGAATATCCTAAGCGGAGTGCAGGCCATAGGAGAAAGCAGCGAAAAAGAAACACTGACAAGCAAGGAAGAAACTTCAGACCAAGTTGACAGGCAGCCCCTCAGTTTACTGACTGCCGCTTCTTACCTGCCAACACCAAGCACAAAGCTGCCTGCATAGCCAGCCTCTAGCTGTGGCCCTCGTGCCAATTATCACTGCCTCACTCATGCCGCAGGATATAAAGCAGAGTGACAGGGTCACAGGACTGCCAGAGGAATACAGGTAGGGGCCTGCAGAGGATGCGGATTACTGCCAAGTGATCAACTATACAAAGGAAGTCCCATGTTACTACACTGACTCGTATTTTTCTACTATTAGCATTAGTCCCTGGTATATAATAAAATTTCCATATATTGGCTGAACTGAAGTGGGATCCCTGTAGGTAACTGTGGTTATATTTAACAAAAATAAGATGTAGAACCTGTTTGAGGGGCAAACGAAGGAAAATATCCTCGTGGGAAGTCCAACTGGACTAAGAACTCTGGACTCTAGCACTGTTTTCACCTTGCCCTTGGGGTTCTTGGTATTATCACTACTGTGACTCTACTGCCTGTTGGAGAGGGGTGGTCCTCTTCCACTTTGTCACTCTGATCCAAGCATAAAAGATTTCTTCCTCTATTCTCCATAGAACAAAATAAAATTTACTTATGTCCCACTTAGGATCTTTAAGGGTCCTTCCTGCTCATTCTTACATTGATTTCTATGGCATATCCTGAAAGGTCCCTTCAGGAAAATCTCGCCTCAACAGAATACAGTTGTAGCAGACTGCTAAATGGTCATGAAAATTTACATTCTCCTCTTCTGGCCACACAACCTGGCTACATTTCCTAGCCTCCCTTGCAGCTAAGGTTGGCTTTATGACTGAGTCTTGACCAATGGAATGTGAGAAGTGATGAATGCCACGTCCAGTACTAACTTATTAGAAAATTCCCATGCATGTGCCTCCATACATTGTTCTCCTGGCTGGAACAGAGACAGCCCTCAAGGAAATGCTGGAAGTTGTGCATTGAAGGTGGTGGAGTCTCTATCAGTTTTGGTTCCTAAAGACCTGAGTGGAGGAGGCTGCCTTTCAAATTATGATACAATGATATTTTAAAAAGCAGTCTATGCTTTTTTGTGAATTCACTTATATGTAGTAAAATTAGAAACACTTGCCAAGTGAGAAGAGCAGCTCCTGGCATCCAGGAATTGATCTGATGCTCACGTCTAAATCTCAGTGTTATTATAAACTGATCTGATCCGACACTGAAGTTAAGCTGTGTTCCACTGTTGGATGTAAATAGTCACACAACATATCCACTTCAAACAAGGTCATCATGCAATCCACAAAGTACCAAACATCATCTCCTCTAAGTGAATGACTGTTACTTCTTCACTAATTACAGCTTCATAGTCACTCTAGGTCCTTCCTATAGGTAAGATTTATTGAGATACCCAATCATAAAATTGTCCCCACATTCTGATGGCACCCAATCCAGAGCAACTCCCTGTCTCCATAGACCCTTCCCAAAATTACCCAACCAAAGCACAAATCCTGTAGTAGGGTCTTTCTAACACTTTCTCACTGAGATAACTCACCATTCCCTATGGTATGCATTCTCCTTTGCTGCAATGAGTAATAAACCCAACTTGTTCAACTACAGGTATGTTCCTGGTAGTTTTTGGTTAAAGCACATTGACAAATGTTACATACCAGGACAGTGGTTACTGCTAGGGAAAGACAGAGAAGGAAGGGATGAGGGTGGAGGGATAGCTAGCTGTCTCTGTAATATTTATTTTTTTAATTAACCAAATATAAGTAATATCTTAATATGAGCTTAGTGGTTGATACATATTTTCTGTGTGTTTGAAATGTTTCTCAAATAAAAAGGGGGAAAAAAACCCCACACAGACTATGGTGGTGTTTACTAGGAAAAGACTTGGCAGATACCATTCCAGATTTCATAGAACAATAATTTCCAGAATGCCAGTGGGAAGACAAGTGTGGGGCTGGCTACATGAGAATCATCTGTGGTGCTTCCTAGAAATTACTGGACTCAGGCCTTTGACTCTAATTGAGCATGTCTGGAGTGGGATCCGGGAATCCGCGTTTCTTAAAAGCACCCCTGGTGATGTTAAGAACTACTACAGTATTACAGATGGATATTCAATATGCATAATTATCTTAAGTCTACATGACTCTGACTTATGAATAATTCATGTTATACAACACATTTGGAAATAAAACCTCAGCATGTCTTAGGAACTGTCTGTATAAGTACAATCTAATAATGCATTCTACATGTACTTTGCAATAGCTTCACAAACCTGAACTTTGCCACCATGAGGCTTAGGTAAGTAATCATTCGTACATGCACGCATGCATTCATGCAGGCAACAAATATTTCCTGAGTCTGTGTCATGTGTTTAGCAATATGGGTTATAGGACAATCTAAAGAAGTATTATTTTGCTTAAGTCAGTTTCACGTAACTGGGTATGAGCAAATGACATTCACACACCTATAAGCACTCACAGAGCCTATGTAAGTAAGAGAGTGAGAGATAATCTATTGGGATACACAAAACCCATTTAAGAAATCACAAGAACAAGATTTACAAAACAAAACACAAAAGTGAGTAGTAATGCTGGGAGAACTTTGTACTTAATCAAAGTAATCAAACTATTGCACGCATTTTACGGAATTCTTTCCCCTCATTTATCTGGTCTTTAATGATTTAATTTTTAATTGCAAAAGCAATACATAAATACGAGTCAGAGAACAGAATAGAAATTAGATAAAAATATAAAGAAAAAAAGTGAAGGTCCTACTTAACACCTCTCTCAACCTGACTCCTTTCCCCAAAGGACAACATCATGAATTGTCAGGTATGTATCCTGATTTTCTATTAATTGATAAATATCTATTTAAAATTACATACAAATGAATAGTGGTTTATTTCGGGGGAGGATAATTAGGATAAGGCAGAGAAGGCCAGCTGTTCTCTAAAATGTGTTCCTCTGCTTCCTGCATATATAGCTAGACTACATCTCCCAGCTCCCACACAATTAGATGTGACATAGGAGCATATATCTGCATTCTGGCCAATGAAATGTGAGTAAATGTATGGGCCAGGCTGAAGTGATCCACATCAATAACCTCTCACAGCATTCTTAATACTCTGTCCTCCTTCTATCTGATGATGGTACCTTAAGTGAGCTTGCAAGGCATTTGCAAAGGAGAGTAGAGCCACCTTTTCCCTGCAGCTTTTAATGCTGGGAGGGGGGAAAGCTAACCTGACTCAAACATCAGCCCTGGATCATTCCACAAGAAAGATATAAACTTCTTGTTCTTTAAGTCACTGAAATTTTGGTGTTTATGTTTTTTAACTACAGCTTTTCCTACCCTAAACTAACAGATTTTTTTCTTTAAGTGGGATACTATATTTTGTTCTGGAGATAGATTTTTGTCATCTAACCACATCTTTGAGATTTTTCCATATTTATAAATATATATCTTATTCCTTTTGGCAGCTGAATAGCATTTTATGATATGGATATAATACATTTAACATTCTTATGGATAGATATTTATAGTTTTTTCCAATGAGCATCGTGGTATATACATCTTGTGCAAATACATAAATACTTTTCTAAGATATACACCTAGAAGTAGAATTTTATTCTAATATAGGTTCCCATAAATAGATATGCAATTTTTTGTTTTTGTTTTTTGAGACAGGGTCTCACATTGTTGCCCAGGCTGGACAGCAGCCTTGACCTCCTGGGTTCACGTGATCCTCCTACATCAACCTCCCAAGTAGTTGGGACTACAGGAGCACACCACCATGCCCAGCTAATATTTTTTTAGAGGTGGGGTCTTGCTGTGTTGCCCGGGCTGATCTCAAACTTCTGGCCTCAAATGATCCTCCCACCTCAGCCTCCCAAATTATTGGGATTACAGGCACAAGCCACTGCACTCAGCCTATTCACGATTAAACCATGCTTAATAGTGCCAAGCTGATCTACACAAATTTATATTTCTACCAAAAGTAAACTTTATGAAAGTGGCAATTCAGAACCACAGCTAACCTCCTTTAAGTACTAATCCTATCCTGTCTTACACATTCCTATTTACCTCGGTCACCACCAAGTGTCCCAGTCTCACCCATCATTCAATATGACTCAGTCTCTCAATCCCACACTGCCCCATATATCTACCACTTAAGCCCCCACACCTCCCTCTAGCCTTCCAAAACTTTCCAAGGGGGCAAAAATCTCTCGATCTTTAACCAAGAGTTAACAGCTCAGGATTCTTAACCTCATATCAGAAAGTCTCCCTCAAATACAAAATCACCATTAGGCAAACATCCAGGTAAAAAAAAAAAAAAAGAAATGTTGGCAAGATTCATTTACATAGGCTAAAATCACTGGGCAAAAGTTTGCAGATAACAGGATATTAGTATAGTCTTAAAGTATCTCCCCCAAGACATTCATCAATTATAAAGAGAAAAACAATAACTTAACAGTGGAGATCACCTTACCAAATGATCCAAGTAAATATCACCAGTGATAAGGATACTGACCATCATGTACCCTCTGATGTGATGCACTGAGAAGGACACAGCATCACTTCCGTAATTTTCTTGTTGGAAATTATAACTTCAAGCTATTCATGAGAAAACATCAAACAAACCCAAATTGGGGGAAGTCTAGAAAGTAACTATCCATTACCCACTGAATGTGTTAAGGTCATGAAAGAGAAGGGAAAAAATGAGGTACTGTCATATATTGGAGGAAATTAAGGAATCATAATGACTGGATATTTTATGTGATCCTGAATTGGATCCTGAAATAGAAAAGGAGCACTGGAGGGAAGCTGATGGAATGTGAATAAGGTCTGTAGTTTATATTAATAGTATTGTACCAATGTTAATTTTCTGATTTTGATCATTGTACTATTGTTATATAAGATATTAATGTTCGCTAGATGAAGCTAATTGGAAACTATTTTTCTACTATTTTTGTATCTTTTCTCTAAGTTGGAAATTATTTCAACATAAAAAGTAAAAAGAAAAGAAAAAGAGTCTGCCTCATTTTCCCACACTGTCTGAAACCTGACCACCTCTTGAAAACAGTACTTCCCACGACCCCCCGAAATGGAGCTATTTTACTTCTCATATACACATTCCTTGGTGCCTGAAAATGAAGCAGACATCCTGTTTCCTCCCAATCTACTTCCAGACCATTACTTACCCCATCACTTGCAAAACATGTTTGCTCCTGTAGTACCCACAACACAGAATATACCATCCTCTTTGCCATTGTCATCCTTCAACCTTCTGGTCAACCATCTCTCATTTGTTTAAGATTTCAGCCTTTGGTGCACCCAGGAGGTGTGGGCATCATGTAATTGGCAGTTGGTCAAGGCTGGTGCCAGACCCAGCCTCCTGAAGGAACCATGTCCTGCAGCTTTGGGTGCTACTCGTCATGTCAGGCACACACTGCCGCCCAAGAGGAGCTGCTCTTTGAATTCTCTGTGAATGTTGGGAGGAGGAACACCAGAGCTGCTGGCTGAAAATTACCCAAACAAGAGGAATACCCCCCAGCATGGACTTCCTGGTTCTTTTCCTGCTCTACTGGCTTTGGTGCCAGTTGGTTATGTTATGACCTGTTTTTGCTAGAAAACTCATGATTTTAAATGCCTGGTCAGGGCAGGAGCACAGATATTTTCCTGTATAATTCCAGAATGTCTTCAGAAAGCCATGTAAAGATTGCTTCATTACCTCTTCCATACACGAAACCATACCTTCAGGCTGGGTGCGGTGGCTCACACCTGTAATCCCAGCACTTTGGGAGGCCGAGGCGGGTGGATCACGAGGTCAGGAGATCGAGACCATCCTGGCTAACACAGTAAAACCCCGTCTCTACTAAAATTACAAAAAAAAAAAAAAAAATTAGCCGGTCATGGTGGCAGGCGCCTGTAGTCCCAGCTACTCAGGAGGCTGAGGCAGGAGAATGGCGTGAACCCGGGAGGCGGAGCTTGCAGTGAGCCAAGATTGCGCCACTGCACTCCAGCCTGGGCAATAGAGCAAAACTCTGTCTCAAAAAAAAAGAGAAACCATACCTTCATTATCCTCCATCTGGTCTTGCAAGGGATGGTAAATACCGAATATACCTGGGAAATACTTGGCTACCATCAAAAGCTAGTTCTCCTGTATTACCTTCTTCTGCCCTATCTGCTTCTGATTGTAAACCCGTTTATTTCCACCCTAACTTGTGTAACTGATTCTGGCATTATAAGAAAAGCAAATGAATTATTTCTTCAAGTTTATGAATTCAATGAAGTGATGTTTCTAAAGAGGTGAGGTGCTCTACTTATGACTGATGAGCACCAGCTCGATCTAAGCACTGACTGCAGTGTGCGCGCCATTTTGACCATCTTGGGTTTGGGTGAACAACTGCGTCTGGGCTTGGAACACCAGTTATTAATACTTTCTCATCTACCTCTTGATGTTGATGGCCACAGCTGCTGCCATGGCCATTGTGAGCACTGCGTTTCTGGTCGACTTGGTGGTATTGTTGGATTCATACTAGACTTACATTGATGACCTTGGACACTTCCAGTTTATGGACTTGATTTTTCTTATTCAGTACCTGTTCCTGACCTTTCCAACAATTGTTTTCATGCTGGGGTTGTAGTTGGGGAGGACTCTGTAATGGTCCTGAGCTTCCTCCTGGGTAGCTACCTGTGCTTTGCTCTGTACCTGGTTGCCACCAACCAGACTACTAATGAGTGGTTCAGAGGTGACTGGGCCCCATGCCAGCATTGCCCCCTCACGGCCTGGCCTTCATCAGGAAAGCCCCAAATCTACCAGAACATTCACTCCCATGGGCTCTCCAGCAACCTTTGAGAGATCTTTCTACCTGCCACTCCATATCATGAGAGAAAGAAGAAATAAGAATGGAAGAAGTTGTCACTGCCTTTTAAATATAGTATGCATTTATTTATTTAATAAAAAACCTTCAGCCTTCCTCCCTATCTTGACTACTGTCAACATGGATATCCTATGTGCTGCCCCCCACCACAGGCTGTGTTTCTTGATTTCTTCGTCTCCAGTAGCTCTTCTTCACTCTACCTCAGCCACACTGCCAGGGCCATACCCTGGACATTGTTGTCATGAATAAATGTCCTCTCTCCAAACTATCTGACAAATTCCATTCCTGAATACAACTTTCTGTCATTCCATGTTCTTCTTTCAAGTACTATCAATATAACAACATTCCAGTCTCTCTGGGATTTCCAAACCACTGATTCGCCACCTCTTTCTAACCATCAGCTCCCATCTATTTTAATTCTTGTGCAGCTTACAGCCCATAGTCCATTTTATAAATCTTTCCCTTACAAATATCTTTCTTCCTCTTCTTCCTGCTTCCTTCATGTATGTCTGGAAAAATCTCAAACCTAGATCAAGTCAACCATCTGCTTTCTCTGAGTCTGCACCAGGACAAGTAAATCAAACTTGGGAAAAATAATATATCTGGTGTTTTGGGATGGGAGGTATGAAGAATGATGGAGTGGTAAAGTAGACTGGCTTCAAATGAAGTCCATTAACTCTAGCTTCATCCTACCAAATTCTTCTACTCCATTTCACTCATAAATTCTTTTTTTTATTTTTTATTTTTTTGAGACAGAGTTTTGCTCTTGTTGCCCAGGCTGGAGTGTAATGGCGTGATCTCGGCACACTGCAACCTCCATCTCCCGGGTTCAAGCAATTCTCTTGCCTTAGCCTCCTGAGTAGCTGGGATTACAGGCACCCGCAATCGTATCTGGCTAATCTTTTGTATTTTTAGTAGAGACAGGGTTTCACCATGTTGCCCAGGTTGGTCTCAAACTCCTGACCTCAGGTGATCCACCTGCCTCAGCCTCCCAAAGTGCTGGGATTACAGGTGTGAGCCACCATGCCCAGCCCACTCATGAATTCTTCTCCTGTACCTTTTGTTTGTTCTCAGTTCTCAGCTGACAATCTCCTCACACTTCATTGAGAATAGAGAAATAAGTCTTTCATCTTCTCAACACGAAATCTTTTAAGTCTTCCTATATCTGTACCTATCTTCCTTTAACAAAAATGTAAAGAGTGCTTCCTCAATTATAATAGGGGAAGTACTCTCCTTTAAATCATTGACTAATCATCAAGCATTGGTTAGGTATACTCAGGAACCTATTCATATATTCTTTCTCAAGTTTATTTCTTCTGTCATCCCCTTGTGTCTAGTCTTCCCCTCCTCTCCTGGATCATTTTTATCAGCATACAAACATGATCAATTTAAGAAAACTTTTGATTCCACAGCCTCATCCAGTTACTGCCTCATTTCATTGTTCTCATTTTCAAATTATTCAAGAGTTACTGATAAATGCCAAATCTATTCCCATCTCTCCATTTACTCATAAGTCCAATTCAATCAAGCTCCAGCCCCATCATCATACCCAAATCATTCATGTCAAGATCACAGTCATTATCACTGGTCCTCCTCTCATTTGACCTTTCAACACTAGTGGAGAATTGACTAATTTCTCCTTTTGGAAATATGTCTGTCCTGTTTTCCATGATACCACACTCTTAATTTGCCCAACCTCTCAGATGTCCTTTTGTATCTACCTGACCTCTACATGATAGAGCTCCTCTGTATTTGGTCCTGGGCCCTCTTCTCAAACCTGCAATTTCATCTTAAGTGACTTTATCCATTTTCATGGCTTTACATTTACATGCTAATAATTCCTAAATTTATATTTCCCATATATCTGCTCAGTGAGACCAAATTCATGTGTACAACTGCCCATTTGATATCTCCAAACCATCTCAAACTTAAACTCTTGATATTTTTCTAAATATGTAAACTTAAACTTAACTTAAACTCTTGATATTTTTCTTCCCAAACCTTGGTTTTCACCTAGTAGCCCCCATCTCAGTACATGGCATCACTACACCTCCAATACTTGAAGTCAGAAACTTGGGAGTCATCCTTGATTCTTTCTTCTTCATCCCCAATATCAATATGTCCTATTGAACTTACATACAATATGTAGGTATAGTCATATGTCAGAGATATTGTGAGTTTGGTTCCAGACCACTGCAAAAAAGCAAATGAAATATTGCAATAAAGTGAGTCACATAAATTTTTTTGTTTTCCATTCATATAAAAGTTGGGTTTACACTAGATTGTAGTCTGTTAGGTGTGCAATAGCATTATGTCTTGAAAAATGTACACTTTAATTTAAAAATACTTTATTCCTAAAACAATGCTAACATCTGAGCCTTTGGTGAGTTGTAATCTTTTTGCTGGTGGAGGCTCTTGTTGATACCTGCTGACTAATCACGGTGGTAATTGCTAAAGGCCAGAGTTGCTGTGGCAATTTCTTAAAATAGGACAATGAAATTTGCCACATCAATTGACTCTTTCATGAAAGATTTGTGTGTATCATGCAATGCTGTTTGACAGCATTTTACCCATAGTAGAATTTCGTTCAAAATGGAAGTCAATCTCTTAAACTCTGCCACCAATTTATCAGCTAGGTTTATACAATATTCTAAATTTTAAGTCATTTAATCAATGTTCACAGCATCTTCATCAGCAGCAGTTCCCATCTCAAGAAATCCCTTTCTTTGTGCATCCATAAAAAGCAACTCCTCATCCATTGAAGTTGGATCATAAGATTGCAACAATTCAGTCACATCTTCAGGCTCCACTTCTAATTCTAGTTCTCTTGCTATTTCCACATCTGCAGTGACTTCCTCCACTGAAGTTTTGAGTCCATCAATGTCATCCATGAGGGCTGGAATCAACCTCTTCCATATTCCTGTTAATGTTGATATTTTTACCTCCTCCCATGAATCACAAGTGTTCTTGATGGCATCTAGAATGGTAAATCCCTTCTAGAAGGTTTTAAATTTAGTTTGCCCAGATTCATCAGAAGAATCACCATCTATAGCCTTTAAAAATCTATTTCTTAAATAATAAGATGTGAACATCAAATTTATTTCTTGATCCATAGGCTGCAGAATGGAGACTGCATTAGCAAGCATGAAAACATTAATCTCCTTGTATATCTTCCAGGCATCTCAAACTTAGCATGTCTGACCTTGAACTTTTGATATTTTTCTTCCTAAATCTTTGTTCTTGGTTTTGGTATTTGGTTTAGAAATACTGCCAAATATCCTAATAGGTATTAGAACCAAGGTTTGGGAAGAAAAATATCAAAAGTTTAAGTTTAGATATGCTAACTTTGAGATGCCTGGGAAATATACAAGGAGATTAATGTTGTTTTCATGGGTGATTAGGTGCATTGTCAATGAGCAGCAATATTTTGAAAGGAATCTTTTCTTCCGAGCAGGTCTTATTAGTGGGCTTAAAATATTCAGTAAACCATGACGTAAACAGAGGTGCTGTCATTTAGGCTTTGTTGTTCCATTCATAGAGCATACACACAATTTAGCATACTTTTTTAAGGGCCCTAGGATTTTCAGAATGGCAAATGAACATTGGCTTTAACTTAAAGTCACCATCTGCATCTGCATTAGCCCCTAACAAAAGTTAGCCTGTCCTTTGAAGTAGGTATTGACTTCTCCTCTCTAGCTATGAAAGTCCTAGATGGCGTTTTCTTCCAATAGAAGGCCTTTTCACCTACATTAAAAATCTGTTGTTAGGCTGGGCGCAGTGGCTCACCCCTGTAATCTCAGCACTTTGGGAGGCTGAGGTGGGCGGATCACCTGAGGTCAGGAGTTTAAGACAAGCCTGGCCAACATGGTGAAACCCCATCTCTACTAAAAATACAAGAAATTAGCCGGGCATGGTGATGGGTGCCTGTAATCCCAGTTACTCGGGAGGCTGAGGCAGGAGAATCACTTGAACATGGGAAGAGGAGGTTGCAGTGAGCTGAGATCGTGCCACTGCACTCCAGTCTGGGAGACAAAGCAAGACTCTGTCTCAAAAAAAAAAAAAAAAAAATCTGTTGTTTAGTATACACACCTTCATCAATGATCTTAACTAGATCTTCTGGATATCTTGCAGTTTCTACATCAGCACTTTCTACTTCACATTGCATGTTTATATTATGGAGTAGGCTTCTTTCCTTAAACCTCATGAACCAACCTCTGCTAGTTTCTAACTTTTCTTCTGCAGCTTCCTCATCTCTCTCAGCTTTCATAGAATTAAAGAGTGTTAGGGCCTTGCTGTAGCTTAGGCTTTGGCTTTAAGGAATGTTTTGGCTGGTCTGATCTTCTATCCAGATCACTTGAACTTTCTCCATATTAGCAATACAGCTATTTTGCCTTCTTATCATTCACATATTCACTGGAGTAGCATTTTTAATTTCCTTTGAGAACTTTTCTTTTGTTTCACAACCTGGCTAACTAGTGCAAGAGGTCTAGCTTTTGTCCTATCTGGGTTTTCAACATGCCTCCACACTGAGCTTAGCCATTTTTAGCTTTTGATTTAAAATGAGAGACATGTGATATTTCCTTTTACTTGAATGCTTATGGGCTATTGTAGGGTTATTAACTGGCCTAATTTCAGTATTGTTGTGTCTCAGGTAATAGGAAGATCCAAAGAGGAGAGAGAGATAGACAGGGGAACAGCCAGTCAGGGGAGCAGTTAGAACACATGCAACATTTATTGATTAAATTCTCTGTCATTTGTGGGCAGGGTTTGTGGGTCCCCAAAACAATTACAATAGTAACAACAAAGATCACTGATCATAGATCACCAAATCAGATGTAATCATAATGAAAAGGTTTGAAATGTTGTACAGATTACCAAAATGTGACACTATGACACAAAGTGGGAAAATGGCACCAATAGGCTTGCTCAACACAGGGTTGCCACAAACTGACAATTTATAAAATTTTAAAAAATGAAATATCTGTGAGGCGCAATAAAGCAAAGTGCAATAAAACAAGGCATGCCTGTACTTTTCTCTGCACTGACATCACTTAAGCTGAGCCACCACCAACTCTTATCTGGACTACTGCAGTAACATCTTTAGTAGTTACTCCATTTCTTCTCTTGCCTTCTCAAATCTGTTCACAACACAGCAACCAGAGTAGTCATTTCTTTTTGAAAAATAAAAACCTTCCACAGGTTATCCCTGAGGCTCGAAAAAAATGCAGACTCTGTGCCATGGCCTGTGTGGTCCACTTAACCTGCCTAGCTCCTGCCTGTCTTGTCAACTTCGTGATCTCTTTTTTACTCTTCAGCCCAAACACACCAGCTTCCTTTCAGGTTGCTGAGTACCCTATATGCCATTGCCTCAGCCTAGAACTTTCTTTCTCGTTCTCAGTATGGCTGGTTCCTTCTCATCCTTTTATCTTCAGTTCAAATGTCATTTTCTTGGAAAGTCGGGTCCTACCTATCATGCTAAGGAGATGTTGCCTTCCTAGTCCCATTATGCTCACTTACCCTATCTCTAACACTATGTTCCTTCACAGGAATTGTTTGAATCCTACACAGTTATCCTACACAGTTCTTTGTCAGCTTGTCTATTAATTTCCACATTTGCTCATGGAGCCATATTTGCTTCATTGACAATACATGCCTAGAACCTAGTATAGTGCTTGACACACACCAAGTGCTTATCGGTTTAGAGGATTTTTCTCTTTAGGGTTTTTAAGAGATACGGTCTCCCCTGTGTCACTCAGCCTGGAGTGCAGTGGTGTGATCATAACTCACTGCAGCCTCAAACTCCTGGCTCAAGTGATCCACCTGCCTCAGCCTCCCAAGTAGCCAGGACTACAGGCACGTGCTACCACACCTGACTCATGCTCATTGTTGAATAAATGAAAGCTCCTTTCCTAATGTGAAGTATTATCAACCCATTGATATTTTTGCCACTGTAATAATAAAATCTATATTTGTATTTCTCTAATAATTAGTGAAGCTGAATATTTTGATTCCTATTTCCTCTTTTAACTGCTTGTTCAAGTAATTTGCCAATTTTTGAGTTGTTATTTTCTTATTATCCTATAAACATTCTTTGTGAAATTAAGCCTTTATCCATTATGTTTGATGCAAATATTTTTTCCTAGATTATTATTTACTTAAAATGTTCTTCATTATATCTTCTATCACATATTTTGAAATTTTTATGTACTTAAATCTATGGTCTCTCTTTATGGCTTCTGAGATTTGTATATTGCTTAAAAAGGAGTTTCTACCCCTAAGTATAAAATCATCTTTCATTACATTTTTATTGTGCTGATTCAATACAGATTGTCAAATTGTCTGTTCTTTTGACATTGGTTTGAAAGAAATACTTTCATTCATAGTTAAAGTCCTAAATACTGAATTTTTATATAAACATGGGTCTACTTTAGATTCTCTATAGCATTCAATGAATCAATTCATAGATTGATTACAATGCCAATAACAGTTTGTTATTCCAACCAGTTTTAAAGTTTTTAGTCTTTTATCTCAAAGTAATTTCAGTTTTGGTTTTAATTTTTCCCCAATAGTCATTTTTAAAGATAGTTTAAATTTTTTAATTAAAAAATTAGCTGGGCCTAGTGGTGCACACGTGTAGTCCCCCTACTTGGGAGGCTGAGGTGGGAGGATTGCTCAAGCCCAGGAGGTCAAGGCTATAGCAAACCATGGTCATGCCACTATACTCTAGCCTGAATGACAGAGCAAGACACTGGAAAAAAAAAAAAAAAAAAAAAAAAAAAACAGAAGACAAAAATTTTAAGTAAATAGACTTTATAATTTCACATTGCTCAGGGACTGTGGCTTTCTAGGATTTGGGGTTTTTTTGGAGGTTACCAAGAGTCTTTGAGGACTTGAACATGGCCAATTTTTTTTTTTTTTTTTTTTTTTTTTTTTTTTTTTTTTTTTTTTATACTTTTTTTTTTTTTTCTTTTATTATTATTATTATTATTATACTTTAGGTTTTATGGTACATGTGCGCAATGTGCAGGTAAGTTACATATGTATACATGTGCCATGCAGGTGCGCTGCACCCACCAACTCGTCATCTCGCGTTAGGTATATCTCCCAATGCTATCCCTCCCCCCTCCCCCCACCCCACAACAGTCCCCAGAGTGTGATGTTCCCCTTCCTGTGTCCATGTGTTCTCATTGTTCAATTCCCACCTATGAGTGAGAATATGCGGTGTTTGGTTTTTTGTTCTTGCGATAGTTTACTGAGAATGATGATTTCCAATTTCATCCATGTCCCTACAAAGGACGTGAACTCATCATTTTTTATGGCTGCATAGTATTCCATGGTGTATATGTGCCACATTTTCTTAATCCAGTCTATCATTGTTGGACATTTGGGTTGGTTCCAAGTCTTTGCTATTGTGAATAATGCGGCAATAAACATACGTGTGCATGTGTCTTTATAGCAGCATGATTTATAGTCCTTTGGGTATATACCCAGTAATGGGATGGCTGGGTCGAATGGAATTTGTAGTTCTAGATCCCTGAGGAATCGCCACACTGACTTCCACAAGGGTTGAACTAGTTTACAGTCCCACCAACAGTGTAAAAGTGTTCCTATTTCTCCACATCCTCTCCAGCACCTGTTGTTTCCTGACTTTTTAATGATTGCCATTCTAACTGGTGTGAGATGGTATCTCATTGTGGTTTTGATTTGCATTTCTCTGATGGCCAGTGATGGTGAGCATTTTTTCATGTGTTTTTTGGCTGCATAAATGTCTTCTTTTGAGAAGTGTCTGTTCATGTCCTTCGCCCACTTTTTGATGGGGTTGTTTGTTTTTTTCTTGTAAATTTGTTGGAGTTCATTGTAGATTCTGGATATTAGCCCTTTGTCAGATGAGTAGGTTGCAAAAATTTTCTCCCATTTTGTAGGTTGCCTGTTCACTCTGATGGTAGTTTCTTTTGCTGTGCAGAAGCTCTTGAGTTTAATTAGATCCCATTTGTCAATTTTGGCTTTTGTTGCCATTGCTTTTGGTGTTTTAGACATGAAGTCCTTGCCCATGCCTATGTCCTGAATGGTAATGCCTAGGTTTTCTTCTAGGGTTTTTATGGTTTTAGGTCTAACATTTAAGTCTTTAATCCATCTTGAATTGATTTTTGTATAAGGTGTAAGGAAGGGATCCAGTTTCAGCTTTCTACATATGGCTAGCCAGTTTTCCCAGCACCATTTATTAAATAGGGAATCCTTTCCCCATTTCTTGTTTTTGTCAGGTTTGTCAAAGATCAGATACTTGTAGATATGTGGCATTATTTCTGACGGCTCTGTTCTGTTCCATTGATCTATATCTCTGTTTTGGTACCAGTACCATGCTGTTTTAGTTACTGTAGCCTTGTAGTATAGTTTGAAGTCAGGTAGTGTGATGCCTCCAGCTTTGTTCTTTTGGCTTAGGATTGACTTGGCGATGCGGGCTCTTTTTTGGTTCCATATGAACTTTAGAGTAGTTTTTTCCAATTCTGTGAAGAAAGTCATTGGTAGCTTGATGGGGATGGCATTGAATCTGTAAATTACCTTGGGAAGGATGGCCATTTTCATGATATTGATTCTTCCTACCCATGAGCATGGAATGTTCTTCCATTTGTTTGTATCCTCTTTTATTTCCTTGAGCAGTGGTTTGTAGTTCTCCTTGAAGAGGTCTTTCACATCCCTTGTAAGTTGGATTCCTAGGTATTTTATTCTCTTTGAAGCAATTGTGAATGGGAGTTCACTCATGATTTGGCTCTCTGTTTGTCTGTTATTGATGTATAAGAATGCTTGTGATTTTTGCACATTGATTTTGTATCCTGAGACTTTGCTGAAGTTGCTTATCAGCTTAAGGAGATTTTGGGCTGAGACAATGGGGTTTTCTAGATATACTATCATGTCATCTGCAAACAGGGACAATTTGACTTCCTCTTTTCCTAATTGAATACCCTTGATTTCCTTCTCCTGCCTAATTGCCCTGGCCAGAACTTCCAACACTATGTTGAATAGAAGTGGCGAGAGAGGGCATCCCTGTCTTGTGCCAGTTTTCAAAGGGAATGCTTCCAGTTTTTGCCCATTCAGTATGATATTGGCTGTGGGTTTGTCATAAATAGCTCTTATTATTTTGAGATACGTCCCATCAATTCCTAATTTATTGAGAGTTTTTAGCATGAAGGGTTGTTGAATTTTGTCAAAGGCCTTTTCTGCATCTATTGAGATAATCATGTGGTTTTTGTCTTTGGTTCTGTTTATATGCTGGATTACATTTATTGATTTGCGTATATTGAACCAGCCTTGCATCCCAGGGATGAAGCCCACTTGATCATGGTGGATAAGCTTTTTGATGTGCTGCTGGATTCTGTTTGCCAGTATTTTATTGAGGATTTTTGCATCAATGTTCATCAAGGATATTGGTCTAAAATTCTCTTTTTTTGTTGTGTCTCTGCCAGGCTTTGGTATCAGGATGATGCTGGAACATGGCCAATTTTGTAGTAGATTTTAGTCAGTCTTTTTAAAGTCAGTATTTATAAAGAATATGTGTTTTCATATATTGGGTACAACATTTTATGTCTATACAATTATGCTTAGCATTGTTATTCAAATCCTTCTTTCCTTACAGAGTTTTTTGGTTCACTTGGTCTGTTAATTTCTATGGAGAATTAGTTAAATAAAAGGAAAATTTGGCAAATCCATAGTCTATATTAGAGACAAATAGTTTTTGTCATATGTATTTCAAATCTATTTTGATAAAGATTTGTGACTAACATTTTCCTTTGGATTATATATTTTATCTACATGAATATCTTTTATCGTGTTGAATGTTTTTCACCTTGAATTCAATTTGTCTCACACTAATATTGCTTCTTTTGTTAACATTTACGTGTATAACTTTGTTTTCAACTCTTGATTTATAGATATCCTTTGTAATCAAATATAGCTAGATTTGTATTTTTTTAGGCAATCCAAGAGCTTTTATTCTAATAAGATAATTTAGCCTGTATACCTTTTTTGTGAATGCTGACTTATTGGACTTAATATTTTGCTTTTTTGTTACTTTTTATTGAAAAATTCCACCTTTTTTTCTGCCTTTTATTGTAAAGGCAGAAATTGATGATCAAATTTTTATTTGTTGTATTATACTTCTATGTTTTTGTGTTATTTATCCGAATTTGTACATATAGTTAGCACATAATTAAACATATGATAAGCACATTTTTTTTCTATGAATCTCTGGAATTGATATCAATAACCAACATTCACTCATACAACAAAGGAAAAAAACTTACTGTAGTTCATATCCCTGTCTCTTCCTTGTGCCTCTTCTAGTGCTAAAATCCTCCATGATTTTAATTAGATCCTGTTGATTCTTATTTAAACAGAAAAACAAGCATATATTTGACCACAAATGTCACTGTCTTCTTTGTTCACAATTGTTCTGGTATCTATGCCTTCCTCTTTCTTGGATTTATTATTTGTTCGACTAGAGTTCATTTTCATGTAATTTTTAAAATAAGGCTCTTAGAGCTCACATAGGAGTGATGAAGTTGGCTATGCAGATGGCTTGTCTCCAGGATGGGGACCACATATTCCCCCAGGTATAGCATGTTTACCAGGAGCACTTTCTGGGCCCCAGGGCCTTCTCAGTGAATCTTATGCATCAACAAGAGGTTCGCAGGCTCTATCGTTGGGGGTAAAGGCTGGAGTTGGCTGCTCACTTTCCCTCACTTCTTCCTCTGCCGTCCTTGTTGGAGTTACACTGTATTCAGCGTCTCTTTCCAAACACTATCCTAGATTTCTTATGTGGATTGTATCAATTAATCTTCTTCTGAATTAGCAGCTATTGTTACCCCCTACCCCAGGCTATATGTGAGGAAACGAGGCCCCAAGAGGTTAAATAATGTTCTATTAATGAGGAAAAATGTTATAATTTAAACTCAGGCAGTCTAACCCCCAGATCCCCTGCCCTCCCAAAAGGAGAACATGGATGGTACTAGGTTCCAGTGATAAGAAAACCAAGTGAGACTATTTTGTAAAAAAGGAACTAGTCAACTTTTATTTTTTACCAATTATTAATTGTGTACAGAGAAAGACAAAAACCGGCCTGGCCAACCCACAGAATGGGAGAAAATTGTTGCAATCTATCCACCTGACAAAGGGCTAATAACCAGAATCTACAAAGAATTTAAACAAATTTACAAGGAAAAAAAACCATCAAAAAGTGGGCAAAGCATATGAAGAGACACTTCTCAAAAGAAGACATTTATGCAGCCAACAAACATATGAAAAAAAGCTCACTATCACTGGTCATTAGAGAAATGCAAATCAAAATCACAATGAGATACCATCTCATGCCAGTTAGAATGGCAATCAATAAAAAGTCAGGAAAAAACAGTTACTGGAGAGGATGTGGAGAAATAGGAACACTTTTACACTGTTGGTGCGAGTGTAAATTAGTTCAACCATTGTGTCAAGACAGTGTGGCAATTCCTCAAGGATCTAGAAACAGGAATATCATTTGACCCAGCAATCCCATTACCGGGTATATACCCAAAGGATTATAAATCATTCTACTATACAGACACACGCGCACATATATTTATTGCAGCATTGTTCACAATAGAAAAGACTTGGAACCAACCCAAATGCCCATCAATGTTGGGCTGGATAAAGAAAATGTGGCACATATACACCACGGAATACTATGCAGACATAAAAAAGGATGAGTTCATGTCCTTTGCAGAGACATGGATGAAGCTGGAAACCATCATTCTCAGAAAACTAACAGAGGAACAGAAAACCAAACACCGCATGTTCTCATGTAAGTGGAAGTTGAACAAGGAGAACACATGGACACAGGGAGGGGAACATCACACACCAGGGCCTGTAACAGGGTGGGGGGCTAGGGGAGGGGTAGCATTAGGAGAAATACCTAATATAGATGATGAATTGATGGGTGCAGCAAACCACCATGGCACGTGTATACCTATGTAACAAACCTGTGTGTTCTTCACATGTATCCCAGAAATTAAAGTATGATAAAAAATAAAAATAAAAAACTGGCCTGGCACTCACAGCTAGGCCTTGGTGTTCTCCTGTTGAAAGTAACCAATGTCACATAATGTCAACATCAGAAGAGGTCACTGTGACTATAATAGCTCATGACAAAAACAAGATCACTCTACAACACGTCTGAACACAGAAAAATACACGGACCTTGTACAAACTACAAGAGTGACCAAAGATCCCAAAATTATGGCTAATATGAGTGATTGCTGCTTCTTTATCAATTACAGCATGAGTCTCACTCTGGTCTTCCTTCCTTCTAGATAGAATTGATTAAGACACCTCATCATAGACCTACCCCTGCTTCCTGATAAGATCCAATTCAGAGCAAAGCTCTGCTACCTTAAACCTTCCCCTAAATCACCTACGTATTAGTCCATTCTCACACTGCTAATAAAGACATACCCAAGACTGGGTAACTTATAAAGAAAAAGAGGTTTAAATTGACTCACAGTTCCACATGGCTGGGGAGGCCTCACAATCATGGCGAAAAGTGAAGGAGGAGCAAAGACACATCTTACACGGCAGCAGGCAAGAAACAGTGGGTGCAGGGGAACCGCCCTTTATAAAACCACCAGATCTCATGAGATGTATTCAGTATCACAAGAACAGCAACAGGAAAGACCCACCCCCACGATTCAATTACCTCCGGCCAGGTCCCTCCCACAACACATGGGAATTATGGGAGCGACAATTCAAGATGAGATTTGGATGGGGACACAGCAAAACCACATCAACCTGACACAGACCCAAATGCTATAAGTCCTTTCTGACATCTAAGATGGCCCATGGTTCCCCATGGTGTGGCTAAGGAGTCTGGAATTCATTTTATAGGCAGTAGGAATAGGAGATAATCAAATCTGTTTGACCAGTAGAGTGACATGACTAAAGCTATGTTTTAGAAAACTAAACTTGACAAAACATGTAAGACAATGAAGAGACTGGTTGCAAAGATAGTAACAAACTCATTGCAGTAGTCCAGGGGGTGACAAGGAATCACAAAAGACACAGGCCATGATTCAAGTGGCATGAGATAATACTGACATCAGGGCAGTGGCAGTGGGAATGAAAATGAGGTAACATACACTAGGATATCTGCAGGGAGAATTGATAGTGGGTAGAGATTGTGATATGGTTTTAACCATCAACATAATTTTACATTCAATAGGTAGGAATTCCTCTGACCAGATTTTTCATAAGCTGTTCAGTCTTATTCTGAACAAAATAGATATGAGATTTTTGTATCTATAAGTTCACTTTATTAGCATAAGATAGAAAGTTATGAATAGGATGACTTTCTATTCACCTTACCTGGATTATAAAATTCAAGGCTGGATTTAAGCCTACCATATGGATAAGGGATCAACTGAGCCCTTAAGTGTCTTTCAGAAGCTCCCATGAAGGGCATTAGAAGTTTTGTGAGCATATTGGAAGGCAAACTTGGTGCCTACGTGTGCATATTCAGCTGACTTGCCTGGATTCTCAGCTCTAGGAGACTAAAATAGATGAAGATGTGCTCCCATAGGAACTAATCACACTATTATTCAAATGGAAGTAAAAAAGATGCATGGTTTCAACGGCAAAAATGAAGAAAACTTTCCAATATTACAATCAACAGGCTGAGCTCAAGGTGGTGCAAGGCAATTTAGAAATAGGAAGACCCTATTTTGGAATGAGCTTGGTTCCAAGAGCTTTTCCAACTGAGGTTTTTAGAACTGAGCCCCTTCTCCGCTAGAAACAATGTTGGAAATTGTACCTAGGAATAGAGTACAGCCAGGAGAGGTCACAATAGCCCACCTACCCTACAGTAAGTTTAATTACAGTACTAATCCATGTTGGGCCTGGGAAGAGGAGGTCATTCATATATGCTGATCCCAGAGAAAGCAGACACATTTCCTCAGCTTTACTTTTGCCTATTCTAGCAAAATCGAGATATTGGTAGGAAGAAATAGAAGTCAACGGCCCAAGTCTTTCTCTCTGAGCTGTCTGTCCCACCCTCTCCAATAGTCCTCTCCACAGGTAGCCTGTGTTTCTACAGTGCTCACCACCCCTATGTACTTTGAAGGTCAAGAATATCTGAACACCTCCTCCTGTCAGAACAGCAGCGGCATTAGCATCTCATAGGAGCACAAACCCTATTGTGAACTGCACATGTGAAGGATCTGGGTTACATGCTCCTTATGAGAATCCAACTAATGCCTGATGATCTAAGGTGGAACGGTTTCATCCCAAAACCATCCCCCTTGCCCCATTCATGGAAAAATTGCCTTCCACAAAGCCAGTTCCCTGTGCCAAAAAGGTTGGGGACCACTGCTTATATACACTATAAACACAGATAAGTAAAACACTACTCACAGATGTAAGGGACAATGGTTACTCTTGCCTCACTACAGGCACACGGGCATAGAGCTCTTTCCACTTCTCCCTCCTCCCTCCTCCCCTGAAACACAATGTTGTATTACTCGAGGTGGTTTGGCCAGTCCCCACTAAAAACAACATTTCATATAAATTTCAACAAAAACATATTCACAAAATGTGTTATTTTACTACCTGTACTTTTAACACATATCAGACACTTCAGAACATCTAGAAGAAAGCCCAGACATTTCAAAAAAAAAAGTACTTAGTATTGCCAACCATGTATATACAGTAGTAAGGAATAAAATACACACACAAAGCGATGGTTAAAATATGAAAATGTCTCCTAAATATGATCAGTCTAGCATGGAGCCTTCTTCTCCTCCTTCTCAGGTCTTCCACCCCAAGTCCTCTTATCCACTGACCAAATGTGGACATGTCATCCCTGATGTCACTTCCAGAGGTGGTCTCACAAATCCATTTCAAAAAGTCATCCCAGAAGACATTTTATATTATTTTTTTAAGAAGTGAACATTTACAAGATCTGTGATTTTATGACTCTTTTATCATAATTTGGCAAAACCTCTTTACATCTAGAAGGGCTAGATGTAGCAAGCGTTCTTTTAAAACTTTGGGGAGGTCAGTTGAGAGCAGTTTTTCCTATGACGTACACAGGTCTTCTACATAGGGCCAGTACATCTTTTCCAAAGACCAGTGGGCCTTTCCGTTGCCCAAATGTGGCTTATCTCCTACTGTTTCTCTTCTGATATGAAGGTATGGTAGATGGGAGGTCAACCCCGCCTGGTGGCTTCTAGCAGTTTCATCCGTCAGGGCTCTGCTCACCTTCTGGATCGTTAAGGCCTAGGTCCGTTGTCATCAATAACAAGGCAGGCCTCACCCAACTGGGACAGAGTGGTCACCCCAGGTCCCGGTCCTGCAGGGTTTCAGGGCTACAGAGGTGGCAGAGTTGGGTCCGTCTGCAGACCCGCCTTCCAGGCCTCATCCCACAGCGCTTTCCACGGTGTTTCCGCAGCTGCCAGGCTTCCCACCCTGCACACCGGCGCCACCCAAAACGGCTGCATCCTGAAGGCGTCATCTAGGCCAGGCAGGGTTAGGCCGGGAGGCCCAGCAGCCAGCTGGGTCTGGGCTCAGAGAGGCGGCTGCCTGATGGTCAAAGAGGTGGAGTGGAGACAGGGGTCCTCCTCTGCATCAAGGCCTGGGCCCTGCCGGTGCACAGCCATGGCAAGGGCTCCAGGTGCCTGCAGGACAGAGACTTGCTTGTCCTTGGACCCCAGCTTTCCTGGGAGGGCCATAGGGGAAGTGGTCATGCTTTGCTTCTCACCAAGCTCTCTGCAGGAACTCCAGAGTGGCTTGTTTTTTTTGTTGTTTGTTTTTTGTGTTTTTGTTTTTTTCGGTGAGACAAGGTCTCGTTCTGTTGCTCAGGCTAGAGTACAGTGGTGGCATGACCATAGCTCACTGTGACCTCAAATTCCTGGGCTCAAGAGATCCTCCCACCTCAGCTTCCCAAGGAGCTGGGACTACAGGCATGCACCACCACCCCCAGCAAATTTTTGTATTTTTTGTAGAGATGAGGCCTCCCTATGTTGCCCAAGCTGGTCTGGAACTGCTGACCTCAGGTAATCCACCCACCTTGGCCTGCCAAAGTGCTGGGATTACAGGCGTGAGCCACAGCACCCAGCCTCATAGCAGCTTCTTATTGCTTTATTTGATTAAAAGAACAAAGCACTTTGTATTTTAAAACCATATGAATATATAATCTGTTACATTTAATGTGTAAACAAGAGATAAAATCCCAAGCCCCCCAACAGACTTAACAGATTCCCTTGTAGCCAAGTGGATTCCAGAAAGAAAAACTAAATTCCAAATTCTAAATGCCCCCTCCCTTTTGGAGTTTAGGCACAACTAACCAGCACATTAAAATAGACGTCATAGACTGCCCTAACAGACTCTTTGTGGCAATAAGATAACAAATTCCAACCTGACTCCAGTACAGCATCACATGACAGACAGCAGACCCTGAAGGAAATAAAAATTTTTTACCCCAAAATATATTTCTTTGGCATATTTTGAAATGGCCCTGTAAAGCTGTCTTTTGTGGGGGAAATTTGCGTATGTAGAGACACTCTTACCCCTTCCAGGTCTTCCCCAGATCAAGGAGAGATAAGTGAGAATCTGTTATTTTTAAGGGTTGAAAAGAGAGGCTTTGGGCCAGGCACGTGGCTCATGCCTGTAATCCCAGCACTTTGGGAGACCGAGGCAGGTGGATCACATGAGGTCAGCAGTTCAAGAACAGCCTGGCCAATATGGTGAAACCCCATCTCTACTAAAAATACAAAACATTAGCTGGGCGTGGTGGTGCATGCCTATAGCCCCAGCTACTGGGGAGGCTGAGGCGGGAGAAATTGCCTGAACCCAGGAGGCAGAAGCTGCAGTGAGCTGAGATTGAGCCACTGCACTCCAGCCTGGGCAACAGAACGAGACTCTGTCAAAAAAAAAAAAAAAAAAAAAAAAGAGAGGCTTTTCTTTTTTGGTCATCAAGTAGTTATTAGACATGAATTTTAAATTGTTAATGTTTAAAATGTAGCCAATTCTTATATCTCTAGAAAATTCTTAAAAGAACACTTTTTCCTAATACTCACATACAAAATGAATCTGTCCTGCTTCACTCACATTGCTACCCCAGCTGAAATTCAAACCTGTTTTAACACTCATCCAAAAAAAAGCAATTGGAAAGATGACTACACCCCACCCCCACCACCAACAAATTACCAATTAAAATTTAAAATGCTGAGATTTATTTTACCCAATGTTTTAAAGAATCTAAATCATAAAATCCTATGATCGTTATTTAAAAAAGGCTTATCAACTGTTACTTCACATCTTCCATCTAATAGAAAAGTCCACCCAAAAGTATCACACATGAATTTTTATAAGTAGTAAATAATTACAGACACTAAAAATAACCTTGAAACTTAGACCAAGGCTAACTGCCAATTTCTAACCTCTGTTTTCAGACTCAAGAATCCTAAAACTAATTCTAAATTGTGAAATTGGAGTCTGTCCCCAGCCAGAGTAGCAGACTTAATGCACCATTAATCTGTTCTGCTCTCAGCCACTCATTGAAACAGTCACAGCCATTCGATTTTTAGGGAAAAGACAGTACTGCAAAAGTACATTCCAGAGGTCTTTTCATAAAAACCATCCTGTGTGCTCCATCTGCATGTGCAATCTGCTTGTGTATTTTCAGCCAGCTTGCACGGGCAGATTAATGCGTACAATTAGAAAGCAACCTCACAGGCATTCGATAAACTGCCTTCATTATTACACTCAGGAGAGTCCCTTTGGATGTCAGTAAAAGCCTAGTTTTCTGCCTGTTAGCTAAATAATTGACAACACTAAAAATAATCAGAAGCAAATGAACGAAGTCAAGAACAAGGTGTTAAGAAAGAGCACATTAAGATTCTCATGGTGGTGCGCCAGGTTGCTATCATGAGCTTTTTCTCCACCAACTTGGATTTATAGTCTGCTCAAGTCCATGGTTGCCCTCTCTACAGAAAAAAAATACCATTCCTGGTTTGCTGTGTGAATCACACATTGCAGCATGGCGAAACTAGCAAAGTACTGACTGGTTTGAAAGAATTTCTTATGTATGTTTCTATTTTGTGTTCCTTCATTTGACAGTTTCAGGAGAATCTAATTTGGGAGGTGGGGATAGGCAGTCTGGTTGGTCTGGCAAAACCTTTGTGCTGTTAAAAATCCAAAGAGGTGGCTGGGTGCGGTGGCTCACACTTGTAATCCCAGCGCTTTGGGAGGCCGAGGTGGGTAGATCACTGGAGGTCAGGAGTTTGAGACTACCCTGGCCAATGTGGTGAAACCCTATCTGTAATAAAAATATAAAAATTCACCGGGTGTGGTGGCATGCACCTGTAATCCCAGCTACTTGGGAGGCTGAGGCTGGAGAATTGCTTGAACCCAGGAGGCGGAGGTTGCAGTGAGCCGAGATCAAGCCATTGCACTCCAGCCTGAGCAACAGAGCAAGACTCCGTCTCAAAAAAAAAAAAAAAAAAAAATCCAAAGAGCTTTCCTAGACATTTTTTCCACCATAAACTGATTCTAAGGAGGTATGACAAAGACTTGTCATATAGAGGATCCATCTTTTCTAAATCTCTTTTATATTTCTAACTACATAATTACTGCTTATTTCATGAGTTATTGGTCTTTTAATTTCAAAAGTAATTCAAAACACAATACTCTTTCAAAGAAGAACCTCACACATATATCTCTTCTTGTGTTTCTCAATAGGCTTTAAAAATCAATTTGAGATACTTCTCAATTTTAGCCAAACTCTGTTTTTCCTGGTTAACTGGGACTTTTACAATAAGCAGAAGAAAGAGCAAGAGTGAAATGCGCATGTAATTGAATTCAGCTCCACTGATAGCAGGCCAGGTGGCTGAGGGCAAACTTTTTTTTTCTTTACAGAGAAAGGGTGATTGATCTTCTGTATTTAGGAAAACACAAACTCAAGAAACTAGAACTATAAAAGAAAGGAGGTTGGACGCACAACTTCTAATGTCTTTTAAAACTTCAAGAATCTCTTATCCTTTACTTTGCCATATTTAGAACTCTCCAGAGAATGAACCCATTCAACTACCCAGCCCTGTGCCCAAGGCCCCTCACTGTTAAGTAGGTCTTCCCTCTTCCAATGTAAAACTAGTATGCCACAGGACAATGACATTTGTTCTCATTTGTGACTCTAGGCTGCTAAAGTTGAGAGGTGAAGCCAGCTGGACTTCTGGGTCAGGTGGGGACTTGGAGAACTTTTCTTACAAGAGGATTGTGAAATGCACCAATCAGCACTCTGTAGCTAGGACTGTAAAACGCACCAATCAGTGCTCTGTGGCTAGCTAGAGGTTTGTAAAATGCACCAATCAGTGCTCTGTGACTAGCTAGAGGTTTGTAAAAGGGACCAATCAGCACTCTGTAAAATGGACCAATCAACGGGATGTGGGCGGATACAAATAAGGGAATAAAAGCTGGCCACCCCAGCCAGCGGCGGCAACCTGTTTGGGTCCGCCTCCATGCTGTGAAAGCTTTGTTCTTTCGCTCTCCACAATAAATCTTGCTGCTGCTCACTCTTTGGGTCTGTGCCACCTTTTAGAGCTGTAACGCTCACCACAAAGGTCCACAGCTTCATTCTTGAAGTGAGCGAGTCCAAGAACCCAGCAGAAGGAACCAACTCTGGACACAAAGCCACCAGCCCAGCCCCTAATCTCTCTCAACTCTTCAGGCTGAACCTCGAAATAAATTCTCATTCATTCTCTACCCATGAAAGGAGAGGCAATGATACATTCACAGCCTTCATCTAGTGCCTCCCTCCCACCATATCTCTGCAAGACAGACAGTTTTTCCTGGTACTTAGCTCCTTAGCTTCCCACCAGCTCCTCACTCAAATGCCTTCTTTAGAAGAAGAGTGGGGAGAGACAGGCTAAGAATTCTGTGATGAAAATGAGAGTGATGCTCCTTTTAGCTAAGGAGGATGACATCCCTTATCAACACTTTCATCCTACCCCATCCCATCTCCCATCTATTTTCTGGCATGGGTAGCAGGAACACAGTACCTAACTTGCTAACGAGCAAAGCAGAGGGTTGAGAAATGTTTCTTCCATTCCTGCCTCTGAATCTTAAAGCAAGAAGGAGCTGCTTATGATAGAGGCAGGATAATTTTAGTGGCATGAGAAATCAGAAGATACTGTGCTTAGAGGGGGAATATGTTGGAGGGTGTCACAAATATGCTCACCCCAACATTGGAGTGATCTTAAATTCTGCAAACAAGGAACAACAATGGAGCGAGAGAACAGGCGGCAGGCAGTGAATATTTCATATGAAAGTGGAGGGCCCATTACTGGTTCTGGTGGGACCAGAAATTTGTGTACAGCCTCCATAAAATAAAAGTTATATGATCCTATTCAACAAGGACCTTTGTAAGAAGGATCGTTTCAAGTGCCTGTAATAGTCAGGCACTTTTATGTCATTTACATATTTTATTTAATTCTTGCAAATGGCCTATGAGATAGATATCATCTCTATTTAAGAAAAAAAAAAAAGAAACACTGACATTCAAAGAGTTTTAGCGGGAGCTAAGACTTTGAACCCAGATCTGCTTGGTTCTACTTCTACCACATTTAGAATTAATGTAGGGCCAGAAATAGGATTCTTTGGTTTTGTCTTATAATCAATGCGCAGGTAACCTGACTACCAAGAGTTGGGACGTGAGCTTATCCTTAAAGCCTACATAACAAAGTAGATTACATTATAAAGCACGTAGTAGTTACCCTACATCTGTTAGCTGCTGTTGTTCACAAATCATACTGCAAAGTACCATGGTGTATGACCACCAGTTGAGGGTTTTGCCAATAACTCCTAAATGATTTCTCAATTCTTGTCTAGAAAAAAATACAAGTATATGGTTATCCTCAGTCCATTAAATAAATCCCTGGTCAGTTTAGACGATGCTTAGGCACTTCAGTGCAAACATCCTATTCCTTATATTGGTATCCTGGACATCAACATAAGCAGAAGTACCTTGGATCACCAAAGGATCAAGTCTTCCAAGTTATTTATAATGGGGAATTTCTCAAATTTAGTGTTATTGACTACTAAAGGATACTTTGGTGAGTAGACGTGTCTCCCACCTTGCTTACATGGTGACAGAGTTCAATTACATAATTAATACAACAGCCAATAATCCAATACCAGGTGTTTTGACAAGTTACCATCACCTGAATTTAAAACCCCTATGAACAATCTGCCTATAAAGGCACAAAGTTCTGAAAACATTAACTTACTATTGCTGATGCTCTCTAAATGCTTCTCTTCTAAGATTTTCTTGAAGTCTTTTTTTCTCCTCCAGTTTATTGCTCTGAAATTGCAAATATCAAAACATAACTTATTAAAGATGCTTTAAGCAGAGTCATGATGCTAAAGTTACCCAAGGTCCAAAATCCTAAGGTTCAACTGGCCTTGATAGTCTAACACAGTATCCTGCTAGAGGCTCCAAGATGGTATTCCCTGTCAGACCCATGGGCACTGCACTGAAAGCCAGGAGCTCCAAGTTCTTTCCACAGCTCCCCTCTCCCAACTTGATTGGTATAATCACAGAACCAGTATTTTGCGTTTTTATTCTTTAGTTCAAATGATAGCAATATTTATTTTTTAAGCAGTGCTTTCAAAATGTTTTAATGAAAACATGAAATTTCCATACCAAGTATGTTAAATTAAAATTATAATAAATGGTTAAATAGCTCATACAAAATTTATATATACACCCAAATTCTACTAAAGTATTCGAGAAGAGATTTTCAATAAGACAACCCAACTCCCTTCTGACTTAGTAACAGATACTTAAAGCTGTTGAGGGACTGAACAGCACATCATAAAAAAAGCCATCCACTTGAATAGAAAATAGTTCTTTTTTTTAATTAGCTGTTTGGAGAGCCTGGAGATAAAGGGCTTCATATTTGATATTACTGTCACCATGGCTCTGGCATATTTTAATCCAATTTAAATAACCCAGAAACATTTGCTTTTTGCTCACCATGACACACTGTCATTTTTTAACTTGCTATGACCTATGAAAAACAAGTAAAATTCCCAGACAACAAATTTAATGGGGAGTTGAAACACATTCTACTATCCAGGAGGTTCATGAAGTTTTAAATGAATCCAAGAGAGACAGTAAGCAGCTGGGTTTGCTTTAATAAAAAATTGGATTTGCCCAGAAGAGGACCTGTGAAAGGAGAATAATGGAAATCACTTTCAAGCCCAAACATAAGTCTGGTTCCATCTTTCAAAGAAAGGAAAAAACTGCTTGTATTGTTCATTTCCATGAAAGTCTTCATTCACTCAAAACTAATTACTAGTACCATTTTGAAAGGCAAAATGGATGATGACTTCAGTTTCAGAAAAAAAACTAAAGGAAATTTACTACAGTCAAAGAGAATCAATTATAAGGCAAGCAACTGGATTATTAATGAAACACAGAATTCTAGGGGGCAAACTAATAGAAAATTGTAAAACCGAATAAACTTGCTTCTACTTTGGGAAAAAATCCTGACTCATGAGCACAAAAGTGTTCAATTGTGATGAGTTCCCTGCCTTCCAGGGTGGGGATCGCGGGGTTGTGATGGATCTAAAAGGGTGAAAGACAGCAAGCAAGCAGTAAGTGTTGATTAAACCAGTATTCAGAATGCTACTCAGAGAACAGTGAGAAAGCCACAAAAACAGCTAGAGACAAAAGGCTGGATTCCTTTAGCAAGGTCAGAAATTGAGACCACTAGTTTTAACATTTTCACTAATAGATTCCAACTCACAGTCACACAGTAGCTAAATTTTATCCAACAAAAGCCTGTTTATGGCAGGGCACGGTGACTCATGCCTGTAATCCCTGCTCTTTGGGAGGCCGAGGCGGGTAGATCACCTGAGGTCAGGAGTTCGAAACCAGTCTGGCCAACATGGTGAAATCTCATCTCTACTAAAAATATAAAAATTAGCCAGTCATGGTGGCAGGCACCTGTAATCCAAGCTACTCGGGAGGCTGAGGTAGGAGAATTGCTTGAACCCGGGAGGCGGAGGTTGCAGTGAGCCGAGATTGCGCCATTGCACTCCAGCCTGGGTGACAAGAGCAAAACTCCATCTCAAAAAAAAAAGGGTCTGTTTATGCCTCAGCAGAAGTTGATAGTTGATGGAGAAGTATTTTGGGGGAAAAAAGAGTAGTATTAGTAGTATTTCTGGAGTAGTTGAAAAATTGTATTCAATCCCTATTCATATCAAATGCCTGTTATATGCTTGGTACCATGTTAGGTGCTGGGAATACAGCTACGAACAGAGCAGTGCCCATTCTGGAAAATGTTACAGCCTCGTTGGGGACACAGACAAGAAAGCAATGATGGCAGTATGCTAAACACATTAGGGGAGAGCAGTTTCCAAATAACATAGTAAGAACGCAGAAAAAGCACTTATATGGATTGTCAGGAAATGCTCTCAAAAGTTCCACAGTCACTCAGTGCCTACTTAGTGTTAGACTCCATCCTGAGCACGAGAGCCAAGAAGTTGAATAACACTGGGAATGTGGTTTCTAACTTTGGGTAAGCTGCATGTTATGAGGGTGCTTCTTTCTATGGAGAGTGGACTCACAGCTTTCTTCATAATCCCCAAAGAGCTGATGACCAGATAAAAGGATAAATACCATGGCTCTAATGAGAGACAGAAATTCTATATCCAAACCAATCTTAAGCAAGAGTGTTTCAGGAGGAGGAGAAGGTAGGAACAGGGTTACTACACTCCATTATATGGGTTGTTCAGCCCAGGGGGTCCCAGCAGGCAGGAGAGGGGTAGGAAAGGAAAAATAAAGCCAGTGTTCAGCTCACCAAGATTTGTACTGCAGCATGTGGCTGCTTTGGCACAGAGGAGGTGTCTTTTCTCGGTGTCTCACAAAGGCACTGTCTATCACCATTCTGGGCACCCACAGAATTGACCAACTGGATGGAGAATTGGTCTCTAATTTGCACAAAGGCAACCATGGGCTGGTGGTAACCCTGGACAGGAAAGGGGCGTTCCCAGAACTTACATTTTTAATATACAACGGCACAAGAGAATATGTCAGCTCAAGAAAACCCAAGAAGCTCATGGATAAATTGAACAATGTTTATAGAGAGAGGAGTAGAAGATAAGATTGAGAAAGTAAGAAGGAATAATTATATAGGAATGTATGTGCCAAGTAAAGGAGTTTGGACTTTATGAAACCCAACAGTAAGCCATTATATTAAGCAGGGAAGGAAGTGGCTCACTCTTACAGCAACACGGAGGTTAAACTTCAGCAAGAGCCACAAATACACGAGAACCCCTGGGGTGATTCTCACAGTTATCTAGGCCATAAATTATGAGCCCCAAGTTAAGTCAGCAGGTACAGGGAAGAGAGAAGAATGGACAGTCTTGACAAAAACTTAAGGGACAGAAATAATAGGAAATATGATGATATGGATATGGGATGAGTAAGAAAAGGAGGAAGAGTCTAAGATTACTATCATTTAAGAGCATCAGAATGAACATAAGAGTTCAATTTTGAATTTATTGGATCTGAGGTATACTTGTGGAATATTTAGGGAGAAATATCAAGCATGCAGTAAAATATATGGTTCTGGAATTTAGAAATATGGTCTGGCCTGAAGATATGGACTGCAGAAATCAGCACAAACAATAACCAGATCCTTAAATGTGGAATTTTTCATCTAAGGAGAGGGGGCCTAGGCCCAGCAGTATCAGAGGATACCAAGGGATGGGATCTGGTAAGCATCAATAGTGGAAAAACAAGTACAAGGAAAGGATCCCAGGGACATTCAGGAGGGTGGAATTTGAAGGACAGAGTGCTTAATAGTTAATTTTAAATTTTAATTTTATTTATGTATTTATTTATTTGAGACAAGGTCTTGCTCTGTCACCCAGGCTGCAGTGCAGTGGTGTCATCTAGGCTCACTGCAACCTCCACCTCCCATTTTCAAGTGATTCTCGTGCCTCAGCCTCCTGAGTAACTGGGATTACAGGTACATACCAACATACCTGGCTAATACATGTGTTTTTGTATAGATGGGGTCTCACCATGTTTCCCAGGCTGCTCTTGAATTCCTGGGATCAAGCAATTGGCCTGCCTTGGCCTCCCAAAGAGCTAGGATTGCAGGCATGAGCCACCGCACCCAGCCTTAATATTTAATTTTACACAGAGTAAAAATAAGTGAGGAATTTAAGAATCTTTACTGGGATCTTTTCTTTCTTTCTTTTTAAGAGCTGGGGTTTCACCATGTTGCCCAGACTGGTCTCAAAGTCCTGGGCTCAAGCAATCCTTCCTTCTTGGCCTCCCAGTGTCCTGGGATTACAAGCATGAACCACTCCGCCCAGCTGGATTTTTCAGTTAAGAACACCATTGGTGATCTTAGGTAGATTAGAACAAGAGAAGCATTAGAAAGAAAAGCCAAACTCAGCCCACCAACAAACGAGGAATCAGAGAAGGAAGGGAATCAGAGAAGGTAAGTTCTTAAGCTAGCTGAGACATGCATCCCCTGGGGAACATTTTTTTTTAAATAGAGATTCTTTGGTTCGGTGATTGTTAGAGAGTCAGTCCACAGACTGACATTTGGGAACGAAATATGGTAGAGGAGTCTTTCAAGAAGTTCGAACCATAATGCTTGGGACAGAGGAGTTGAAAGCAGACCACTATATGGAAAATTTGTTTTTAAGGTGACAGATTTAAGTAAGATTAAATTCTGAGAAAGAAAAACAAAAACAAAACAAACAACAAAACAAGAAAGTGAGAGAAGAAAGGGAGCTTAACTGATGGAGAAGCAAAGTCCCTGGGGGGACCGGAGGGAAGATGAAATGGTGAACACAGGTGGAAGAATCCATGGTACCAATGAGGAAAAGGACCTTCTGATTCCTCCTGAGATAGGATGGGGGTAGGTGCAGCAAAGGGAGAGTAAGAAAAGAGAAAAATAAAGATACTTAAGGCTGGTGACCTTTATTTCCTATGAAGTGAGAGACAAGGTCATGTGCTGCAAATGAAAGGAGAGTATAAGAATATAAAGCCAGCAAGGATTTTGGTAATTGGGGTTGGTTCCCAGTTACAATGCAAAGAAAAAAATTGCTGGGCATTGGGCATTGTGAAAGACCCAGCTGAGATCAAATCTCAGAAATGTAGTGTGGCAAAAGAAAAAACAAAAGTGACATATGTTTTTCTCTGCAGCAACTTCATTCATGTGGGTTTAGTAGAAATGAAATAATTGAACCCATCCAATTCATGCATAAAAATAGTAATACGCTCTATGCCCCCCTTCCAAGAGGTTGATATAATAGATTCCAATGAGATAGTGTTAAAGCACTTCTTTACATTTATAATTAGGTTAGGGTACTTTACTGAGTGCTTACCAAGTGCTAGGTATTGTACTAAGGGCTTTGCATAAATTGCATCCTCTAGTCCTACCAGTCTCACTATTACATTATTATACCCATTTTACAAATAAGGTAAGTGAAGCACAGAAAAGCTATCAGCCTACACTGTTAGTACCACATGTTTATTTCAGAGATATTAACATTACAACATTATGGGGTTAATTAATGAGATCCTATTACATTTCAATAACCAAAGGCTTAATGCTTCCACCAAGTCATCTACAAAGAAATGCATGATGTAGGAACCACATTTCTTGGAAACACTGATGTTCCCTGAAAGTTTTCAGAAATGGAAATGTTTCCCCAATTTATATAAACAACATTGAAATAATTTCCTCAATGTTGAGTTTACCCCTAAAATTGTTCTTAAACTGTTAGCCCTTGCTACTACTTGCTTCCTAGAAATAAGAAAGCAACAAGTGTGATTCCTTAACATGTACCTGTATGCAGCTCTGCATCTAATATGCATAACTTATTTTCTACCAGTTAGTTCCTACTTCACCATATAGCATTAAAACTAACTGTGCTTCTCAGTGTCTGCATAAAACACTGTGATTTCCAGTGCTTCAAATGACTTTCACAGCCATAGCTTACTGGAAAGGGCAAGGAAAGGTGTTGGAAGCCACTCAGATCTTCAGCTGGTTTCCTGAATTCTCTGAGTTATGATACCAAGAGGTTGGGGAATCAAATGAAGTATGGTTGGTCCTGCTTATCTGTGAGTTCCGTATCTGCTGACTCAACCAACTTCAGATGGAAAATATTCAGGGGATGAGGAATAGATGGTTGCATCTATACTGAATATGTAAGACTATTTTCTTGTCATTATTCCCTAAACAATACAGTATAACAACTATTTACACAACGTTTACATCATATTAGGTATTATAAATAATCTAGAGATGACTTAAAGTATACAGAAGGATGTACATATGCTATTGCAAATACTACTCCATTTTATATAAGATTTTGGTATCCATTGTGTTGTGGGGGGAGGGGGAGGAAGCAACCAATCTCCCATACCTAAAGGATGGCTGTATCTGGAAACTAGATAATACCGTATATTATCTCAAACATATGTAGATCGAAGGCAGAATAAGATGAACCCAGGAAACTGAGAGAGTCTTTAAAATGGAGTTAGAAGATTTTCATATTTTAGGTTTGTGGGTATTATGAAAGTCTGGGAAAATAAAATTATTATTTATCATGTGATTATGGGGGGAAAATGTGATTTACTCCCAAAGCACTAAATTTGGGTGAAATGCTTGCTGTGGGGAGTTAGGAAAACCTGTCTATTTATACTGAAAGAACCAGTGGCAAAACACTTGCATCTGGTAAACTGCTTTTTTACTCTAATGCTCTAATGTCTTAGAGATGTTGTCTCTGCTTTATAGATTTCTTGGAAAAGAAATTAATGCATCATTATAAAATCACATGAGTAGTATTAGTTTCCTATTGCTGCTGTAATAAATTACCACAAAGTTAACAGCTTAAAACAATACATATTTATTATCTTACAGCTCTGGAGGTCAGAAGTACAAAATGGGTCTCAATGGGCTAAAATCAAGGTGCCAGAAAGGCTATGTTCCTTCTGGAAGCTTGAAAGAAAATAATCAGTTTCCTGGTCTTTTCCAGCTTCTAGAGGCTACCCACATTCCTGGGCTAATGGCCCCTTCCTGCATCTTCAAAGCAGTGGTGGGCTGAATCTTTCTCCTGGTATCATCTCTTCGTTCTCTATCTCCCTCTCCCAATTTTAAGGACCCCTGTGATTATATTGGGCACCTGGATATTGCAAGATACACTCTCTATTTTAAGGTCAGTTGATTAGCAACCCTAATTCCACCTGTGATCTTAATCCCCTTACCCATGTAAGGAAACATGTTCCTAGGTTCCAGGGATAAAACGTGGACACCTTGGGGTGGAGCATTATTCTGCCCACTACATGAATTACAATCTATTTTTAAATCAATAAATATCAAACACACAATAGGCCAGCTATTTCCCCAAATCTTTGCTCTCCCTAGCCCTCTGAGGTTTGGCTTTAGAATGTGGGTGGTAAGGGAGGGTAAGAAAATACCTTTTTCATTTAGTGCTAAGCAGTGGTGTGCTGGTCAACATTTAATCAGGTCTAGCAGGTAGGAGGAGGAGGGGAAAATAATCTGTAGCATTTACTGATTTCCACATCATAAATATTTTCCACCACAGTCGGTTTCAAACTGACAATGATGAAGCCAAGTAGCTCAAAAAAATCCTGAAAATGTGACAATTCTCACAGTACAAGCCAGTACAAGGAAGCTACAGAACATCACTAGAAGTATATATACTGTGACAGATTCTAGTCTAGGGAATGCAAGTTACATTCCTGAACTGAATACAACTCAAGTATACCAGTGCTGTCTCCAAATTTCCCTTTGTACCCATAGGATTAACTCTTCCTGGGCCCCACTGACATGACTGGATACTAAAGAGCTGGTTGACTTTCACACCTTTCTGTCTATTAAGGATCAAAGAACATGCACAAATGCTGGCAAGGAACCCAGTCGACTCTTCCCTCACTAAATGCTGCACACAGAGATGACGACCAATCATAATGAGACCCAGTGTCCCCTGACTTCTTTTGGGAGAGAAGGAAATGAAGGGCAGAAGGGGACCAGCAGCCAGTGGGGGGAAGACCAGAGACAAAGCTAGAGGCTCTTGGGTGGCAATAGGCTGCTTGGATTCTACTTGGCTCAGAGTTTACTGGGCAGCAGCCATTTGCCTAGGGAGGAATGCAATGTGTTTGCAGGCTGATGTCCATGTGTGTGTTTGCTGTGCATTTTAAAATATAAGTGCTCCATAAGCACAGCCATTATCACTTCCCTCGGCCATTTCCACACGGGCAATGTGAAATATGTCATTTCTAGATGGCTAATGTTCATTTTTCTTATCTGACACAAGCTACTAACTAGGCTCACATTTAACATGAAAAGCTACAGATTTATCTACAATAGAGAAGGCTAGGATCATGGTGACAGAGCAGGCTGATCAGCCAGAGAAATCACATCTGTGGAAGAACAAGGATGGGTCACCCCTTCTTTTGCAAGGTCATTTAAATTAATGCTCCTCGAGCTTTTATGTGCACAAGAATTACCTGGGGAGCTTGTTAAAATGCAGATTCTGATTCAGTAGGTCTGAGGTACGGCTCGAGATTCTGCTCTTCTAACAAACTCCCAGACGATGCCAATGGTGCTTGTTCAAGGGCCATATTTTCAATGGGAAGGGTCTACAGATCAACTCTTTCTCCCCATCTCTCACATCCTGGCAAATTTATGCCAATAGAATTACAGTTATCATATTAGGAAAGGCAAAAACACTACTTTTAGACAATGTTTAAACAGTTTAGGCCAGGTATGGTGGCTCATTCCTGTAATCCCAGCACTTTGGGAGGCCAAGGCAGGTGGATCCCTTGAGCCCAACAGTTCGAGACCAGCCTTGGCAACATGGTGAAACCCTGTCTCTACAAAAAATACAAAAAAAAAAAAAAAAAAAGCTATAGTGGTGTTAACCTGTAGTCCCAGCTACTCAGGAGGCTGAGGTGGGAGGATTGCCTGACCCCAGGAGACTGAGGCTGCAGTGAGCTGTGATCACACCACTGCACTCCAGCCTGCGCAACAGAGACCCTGTCTCAAAAAAAAAAGAAAGAAAACAGTTTCAACCACAAACATTTATGAATAGTGTACGTTATTGACCCATGAAGAAATTAGCTGTAAATGACCCACACGTCAGCCAATTATGGGTATTAAATGACAACGAATAAATGATCTTTAGGACAAGAGGTTGCAATACAATAATTAGTAAAGGTCTGCAAGCCTCTTTACCCTGTTCCTGGTGATGACTTAATGATTGTCTTTGTTCTACCTGAAATACAGACTATGCTCCGTAAAGGGAGTGCCTCCTGTAAAATCACAAGACCTAAGCATGAATCTTCCTTTGAAGGATAAAATGGAAGGAAAAAAATTGGATGAGGAAAAGAAGAGTGGGCAATAGAAACAGAGAGGGAAAGATGGATAAATTTTTAAAGTTACTATAATAAAAATCTTCTACAATGAAACTATAATTGTTGATCAGCAAATGTGAACTAATCCTCCTCCTCCTTACCTTCTCTCTCTGAATTGCCTTCATTTTTTGGAGTTCAGCTTCTTCAGCTTCCTTCTTGATTCTTACAGATTCTTCTCTTTTTAGCTAAATTGTATTGAAATTACAGAGAACGAAAACAGTTACCATTTTTCAGTCTGAACTCTGGAACATGAAATTATGATGAAAGACAAATTACAGTATTGTTTGTGCTATACCTCACCATGATTATAGGTTATTACTTCAAGCTACTTAGATCACAGAGAATGGCCAGGCTACGTCTTCTGCCCATGAAATTTCTGTCTTTGTGTTTCTTCCTTGGTCTGTCTCTTTTTCAATGTCCCTGTCTTTGTCTATCTCTGTCTCTCTCTGTGTGTATGTGTGTGTGGTGTGTGTGTGTATTGGGGAGGGAAAAGGGAAAATAATTTTTCCTGATTACAAAACTCAGTGCTCATTGTAAAAATCGCTGGGAATCTTAAATATTTTTTGTGCTACTTCCATGACCGGCATGCAGTAAACAAATCCATATTCTTAGAACCAAAACATTCCAAACATAGTAGACTTTAATCTATAGTTAAACATAGTTAACTTAAATGAAAAAAATAGTTCCCTTAATCGAGGGTCATGCTGAGTGATAAAGGGCTTAGGTAAGAATTGAAGGTATCCATCTCTTCACTTCTCACTTCCTGAGAGCTTTGATTTTGAAAGCTGCCTTTGCAACTGGTTGGAAGGTTTTATACTTTTGGTAAAGTTACTGTGTTATTTCATGGTTACTTGAAAGAGCTGGTACTCATATTCCTTACCAAAATTCAACTAAAAGAGATGAATTCTGACCTTTTGCTGGTATTTAGATTGCATCAGCTGGAGTTGTTGTTTCTGTCTGACTTCAGTTTCTGACTGGCTTCCACCTTAGGAAAAAAAAAATCCATGAAGGTGAAACATAAATATTAAGCTGAAATGTCAGCCATTGAGGACTAATTAATACATAATAAATCTATAACATGAGTTTCCTTAATATTCTCATGCTCTTGCAAATAAGAACATAACCAGTTTTCCAAGAAGACCTTAAAGAAGGGGAATCACTTAGAAGAAAGAGCTGGATAGAAAGAGGAGGCCATATTTTTAAAACAAAAGAGCACTTTTAGTAAGGTTTTTCAGTCATGTAGGTATTAAAGTTTTCACTTGGATTGAAATCATACCTAAAGGTCTGTGCTAAACAGAAGAAATAGTGCCTGTCTTGGAAACTGTAGAATATTCCTCCTGCTTGAATATGACCATGCCTGAACCTAGTAAAGATGGTGATCAAAGGTGCTTCTATTGCTTTTCTTCTTCTAACTCTATTGCCTTATATTCAAGCAGCAAGGCTCAGGAAGCTCTCAGAGGTCTTGCCACTAGACAAGTATGTAGTCTTTATAACCCAGTTTCTAAAAATGCAATGGGAATATTCTAGTTAGTAACTGATCATCAATCCATACTATTTATTGTTCTTTCCTTATATAGTCAAAATAAAAATATGGATGTTAGACTATTTACTTGCTCTCTTTTAAACCTAAAAGAATTTGGGGCCAGAAATCCTGGCAGCTTGACAATCATCTAAGAACTGCCATTTAGGGAATTCTCAGTGTTTATGCAAGCTTGGTGTGCATATTATAAAGATTCCTTTGAAATAATTCTCTGGTGCTTTGGTCACTAAAAGTGTCAGCTCTCTGAAAGATTTACTCTCACAGAAGATGCATTAAAACAATTTGTGTTCACTATAGATCTTATAATTGAACTGAGAAAGATACCATAGGGACTTTTCTTCAGAGATCCAAAAGATACATAAGACCTGTTTGGTGTTGGCCCTTTGACTGCTATTGCGGGGGAAGGCGGATGTTTCTTTCAAAACAGTAAGGAATGTTGACGCTTTTCTCTAATGTTACAGCAACTTTTAGTATCTCCTGCAACCATTCCAATATTGTAAGGGGTAGAGAAATAGAGGAGGAGTTGAAAATTAGAAGAAATAGAGAGAGCCAGATGGCTAAGCATTTACAAGTTTTGTTCAAAATTCATCTCAAAGTTTAATACATTCTAGAATTTTCTTTTCTAACCCCAAGCCCCTCCCACACACACATACCTGACTATCCCTAGATAATGCATATAACAGAAAGTCAAAATGAGAATCCTGCTCATTTTCTGCTAAGGCTTCAAGACAACAGATGCCAAGCACTTCAAATTCCAAAGGGAGGTAATGGCCCCTCAAAGCAGGATCTGCAAGGAGGTAACTGAAACCTACCTTGGGGAACCTCAACTAACTTCAGCCTATAAAAGAGGTTGGTTAGGTCAAAGGGAGGCAGAAATCTGAGGAAAGATGTCATTCTGAATTCTACGTCTTCTGTGTTTTGAGGAAGGAGAAATCTTCACATCAGATGAGCAGGAGAGGTTTAATGAAAATCAGCTGGAGACCTCAACCTGCATTTTTAAGAGTCTGAAGGTCTTAGTGGATTCATGCCTAGAACAATTAGAGCCTAAAGGTATAAGGCTGTCGTCAGTTGGCCACTGAGATGAGTCCTCAAGAAGAGGTAGCTACATTACAAATGGCTCACATTCACAGTTTATGAAAAGAAAGAATGCACAAGTATTTCCTGTACTTTTAATGTGATTCTCATGAAAGAGAATGCCAACCTAAAGCCATCTAAAGGGACTTGCCTATGAGGGCCATGTCAAGAACAATGGAACCCTAAAAGGAGTCTACCAAGAGCCAACAGTGAGGCCAAGCCCTGCCAACAGGAAAGGAAATTATCTGTATCAGGGAAATCCAGGTGGGAGATGGGTGGCAGAGAGTGGGGGATGCTGAAAAACTTGAAGAATCCCAGGAAGAAGAATGAGCAGTCAGCATAAACCTAGGCTCAAAGAAACAAGGATCACTGCATTACGATCCCTGACTTCTCTTATCTCCCTCCACTTCCCCCTTCAATCCTAGAAAGGTCAGAATCTGGGAACAGAGCCGTGAATAGAGAAAAGTCCAGCCACACCCTGTTCCACTTGCTGGATTCCTACCTGAAACAGGCCTGTGTTAGAGCAGGGGAGAAGCTCTCATCTCCATTAGTAACAGAATTTTGATCAGTACCTAAGACTGAACATTAATTACTGAAATGAGACTGTTTTAGGCCTAGAATTAGCTAGGTCACTCTACTGTTTGAGAGAGACCAAAAAGCTTTAATTTGTTACATCATCCAAAAAGCCTGGGAAAGACTGGTCTCACATAGCCAATCTCAGGGGCCAAGCTAGGAAAGATTAAAGTTGTTTTCTGATTGTACCCTTCGAGTCTGGCTCATCTGCACAAAGTAGGCACTTGAGATTAGCCCTTTTCACGAAATACAGTGGGATGATGATAATATTACTATTATTTCCTCTCATTAAATAATTTCCAAATTAGATTACTTTTACCTATGTTCTTGGTGGGGGGGGGGGGGCGGGGTGTGGGGAAGGAAGTTCTCTAAAACTGTTACAACCCTAAGTGGCCCGACACAAGACATGCTTGTATTAACTAAATCTGTGGACATTGTGTGTCCAACCCTTTAAATTTTCGGCTGCTGCTAGAAGAGAAAAAGCAAAGCAAAGATGTGAATGATTCCCATTAGGTGGCATCCCCTCTGAATGATTCAAACACTGGCAAAGGCGGCCCAGACAATTCATCACACTGGCAGTACCTGCTCCAGAGGCCCAGAGGTCTCTATCTGTAGAATAAAAACACAAGTGATGTTTCTCTTATACCCACCACTGGGTTTCCAGCTCACTCTCATCTTCCTCTTGAAACTGACTCTCCACTCTGTTTCTTCAGATTAACATTTAACTGCCATGACTAATGCGCTTGTGCTAGCATTTACTCCCATCTTGACTAGTGCTATGACAGGGCATATGCAGTGCCCCAGGTAAGCTTTTTCAGAGTCAATCATCTAAGAGGCTCTAAATTATTTGGCAATTAAGCCATCACTGTGTTCCCATACAACTCTGGCATTACAGGTTTGCTATTTGCAGAAAATCAGAAAAAAAATATATATATATGTATATATATATGTATTATATATATGTGTACACACACACACACACACATTAAACGCATTCCTCCCAGGCAGCACAATGACCAAACTACAATGGACATTCACAGACAGACATATGCAAGCTGCTTCCAGGATCCATAGGTGGCCCCGCCCTCCCACATTCAGGCAGCGGCTGTGCCTGCGTACCTAGCCGTCTGGGCACCAGGTGAACTGGTTTAGCTCTGTTCTGCTCCTTCCACTTCTCCAGGTTGGCCAGCTCCTGTTCCGCAACTAAGCCAGGCGAGAAATATCAAATCATCAGTTATCAGACTTCTAAAAGAAAACCAGTCCCTTCGAAGCATAAGAAACAACTATTAGAAGGCAATTAACTACATGTGAGCATGAGTGAACAAGGCTTCCAGGTTAGAAACACAATATTCAGCCCTGACCCCTACGGGTCACCCTGGGCCTGGCCCTGTGGCACATTCTCACCAAGAGTCAGCACACAGGGTTCAAATTTGAAAAACCACCTGGGCTCCTACTAAAACAAAGAAGTATAGATTTTCCTACCATTCTGGCATTTTTAAAACTCTATATCAAGTTAATTTTTAAAGTTTCCTATAGAAAATGTGTGCAAAACTAGAATATTTTCACGTCAACAAGAACTTTCCACACATAGGTAAACCTATCCCCAGAGAATTCTGATGCCCATACTCGCTTTATGTTCAATGCTCCCAAGCTTACTGCAACTCTAGGGAGTGAGGGCTCGGTGCCACAGGTGGAGACCCTCGCTCTGGTTTCAGGCACTCCAGACCACTGTGCAGAGTCGGCTTCCTGGGGAGCAGGGCTCATTTCCTAAATGTTCACTCTGCACGACAGCAGGGGGCGCCAGAGAGAAACTAGTTCTGTCACTCCAGCACCTCCCCTTATCTCTTCAGGAGACCTGTTTCAAATGTCCATTACTACAAAAACAAATTCTGAAACATTTCAGAATCCAGACCACATTGACACTTAATCTCCTATTAAGTATTTAAATCAAAAGCTTGTAAGGTACCAGAACTGCTGGCAGTTCCCATAGTCCCTGCATGGCTGTGATTGTCATATTCTGCACTGACCCGCTGTCCCACCTGGGGCTACATGTGCAGTGGGGACTCTTTAGAGAGCTTTTTCTCTTTTGTGCCTTTCTGTCCATCATTAGTCATGAAGTTAAATCTCCTACCAATCATCTAATAAAGGCGACCATCGAATTTCAGCATAGCCCCACAGCTGGACTTGAGCAAGCCTACAACTTCTTTGTGAACTAAATGAATTTTAGTTCTCTTCCACCTCTAAAGGATAATGCTATAACTTTAAACGGCAGCATTTATATTTACTGTACATCAATTAAACATGTTATGCGCACATTAAAGGTATAATCAAAACTGTTGATGTTTAAAAAAAAAAAAAACACCTTGATGAGATTTGGTGAGTCTATATAAATGAGAAAATAAAAATACTTCACACCAAAACAAACCACTTGTAAAAAGAGAGAAGCATTCTGAATGTTAAATGAATGACTATACGTACTTCTTTGTATCTCATTTCTCCGGTTTATATTTGGTGCTATCAAGGTATATGCACTTGTCCTAAAAGGAAGAGAGGAAAAAAAAGCTTATTACCATGAGAAACTACCAATGCATATCAGCCACTAGATATTTTTCCTTCTATTATACTGTATTCATATGATCATTACCATCAAATAGGCACTATGAAAGATAATCTTCTTAAGACCCTGGTCTGTTCTCTGGGACCTCACAATCTTGATGGCAAAGTAAAACAAAGGACATGGCCAAATATGGAAATACAAAGCATTCTATGAAAAGTGACAAGTGACTAGTTGGTATACTGTCCTTGTACCACCATTCCTCTAGGTGGTGCTTGTGAGTAAATTCCTTTAAGATTGCTTTAGATTGGCACTCTCTTCCGTGTGACCACACCAGGGTACAGGAAACGCTGGTACATTTTTTGTTCCCACAGACTGAGCCTAGAGGCCATTTGCAATGCAGCCACCTCCTCTTGATGACCTGAGTAGCTAACTTGCTTTTAGGCTTTGACTTTTCCAGGCCTGTGTCCACTGGGTCTCTTATTCTCCTAGGGACACAGGTTGAGCATAATCAGGAGCTCAGAGAAGCAAGGAGACATTTCAAACAGGGGGATCAGGGAAGACTTTTTAAGCAAAAATATTCAACTCCATGACACTAGGAAGCTGTTAAAATATTGTGAGCTTTTGAGGGCAGAGAGTGTGCTTGATTGATGTGTATTCCAAGCCCCTGGCACAGTGTCTGGCACAAAGACACTGGCTGCTTGATAAATGTGGGCTTACTTAAAACAAAATGATGCTACAGACCCAGCCCATAAGTCTGTGTTGGGGTGGCTCTTTTTTGAGATGATGCATGTGATCCCACAAGAGCATGAACACTCTGTTAAGCATAAATATAGCACAGCAACAGACTGCAGCATACATGTAGGTACAGTTTTAAGAGAAATGCTGTGGATAAACACAACCAGCTTATAACTGTAGGATTTAAGAGGGGGGGGGGGAAACCCACCCAGGTACTCTTGGAAGTCTCTCTCTTCTACCTGAATATACAATTTCAAAGGGCAAATTAGCAAAGATTGAACTGTAGAGGCCAAAAGCACTGATCAACAGAAGCCATTTCCTTCCTTATCTCATTATTTTTCTAGCAGCTAGCCTTCAGCCAGCTTCAAACTGGGCTTTAATTTTAGACTTGTAAATGTGAGGTGTGCAACAGCCTTTGCATGCAAATGGGGCTGCTGGATGCCCAATTACTTAATGTATATCAGCAGACGTTGCATGTGTAGCCTAGCATGCATACAACGTTATGAATACAAAATTAGGAGGCTGCCACTGGAAATTAATCCCTTGTCCATTGCATATTCTTTGTACGCCCTAAGAAACATTTTTCACTCCTGAATTGCCAGTACTTTTTAGGAGCTTGGAAGCTGCAATCCCATGGGTAGTCCCTGGAAACTTGAATATGATGCAATGGTGAACCATTCTACAGAGACTGAAAGCTGAAAGATGAGATACTAGACGTAAATGCCAATCATGAAATTGCTATACAATCTTCAATGTCTGCTAACATTGTGGTATAGAGTTTCTCTCTATACCACAGATTTGACTATGCTCCAGATCGGTAGTTCTCAGCCTTTATCATGCATCATAGTCACCAGGAGGGCTTGTCCCCGAGCTTGAGAGTTTCTAATTCAGTAGCTCTGCGATGGGGTCCAATAACTTACATTTTTAACAAGTTCCAAGATGATGCTGTTCTTGATCTAGGTACTACACTTGGAAAACCACTACCATAGAGCAATCAAGCTATCTTAGAACATTGGGGATAAAAGAAAACTTAGGGATTCATAAATCACTGGTAAAGACACAGAGGTTGAATCTCAGGCCAAAGATCACCAGGTCTATTGAGCAACAGTGACGAGACTCCAATCTAGGACTTTTGACTCATATCAGTTATCTATCTGCAGTTAACTTTTCAACTCAATGTGCAAAGCATAAAATATGACCATCCTTTAACTTTAGCCCCTTGATAGACTTCCAAACAATGCAACCTACTTAACTGGGCACTTATTATGGATTTATTATATTAGGGGCTTGTAGAGAGTGAGGGGAGATTCCAAAACAGGGATACTAATCACTTTAACAGAACTTACACTTTAGTTAGGAACAAGTCAAGAAACCATAAAAGCACCCCACGAGAATATGCAACCACTCAACATGACTTCTGGATGGGGAAAAAAACAAAAAAATAAAAATAAAAAATAAATTAAAAAAGAATATCCAAACAAGTCTTAAAGTGGGATGATGTAAGTACTCAGAGATCCAAAACAGTGGAGATTCATAGAGACCTCAGAAGAGTAAAAAACTGAATAGCATGAAATAAAAATAGTAAGTTGAGGCTTAAAGAATAGGATCTGAAATAGCAAAAGTGTTTCTTTGCCAGGACTTTGCCAAAAGCAGCTTCACAGAGAATTTTCCAAGTCCATGAGTCTCTCTTACGGAAATTTTGCAAAAGGTTTGGAGAGAAAAATCAATTCATTTGTAAAAGATTGTATTCTACAATACCTAATCTGGTTAAGTTTTTAAGTCTGACATCATACTAGAATCTTCCATCTTAGGAATAGGACTTCAATCTATGGCCAATGTGTGTAGCCTACAGGTACCTAATAGAGAAACATAAAATAAAGGGAAAGAATTAGCTCTGAATTTAGAGGGTTTTTACTGAAAGCATTTTAGCATAAACCCAGGCAGTGGTCCCAGTAATAAACATTTTATGTAAATTTTATGTGAATTCCTCAGCAACCTTCTTAGCAATATTTTATTGACTGAAAATGCCAAATCTAAAACATGTTATAATAGTCCCAAGAAAGCATTGCCAAGTAAATGGTAAGGAACTTAGCTTCTATTTCTATTTCTTAATATAGGAAAAAGAGCTTAAGTCAAAGGATATGCTTTTTATCTTTTAATATCATGTGTCAGAGTGTAATGCCTTAGTAGATACAAATATTCATCCCTTCTTTCTTAGCTTTCTCTTGACATGAATAGCAAGTATAATTTATTAATGTTTTCAGCCAATTAGTTTCTACCCACAGCAAAGGCCTTTGCTGTTTTAACCTATGTGCTATCTCTTCCAACAGCCTGACTCTCAAAGTTGCTAATCTAGACAAGCCCAACGACCAACATTTCGCATTCTTGTCATTTCCTGATTAAGCATTCAAGCCACTGAAATAAATATATATACTTGAAAATGAGTCTCCTTAATTACCTCATTGAAATTTAATGAAATATCTCAATTTGTAAGATTGTTTTCACTTTCCAACAGCGCACATCCATGAGATATACTGAGGGAGAATATATGAAAGAACAGACAAGATAAAATGTTTTTCTGCACCATAAGAAACATAAAATAAAAAGATATTCAAGAAATGTTTGGCCAAGCGCGGTGGCTCATGCCTGTAATCTCAGCACTTTGGGAGGCTGAGGCGGGTGGATCACTTGAGGTCAGGAGTTCAAGACCAGCCTGGCCAACATGGTAAAACCCTGTCTCTACTAAAAATACAAAAATTAGCCGGGTGTGATAGCGCACACCTGTAATCCCAGCTACTCGGGAGGCTTAGGCAGGAGAATCGCTTGAACCCAGGGGGCAGAGGTTGCAGTGAGCTGAGATCATGCCACTGCGCTCCAGCCTGGCCGATAACAGCGAAACTCTGTCTCAAAAAAAAAAAAAAAAAAAGAAAAAGAAAAGAAATGTTTTCCTAGCCGGTCGCGGTGGCTCACGCCTGTAATCCCAGCACTTTGGGAGGCCGAGGCGGGCGGATCACGAGGTCAGGAGACTGAGACCATCCTGGCTAACACAGTGAAACCCCGTCTCTACTTAAAATACAAAAAAATTAGCCGGGCGTGATGGCACGCGCCTGTAGTCCCAGCTACTTGGGAGGCTGAGGCAGGAGAATGGCGTGAACCCGGGAGGCGGAGCTTGCAGTGAGCAGAGATTGCGCCACTGCACTCCCGCCTGGGCGACAGAGCGAGACTCCGTCTCAAAAAAAAAAAAAAAAAAAAGTTTCCCTTGCGAGGTCTCTCGAGTTACACAACTGCATCTTGTGTGTACATTCTTGCACAATTTTGATAACTTTTTATCAATAAGTACTCTGAAAAAAATGTTGTGTTGAAGTTATCAAAAATATCTTGGCTGGCTAAAAGTATTACATAACAATATCCCCTGGTGTGTACAAACTGCACCAGATGTAATTTAAATTTCTAATTAGGAACAACACTGGTATGACTGAAAAAGAAATGTAGTTAAGAGCAAAAGTTCGGAAAGAGAAAATTAAGTGAAAAACATAATTTCAAGCAGAATAGTAGACATGTAAAGTCTACAGTCCTGCAAAATTTGAAGTTTTCATAGTTCAAGAAAATCTTATCCTTGGGTATATATAAATTGAAAAAAAAAAGACTTAGAGATAATCAAAGGCATTTGGATACTTATCTTTCTAGATAAGACATTCCATATTGGTTTATGTTACATGACCTTCAATGTCCAAGAATCTGAAACTTACTGTTTTCAGTCAACATTGAGTCAAAACTTTTGAGGCATTTAGGTTTCCAAAAGTTTGTTCATACATAGATCAAATTCCCAAGAATAATAGAAAATGACAAGACCAGGCTGAGCGAATTACCCTTGACCCCTAAGCCTGTATTATACCACCCCTGATCAAGTATTCCACATCTCCAGTATGGAAACGTTTATGAATTGTCTTTGGCCTCAGAAACTACAAAGGCTAAGATACTGTCTGCACACCCAAGAAGCTGATGTGTAATTGATTAGTTCTTTCACCAGTACAACTCATTGCTTCTGTTAGAGGGCTGAATAGAGACACAGTGGGTAAAGACAGATAAATAAGCAGGAAATCATCGGGGCCTTTGTTTATAGGATGCCTTTAAGAAAATTAGAGGCATACACATCCAGGATCCCCATGGCTTAGTGAGATATTGTAAATTCATGCAAACTAGAAAAAAAGTGCTGCTTCTTTCAGGTGGAGGTAATCCCACACTAAGATACATGGTTTGGTATGTATCTCAGCCACAAATCACACCTTAGCTGGGCAAGTGTGTGTAGTCACCAATCTGCACAACCATATAGAATGGACGTGAGATGGCTGGGCGCGGTGGCTCACGCCTGTCATCCCAGCACTTTGGGAGGCCGAGGCGGGCAGATCACGAGGTCAGGAGATCGAGACCATCCTGGCTAACACGGTGAAACCCCGTCTTTACTAAAAATACACAAAAATTATCCGGGCGTGATGGCGGCGCCTGTGGTCCCAGCTACTCGGGAGGCTGAGGCAGGAGAATGGCGGGAACCCGGGAGGCGGAGCTTGCAGTGAGCCAAGATGGCGCCCCTGCACTCCAGCCTGGGCCACAGTGCCAGACTCCATCTCAAAAAAAAAAAAAAAAAAAAAAAGAATGGACCTGAGATGATGTATTTCTTCACTTAAACACACACACACATAAGTAAAAGCCACACAAAAAAAAGTTAGCAAGAAAGAGTCACACTAAAGATATAAAGAGTGTATATGAAATACAATATTGTAGAGACTCACCATCTTTAAGAGGCCAAAAACCAAAGACAGGACCATCGTCGAGATGGAGACCAATTGGTAGATATACTTACAAAATGTCTTGTAACTACTTTCTCAGTAAAAATAACTGCAAGAAATTCATATTTTCAGAACATAGAGATGTCAGGTCTGGGATTTGATTGGATTCCACTTACAAGCTAATAAGTTAGCCTGTCTGTTTCACAGACACTGGCAGAAGACATGAAATTCCTGGATCAGAGACAAAGACTTTATTACTGATGGCACAGTAGGCAGCATGAGCATCAGCTTATTTACATCTATTCTCTCTGGCCTCCAGTCTTATGATGGGAGCAACAGGATGGATGCTGCACACATGGTGTGTTTGCATTGCAGCTGATAAAATGCTTCGGGAATACACCATTTTTACAGCAGATAGTAAGTGAGCCTGGTCTTTGTCCTGGGAGAACAAACCTTATCTCTCAAGGTTCCCAGCTAAATAAATAACTCTAAGAAATAGGCTAAAGAGTGGTCTTGGCACATCCAACAAAACATAAGTGTACACGAGGCCCTAGGGGGGACTCTCTTTTCCAGCAAGAGAATATTTAGTATTAACATTCCTAATAAGAATGGCTTAATGATAAAGAAATTAATATTGGCAGAAAAACCACTTACTTATGAAATGTGCTATATATTTTGTCTTCCCATTATTATTATTAATAGACTCAGAATGGATTATGTCTACGTCTCAAGCTTTACTCAAGGTTATCTATAACTTAAAGAAGAAAACCAGAAATGCAAGACATAGTGATGTACTCCAAAATCTGTACATAGAACACTTAGAAATGAAATTCATGTTTTCTTTCTGACTTTGAAAGAAACACACTTGTAAAAGAAAATTCAGAAAACTATTTTAAAAACATTTAAAAGTCACACATAATCCCACCTCTCAAAGACCACAATTACAATTTTATTTGGGTGAATTTACTTTTCATCTATGCTCTATACATATTATTACACAGTTGCAATCATATTTTAAGTACAGCTGTACATCCTGCTTTCATTTATAAGTGGTTTTCCTAATTTGATTATATATGTAACATGCTTAATGCTCAATGGCTACATAGTATTTCATGATATTGGTGCATCATATAACCACTCAACTATTGCAACTGTTTCAATTATTCACTGTTATAAATAATCCTACAGGATGTACAAAGCATAATGCTTTCAACAGAACATTATCCAGAAGAAAACGCTAACAGTCCTCTGAAATCAATACTCTGAACAGGAATGTGGGCTACATTTAAACTTTTCTTCCTTAGATATCCTATTTACATTTCAGAAATCTGAGACAATATAATCATATGATTAATTTCCACTCTTATGTGTGACATCCTTTATTCTTAAACCAGAAGAGATGTAGGCCCTACCCAACATTCACTCTCGCTTCCTCCTTGCTAATAGCACTTCTATATTATTCAGACAGACAATGTGCCCAATTAAAAGACTACAGCCACCAACCTTCTGTATACTTAGGTAAAATTATGTGATTAAGTTTGAGAAATTGAGATATAAGTGGAAGCCACTGAGAGGGATTTCTAGAAAGCCTCCTTTAAATGGTGGTAGACAAATAGAAAAAGCTGTTTTGTTACTTTCTTTCTTCCTGGAAGGTTGATGTGGTAGCTGGTGCTTAAGCAGCCATCTTAGTCAATGAGGCAACCTGAATATGGAAGACATGATCAGGAATGGCAGAGCAGAAAGACAGAAGCAGTCTGGTGCTCTGTGACCATGAAAACACCACATCAGTTGTAATCTGTTGCTGTACTGCCCAACTTCAAACCCTAATTCTGTTATTTCCTATCTGTACAACTTTGAGCAAATTATTTAGTTTTTCTATTTTTTCACCTGTAAAATCGGGATAACTATCCACTTCATAGGATATAAAGTGCTGTGAACCCTGAATATCTGGGGCAGGCCTCAGTTAATTTAGAAAGTTTAAAGGCCTGGCGTGGTGGCTCACGCCTGTAATCCCAGCACTTTGGGAGGCCGAGGCAGGCAGATCACGAGGTCAGCAGATCGAGACCATCCTGGCTAACATGGTGAAACCCCATCTCTACTAAAAATAACAAAAAAAAAATTAGCTGGGTGTAGTGGCGGACGCCTGTAGTCCCAGCTACTTGGGAGGCTGAGGCAGGAGAATGGTGTGAACCCGGGAGGCGGAGCTTGCAGTGAGCCAAGATCGCACCACTGCACTCCATCCTGGGCCACAGAGCGAGACTCTGTCTCAAAAAAAAAAAAAGAAAGTTTATTTTGCCAAGGTTGAGGACGCACCCATGACACAGCTTCAAGAGGCCCTGATGACATGTGCTCAAGGTGGTCAGAGTACAGTTTGGTTTTAGACATTTTAGGAAGACATGAGACATCAAACAACATATGTAAGATGAACATTGGTTTAGTCCAGAAAGGCAGGACAACTGGAAGCAAAGGTGGGACAACTCATAGTGGGGAGGGGGCTTCCAGGTCATAATAAATAAGAGACAAACAATTGCATTCTTTTGAGTTTCTGATTAGCCTTTCCAAAGGAGGCAATCAGATATGCATTTATCTCAGTGAGCAGAGGGCTGACTTTGAATAGAATGCAAGGCAGGTTTGCCCTGAGCAGTTCCCAGCTTGACTTTTCCCTTTAGCTTAGTGATTTGGGGACCCCAAGATTTCTTTTCATTTCACAGTGCTTAGAACAATGCCAGAAAATAACAAATATTCTATTATAGTTTCCCATTATTTGTATTAGATCAACCCTAGACTACCTACCTTCAGACTTATTTTATGGAAGAGAAATAAGCAAAGCCATAGATACTTACTTAAGATACCTAAGGGGACATCTATTGCATTGTATGTAATTATAATAACTATATATAACATATATGACATCTATTTTATATGTAATAAAACTTAGCCCTGAATCACTAGGACATCTCCTTTCTTCATGCTGTGACTGATTCCCTTTGCTGCATCTTCTTTCATAAATATATATCATTAAGGTTTTTCTAATTATTTCTTTATATCCCTGTTTCTGGCTCTTCCTTTTAACAACTGTATCCTGGTTCCTGATTCTTTCCTTTGAATAATAAGGACTACTGCATGAAACAAAGTAGTATTTATAAATAATACATCTTAAAAATTAGTACATATTTTTTCTCCTGTAAATGGTAGCATGATTCTGAGCCCAGGCTTTTTTCATTAAATTATTTATTAAAGTATAACGTACCTACAGAAAACGACACAAATTTTAAGCATACAGCTTCATAAGAAAAGTTCTTTTACATTATCCAGGTTCCAAAAGAGAAAAGGAAAAAAATAACAGGCACAATGAGCTTTAGAATATCATCTAAAATTATATTTCCCCCAATGTTTTAAGAAATCTTAAGCCGGTGGGGCACAGTGGCTCATGCCTGTAATCCCAGCACTTTGGGAAGCCGAGGCAGGTGGATCACGAGGTCAGGAGACCGAGACCATCCTGGCTAACATGGTGAAACCCCATCTCTACTAAAACTACAAAAAAAAATTAGCCGGGCGTGGTGGCGGGTGCCTGTAGTCCCAGCTACTCAGGAGGCTGAGGCAGGAGAATGGCGTGAACCCGGAAGGCGGTGGAGCTTGCAGTGAGCCGGTATCGCGCCACTGCACTCCAGCCTGGGCGACAGAGCGAGACTCCGTCTCAAAAAAAAAAAAAAGAAATTTTAAGCCTAACAAGCAAAGTTATATATTATTAAAATGAATACCCATATACTGTTTACTTATATTTACCAATTGTTAATGTTTTCCCACATTTGCTTTTTCTCTTTTAACCATATGAAAATAAGCTGCGGGGTCATAACACATCATCCCTAAATATTTTAGCATGTATCTCCTAAAAACGAAAACAGTCTCCTACTTAAATATAATACCATTATCACACCAAGATATTTAACATTAATATTGCCTAATAGTCTATATTCAAATTTCCAAATTGCTTCCATTTTAATATTCTTCCCTACCTTTACCTCATCCTAGATCGAATTATGGATTACACATTTCTATGGTTTGACATGTGTTTGTAGACTCCTATGTGTTTGCAGACTCCTATAAGCTCAGACAATTTCCTTGACTTTTTTTTTTCTTTCATGACTGACATATTTGAAGAGTTCAGGTAACTTTTCTTATAGAATGCTTCACAGTCTGGATGTAAGGAAATGATTGTTTCCTCATGTTTCGATTAAACATTTTTAGAAAGAACACTAGATAGGACATGTTATCCAAGATGCCACTGTGAGAACAAAAGTTGTTTCCTTCTGCAACTAAATAATAAGCCAATGTGAAAAACAAGATCTGTCTATATGATGGAGTGCAATCACAGTCTAAAACAAAGATTAGAAAAAGAGTATCTGCCGCCTTCTATTGGCAATAGAAATCAAAGGGCATTGTATTAGTCCATTCTCATGCTGCTAATAAAGACGTACTTGAGACTGGGTGATTTATAAAGAAAAAGAGGTTTAATGGACTCACAGTTCCACATGGCTGGGGAGGCCTCACAATCATGGTGGAAGGCAAAGGAGGAGCAAAGGCATATCTTACATGGTGGCAGGCAAGAGAGCATGTGCAGAGGAACTGCCCTTTATAAAACCATCAGGTCTCATGAAACTTACTCACTTTCAAGAACAGCACAGGAAAAAACAGCCCCCATAATTAAATTACCTCCCACGGGTCCCTCCCACGATACATGGCGATTATGGGAGCTACAATTCAAGATGAGATTTGGGTGGGGACACAGCCAAACCATATTAGGCATCATGGCCCTAGGTTTTCCACTTGGAATAAAGAGTCAAAGAGTGCAACCTGTACTTTAGAGATTTCTTTACACTAAACTCTTTGAAGTGTTTACTTCTAAGGGTCAGAATTGCAGGGGACTTTCACATTCTATATTATGTTTGAAATGTTTGAGTTTTTATAACAAGCAGATATGACTTTTATAATCAGAGAAACATATTCTGAAGATTTTTAATAGAGAAATATTTAATATAAAGATTTCTTATAGCAGGGGCTCAGCTTTTCTTACAAGATTAGGTAGCATAGGTTTCTGCTTTCACTAGTACCATAGTAAAACAAACAATGGGCAATAGTAGCCCTTGAGTTTTAATGATGGTAAACATCTTCAGTTTTTCTACAGGACTTTAATGGATTTTCTTTTAAGTCTTCATATTTGCAGGGGGTGGGGGACAGGGAATTACAAACATTACAGAACAAAGGAACCATCATCAGCCGATTCTCTGATATAGAATAGACCCTTCAAATGCAGTCATCTCCCTTTGATTATTTTCTTTCCTCTTAAGCTTTTGTTTCAGATTCAAATACATTCTGAATAGATGCAATTAACCTTAATATGTATAACCTTACAGCACTCTACTGACTTTGAAGTAAGTAACCTTACTGTGTAATTGAACTAAGTTTCTTTTTTTCTCATTTCTGCTATGGTTCTACTGATTATTATAGGTATTATGTGTTTTCAAGCTTTCATCATCCTGTTGATTTATTGTTTCACTGTTCCAGCTGTCAAAGACTTTTTGAGCAATTCCCATTCATTTTTGATGATATTGTATTTGAACAAAAATGATTGCTCCCCAAGCCTTGGCAGACCACAAATGCATACCATACTGAGGAATGGAATCCAGTGCAGAAAAGTTGGAAATTCCTTCTAAACAGGACCATAATTTCTACCCTCCTGCACAAACAGGAATGTAAATTTGATCTAATCAAACCAAAATGTTTTTTTTTCTTTTCATCCACTCTGTCTCTTCTGTCATGCATAGAACTGTGCTTTTCAAACTGTAGGAGGTAACCCTCTAATGAGTTATGAAATCAATTCAATGGATTTATTTTTAATGCACAAGAGTAGAAACTGTCAGAGTACATCACATATAATAAAGGTGAAAATTGTTTTGTGAAATTTTTTCAGTTATATATACCCTAATATATACTCAGTCAGGTACTAGGTCATGATGTCAAATGAATTGCTCACTGTAGGCTATGATCAGAAGTCTGAAAAAAAAATCACTGTAAGTTACTATGTTGTTGAGGTTGCACAGTGAGAGTGAGATAACTGCTCTAATGTCAGAGGTGTTTGAACCAGAGAGATTCCATCTTGAATAGGGGCTGGGTAAAATAAGGCTAAAACCTGCTGGGCTGCATTCCCAGACAGTTAAGGCATTCTAAGTCACAGGATGAGATAGGAGGTTGGCACAAGATACAGGTCCTAAAGACCTTGCTGATAAAACAGTTTTCAGTAAAGAAGTCAGCTGAAACCCACCAAAACCAAGATGGCAACAAGAGTGACCTCTGGTTTTCCTCAATGCTACACTCCCACCAGCACCATGATTGTTTACAAATGCCATGGCAACATCAGGAAGTTACCCTAGATGGTCTAAAGAGGGGAAGCATGAATAATCCACCCCTTGTTTAGCATAAAATTAAGAAATAACCATAAAAATGGGCAACCAGCAGGCTTTGGGGCTGCTCTGCCTATGGAGTAGTCATTCTTTATTCTTTACTTTCTTAATAAACTTGCTTTCACTTTGCTCTATAGACTTGCCCTGAATTATTTCTTATGTGACATCCAAGAACTTTCTCTTGGGGTCCTGATCAGGACCTCTTGCCAGTAACACTAACACAAGGCTACCAGGCTCACCTGTCATTTGTGAAAAGCAGCAGAACAAAGGGAATCCCCAGAGAAACTTTTCTCCTGCAAACTACGTCTCTATTCAAATCATTTTAAAGCTATGATGGAGTTCACCACATGTTATCCCAAAATATGGCACCTTGGTATTTGAGAAAACAACAAAAGGAGGAAGGCCTCTCTGACCTTCTCCCATCTTTTTCCCCTGAAGCAAGCCATAAAAAATTTCTCTGACCTTCCTCTAAGGTAGGTCATAAGATCCTCATTTCAGAGGGCTCCTCCCTCCTCCCTAAACCCATAGGAAACAAATGGAGACATAGAGACACAAAGAATTTGAACAAACAGGACTTGCTAAGCTTCCCCAGTTTATGTCATTAGACCATACTCCTTTTTGACCAATCATACTTCTATACACTATCCACTCTTCATCAAACCTAAGCATAAAAAGACACAGTTTTCTCTGGTTCTCTGAATCTTCATTTTTGGATGCTCCTATGTCCTATAAAACTTATGTTAAATGAATGGGTATGGTTTTCTCTTGTTAATCTATCTTTTTTTATAGGGATATCAGCCATGAACCTAGGGATAGGTAAGGAAAGAAATCTTCCCCTCTCTGCAACTGTAAATGTCACATTACTGCTTCTATATTACCACTCTCTTTAGCCTATAGAACTTCTCTTTTCTTAACGTCAATATAAAACAATGATACGGCTGGGCGCGGTGGCTCATGCCTGTAATCTCAGCACTTTGGGAGGCCAAGGCAGGTGGATCACGAGGTCAGCAGTTCAAGACCAGCCTGGCCAACATGGTGAAACCACGTCTCTACTAAAAATACAAAAATTAGCCAGGCATGGTGGTGGGCACCTATAATCCCAGCTACTCGAGAGGCTGAGGCAGGGGAATCGCTTGAAGCCAGGAGGTGGAGTTTGCAGTGAGCTGAGACCGCGCCATTGTACTCCAGCCTGGGCGACAGAGCGAGACTCCATCTCAAAAAAAAAAAAAAAAACAATGATAGGACCTTAGCTAGCTGTACTATCAATCCTTCTATCTATCCTCCATCAATACATCATATTCAAGATCCAGAATTTGGTAGATATACATAGGTTTGAATACTGGTTCTGACACTCAAAAAGGCATGAGATCTTGGAAAATCATTTTATTTTCAAGACTCAGTTTCCTCATCTTTAAGGTGGCAAATGGCTTATCATGAAGAGAATATTCAATAATGTACCTGACATACTTAACACAAGGTCTAGCACACGGCTAATCATTGAAAACACATGAGCTACTAATTGTTGTTTTGGTTTTAGTCTCTCAGGAGTACCCAGTTTAATTATTCCAGATCATAACTAATTTACTTTATGCTACAACAGGATTCCAATGCTTCATTACATTCTTCATTTCAAAAATAAGTCAAATAGTATTAGTATTAGTATTAGTATCTAATAATCATTGACACATCTACCCAGCTCATTGAGACATGTCATTAGGAAGAGTTAAATACTATCTGTTGCTTTATAAACTTTCTGCATGCTAAAGACTGACTTAAATAATCCCCTAATGAATAACCACCTATATTGAGCCATCAAGAAGATTACTCATTACAATCAATCACAGATACTCTCTTCCGATGTACTATTATTTCATAACATTAAAAGGAACTCCAGCATTATCCAATTCTCCATCTCCAGGGAAGAATACTAGCCTGATGCATTCAGGCCACTTAGGATCTATAAGCAGAATTTTATTCTCATAATCATATAGAGAAGGAAATTGAAAATCTGGACATTGCAGTGAGGAAGAAATAGTAAAAACAGTTCTAACATGCTCTAATAAGTTTGAAAAAACTTGCACTTAATTTCAGAATATTTTATGTGTCTTATTCAGATGCAAATAATATGAGTCAAAATGACTTAAGTTCTGTCTTAGACATAAGAAACCATACTTCAGGATTTCAGAAAATAGACACTAAATAGTGATATTTATAAATTTTTTTTTTTTCTTTTGAGACGGAGTCTCGCTGTCGCCCAGGCTGGAGTGCAGTGGCGCGATCTCGGCTCACTGCAGACTCCACCCCCTGGGGTTCACGCCATTCTCTTGCCTCAGCCTCCCGAGTAGCTGGGACTGCAGGCGTCCACCACCTCGCCTGGCTAATTTTTTGTATTTTTAGTAGAGACGGGTTTTCACCGTGTTAGCCAGGATGGTCTCGATCTCCTGACCTCGTGATCCACCTGCCTCGGCCTCCCAAAGTTCTGGGATTACAGGCGTGAGCCACCGCGCCCCACCTATTTATAAAAATGTAACACTACAACTTAGTGACTTTATTATTGTATATCCCACCTTGCAATCCATCTTATAATTACAAAATACAAAATTTAACAATGCTTTTTAAGGAGAAAAGAGAAAAATCAGGATTGGCCATGACGAACTGCTCTTACCAAACCATGATTTATTCTCCTTTTATCTCCCTTCAGAGTTTGGGGATGAAGAGAAGGATTACAAAGATTATTTCCTTCCCTCAAGCATAACAAACTGGTGGGATGCACTGAGGTTGGATTAAGGAAATTAGGAAATGTTTTTCTGGGCCCTAAAGGAGGAAATGAGAAAAAGAGTGGGTTTCCCCAATCTGCATAGATAGCATGCCAACAACAGACATAAATAAGATGTCTAAGTGTTGAGTTGCAGTAGAGTGTTTTAGAGACTGTATTAGTTTGAGTCCTTCAGAAGCTGACACCAAGACGGGGTTAGACAAGCAAGAGATGGATAAGGGGCAATGCTTGTGAAGGATGAAAGGGGGAGCAGGGGTAGGCAAGGAAAGCTTTGAGAACAAGACTGGGTCTGATTACTATTGCCAAAACCTAAATAAAAGACAGAGAGGCCCTCCCAAAGAAAATTATGTTTATTCTGGATTGAGCATTGCAATGGGAATACAGTGGGTATATTCAAGAAGGCAAAGGAAGACAAGGGTTTTTAAAGGAAAAGTGAGGAGAGGAGGGTGATACAAGTTGTTTGAGACAAACATCCTCGGCTACAAGAATCAACAAGGGTAGAATCAGTCCAAAGCTGGACAGACAGTTGCTAGGCAGATGCCCTTGCAGAAGTATTTTTTGTGTAAGGCTGTAGCTTTTGTGCAAAGTTGTAGTTTTTGCAGAGCCTTTTGTGAGAGTTCTTGTTATCAGGCATATGTGCATGAGAATCTTCCCTTCATGGCCCCAGCTCCACATGTTTGACACAAGTGACCTCATTTTGATTCTGACAACTTTCATTCTATGAAAGGACCGAAGGAAAGAGGATTGAGTAGCAAGATCCTCAGTGTTATACAGTTCTGAGAAAATCTTGGACACGAATATGGGGAGTCTTCCAGCAAAAGCTGACTAATAGAGGAGGCCTACATGGGCCAGGAATAGGCTAGCACTAAAACCATCCCAAGAATATTGTATAAAATTGAGCAAGAGAAAAACAAAACAATAAAATCCAACCGGGCTTGCAGTAGCAATCAAGCCAGCTTGCCTTTTGGTCCACTTCCTTGTAGCTGGTTGTTGCTCACTAGCCCAGCTTTGAGCTGTCCAATGGACAACCCCAGATTTTCTAGCCCCTCACCCTCCATGAATCCCCTTAAAAACCCTTGCCCAGAACCCACGGAAGAAACAAATTTGAGGCTTGAGAATTCCTCCTGTTTCCTCTCTGAGAATGTCGCGATGATTAAACTCTTTCTCTGCTGCAAGTGCCATTGTCAGTGTATGGGTCTGTTGCTGCACAGAGGGCGTATAAGCCTGGCAGTCCTGCAACAGCACTGGCACCCTGGAATGCTCAGCCATTGGCTGGGATGGGTGCAGCACAAGCCAGCACTCATAGGCAAGGTGTAATGGATCCAAAAGTGTGGCAGCTGGGGCCGTTAGCTGACTATGCTCCCCACTGTAAGTTCTTCTGAAGACAATCTGAACAACAAGTTTCTCTGGCTGTCCAGAGGCCATTTAAACTACTGTGATATAATAAAAAACAAATATTTAGTCATGGTCCCTGGTTCCTGGGACAGAGCTCCCAAAACCCTTGGGAATCCCAGAGTGCTAAGTGTCTTTTGTATGCTAATGACTGTTGGTGAGGTCCCTAGACAGCTAGCTTAAAAACTGAGACTGGTAGCTAGAAAAACCAGCTATGCGATTGGGGGGTTAAAACTTTCAGCCCCTGGCCGGGCGCGGTGGCTCACGCCTGTAATCCCAGCACTTTGGGAGGCCGAGACAGGCGGATCACAAGGTCAGGAGTTTGAGACCAGCCTGGCCAATATGGTGAAACCCCGTCTCTACTAAAAATATGAAAATTAGCCAGGCATAGTGGCATGTGCCTATGGTACCAGCTGCTCGGGACGCTGAGGCAGAGAAGTCACTTGAACCCAGGAGGCAGAGGTTGTGGTGAGCTGAGATTGCGCCATTGCACTCCAGCCTGGGCGACAGAGCGAGACTCTGTCTCAAAAAAAAAAAAAAAAGAAAAGAACTCAATCTTGTCTGAGAGTCTATCAGAGGTACTCAGAATAATTTAATATATTGATAGCCACAGGTTTTTACTAGTATAATTTGTTTCTATGCAAATAGGTGGTTTATTTATTTATTTGAGACAGGGTCTCACTCTGTTACCCAGGCTGGAGTACAGTGGTACAATCACAGCTCACTGTAGTCTTGGAGCTCCTGAGCTCAAGCTGTCCTTCTATCTCAGCCTCTCGAGTAGCTGGGACACAGGTATGTGCCACCGTGCCCAGATAATTTAATTTTTTTTTTTTTTTTTTTTTTTGGAGAGACAAGGGACTCCCTATGTTACTCCTGGACTAAAGCGATCCTCCCACATTGGCTTTCCGAAGTGCTGAGGTTATAGGCACAAGCCCCTGCGCCCGACCACAAGTAAGTGTTTTAAACCAGTGTTTTTTTTTTAACAAGGCACAAACACTCGACTTAAGGGTGACAGCATAGTACTTTACCAGGAATAAAGTTACGTTTTACACATATACACGTGGAAAAATTAAAACCTTATGAAGCTGGTATTGTCTTATATTAAGTAATGAGGAAACTGAGGCATAAAGTAGGTAAAGATTTTGTTCAAAGAACAAGTGATGGCATAATCAGAACTTGAACCCAGGTCTACCGGGCATCAGAGCCCATATTCCTAATCCCCACACTGGGGCTGCAGAAGGAAATTAATGGAAGGATGCACACAAAACAAGACAAATCTTTAACCATATAAATAAATTCACATTATGAGTGGACAAATGAAACTGTACTATTAAAGCACTTTATCCTCTTTTTTCCCTTTTTTTTTTTTTTTTTTTTGCTTTTTCGTTTGTTTTGTTTTTGAGACAGAGTCTCACTCTGTCGCCCAGGCTGGTGGGTAGTGGTGCCATCTCGGTTCACTGCAAGCTCCGCCTCCCAGGTTCACGCCATTCTCCTGCCTCAGCCTCCCAAGTAGCTGGGACTACAGGCACCTACCACCACGCCCAGCTAATTTTTTGTATTTTTAGTAGAGATAGGGTTTCACTGCGTTAGCCAGGATGGTCTCCATCTCCTGACCTCGTCATCCGCCCACCTCAGCCTCCCAAAGTGCTGGGATTACAGGTGTGAGACACCACTCCCGGCCTCTTCATTTTTTTAAATCAGAAAGTGTTTCTAATTTTTATCCCCAAAATAAATAAAGCCTTCTTTATTTTGGGGCAGGGGGTAGGCAGCTAATTCTACTGAGATATTTGGCATTCATTTTCCTTGGTTTTCCAACTTCATTAAAGGAAACAAGTGAGAAAGTGAACCTAAGTAACTAATGGAGATGCAACAAAAATTCAAAGTCATCCCAACAGGATCTCAGACATCAAACCCCTAAAAGGGAATATATAATTCTGTACTTACCGCAACTGGTTCACATGAGGAAAAAAAAAAAAAAAGGAAGACTTTGTGAGAGATAGCTAAACACTTCCTGGTATTTTTTAATGGTTTATTTGAAAATCTTTTTAGGAATCACAAAATAGTGTGCAGTGAGGTCTTCAGGGTATTAAGGCCTGGATAACCCATCAGAAAGCTGCCTCTTTCTGAGCAATTTGATCTAGCAAGATTCCAGGGTAATTACAACCAAATAAGAAAACATGCAACAGTTAATACTTGTGCGATGATACGAGCTTGAAAATAAATGTTGTATCTAAATAAATGCTTTTTAACAGAAAAAAGTCATGCAAATCATGTTCATCATTAACTATTCATGGACATGAGACCATATGTCTATGACCTTTGTTAGTGTTAAGTACTATAGCTTGTAGATACGTGGGTTACTTGAAAGTAATAGGCTGCTTCTATTGTGGCGAGACACTAATTATTCTGAGGAGGAAAGAAATGGAACAATCTCTAATTGATTTCCAGATTATCCACCCCATCTAACGGTAAACCTAAGCTAAATAATAATATTAAAGGCCTGGTACTTTCAAAAGCTAAGGGATGAAAGAAAATCTACTGTTTATTGGCCATAAGGTTATATACTGTTTCTTAGCAACCAGGGTTTGTCTTTCAGAGACTAGAAGTCGATGAAAAAGGAGACACTAAAAATAAAACCATTTGGACAGTTCCAATTCACAGAGGCAGCACTTCAAAGGCAGTGATGTTGTGATAAACCATACTGTTGAGTTAAAGAAGTTCATTCCATTGGCTAGAAAGAGAGGCTCATGACACTTGCTTAATAAATGTTTCCCGGATACTCACTGCAGTCCCTGAACCAAAGACCAGGAATAAAACTACCTATCTGTTCCTGCATAGAGCACATATCAACATCAGGGATGAGCGGTAATATGGTCACTCACCTCCTCACTCTCTCAGCTCCACTCTGGTTGTAAGAGGCTAGTTTATCTGGGAGTCTTGCTGGGACGTAGGCTTGCTTCTACCTAGAGGCAGAATTTGAATCTTCTACTCCATATCACATTTCTTGTTGACCCTTACCTCTTAGTGTCTGATATAGTAATTCCGTTTAGGACACCAAGTTTTGTTTTTCTGTTTTGTTTTGTTTTGAGACAGTCTCGCTCTGTTGCCCAGGCTGGCGTGCAATGGCACAATTTCCGCTCACTGCAACCTCCGCCTCCCGGGTTCAAGCAATTCTCCTACCTCAGCCTCCCAGGTAGCTGGGACTACAGGCATGTGCCATCACACCCAGCTTATTTTTTATTTTTAGTAAAGACTGGGTTTCACCATGTTGGCCAGGCTGGTTTCGAACTCCTGACCTCAGGTGATCTGCCTGCCTTGGCCTCCCAAAGTGCTGGGATAACAGGCTTGAGCCAATGCGCCTGGCCCAGCACCAAGTTTTAAAAAACAGTAAGGGAAAAGTTATTTCCATACTGGTTGGAGTATGAGTTCTGGAGATATCTGGAAAATGACATCTTACTGGATGCCTAGGCAGTTCCTACACACCCATATCTTTCAATCCTGTAGCCAGTCACAAAAGACAGGAAAGTAGTGTTCCTGGAAGGAACCGGGCTGGTTATTTACCAAAGGACTGCAAATTAGCCGACTCAATTTTATAAGGTACGGCATGGATACTTTCACTTAAGCAAATGGGCTTTTATTCAGTCAAAATCCCTGTTGTTGGGCCCCTGTGGTTTTAAACTCCAAGGACCAAGAAAGTGCTTGTGAGTGAGTATATTTGGGTCCCGGGCTCCCGCCCCGGAGCCAGGTTGTTAAAATACTCACTGCCTCTGGCCCGCGTGCACGACGCTCTCCCGCGAAGGGCTCTCCGGGGCTGCCTCCAAACCCTGTCTCTGGTCTTCCACGGGGCTCAGCTCTCCGTGCCGCCCATAAGGGTCCTGGGGATCCCGGGTCGGGCGGGAGGCAGGGGAGGCGCCGAGCCCAGAGCTCACCACTCTATTGCGGGTGTACATGGTTCACAGCCCGCGGGTCCCGGGCCGCCGTCGCTGCGAGAGGGATGCGGCTGGGACGCTTAGCGAGTCTCAAGATGGGATTCCAAAGTGCAGAGGCAGTGGTTTTAACAGCTGAGTTTCGGTTTCTCAGAATCAGCAGCAGACTGCGCCTGCCCCAGAGAACTTCCCCACGTATTCTCTCCACTGAGGCCCCGTCCGACCTTATCGCGGGTTAACAGCCCAGGATATTGACTTGAGCTGGCTTGGTTGGCTACAGGTGAGACGGTTTAAAGTCTCGCACTCACCTTAGAGGTTAATTAGAATAACGGATCAGCCACGGACACCTGGTGAGTGATTAGTCCGCAAAGTGACTACAATCCTGAAAGATACGTGAGAAACTGTTTAACAGGCAACTCTAATTTGAGGTTACCGCTGGATATTTGAGACTATAAAAAATATATTAACTTAAAATACCAGAGATTAGGTCGATAACTAAAATCATCTCAACAAAATGTCGCCTTTTATCAGTAATGACTGCTGTACGGCTGTTACCAATGCACATACTTTCAAGTTAGAGGAAATGGAAACTGAAATCAAAAGAAAACAAAAACCCACAAAGCCGGAGAAGTAAGCTAAGGTAGACATGATTCTCCAGGCAGCCTTGCTAAGTAATTGACCAGACATTCGAGAACTATTAAAAATACCTGCTCTGTGCAGAACAGTGTGTAATGGTGATGTGGGGACATTTTAAAATATGGATTTATAAGGCTCAGTTTCTGTAGGTCCAGGGGTGAGCTCTGGCATTCATATTTTTGAAAAGCTCCCAGATGATTCTGATGTGTGCCAGGGTTGGTCACCCCAGGGTCACAACGCAGTCTACACAAAGATGAGTGAAGGCTCTTCCCTCACGTTACGTGCATTCTAGCAGTATCCTAGTAGACAGGTAAACAAATGGGAATGCCACTTTGGGATAAATGAAATGACAGGCAGCTGTGGAGGCACAGGGACACAAGATTAGCCCTCTGAGTAATTCAGGAGCAGGGACATTTGAAAATGAGCCACCAAAGACATGGAAATTCAGCAAGAAGAAGGAGATGCTATGGCAGAGGCTTGTCACTTAAAATGACATGGTGTGTACTTAATTCCAGGGGTTGTCATGTGGCTGGAGCACCCCAGCCCTAGGTCAGCAAGGCACTTAGGAGCTGGACTGTCTTCCTTGTATTATTGGTGTTTAGAACAAAAAGACACATACAGGTTTGATAGCTAACGAAAGAGTGAAATTGAAGGGCGGGCAAGGGTGGGATGGGAGAGGAGAAAATAATGACAAGGAACATGGTAGGAAAGGCAGTCAGGATTTCCATGCCATCCTAAGACATTAGAGTTTTGTAGAGTAGGCCAGAGTTTCTTTTTTTTTTTTTTTTTTTTGAGACGGAGTCTTGCTCTGTCACCCAGGCTGGGGTGTAGTGGCGTGATCTCAGCTCACTGCAAGCTCTGCCTCCCAGGTTCACGCCATTCTCCTGCCTCAGCTTCCCGAGTACCTGGGACTACAGGTGCCCACCACCGCGCCTGGCTAATTTTTTGTATTTTTAGTAGACACGAGGTTTCACCATGGTCTCGATCTCCTGACCTCGTGATCCACCCACCTTGGCCTCCCAAAGTGCTGAGATTATAGGCATGAGCCACCGCGCCCGGCGAGTAGGCCAGAGTTTCACAAATTTCAGTAAGCATCAGAACCACTTGGAGAAGGGTGTGTTAAAACAGATTTATGGCCAGGTGCGGTGGCTCACTCCTGTAATTCCAGTACTTTTGGAGGCCGAGGCAGGAGGATCACCTGAGGCCAGGAGTTTAAGGCCAGCCTGGGCAGCATGGTAAGACCTCATCTCTACAAAACAAATAAATAAAACATAAAAGACATTTCACATGAGAGATTAGCATAGATTAAAACTAGATGAAAGAGAGAATTGAGTACTGGAAGGCAGCAGAGAGAAGGGGTGATGGCTTTTATAGTGCTTTGAGACCAGCTCTGCCACATACTGGCCACACAACCAAGGCCAAGTCTCTTAATTCCTCAGAGGTCCAGTTTCCTCCTCTGCCCCATGTGGGTATTGTGAGGAATAGAGATCATCCACATCAGTGGTTCTCAAATGGAGTTGATTTTTCCTCTAGCAGACATCTGGCGACGCCTGGAGATATTTTTTATTGTGAAGCCTCAAAGTGAGTAGGTGCTACTAGCATCTATTGTGTAAAGGCCAGAGATGCTGCTAAACATCCTACAATGCACAGAATAGGCCCACACGACAAAGAGTTGTCCTGCCCCAAGTGTCAACAGTGTTGAAGTTGAAAAATCCTGATCTTCACAATATGCCTATCTTACAGCCCCAGTAATTTAATGGTTGCTGTCTTTATGGTGACTTTTAGCTTTGTGACTGGATAGGAGGTAGAACCATTAACCCAGAGGAGGGATAAGCTTTGAGGGAAGTTCTAAGAGTCTGTTTAGGTGCTGTTGGGTGTGAGATACCAGCGGAGTGAGAAACGCAGACCTAGAGATCAACAAAAAGAGGAACAGCATGGCCTTTCTGAAGGCCATCTTCCACATTGTTCTTCACTAGGAAAATACCCCTGGAACTCTTGTTTCAAAGGAGAAAATTATTTTGGTGGTTGGATGAAATTTAAAGTTTGAGGAAGGGAAAACCCACATTGGGGGAAAACTGATTCTCCTAAAGGAGCTGGTAATAGGGATGTTGGCCTCAAGAATACACTTAGTTAACCATATTTGTTTCACAACACAACCACATCTCACACCAAAGTTTCAAACCTGAGATTTATCACTCCATTCACTTCTTGTTTTACCTGAGATTTCTCACTCCATTCACTTCTTGTTTTGCCACATTCTCAAAGTGTTTTTAAAAATGTGAATGTGAGGCAGGGCGCGGTGGCTCTCGCCTGTAATCCCAGCACTTCGGGAGGCCGAGGCGGGCGGATCATGAGGTCAGGAGATCGAGACCATCCTGGCTAACACAGTGAAACCCCATCTTTACTAAAAATACAAAAAATTAGCCGGGCGTGGTGGTGGGCGCCTGTAGTCCCAGCTACTCTGGAGGCTGAGGCTGGTCACTGGCGTGAACCTGGGAGGTGGAGCTTGCAGTGAGCTGAGATCCTGCCACTGCACTCCAGCCCGGGTGACAGAGTGAGACTCTGTCTCAAAAAAAAAAAAAAATGTGAATATGATTTGTTATGGCAACAGACATCTACAGGCTCCTTTTGGATGCCCAAGAATGGGCTCTTTACTTGTGTATCATCCATTCTTTCACCGTAGGTGTGTGCATTTGGGTGAAAATATGGGCTGGCCTTTTACTAGTTGTTCTGGGGTGCGTTCTTCTACAGCAGTGGCTGGTGGAGAGAAGCAGAGGTGAGTGGGGAGGGTCCTGGGCCCCCATCCCCATTTAGCCAAGTACTTTAGCCCCTTATCTCTTCTACTCACTGGGCTACTGCCTAATTTTGTTTGAAGCAAGAATTCAATGGCTTTTAAAAGTTTGAAAAACCTCAGTACTAGACAATTACCTAGGAATATGTTTTAAGAGACATGAGAAAGAAGTGAAATCTAGTGGGATTGTTAGATTACCTGAAATTTGGCCAATTAGAGATTCATTTAGGAAATGTTTTTCTTTTCAAATGCAACTGCCTCTGGGAAATAATCATGTATTCGTTCCTTTTGGTAAATGAGTTTAATCTGAGCAAAAGACATTGTGGTTGGGGATGAGGTGAACTGAGTGAAAAGAAAAAGGATTCCAAAAGTTGTGTAAAGAAAAATGTAAAATGAGGCATTGTTGGGGAATGGAAGTTCAGAAATATAATGAGCAATTTTAGCCAGCCCTATGAGCTTTAAGAGAGAAGATTAAATCAAAAAGAAACTTTACCAATTTATTTTACTGCAAACATGTCTAAGTGTGTCTTCTATCTTTCAAGAAAATAAATGGGAATATATATCTGATTTTTAAATTAATTGCCTTAGATTACTCCTGCATTAATATGTACAAATATATAGAGAGATACATAAACTCTAAGACTTTTCTTGTCATAAAATGTGTCAATGAAAAAAATCTTAGTTTTTGAAAATTCTAAAAAGTTATATTTCCTTAAATTTGATTCTTCAGTGGAAAGTTAGATTAATCTAAGAGATTTAGGGCAGCAGTTATCTAAAGGTTTTTTTTTCTCTTCTAACAAAGGAGTTATGTAAAACTCTGAATATTTGGTATCTCCTCATTTCTAGTGTGGGTGTGTATGTATGTGTTTGAGCATATTTGTATTGTGACAATTTCATGTGAAATTCTTCAAATCCTACCATAGAATTGTGGAATGGTACAATTGTGAGTCACCATAAGTTCATACAAGAAATATTTTTTGAATGATAAGCATATATCATTCTTTGCATGAGACCCTGGAGCTACAGTGGTGAACAGACAGAATCTTGTTATTCCAGCTTCATATTTAAGAGCATCTAACCACTTTATTTTAAACAAGGAGACAGAGGCTTAGAGAAGCCAAATGACTCACCAGCATTGTGCACAAACTAGTGGCACAGCTAGAACATAAATTTAAGTCTTCTGAGCCCCAAGTTTAGTTTTTCATATTTTGGAAGATGATTGTGACAAAATGTCTCTTTTGACAAAATTCAGAATTTGGCATGTTATTTACTTATAATTATCCCAATGAGCAGCTGTGCATTACTTTCTAAAATCAAAATGATTATGTCAAAGTTTCTGAACCTATCAGAATCAACATTAATAAAAACCTTAACACTCCAATATTTACCCCTATAATTACAAGATCAAATTATCTCTACAATGATACTGTTTTATACAACTTGTCAAAATTTCATGAATTGCAAACATGCTATATTTGGGTTAAAATGTCTTTTCTTTAACAGTGTTAAAATAGTGAGCCTTATAGTGTAGTGCAAAGAATTCTACTTAAGAATGGAAAGATATACTATTTTTCAGATGACAATGTGTACTGTCACTTGGGGAAATGAGGAATGTAGAAATGTGCTTTAAATGGTATTTCCTACCCTCAGATAGGTGGCTGAATTTCCTTGTTTGTAAATTCAAATCTGAGGAGTAGGTAACAGCTGCCATATCTGGGTTCTAACACTGTGTAGTAGCTGTCACAAGATCTCTGCTGGCTGCAGGTGTGGAAGGAATTTCCCTTAACTTTGGGGAAACTTCTGTAGACTCTGTCAGTGGCGTTGGCAGGGAGATTACCCTGAAGGGTTTCTTTAGCTGTGATAAATGAATCAAACAGAAACTCTCTAAAGTACTCTTCATTTTTTGTGTGTACTTTTTTTTTTTCAAATGAAGTCTCACTGTTGGCCAGGCCAGAGTGCAATGGCATGATCTCAACTCACTACCACGTCTGCCTCCCAGGTTTAAGTGATTCTCCAGCCTCAACCTCCTGAGTAGCTGGGATTACAGGTGTGCACCACCACGCCCAGCTAATTTTTGTATTTTTAGTAGAGATGGGGTTTCACCGTGTTGCTCAGTCAGGCTGGTCTAAAACTCCTGACCTCAAGTGATCCACCTGCCTCGGCCTCCCAAAGTGCTGGGATTACAGGCATGAGCCACCGCGCCTGGCCTTAAAGTACCGTTATTTTTACCCAACATCTGTTCCTTTTCCAAAGATGCCCCTTCTTAGGGAACTCCTAATTATTCTGATGTTTTAACTCCAAGCCAACACTTTTGTGAGCTTCATAGTCCTTCGTAAATATCACCAGGTATGTAAGAAAACATGTGGTACAGTGGAAAGGGTAATGGCCACAAAGGCAGAAGACCTGAACTTGAGACCTGGCAAAGCCATTTAAAGAGTTTTGTGACCTCAGGCAATCATTGAAACTCTCTGAACTTTAGTTGCTTTATTTGTAAGATGGAAATATTAATCATAATAACCCCACCTGTCCTATCTACCTTTTAGAAGCTTGTGAGGGCCATAAATTGCACCCTGATGCAATATAAATTGATGTTATAATTTTTGAGTTGTCAATGTAAGAGCTTTATATATTTTTTCTAATAATACTTAAATTTGTCCTCAAAGAATTCTTAACTTCAGTTTCAGTGGCTTTTGGTTTTAAATTGCTAAAGCATTACAGAGCTCTATCTTTAGTGGTTTTTTTTTTTTTTTTTTTTGAGTCTCACTCTGTTGCCCAGGCTGGAGTGCAGTGGCACAATCTCGGCTTACCGCAAGCTCCGCCTCCCAGATTCACGTCGTTCTCCTGCCTCAGCCTCCCAAGTAGCTGGGATTACAGGCATGCACCACCACACCCTGCTTATTTTGTATTTTTAGTAGAGACAGGGTTTCTCCATGTTGGTCAGGCTGGTCTCGAACTGCCAACCTCAGCTGATCCGCCTGCCTCAGCCTCCCAAAGTGTTGGGATTACAGGCGTGAGCCACTGCACCCGCCAAGTGTGTTTTATCTTGATATCCCTTTCAGAATAGAAATAAAGTAGTGTTTATAGTTTTACTTACCAATATAGAAATGCCTGGCACAGAATACAGTTTCCAGTGAAGCTGGAACTCTGTTGTCATAACTAGGAGGCACTGGGCATTCCATAGACATTTTGTGACGATGTTCCATCCTGATATCTTCTGGTTTCATTTCTAACAAGAGTTTCATTTCTGTGAATAAGGCCTTGGGTTCTCTTGTTTGACTTGACTTAGAAAAGGAGTTGTATTAGGAATTTCTATGACCTTTCATGTTTCCAGGACTGGGATATAGGGTTGGGATTCACCATAGGCCCATCACATGGGTTAGAGTTCCAGACTTTTCAGAATAGTCCACAGTAGCCCAACAATTATTAGGTTGGTGCAAAAATAATTGCAGTTTTTATCACTAAAAATAATGGCAAAAACCACGTTTACTTTTGCACCTACCGAAATATATGGCTCCTCTCCTTGAATTACCAGTAAGACAATCTTTGACCAAGAGAGAGTGATGAGAATGGTTAAGGTAATGAGGTTACATGCAGTCTGAAGAAAGTGAGTGGTCCCTGTGTTATCCATCAATGCAGGACACTTCTCCAGGTGGCCATGGACCAATCCAGTTCTCCCTCATTTCTTGTGCGTGGTTGTCAACGGAATGTGCTGGGAATGTTGTATCCTGATATAGAAAGAAACTGCCTGAAATAGCCCAGGCCTTGTTTCTGTCCCTCCTAAGGAATGTAACATCTTGAGTTAGAGAGGGACTGCCTGGGACAGCCCAGGCTTTGTTCCTCTGTCCCCTAGAAGCAGGATGTCCTTCAAAGCTTTGCCCAGTGACATGGCCTCTAAAGTGCATAACCCAGGGCAGACTGCTTTTCGGGGTCCCTCAGCTGTGCTGCAAGTGGGGCATGCACAGTCAAGGCTGCATCCTCCCTGGGCAGCTTTCTTGAGCCTTGGGGACTTGTTCACAATGGATCTGAGACATCTTCTGTTCCTTACTGTCTGTAAGTAGTAAACCAGTTTCATATAACTTGTGTGTGAATGTGTTCTATCTCATTAAACTCAGACAAGTAGATAACCAGTATATTGTGGACCTAAATAGTAGCCCAGGATGCAGTGGGCATAAATATATGGACTCCTGTTTCTGATGGTTGGCATAGTGAACTTTGCTATTCTCCATGCAGTGGAGGTTCTCACTCAGGATTAGTAATTAGTGAACCTGCTTCACAACGAAGAGCTTGCTGGTTTTGTCAAGGTTCTGGTTTTGTCAAATAGTCCTGTGTTTAGATTTTGGATCCACTATGTACAACTGAGTGACTTTGGGCAAATCACTGAACATCTCAGGGCCTCAGTTTCTTCTCCTGTGAAATAGGAATAATATTTACATGGCCTCCTGAATAGTGTTGTTGTATACATTAGGTAAGTATGAAATGTTTCATATCATGTATCCAACATAGTATATTCAATAAATGTAGTGATCATTATTATTTAAGCTCTGAAAAAACAGAGTGAGCAGGGCAAAAGACTTGAACAAACACTTTACACACACACACACACAAAAATATCCAAATGGCTAACAAATATATAAAAAAGAACTTCATTCGTCATAGAGGAAATGCAAACTACAATCATAATGATATATCTCTATACTCTCAACAAAATTGTTAAAATGAAAGAGAAAGACTGTTTTGGGCAAAGAGGTGAAACAACTAAAATTCTTGCACTCTGCTAGTGGACTTGTAAATTAACACAACCTTTTTAGAAAACAGTTTAGCAGAGTCATCTAAGGCTGAACATTTTTATATCCAGCAATTCCATTCCCAGATGTCCAACACACTGTGTACACGTATTCACCAAAAGTCATATATGAAAATGTTCATATCAGCATTATTCATTGAAGTGTAAAACTAGAAACTACTCAAATGCCTATCAACCATAGAGGAATAAATTGCAGTATATTCCTACAATGTAATACTACATATAAGGAGTTGCTCTGTTTGTTATTCTGTAAGTACTAGTTGGCCATTATCTTACTTCCTCAGGCCATCCCCATGTGTTGTTGGACTTCTGTCTAACTCATCTCACTTATATAACTTATATTAGTTAAACTTTAGGCTCAGCTGCAATTGTAGAGAATGAAAATAACTATAGTTTAAACACATGGAAGTTTGCTCTTAGATACCCGTCCAGGCATATGCAGGCCAGGGGCTAGGATGAGGACTTAATGGAGTCAAGGATCTAGGCTTCCCCATTTGCTCTGCTCTGCCTTCTCTACCGTGTTGCTCTTATTTGAATCCAATACATATGCAATGTAGCCAGTGAGAAGGGGGAAAAGGATACTGGAGGGCAAGTTCATTCCGTTTGAGGGTACAACCTAAAGATTGCATACAATGCTTTTATTTATGTTTCACTGGCCAAAATTTAGTTATATGGCCAAACCCAGTCACAAGAGAAACCGAGAAATGTGGTCTTAATTAGATGTGGGCATACTGTAGTAGCTAGCCTCCAAAGTGGCCTCCAATGGCTCTTGCCTTCAGGCATTTATATCCCTATGCTGTTTATTTCCTCCAACATTGAACAGGACTATCTGGTGTAACCTTCAGCCTCTATCAAGTTGACTACAATTCTAGTTGACATCTTGACTGCAACCTGAGGCAGAAACATGCAGCTAAGCTGCTCCTGAATTTCTGACTCTTAGAAATCATTTGAGAAAATAACTATTTAATGTTGTTTTAAGCCACTATATGTCAGGATAATTTGTTATAAGGATAATTTGTTATAAGCAATAGATAACTAAGACAAGAATTGAGGAGAGGAAATTAAAGTGAAAAGAGAAAGGGGTGGGTGTGGTGATTCATGCATGTAATCCCAGCACTTTGGGAGACCAAGGTGGGTGGATCACCTGAGGGCAGGAGTTCGAGACTAGCCTGGACAATATGATGAGATCCCTTCCCTACAAAAAATACCAAAATTAGCCAGGTGTGGTGGCATGTCCTGGTGGTCTCAGCTTGGGACTTGGGAGGCTGAGGCAGGAGGATTGCTTGAGCTCAGGGGGTCGAGGCTTCAGTGAGCCGAGATCATGGCACTGCACTCCAGCCTGGGTGAGAGAGCAAGATCCCATCTCAAAATAAGAAAAGAGAATGGGACGTGGTGTATGAAATTTTAGATAGAGCAGCCAGGGGAAGTATTAATGTCGCCTCTGAGTAGGGACGTAAAGGATGTGTGAGTGCAGGAAGAGTATTTTGGGTAAAATCATGTTTATAGTCAAAGTGTTTATCAACCAGTATGCCACGGGCACTGACAAATCAGAATAGGTGCCCAAACAAATAAACACTGACACAGGTCATAAACATTCATCAGGGCCTCACGTGGAGCCCCAGCTGCATATCAGCTGTGAGCAGAGGGAAAAGAAGTCAAAGACCCTGGGGTGGGAGAGTGCCTGTGTTTGATAAACCACAAAAAGGCCAATGTGAGCAGAGGGAGAGAGCAGGAGGAAATGAGGACAGAAATATAATATAACATAACATGTGAGCCATACAGTATAGTGTCATTTAAGTCATAGTAAAGCCTTTGGTATTTATTCTGAATGAAACGGGAAATGTTTGAAAGATTTTGTGGAAAGGAACAACATGGTGTTACATGTTTTAACATGATCACTCGGGCTGGTATACTGAAAACAGACTGAAGCAAAATGTTATAGGTTGAAGGTCTGTGTCCTCCCTAAATTCATGTGTTGAACCCTAACCCCCAGTGCGATGGTATATAGAGGTAGGGCCTTTGTGAGGTAATTAGGTTTAGATGAGGTCATGAGGGTGGGACCCTCATGATGAGATTAGTGATCTTATAAGGAAAGGAAGAGAGAGAGATCTCTCTCTTTCCATGTGAGCACAGAGGAAAGGCTGTATGAGGATAGTGAGAAGGAGGCCTTCTGCAACCCCAGGGGAGTGTCCTCACCAGACATCGACCCTGCTCTAACACCTTGATGTTGAACTTCAAGCTTCTAGATGTCTCAGAAAATAATCTTTAGTTGTTTAAAGCCACTCAATCTATGGTGTTTTGTTATGTCAGGCCAAGTTGACTAAGACAAAAGGCAAGGGTGGAAGCAGGGAGACTGGTTGGGAGGCTGTTGCAATAATTCAGATGAAAAATGATGGTGGTTTGGGCCAGCATGGTGCAGCAGAGGTAGTGAGAAGTGGTGAGATTCTGGCTATATTTATAAAGTACAATGAACAGGATTTTAAAAATTAGATGAACAAGAAGAGATTGGATGTCAGGTGTAGAGAAAGAGTCAAGGATGATATCAAGGTTTGGAATTTCAATTGCTGGCAGGATGGAGTTTTCATCAGCTAAGTTGAGGAAGGCTGTGAGAGGCATTTCTGGTAGTGGTGGTAAGCCAGGGTGTAGTCATGAGCTCATGTTTGGACTTGTTGTTTTGAAAGCCTGCTAAATATCCAAGTGGAGTAAGTTATTGAAGTGCAAGTGTGGAATTCAGGGAAAATGCCCAGATTGAAGATAAGAGTTTGGAACTCATTGTCACATAGAGTATATCCAAAGCCAAGCAATTAAATGAGATTACACAGTAGTGAGTTTAGGTCAAAAAGAGTTTGGGTGGCCTTGTCCACAGCTGTAAATTGTAGGAGCAACTTTAACACTATCAAAGGACAACTAGAATTCTCTCCCTGCTCACTCCAGTTTCAGAAGTTTAGTTAGTAAGAGTGCATGGTTTCCAGGGATGGATATTAGTGAGCTGGGCCAATGTTTCAGTGGTGTAGGGTCAACACTAACAGTGTAAGAACAGACAGACATATCTAAACCTCTAAATCTGAAGTCCAATCAAGAATATTGTCATGGACAAGGGGGAAATGCTGTTGACTAGCAGCTGGAAAATCAGTTATTTGTCTTCCAGATCAGTAGTTCTCAATGTTGGCTATACTTTGGAATCACCTGGCAGGCTTTAGCATCACTGAGGATTGGGTCCCACCCCACGATTCTGATTTAATTGGTCTGGGGTGCAGCCTAGACTCTGGGAGTTTAAAGTGTTCCCCAGGGATTCTGAGGTACAGCCAAGGTTGAAAACACCATGGTAGCTAAAGAACGTTACAGTTAATAAGTCATCATTATCAGCACCTTTACAAGCAGCTCCTAGTTTGCTTTTTGTTCAGAAAGATGTTAGAAGTGACTAAACTGTGACAGAATGACAGCTCAGGAGGCTAAACATAGACAAAGTAACTGGGCATGGTGGCTCACACCTGTAATCCCAGAACTTTGGGAGGCCGAGGAGGGTGGATCACCTGAGGTCAGGAGTTCGAGACCAGCCTGCCCAACATGGCAAAACCCCATCTCTACTAAAAATACAGAAATTTGCCAGGTGTGATGGCAGGCACCTGTAATCCCAGCTACTCGAGAGGCTGAGGCAGGAGAATCGCTTGAACCTGGGAGGTGGAGGCTGCAGTGAGCCCAGATCACACCACTGCACTCCAGCCTGGGCAACAAGAGTGAAACTCCGTCTCCAAAAAAAAAAAAGAAAAAAAAAAAGACAGACAAAGTATAGGGAGAAGCATTAAACATATATTTTAAGTTGTTTCTAAGTAGGTATTTCTCAGAACATTAGGCCAAGACCCCAAGGATGTGTATAAACAGAATAACAATTTGGGCTTTTTTGTTTGGTTTGTACCACAGTAGGTGGTATGCAGTACAGCAGAAAAATCATCGGCTGGTTTGTGAGGGAAGGATCACACAGCATGGACACAGAGTATATCCAAACATAGGCAATGCGAGTGAATTTAACACTTTTCAGAAGAATGTAGAATAGGTAAGCATATACAAATTGTTTATTTTTATTTTAATTTTTCTTTTGAGACAGAGTTTTCACTCTTGTCACCCAAGCTGGAGTACAATGGCGCGATCCTGGCTCACTGCAACCTCTGCCTCCTGGGTTCAAGGAATTCTCCTGCCTCAGCCTCCCGAGTAGCTGGGATTACAGCCACCCACAACCACGCCCAGCTAATTTTTGTATTTTTAGTAGAGCTGGGGTTTCACCATGTTGGCCAGGCTGGTCTTGAACTTCTGACCTCAGGTGATCTGCCCACCTCGGCCTTCCAAAGTGCTAGGATTACGGGTGTGAGAAACCATGCCCAGCCACAAATTGTTTATTGATATAAGACATTTTTAACTGTTTGAATAGTGCTTTCAGAATTCCTTCAAACATATTTCTATGTTTGTTTGCCAAAGTATAGCTCCATCTGAACCCCACTCAGTTGACCCCAAAAAGGTCACGCTGTTCTTGTGGCTACAGTTCAGGGACATCATGTTGATGAGACAGGTAGGTTTCGTGGCACAGAATTGTAAAAGATAAAAGTATTTTGAAGAGCAAATCCAAGTCACCCTAAGTTTCTTTTGCTTTCAATAACTTAACATGACTCAATGTAGAGAGGATAAGCAAAATGCTAGAAAAGTGGTACAATTTGTACTATGTCAGCATTAGATTTGGTGTTTAATTTAGGTTAAGACAATCCAGCGGACTTTGTCCCAGAACCTCACGTATTCACACAGAATCTGGCCACAAAAACAAAGTTGAGACCCAAACGAAAACAATGTTTTCCATTTCTTAGTTGTTTGATAGCAATGCGTTTTCTGAGGCAAAAGGACTGGGATCATCACGCTGTTGTTCCTTTTTAGGGTGTATATAATCCAAGAAAAACGTGCTGCTGGGTTATAGGATGCTAAGATTGAGTTTTAAACTCACTGGGAAAATAAATGTAGCAATCAAATGTATCCTGTAAATGTAAATAGTAATAAGTGGATTAGCTCTTGGGTACGTACTATCAACAACCTGTGCTTCAAACCAGATGTTCAATTCTGGCTGGAATCCTAAACTGTGTTCTAAGGAGATGACTGACAGTGGTATTTTAGGAATGTTAAACAAGAATGTTCTCCGTATTGTCTTTTCTTCTTAAAAGCTACATGACCTTGAGCAAATTACTCAACTCTTCTTAAATTCATTTTCCTTTTCTGTAAAGCCTCTGCTATTTGCTTTTACATGATCTCAGGGACAAATGTGATTATTTCACATGAAAAATTATAAAGTGCTTTTTATAGTTAGTATTTAACAAGTTAACAATGGCATGCTGGATAATCTGCACTTGCAGATAGTATTGTAGCATGCATTAGTGAGATGGTACCATTTTTAGAGATAATGAGAATGTTTCCAAGAGAGTTTAAAGATCAAAAAGAAATTTTACATTTATTACATTATTTATCCTGATATAACCTGTGAAGAATGTTAGTTTTTCAGTTTTTAAAGATGACACAAGCAGCTCAGAATTATTGTGCAATAATTAATATGCACACACATATTTACATATTATACAGTAATTAATATGCACACACATACTTACGTACATATTTATTGGGCTACTGCTATGTGTCAGCCATTGTTAAGCATGTTCACCTATGTTAGGTTAGTTCCAAAAGCAGGCTTCAAATCTAACTCATTAAACTCTTTAATGTTCTCTTTACTAGCTAACTCTCTATTTTATCATATTGGGCATTTTAAAGGAGACACTATCCAGCAAAAAAGTGAGAATTAAAATATATAGTAACATCATACGCAAGGCTCCCATAGGTATATGGATGAAAGATACATGCAGAGAAAAATGACAAAATATTCTTTTTTTTTGAGATGGAGTCTTGGCTCTGTCGCCCAGGCTGGGGTGCCGTGGCACCATCTCAGCTCACTGCAACCTCCACCTCCAAGGTTCAAGTGATTCTCCCTTCTCAGCCTTCTGAGTAGCTGGGATTACAGGTGTGTGCCACCATGCCCGGCTAATGTTTGTATTTTTAGTAGAGACAGGGTTTCACCATGTTGGTCAGGCTGGTCTCAAATTCCTGACCTCGTGATCCACCCACCTCAGTCTCCCAAAGTGCTGGGATTACAGGCGTGAGCCACCGTGCCCGGCCAAAATATTCTTTATACATACATAGTGCTGAGGCTCCGAAGCCCATACTCCAAAATATGGCGCTTTGACATGCTGAACTGAAGAAGCCTCAAGGTCTCTCTGACCTTCCCCACTACTGCATACTGTCTCTCCTAAAGCACAGAATGAAGTTGAAGTTCCTTTGTCTACCTAAGATCCAGACCAACCCAAAAGAACAATTGTTTTTTTTTCCCCTCCCTGTAAGACCAAGATATAACCATACCTGAATACACCCTTTCACAAAACAATGTAATCTCTGTTCCCTGATCCATTCCTTCTCCTTGGTAATCCCCTCAACAGAATTCCTCTTTTTCCCCCTCCCATAACTTGTTTTGCCAACACGGTGTATGAGCTTCTGAACCCCTGTTGGGGGATGAGTAATCACTTTGTGGTTCTCCCTATGTACAGCTTAAAAAATTCCTGTGCGTTTTCTTGAATTACTCTGCCTTTTGTGAGTTGATTTTTTAGTGAACCTTTAGAGGGCAAAGGGGAATACATTGTTATAAATCTCTTTCAGATGACTTTTTAGAATTTTCAAGTTAAGAAAATTGCATACCTAAGAAGCTGATGGTAATGTAAGCAAACAAAGGATTTATATTGTGACCAAATGCAGGTTTAGCCACTGGCTGCTTGCAAAATCCAACAACAAGGACGAAGTGCAGTACAAAGAAGGTGACTTCATTTTTTGAAGCTAGCAGTGGGGAAGTGGTTCAGGCTCCTGCCTTAAGAAAACCACTTTAAAATTATCAGGCAAAATGCTAGGGTTTAAGAAGTGGGGAGGTGGTGAGGCAGTACAGGTCTACATGACCTGTTCCAGTGACTTGTGTTATTGCCCCAACTGGTGAATGGGCAGTCACCATCTCAGGCTTGTCCAGGTTGTCAATTAGCTGCAGCCTTGAGGTAATCTCCTGTGGGGGAGAAGTCCACAGGCACCTGAATTGTCTTGAGACCCGGTCTCTGGAACTTCTTCTTCTTCTTTTTTTTTTTTTTAATTTGAGATGGAGTCTCATTCCATTGCCCAGGCTGGAGTGCAATGGTGTGATCTCGGCTCACTACAACCTCCGCCTCCCAGGTTCAATCGATTCTCCTGCCTCAGCCTCCTGAGTAGCTGGAATTATAGGCGTGTTCCACCACACCCAGCTAATTTTTGTATTTTTAGTAGAGATGGGGTTTCACTATGTTGGCCAGGATGGTCTTGATCTCCTGACCTCGTGAAGTGATCCGCCTGCCTCAGCCTCCCAAAGTGCTGGGATTACAGACGTGAGCCACCACGCCTGGCCAGTCTCTGGAACTTCTAAGCGTAGTTAACCAGATAAGCTAGCAATGCAAGCTTATGGTGGAAAGAAGGAGAGTAATTATTATTTTATCACTAAAAAGTTAATACAAAGGGCAGCAGAAGGAAAAGGGGGAAAAATCCTTAAAACCAGGGTTATCAGTTATAGTATTAGTTTCTTAGGGCTGCCATAGCCAAGTACTACAAACTGGGTGGCTTAGAACAACAGAAATTTATTCTCTCACAGTTCTGGAGTCTAGAAGTTCAAAATCAAGGTGTTTGCAGGGTTGGTTCCTTCCTTCCAGGAGGATCTGAGGGACAATCTGTTCCATGCTTGTCTTTCCGCTGTGGATGTTTGTCAGAAATATTTGGCATTCCTTGGCTTGCAGCTGCCTCACAGCCATCTCTGCCTCTGCCATCATGTGGCCTTATTCCCCATGTATCTGTGTATCTCCAAATCTCCCTCTCCTTTCAAGGACACAGGTTCACTCTAATCCAGTATGACCTCATCTTAACTTGATTACATCTGCACAGGCCCCATGTCCAAATGACATCACATTCACAGGTACCAGGGGTAGGTTTTCACAGGTTTTCAACATTTCTTTTGGGAAGGCACAATTCAACACACAGAGGATTTTTAAAAATTTTTTTTGCTGAAACATTTGAGTGTAAGTTGTAATCACATTGCCCCATTACTCCTAAATACTTCAGTGTGTATTTTCCTTTTTTTTTTGAGACAGAATCTCACTGTGTTGTGCAGGCTGGAATGCAGTGGCATGATCTCGGCTCACTGCAAGCCACACCCCATGGGCTCAAGCAATTCTTTTGCCTCAGCCTCCTGCTCAGCAAATTTTTTGTATTTTTAGTAGAGAAAATACAAAAGGAATCTCACTATGTTGCCCAGGCTTGTCTCAAACTCCTGGACTCAAGGGATCTGCCTGCCTCAGCCTCCCAAAGTGCTGGGATTACAGGGATGAACCATCACACCTGGCCTAATTCAGTGTGTATTTTCTAAAAATCAGGACACTCTCCTACATAACCACAGTATACCCATAAGAATCAAGAAATCAACATGGATGCCTATTACCATCAAATACACAGATTCCATTCAAATTTTGCCAATCATTCCAGTAAATTATTCATAACAAAACAAACCAAAAGCAAATTTCTTCCATGTTGCATTCTTTCTTCATGATCTAGGATCCAATCTAGGACCATTTAGTTGTCCTATGTCTTCTCTTTCAAGCTGGAACCATTCCCAAGTTTTTCCTCGTCTTGAATGATTTTGACATTTTTTGAAGAGTACAGGCTCATAACTTTGCAGTGTCCTTTAATATGGGTTTGTCTGATGTTCCCTCAAGATTCCAATAAGGCTCTGCATTTGGACAGGACTACCACAGAAAAGATGCTGTGCTTTTCTCAGTGCATCATATTGGGAAACATAGTATGCCAGTTTGTCCCATTATTGGTAGTGCTGACTATTATCACTTGGTTATGATGGAACATGCTGGATTTCTCTACAGTGTGGTTATTGAATAATTAATATAACAGTTGATATGCAATTTTCAAGGAGATACTTTGAGGCTATGCAAATATCCTGGTCCTCATCAAACTTTTACCCACTGGTTTTAGCATCCATTGATGTTTTCTGCCTGAATCATTTATGATTGTGAAATAATAATTTCTGACTCCATCATTCCTTCTCTACTTATTAGCTTGCATTGAGCTGTAAGGAAGAGTTTTCCCTTTTCCCTTTGGTATTCATTTATACAAATAAGCACTAGTGGATATTTATTTTATTCAATAGGTTATAATTCATTACTATCATTACTTTGATTGTCACATTTGAACAGTGAAAGCCGTTTCATGCTGGCCCCTGTATCCTTTTTTTTTTTTTCACTTTTTAACTATAGAGATGGGGTCTCACCATTTTGCCCAGGCTGGTCTCAAACTCCTGGGCTCAGACAAATCTTTCCACCCAGTATCCCAAAGTGCTGAGATTACAGGCGTGAGCCACCGTGCCCAGCCCCCTGTATCCTTTTGACACGTCCTTATCATTCTTTGAGTGCTTCTTTTGCTTTCTGGTATAAGATGTTCCAGATTTCTCTTGTACTTTTCCTGCCTCAGCCATGAAAATACCCATTTCAACAAGGAGACATGTTTCCTTTTAGTGGGGAGTGGTATTTAGAAACCAAGATTTGGGTGCAAAGTATACTGCTTTTTACTGGAGTGTCTTTGCTTCTAGGCCCTTTCAGAAGACACATGTAGGAAATATGTGTATGTATACATGTGTACATATGTCTCTATTTCTGTATCTATCCATATAGATATCTATTAACCCACTGACAAAGTATAGATAGTATGGTAGACGGAATTCTAAAAGCGGATTTCCTGAGATTCTTGTCTCCTGGTTATTCAATCAAACATTAAAGTAGGTACTGTAGTGAAGGGATTTTTGCAGGTGTGATTACAGTCCTAAATCATTTGACCATAAGATGAGATTATTCAGGTAACCCTGGTCAATTCAGGTGAATCTTTTAAAAGCACAGAGTTTCCGCCAGCTGGGAGCAGAAGGGAAGTCAGATAGATTTGCAGCGTAAGAAAGTTTGATGTGCTGTTGCTGGCTAGACAATGGGATTAGAGAAATGTGATGAGGTATACAGGTGGTCTCAGAGCTGAAGACAACAAGATAACAGAAACCTCAGTCCTACAAATGCAAGGAACTAAATTCCACCAACAATGGCTTTGAAAGCAGATTCTTTCCTAGAGCCCCCAGACAAAGGCCAGCCTGACTGATACCTTGATTTGGGCCTTGTGATGCCCTGTGCCTAGAACCCAGCTGAGCCCTCGTGGACTTCTGACCTACTGTGAGCTAATAAATGTGTGTTGTTTTAAGCTACCAAGTTTGTGGTAATTTGTTACATCAGCAATAGAAAACCAATACAGATAGATATTGATATAAAACTATAAATTTACGCCAATTCTAATCCAATGCCACTGAGCTTTTCTAGTTTCCCCTCTTTCATATCTGTACCTCCAAAAATTAATAACCTGATTCCCACTATCTTCAAGATATTTACTTATTTGCTCAATCCCCTCATATGTAAACAACCTCTTTACCACGTGGATCATCTCCTTGGCCTTGGCCCCACAGCACACAGTGGTTGTACTGGTTAAGTGCCCCTCAATCCCGATCCTATCACATATAGTAAATCTTACTGTTTGAGATGGCTCCCAACCAGACCTTATCACTCACAGGGCCTATGCCAGCCAAGTTGCCCCTAGTCTATGGACCCATGGATGACTTATATTTATGTATATTTTACTTTATTTAGCATCACATCAGAGACAAATTATTTGGGAGATAAATGGTAGGTGTGTACCACTTCCTACTCTAACAACATTATCACTTCCATTAATATGAAACAGGATTTTGCTAAATCCCTATTGTTCGAAGAATTGTATTGGATAGGCCGGGCGTGATACCTCACGCCTGTAATCCTAGGACTTTGGGAGGCCAAGGCGGATGGATCACCTGAGGTCAGGAGTTCAAGACCAGCCTATTGCAAAACCCCATCTCTACTAAAAATACAAAAAAATTAGCTGGGCATGGTTGCAGGTACCTGTAATCCCAGCTACTCGGGGAGGCTGAGGCAGGAGAATTGCTTGAACCTGGGGAGGTGGAGGTTGCAGTGAGCCGAGCGCACGCCACTTCACTCCAGCCTGAGTGAAAGAGCAAGATTCCATCTCAAAAATAATAATAATAATAATAAGTATTGGCTAGATATTCTGAAGCAATTCTACATGAGCAATATGATGGCTACTGTCAGGCCACCTTTTTTTTTTTTTTTTTTTTTTTAGAGACGGAGTCTTGTTCTGTTTCCCAGGCTAGAGTGCAGTGGCAGGATCATAGCTCACTGTAGCCTGGACCCCCTAGGCTCAAGTGATCCTCCCACCTTAGCCTCCTGAGTAGCTGGGACCACAGGTGTGTGCCACCGTGCCTGGCTTTAGGTTGTTGTTGTTAATATTTTTTACAGATGGGTCTCATTATATTACCCAGGCTGTTCTCAAACTCCTGGGCTAAGCAGTCTTCCCAAAGTACTGGGATTACAGAGGAGAGGCACCATGCCCAGCGAGGCCACCAATCTTTTTTTTTTTTGTCTGAGATGGAGTCTTGCCCTGTCACCAAGGCTGGAGTGCAGTGGCACGATCTCAGCTCACTGCAACCTCAGCCTCCCAGGTCCAAGTGATTCTCCTGCCTCAGCCTCCCAAGTAGCTGGGATTATAGGCACCCACCACCACGCCTGGCTAATTTTTGTATTTTTAGTAGAGGTGGGGTTTCACCATGTTGGCCAAGCTGGTCTCAAAATCCTGATCTCGTGATCCGCCCAACTTCGCCTCCCAAAGTGCTGGGATTACAGGCGTGAGCCACCGTGCCCGGTCCCATTTTTTAATGTGGTTAAGTATAGAAGAATTAGGATCCTGAATGGATAGCTGAACTTTTACTTTGCCTGACACTTTTCTTCAAAATCTGATAGACTGTCTCATCTGGTTTTTTTGTTTTTTCTTTTAACACCACTCAATGATCTCTCATGTCATTTTGAGATGTTTTTGTAAACAAACATACTGTGATATAAAAAACATATATTTAGTCTTTGTCTTAGTCCATTTTCTGCTGCTGTAACAGAATGCCACAGAGTAGGTAATTTATAAAGAAGAGTAGTTTATTTGGCTGCTTGTTCTGGAGGCTGGGAAGTCCAAGACTATGCATGGTGTCAATATCTGATGAGGAACTTCTTGCATCATAGCATGGTGAAAGATGTCACATGGTGAGGAAGCATGCACACAAGAGAAAGAATTGGGGCTAAGTGTATCTATTTATCAGGAGCCCACTCCCATGGTAATGGCATTAATCCTCTCATAATCTAATCACCCCTTAAAGGCCTCATTCCTAATACCATTACATTGGCAATTACATTTCAACATGAGTTTTGGAGGGGACATTCAAATCATAGCAGTCTTCATCCACAGTTCCTGGCACAGAGCTCCTAATATCCTTAGAATTCCTGAGTGATAGGAGTGACAGGAGCATCTTTTGTTACTCATAAGAAGCTCCTTTCAACCATACCATATCATAAACATAACATAAATCATATCAAACATATGACATAAACCATATCAAACATATAACATAAACTATATCATAAACATACTGAGTTTATGATAATAAGGTTACTCTTAGATAATGGAAGCTAATTGTCTGGGAAGCCAGCTATGTGTTTAGGGAGTTGGCACTTATAGCCCCACCCCCTAACCTTCAGGGAGGGGAGAAGGGCTGGAAATCGAGTTCAATCACCAATGGCTAATGTTTTAATCAAGCATGCATATGTAATTGAACTTCCTATTACTATTTTGTAATTAAAAAACCCTTATGTTTATTAAAATGTAAACCCTAAACAACAGGATTTGAAAAGTTTCTGGGCTGGTGAACACATTGAGATGATGAGAGGATGGGGTGCCTGGAGAGGGCATAGAAGCTCTGTGCACCCCTCCTCCTGATACCTTGTCTTGCGAATCTCTCCCATGTGGCTGTTTATAATAGTTATATCCTTTATAATAAACTAGTAGTAATAAATAAAATGTTTCACTGAGTTCTGTGAACCATTACAGAAAATCCTAGTACCTGAGGAGGGGGTCATGGGAACCTCTGATTTATAGCCAGTCAGTCAGAAGTACAGGTGGAAACCTGGGACTTGCAACTGGCATCTGAAGTGGGGGCAGTGTTATGGGACAAAGCCCGTAACCTGTGGGGTCTGCAGTAATTACAGGGTAGTTAGTGTCAGAACTGAATTGTAGGACACACACTTGGTTTCCAGGAGGGTGAAGAATTGGTTGGTATGAGAAAAAACCCCACACATTTGGTATAAAAAGTGTCGTGTGGGTAGCCAGTAACGGTTTTTCCTTTTACAGCCCATGTGTTTATTAGGAACATACTTTCTGCACATTTCTTCTCTTTTTAGGACAGAGAGAGAAGAGGGAAGAGCTGAATTTGAAAAAATGTAAAACATAATAAATTTTAATTATAATAGGTAATACCCAGAACTTGTTTTGCTATCTAGTAGAAAAAGCCCTCCTCTCTCAACTGTAAATTTGGCTGAGAGACAAGGACAAAATAATTATATATTCACCTCCATCTTTCAATAAAGGCAGAAAGAGCTTTCCATTTCAAATTTGTTTTGTTTTGTACCACATGTGGGTTAATTAGATAAAACCATGTCATGTGCCAGATTCAATCAGCCTGAAAATAATCAGAAAACCGAGTTTGGCATTGTTTATGCTGTTTTGGCTCAGCTAGACAAAAGCACAAAATGTAAATTGGCTCCAGAAAGCAACATATATGTACTGGTGCCAGCTTTTCTTTCATGGGATTATCTCTAGCTGGCACCTGAGCAGCAGAGGCTGCTCTGGGTGACGATTAGACAAATCTACATGATGCAGATACCCATTTTCCTCGATTAGACAGTGGACACCATCATGAAGGGGACTTATTTTACTGCTTTGACATAGGCCAAAACTAGCTTGCCAACTATTGGCTGTCAGTCAACTGAAAATACAAGTTAAGGTTAAGAAATGAACCCACATTTTTGTTTGGCATGTCCCCTTGTGGCTTCCTTTAAGCTCATTTCTTGATTTTTAATTGGTTGTAAGATTAAAAATAAAGGCTGGGCATGATGGCTCATGCCTGGAATCCCAGCACGTTGGGAGGCAGAGGTGAGAGAATCACCTGAAGTTGGGAGCTCGAAACCAGCCTGGCCAACATGGTGAAACCCCATCTCTGTAAAAATACAAAAATTAGCTGGGTGTCATGGTGAATTCCTGTAATCCCAGCTACTCAGGAGGCTGAGGCACCAGAATTGCTTGAACCCGGGAGGTAGAGGTTGCAGTGAGCCAAGATCATGCCACTGCACTCCAGCCTGGGCACCACTGCACTCCAGCCTGAGCGACACAGTGGGACTCTGTCTCAAAAAAAAAAAAAAAAAAAATTAGAAACGAAACCCCAAAACCACTCCTCAGCTGTGTTTCCTTGTTGTACGCAGTTCAGTGAAATATTATTAAAGAGAAGAAGGCAGAGCATTTCACTGTCTTCCTACCTTAAGGTGGTTTTTTAGTGTTTCAAGGGATAAATATTTTAGCAAATATTCAAGCAATCACAGAGTGAGAAATAGTCATTTCAAAGACCTAATCATCTCACTGATGATGATAAGCTCTGCATGAGTTGGTTTTCTCTTCTCTTTTTGCTGTATAAACTATTTGACATTACTACACAGAAAAATAGCATTATATGTTGTTCTTTTTATACTTTTTTTAAAAGAATACTTTCTAGAATATTCTAGAATGTGGGATGGGTGGTGATCATTGTCTCTAGTATGAATTAAACTCTTTTTGCTTAGGTCACCAGTGATCACCTAGTTGCAAATCTTATGGGAGCATTTTATCCTTACTTGACTTATCTGTGAGCACCTGGCATTTCTCACTTTTTTTTTTTTTTTTTTTTTTTTGAGATGGAGTCTCACTCTGTCACCCAGGCTGGAGTGCAGTGGCCAATTTTTGTATTTTTAGTACTGATGGGGTTTCACCGTGTTGGTCAGGCTGATCTTGAACTCCTGACCTCATGATCTGCCTGCCTCAGCCTCCCAAAGTGCTAGGATTACAGGCGTGAGCCACCATGCCCGGCTCTATTTCGTTTTTTTAAGACTTACTTTGTTTCCATGACCCCACTCTCTCCTGGCTTCTTCTATCTTTTTGCTTTTTTATTTGTAGTTTCTGTCACCTCCTCCCCTCTCCTTCCACTGTCCATTCCTTGAGTCTTGGTGTCCTTAGAGCGTAATCTTCACTTTCTTTTCTTACTCTGTATATTTTTCCTAGCTCAGTAGTTGCCAATGAAAGAAATCTAAGAATCACCTTGGATCCTCCCCTTTTCTTATCTCTCCTATTTGTTCAATCTCAAATCATCTTGACTCTATCCCCTTATCATCGAGTTCACTCCTTGGATCAGTTAGAATGTTGTGGTTACAAACACAGAAAACCCAACTAAAACTTGGCTTAAAAATAAGGCAATGATTTTCTCAACAAGTTAATATATTTAAAAAGGTGGAGAAAGGGACTTTTTAAAATAAAATAGGACAAATATGACATAATGATTGTCTTCGTCTAGTTTTTGTTGCTATAAAAGAATACTACAGACTGGATAATTTGTAAGAAGAGAACTTTATTTCTTACAGTTCTGGAAGTTGGGGAGTTGAAGGGCATATGGTGCTGGTGTCTGGTGAGGGCCTTTGGGCTGCATCATCCCGCTGTGGAAAAGTGGAAGGGCAAGTAAGCACGTGCAAAAGATAAAAGCCGGAGGGGCCGAGCTTGCTTTATAACAACTTACTCTAGCAACAACTAACCCTGTCCCATGATAATGGCATTACTCCACTTATAAGGAAGGAGCCCTCATTACCTAAACACCTCCTATTAGGCCTCAACTCCCAACACGGTTGCAGTCAGTATTAAGTTTCAACATGAGTTTTGGAGGGGACATTCAAACTATAGCTACCATCTACTGCTATGTGTGGACTTTGTTTGGATCTGATGTGAACAAAGCAGCTATTTAAAAGTTTTCTGTAACAATGAAATTTGGATATTAGATGACACAAAAGGTGATCAGTAATTTTTGTTAGATGTCACAATGGTGCAGCTATGTCAGAAGATGTCCATATTTGGGAGGAATGTATACTGAAATGTCCAGAGTGAAATTTCTTGATGCGTTTAAAGTACTTAATCAGAAAAAGGAAAATAAATGAAGAATTGTGGCAGAATCTTGACAGTTGTTGAATGTGGTTTTGGGAGATATGAGGGTTCATTATACCATTCTTTCTACTTCTTCAATGATTGCAATTTTAAATACAAAATTTAAAAAATTATAATAAAGGAAATTTTTACTCTCATAACTAAAAAGTTTAGAAACGGGGTAGACATCAAGTGAAGATTCATATAGTCAACAATATCATCAAGGACTCAGTTTCTTTTTAATTTCCTCATGGCTTTCAATGGTGTTTGCTTCATCCTAAGGCCATCTCTTCTCATGGTATAGGGACCATATATCCTGGTTTGCTAGACAGTCTCAGTTATATCTATTGTCCTAACATAATTATTTATAGCACTATCTTTCTTTCAAATGTGACCTCGTTTTGGATGATAAATTAAATGGTCACCCTAGTTTATGGTTGTCAAATGACTGCCAACTACAATTAGTGCTTCATGCTTCTCTGTTCATGTCCAGCTAAAGAGAGAAGCTGCTGTCCCAGAAATAACCAATAAACCTTTTCTATAATCCCAAGGTCCCAGAAGGGCAAATTGTCCATCCATGAAACAGACATCGTGGCTAGAGTGATGGGATGCATTGGTTGGCTTAGGTCAATCAGGGGCCACCCTGAGAATAGGGGACAAAGTCAATGGATGGGTCCATGGTAGGTGGGACCAAGAGGGATTAAATGTGGGGAAGAATCCAGTTAAAGCCACTATACTCCTCCTTGCCATATCTTCTGCCAGTGCCCTAGTTTAGGGCTCAGCATCTCTTAGACTATTGTAATAACTTTTTAGCTGATCTCCCTCCTTTTGCTTTGGCCTATCACTACATTGCTGCCACAATGATCTTCTTAGCATGTAGATCTGATCATGTCACTGCCAGATTCAACATGTTTTGATGTCCTGCTTTTATCTATGAGATAAAGTCTAAATGCCTCTGCTTATTATATAAAGCTGTTCAATACTTGGCCTTTGTCTAGTTATCTGTCCACCCTCATCCATCTTCAGTCTTTTCTTTATACTTTAAACTTTAGCAAAACTGAATGACTTTAGTATTGTTTACATACAAGGCTTTCTCACACATTGTTTTCCCAAGTCTGCCTCATATTTATCAGTTCAGCAAATTTGTTTTCATCTCCCCCTTGTCATCTTGATGCTGGCTTCTCTGACTCCTTCCTTGAACATTTCAGGCCCGTTTTTGGTGCCCACTGCACTTTGTCATACAGTAAAGCCAGCCTCTTTTCTGACCAGACCAGGATAGTGGTTGGTGGGTTAATTGAAAAACCAATTAAAATCTGAGATCACAACAATATACATATTTTAACCTTTTTTTTTTTGAGACGGAATTTCACTCTTGTCACCCAGGCTGTTGTGCAATAGCGCGATCTTGGCCCCCTGTAACCTCTGCCTCCCAGTTTCAAGCAATTCTCTTGACTCAGCTTCCCGAGAGCCTGGGATTACAGGCACCCACCACCACGCCCGCAAATTTTTTTTTTTTTTTTTTGAGACGGAGTCTTGCTCTGTCGCCCAGGCTGGAGTACAGTGGTACGATCTCGGCTCACTGCAACCTCTCCACCTCCCGGGTTCAAGCAGTTCTCTGCCTCAGCCTCCCAAGTATCTGGGATTATAGGCGCCTGCCACCATGTCCGGCTAATTTTTTGTATTTTTAGTAGAGACGGGGTTTTACCATCTTGGCCAGGCTGGTCTTGAACTCCTGACCTCATGATCCACCCATCTTGGCCTCCCAAAGTGCTGGAATTACAGGTGTGAGCCACTGTGCCCGGCCAGTAATTTTTGTATTTTTAGTAGAGATGGGGTTTCGTCATGTTGGCCAGGCTGGTCTCGAACCCCTGACCTCAGATGATCTGCCTGCCTCAGCCTCCCAAAGTGCTGAGACTACAGGCGTGAGCCACCGTGCCTGGACACTTTAACCATTTTTTTTTTTTTTACAACATATATAAATTACTGTTTCTCAACCTTTCTTTTCTTCATTATCTCCACCCAAAAGTTTTTTTTTTTACTTTTTCCCTAATAACACTCCCTCTACCCACATGAAATTTTAGTGTCACAACAGACACACTGTATGTGTACTCTATGTATATCTGCAGGGCTGCAGGGCCAAGGCCTTTTATTTGGATGTGGGTCCTCTGGTTCAGTTCTGCCTTGGATTTCTTCCACACTGGTAATCCATCCTCTATGATTCCTAATTTGAGTTTGTTTAAAATGAAGGTGGAGCAAGACATTTTAAAAGCAAACAGTATAGAATCATAGTCAGTGTTTGTGATTCACTTCCCATGCTCACCATTCAACAGCTTTTTAAAAATAACTTGTTTTATCAAATCTTTCCAAGGCATTTAATTTCATTTTCATAAAAACAACTATTTCCTCTCCCACAATTATATTTTATCACTATGCGATGTTAGTCAGATTTTGTAATTTCAAAGACAAGACAATTGGGGATCAACACAACTGCTGGGGGAAGGAGGCAGAGCTAGTGAGAGAAAATACACAAGGAAATAAATTGGTGAAAGAGGTAACATAAAGAAAATAGTAACTAACAATTTTGTAGAAGTTACTAAGTATCCAGCACTGTTCTAAGAGCTTTACAAAAGTGAACTCACTTAATCCCCACAAGAGAGGTGCTATTATTATGACCTACTTTACTAATGAGGAAACTGAGGCACAGAGAGGCCAATTGTCTTTGTCAAAAGTCCTTTCAAACAATACATTTTTAGAACATTTTCCGCTGAGATGTTTCGAAGACATACTACCAATGCAATCTGCCTTTCTTTTACAAAGTCTATTGAACATAATATAATCTGTCTTTGAAGTGGCATAACTAATAAAAGTAGGCCAATGAAAATTTAATGTGGCCTCCCTTTTGGGTTTCACAAAAATATTTTTCTTTGTTCTCAAGAAGCTGCAAAATTGAGTTTAACTAAATCAGGAAGAGATCCTTGTGGGGGAGAGGAAAGGACTTTATGGCCCTTTTTTCCATCCTTTCTTGGCTGAGGAGGGTGAATTTACCAAAGAACCAAAGGCTGGGAACAAAGTAATCTTTGTGGATGAGATTTTTCTTTAAAATTGGCTACATCTGCAGGAGTGGATGCCTGAGGCAGCAGTGGAATGAGGTCAGTCAAGTCTACAAGCAGCTAGCCATCTGCTCTCAATAGTTTGGGGTCTGAGCTGAGATGCAACCCTGCTGAGTCCACCTCACCTCCACCTTGCTATATTCTCCCCTTCCCGCTTCTTCTATTCTCCCTTTTTCTGGTTTCTGCTCTGAAAGCTTCTCTCCAGTTCCTGAGCAGGGGCAGTAGCTGCCCTAACAGGAGCTGAAGCTAACCTGGGTCTTGCTCTAATTGTTCATTTGTTCCAGGCCAGCAGCCTGTTACTGCTAGGGCCTAGCCGCTAGAATAATCCAAACTCCAAGGAATCAGAGACCTTATTTGTATGTTTGACTGTATAGGTCCAATGCCTAGCACAGTTCCTCATATCTAACAGATACTCAATAAATATTTATTGAATAAATAAATAAATGGAAGAATGACCTGTAGGCCTTGATCCAATTCATTTGCTTAGTTTACTAGTGTCTTTCATAGTTGTGGATCCGTTTAACAAAAATTAATTTCTGTAATGAGATTATTTCTGTGAAGAGTCCTGGAATATTTTTTACCCAGTCCTATGAATCACCGTTTTTCATTTCCTTTCATTTGTTTCCAGTTGAAATTTCTGGCATTTCCTCTCTTCCATCTAGAAAAATGTTACCCATTCTTTACCTCATCTCAATGGCTAAGCCTTCACTAAACCTTCTCCGATGACCCCTGTTAAAAGTGGCCATTCCCTCCTGTAAACTCCAAGAGCACTATGGTTGTAACTCTTTTCATAAGTGCATTATACAAGTTGCTTCCATATCCTGTCGTTTTCTTTTTTATCCCTATGTAAATGAAAAGTTCTCTGAAAAGGAATTTAGAGGAGAGAGACTATCCCAATAAACAGTTTGCAAACCTGAGAGCCACAGATTTCAGTGTAAAAGGAAGGTTTGGCTCTATTTTAAGTTAGTCCTAGTTAGCCACTTGGGATCCATCTTGAAGGATTGGTTCTTTGAGGTTTATATTTGTTTGCACAACTTCCCTGAGTCAGAATGTTGGACAAATGTTATTTTCCTTTTACAGGTAAGATTTGGAGAGGTTAATGGATATGTTCAGTTATACAAGCCCAGAAAATAATGGAGGTACACTAGAACTCAGACTTCTTCCTTTTCCTGTAACCACCCAATGGGTTTACTTTGCTGGCTATCTAGACAGAGCCAATTTATAAAGACAGGGGAATTGCAATAGAGAAAGAGTAATTCATGCAGAGCTGGCTGTGCGGGAGACTGGAGTTTCATTATTACTCAAATCAGTCTCCCAGAGGATTCAGGGATCAGAATTTTTTACTTATTTATTTATTTATTATTATTTTTTTTTGAGACGGGGTCTCACTCTGTCGCCAGGCTGGAGTGCAGTGGTGCGGTCTCTGCTCACTGCAACCTCTGCCTCCCAGGTTCAAGCGATTCTCCTGCCTCAGCCTCCCGAGTAGCTGGGACTACGGGCGCCCACCACCACGCCCAGCTAATTTTTGGTATTTTTAGTAGAGATGGGGTTTCGCCATGTTGGCCAGGATGGTCTAACTCTCTTGACCTCATGATCCACCCGCCTCAGCCTCCCAAAGTGCTGGGATTACAGGCATGAGCCACCGCGCCTGGCTGGGGATCAGAAATTTTAAGGACAACTTGGTGAGTAGAGGGAAGCCAGTGAGCTGGGAGTGCTGATTGGTCAGGGCAAAGATGAAATCACAGGGAGTCCAAGTGGTCTTCTTGCGTTATCAGTTCCTGGGTGGGGGCCACGAGATCAGATGAGCCAGTTGATCGATCTGGGTGATGCCAGCTGATTCATCAAGTGCAGGGTCTGCAAAATATCGCAAGCACTGGTGGTAGTTTTTACAATAGTGATGTTAGCTCCAGCAGCAATTTGGGGAGGGTCAGAATCTTGTAGCCTCCAGCTGCATGACTCCTAAATCATAATTTCTAATCTTGTGGCTAATTTGTTAGTCCTACAAAGGCAGTCTAGTCCCCAGGCAAGAAGGAGGTTTGTTTTGGGAAAGGGCTTTTATCATCTTTGTTTCAAACTATAAACTATGAATTACATTCCTCCCAAAGTTAGTTTGGCCTACGACCAGGAATATACAAGACAGCTTGGAGGTTAGAAGCAAGATGGTGTTGATTAGGTCAGATCTCATTCTCAGTTGTAATTTTGCAACGGCGGTTTAATTCCCAGTCCAGTTCTCTTTATACTGCTATGCAATGCGTGTGCTCATGTTCTGGTATGTATTATTATTCTGCGTCAGTGTTATCTTCCCTACAAGATTGTAAATTTCTAGGACCTAACTTCTTAGGCATGCTAATAATATTAACTAAGTGAACAAATTAATAGACCCTCAAAACTTTAAACTCAGGAATAGAAAAAAAAAAGTAAAGCTTTTTCTTCCTGTCAGCTGATTTTGCAAAGGGTATAAGGAGCCAAAGAGCTGCCAAGTTAGTACAGAAGCTGGAAAACACCATAAGCTTCAACTGCTGGTTAATTTTTGCTCTAAAAAGCTTGATGGAGGCCAGGCGCGGTGACTCACACCTGTAATCTCAGCACTTTGGGAGGCTGAGGCGGGCAGATCACCTGAGGTCAGGAGTTTGAGACCAGCCTGGCCAACATGGTGAAACCTTGTCTCTACTAAAAACGCACAAATTAGCCAGGTGTGGTGGCACGTGCCTTTAATCCCAGATACTCGGGAAGCAGAGGTTGCAGTGAGCCAGAGATTGCGCCACTGCATTCAGCTTGGGCAACAGAGCGAGACTCCGTCTCAAAAAAAAAAAAAAAGCTTAATAATAAAATGGGCTTTTATATATACAAATCAGCACAAACTCATTTGAGGGAGAGTAAGATTTACCTACTTGCTTACAACTTTTTTCCCCTGCCTCAGGCTCCTGAGTAGCTGGGATTACAGGGCGCACCACCACACCCAGCTAATCTTTGTATTTTTAGTAGAAACGAGGTTTCACTATATCGGCGAAGTTGGTGTCATCCACCCGCCTCGGTCTCCCAAAGTGTTGGGATTACAGCGTGAGCCACCGCACCCAGCCACAACTTTCTTTTGTGTAATTTCACCTTAAATACAGCCATTTACTTGGGGGTGGAGTAAGCAAATTGCCTCTTCAATTTCTCTCCCGGGGTGGGAGAACTGTGGCATTAAACAGAAGTGCGAATAGTAGTTGAGGGTGAGAAAAAAGGCTGCCCGGAAGAGGGTCAGGAAAGCTCAGGCAAGCCCACCCTCAGGCACTACAGCTAGACTCCGAGCTTACTGGGCAGGCATCTGATTCGACCAACATCAGTTCGCAGGGCTTAAGCCCAGTCCGTTAGGGCGGCCTGGGGAGGGGCCAGGCTCAAGTATATAAAGCTCCCTGAGGGTCAGCGTTGGGTTTGCGCCTGCGAGTGTGATTCAAGAACGTCCCGGTGCCCTTGGCTCTTTTCGGAGTGTGACGCCGGGCTTGCACGGGACACGTTACCCAGCTCGGGTGAGAAGGGTATCTTCCGGGACCTTCGCCTTTAATAGCACAACGAGCGCAGAGTCCACTGGATCTGCGAGAAGAAACCGCGCTAACTAGTTTGTCCCTACGGCCGCCTCGTAGTCAGTGCCGCGGCGCCTTGAGTCTCCAGGCTGCATTGCCATGGCTGCCCGTGGCGTCATCGCTCCAGTTGGCGAGAGTTTGCGCTACGCTGAGTACTTGCAGCCCTCGGCCAAACGGCCCGACGCCGACGTCGACCAGCAGGGGCTGGTGAGTCCTGCCAGCGGCCCCCACCCCTCTCTGGCTCCCTTGTAGTTTCTGCTTAAGCCCCCTCTACCGCCTCACCCTTGAACCTTTGTACTCCCCCGCATTCGCTCAGTCTGTGCCCTAGCGCTCACTTGTTCAGTGGAGAGACCGCTTTGTGCTGGGCTTTGACGCCTGGGCGTGGAAGATGGAGCAGTTCTGAGGATCTGTCTCCTCAAGGAGCTTCCAGTCTTGTCTGGGACACAAACCAGAAAACAGGCAATTGCAAATACAGTATAATAAGTGCTGTATGTGGATTTTCCTATCTCATAGGAGGCCCTAGTACCGTCTTGCAGGGGACGTGGTGGGATCAGGGACGCTTCTTGGAGAAAGCTGTAGTTAAAAATTAAGATCTGAATGAATAAAAACAGTCCATTCAGCAAGCAGAAGGCGAAAAAGTGTTTCGGGTACCAGGAGTACTGTCTCCAAAGTCTCCGGCACAGAAACAGGGCCCAGTTGGAAACTGCAAGTGGTGTATTCAGGATGAACTGTAGAGCTGGAAAAAGGAAGAGTCTAACAGAAAACTGTCCAACAGAAGCATATTGTGAGCCACATACGTATTTTTACGTTTTTTTTTTTTTTTTTTTTTTTTGAGACGGAGTCTCGCCCTGTTGCCCAGGCTGGAGTGCAGTGGCGCGATCTCGGCTCACTGCAAGCTCCGCCTCCCGGGTTCACGCCATTCTCCTGCCTCAGCCTCCCAAGTAGCTGGGACTACAGGCGTCCGCCACCACTCCCGGCTAATTTTTTGTATTTTTAGTAGAGACGGGGTTTCACCGTGTTAGCCAGGATGATCTCGATCTCCTGACCTCGTGATCTGCCCGCCTTGGTCTCCCAAAGTGCTGGAATTACAGGCGTGAGCCACCGCATCCGGCGTATTTTTAAGTTTTTTGTAGCCATGTTAAACAAGTGAAGAGAAACAGGTGGGTTTAATTTTAACAATGTATTTTCTTTAACCTGATACATGCACAGTTGCACGGTAATATTTCAACATTCAATATGAAATATTGCCCAAGTGGTGGTTTAGGCTTGTAATCCCAGCGCTTTAGGAAGCCCAGGCAGGAGGATCACTTTGAGGCCATGAGTTTGGAGGCCAGCCTGGGCAACATAGGAGACCCCATCTCTGCAAAAAAAAAAAAAAATTAGCTGGGCGTGGTGGTGTGAGCCTGTAGTCCTAGCTGCTTGGGAGGCTGGGTCTGGAGAATCGCTTGAGCCCAGGAGTTTGAGGTTATAGTGAGCTATGATTTCGCCACTGCACTCCAGCCTGAGAGACAGAGCTAGACCCTGTCTCCAACAAAGAAAAAAAAAAATGAGGCAATAGAGATTTAGAAAGTTTTAAGTAACTTGTCCAGGATCATCGCTGGTAAGTGGCAGATCTACGATTCCAAATGCTACACTTTTTCTCCTATGACTTGCTGACTCCTTAGAAATAAGGATTTCTGGATGTAGTATTCAGTGTATGATATAGCTGAACAAGATTAGGCAGAAGTAATCCTTTTGTGGAGAGTTGTAAAAATCTGAGTATCAGGCTTTCAAGGTAGTTGGGAGCTGTGGTAATTGGAAGATAGAACTAATATTGGTGACTTTTACATCTGTAGGTATTTTTACTTGGAAGAGGAGTTTACAGAATCCAGAGTACCAGATAGGAAGCACCTTTAGTAGTCCAGGTACTTGAAGGCTAAAGTGTAGGCCAGTGATTCTCAAACTGTCTGTGTCCTGTAATATCCTGAAATCCTGAAGTCACATTCATAGACAATAAAATCTACCTGTAAACATAACTTTTAATAATCAATATAATGCTTTAATTGAGACATAAAGGTGAAATATTTTATTAGAAAATAACATGTCTACAGGCTGCGAGCGGTGCCTCACTCCTAGAATCCCAGCAATTTGGGAGGCTGAGGTGAGCGGATCACTTGAGTCAGGGGTTCGAGACCAGCCTGGCCAACAGGGCAAAACCCTGTCTCTACTAAAAATACAAAAATTAGCTGGGCGTGGTAGCACATGTCTGTAATTCCAGCTAGTAGGGAGGCTGAGGCAGAAGAATTGCTTGAACCCAGGGGGCAGAGGTTGCAGTGAGCAGAGATCGCGCCACTGCACTCCAGCCTGGGCGACAGAGCGAGACTTTGTCTCAAAAAAAAGAAAATAACATGTTAATATGTCTACAATTTAAATGTGTAAATACTTAGACATTACTACATTAGAAAACATAATGAAGTAATTATTGGTTGCTGGCATATTGCACCAATTTGTAGGATCACTGTGTATGTGACAGCTACCAATGCAAATTGTTTATCAAATGTATTATATTGGCTTTTCAAATAGCAGAAGGACCATTGTTCTTTACAAACTTATTTCTCCTAAATGGTGAACAATTTCTGGTAAAAACTTGAACAAAACAGTGGAATCTCCCTCAATTTACACGGCACTTGCACTTGTGGAAGAGTCAGTCTGTACTAAAACAGTGTAATAATGATATATTTATATGTAATAAAGTTCTGGACTAAGATTATCATACACTTTTCACCTACTGAATCTTTTAAAATTGAGGGATGCAAACAGTTCTTTGTTATACAGGCTTGTCTCATATATTTTAGGACTTCTACGATCAATAGACCCCCATCCACCAAATACCCTCCCTTCTATTCAAATTATTGTGCAACCAAACAGGGCCTCATGTACTTTCAGAATGTCCCTAAGGGGTTGTTCTGCTTCTTTTGGGAGTTGTTGGTCCAGGCAATGACCAATAATGAGGCAGAAGATTGTTGATAATAACTTTAGGGAACTTGGAAGTACTGAAAGCAATGAGAAGCTGACAAAAGGTAAATATTAGGAAAGAAAAAAAAATGGCCTAGGTGTAGGGCATATTTGGAAATCTTATTGAAAATAGAAAATAATGTTTGTCAATGAGTTAAAGAAAAAAACTTTCACACTGTATTTTAAAAATGTAATTCATTTTAAGGTTTATGAAATATATCTTGTTGGGCTGGACATGGTGGCTCATGCCTGTAATTCTAGCAATTTGGAAGGTCAGGTGGGAGGATTACTTGAGCCCAGGGGTTTGAGACCCAGGGTGGGCAACATAGTGAGACCCTTGTCTCTCTAAAAGAAAAATCAAAAAGAAATAAATATATCTTGTCATATTTGTTAAATAACTTTTTCTTAGATAAGCTTCTCTTTTGAAACTAAGAACTAACGTTCATTAGCCTGCTTAGGAGATTAAAATAATTTTTAAAAATAGGCAAAATAGGTAGCATCTTGAATAAAGTAGCATTTTACAATTAATGGTTTAATAGAAGTCATAATCAAACTTTGCACTAGCAAAGCTGTTTCTCATGGAAAAGTAGAAAAGAAACTTTAAGAGGAGATTATTATCAAATTTTAAAGCAGTTTGAACAAAACTCAGTTTGTATGAAACGGTAGTCACTTAGTTTCCATTACTTTCCTGAAAATCGTAACTCCTATTTTTATTTTTCTTCAATTTTTATTTTAAGTTCCAGGGTACATGTGCTAGATGTGCAGGTTTGTTACACAGGTAAATGTGTGCCGTGGTGGTTTGCTGCACAGATTGTCTCATCACCTAGGTATTAAGCCCAGCATGCATTAGCTATTCTTCCTGATGCTCTCCCTCCTCCCACCCCCACAACTCTTGTTATTATTAGGATAGTGTAACATGTAAAAAAACTAGACACATATGTGTTTCATTATAAACAATCCTGATACGTGAAAACTAAAACCTGTCGAACACAAATTTTCAGGCATTTATTCATTTCCAAAAATAAGGCAGTACTTTTACTATTTTGCAATGATAACATGATTTAAAACATGTTTTAACAATACTTTGAAGCTTACGTTGGTAATCACATGGATTATGTACTGTATACCTATATTTTTAACTTTTTTTTTTTTTGAGATGGAGTCTTGCTCTGTTGCCCAGGCTGGAGTGCAATGGCGGGATCTCGGCTCACTGTAGCCTCCACCTCACAGGTTCACCTGAGTCTCCTGCCTCAGCCTCCCAAGTAGCTGTGACCACAGGCGCCTGCCACCACGCCCAGCTAATTTTTGTATTTTCAGTAGAGATGGGGTTTCCCCATGTCAGCCAGGCTGGTCTCAAACTCCTGACCTCAAGTGATCCACCCTCCTGGGCCTCCCAAAGTGCTGAGATTTCAGGGGTGAGCCACCGCACCCGGTCTAACTGATTCTTCCCCACTGTTTTTTACACCATAATAGGAGGCTAGAATGTTAAGTTTCATGGACAGGGACTTTATTTGTTCTCTGGTATGTATTTCTAGCATTTATAATGGTGTCTGATGTGTGGTAAACATTCCAAAAAGAAATTGTTGAATGAATGAATGTTATTCTTGAATGGGAAGAAATGAGAAGAACTATTCTTTCAGTGAATGGAGTAAGAATTTCCAGATGTCTACCAGTGAGTACCATACACAAAAATAGAAAATTCAGCTTATTTAAAATGTAGCTCATTATAGTCTTCCCTGAACATGCTGATTCTCCTCTTCTTTCCCCCTTTCTTGACTAGTGCCATCATCTCCACTTTCTCTTTTACCTCCACCATTCAGTTCATCAGTCACTTAGCCTCATCTCTAATTTTTTTCATGGTATTCCTTCCCTTGCTATTCTCTTAGTCTTTATTGTTTCTCCTCTGGCCTGTAGTGATCGCCTTTAAAAACAAGTCTCTTTGCTTCTGGTATTGTATCCTTTCTAAACTTCACACTGCCGTCAGTTATTTTTCTACAATACAGACTTGTTAATGATACCATCCCTTTTTATGAGTTTAACACAATCTCTAAACCTTTCTCAGGATCTTACACAGGACTCTTCATGTACTGATCCTCCTCAAATGACATATCCAGCCACATTTCCCATCCCCTACATTGCACTGTACCCTGTACTATAGTTACATTAAGTTTCCTTCATGAAATTTTATGGTTCTGTGACTTTACTAGAGCTTTCTCTTCTGAAATTCTTTTCTCGGCTAACTCCTATTCATTTATTTTTTTTAAGACACATCCAGTGTGAAGCCTTCCCTGAGCCCAGTTCCCTTTGCCTAGTAGAAGAAAATTGTTTTATACTGTGTGTTTCCTTAGGAAGTTGCACAAGTTTTTATTATAGTTTATTAAGATACATCAAAATTATTTATATTTGTATAAGCACCTATGGTGTGAAGTCCTCAGGGAAAACACTTTTATCTGTATCTGTGATTGGCATTGTAATTGGCACATGATAGCCATTTAATTATTTGTCTATGAAATAGCTATTAACTTCTATTATTATTGAGCAACTTAATAAGTAAACATGGATATTTGATTTTAATATCATATTGACACCTGTATTTTTTCCTTGTAGGGTCCTCTTATATGTTAGCCTCTAAGGGAGAGCAAGAGTCTGTGTCTGTCTTGCTCACTGCTTTTTCCCCAGAACTTAGCATAAGTCCTGGCACATGCCAAATAAATGTTTATATATTTATATGGTAAAAGCTAAATAAGTATTTGTTGAATGAGTGAATAGTCTCCATCTTTCCTCTCTCCATCACAACTACCACCCCTCTTGTGAGGAGGAAGAATACTTTTTTTCTTCTTCATTTCCCTCTGGTACAACTCTTGTTTTCTTGGACTGAAATTTCAGTCTCAAAATAGAAGTTTTAGCATTTTATAACACTTTCAGGCAATTTATATTTATTTAAAAAGTTATTTACTGCCTATGTTGTTTAGGGAGAATAAAATGCCATAGGGAATTTGTAAACAATTTTGGTGCCTTTTTTTTTTTTTCCCCAGCTGTAGCAGCTATGATGGAGTGATCTTTTTTCCCAGTTTTTAGAAGTTTTTTGATTCATGGTAGTGGAACATTTACAGTAATTTTTCTGTTTTTTTAATTGTTGTAGTTATTTTGGTTTTCTAGTGAATATTTGAAACCAGGTAGTGGTAACAGATACCTGACACGGCCCATTTGTTGATTTGCTGGCATTATTTAAATAATGTTTCTTCTCTTTGAAATATGCCTTTTTAACTAAAATTAGATATTCTTTATAGATGGGGATGAAGTTTTAAAAATACTCATTCTCTCAGTTCCCAACATAGTACCAGGCACATGGTTGCTCTGCCTCATAAATTTTTGTTGAATCATTAAATTAACAAATGAATGAAACCAACTAGCTTGGAGATAAGTAGATTAGGGAAATGTTATAGAATGATGAACGGACAGTCTTAAGGAATTAAAAAAAGAATAAGATAAGTGAAACTATGCCTCTTTGACTTTTGTAATAGTCAGGAGAGGCCTAAAATGTAAGTATCTAATAAATATGTGTATAATCAGAGTACGTATAATACTCTGACTTCTAATGTGCTTTTTCAAGTTTTGATCATTGCTTATTAATATCTCCAATAACACAGGCAGTCTCCAACTTAGAAATAGGTTCTGTTTTTAATTTTTCAATTAAATTCATTTTAATAAATTTTTGGGTAACACCAAATATATGGAAGCTATAAACTAAGTGTGTATAGGGAGGATATAAATAAACCAAGATTGCCACCCTCAAGGGCAGAGGATAGCAAACTTAATTTGTAAAGGGTTAGATAGTAAACATTTCAGGCTCTGCAGACCATATAGCATCTGGCACACATTTACCTGTGTAACAAACCTGCACACATCTAGCTGCAACTACACTGTTGTAGACTGAACACATAGACAATAAATAAATGTGGCCATGTTCCAGTAAAACTATTTATGAAAACAGTTGCTCTAGGAGGCAAATTTGGAGCAAATTTAAATGCCCAATTAAAGACAGGCTCTCTAAGTGCTATCATATTTTTGTTCATTTATTTATTCATCCATTTAACACTTTATTTATGGAGTCGTACATTATTAGGTAAGGTTCTGAGTCTAAGTGCTATAGTGGATACAAAGATGAATCAAATATGCATTTTTTCCTCAAGGGACTTGACCAGAAACTAAACCTAGACTCCTAGACTGGGAACTCCCCAGCAGTGGAGATCCTGTCTGATTCACTTTTGAGAATGACTTCTAGGGCCAAGCACAGCACGGGGTAGGTTGCAGATACTTAGTAAATGTCTTTTCAAGGGTAAGTGAATGAAAGACTAAGGCATAGATGTCATAAGAGAAATATATGGATAAAATGCTTGATTTCGTAGGAATGAGCCATTGTTTCTTATTTGGGAAATCAGAGAAAACTGTGAAGAGTGAGTTGAATGAGTAGAACATTGAGAAAAGGGAAGAATATGAGCTAAGTTAAAAAGATAACAAAATCTTAGGCAGAGGTAGCAAATTCAGATGCTTAAAGGGGGCAGTCAGGCGGCACAAATGAGTGAGGGGATGACTGGGTTAAATGGTGTTGCATTATATGAGTGATGATTATAGCAAAATGAGAGAGCACTTGCTTTTCTAAAGGAGGCAGATCATTGGAATAAACCATTATTACCAGATGTTTGATTTTTCAGAAGAAACCAGAAAGGGATAAACAAGTTTTTCTAAAATGTAGGTTATATCAAGGAAGAAAAATAAGGAAAGGTAGGCTGGGTTAACAACTGTAGATAGCTCCAAATGGAGGGTTAAGGAATGTGGACTAAATTTGTAGGCAGTTAATTTTGTAGGAGTTGTGTGATCAGTGGAGGCCTTCAGGAGAATCAAGCCCAGAGCAGTGTTTAAGAAGGGTAGAAACTAAACCTAGATTCTTAGACTGGGAACTCCTCAGCAGCGGAGATCCTGTAGAAGAGGACAAGCCCAGTTGAAAATGCGTTACAGTGGGCAGTACTATGGGAGTGTAGAGGAGGAGATGATGGCAGCAATAAGAGTGATGATAGCTGAAATGTTTTGTGTCAGGCTTTATGCTAATGTTTTAAATGCATGAACTCATTTAGTCTATATAATAACCCTAGGAGGTATAGATACTACTAATATTATAACCCTCTACTTGTAGATGAATAAATTGAGGCTTAAAGCACTGAAATAATTTGTGCAAAGTCACACATTTGAGAAGTAGATGAATCCCAGAGGTACTCTGCTTTGTTGCCTCTGTGCTCTTATTCAGAATATTCTCTTTGTTTCTCTTTCCCCTTCAACTTTTTAAATTATGTCAAGGTCTAACTAGGAAAACATATAACTTCAATAATATAAAAGAAGGGAAATGTAATTTAAGGAATTGGCTTCATAGCTAGTGGAGTTGTTGAGAAACGAAACAGGATGGTGAAGCAATCCAGAGACTGGGAACAGCAAGGAACCACTAGCACTCCTAGAGCTGTAGGGCCAAAGGGAGGAGTTGGTGTTTTTCAAAACCGCTCTACATTAATTGGAACCATGGATGTCTGTTTAGGGGGAGCTGGAGCCACTGCTGCTGCTGGAGCAGTTGCTAAAGACGGAGAGGAAGGGGCGGTAATACCGTGGTTTCTTTCTTGTTTTCACTGTCCAGTCTTTCACCATTGCATCCCATTGGTCTGACTCTACTGGGACCAGCTGACACAAGAGCCTGTAGGACTTAGCTTTTCTGACGGAACAGAGAATAGCCAAGGAATTGATTGGTGAATGCAGATGGGCCTGCGACCAACACATTATCTGTTTTCAGCTGTAATTTGAATTCCACTGATAATGAGAAATTTGAAAGCACAGTCTCCTAAAAGCAGTGTTAGAAAACACTTTTTGAAATGCTAAGTATTCTCTTAATCCACAGTGTAAGGGAAACAGAGTATTATTTTGTGGAATTCCATTTGCACTGTCTTATGTCCTTGGAATATCATTTCCATGCTATTGGAGATAAAATAAGTACTGTTGCCAAGCGTGGTGGCTCACGCTTGTAATCCTGGCACTTTGGGAGGCCAAGGCGGGCACATCGGGAGGCCAAGGCGGGCACATCACTTGAGGCCAGGAGTTCAAGACCAGCCTGGTCAATATGGCGAAACCCCACCTTTACTAAAAAATACAAAAATTAGCTGGGTGTGATGGTGCACACCTGTAGTCCCAGCTACTCGGGAGGCTGAGGCAGGAGAATACCTTGAACCCGGGAGGTGGAGGCTACAGTGAACCCAGATCATACCACTGCACTCTAGCCTGGGTGACAGAGCAAGACTCTGTCTCAACAACAACAAAAAGAAGTAAGTACTGTTAGCTTATAAAGAAAAGAGGTTTAATTGGCTCACGGTTCCATAGGCTGTACAGGAAGCATGATGCTGGCATCTGCTCAGTGTCTGGAGAGACCTTGCAAAACTTACAATCATGGCAGAAGACAGAGTGGGAGCCACCACTTCACATGGCCAGAGCGGGAGGAAGACAGAGAGACAGGGAGGTGCTGCATACCCCCAGAAAACCAGATCTCGCAAGAACTCATTATCACAGGAATAGCACCAAGGGGATGGTGCTAAACCACGCGTGAGAAATTGCCGCCATGACCCAATCACCTCCCACCAGGCCCCACCTCCCACATTGGGGATATTACAATTGAAAGTGAGATTTGCTCAGGGACACAGATCCAAACCATATCAAGACAATATAGTGAGACCCCATTTCTACAGAAAACTTAAAAAATTAGTCACTTGTGGTGGCACATGCCAGTAGTCTTTGTTTCTTGTGAGGCTGAGGTGGTAGGATCAGTTGAGCCCAGGAGTTCAAGGTTACGGTGAATTACGATCATACCACTGCACTACAGCCTGGGTGACAGAGTGAGACCCTACTGGAAAAAAAATAATAAACCAATATTGATCCATTATTATTAACCCAAGTCATATTTTATTCAGATTCCCATACTTTTTAGTTGATGTCCTTTTTCTGTTCCAAGATCCCAACCAGGTACCACATTACATTTAGTTTTCATGTCTCTTGGCTGCTTGTGGCTGTGACAGTTTTTCAGACTTGCTTTATTTTTGAAGACCTTGACAGGTTTGAGGCATACTGGTTAGGTATTTGGGATAGTCTCTACTGGAATTTCTTAGATGTTTTTCTCATGATTGGACTGGGGGTTTACGTTTTTGGGAGGAAGATCAATCAGAAAGGTGAAGTGCCAGGCTGGGCACAGTGGCTCATGCCTGTAATCCCAGCACTTTGGGAGGCCAAGGTGGGTAGATCACTTGAGGTCTGGAGTTTGAGACCAGCCTGGTCAACATGGCAAAACCCGTCTCTACTAAAAATACAAAAATTAGCTGGGCGTGGTGGCAGGCGCTTATAATCCCAGCTACTTGGGAGGCTGAGGCAGGAGAATTGCTTGAACCTGGGAGGCGGAGGTTGCAGTGAGCCGAGATCATGTTATTGTGCTGCAGCCTGGGCGACAAGAGTAAAACTTCATCTCAAAAAAAAAAAAAAAGACAAATGACATGCCAGTTTCATCACATCATATGAAGTGTACATACTATAAAAATGTTTATTGCAATTGATGTTGATCTAATCTGATGCGATAGTATTTGTGAGTTTTCTTAACTGTAAACTTTATTTTATTTGCATACTGCACTTTTTGAAAGAAAGTCACTTTGTGCAGCCCACATTTAAGGAGGGAGAGAGAGGGAAAGAGTTATGCTCTCTCCCTCCTTAAATGTAATCTGTCAGATTATTTGGAATACTTCTGTATGGGAGATTTGTCCTTTTTTTTGAGACGGAGTCTCACTCTGTCGCCCAGACTGGAGTGCAGTGGCACGATCTCGGCTCACTGCAAGCTCTGCCTCCTGGGTTCGCACCATTCTCCCGCCTCAGCCTCCTGAGTAGCTGGGACTACAGGCGCCTGCCACCGCGCCCGGCTAATTTTTTGAATTTTTAGTAGAGACGGGGTTTCACCATGTTAGCCAGGATGGTCTCGATCTCCTGACCTTGTGATCTGCCCGCCTTGGCCTCCCAAAGTGCTAGGATTACAGGTGTGAGCCACCACACCCGGCGGAGATTTGTCCTTTTACTCCCATTTATTACTTATTTATATTAGTTTGGTTTCATGGATATTAATTTTATGCTTTGAATTATAATCCACTACCACATTTATGTTGTTGCTGAAGCTGTTTTATCTTTGGCCATTGGGATCTCTTTCAGTTGACTCTTGTGTACCTTTGACATACCCCCAACATTGTGGGGTTTTTTTGAGCCCTTCCTTGCTTTCTGGCACTACATGGTGCCCTAGGCTCATTTTGTGTATTTCCTGCCCCAGTCCTAAAATCAGGCATTTCTCCAGTGAGTCCTGTGTATATAACATTTTATCTCATGGGGAGCTTCATTCTGGGTCATAACTTCAGATCCTAATCCATTTTTATCCTCCCACCCAAATCTTCCCCAATTCCTTTATCTTTTCCCTATATAGCTGATGAGGTAAGAGCAAAAGAGATCCTTGTCTTGGTACACGTGGCTGCTGCTTTCAGTCCATCAAGGACAGTAGAATTTTTCCCTGAAGCTTCAGTAAAGCGCTTTTGTGTCTGTTTGGTTTGGGCTTTATTTTTGTTTTTCAATATCTGGTGTTAGGGACTGCTAATGGAGGGAGGGTGCTAGGGGATTGTGAAAGGAAGTAGAGAGAGAGAAAGAGACTTCTTAACCTTTCTGCCATTTGTTATTGTATTTCAAGTTTGTTATAGAATCAGTACAGGTCAAATGAACAGTAAAGAACCTATCTCTGGGTATAAGGTTAAATATTGCATATTAATTCCTCTAAAGGACTGAATATGGTCTTCAAGAGAATGATTTTCACTTCTTTTGGAATACCTAGAATTTAACAATCACTACCACACTGAAAAAATAGTTTTTGTGTAGTAGGCATTAGAACTGAAGAGAACTAAACCAAGGGAGAAAAGAATGGTACTTTAAATAGCACTTTCCTCCCCAAATAATGCCTAGCTGCAGTGATGTTAAAGTTGACTTCAAGGACTTCATTACTATATAGTACTTAAGAGATTTCTATATTTTTATGTGGTTTTTGAATAATTTTTGTATTGATTTGTAAATAACTTTCTTCAAAGTACCAATTTATTTTTTAATTTTTATTTTTTATTTCTTTTGAGACAGGATCTTGCTGGTGTACAGTGGCGTGATCATAGCTCACTGCAGTCTCAATTTCCCAGGCTGAAGTGATCCTCCCACTTCAGCTTCCCAAGGAGCTGAGACCACAGGAGTGTGCCATCATGCCTGGCTAAATTTTTATTTTTATGTTTTGTAGAGATGGGGGTCTTGCTATGTTGCCCAGGCTGGTCTTGAACTCCTGGGCTCAAGGGATTCTCCCACCTCTGCTTCTGAAAGTGCTGGGATTACATGTGTAAGCCTCTGTGCCCAGTCCAAAGTACCAATTTAATTTTACATTTTAAAAATTGGATTCTAAAAGTCTGCCTTCTTATCTGAATACTGTTTTTCAGATTCCATTTTATTTTGTTACTTTTTAAAATTGTGATTGGACAAAATGTTTTTCAGTTTCTGTCTTTTTTTTTGTTTGTTTTTGAGAGACTGGGTCTCACTGTCATCCAGGCTGGAGTGCAGTGATGCAACTTCCGCCTTCCAGGCTCAAGCAGTCCTCTGACCTCAGCCCCCCAAGTAGCTGGGACTATGGGTCGCACCACCACACCCAGTGCAGCCATCAACAGAGAGGAGACTGGAGTGGGTAGCTCCTATCTGCAGGCAGGTCATCCTGATAAGGGTGTCTGGCTAAGTGCAGGTTTTTTATGTGCTCAGAATGGAGGAAGTGCATGTTGATTGATTGATGGGTGGCCATGGGCAGGCCTGGAAAAAGCACCATCCAATTGGCCAATTGGTCATCAATGAACTTCATACTCCGGTTGGTGGACTTCATCCAGAACTGGCAGCCTGGCCCCCAGGCTTCAGGCCAGTCCTAGCTTGAAGGAGGGGTTCCGCTGGGGACCCACCCTTTCCTGCCCAGGAAACTTTAAACCTCCTGCTGCCACCAACATGCCCTCCACAGCACCCTGGCTCTAGATGCTGCGGGGAGCCCACAGGTCCATGCCAAGCTACCCTCAGCCCCTTGGCTGGACCTCCCTCCCGGGCTTGTGCCCAAAGTCTAGAGGGGGCCGAAGTGGCAGGGGGCTGGCATGTCATCACCGTTCTTGTCATGCACACCCGGCTGGGTTGAGACAGTGCCTCAGCTTAGCCACAACTTTGCCCCACACTGAAGTGGATGCCGGGAGTCAGGAGAGGCCAGGGAGCGGGAGCAGGCACTTCTAAGCCTGTAGGGGCAGGGGGCTTCCTGGGCCCCTGAGAGTGCGGCTGAGTGGCTGCAGCTGCTCCCGGGAGCACTGGCTCCTACCCTGCCAAGCTGATAGGCGGCGAGCCTCCTGCCTGTTCTCAGCTCCCGGCAGCTCTGCTGAATGTCCAGCCCCCATGGTGCCTCCCGCTCTGCAGCCAACGTCCTTGTGGGGGCCGCTGCAGACGGGCCGTAGCAGCCACTGCCTTAAAGTAAAATCGGTTGCTGTAAGGGAGTAAAAGTAGCTTTCATTAAAGGGGATGATTTCCCAAGCAAGAAGAAGTAAGCAAAACTACAAAATGTTGCAGATAAGGTGTACATCAGATATAAGCCGAAAAAGAGAGTTTGAGGGGTTCTTACTAGAGACTTCAAAGTCAGTATAATAAAAGCTTGGAGTACTTGATAGGAAGGAGGCCAACTAGAGATGCAGTGGGATCATTTTTATGATCAGGGTGCAGATTTAAGTGCAAGGATAAAAAGGGAGACACCAAAGATCAATGTAGTTATTCTTGAAGAATGTAAGAAATAATTCATTTTTAAAGTTTATTTTAAAGTGGACAGGTCAGAGGGTTTTCTGCCTTCTGATGTTAAAACATGTTAAACCCATCTCACCAGGTGAGATCTTCCTTTTTCTTTTTTTAATAACCTTTATTTTTACCTCCTGATTTTAAAAAGAAACGATTATATAATGTTATATAGTAATTGTAATAGCTACCATTTTTTGAATGTTTATCCCATGTTAAATAACTAGTTTACATATATGAATGCCCTAACTTATAAAAATTCGTATCAACCCAAGGAATTAGGTGCAGTCACCATCCTCATTTTACAGATGAAGGAACACACTGGAGGTCATGTAACTTGGGCAGGTCATGGAGCTGACAAGTAAGGAGCCAAAACTCAAACCATATTTCTTTGATTCTGAAGTCTAATGATCCCAAGACTACGTTTTAATGAAAATATTCTTTTTTATAGCCTGCTTTTATTCTGTACTTAACATATGGTTGCTAACATTCCTCAATAATATATTTAATTGTTGACCCATATTTTACATGTGCCTTAATTTATTTAATGATTCCCCCATTGTTGGGTAGTCAGATTGTTTCCATTTTTTTGTATTACAGATAAAACACAGTGATGAATTTTCTCTTAAATGTTTTTATGGATTTTTCTGATTATTTTCTTAGGATAAATTTTTTGAATCGTAGTTACTAAGCCTAAAGACATTAATATATTTAAGGTTGTTGATTCCTGTGATGAAAGTAACCTCAAGACACATTGTCCCAATTTGCATTCCCAGCATCAGTTCAGGAGATTGTTCATTGAACCATTCTTTTGACAATTTGTAAGACTTTGATTTGTTGGCCAAAATGTATACCTCTCATGATTAACAGGCTGCGTACTGGAGGTATGACAGATCGTCGCATGGCCCCATCCAGAGGAAAAGCTGAAAGAGGGACTAGTAATGCCACTTTCATACTTATCAAACTGTTCCATTTTTGTATTAAACATAGGAGTATTAAAAATACGACTGGGGAGGCCAGGCGCGGTGCCTCATGCCTGTAATCGCAGCACTTTGGGAGGCCAAGGCGGGCAGATCACGAGGTCAGGAGATTGAGACCATCCTAACACAGTGAAACCCTGTCTCTACTAAAAATACAAAAAATTAGCCGGGTGTGGTGGCTGGCTCCTGTAGTCCCAGCTACTCGGGAAGCTGAGGCAGGAGGATGGCATGAACCCGGGAGGCAGAGCTTGCAGTGAGCTGAGATTGTACCACTGCCCTCCAGCCTGGGTGACAGAGCGAGACTCCGTCTCAAAAAATAGGAAAAAAAAAAAAAAAAAAAGAAAATACCACTGGGTGGGAAGGGAGACCATAGAAAATTTCATGAAATAAAGAATTAAGGACACCAAGGACTGGTGCTAGGATCTAGCTTGACGTTAAATAATAAAAATGACACTGTATTCTCTAGAAAATTTAAAAACCTACCTAGTAATAAGTTGTACAAGACTTTATATGTTTTTTGTGAATGGGCAGATAGGGGTGTTTTGTTGAGTGTGAGCTCACACTGGAAAAAATCTTGAGTAATTTTTATAATACATTAAAGGTAATGTGAGAGTGACTTCAGATTGTTGCTTGAAGGCATGAGCTCTGGTCTGGAATTAGGATACCTGGGCTCTAATCCAGTGTAGACACTGATAATTGTTGCTGCAATTTGCAAGTCATATAACTTCTCAGGCCCTCAGTGTCTTCCTCATAAAATGTGGGTTTTGGCTAATGTTCTCTGTCATTTTTTTCAACTTTATGATTCCGTGACATTGACTTAATTTATTATTACAGTCAGAAATATCAACAAAACATTCGTGGAAACTATTGAAAATGAAACAGAAACATCTTTTTGTATAAAATTATAGTGTTTCTATACCTAGAAGTCTGTGTTTGCTTTTGCATGTACCTTTCCATGCAATCAAACAGAAATGAAAAATTTCCAGAAAAGGTCAACAAGTAAATTTACTGAGGGGAGAAGTGTGTGATTGAGTGTCTAGGAGTCTCAGGGGGTGGGGACACCAAGGGAAGGCTAATTTGAAGACATAGGCAAAATAGTTCAGAACTTAATTCAGGACTTTAGAAATTCATTGGCCAAAAAATTCTAATAAAATTTCAGTACAATAATAAAATGATAAAAGCTGTTGGTTGGGTGAAAAAGGCCCTTTCCTTCAAATATGAGAAAACAAAACTAAGGATACTGTTTAAACTTGAAAGAGATAAATTTGGCTGGGCATGGTGGCTCATGCCTGTAATCCCAGCACTTTGGGAGGCCAAGGCAGGTGGATCACCTGAGGTCAGGAGTTCAAAACGACCAGCCTGACCAATATGGTGAAACCTCATCTCTACTAAAAATACAAAAGTTAGCCAGGCGTGGTGGCGTGTGCCTGTAGTCCCAGTTACTCGGGAAGCTGAGACAGGAGAATTGGTTGTACATGGGAAGCGGAGGTTGCAGTGAGCTGAGGTCACACCACTGCGCTCCATCCTGGGCAAAGGGTGAGACTCCGTCTCAAAAGAGAGAGAGAAAAAAAAAGGAAAGATATACATTTAGGACTAGTGAATTAAATAGCAGGGATGAGCAAGTTAAAGAATCTCACTCCTAGACCCAAATGAACCTTGAGCTGCCCAGAAGACTGAACCTTTGAGAGCAGCTGTATCTGAAGCTTCAGGCCAAAGAACAATTCTCAGAAGTTGCATTACTAGACTTGACATGTGCCAGCCATCAAGACCCACAAAGCAAAGATACAGAGCCTACTATAGTTCTTTCTTCTAACAAATTCGTTTCAAATGCTGAAGGCTTTTTAAAATATTTTTTTCTGGCTTAATTTTCTAACTAGAATTTGGTTTTGGCTTTGAAATTTTTGTCTGTTTTTGACTTACCTGTTTATCTGTGGGGGTAATAATCTGTTACCTGGTTATCATCTTGAAATGACCCCATAATGTTAAGTAGATAGAAGTTGACTTTACATTTTACAAGTTGTCTGGTCTAATCTCTGTTTAAAATATTCTGCAGGCCTAGTCTGTTTTTAATATATTCTATATGAAGGGGTGGGTTGCCTCTCCACACCTGTGGGCGTTTCTCGTTAGGTGGAATGAGAGACTTGGAAAAGAAAGAGACACAGAGACAAAGTATAGAGAAAGAAAAAAGGGGGCTCAGGGGACCAGCGTTCAGCATACAGAGGATCTCGCCAGCCTCTGAGTTCCCTTAGTATTTATTGATCATTCTTGGGTGTTTCTTAGAGAGGGGATGTGGCAGGGTCATAGGATAATAGTGGAGAGAAGGTCAGCAGATAAGCACGTGAACAAAGGTCTCTGTATCATGAACAAGGTAAAGAATTAAGTGCTGTGCTTTAGATATGCATACACATAAACATCTCAATGCCTTAAAGAGCACAGTATTGCTGTCCGCCTGTCCCACCTCCAGCCCTAAGGCGGTTTTCCCCTATCTCAGTAGATGGAACATACAATCTGGTTTTATACTAAGACATTCCATTGCCCAGGGATGGGCAGGAGACATGCCTTCCTCTTGTCTCAACTGCAAAGAGGCGTTCCTTCCTCTTTTACTAATCCTCCTCAGCACAGACCCTTTACAGGGCTGGGGGACGGTCAGGTCTTTACAGGGCTGGGGGACGGTCAGGCCATATTTCAGACTATCACATGGGGAGAAACCTTGGACGATTCCTGGCTTTCCTAGGCAGAGGTCCCTGCGGCCTTCTGCAGTGTTTTGTGTCCCTGGGTACTTGAGATTAGGGAGTGGTGATAACTCTTAACCACTGCTGCCTTCAAGCATTTGTCTTCAAGCATTTGTTTAACAAAGCACATCTTGCACAGCCCTTAATCCATTTAACCCTGAGTTGACACAGCATATGTTTCAGGGAGCACAGGGTTGGGGGTAAGTTTACAGATTAACAGCATCTCAAGGCAGAAGAATTTCTCTTAGTACAGAACAAAATGGAGTCTCCTATGTCTACTTCTTTCTACACAGACACAGTAACAATCTGATCTCTTTCTTTTCCCCACACTATAGATATTTAACATATCTTGTAGATGATCCCTGCCTCCCAACACACACATTGACTAGATTGCAGTAACAGTGAGGTGAGGGCAGAATCTCAGTCAGAATTCAACATCTAACCTTTGTTCTCTCCCTGTATCCTCACATTTCCCTCCTTGGCCTAACCTTGACCCTATGCTTCAGTTCTAGCTGTACTTTTCTAAGAAGCAATCTGTGATTCAGAAGCAGAGTACTGAGCCAGCTGGCCAGCTGTCTGTTTTACTGTCTCTCCATGCATATACATCCATGCAGTCAATTAACTGCTAACTTTTATTTAGCCTATACTATATACTGGGAATACAAAGGTGAATGAAGCCTACCTCTTGCCTTCTAGAGGTTCATAGCATGGTGAGGGAGGGAAGTTTTGAAGTGTGGCCTGGGATCACAATGGAGCAGTAAGCTGGGAAGTAGTCAGGTGGTGATATTTAAATAGGCAAGACCATAACACTGACATTGATTTCTTTCATGGTTAGATGTTTACTTAATCCTGCTGCCTGTCTATAGTGTAGTAGGCCCCCTCTTATCTGTGGGGTCTGTGTTCCAAGACCACCAGTGGATGCCTGAAACCATGGATAGTACTGAACCCTACATATACAGTATTGTTTTCCTATAGTACTGGTCCCTGCATACACAATGTTTTTTCCTATATATACATAATTATGATAAAGTTTAATTTATAAATTAGGTACAGTAAGAGAGTAACAACAAACATAATACAATGGAACAATAATAACTATAGTTGTAATAAAACTTATGTGAATATGGTCTCTCTTTCTCTGGAAATATATTATTATAACCATGGAAAGCAAAACTGTAAGAGAGGACTACTATAGTTTTGTTTCTTCCTCCTTCTTAGTAGCTGAGAAGCAATATAGAGCAGGCACTCTCCTGTGTTAGGGACAGGGATCAATCATAACATCTTTACATGAAGGGTGGTGAAACAGAAAGGCAGGAATGCATTAAGAGTCAACTAAGATGGGGGGATATGACTCAAGTGCTCCAGCTCCCAAACTGAAAGCCAGCAGATTCAAAAGAGGGAGAGCTTATCTTGAGAAAAAATGTTATGGTGCCACATAAGGTAGGGACCAGCTGTGGTGGTGTAGCTGGCAAGTCTAAAATTTGTAGGGCAGGCCCACAGTCTGAGAGCTTTCAGATAGGATGAGATTCTTGAGGCAGTATTTCTTCTTCTTCAGAGAAACTTCAATTTTGTGCTTGAATCCTTGCAAATGATTGGTCCATATAGATTGGCCCACATAGATTATCAAAGATAAACTCCATAGGTGTTAGCCACGTCTCCAAAATACTTTCATGGCAACCGCAAGATCAGTGTTTGACTAACTGGGTAAGCATAGTGTAGCCAGGTTGACACATAAAATTAACTGTCACCATGTTCCTGGGTTCAAGAACTTAAAGCCAAATATGCAACCTGGTTTGGCAAGCCTGTGATGAGTTCAGGGGCTCCAAGTGCTCTCCAGGCTGTCAGGAAGGACATGGTTGATGACGGGAGCAAGATTTTCTGACCAGTCACATTTATTCACATTTTGGTTTAAAAAAGCTGCTTTTTAAATTTTTTTATTTTTATTTTTTTGAAAGGGAGTCTCGCTCTGTCGCCCAGGCCGGAGTCCAGTGGTATGATCTTGGCTCACTGCAAACCTCCGCCTCCCAGGTTCAAGCGATTCTCCCGCCTCAGCCTCCCCAGTAGCTGGGACTACAGGCGTGTGCCACCACTCCCAGCTAATTTTTGTATTTTTAGTAGATACGGGGTTTCACCATGTTGGCCAGACTTGGTCTCGAACTCCTGACCCTCAGTTGATCTACCTGCCTTGGCCTTCCAAAGTGCTGGGATTACAGGCATGAGCTGCCATGCCCGACCTCAAAGCTTCTTATATTATGAGAAAGTAGAGCCATGACTCACACCGTTATTTTGAGTAAATGCAAAGCAGTACTTAAAAGATCATTCTTGTTATTATTTATTTACTTATTCTAGACCTTTTCTGACAGTGTGAAAAAGATTATTCTTAAAAAATCATTATCTGTAGTGAAGATTTAAGTTTGTGGAGTTTTTTGTTAATTATGCTGGAGAGTGGAGTAACATTCATTTGGGTAAGTCTAAGAGTTTTGTTTCTTAACATGTTTGGCCTCTGATTTTGCTGTTTTGCTCTTTTATTTATTCACTAGTCTTGCAATAGATCCTAATGCTTGCCTGTGGTTTAAGAGAAATTAAGCAACTTAAAAACAGAGCAAATAGAAATGTAGTTAGCTTTGCCTTTCTTTTTTGCTTAATGTAAGGGCTTTCATGGGAATTGGTGTTTTGGGAGAAGTTCAAATGTATTTGCTTTTGGCAATGGAACAATAATGGTAAAGGTAGGGTGTATTAATGTAGATTGGTTCAATTTAGATATGAAAGTCTGAAATTTATACTGGCTTGAAGATTTTAGGGCAGGACAGTTTTAAAAATTCTCTTGTTATTGTCATTTTATTGTGTCTGACACTTTTTCTTGAATGTAAATTCTCCTCCCCTCCTTATTCTAATCTGCATGTATAATACCTCTTTTACCCAAATTATATTGATTTGCCAGCAGTCTTTCTTGTTTCCTCTCTTTTTTTCTCCTTTCCACTTGCTGTTGTTTAAATTCAAAGAGTTTTCTTTGTGGAAATTGAACCTAATAGTAAGACAGCATAAAACACTGAGTTCAGCAGAAAGTGATTTGCTTGTGATTAACCTTTGAGAATTAACTCACTGCAAGATAACAAAGAATGAATGTTTTCCAAACATCCGGCTCATTCTTCTTTTCCGTTAGTAGATGAGACCTCTACATTTACCCCCTAGGTGTTAGGACTTCTCATACTATTTCGCTTAGGCTTTATCATACTCATCATGGCATATTGTTAGAAAGTAAGTCCAAAAGAGAGTTCATGACATCCCCTTTCTCTGCCACAGACCTCTCACAGTCCTTGCAGCAAAAGGCAGTTAGTGTCATTCTTTTAGTTGGTCAAGACAATAACCTTGACTCTTCTCTTTTCCTTTTAGTTGCTCAAGACAACTGAAAGGTCCTTTTAGTTGCTCAAGACAACTAAAAGGTCCTTTTAGTTCCTTTTAGTGGCAAAGACTTTATATTCTTTGTCTTCCGTGAGACTTTTGGATATATTTACCTGGTCCAGGGTATTTTGAAGCATGACCATATGTTAGGTTCTTAATTATGTTTAACTAGCATTGTCCATTATATTTTCCCATTTCAAAACCTTGACTGCATATCCAGTCTCTCAGCAAATCCTATTGGCCTTACCTCCAAACTCTATCTAGTATCTCACCACTTTCCTCATTTCCATCATTAATCACTCTCGCCCAAGTGACCATTATCTCTTTCATGGATTATTTCAGTAGACTTACAACTCATCCCCATGCCTCTGCTTTTCATCCTCTACAATCTATTCTCAACATGACAAGTAGAATGATCCTTAGAATTTTAATTGAAATAATCTTAGGCCTCTGCTCAAAAGAATGATGTATTGTATCACTCGGAGAAAAGCTAGTCTTTATGTTGACCGTATGATCTGCTCCGCTTGTGACCTGTTCGACCTTGTTGCGTATTTTTTTCTCTTTCTCTTCCTGCTGTATGCACACTGGCCTTCTGGCTATTCGTTAGGCACACTGGGCACACCTGTGCTTTAGGGCCTTTACACTTGTTCCCATTGCTAATCCAAAATCTAAGGAATCCTTTTTCTTGCTTTAATTTTTTTCCAAAAGTCATTTTTTTCAGTGAAGCTTGCCCTACTCACTTTAAATTTGTTGCTCTCGTAGCAGGACGAGCCGCAGGCAAAACCTCTCAGACATCGAGTTGTAGAAGGAAGGGCTTTATTCAGCTGGGAGCATCGGCAAGCTACTGTCTTAAAATCCAAGCTCCCCGAGTGCACAATTTCTGTCCCTTTTAAGGGCGCACAACACTAAAGATTTTATATGAAAGGGTTGTGATTGATTGAGCAATCTAGGGGATATGTGACAGGGGTTTCATGCACTGGTAGTCAGAGTGAAGCAGAACAGAGCAGGGAATTTCACAGTGTTCTTCCATACAGTGCCTGAAATCTATGGGTAACATTGGGTTCTAAGTCATGAGTTGATTTTTAACTACTAGGTTTAGGCCATGCAGGCCCGGGCCTGGTTTTGGGCCTGGGGCCGGGCTGCCTGTCTTTGATTTCACTTCCTTGTTTTTTTCTTAAAACAGGTACTGAGTATAAAATATAAAACAATATGAGAGGGTCTCTGTCTTCCCTGACTCTCACCACACAAACACACACCTACTTCTTTATCTGCTTAATTTTTTTCCATAGCACATATCACTGTGTAAAATAATTACATATTTTTCGTGTTAAAATTGTTTGTTTTCTGTCTCTCTTGCTAAAATGTACCTTCATGAGGATAGGGATTTTGTCTGATGTATCCCTAGGGCTTAAAATCATGACTGGCACATAGTAAATACTCACTGAGTATTTATTGAATTAATTAATGAACCAGTCAGAGATGGGAAATAGCCTTCAAATGCCTGTTTGCTAAATTATCTAACCTTTTTATTGGGAGTTTATTTTCCTTAATGTTTGTTTAACAAATTAGTTATTCTTTCATGTTTTCCACATAACCTGTGGATTATCTTCATTTTTTTTTGGTAAGGAAATTTACCAGACATAAGGTCCTAACTTTATTGTCTTTGTCTTCTGTGAGACTTTTTGATATATTTACCTGGTCCAGGATATTTTGAAGCATGACCATATGTTAGATTCTTAATTACGTTTAACTAGCATTGTCCATTATATTTTCCCATTTCAAAACATAATTTCAGTCACCAGTATGGTACACATAAAATATGAGCTACAAGAGACATCTCGGTGGTGGTGAGAGACAGGACCAGTTGGATTTCCTAGGCCGACTAAGAATTCCTAAACCTAGCTGGGGAAGATGACCGCACCTACCTTTAAACACGGGGCTTGTAACTCAGCTCACGCCCAACCAATCAGGTAGTAAAGAGGGCTCACTAAAATACAAATTAAGCTAAAAGGAGGAGGTAAAGAAGTAGTCAAATCATATCGCCTGAGAGCACAGGGGGAGGGGCAGTGATCGGGATATAAACCCAGGCATTGGAGCAGGGAGTGGGCAACTCCCTTTGGGTCCTCTCCCATTGTATGGAGCTCTGTTTTCATTCTATTAAATCTTGCAGCTGCACACTCTTCTGGTCCGTGTTTGTTACAGTTCGAGCTGAGCTTTTGCTCGCTGTCCACCACTGCTGTTTGCTGCCTTTGCAGACCTGCCGCTGACTTACACCCCTCTGGATCCGGCAGGGTGTCCACTGCGTTTCTGATTCAGCGAGGTGCACGTTGCTGCACCCGATCAGGCTAAAGGTTCACCTTTGTTACTGCATGGCTAAGTACCCTAATTGAGCTGAACACTGGTTGCTGGGTTCCACCATTCTCTTTCAAGACCCACGGCTTCTAATAGCAATAACACTCACCTCATGGCCCAAGGTTCCATTCCTTGGAATCTGTGAGGCCAAGAACCCCAGGTCAGAGAACAAAAGGCTTGCCGTCATCTTGGGAGCGGCCCACCCCATCTTGGGAGCTCTAAGACCAAAGACCCGCTCTAACAGTGGGAAAGTTTCTTAAGATAATTTTCATGTCATTATACAAACTTTTAGAAAATGACGCTTTGCTAGATTTTGGAAATCCAAAGAAATAAAACACAGTCTCTACCTCTGGAAGCCTACATGTTGGAAGGGATTTGAAATAGGTAAATGAGTATTAACTAATGTAATATATATTACAGTAAAAATATCTGCTGAGTACTATGGAGTACTGAAGAGTTTTGTTTGGGTGAGAGGTGAGTGAAGAAAGCTTTATTGAGAAGATGAGCTTGAAGTTGATTGCTGAGTAAGATTTCCCAGGAGTAAAGCAGAGAGGAACAGAAGGAGTAAGTAAATAATATGAGAATGAAAAAAGGACCAACATGGAATGTCTGTCACGTTCACATAGGTGCTGGTCATTTTTCATAACCTTGTTTGAATCGTTACGAGCATGTTACGATACAGGTATTTGTATCTTAATCTTATAGATGAGGAAATGGGCCCAGAGAGAGTAGCTTAGGATCACAGAATGTTGAATTGGAATTGGAGCCCAGGCCTGATTAACTTGAAGCCCATGGACTTTCCATAGCAGCCCCATACATAGCATTCAGGTGTGAAGGAGTAGAAAGTATAAGGGGCTCATGCTTGCTGCATGGATGAAAAACTTGAAGGGTTATTTAGAAAGTAAAAGTTTAGTAAGAGCCATGAGGAATGGGAAAGGGTACTAATTGATGATGAGGAAGATGATGGTACAGAGTAGGCTTGAAGGGCCAGCAGGCATCAGAAACCATAACTGTGTAATGATGCTATTTAGTGAGAACATAAGATTTTTCTTTAGCTAGACCTAGCAGTCTAGAATGAGGATTCTCTGTGGTAACTCTGCCACCATTTTGAAACCAATCGATTTCACTGACAATTTGCCATCTGTTGCTTTCTGCAGTGCTATTATGCATATGCCTGGAAGTTTTTAAATCCAAAATATTCATGCATTGCATATCGTCAGAGAGAATGCAGTAAAAGCTATGCTTTTTGTAATTTTTGACAAGTGTACTCTAAACTTAGGCCGGGTGCAGTGGCTCACGCCTTTTATCCCAGCACTTTGGGAGGCCAAGGCAGGTGGATCACCTGAGGTCAGGAGTTCAAGACCAGCCTGACCAACATGGAGAAACCTCGTCTCTTTACTAAAAATACAAAAAAAAAAAAAAAAAATTATCCGGGTATGGTGGCTCATTCCTGTAATCCCAGCTACTGGGGAGGCTGAGGCAGGAGAATCACTTGAACCCGGGAGGCGGAGGTTGTGGTGAGCCGAGATTGCGCCATTGCGCTCTGGCTTGGGCAACAAGAGCGAAACGCTGTCTCAAAAATAAACAAAAAACAAAAAACTTAAATACCCTTGTCTCATATCACATAAATTTGTTTTTTGAATATATATCATCTTTTTTTTCCCCATGGTGACCATGACAAGATTATTAAAAACTAAATTTCTAAATTTGACTTAAGTAGAATGTTAGGTTTTTGGTTTTTCTTACATAGAGACCACTGTTCCCAAACATGCTGGACCAGTTGTAAAAGAATTTTATTGGTGGCATTTGTAACTGATTTCATTTTTAAGTATATATGTGCATATATTTATAGAAAGATCAGCTTGTTCTATAAGTAGAAGTATGTGCTACCTTAATTTTGTGTAGCAACAACAAAAATATATCCCATAATTAGATTTTCTGCAGGCCTAGAAAATGTTAGCTACTTTTTAAAGCCATAAACATCTGAATCTTCAAATAAAATGTTTCAAAACTAAAACTTGCCCAAGGCAGCCTTGTGAATTTTTTTAAAAAAAAATTAAAAAAAAAAAAAGCCTCATGGCATCCACATTCATCATCCACTGCTACATATGTGTGACACTTACGGCAGTTTCAGCCTATACTAGGGTACAGGAATATACTTACTTTTTAAAATCGTACTTCCTGATTTCTTTTATTTTCATATCCCAGTTTTTCCTAAGTCAAAGAAACAGCAACATTTCTCTGTTTCTGCAGAATTTAACCTGGTTATTGCCTAGTTGGTAGAAAATGACTGTAGTTGTGGTACTAACACTATGCCTGATTCACCATTTTACTATTATATTGTCTTTTCAATGTCATTTTTTCTCATTCTGTTACCGGCAGTTTAGTTTTAAAGCATCATTGTTTAAAAAACATTCAAAATAAAAATTGAAGTACATCTTCATGTTTACAACTGGATCAGATATGGTGTTGTGCATATAAAAGAAACAAAATACAGATCCTCTTAGCCCAAGGATATGATACAGAAGTTTAGTAAATGAGAAATAGCATAGTGATGAAAGCATGCTAATTTTTTTTCAACAATAGTAAAATAGAGAACATGTTAATGGAATTATCTGATATTTACACAGTTATGCCAAGTAAACCATAGGTTATTCAAAAACCCCATTGTGTTTTAGATGTTATTTTATTTTTAAAAATTAAAGCCAAAGAAAGGTATGGTCAGGAGTTCTGTGTTGAGTTACTTACTTAGACTTAGATTGACTCCCTTTCTCTTATACTTATGTTTTCTACATTTGAAACTAGTTTCTTTTTCCTGTTTGAGTCATTCACATATGTGGAAGTTTGAGGAGAATTGTTACTGTTTTACAGCTCACAAAATCTGTGTCTGAAAAGAAATACCAATGGCTTTTTAGCAAATAAAAAAATGCTAGGTAGTAGATAAATTTTTTTCTAGGAAACAATTCATATTATTCTGGGCCAGTTAAAGTTTTGTTTGTTTGTTTTATTTTATTTGTTTGAGACAGAGTCTTGCTCTGTAGCCCAGGCTGGAGTGCAATGGCATGATATTGGCTCACGCTAACTTCCACTTCCCAGGTTCAAGCAATTCTCCTGCCTCAGCCTTTTGAGTAGCTGGGGCTACAGGCACCTGCCAACACACCTGGCTAATTTTTTGTATTTTTAGTAGAGACGGGGTTTTGTCATGTTGGCCAGGCTAGTCTCGAACTCCTGACCTTAGGTGATCCACCTGCCTCAGCCTCCCAAAGTGCTGGGATTACAGGCATGAGCCACTGTGCCCGGCCAGTTTTAATTGCTTGTAGATCTAACAGCCTTACTATTTCCACAGGAAACTTTATAAGGACTTTTATTCTTTCCTTTAAAATTTTAAAAAATTTTTTAGTTTTTTTGAGACAGGGTCTCACTCTATCACCAAGCTGAAGTACAGTGGCATAATCACAGCTCACTGCGGCCTCAATCTCCTGGGCTCAAGCAATCCTTCCACTTCAGGCTCCCAAGCAGCCGGGACTACAGGCACACCCCACCACACCCAACTAACTTTTCTTTGGTAGAGATGGGGTCTTCTTGTGTTGCCCAGGCTGGTCTCAAACTCCTGGGCTAAATCAGTTCTCCCATCTCAGCCTCCCAAAATGAAGACTTTTATTCTTACTTCAGATTACAAAATCTGATTGTATAGGATACATGATTTAAAAAAAATTTCAAGTTTATTTCAACTTCAAAATATGTTTTTGTTTGTTTACTATCAATTGTTCATGCTCAAAAAGTTTTATTTTAATATCAAATTAAAATACAAAGAAAGAGGTAATTTAGATTAAACCCTTTCAATAGAGAATTTTTAAGATTTAAAAAAATTTTTTTAGCCTTGATTTGAAATTGAATAAGGAATTTTAATTCCAGTAAATAAATGGGTTTTTGATTAGCTGTGCTGTATTTTATCATTTTAGTGTGGATAAGTAAGATTTGATTGCTCAATTTTGGTTATTTACTGAACATCCTTTTTTACTCTAGTGATCTACCTAATTTGGGTTTTTTTGTTGTTGTTTTTATTTCTTCGTATTTTATTTTACTTATTTATTTTTTTGAGACTAAGTCTCACTCTTGTCGCCCAGGCTGGAGTGCAATGGCGCGATCTCAGCTTACTGCAACCTCCGCCTCCCAGGTTCAAGGGATTCTCCTGTGTCAGCCTCCCGAGTAGCTGGGATCACAGGTGCCTGCCACCACACCCAGCCAATTTTTTTATTTTTGGTATAAGCCATGGGGTTTCACCATGTTAGCAAGGCTGGTCTCGAACTCCTGACCTCAGACGATCCACCCACCTCAGCCTCCCAAGGTGCTGGGATTACAGGCGTGAGCCACTGTGCCCAGCTATTTTATTTTTTATTTCAATAAGTTTTGGGGAAACAGGTGGTGTTTGGTTACATGGATAAGTTCTTTAGTGGTGACATCTGAGATTTTAGTGTACTCATCACCTGAACACTGTACCCAGTGTGTAGTCTGTTATCCCTCTCTGCCACCCATTACCTGCCCCATGAGTCCCCACAATCCGTTGTGTCAATTCTTATGCCTTGCATCCTCATACCTTAGCTCCTAGTTATAAATGAGAACATGCAATATTTGGTTTTCCGTTCCTGAGTTACTTCGCTTAGAATAATGGTCTCCAATTCCATCCAGGTTGCTGCAAATGCCATTATTTGTTCATTTTTATGGCTGAGTAGTACTTCATGGTGTGTGTGTGTGTGTGTGTGTGTGTGTGTGTGTGTGTGTGTATATATATATCACATTTTCTTTATCCGCTCTTTGATTGATGAGCATTTGGGCTGGTTCCGTATTTTTGCAATTGTGAATTGTGCTGCTATAAACATGCATGTGCAGTATCTTTTTCATATGATTACTTATTTTCCTCTGGTTGGATACCCAAGAGTGGGATTGCTGGATCAAACAGTAGTTCTACTTTTAGTTCTTTAAGGAATCTTCATACTGTTTTTCATAGGGGTTGTACTAGTTTACATTCCTACCAGCAGTGTAAAAGTGTTCCCTTTCACCATATCCATGCCAACATCTATTTTTATTATTATTATTATTTTTTTTTTTTTTTGAGACGGAGTTTTGCTCTGTCGCCCAGGCTGGAGTGCAGTGGCGTGATCTCGGCTCACTGCAACCTGTGACTGTTTGGTTCAAGCGATTCTCCTGCCTCAATCTCCCACGTAGCTGGATTGCAGGTGCCTGCCACTACACCTGGCTAATTTTTGTGTTTTTTAGTAGAGACAGGTTTTCACCATATTGGCCAGGATGGTCTTGATCTCCTGACCTCAGGTGATCCGCCTGCCTTGGCCTCCCAAAAGTGCTGAATTATAGGCATGAGACACCGTGCTTGGCCATTAGCATAATTTTTGATGGTATTATTTTTTTCTTGCTGATTAGTTTGAGTTTCTTGTAGATAGCTTATGTTAGTCCTGTGTTGGATACATAGTTTGCAAATATTTTCCCCTACTCTGTGGGTTGTTTATTCTGCTGATTATTTCTTTTGCTGTGCAGAAACTTTTTAGTTTAATTAGTTCCCATCTATTTATATTAGTTTTTGTTGCATTTGCTTTTGGCTTTTTGATCATTCAGGAGCAGGTTATTTAATGAAATAGTTGCCTAAACCAATGTTTGGAAGGGTTTTTCTGATGTTATCTTCTATAATTTTTGTGCTTTTAGGTCTTAGATTTATCCATCTTGACTTGATTTTTGTATAAGGTGAGAGATGAGGATCCAGTTTCATTCTTCCACATGTGGCTTGCCAGTTATCTCAGCACCATTTGTTGAATAGGGTGTCCTTTCTCCACTTTGTTTTTGTTTGCTTTGTGGAAGATCAGTTGACTGTTAAGTATTTGGCTTTATTTCTGGGTTCTCTGTTCTGTTCTATTGGCCTATATGCCTGTTTTTATACCAGTACCATGCTGTTTTGGTGACTATGGCTTTATAGTATAGTTTGAAGTCGGGTAATGTGATGCCTCCAGATTTGTTCTTTTTCCTTAGTTTTGCTTTGGCTGTGTGGGCTGTTTTTTTGGTGCCATATGAATTTTAGGATTGTTTTTTCTAGCTCTGTAAAGAATGATGCTCGTATTTTGATGGGAATTGCATTGAGTTTGTAGATTGCCTTTGGCAGTACAGTCATTTTTACAATATTGATTCTATCCATCCATGGGCATGTGATGTGTTTATGTGTTTCCATTTGTTTGTGTTGTCTGTGATTTCTTTCAGCAGTCTTTTGTATGATAGTTTTCCTTGTAGAGGTCTTTTACCTCCATGGTTAGGTATATTCCTATGTATTTTTTTGTTTGTTTTTTCTTTGCAGCTATTGTAAAAGGGGTTGAGTTCTTGATTTGATTCTCAGGTTGGTCGCTGTTAGTGTATAGCAGAGCTACTGATTTGTGTACGTTAATTTTGTATCCCAAAACTTTGCTGAATTCATTGATCAATTCTAGGAGATGTTTGAAGGAGTCTTTAGGGTTTTCTAGTATACAATCATATCTTCAGCAAATAGTGACAGTTTGACCTCCTCTTTACCGATTTGGATGCCCTTTATTTCCCTCTCGTTTGATTGCTCAGGCTAGGACTTCCAGTACTATGTTGAATAGAAGTGGTATGAGTGGCCATCCTTGTCTTGTTTCAGTTCCCAGAAGGAATGCTTTCAACTTTTCCCCACTCAGTATTATGTTGGCTGTGGGTTTGTCTTTTATTACCCTAAGGTATGTTCCTTCTATCCTGATTTTGCTGAGAGTTTTAATCATAATGGGAAGCTGGATTTTGTCAAATGCTTTTTCTGTGCCTGTTGAGATGATCAGGTGATTTTTATTTTCAATTCTGTTCAGTATATCACATTTATTCACTTGTGTGTGTTAAACTATCTCTGCATCCCTGGTATGAAACCCTCTTGATCATAGTGGATTATTGTTTTGATATGCTATTGGGTTTGATTAGTTAGTATTTTGCTGAGGTTTTTTGCATCTATGTTCATCAGGGATTTTGGTCTATAGGTATTCTTTTTGTTGTTGTTATGTCATTTCCTGGTTTTGGTATTAGGGTGATAACTGGCTTCATAGAATGATTTAGGGGGGATTCCCTGTTTATCTTTTGGAATATTTTCAATAGGATTGGTACTAGTTCTTCTTTGAATGTCTGACAAAATTCAGCTGTAAATCCATCTGGTCCTGGACTTTTTTTTTGTTGACAGTTTTTTTGATTACCATTTCAGTCTCACTTCTTGTTATTAGTATGTTCTGAGTTTCTAGTTCTACCTTGTTTAATCTTGGAGGGTTGTATATTTCCTGGAATTTATCCATCTCCTCTAGGTTTTCTAGTTTGTGCGTGTAAAGTTGTTCATAGTACTCTTGAATGATCTTTTTATTTCTGTGGTATCGGTTGTAATATTGTTATAGGAAATGGAAATAAAGTATTTGGGTAGACGGGGAGAAGAGGAGTCCCTGGCGGAAAACTTCTAACATAAAGTAGCTCAGAAATAGCTCCCTTCTAACCTCATGTAGTTCAAATAAATCACTTCTCTAACTAAACAAGCAGCCTGAAAGATCAGGCTGTAAATCACAGATAAACCCCTGGAGCACAGAAGGAGGGTGGGGAGTCTCCTGGGTAATCACCAAACTTCACAATAGGCCCCAGTAAAAACAGTGGGCCTTAATAAGCACATTCCTTTCCCTTTAGGACACCAAGATAGAGAAGCTAAAAGTGGACTTGGGAGGCGGGGGTGGAGACGTTGGGGGGGTTGGGGGGATGCCTGCAGCTGCAAGAAGATGTCTGGGAACAGACACAGAAACTCTCCCTCCCAGATAAGCAAAAGAAGGCATCACAGACTAAGTCTGCCCATGTGATCCAGGAATGAAGTGAGAGCTGATTAAAAAAAACTCTGCTCTATACAGATAGCACACCTGGTCCCAACTAAATCGTCAGGCCCTAGGAGGATAAGACATCCCCTCCTCACTGGCACCGCCCCCACCACCTGCCACTAACTCCCTCCTCACTAGCCCATTTATAAAAACCCTGACATTTTTACTAAGCAACCCACTCAGGACCCATCTCTTCAAGGGAGAGCTGTTCTTTCTTTTTGCCTATTAAACTTTGCACCAAACTCAAGTCTGTGTGTGTAGTGTGTGTCCGTGACCTCCATCTCCTTGACTGTTCAACCAAGAGCCTTGGTATTTACCCCATACAACGAGCCTGCTTCAGTATCTCCCGTTTCATTTCTAATTTAGCATATTTGGATCTTCTCTCTTTTCTTGGTTAATCTAAGGGTCTACCAATTTTACTTATCTTTTCAAAGACCTGAACCAGTTTTTGTTTCACTTTTGTTTTGTTGTTGTTGCTGTTTCAATTTCCTTTAGTTCTTCTCTGATCCTTCTTTCTTTTCTCTTGCTGGGTTTGGGTTTGGTTTGTTCTTGTTTCTCTTTTTACTTGAGGTGTGACCTTACATTGTCTATTTGTGCTCCTTCAGAATTTTTGATGTATTACATACATTTTGATTTAATATTATGAACTTTCCTCTTAGCACTGCTTTTGTTTTATCCCAGAGGTTTTGGTAGGTTGTGTCACCAATGTCAATTCAGTTCAAATAATTTTTTATTTTTCATCTTGATTTCATTGTTGACCCAAAGATCATTCAGGAGCAGGTTATTTAATTTCTATGTATTTGCATGGTTTTGAGGGTTCCTTTTGGAGTTGATTTTCAGTTTTATTCCACTGTGGTCTGAGAGAGTACTTGATATAATTTTGATTTTCTTAAATTTATTGAGACTTGTTTTTTAATTTTTTTTTTTTTTTTTTTTTGTTAGAAGGAGTCTTGCTCTTGTTGCCTAGGCTGGAGTGCAATAGTGCGATCTCAGTTCACTGCAACCTCCACCTCCTGGGTTCAAGCAAGCCTCCCAAGTAGCTGGGACTACAGGCATGCACCACCACGCCTGGCTAATTTTGTATTTTTAGTAGAGACGTGGTTTCACCATGTTGGTCAGGCTGATTTTGAACTCCTGACCTCAGGTGTTCAACACCTCAGGTGTTTGAACACCTGCCTCAGCTTCCCAAAGTGCTGGGGTTACAGTGTGAACCACTGTGCCCAGCTGAGACTCATTTTGTTGTCTATCTTGGAGAATGTTCTATGATGAATAGAATGTATATTCTTGCAGTTGTTGGGTAGAATGTTCTATAAATATCTGTTAACTCCATTTGTTCTAGGGTATAGTTTAAGTCCACTGTTTCTTTGTTGACTTTCTGTCTTGATAACCTGTCTAGTGCTGTCAGTGAAGTAGTGAAGTCCCCCACTGTTATTGTGTTGCCATCTATCTCATTTCTTAGGTCTAATAGTAAATTTGGGAGCTTCAGTGTTAGGTGCATATATATTTGGGATTGTGGTATTTTCCTGTTGGACTGATCCTTTTATCATTATATAATGTCCCTCTTTGTGTTTTTTAACTGTTGTTGCTTTGAAGTCTGTTTTGTCTGTTGTAAGAATAGCTACTCCTGCTGGCTTTTGGTGTCCATTGTCACGGAATACCTTTTGCTACCCCTTTATCTTATATGAATCTGAAAATTGTTTTGTTTAAGGAGGCTAAATATAGGACCCAGATTCCTTCTAGATTGTAGGGTTTCTGCTGAGAAACCTACTGTTAATCTCTGATAGGTTTTCTTTTATAGATTACCTGATATTTTTGCCTCACAACACTTAAGATTCTTTCCTTCATCTTGACTTTAGATAACCTGTGTTTGTGCCTACATGATGATTTTTTTGCAATGAATTTTCCAGGTGTTCTTAGAACTTGTTATATTTGGATGTCTACGTCTCTAGCAAGGCCAGGAGGTTTTCCTCAACTAGTCTCTCAAATACATTATCTAAACTTTTAGATTTCCCTTCTTTGTTGGGAACACCAATTATTCTTAGGCTACGTCATTTAACATAATCCCAAACTTCTTGGAGGCTTTGTTCCTTTTTTAAAATTCTTTTTTGTCTTTGTCAGTTTGGATCAGTTTGAAAGCCTTGTCTTTGAGCTATGAAGTTCTTTTTTCTACTTGTTCGATTCTGTTGTTGTAACTTTCCAGTGTATTTTGCATTTCTTAAGTGTGTCTTTCATTTCCAGAAGTTGTGATTGTTTTTTCTTTATGGTATCTATTTCTCTGGAGATTTTTATCCATATCCTGTATTATATTAAATTTCTTTAAGTTGGTTTTCACTTTTCTCTGGTGCTTCCTTGAGTAACATAATAATCCCCTTCTGAAATCTGTCTGACAATTTAGAGATTTCTTCTTGGTTTGGATCCATTGCTGGTGAGCTAGCGTGGTCTTTTGGGGATGTTAAAGAACCTTGCTTTGTCATATTACCAGAATTGTTTTTCTGGTTCTTTCTTGTTTGGGTAGACTATGTCAGAGGAAAGATCTGGGGCTCAAAGGCTGCTGTTCAGATCCTTTTGTCCCATGGGGTGATCCTTTGATGTGGTGCACTCCACCTTCCTCTGGGGATTGGGCTTCCTGAGAGCCAGACTGCAGTGATTGTTACTGCTCTTCTGGGTCTAGCCACCCAGCAGAGCTACTGGGCTCTGGGCTAGTACTGGGGAGTGTCTGCAAAGAGCCTCATGATGTGATCTGTGTTTGAGTCTCTCAGCTGTAGATACCAGCACCTGCTCCAGTGGAGGTAGCATGGGAGTGAAGTGGACTCTTTGTAGTTTTGTTTAGTGAGTTGGTTTTCTTGAATACTGGGTACTAGTAGTACAGCTGTTACATGGACAGACTCAGGACCTCTGGTTAGCCAGGATGCTACAGGCAGTGGAATTAGCTGTTTTCTTTTTTCTTAGAGTGTGGTTGTTCTTTTATGAGTTGCTATAATGGCTTCAGTTTCTTGGCCTCTAGCCAGGAGGTGGAGCTTTCAAGAGAGCATCAGCTGCAGCAGTATGGGGGATACAAGCTTGCCCTAAGATCACCTGGATAACTATTTGGTTTTCTCAGCTGATGGGTGGGGACATAGAGCTCTCAAGAGATTATGTCCTTTATTTTTGGCTGTGGGGTGGGTTGGTGTGCGTGGTGGGAGGCAGCAGTGTGTAGAGAAGGATCACCAGGTTGGGGAAGGGTGGGGCTTATCTGAGCTCAGATTGTCTTTGGGCAGGGCTTGCTGTGGCCACTGTGGGGTATGGGGGTGTGGTTCTCAGCACTGGGAATTTGCCCCAGGCTATAAGCCTCCCACTGAGAAAGCAAGCATGGCTTTCAGGCTCCTTGCATGCTGCATCTTCTGTGTTCATATCTGCACTTCCTGTTTGACCCTCTCCCACCCCTTCCTCGATTCCTCCCAGGAAAATTCATGCTCAATTGAAATTATTACAAAGTTCACCTGGAACTTTACTTCTACCTGTGGTCCTTCCCTAATTCCAATGGCAGCCCTCCCGAAGGACCCCTGTGACATAAAGTCAGAAATGGCTTCCCTGGGGACCAGGAGTGCTTATAGGGCTCTTCCTGCTGTTGCTTCTACTTTTAATTTTTGCTTAGCTCTCTTCAGCTCTAGGTAAGGTTAAATCCTACTGTTCCCTGGATTTTCAGGTTCCCCAGTGAGGATGTATGTTCAGAGGCAGACTTCCCCCCTCTCACACTTTGGGCACTTAACAACGGTTTTTCTGCTGTCTCATGGAGTCTGCAATGGCAAGCATGCTTCTTTCAAAGGGTCTGTGAATTCTTTTGGTTTTCCTGATGTGTTTCTGGAGTAGTTCTTGGAGCAAAAGTTCATGGTGTGAGTCTCCACATGCTGTTTCTGTCTGTCGGAGTGGGAGCTGAAAGTTAGTCCAGCCTCCTCTCCACCATTTTTTTCTTTTGTTGTTGTAAAGGTTACAAGGCCTTTGTTTTTCCTTCTGTAAAATAAGTCTTTAGAAGTAGTCTATTAATTTTATTATTAAAAACTTAAGTTTTTATTATCGAATGAATGAAAAGTGAAATATATGTGACAGAACTTCTGATGTGCTCTAGGAGTCAAAAATTGAGAGATCCTCTTTGACTTCAGTGAGCTCATATATTTATATATTTATATTTCTTTTTCTCTTTCTTTTTTTGGAGACGGAGTTTTGCTCTTGTTGCCCAGGCTGGAGCGCAGCGGCGCAGTCTCGGCTCACGGCTTCCAAGGTTCAAGCGATTCTCCTGTCTCAACCTCCCGAGTAGCTGGGATTATGGGCATGTGCCACCATGCCTGGCTAATTTTGTATTTTTAGTAGAGCCACCGCACTCAGGACTTCTTTCTTTTTAAAGAAAGATTCTTATGTTGGAGCTTGTGAGCTGGAAGGACTTCAGGAAAACCCACGGAATCCCCTCAAATTGTATACAGATTCTTGTGATGTTTATTTGCGTTTTCCTGAGTGTCTCACGTGTCCGTGTGAAGAGACCACCAGACAGGCTTTGTGTGAGCAACAAGGCTGTTGATTTCACCTGGGTGCAGGCGGGCTGAGTCCGAAAAGAGAGTCAGCAAAGGGTGGTGGATTATCATTAGTTCTTACAGGTTTTGGGATAGGCAGTGCAGTTAGGAGCAGTGTTTTGCGGGCATGGGGTGGATCTCACAAAGTGCATTCTGAAGGGTGGGGAGAATCACGAAGAACCTTGTTAAGGGTGGGGGAGATTACAAAGTACACTGATCAGTTAGGGTGGGGCAGAAACAAATCACAATGGTGGAATGTCATCAATTAAGGCTATTTTCACTTCTTTTGAGGATCTTCAGTTGCTTCAGGCTATCTGGATGTATACGTGCAGGTCACAAGGGATATGATGGCTTAGCTTGGGCTCGGAGACCTGACATTCCTGTCTTCTTATATTAATAAGAAAAGCAAAACAAAATAGTGAAGTGTTGGAGCGGCGAAAAATTTTGGGGGTGGTACGGAGAGATAATGGGCGATGTTTCTCAGGGCTGCTTCGAGTGGGATTAGGAGCGGTGTGGGAACCTACAGTGGGAGAGAGTCAACTGAAGAAAGATTTTGGGGTAAGGGGTAATATTGTGGGGTTGTTAGAAGGAGCATTTGTCATATAGAATTATTGGTGATGGCCTGGATGTGGTTTTCTATGAATTGAGAAAGTAAACGAAAGACACAAGGTCCGAATAAAAGAAGGAGAAAAATAGGTATTAAAGGACTAAGAATTGGGAGTACCCAGGACGTCCAATTAGAGAGTGTCCAAGGGGGTTCAACGTTGTTTGCTTGGTTGGCGAGTTTCTGGGCTCTATCCTTGAGTTTTTTTATGTTGTCATATACCAGGCCTGATTGATTTAGGTAAAAACAACACTCTTCATTTAAAAATATACAGAGTCCTCTTTTTAACAGTAAGTCAAGGCCTCGGTGATTTTGGAGGAAAGAGAAATGCAAAGCCAGCAACTGTTTGTTGAAGAAGGATTAGAAACATTTGAGGTAAAACCAGGAGCCACTAAATACCAAGAGCCTGAGAAACCGCTTGGGTGATTTGATTAATATAGGCCGGTCTGTTATTGGACTGTATAGAGGTGGGAAGGCCAAACTGAGGAATTATGTCTGACAGAAGAGAAGAAATGACCGCAGTGGTCTTCTCAGATCCTGTGGGAAAGGCCTCTACCCACCCAGTGAAAGTGTCTACCCAGACCAAGAGGTATTTTAGTATCCTGACATGTGAGTAAAGTCAATTTGCCAGTCCTGGGCAGGGGCAAATCCCTGAGCTTGTTGTGTAGGGAAGCGATGGGGCCTAAGAAATTCCTGAGGAGTAGTAGAATAGCAGATGGAACGCTGAGAAGTGATTTCCTTGAGGATAGATTTCCACGATGGAAAGGAAATGAGAGGTTCTAAGAGGCGGGCTAGCGGCTTGTAACTTAACATGGAAGAGGTTATGAAATGACGACAGAATAGAATGGGCCTGTGAGGCTGGAAGGGGATATTTTCCTTGGTCCAAGAACCATTTGCCTTGTGTGGGAAGAGATTGATAGGTGGAAGTTTCAGTGGGGGAGTGGGTGGGAGTGGCCAGATGAGAAGGAGAAAAGAAGTTTGAACGCTAGCTGCTTTTTTAGTTACCTTATCAGAAGTGCCTAAAACCCAAAATATAGTGGCTTAGGAAGATAGAACTTTTATTTTTATCCCATGTATTAATAAATAAAGACAATTCAGGGGTGGGAAGGCAGCTCCGTGATCATCTGGAACCAATGTCTTTTCATCTCATTGTTCTTCCTACTTTATCCAAGAGGGTTGCTCCAGCAAAAATGTATGCATTCCAGCCAGCAGGAAGGAGAAATGGAGAAGGACATCTCCTTACCCTCTGTAGGACTTCTCAGAAGTTGCATACACTACTCTGGTTGTATCTTATGTGTCAACGCTTAGTTAGCATAGCCATACCTAAGTCTAAGGGAGGCTTGGAAAAATATATCTAGCTAAAAACAGGAATTCCTGATCCTATTAAAAAAAAAAAGAGAGAATGGATATTGAGGATTACCATTGATCTTTGCCACATAAATCTTTTGTTATTGTGACACTAATAGTTTCCTGAGATGTTTAAGGAGAAAAGCTCAGAATATTATGGGTATATAGCCAATTTAAAATAAATTCTCATTGGAATTGGCTTATATCTGACATTCTGAATTTTGGACCCTTATTTTAAAATTTTTACACTGGTCTAGAAGGGTAGACCTTAACTTTTGAATTTTTTATCATTTTTGTTAAGTTTGGAAGCTTGACTTCTTTCCTAAACATTGATGTAAGGTTTCATGAAATTTTTAAATATAGCAAATGCTGTTGAACATTGCAAATGTAAAATATGGAGGAGGAAATATGTGCTTTTTATCTTTATAGAAGATAAATATATTAAACCCACTATTAAAAATCGTCTATAGAAAAAATTTTAGCAATAGGTAATATAAAAGCTCTGGGTTAGAGTGGATTCAAATATATGGAAATTAAATGAAACTCTAGAATCAATTCACTGAGAATTAGCTGATATAGTGAGCAGCAGATATAATCCCATAGACACTGCATATTTTTTTTAAGTCCTGGTCTTCACAGTAGAGCTTAAAGAAAGTGTAGTATTGTAACGTAATTATTCTCATTATTAAAAATGATTTACTTTTAAAACCCAGCATGTTACATCATAAGTAATATTCATTTTTTCTTCCATAGGTAAGAAGTTTGATAGCTGTAGGACTGGGTGTTGCAGCTTTTGCATTTGCAGGTAAGATAAAGAATATATACCAATAAATTGCAGGAGAAATCTTTCCAAATAGCATCTACAGTGATTCATGAGTAGACCCTTAGTATTCTGAGGTTTTGGTTTTCAGACATAATACATTCTCATTCTTTCCACCATTTGTAGTTACTGAACATTTGTCATTGTAGCAAAATCTAGATAAACTTTATAGGGAAGAAAATTAGTGATAGAAAAGCCAGGAAAACTAGCTCCAATAATAGTTTATTCCTGGCATTTTTTTCCGTTTGAGGTATAGTATACTATAAAAAGAAATTTTAATATTATGCAATGTAAGTGGCATGGAGTTCTTTTATTCTCCCGTATTTATTTTTTCTTGCAGACAGGTTTATACATTTTAAGCTGTCAGTTCTTTCTCATGAGCATAGTTGTTCCGTGTTGTTTATTAATTTGTCTCTAAACATATTGGTATAATTACCTTGATAAACCCTGGGGAATTTTTTTCACTGCTAAAATTACCTTTTTTGAAAGAATAGTTCTTTTTTTTTTTTTTTTTTGGATGGGCAAGACTGTGCCCCTTCCAGAGGCTCTGGGGAGAACCCCTTTCCTTACCCTTCCTGGCCTACAGAGTTTGCCTTCATCCTTGGCTCATGGACCCTTCCTCCATTTTCAAAGCCAACAGCTTAGCATCTTCCAACCTCTGTCTGACTGTCACTCTCCTGCTTCCCTCTTAAAAAGATTTTGTGATTACACTGGGCCCACCTGGATAATCAAGGATCATCTCCCAATCTCAAGATCCTGAACCTAATCACATCTGCAAAGTCAGTTTTATTACATAAGGGTAACATATTCTCAGGTTCCAAGGATTGGGACATAGACATCTTTGAAGGCCATTATTCAGCATAGCACAATGCTAGTTTTTCTTTTTTTTGAGACAGAGTCTTACCCTGTCGCCCAGGCTGGAGTGCAGTGGGGCGATCTCTGCTCATTGCAAGCTCCGCCTCCCGGGTTCACGCTATTCTCCTGCCTCAGCCTCCCGAGTAGCTGGGACTACAGGCACCCGCCACCATGCCCGGCTAATGTTTTTTGTATTTTTAGTACAAAAATACAAAATTTATCCAGGATGGTTTCGATCTCCTGACCTCGTGATCCACCCGCCTCGGCCTCCTAAAGGGCTGGAATTACAGGCATGAGCCACCGTGCCCGTGCCCGGCCCATTCGAAAGAAAGTAAAGTAAATTTGCTGAGTCTGTCATTAACTTACAGCAGTTTTCAATTACATAGCTATATCCTAATTAAATGTTAATTTGAGAATATGTCCTTATTGATAAAGATTTATTTTTTTGTTCTAGCATTTGTGTTTGTAAGTTCTATCGGCTTGATCTTGTTAATTGGATCTTTTAGGCAGAGCTGCATTCCATTTTGGCTATATGGAGTTTAGTAAGATCTAATAGAAAAATGAGAAATAAGAGGGTCTTGTTTTGTATGGTATTTATTTTCTCACAATGATCATTTAAAACACTATTTTAATCTTTTGTCTTGGAAATGATGAAACACTTCAACAATCAGAACTTTAAAATCTAGATCAGTGGTTCAGATTCTCTTGATGTTTTTGTCATCAAGGTCTTAAGTCTCAGTTATATAACTTATACTTAATGAATTTCTGAGGTTTCATGAGAAGAATATCATGTCTCAAACAGAATTCTGACAAACTTGCCCCTAAACATAAAGGAATTTTAGTATTAATTAGAGTAGGCATAGTTATGAATTAAAATGTAAGGTTTTCATTTGAAATTAGATAAAGATGTATTTTTTCCAGGGTCGTCTTTGTAGAATGACCAGAATTGGTGTGTGTATTCTATATAGAACACACTATTCCCAAACTCGTATTACTGACTAGAATATTATATTAAATAACAGCAAGATCTCTTCTAGAGTCAAATACAACCAAATAATAGAAATTAGGAGAAAGTATACTTAGATGTCTAACTCGGTCTTCTAGTTAGAGTAAACCTCCAGATGTCACATCTTGAAGCATTTAACTGCTTTTTAACTGAGATTAGATGTCAGTCACTGTGGTTTTGAAGAATTTTGAGGTAATATAAAAGCTACATTTCATACTATAATAAAATCAAATGGAAGATGACATCTATGTGATAAGAGATACAGGCAAGTTAGGGAATCAGCCTCATTTAATTTCACTTTATTTAATGTTCTCCTTTATCTCAAGACCTTTTTATCTTCACATTTTCCCATTTCTGGCATCCTGTCTTTCACTGTAACATGTTTGCACAGAAATAACAGTATACATAGGCAGGTAAATTTTTCTAAAAGGTCTAGGTAGTTGAATTTTTGCAGTAGAACTCTTGATTTGCAAATAGGCTTATGGTTAGAAGTTGAATTAAAGCCTGTAGTGTCATATACTGGTTTTCTAGCAAGACTCTTGGAGAAAGAGATACTAGTAGAAGACACAATCTGATTGGGGTGCAAAAGATAAAGTAGCTAGATAATATTTTACTCTTATTTGATGCCCTCAAAATAATTTAGAACCTGTTTTACTATTGACTCTTAGTTGTTAAAACTCAGGGGAGTTTTGATTATTAGGATTCCTAACTAGGGAAAGAACTAAAAATAAGTTTTCAGAGAGAGTAGCCATCCTCAGTGAGAAAAACTGATAATTAACATCCTTGGTAAGTATTTCATATGTAATTGCTTTTTTACTTTAGAGATAATTCATTAAAACCATTTCTGTGTAGTATAGATCATAAATATAATTTGTTTTCTATATATTTCAAAGTGATTATCATAAAAAGCAATACAATTAATCATTTTAGTATTATAAGTATCTTTTATACGTAATAGGACTTTACAGTTTGTTGTAGAAAGAATACTAGGATGTTATTTTTTGTGACCTATACCATAATATAATGTAAGATATTATACATAAACATTGAAAATTTCTAGTTTTGTGGTCATAAACTAGAACTTGATACATTTAATGGCTATGATAATGGTATTAACATGAAATTTTGCCCTCCAATAAATTAAAAATTTGAAAAAATTGACCATCTTTCTGGTAAGTTTTGAAATACTTATTGAAATAACATATATAAACTATCAATAAATACTGTTGCAAGCACTTTGAAGGTGTTGATTGATTTTGATTATAGAAAATACGTTTGCTTTTATTCCTTTTACTATTTAGGTCGCTATGCATTTCGGATCTGGAAACCTCTAGAACAAGTTATCACAGAAACTGCAAAGAAGATTTCAACTCCTGTAAGTTAAACGTGGCTTTAGTTAGAAGACTCATCTTGATTTTTGTTCGTATGACATATTTCAATTAACTTAGAAAATGTCTTGGATTTTCCAATGTTTGTAGAAGTTTGTTTCCTTCACTATATCATTGGTGAGTTTGTCTAATTTACTGGCTCAGTTTCTTTTAAGTTATTGGTCACATTATTTTTATATCTAACTTTATTCCTGGTTTTGACATCTAATTATTATAATCTGTTTAGTAGTATTACATCAACTTTGATGTAACTTATTTTACCCGTTTAGTTACTGTTCATTTATTCAATAAACATTTAGTGAGTCCTCATCCCTGTGCCAGGAGCTTGGAATAGCTGATGAACAAAGAAGACATGGTTCTTGTCCTGATGAAACTTATCCAAGAGTTGATGCCATCTTGTAATTTGAAACTAGTCCCCTTATACCATCATGCCTGGCCATCTCAAACATAAAATTACGAGATTCCAACCATGAAATCCTGTAGAACTTATCATACATTTTCGTACCAGCATTATAGCTACTCTGGGGAGCTGAATATAAGTGAAAAAATGAATGACAGTATGTATCCGTAAAAGCAACAGTATGGATTGTAGTTTGCAACCACTGAAGACAATATAAAGAAAAGTCAGTGAGGCCCTGCAGCATAAACGTTGGCTTCAGGGAAACAAGCAGATCTGGGATAGATCAACTTGGTTCAGATTTGAGATTGTCAAATTGCTGCAAACCAAGTTGATCATCAGCTATTCTAAGTTCCTGGCACAGGGATGGGGACTCACTAAATGTTTATTAAATAAATGAACAGTAATTAAACAGGGAAAGTAAGTTATGTCAAAGTTGATATAATACTACTAAATGTAAAACTACTAAACTACCTTCTTTATATGTTATTTCAATAAATATTTCAAAACTTACCAGAAAGACTGTCATTTTTTCCAAATTTATAATTTATTGGAGGACAGAATGTCATGTTAATACCATTATCACAGCTGTTAAATTTATCAAGTTCTAGTTCATGAACATAAAACCAGAAATTTTGAATGTTTGTGTATAGTATCTTACATTTATATTATGGTATAGGTCACAAAAAATGAATTGCTTCTTTTAGCAAAGACATTACAGGCTTGTGAGGCTTAGTTAGCCATGAATAATGACAGCACCAAAGGATGACATACTGACAAATAATTAAACTTAGATTCAAAAAAACAGCAAGTGATTTTACAGTCCTATAAATGCATGTCTGTGATTAGAGGGAACATAGGTGTATTTTCTGTTTTCCTATTTATATTTTATTTGGCTAAAATATTGGTAGTTATTCAGTAAATATTCTTTGAGCACCTACTACATACTACATTACCATAGACAGTGGGATATAGTTATGGACCAAAGACATTGCCCTCTAGGAGCTTACGTGTTAGTGGAGAGACACAGTAAAAATAAATAAATAAATAAATGACGTAAGATATATAATACCTAGAAGTGTCGAGTGCTTTTGAGAAAACCAAATCAGGGTAAGAGGCTAGAGAGTAACAGCAATGAGGAATCTTTACCTTAGATAGGCCAGGTAAGGTTTCTCCAAGAAAATAAGGGAGCAGGCCATACGAGCCCCTGGTGTAAGAGCTTCCTAGGTGGTAGGATCACTGCAAAGGTCCTGAGGTGCAAATGAGTCTAGCAGCAAGAGTAACTCCAAAGGAGTGTATGAAGGGCATAGTGGTAGCTTGGGCCCAGATCCCTTAGGGCCTAATAGACAATGAAAAAAAACTTCAAATTTTACCTTAAGCATGAAAGAAAGCCCTTGGAAGGGTTTGAGCATGGAGGCAATGTGATTTGCATTTTAGGTTATCACTCTGCTTGCTACCTAGAGCCAGAGTAGAAGCTGTGAAACCAGTAAGCGGGTATTGAGATAGTCCAGGTGATGGATGATGATGGCTTGAAATAGAGTAGTAGCAATGGACACAGTAACATAGTTCTTTAAATGAATTATATTTATATCTTTCCATATGTTTATAAATAATAAATGGAGATAATTTCAGAAATCGTTTCTTTTTTGTTATGGTGATCTTCAGTATACTGTAAATAGAAAATTACCAAGTTGTGCAAAACTACATTATTTAACATTGTAAAGGAAGAGAGAGCAAGAAAATGAGAAAATCTTCAGTAGTTGGTAGAGGCTCACAGATAAGGCAGGGTAATTCAAGAGATTATAAGGGATATGCTCATGTAAACTCTTTCTTCAGCGGCTCATATGACCTGCTCCCTCATCTCAGAGGAGCCTTACTTTAATATAAAGAGTCTGAGCCTGGTACCTGCATTTCTTAAAGGGAAATGATGTGTACCCCCTTTTCCCTCCTTGTGGGGCTCAAGGTAAGAAACTTAGCTTTCAATAAATCTGGCTTCTTTTTCACAAAGTGCTACTATTAGAGTTTGCAGTAAAACATCTTAGAATATCTTTATCATTGTCATAATCATAGTTATATTTTTACCTCAGTAAAGATGCAAGTATATACAGTGTTTTGATTTTGTAAATATTATTAATTATTGAACCAAAGAGGGTTACTAAAAAGACAGGAACTGTAATTGTGTGTCACTAAATGTCTGTCATTCAAAGAAGATTGTCCAAGGCTCATGTTTCAATGGGGGTCTCTTTTCATTGTTTCTTGAAACTTTATTTGCTTTCTCTAAGCTTTAACATGTTGTTTTTCAATCTTATCTCTTTTTCATACTTTTTTTTCATCTTGCTGAAATAGTGCCTTACATAAGTTTTTTATATGGAATGCATGGATGGTAAATGTATTTTCTGCTTTGTTAAACAGTTTGTTTCTTTTATTCTCACTGTTAATTATCAGCTGCTAGCTCCTTGAAATCTGGTGGAGCCAACATTAGAGAAGTATAGAAATCTCTGCTGAGACTAAGCCTCAGTGCCCGAACTCCCGCATTCCTGCATACTCACAGCTAGATTTTTTGGTGGTCTTATTATTCTTATTCCATTGTGGACAACCTGTTGTTTTGGTTTTCTTTTGTTTGGGTTTTGGGGTTTTAGGTTTTGGTGGTGGTGGCTTTTTATTTTTTTAGCTCTGAAAGTTTGTAGGATTTTCTCTTTCTTACTGATGTTCTGGAATTTCACAAGAATTCTTAGTGAGCCCTAACTTATTTGAAAGTGGTCTTTAGTTCTGTAAGATTTTCTTACAGTTTTTTCTTTTATTATTTCTTCCTTTCATTGTCTCTCTTTTCTGCTTCTGGAACTCCTAACAGAAAGATGTTGGACCTAATAAAAAGATGTCTGTCCTCTACGTCTCTTAGCGTTTTATCTCTTATTTTCCATCTCCTTATCTTTCTTTGCTCTTCATTCTACAGTATTTTCACAGCTTATTTTCCAGATCACCAGGTTGGCCTTTAGCAATGTCCATTCTGTTTTTCAGTCTATCCACTGAATTCTTCATGTCGGTAATTTTTTTTTTTTTTCTTTTGAGACAGAGCCTAGGCTGTAGTGCGGTTATGCAGTCTCGGCTCACTGCAACTTCTGCCTCCCGAGTTCAAGTGATTTTCCTACCTCAGCTTCCTGAGTAGTTGGGATTACAGGCACTCGCCACTACGCCCAGCTAATTTTTGTATTTTTAGTGGAGATGGAGTTTCACCATGTTGGCCAGGCTGGTCTCGAGCTTCTGACCTCAAGTGATCCACCCACCTCAACCTCCCAAATTCCTGGGATTATAGGCGTGAGCCACTGCGCCCGGCCAACGTTAGTAATTTTCTAACTTCCAAGGATTCTTTCTTGTTTCTTTTTTCTGGCAACCCATTTTTTAATTAATGTGGTATCCTTTTGAATATTTCTAAAGCCATTAATTAGAATTTGGCCAAATTCTCTTCTGCTTCCTAATTTATCTCCTTTTCCTAAAGTCAATTGTTATGTGTTCATATTGGCTCTTTTTTTCCCCTCCATGATAATTGGGTTTGCTCAAATGTCCAATGATCCTTGGTTGTTGATTCATATTTATGATGACTAAATTGACTAATAGAAGTAATGTTCTTGACTTTTCTTCAGCAGTTTGGTAGGGTTGCTTCAACAGCTTAATTGAATGACAGTGTTGACAGTGGGCTGTAAATAACATAGGTGGGTTTGTCAACAGGCATGTCTTTCAGAGCAAGGAGACTAGAGGCAGGATTGGTACCTAGAGAGAGTCCAGGAGAGGTTGAGCACCGTGTATATTTTACTCCTTGGCATAGCTTTTCACCTCCCTAGGCTTCTGGGTTCTGAAATGGGATCTGCTGGTATGCCTCTTTGTTTCTCTTAGTACCTACCACCCAAAATAAGATGCGTATCAGAAAAAGAGGCATATGGTTCTCTTTCTCAGCCTCAGGGCAAAAGTGACAGGTGCCTGGCCTCTTATGCTCTATATGAGTAGAGTAGGAATGAACTGTTTATATTGTTCTGGTTTAATAAGTTTTGCTGATTATTTTATTGTTGTTGACTCTGAATTTAGTGTTCTTGTTTTCCTGAAAAGGGTTTCTTTTTTTCTCTGTTTGAGGCTGCTGGGATTTTTCTGTACATGCAAATTTTACCTAGGATTTCTTTAAACTTTCTGGTTTGCTATTTATCCCATTTCTTGTTTTCTAGGCCTATTAAGGGTGTTTTAAAATTTACAGTGTCTTTTCTCATTTCAAAGGCACTTTGGAAAGCAAAAGATCTTTATGATTCAGTCTGCTCTTTTTAACGAGTGCCCTTTTGCTTGTTTTTTTTTTTTTAATTAATGTATTAATGTATATTATTGACTCAGCCAATGTCTAGTTACCCTTAAATTTTTTTTCTGTGGGAGAAAACCCATCCTTCATCTTTTTTTTTTTTTGAGGCTTTTAATTTTCTATTTGTGAATCTGTCCTTTTATTTGAATATAATTTTTAAAATTGCATTTATTTTATTTTATGATCAAGTGAAATTTATGGAAAAATATACTAATTAAAAACCTTTGTTAGCTTTAAATCAAATAGATTATTGTACATAATAAAGTTTATAGTTTATGATAAATGTATTCTTTAAAACTATGGGATGATCCAGTTCTTCTCTAGTTGCCTGGAGGACTTTTGTGTTTCAAGCTATTGAGTGGATGAATTAGCTAATGAAGACTTTGGTTTAACTTAGCAAAGGAGACACAAAATAATCTAACATGGCACTACAGCATTTAGTGCTAACTTTAGAAGGAAAATGGTTTTGATTTCTGTCGTTTATATATACAGTATTTTATGAATGGGATAGTACAAAATAATCATTTGTAAGGTCCAGGATGTGTTTCTGTTTTTAGAAAAAAAGGACCATTTACTCCATCTATTTGATGGTATACTTGTTCCTTAATCTAATTTTTTGGTTCTAAACATTTTCTTTGACCTACCACAGAGTTGTCAGAAAATGGTTCTGCAGTGGCTTATACCTGTAAGTCCTAATATAATGCAATATGGGTATATTATTTTCAAGCTTAAAAGGACCTTTCAGTTTTATTAGTGGGGAGGAGTACAGAGTTACAATTTTGTGCTTTCTCATGACATAGATATTAATTCAAACATAATAATAAATTAAAATACTGTGATAACAGTTTTGTTCTATTCAAAGTTATATAAGACCTAAATTTTCTAGAAGTTTAGGAAGCATGATTTTCTCTGAAAAAAATGTGTAAATACAGTTGACCCTTGAACAACCTGGGTTTGAACTGCACAGGTCCACTTAATCATGATTTTAAAAAATAAACTCAATGAGCCCTCCATGTCTGCAATGAAATGTAGATCAAAAATGTAGTATTCATGGGATGCAAAACTCACCTACACTGAGGCCAACTTTTTGTATCTGTGGTTTCTGTAGGGCTGACTGTGGTGCCTGAGTATCTGCAGATTTTAGTATGAGTGGTCCTGGAACCAGTCACCCACAGATACTGAGGGTTGAATGTATTTTAGTAGTGTGTAACATAGCAATTTTTTGTTTTTCTCTTTGTATACTTTTCTGCACACAGCCCCAAATGTTAGGTTTTTATTCTCAAAATGGTCTAGATCTTTTGGAAGGGTTGTGTTGATTATATGTATATACAGATTGACTTACTCGTAATAAAATCAGTGTTCATATGAACTTCCCGACACTAGATTTTCGGTAGCCTTTTCTGAAACTGTGTCTACCTGGGCAAAACTGAAAGTGAAAAAATTGCTCAGATACCAGTACCTGCTTTTAAGATTAATGAGCTTGGTGACTATAGTGGGAATGACAGTTTATGAAACATGATAAATTTATCTTTTTTATTATGCTGGCTCCAAATTTTAGAGCTCCCTAAGGTAAATAAAGACTCATTGAAATATTTTTTTCCTGAATAAAGAATTATTCTATGCAGTAGTTCAGGCATGATTTAAAAACAAAAGTAAGAGCAAATATTTGGTGATACTTCTATTTTGTTATGACTAAATCAACTAATTACCTTTAATTTAGGGAGTAACATATGCATCTAGTAAAAATTTTGGTTTCCTGAAAGAAACCTTAAAACCAGCCCCTATTCCTCTAAGTCCCTCGTTTTTTGAGACAGTCTGTCTCCATTGCCCAGGCTGGAGTGCAGTGGTGCACTCACAGCTCACTGCAACCTCCACCTCCCAGGTTCAAGTGATTCTCCTGCCTCAGCCTCCAGAGTAGCTGGGATTACAGGCGTGCGCCACCACACCCAGCTAATTTTTGTATCTTTAGTAGAGATGGGGTTTCACCGTGTTGGCCAGGCTGGTCTCCAACTGACCTGAGGTGATCCGCCCGCCTCAGCCTCCCAAAGTGCTGGAATTACAGGCGTGTAATTCCACGCCCCACAGTTCCCACAGTCGGCCCCCTTACTTCTTTCCATTTGTTTCTGTATCTGTATTTCTCTCTATATCTCTCTTTATATATGTGCATACTCTCTATGTATGTTTAGAAAGATATAAAATTTGTTCAGGTTAGTGTGTGTACTTAACCCAATTTGATTATCCTTCCTCTCTTCAAATCTTGTGTCAGGGGTGGGGGACTATTTGTTTTATTACTGGATTATAAATTACTTGAAACTTGGAGAGTATATTATATTCTCACAGTATTGATTCATTGATAGATTAGCATCTGTGTGATGAAGGACAGTCCTTGATCTCTCATTTGAAAAGTGCCTGGTACACAGCAGTTCCTGAAGTGTTTATTGAATGAATTAATTGCCAGGAATTATTTATTACCAAGTAGAAATTTATAACAAGCTGCTCAAACAGTATAGCTTATATAAATGGCCAGATCTGACTCCCTAGAACCCATTTTTTAAGCTCTAGTCATTTCCTTAGTTTCTTTTAGTATTCTTCTTTTTCTTTAATTGTATAAATGGCCTGTGCTCATTGTTGAAAATTTAGCAGTTAAAAAAAAAGAAAAAAAAATTATTTCAGATTTTATTTCATGTACGCATACCTATTTTTCCCTCCTTTTGTAAGGAAATGATTTCATGCTTAGAAACGTTTATGCCTGTAATCATATATGTGTATGTTTCCTCCTAAAAGCTAAGTTTGTACATCCTGTTTCTCTGTTTAGAGCTACTGAAAATAGTGTCTTTACTCGCTATCTCCATTCCTTTCTTCCCATTCTGTCTTAAATACACTCTAATCGTACGCTCACTTCACTTTCTGCAGCTCTTCTCAGTTTTTGACGTCCTCTTTGCTAAATCCAGAGGTCAGTTCGTGGCTCTCATTTTACTTTACCTATCAGAAACTTTGAAACCATTTTTCATTTCCTCACTCTTGACTTGTAATTACCTTCCTCCTTTACTGATTCCTCTCCATTTCTATACCACGAAGTGTTGCAGTCTTTAGGGAAGACTCCTTGGACTTCTAATTTTTAAACCGTCTCACTTCAGTCTCATGGCTTTAAATGCTGCCTGTACACTAATGACTCTCAAATGTAAAGTCCGATGTTAAGTCAGACATTCTCCCCTTGGATGTTTAAGACATTTCAAACTTAATATATCCGAAATCATTCTCCTCATGTCTGTTATTCACAACAAATAAACAGCTGCTCCTTTCCTAAGTCATTAAATGGCAATTTGGCAGTTTAGGCCAGAAACCTTGAAGTCATTTGCACAGCTTGGGTTCTCTGGAAAGCAGAGTGAGATAAAGATTAGCAAGCTATACCTTTATTAAAGAGTGCTCTTAGCATAAACAACTCCAGAAAGAAAGGGAAGAACAAGTTAGGCTTCAGTGCATTCCTACAAAAGCCTCAGCCCATCTCACAATAATCTCTAAGCAAGGATGGCTCATTGTAGTTATCCCAAGTTGGGGCAAGGGGTCATAGGATTAAATGACATTACCCAGGAAGTGAGTATATATAAGAAGTCCAAGGACTGAACCCTAGAGAAATACAATGTTTCTATCCCATGTCAACCAGTCAGTAGATACAGGCTGCCCTGCAAAGTGGGATGAGCTTGACTTCCTTTAGGCAAGGCAATTCCTAAAGTGTCTGAAAGCTGGGAGCTATCAGCCAGCCACAGCCCCAGTGTCTGGGGAGTAAGTCCTTCACTCCTGATGGGGGGATCTGGTGAGCACATAACAGTGTCCTCAACATCATTCTTAATTTTTCTTTTTCTCATATCCCAAATTCAATCCATCAAGCAAATGTTAGTTCTGTCTTAAATATACATCCAGAATCTAACTGCTTTTATCACCTCCTCTGCTACCACCTTAGTTCATACTATCATCATCTGTTGTCTGGATTATTGTTATGTTTTCTGAACTGGTCTGCTGCTTCTACTCTTGCACCTTTCTATTCTCTACATGGCAGTTAGATTAAATCAAGTTAGATTGTTATTCCAGTGCTCTGGCTTCTCCTCCCACTTAAAATTCTAAATTCCTTCCATTGTTTACAAGGCCCTGCACAATCTGGTTCCCATTATATCACGAGTCCTCCTCTTCACCTTGTTCATGCCTCTCCAGCAGCATTGAAACCTTTTAATCCAGCTTCCCAGCCTGTCTTGGCTTGCCTGTCTGCTAGTGTGACATACTCCCGTCTTCAATAGTTCCTCCCCATTCTCTGTTGGCTAGTGTGATAGGCTAAACGATATCTGCCATATCAACATTAAATGACTTCATCAAGGTTATCCAATGAGAAAAGTACTACAGAGCTTAGAAAAAGTTCAAGCATTTTGCTTCTACCAGTCTGTTTTGTTCTTTCTGTTGTATCTTGGTATAGAAAAATTAATCTGTTTTAAAGTGAAAAAAAGTTAGCATTTTTAAAGACTTCATATTGGTCAAAATTTCTTGAAAAGTTTCATTGTTTGGTGCTTCCCCCTGCCCCATAATTTTGAGTTGACTTCTAGTAAAATGCATTACTCTCACTGCAGCTACATGATGAGATTGAGGTCATGCCACCTCATACGTGGAACTAATGATTTCTTGCTCTTTCTTTCCTCTACAGAGCCTTTCATCCTACTATAAAGGAGGATTTGAAAAGAAAATGAGTAGGCGAGAAGCTGGTCTTATTTTAGGTGTAAGGTAGGTGTGCAGCATAAGTATTGTTTTGTTGTGTGGCCAAGCTTGTCTTTAAAAAAGAGAAAACGTTACAATAAGGTTATACTTACATTTAAAATTATGAGTAGGTGGCAGAGGAGAAAATACCAAATTTTTATATTTTAAAGCCTCAGCTCTAAAAGTATCCCACTCCCCTAAAAAAACAAAACAAAACAAAAAAACAGGCAAAGTTGTGAAGTACCCTCTCATCTCTTCTTAGATGAGATCTCTCCTTATCAGACAATAGAAAATAGGAAATGATTTTAAGCATGAGAGTCAGATTAGGGAGTTTGCTATACTGCCAACTATTTCTTGCTTAATATCATTCAGAATGGCATTGTTATTTTTCCTGAACTTTTATTGGCCTCCCAAAATACCCTGTTGATTATCTTGAAATCTGAGTATGAAACACATTATAAAACCAAGTACAAAGGTTTTTGAGGATAATTCTTTAATATTATGCAGGGCACTTACGTTGTTAGGGCAGACAGGAGTTGACTATATTTTTACATTCTCTTAAGATATATATTTATAAATTTTTATCCCATAGAACTGAAAGCTGTATAAAAGTCACTTGGAAAATTCAGTGATTAAGAGCGCAGACTCTGGTATCAAGTATATCTGCATACAAATACCAGTTTAACACCTATTAAATGGGTGACCCCAGTTTCATCATCTGTAAAATAGAGATAATAGATTAGTTTTAACTGCATAAGGTTGCCGTGAAGATTAAATTCTATAATATATGTGAACTTCTTTTTTTGGAAGTTTGTTTTTTCTTTTTTAAACTTTTAGGTTCAGGGTTACACGTGCAGGTTTATTATAAAGATAAACTCATGTCACAGGGGTTTGTTGTATAGATTATTTTGTCACCCAAGTACTAAGCCTAGTACCCAATAGTTATTTTTTCTGCTCCTCTCTTACCTCCTACCCTCCACCCTCAGGTAGGCCTCAGTGTCTGTTTTTCCCCTCTTACTATTTAGCTCCCACATGTAAGTGAGAACATGTGATATTTGGTTTTCTGTTTCTGCATTAGTTTGCTGAGGATAATGGCTTCCAGTTCATCCATGTTCCTGCAAAGCCTGTGATCTCATTATTTTTTGTGGCTGCATAGTATTCCATGGTGTATATGTACCACATTTTCTTTATCCTGTCTACCACTGATGGGCATTTAGGTTGATTCCATATCTTTGCTGTTGTAAATAGTGTCACAGTGAACATATGTCTGCAACACATGGTACTTACTAACTACTCAATAAATGTCAGCCAAGCAAAGCAGATTCTTGCCCTGATTCTGTCGCTTAGGCGCTGCCCTGTATGATCTTGGTCAAGCTTTTTTGTTTTGTTTTGTTTTCAGCTTTTCTATACTTTGGCTTCGTCATTTTTGAATTGAGAGTAATAATATTCTGCCTTGTTGGAATAATATAAGAATGATATGATAATACCTTTTTATATAATACCTACCAAATATCAGGTGCTGAAAAAAATTTCACTCCTGTTTCTTTCCATGTCTGTCACGAACGCAGAAGCTAGATATTTGCCCTAACACATTAAGTGGAAAGGTAAATAAAACTTATCTGCTTTCCTCTAGCCCTTTCTTTTCAGTCAGGCAATGTTGATTATGACAAGATAATTTTAAGATGTGAGTATATTCATTGAATCTCAGCTATGTAGACTATATAACAGGTAGGTGAAGGCAAAATGGAGCTGATCCTTTTGATAACCTATTTTAAAAATACTGTATGTGTTCTAGATGATACTATACATTCTGACATATTGCATATGAGAATTATTTATTGAAATGCATATTTGAGTCTTTGCCTTGTGTTTTTCCTTGCAAGAGAATAGTGTCCTGCAATATAACTCATGTCTATAACAAAAAGCCTGAATTATTTTACAAAGCTGCCCAGGAAAATTGTTTTTATACCTGGTATAGTAAGTCCTCACTTAATATCGCCCATGGGTTCTTGTAAACTGTGACTTTAAACAAAATGACTATAATGAAACCAATTTTTTTAAATCAATGTTATAAAGAAAGGATGTTGAAGGAAATGACATTATTTAGGGACCTGCCATACATCATTTTGCTTAAAATCACAGTTTTTAAGAACCTATCAACAATATTGTATATTATCTGAAATGATGCACATTCATGATTTTTTTTTTTTTTTTTTGAGACGGAGTCTTGCTCTGTTCGCCCAGGCTGGAGTGCAGTGGCGCAATCTTGGCTCACTGCAAGCTCCGCCTCCCGGGTTCATGCCATTTTCCTGCCTCAGCCTCCCAAGTAGCTGGGACCACAGGCACCTGCCACCACGCCTGGCTAATTTGTTGTAGTTTTAGTAGAGACAGGGATTCACCATGTTAGCCAGGATGGTCTCGATCTCCTTACCTTGTGATCCGCCCGCCTCGGCCTCCCAAAGTGCTGGGATTACAGGCGTGAGCTACTGCGCCCGGCCTGCAATCCTAATTTCTATTTTAAGATACAAATCATAGCTTCAGCCCTAAAGTTATTTAGAATTTACCTAACACGACATGCCAAATACATACAGAACAGCTAGAAAACGTAAGTAATAAAGGCAAGATGTGCCACAGAGCACCTGTGTAGCAAAAAAAAGGAGTTGATAAATGTAGATTAGCCACAGAACTTGAAATCATTGAGCTGTAATTTTTCAGTATAATATTTTTTTATTTCTTAATAGGCAATTAAACAGTATAGTGTTCATACCTCTGGTATGATGTTTAATAGTTACTTTCTCAAAATTCAGTAGTCTTTTAACCAGACAATGTTTAATTGTCTATCTGGGAGGTACCTGCAAGCCAAAATAAGTTTAGAATGCTGCCTCAAAGACATAGGTAAACAGCCAAGAAGAATACCCTTAAGTCCTTATAGGAAAATATTTAATTCATTTTACTCATGGAAGACTATTTTATGTGCTTACTCAGCACTTAATAGTGCATTTTAATGTGCTTGGTGGTGTGTCACTTACCCACAGATCAGAGGTAGCAAGTAACTAGCAAGGAACTGCTGAAGACTAGAACAATAGCAGAATCAAGGATTGACAACTGATAGCATAGGGGAGGCACTGTTCAAAATAGAACTTAAATAAATAACATTCTAGGTCCATTTAGTAGGAGGACAAGTAAACATCTGCAGACCTTGAGAGTTTAATTGGTAATAATGACAATGCTGCGAGCCATCCAAGAAATGTTAAGTTAGGTTAGTTACACTTTATTTTCAAAATGCAGGAGATATCTAATACAGTCTCATAAACATCCTTTACTTTCATGTGTGCTAGGTTATGTTAATCTTTTTACTTATATTATCTAATTTATCTTTAAAATAAACCTGGGGTAGGTTTTATTACGTGTATGCTACGTATGAGAAAATTGCAACCGAGTTTAAGCAAGACATACTTTCACAGCTAATAAGTAGTAGAATCAAGAATTTGAACGTGTTTCTGACTAACTGTAAAAGCACATGCTTTTAGCTATTACGTTGTGGTTCATCCATGCAAATTAAATTATTTTGAGCTTTACAATAATTATTATCCCCATTTGAAACTCAGAAAAGTTAAGTAGCTTAAACAAGATAGTATAGCTATTAAGTAGCAGTAGTAGGATTTTGTTGTTGTTAGTGTTAATTTTTTTTTCCTTGCCTAGAAAATGTACTAATAAGCAACATTTCCAATACTGGATACATTGGGTTTTACCCAAATAATTTTAGGATTATTTAATTATCTACTTTAATTTTTGTTTATAGCATAAGCTTTAACAGCCAAGCTTTTCCCATGGGTTTTTGTTTTTTTTTTCCCCACAAAGCTAAATAACTATGAGACATAAAGAGTTTTGAGATCCTCTGTAAAGGTAAAAGATAACTATAATGAAGCACTTGCTACATTCCAGGTACTGTTCTAACACTTTGTAGGCATTGACTCATTTAATCCTTACAGTTGCTCTAGCCCTGTTTTACAGTGACGAAACTGAAGCACCAAGAGGATAAAAATTTGATCAAGCTTACCCAATCTTAAGTGGCAATGCTGGGATTAAAATCCAGCAGTGGGTCAGGCGTGGAAGCTTACACCTGTAATCCTAGCACTTTGGGAGGCCGAGGTGGGCGGATCACGAGGTCAGGAGTTCGAGACTGGCCTGGACAACATGATGAAACCCTGTCTCTACTAAAATACAAAAATTAGCCGGGTGTGGTGGTGTGCGTCTGTAATCCCAGCTACTCAGGAGGCTGAGGCAGGAGAATCACTTGAACCTGGGAGGTGGAGGTTGCAGTGAGCTGAGATCATGCCACTGCACTCCAACCTGGGCAACAGAGCAAGACTCCTCCTTCTTGAGAGAAAAAAAAAAAAAGTCCAGCAGTATACCTCTGGAATCCAAATACTTGTCTGCTACACCGTATATGCCGCCTTCCCCCCAAATAACTTAGAAGCATAAGTTTTCAAACTTACAGTATTGTCTGCAGAAGCTGACTCCCCTAACCTATATCTTGTTTTGTTTTCTAAATTGATTGAGAATAAGAATTGGCATTACAAAGGACAGAAGAAAAACACATGTAACATTGAATCAATGATTTATTTTGATGGTTAGTGGAATTAAGTGGAAAGCTGTAATTTCGTATTTGTCCACAAGATGGTGAAATTCTCATTAGGTATAATTTCTTGAAACCCATATAAACCCTTAATTTATAATCTGCATTTGGCGCTATTTATTATAAGCACTTTAATTTCTTTTCACAGCCCATCTGCTGGCAAGGCTAAGATTAGAACAGCTCATAGGAGAGTCATGATTTTGAATCACCCAGATAAAGGTAGGTAGAATTCCTATTTTTCATAATATGTATATCAAAATATGCTGTGAATTCCTTTCAGATAAAGTCATTATAAATGATATATAGTTGAGATGGAAGTTTGTGCGCCACACGTATTGTGATTTTTTCCTCATAAATGAGCATTTAGATTGGAGTTCAGTGATTCACACAAGTAGTGGATTTATATTATCTGCTTTCAAGAACTTAGTTGCTGGTTTTTATATATGACTTCCTGAACCCATCTGATGCGCCTACCATTTTTATCAAGAAAAACCAAAAACACAAGTTATGGACTCTTTGGTTGTATAAACTGATTTGGGCATCACAAATTGTATTTATGTAACCTTCAATGTAAAAGCACAAGAGTTAGAGGATTTCCTCCAAATCTGTGAATGTAATATGTCATAGATGATTCTGAATTTCTTAATTTTATTCTGGAAGGCTCTGAGGCTGAGCCATTTGTTTTTAACTGGCCAGGTTTTTAATGTAAATTTATCTTACAGAAAGACAATTATTATAACTTTAACTACACTACAGCTGCTTGAGAGAGAAAGCCCATATGTTCATTGCTGTTTCTGCTTTAAAATAACAGATGGTAGAAAGTTACACTGTATTTCAGAAGTCAAAGGAGGGTGGGGGAGGAAAGTGAAGGGTTTCTTGGATTCTTATTTACAGACTTTCAGTTTCCTAATTATTTCAAAAAAATTAAAAACAAATTTTGGATTCCTCTCCATCCTAACCAGTACCAAAATAAGGCATTCTTTTTCAGCTTTCTCACTTAATTACTTACTATAAAAGTTTTTTTCGCTAAGCATCATCTCTGTTGGTTTTTGCACTTACTATTCTTTAGTGTGAATAAACATGAGAATAAACTTTGAAAAGAGGTTTTGCTAAAAATTTCTGAACAGTTTCAACAGTTACTGAAAGATTCACTCAGCTCATTTACTTTGCATTGTGGGCTATCTTATGAGCCAGTAGTGTTTAAAGAATTACGATTTATTTTGAGATGGTGTATTTATTCGAGGTGGGATTGTTGACTATAGTGGGCTTACTAATATCCTTTAGTCTGGCCCTGTGTGGGGTAGCTGGGTGTGAAAGAATGGACTTCAGAGCAAGGGATCAGCATTTTTCTTTGGCTTCTACCTTCTAGCCAGCATTGAGGCCTTGAACACTCCTTTAACTCCAAATATGAGTTTTATTATTTACAAAATGACAGGATTTATTTCTAAAGTCCTTTTTGTTTGCATGATTTAATAACATTTTATGCCTATTCAATTAATGTAGAGGCTGTACCCTGTGTTTCTGTTCAGATCAGATTTTTAACTTAAGAAAGACGCTTTTAATGTTTTTGGATTATTGTTCCCTCTGAGAATATATTGACAACTGTGGACTTTTTTTCCATATAACTGCTTATTCACCCAAAATTTATAAACATTTGGAGTTTCAGAAAGTTCATGCACTTCCTAAAACCCATCCATATACTCACAGTTAAGAACTCCTGCTCTAGTAAAAGTGTAGTGATAGGAATGTTGGAACTTCTCTCTTTGATGGAGTTGAGAGATGATAGCTCATAAATCTCAAAGTTATCTTTTGAGAAGGAAGATTGTTTTGTTTTCAATGGGAAACTAACAGATTTTAAACAAAAATGCCTCATTGCCTTTGGAAAGCGAAATCCAAGAGTATTTGGGGAAGTATGAGAATGGGCAGCTTTTAATTTTGTTTCTTCTTCTTAGAATCCTTCAACATATTTACTTTAGCCAGGTCACCACTGGGTATTATAGGTAGTTGGAAATACTTAAATCTCATTTCCAGTGCTTCTGAATTCATGAATATGTTTCCCCACCCACCCCCAAGGAACTTTTCTGTTGGTTTTGCTACCAGCTGATAGAACAAGTTTGGAATTTCAAATGTGTGACCAACTATAATTTGTTACACATTTCATTATCAGCTGTGCAAAGAAAGTGACACCAGAAAATTAGGTGTGGGAAATGGCTGAAAATAAATTTTTGTAATTAGTTTTAAATAGGCATTCAGACGTATTTTGGTAAAAAGGAAATTTTTCTTTTTCAATGTAGTGAGATAAAAAATTAATGCAGTAAAAACATCTCGGGTCTTGATCTAACGCTTTCAAGGCTAATATCTTTTAGATTACTGCTTTTCTTAAATTGATGAAGAAAGAGGTTAGTGGTTATGAAATGAGTAGTTTTACAGTAATGCGTAGTGAATATAGAAGGGGAGAGGACAGATTGCTCAGAGATTTCTTACAGGCTGTCTAATGCAGTCTTAATTAATGTGTATTTTGCCTATTCTTACCAGTCCAGTTTGTGCAAGTTAAAAACAGAAATCAAAAGTAAACATTTAGAAAGCTTTATAACATCGCCACGATACCCAAATGTGTGATACTTTTGTACCGTGTAAAAGTATTGGTCCACTACAGATTGGAAATGTTTGAAATATTTAAAAAGTACACCTTTGCCGTAGCTTGAGAGGCACTGATCTAATCAATGCTGCCTCCTAAATCTGGGCTTTCTGCTCTGTCCCGGGGAAAATGTCCTATTAGCTCACCTTCAAGACTTTTAGTGATTAAGAGCTTCCTGTTTCACAAGGCAGCTTGCTGTACTGCTGGACAGCTCTAACTACGAGAAAGTTCTTTCTTGCATTTAGATGAAATCTGCCTGCCCGCAGTGGGGAGATTCTCAACCTTTTCCCACTTATACGCCTTTCAGTAAACACACGGTATTCTCACACTTCCTTATTAGAGTGTTTAAGTCAAAATTAAATATTGGGATTAAAAACAAGTCAAAGTAATTATACTGTTGAATGGATTTTCTCTAATTACTCTCATTGTATAATAAGCTAATTTTTATTTGAAGTCCTGGTAATAATATATTGTAATTTCTTACAGTATATTACATTTAAAAATGTGTTCTAAATATTTAGAAAAAGAAAGAGGTAATCCCCAAGAGTCATCATGGATTCACTAAGAAAAGGTGATGGTTTTTTGATACATTTACTGGACTGTTTGTTTTGGAGGGTTCATCTTTCTTTTCCCTTCATTTCAACATTTTAGATTTAAGGCTTTGTGTTAACTAAATTTTTGGTAAAGAGATAATTTTGTTTTATGCATTGATTTTCCTTGATAAATGCTGAGATCCTTAAAAGTAGAGAACGTGGCTTATTCTTTATAACTTACATGGCTGACACATCATAAACTCTAAATTCATAAGTTTTTTTGGTGAGTAAATGAATTAAACATGGATAAAAACAAGGCAAACACTTGGTAGGTAAAACAGAATTGGGAGCGATAACTAATACATTAAATAATTTCTTAGATTAGATTGATAGGAAACAACCTGACACTAATCTTCCATTTACTCAAAAATTATTTATTTAGCACCTACTATGTGCCAGGCATTGTGCTAAATCTTAAGACAGCTTCAACAAGACAATTAGATCTCTGTCCCCGTGGGATCATGCATTCCAGTGGAGGAGCAGATAAAAAATAAGTAAACCTATTTCAAGTTGTAGCAAGGCAATAAAGGGTATAATGAGCTAAGATATAAAACATAAGAGAGAGGCAACTTTACATAGGATGACTGGGAAAACCTCTGTGAGGAGACGTACAGGATGAGAAGGAGGTAGCTGTGTGAAAAGTGGTAAAGAAAGTAAAAGGGCTAATGTGCAAAGCCTCTGAGGGAGGAAAGAATTTATTGTGCTTAAGGACCTGAAGGAAAATTAGTGTGATAGGAATATAATAGGCAAGTGGAAAGATACCATGAGATAAAGTAGTACCCAGATTTTTAAAACTAGGTATGTATTATGATAATGAAATACTGTGGGTTCTATATAAGATTTTAACTTTGTTCTAAATGCAAAGGGAAGTTACTGGCAACTTTTAAACAGTAGAGTGATATAATTCAGTATACCTTTTAAGAAGTCATTTTTCTTTCATCCTCAATCTCTAATTTTTTATTTTTAAGTATACTTTAATAAAAGTGTAATATATGGGCAGAAAAGTGCACAAATCATAACTATATTCCTTTTTCACTTTGCCAACCTTTGCACTGATGGTGTAAAAATATTGGTGGGTAAAACTGGTGGTGTCTTAACGTTAGTCAAGGCAGTGACACCAATCTATCCATATATATGCATATGGGAAAAATGAATCATGTGATGCCATATGCAAAATTAATTCTTAATGGGTTATAACCTGTTAAAAGAAAAACTTCAGACAAATTTCACAGAGTTTATTTGAGCAATGAATGATTCATGAATTGGGCAGCACTCAGAACCAGAAGAGGTTCAGACGATGCCCTTAACAGCATGAGCAGCAAGCTTTTATAGGCCAGATACAGAAGCAAAGCAGATAAATTACCTGATTGGCTTCAGCTAGGCATCTGCCTTATTTTGCATGGGCATGGTATGATGAAGCATTTACCTTGTTTGAGCATGGTGTGATGAGTTGGCTGCTTGTGATCAGCTGAAACTATCTGTTTGTTATACTTCTAAGTTGGGTTTCAGTTTGTGGAAGTACTAAGTTAGGTCGTAGTTCATTACGTAGGAACTAAGTACAGAGACAGCCCCAGGCTAATGGCATCCTGCTTATTTAATTTAACAAACCTAAATATGAAAGGTAAAACAAACTTCCATATAAAAGAAAACATAGACTTAGGCAAAGATTTCCTATGCATGGCATAAATTAAAGGGGAAAATTTTGCCTCTATTTATGAAAAAAAAATAGCTGGTTATTTTGCCTTTTTTTGAAAGTTGACAAATATTGTTATCAAGGCGCTCTGGCCTCTTAAAAGAAATTGGGCAGCATTCTTTACTTTCTGAACGTTTGTGTAAGATTAGTCTTCTTTCTTTCTTCTTTTTTTTTTTGAGATGGAGCCTTGCTCTGTTGCCCAGGCTGGAGTGTAGTGGTACAATCTTGGCTCACTGCAAACTCCGCCTCCTGGGTTCACACCATTCTCCTGCCTCAGCCTCCTGAGTAGCTGGGACTACAGGCGCCCACCACCACACCCGGCTAATTTCTTTGTATTTTAGTAGAGATGGGGTTTCACTGTGTTAGCCAGGATGGTCTCGATCTCCTGACATCGTGATCCACCCACCTTGGCCTCCCAAAGTGAGATTAGTCTTATTTCTAGGTATTTGTAAGAGTTCACAAATGAAGCCATCTGGGCTTGGAGACTTCTTTGTGGGAAGATTTAAAATTACAGATTCAATTTATTTGTTTTTTTTTTTTTATTTCTTTATTTTTTATTTTTGATACACTCTGTCACTTAGGCTGGAGTGCAGTGGCACGATCTCTGCTCACTGCAACCTCCACCTCCCGAGTTCAAGTGATTCTCCTGCCTCAGCCTCCCGAGTAGCTGAGACTACAGGTGTGTGCCACCACGCCTGGCTAATTTTTGTAGATTATTTAGTAGAGATGGTGTTTCAACATGCTGGCCAGGCTGGTCATGAACTCCTGACGTCAGGTGTTCTGCCTGCCTCGGCCTCTCAAAGTGCTGGGATTACAGGTGTGAGCCACTGCACCTGGCCAATTCAGGTTATTTAAAAGATCCACATCTCTTTCATATTTTTCATTTCTCCTTAATATCATTTTGGTTAGTTTTTTTCTTAGGAATTTGTTCATTTCACCTAAAATTTCAGGTCTATTGTTATAAATGGGTTCATAATATCTTCTTATTACCTTGGTAATGTTTGTAATTACAGTGTTAAGCCACATTTTTATTCCCAATATTAGTAATTTATTTGTATCATCTCTTATTAATCTCTATTTATAAAATAATTTTTTGCATCATTGTTATTTCATTCCTTCCACTATCTTTGAGTTTATTTGCTGTTCTTTTTCTAATTTTTTGAAATGAATAGTCAGATCACTGGTTTCGGCTGTCATTCAGTTCAAAATGCTATAATTTTCATTATGATTTTTTTCTTTGACGTGTGTTATTTGACATGCATTCCTTCATTTTTTAACAATAGAGGGTTTTGTAGTTATCTCTATAGTATTGCTTTCTAGTTTAATTCCATTTGGGAAGAGAACATACTCTGATTTCAATAATCTAGCACATGGTCAATTTTGGGAAAAATTTGTGATCACTTGAACAGAATATATATTCTGCAGTTACTCGATGCAGTCTTCTAGATATGTGAGTAAAGTTTGTTGACTGTATTGTTCAGATCTTCTGCATTCTTACTATTTCTTGTCTGCCTACTCCATTATCTGTTAAGATAGGGGTAAAACCTCCTACAGTGATTGTGGATTTGTCTGTTTCTTCATTTAGGTTTTTGTTTGTTTATGGTGAAAAGGATTTTGGGGGCAAATGATTTAGGATTGTTATATCTTACATATGTATTTCTCCCTTGTTTTAAATATCTCTCATTGTTTATAGTAGTGCTTTTTGCCATAAAGCCTACCTTATCGAAAATATGTATAGCTGTACCAACTTTCATTTGGTTAGTGTTTACATGGTATATCTTTTTTCCATCTTTTTATTTTCAGCCTTTTTGTAACTCGCTTGTTGGTTTGTCTCTTGCAAGCAGCATGCAGTCGTTTTAAGTGTGACAATTTTAGACTTTTAATGTAACTATTCAGTCCTTTTACATTTAATGTAGTTTACTGGTATTTGAATATATACATACACACATATACACACACACACACATATATGTGTGTTACTTTTTGTTTTCTATTTGACTCACCTATATTCCTTTTTCTGATCCTTGACTTTTAGCTGGTTCTGTTTTTTAAAAATTTTATACTTTTTTCTTTAGTAACTTGATAGATACATTTTTTTAAAAGACAATTTATTTTGGGAGGCCTGGGCAGGAGGATTGCTTGGGCTCAGGAATTCAAGACCAGCCTGGGCAACATAGCAAGACCCTTTCTCCAGTAAAAATTTTAAAAAATTAGCTGGACAGGGTGGCACATGCCAGTTGTTCCAGCTGCTTGCGAAGCTGAGGTGGGATGATTGCTTAAGCCTGAGAGATGGAGGCTACAGTGAGCTATGATCATGCTACTGTACTCCAACCTAGGTGACAGAGTGAGACCCTGTCTCAGAGAAAACAAAACTGTTTCTTTAGTGACTGTCCAAAGAATACAGAATACTCTCTTGACTTACTACAGTCTGAAATAAAATATTACTTTGGCCACTCCTCAAGTAATACTAGGACTATTAATTTTTTCCAGTTCATTGTTCTTTCTTCTACACTGTCTAATTTCCTCTTAAACTATCTATTAAGCTCTTAATGTCATTTCTAAAATTTCCAGTTGATTCTTTTTTATGAAATCCAATTCTCTGTAATTTTACGTATCTTTTCCATCTTTCCTCTGTTTTCTTAAATATATTACTCATAGTTATTTGGTTTTCAGGCCTTCTGTTTGTATGCAAAGTAATTTTTTTGAATGCCATACATTTTGTATGAAAGGAACAGTTTTCAAACTTTTTTGTCTCAGACCAAAAAAGACTTTATATGGATTCTATCTGTGAGTATTTACAGTAATAGAAATTAACACTGATAAATTGTTTTCTTTTTCTTTTTCTTTGTGTTCACTGAGACAGGGTCTTGTTCCATTGCCCAGGCTGGAGTGCAGTGGTGTGATCACAGCTCACTTCAGCCTTGGCCTCTCAGACTCAAGCAATCCTCTCACCCTAGCCTCTCAAGTACTTGAGACAATAGGTGTGTGCCAACATACCCAGCTAATTTTTTATTTTTATCTTTGTATAAATGGACTCTCACTATGTTGCCCAGGCTGGTCCCTAACTCCTGGACTCAAGCAGTCCTCCCACCTTGGCCTCTCAAACTGCTGAGATTACAGGCATGAGCCACTATGCTGGCCTAAAACTGAGAAAGTTTAAATGTACCTATTAATTCATTCTAAAATATTAAACTTGTTATATATTAATATAGATAACATAATCTTTATAAAAATTTATCTTTTCCACGATAAAATTTTTGAAGACTAATGAGTAAAGTGATATTGTTTTACATTTTCGCACACCTCTTTTAATGTCTGGCTTAACAGAAAATACCCTGATATTTATATCAACCTCTACATTCATTCTCTTGTGATATGTTGTTTTGTTTAAATTTATGAAGAAAATACGACTTCACACAAATAGGTAGTTGGGAAAGGAAAGAGTATTTTATTCGTCTTTTTAGTTAATTGCAGATATTCTTCCTTGCTACTAAACCAGAACTCAACAAGTGGTAGTTTCTTAAAGATTAGTTGCATTTTGGAACCTGAAACCATGCCAATGAACTTTCAAAGTCTATTATATTAAAATCCATTGGTCTGTCTTTTACTTTGAATTTTTTTTTCCCATCTGTGATTTTGTAACATCATTAATTGGTCATTTGGGAAATACTGCTTCGCTGAGAGTTACAAATCATCCAAATGTTGGTGTATTTCATTTTATCAGTATTTCTAAAGATGTGGTCCCCACACTGTCAGCAGCTTCCCCTGGGCACTTGTTAGACATGCAAACTCTTAGGTTCCACCCTAGACCTACTTAAGCAGAAAACCTGGGTTTGGGGCCTAGCATTTTGTGTTTTATGAAGCCCTCCAGTTGATTCTAATGTACACTAATGTTTGAGAACCACTGCTCTAAGGGTTCCAACTGGGTTTCTGGGGTGTTCGGTGGGGTCCCTATGCGTGGCAGGTTCTGATCTCTAATCACAGTCTCCTTAGCATTTTGAAACTTCTGAAAACTTTTCAGAAGCTTCTTGCTTTTTTCAGAAACTTTCTACTTTGCTTCTACCCTGTACAAGTTCAGAACTTTGGTATATACTTAGAGGGAAAAATCAGCTGTGTATCAGGCTCTATTTTCAAACTTGCCTTTTTCAGTTGAGTTCTAAATCTTTGAGTCTACAATTTTTGTCTTAGTAGCTTGTGAGACTGCAAGAAGCCTTGCCTGCCCCCAGCAGCAGACTTCTTGTGTCCATTGCCCATACTTTTAATTTCTTGCCTTACACCAAGAATCATCAAATAATCTAAGGGAAAAAGCAATTTCAGAATGTCATTTTACCTCTCTAAGTTTCCTCCCCTTCCGGAATCTTCGGACCCTCAAGCCATGGTTTTCTTAGAAGTTTCTTTATAACACTAATTCAACAGGTGGGGTTTTTTAGTGGTTGTTTCATTTTTGTTGTGAATTTTGTCTGGCTTTTTTTAGTTGCTTTTAATGTGAGCATCTAACACACTACTCCATCATAACCAAAAGCAAAAGTACAGAAAGTTACTTTTGAGACAGTAGGACAAATTAATTGGCTAGCCGGTCATCCAGGAGGCTGGTACAGTAATCTGAGTGAGAAATAATGATGACCTAGTTTAGGAGGGAGACAAGAAAGTGAATTTGACTTATGTTTTTAGAAACAGAAGCAACAGTTACTGCTGCTTGATTTGATACAGGAAATTTAGTATTTCCTGTTGATTTCTGAGTCAAAAAATTAGGTAGATGGTGGAGCTATTTACTGAAATGGGGATGATCTAGAGTGGACAGGTGATTGTAAACAGGTTTAGGAGAAAAAAAATACTGTCTTGATGTTAAATGAATTAGTCAGTAGATTGTCCAAGTGGAAATGGAGAATAGGAATTGAATAAATTACTCTAGAGTTCAGAGAAGCAGACTGGACTTAAGAATCGTCAGTTTAAGATGGTGTTGAAACCAGCCTTAAGAGGTCATGAAAAGTGAAAGTATGGATAAGAAATAGGAGGAAAAAACCCCGAGGATCCAGGTCTAAGGAACCAAACACTTTTATAGATCAAGTTAGAAAAGGGGAAATCATCCAAGGGGACAGAAGGAAAAAAATGTAAGGAGAAAATGATACCATAGAAGCTAAGAAAGGAATATATTTAAGGAAACCAAGTGATCAACTGGGCTGAATGCTGCTGTGAGAACCATTAAAATAAGGATAGAGAGGAGGGTCCAGAGTATTTTTTCCACATTGGAAGACTTTGATGACCTTAAAAAACAGTTTTAATTGGTGCAGGGCTAAGGAGTGAAAAGATGCGGAAGTTGAGTTGGCTTATATACACAGCTATTTTGAGAAGTTTTGTGAGGAAGAGGAAGAGGAAGAGTAATTTTTAGCAGGTTTGTGTGTCAATGGAAATGATCAACTAGAGAAGGTGATGATTTCGAAGAGATTAAATTTTGGGGGAAATAAATGTAATGTTTTAAGTCTCAAAAGTCAATTGTATAACTGTGGGACAGAGATTTGGCAGTGTTTCACGTGGAAAAGAGCCATGGGACATGTATTTGATCTCAAGGCCTGTAAGATTCAACAGCATAAAAGCTGCTAAAAATTTTATGCAGTCCTAAGCTGCATAAAGGACACATAGTATCTTTATTAAAGACCAAATATTACTGCAATCTTCTGTATTTATTTGTTATGCATTCATTCAATTAATATTTATCAAGCTGTACTGAGCTAGGCATTTAGATCTTATCTAGAATTTTGTGTCTGTTTCTGGATCCCAGATTTTTTAAGGATACTGACAAACCAAATACTACTTAGAGGAAATTGAACAGGATCATGAGGTGTCTGGAAACAATGTCATATAAGCAATTATTCATTCAACAAAATTTATTGAGTACTTAATGTAAGCCAGATAATGCACTAGATACTGAAGAAGATAACCAAAGACCTTGCTGTTATGAATCTTATATTCCACTGTGAGAGACAATAGTAGATAGGTAATTGGTAGTTGAAAAATGGCCACAGATTCTTCATAGCTCCTCCCACCAAGAGGTGGTCTGATTTTTCACCCATTGTATTCAGGATGGCCTTTGTCATTTGCTTTGACCAATAGAATATAGCAAAAAATGACATGTGATTTCTGAGCCTAGGCCTCAAGAAGCATTGCAGCTTCAGCTCTTACCTTCTTAGCTCCTTGAGTCCACCAAGTGAAGAAGACTAAGCTCTCCTCCTGATGGAAGAAAGACCAAGTAGAGAGAGGCCTAGCTATCCCAGCTTAGGCCCTAGTGAGGACATCCTGGACCACCCAGCTCAGAAGAACCACCCTACCAATCCACAGAAAAGTGAGAAATAAAAAGAACATTGTTGCTTTTAGCCACTAAGTTTTGGGGTGGTTTGTTTTGCAGAAAAGGCTGATATAAAAAATGTCCATGATGTCATGGATCATAAGTGCTTTGAAGAAAAAGCAGAGCATGAGTTAGAGAATGGCAGCTGGAGGGGAGGCGGTTGCTGATTTACTTACAGCCTTCTTAGAAATTCTCTCTAAGGAGATAATATTTGAGTAGAGACCTAAGGCAGTAAGTCATGCAAAATGAAGAAAGAATATTTCAGGCTGAAGAAACACCAAGTGCATAGGTCCTGAAATGAGAACATATGGTTTGTTTCTGGAATTATAAGCAGATCAGCTGGAGCATAGGAAGCAAAAGGGAGAGTGATAGGAAATACAAATGGAGAGGAAGCCCAAGTCTAAATGATGGAGTGGCTTGCAAGCCATACTACAAACTACAGGTTTTACTTTTAGGCATTATGGGAATGCTATTACCTGTTTTGCAGTATTAGGAAGACTATTTTGGCAGCTATGAAGCAAATAGGGAGTCAAGAGTGGAAGCAAGGAAGTCACTAGAGAAAACTGTAGTAATCCAAGAGAATGATACTGTTTTGGATGAGGGTTGTTGTAGTAGAGGAGGTAAAGAGGGGGAAAAAAAAGGTCTAGGCCAGGCACGGTGGCTCATTCCTGTAATCCCAGCACTTTGGGAGGCCGAGGCGGGCAGATCACCTGAGGTCGGGAGTTCGAGACCAGCCTGACCTACATGGAGAAACCCCATCTCTGTTAAAAATACAAAATTAGCCGGGCATGGTGGCTGTAATCCCAGCTACTCAAGAGGCTGAGGCAGGAGAATCACTTGAACCCGGGAGGCAGAGGTTGTGGTGAGCCAAGATCTAGCCATTGCACTCTAGGCTGGGCAACAAGAGCGAAACTCCTTCTCAAAAAAAAAGGTCTAATTCAAAATATATTTTGAAGGAACACCCAACAAAGCTTATGAATCAGGCGTAAGAAAAAATGAGGAAAGATGACTCCTAGGTTTTTGGCCAAAGCAATGGTTAGAGAAAAAGAAAATTTGCTATACTGAGAAACTTAGAGGGGATCTATGCAATATCAAATACTTAAAATGTGGCATGTATATGTGAAGTCCCTCTTCTATGCCTCTATGAGGACAGAATTATGTTCACTGAGAAGAAACTAAGTAGTGAAAATTTGACCCCCATAAGGAAGACTTTTCTTCTAGCTGGAACGTAAGACATCAGTCAGCTAGTAATTAATTGAGGCTTTCTGGAAGTGGGTAGAACAGGGTACTCTTCTAGGCACTGGAGCTACAGCAATGGAAAAAGTGATGGCAGATAGAGGCAGCAAAGGTAATTTGATTGAAAACTACTAGAAAGCAACTTATTAGGGATGTCATAGAAGGAATTCATTTATTGGGTAAGAGGTAGAACCTTTTCAGACCCTTCCAACTCTGGGTTTCTGTGATTCTCTAATGATCTGATAAACCAAATCAGACTCAAATATTTTTCTTCAGATCCCCTTGTCTCTACATTATTTTTTTAATGCTATATTGAGATATAATTCACATACCATACAATTCAATTCATCCATTTAAGGTATACAGTTCAGTAGTTCTGGTATATTCTCAGACATGTGCAAACATCACACTCAATTTTGGAACATTTTCATCACCTCAGGAACAAACCCCTTTAGCTATTGTCCCCTCATCTTCCTGTTCTCAGTTCAGTTCCATTGATCAGTCTGTCTGTCCTTGTCCTAGTACCACACTGTCTTGATTACTGTTGCTTTGTAGTAAGTTTTAATATTGTGAAATGTGAGTCCTCCTACTTTATTCTTATTTTGTAGAGTTGTTTTGGCTGTTCTTGGTCCTTCCATAATAATTCCATATGAATTTTAGAACCAGCTTCTCAATTTCTACAAGGAAATCAGCTGAGATTTTTGATAAGGATTGCATTAAACCTGTAAATTAGACTGGGGAATTTTGCCATTTTAACAGTGTTAAGTCTTCTGATCCACAGAGACATGATGTTTTTCTGTTTATTTAGATCTTAATTTCTTTCAATAGTGTTTTGTAGTTTACAGGTCTGAGTTTTGGACTTTTGTCAAGTTTATTCCTGTTTTATTCTTTTTAATGCTATTGTGAATGAAATTATTTTTATAATTTTATTTTCAGGTTGTTTATTATAAATGTATAGAAATACAATTAAGTTGTATATTGATCTTTTATCCCACAACCTTGCTGAACTTATTTATTAGGTCTAATAGTTATTAGTGGATTCTTTAGGATTTTCAGTATACAAGATCATGTCACCTATGAATAGTGATAGTCTTACTTCTTGCTTTCCAATCTGGATGTCTTTTTCTTTTTTAAGCTCATTAGACTGGCTTGAACCTCCATTATAATTAAGAACAGACATCCTTGTCTTGCTTCTGATCTTAGGGAAAAGCATCCAGTCTTTGCTCATTCAGTCTGTGGGTTTTTTATAGATGCTTTTTATCTACAAACATACTAACACTTAGAGAACTTCTCTCTATTCCTAGTTTGCTAGGTGCTTTTTTCACGAAAGGGTGTTGAATTTTGTCAAATGCTTTTTCTCCATGTATTGAGATCATTATGAATATTTTATTTTCTTTTGATGAGATTGGCTATATTTATTTTTTGGTGGTTAAACCAAACTTGCATCCCTGTGTTAAATCCCACAGGGATGCAAGGTTTATAATTCCTGCATCCCTTGGTTGGTTGTGGTTTATAATTCTTTTTATATGTTGCTGGGTTTGGTTTGCTAGTATTGTGTTTTAGTATCTTTGCATCCACACTTATAAGATATATTGATCAGTAGCTTTCTTATGATATCTTTGTCTGGTTTTGGTGTGAAGATAATGTAGGCTTTACAAAATAAATTAGGAAATGTTCTTTCTTTTATAAGCCATCAGGGGCTGGGCTTTTCTTTGTGGGTAGTTTTTTGTTTACTGATTCAGTCTCTTGTTACAGGAATATTCAAGTTGTCTCTTCTTGAGTCAGTATCAGTAGTTTGTATCTTAGGAGCTTGTCCATTTTCTCTAAATTATGTAATTTATTGACATACAGTTGTTTCTCTTCTTTTTCCATTGTCTTAGGTTGAAGGTTAAGTTATTGATTTGAACTCTTTTTTTTTTTTTTTTGAAACAAGGTCTCATTCTGTCACCCAGACTGGAGTGCAGTGGCACAGTCATAGCTCACTGCAGCCTCGACCTCCCAGGCTTAAGTGATGCTTCCACCTTAGCCTCCTGAGTAGCTGGGACTACAGGCACATGCCACCTTGCTCAGCTAATTTTTGTATTTTTTGTAGAGATAGGGTTTTGCCCTGTTGCCCAGGCTGGTCTCAAATTCCTGAGATTAAGTGATCCGCACCCCCGTCACCTCCCAAAGTGCTGGGATTACAAGTGTGACCCACTGTGCCCAGCCATCTTCCTTTTTAACATAGACACTTACAGCAATACATTTCTCTGCGCACTGCTATCGCGGTGTCCCATGCGCTGTGGGTGGTGTTATTCATGTTTAATATCATTCTATTATGGTCGGAGAATACAGTGTATTATTTCTGTCCTTTTCAACTTACTAAGGTTTGTTTTATGGCCTATTATATGCTCTGTCCTGGAGAATATCCTCTGTGCATTTGAGAAAAATTGCGTATTCTGTTGTTGGGTAGTGTTCTATAAATATGTGTTAGGTCTTGTTAGTTTATAGTATTAAGTCTTCTGTTTCCTTGTTGATCTTTTGTGTGGTTGTTCTGTTATTGAAAGTGGGGTATTAGCTAGTGTTTATTCTTCATTTCTTAGTTTGTTTTTGCTTTGGTTGGTTTTTGCTTCGGTTGGTTTTTGCTTCATATATTTTGGTGCTCTATTGTTAGGTGCACATATGTTTACAGTTGTTTCATCTTCCAGATTGATTGGCCCATTTTTCATTACGGAGTGTCCCTTTTTGTCTCTAATAACGTTTTTGGTTTCAAAGTTTACTTTGTCTCATTAGCCACTCTAGCTTTTCAGTGATTGCTGCTGTCAGGATATGTCTTTTTCCATCCTTTTACTTTCAGTATTTTTGTCTTCAAATCTAAAGTGTGTCTCCTGTAGAGAACATATAGTTGGCTCATGTTAGTTTGCTTTTCTTCTATTTTTTAATAGAAACAGGGTCTTGCTATATTGCTCAGGCTAGCCTCAAACTACTGAGCTCAAGTGATCCTCCTGCCTCCCAAAGTGCTGGGATTATAGGCATTGAGCCACTGCACCTGGCTGGATCATGTTGTAATTTAATCCAGTCTGACAGCCTTTGCCTTTTGATTGGGATTGTTTAATCCATTCTCATTTAGTGTTGTTATTTATTATTTACTTTTATTTCAGTAGTTTTGGGGGAACAAGTGGTGTTTGGTTTGCATGGAAAAGCTTTTTTGTGGTGATTTCTGAGATTTTGGTGCACTCATCGCCCAAGCAGTGTACACTGTACCTAATGTGTAGTCTTTCATCCCTCATCTCCCTTTTCTCTCTTTCCCCCCAAGTCTCCAAAGTCCATTATATCATTCTTATGCCCTTGTGTCCTCATAGCTTAGCTTTCACTTATAAGTGAGAATATACAAATGTCTGGTTTTCCATTCCGGAGTTACTTTGCATAGAATAATGGTCTCCAATTCCATCCAGGTTGCTGCAAATGCCATTATTTTATTTCTTTTTATGACTGAGTAGTATTCCATTATATATATGTACCATATTTTCTTTATCCTCATGCTGGTTGATGGGCATTTAAGCTGGTTCCATATTTTTGCAATTGTGAATTATGCTGCTATAAATGTGTGTGCAAGTGTCTTTTTCACATAATGACTTTTCCTGTGGAAAGATACCTAGTAGTGGGATTGCTGGATCAAATGGTAGATCTTTTACTTCTTTAAGGAATCTCCATACTATTTTCCATAGTGGTTGTACTAGTTTATACTCCCACCAGCAGTGTAACAGTGTTTGCTTTTCACCACATCCACGCCAACATGTATATTTTTTTTTGATTTTTTAATTATGGCCATTCTTGGAGGAGTTAGATGGTATGGCATTGTGGTTTTGATTTGCATTATCCCTGATAATTAGTGGTATTGAGCATTTTTTTAAATATGTTTGTTGGCCATTTGTGTATATTCTTTTGAGAATTGTCTTTTCATGTCCTTAGCCCACTTTTTGATGGGATTATTTATTTTTTTCTTGCTGATTGGTTTGAGTTTCTTGTAGATTCTGTATATTAGCCCTTTGTCAGATACACAGTTTGTGAAGATTTTCACCCACTCTGTGGGTTGTCTGTTTATTCTGCTGATTATTTCTTTTGCTGTGCAGAAGCTTGACTGAAAGCTTTTATTATGAATGTGTGTTGAATTTTCTGTACCTATTGACATGATTTTGTATTTATTTTGGCTGGGCATGGTGACTCACGCCTGTAATCCCAGCACTTTGGGAGGAGGCGGCGGCAGTGAGCCAAGATCTAGCCATTGCACTGCAGCCTGGGCAACAAGAGAGAAACTCCGTCTCAAAAAATAAATTAATAAATATATATTTATTTTTTATTCTGTTAATGTGGTAAATTACATCGATTAATTTTTGAATGTGTAAGCCAGTCTTGCATTCCTGATATAAACCTAACTTGGTCGTCATATCTAGTCTGATTTGATAAGTAAATATTTTGTTTGTTTTGCACCTGTGCTCATGAGAGATCTGAGTCTGTGGTTTCCTTGTGACATTTTCATTAGGGTTTGTTATCAAAGATATGTTAGCCTCATAAAAAGAGTTTAAAGTGTTTTCTTTCTTTTCTGTTTTTTGGAAAAATTCAACAAAATCATGGCCAGGATTTTTATTTATGGGAAGGTTTTTAATTACATATTACTTTCTTAAATATTCTTTTGATTTTCCATTTCTTCTTATTAATTTTGAAAGGTTTTCTTTTTCTTGGAATTTATCTTTTACATTTTTACATGCTCTGACATGAAGTTGATTAGTTTTTTAGAGAACTAATCTTTCCCTGTGTTGATTCTCTCTCGAATGCTAATTTCTATTGTGATATCTTCCTTGATGCATGAGTTATTTAGGAGTATATTGATTAATATTCTAACATTGGGATCTTCTATATGTGTTTAATTCTACTATGGTCAGTTAACAGACTCTGTTTCAATGTTTCTCAAACTCCGTGTTGGAGGACTTTGTTTTTTTCTCTCAATCTCTGGTGAACTGACAGCTTTTGTAAAATACAATGAAAATGAAATTATGAGAAAATTGAAGAAAAAAGTATGTATGTAAGATCCAGGTTTTACAGGGGTACACTATTATTTCAAACAGGTATATTTTCTAAACACTTAATCTCAATTTCCAAATCTATATATGGTCTAATAGCAGTTGTAAGTCAACCTTCATCCATGGAACACACTTTAAATAGCACCGTTTATTGTTATTTTAATCTTTGAAGTTTGTTGAGACTTGCTTTATAGCCTAGCACATGATCAGTTACAGTAAATGTTCCATGTGCAGTTTAAAAAAAGATACGTTCTGCACTTGTAGGGTGGAATGTTGTATGTGTGTCAGTTAAATCAAGTTTGTTGATGTTATTTAACTTCGGTGTTCTTACTCTTTCATTTTGTCTACTTGTTTTATGCATTATTGGGAAGAGGCATCACTCACTAAAATTGTAGATTTGTGTGTTTCTCCTTTTGGTTCTCTCCTTTTTTTCTTTGCATATTTTGAGGCTATCTTATTAGGTATATTCAGATTTACAATTGCTTTCTCTTACCAGTAGACTGACCCTTGTAACACTGTGAAATTGCCTGTTTTATTTTTACATTTTACCTTAAAATGTACTTTATCTCATAATTAGTATAACAATGTCAGCGTTATTTTTGATAGTGTATTTTTTTTCTATTTCTTAAAAGTATAGTCTCAACAATATATAGTCTGCTGGATTTTTATTAATCAACTTTATTGAGATATAATTTATATAGAATAAAATGCACCCGTTTAAATGCACAACTTGATAAGTTCTGGCAAATATATATGTGCGTGTAACCACTAACAGTCAAGACATACACCATTTCCATAAGCTCCAAAGGTTCCTTTTTGCCCCTTCCCATTGCCAGTCCCTCCCCACAGCCTGAGTAATCACCATTCTTCTTTCTGCCATAGACTATAGATTAAACATGTCTTTTCTAGAGTTTCGTATATATGGAATAGTATGATATACTCTTCTGTGTCTGGCTTCTTTGAAGGAAAAAAGCAGTGCAGAATGTGCATTTCCGTTATCTCCAGTATCTTGGCCCTCAAGACCTGACTGACTTGGTAGCCCTCCAGTGCTTTTATACTGATGTGTTTATATTTTATTTAGCTCTTCTAGTTGGGTGTCAGTGGGAGAGTTGGTCTTAAACATGATGGTTCACAATAGCCAGAAGCAAAAGACCTCTGGCAATATTTAGTGGTAGAAGTACAAAGATACAGAAATACCAAGGATGAAGTTGAGTGTTCTAATTAAATGGAACCCACTGAATTCCGCCAGAAAACTGAGAGGGGTTGAAGAGTGTTTTTTTTTTTTATTCTTTTTCTTTTTTTTCTTTTTTTTTTTGGAGATGTGGTCTCACTCTGTCACCCAGGCTGGAGTGCAGTGGTGCGATCAAGGCTCACTGCAGCCTCAACCTCCTCGGCTCAAGTGATCCTCCACCTCAGCCTCTCCAGTAGTTCAGACTACAGGTGTGCACCACCACACCCAACTGATTTTTTAATTTTTTGTAGAGACAGAGTCTTATTATGTTGCCCAGGCTGGTCTCAGACTCCTGGGCTCAAGTGATCCTCTCACCTCACCCTCCCAAAGTGCTGGGATTACAGGCGTGAGCCACTGTGTCCAGCCAAGAGTATTTTGTTTTTGTTAAATTTAGGGTATGCATCCTATCCTATGTTATCAGTCAGGATTTACTGCCAGCAACTAGGTATTTTAACCAGGAGAGCATTTAGTACAGGTTACATGTTGTTGGAAGATCTGAAGGAGCAAGTTCTACACTTGGCCTACAAGAATCATTCCTAAACAATTACAGAGCTACTCTGTCAGGGAAGCTGCTGCCTCACAGGCTGCCACTAGAACTGTGGGAGAAGCACAGTTGCTGCCACCACTATACCACACTCTTGCTTACTAGTAGTAGTAATGATAAAGAGGTGCAGCAAGAAAGCCTTTCCTTCATTTCAGCCTTCCAAGTCTCACAAGAATGGCTCTAATTAATGGAACCTAATGTGAATCAAACACTACTTGAAGAGACTGTAAGAATTGTAGTTTTGGGCTGAGGAACTTTTCCAACTATTTAAGAGGTAGAATGAGGGTCGCAAGAACCAGTCCAAAATGTCTACCATGTACATAAATTAAAAGCCCTCTAACTTAGAGTGAGTGGTAGAGAATTCAACATTATTCTGAATAAATTGTCATGTCATTTTTTCCCTCTAACATTGCTATCAATAAGTATAATATTTAATAAGACTTTCTATCATCTGTGCCTTAGATTTTTTTCCAGCTGCTGAGTGAGCATATTATGGCCTATGATTTAAATACCCAGAATGCATATCAATTAAAGGTTATGTTTAAGTTCAATTAATATTTTAATATTTGCTGAGGATATCCAAGACATTGAGGACATCACCCTGATAACTCTAAGAATTTAAACAGCTTACCACATTGATGTTACCTAATTCCTGATTGCTAGATTGTCTTCAAAGATAATCATGAAATCAACATATTTCATAACCAAGTGCTTTAAACTTTTATAAGCTTTCTTTGTAACTCTTATAGCATATTCAAGGACATACTATGATGATATATTCCATAAGTGTTTATAGCAATTCAGATCTTGATATGAAAATGTCAGTTGCATCCTCAAGGGCAAAGAGGTAAATATAGCTTTCTCCAGCATTACCCTTTCTACCACAACACCATGTTTGTTGATCTATTTTCTTTGCTTTCTTTTCCCTTCATAAGTTGGGTGGTATGGTGTCAATAAAAGGCCGGAAAAAAGTCAGGACAATTTACACCAATACTAGCTAGATGCTTTTTGGTTTGTTGTAAGCTACTGAGACCTTATGATATTTTCAGCAGCTATAGATGGTTTGCACTTAAGGGGAGAATACAAAATAAAAAACACAAAGAGACTGGTGAGCTGTAATATGATTGTTAGTCTGAGCATTAAACAATGACAGTATTCAGGACTAGAAGTTAGAAGGTGTATGATGTTTAGCTTTCATGTGACAGTTTGGTGCTAGTATTTTTGTATGTCAAATAGGTTCTGTTTGTGATTTACAATGTTTCTGCATTTGAAATTCACCTGAATTTTCCTCTTGCTGTTTGCATTAGAAAGAATTCATTGCAAAGAACTCTAAAAAAGAACTGAATTAATTTTATTTTTCGCAGTGTAAATCCAAAACTACACTCTGTAAATATTCTAATAGAATCATTTCAGAGAACAAAAAATTTCTTTTGACATTATTTTTATCTCTCATTTATTAATATTAGATCATTTATCTCTATTAAGTAAATAGGTTTTTAGCACTGGATAGTACATAGTTGCCTTTTTAAACATGCATTTCATTTTTGTGACATCATAAGACTTGATTGATACTTTAAAAGACCCCTTGGATTGATTTAGCTTCTTCAAAAAGATACCCGTTTTCACAGATGAATGTGTCTTTAAGAAAAAAAAAAAAAAGTCATGGAAAAGACTGTAATTTTATTTGCCTAACCATCCACTTAATTTTAGAAAATTCTCTGGTCAAATACTTGAAAGGTGAATGTCTGACCAGTGCAATAGTTGAATGTTGTTCAAGTTATTCCTGATTATAATTTTCTTTCATCATTTTTCTCAGAGGTTTTTTTTTATTGTTGATAGTTGTAGGACTTCACTAATCAAGTTTAATTTATACTGTTTTGATTTCTAGTTAGCTTATAAAATAATTTGTCAGAGGATTAATGTGTGAGACAATATCAAAAAAGAGTATTTTTATATTTTGGGGACTTTAAAGTACGTCAATGATGAAGTGTATTTTAATTCATTTTTCTTTGTTCTCTCAGGTGGATCTCCTTATGTAGCAGCCAAAATAAATGAAGCAAAAGACTTGCTAGAAACAACCACCAAACATTGATGCTTAAGGACCACACTGAAGGAAAAAAAAGAGGGGACTTCAAAAAAAAAAAAAAAACAAAGCCCTGCAAAATATTCTAAAACATGGTCTTCTTAATTTTCTATATGGATTGACCACAATCTTATCTTCCACCATTAAGCTGTATCACAATAAAATGTTAATAGTCTTGCTTTTTATTATCTTTTAAAGATCTCCTTAAATTCTATAACTGATCTTTTTTCTTATTTTCTTTGTGACATTCAACATTTTTAAGATTTTTGTTATGTTCTAAATTCCCCCCTACACACACACACACACACACACACACACACACGCAAAAAGTATGATTATCAAGAATGCAATTGGGATTTGTGAGCAATGAGTAGAACTTCTCTTATTGCTTGTATTTGTACCCTCATTGTCTATTTTTTTTTTCAGGGAATTTGGGACTCTGTATAAGGTGTTTTAAATGTCTTGAGAACAAGCACTGGCTGATACCTCTTGGATATATGATCTGAAATGTAATGGAATTTATTAAACGGTGTTTAGTAAAGTAGGGGTTAAGGACTTGTTAAAGAACCCCGCTCTCTCTGAGACCCTATAGCTAAAGCATGAGGACTTGGAGAGCTACTAAAATGATTCAGGTTTACAAAATGAGCCCTGTGAGGGAAGGTTGAGAGAAGTCTGAGGAGTTTGTATTTAATTATAGTCTTCCAGTACTGTATATTTATTCATTACTCATTCTACAAATATTTATTGACCCCTTTTGATGTGCAAGGCACTATCGTGGGTCCCCTGAGAGTTGCAAGTACGAAGCAGTCATGGATCATGAACCAAAGGAACTTACATGTAGAGGAAGGATAAATCACATAAATAGTGAATACTGTTAGATACAGATGATATATTTTAAAAGTTCAAAGGAAGAAAAGAATGCGTTAAACACTGCATGAGAGGAGGAATAAGTGGCATAGAGCTGGGCTTTAAAAAAGAAAAATAATCAGAGATACCATATGATTGGTGAGGTGAGTGTTATTTCTTCTGAGATGAGAATTAGCAGAAATAGATATATCAATTGGAGTGATTAGAGTGCAGGGTTTCTGGAAAGCAAGGTTTGGACAGAGTGGTCATCAAAGGCCAGCCCCGTGACTTACACTGCATTAAATTAATTTCTTAAAACATAGTCCCTGATCATTATCACTTTACTATTCCAAAGGTGAGAGAACAGATTCAGATAGAGTGCCAGCATTATTTCCCAGTATTCCTTTACAAATCTTGGGTTCATTCCAGGTAAACTGAACTACTGCATTTTCTGTATCTTAAAATACTTTTTAGATATCCTAGATGCATCTTTCAACTTCTAGCATTCTGTAGTTTAGGAGTTCTCAACCTTGGCATTGTTGACATGTTAGGCCAAATAATTCTTTTTTTGTGGGAGGTCTCTTGTGCGTTTTAGATGATTAGCAATAATCCCTGACCTGTTATCTACTAAAGACTAGTCGTTTCTCATCAGTTGTGACAACAAAAATGGTTCCAGATATTGCCAAATGCCCTTTAGAGGACAGTAATCGCCCCCAGTTGAGAACCATTTCTGTAAAACTTTAATTACTGTTTTTTCTTTTGGTTTATAAAATAATGATCCTGAATTAAATTGATGGAACCTTATAGTCAATAAAATATGGTTCTTGCTTTAAAGTCCCCATACATGTCCTACTAATTTTCTCATGCTTTAGTGTTTTCATTTTTCTCCTGTTATCCTTGTACCTAAGAATGCCATCCCAATCCCCAGATGTCCACCTGCCCAAAGTCTAGGCATAGTCGAAGGCCAAGCTAAAATGTGTCCCTCTTTTTCTGGTGCATCCAGCAAAAGTAATATGAATTGTCAGCTTTCTGAGAGCAGGCATGGTATCTGTCGTCTTTGGTGTTACATTGGCACCCAATAAATAGTTGTTGAGTGAATGAATAAATTCCCATAGCACTTTCTTCTTCACATGGCACATACCTATAGGGGCTATAGCTTGGTACCTTGTGAAGCAACTCTTGGTGTAACATACCTTATTTCTCATACTAAAATGCAAGAACCTTTAGAGCAAGGATCTTGCCATTCATCTTTGTAACCTCTTTACTCTGGAGCACTTACATTTAGCAGGCATCATAAAGTTTTACGTACTAAGAAAATGTTGCTGTTTTCTGAATACTATGCATCAAAAAATGTTACCACTAATTTGGAAAGCTCTGCTAAGGAGTATTGGGGCACCCTCAGATGCACCTTTTAATTGATGTCATATTTTCCTAATCCATACTTTATTCATGAGAATTTGAGTCACCCCAGCATTAGCTTGGAATTTCCTTAATTCTCATTTTCTTTGCAGGTACCTTGGAGTCAGATCTGGTTTTGAATACTATCTTCCTGTTATGTGATCTTGGGCAGTTACTTAATTTTTTAGTCAATAACCTGTATCTATAAAATAGAGAAAATAATCCTACAAGCCGGGGCCTGTTGTGGGGTGGGGAAGGGGGGAGGGATCGCATTAGGAGATATACCTAATGTAAATAACAAGTTAATGGTGCAGCACCCCAACATAGCACATGTCTACATATGTAACAAACCTGCACGTTGTGCACATGTGCCCTAGAACTTTAATAAAAATTTTTTTAAAATCCTATCGAATAAGGTTATTGTAGAGAATAAGGATGTGTAAAGCATTTAGTCATGTAAACGCTAAAAAATATATAATTTTTACTTCCTTCACTGCCTCATTTAATTAGTTTTATCTTTAATAATACCTTGGATTCAGGGTAAAGTTTCAGTTATGTCCCAGTAATCGTTTATTTTACCCTCGAATCTGCAACTTGGATGGAACATGATGGGGACAGCTCGTCTCTATTTCTTGCAGCATTAACAGGCTGGAGGCACCACTTCTCTGGCCAGCAAGTTGGGCCTGGTTGTTGGCTGAGAGCCTCAGTTCCTTTCTGCATAGGTTCCTCTTTACATAGGCATCTCAACAGGGCTACTAGAGCATCGTCATCATAGCAGCTGTCTTAGAGAGTGGTCCGTCTGAGAGACAAAAATGGAAGCCACCAGATTGTTCTGGGTCTGGAAACTGTCAGGGCATCACTTGTGCCATATTCAGTTGGTCTAAGAATTACAGAGCTTGCCTCGATTCAAAAGGAGAGGATAGAGAGGACTGAAAGAATCAGTGGTCATCTTTAATATGCAGCAGGACAGGTTTGGGATTTTTTTTTTCCCCTTGAGTCTGTGAAGGCATTACTTAAGAACAAAATCAGGCATGTGTAATTGAACTACAGTTACTGGAGTATAAGCTCAGAAAGTTTCAGATAATAAATACAACTACTATTTTTCTGCTGTTATCCTTGTACCTAAGGATGCCATCCTAATCCCCAGATCTCCACAACTATACCTACATAGTAGAAGGCTAAAATGTATCCCTCTTTTTCTGGTGCGTCCAGCAAAAGTAATATGAATTATGAGCTCTCTGAGAGCAGGGATCATACCTGTCTTGTTTATTGTTGCAGTGAACAAGTACAGTTGCAGATATTCAGGAGTAATTATCTAAATGGCAGTATACTTATAAAACTGAATTTTCACCAAGCTACACCCACCCCCCAACTCCTTATTTGTGAAAACTTATTTGAGTGGTTACCTGTCTTCAGTAAAGATTGCACTTGCATATTTGCTGTCATTGCATATTCTGCTTAATTAAGCTCTGTTGGTACTGCAGTTTCTGTGCATTCTTACATCTTAGATGCAATCTGAGGGACTAGGAAGGCCTTTTAAAAATAAAACAATTCAGATTGCAGAGAAAGTGTAAGTCATGGACAGTTAATTAAAGGGGAACATAGAATGCTATTTAGATCTTAGTTGATGGTGCCAGTCTTCAGCATAAAGTCGAAAGTGGAGGGAAGTTTAGTAAGGAAAAAATATGGGGCTTGGAATACATTGTTTAGTCTTCAAAGCACTTTACTTTTTATGAAATGTATTTTAGACATTCAGCAAATATTGAATACTTACTATATCGGGCAGTAAAGATATAAATTCATTCTTAAAATGTGCAAAATGTTCAAAATAAAAAAATACATTCTTAAACAGGAAACTTTTTCCCTCATACTTTTTAATTAACAAGACATATAAGAGTTGCATTAATGGGCTTGCTTATGATTGATCACCCAGCAGCGTCATTAGAAATAATATTTTATTCATGTGCAGAAATCTTTTGGTTGTCCTGGGGAACCTTGAACACAGAAAAGAGTTTTTATTGATAAGGTAATTGAACACACTTGACAATTAGCTTAATATGGTTTAATATCATTTGTGGGAGAAGATGAATCAGCCAGGCTCTTTATATCAAGAATATGCAGTTTCTCTTGACTCAACCAACTTAAGATGAGCTACAGAGACTGCAGTGGAAAGTTAAATATCCAAGTACACCAGCAAGTTTCACACAGTGGGACCATGCTGTCCTCTGGCACCCTGTACCTCGCCCAACAGTCATCAACTAGATAAAGGCTCCTGGCTGCAAGGAGGATTTGATGGGAATGAGTAAATGTGTCAGCCTAGTCCCTCCCTTCTAATGGAAAAGCAACCCAAAGAGCAAATCCTACTAATGGCTGGATCAGTATCATCTACTTAGCAAAAACATTCCATGAATTATGAGTCAAAATTTTATTTATGGTGGCATTACACACATTAAGAGATTAGGACTTTGGTAGCATAATTTATTAGCTGGAAAAGTTGAGAAGGTTCTCTGGACTCATTTTTATAGGTGGAACCTAAGTGATCTGGATCATTGCCCACCAACAAAATTGCTGGGCATGGCGGACAAAGAAAATGTTCCTTCTAATGATTTTTTATGAGCTGAGTAGCTATTGTTCCCAGCTGAGTGCTCTTTTCCTCTTTATTGTTGCTGAGCAAAAGAATTTATAAAAAGCTCTTTCTTTTGTATTAAAAACCCTGCTCAATTGAAATGCAAGTTCATTAAGTAATGTTCATTTCTCTTCCTGCCATAATAACCCTTTCCCTCTCTGTTCGATTCAACAGTGTCTAGCAGCACTGGTCCAAATTTTAAGTCTGAACAGACTATATTACATAGATGTAGAGAAATAGATATTCAATCTTCAGCATTAAGAGGGAGCTTAATTTCACACGGGTAGAATATGATCACTCAGGCTAGATGTTGAGCATAAATTTCAAATTAGTATCTCAACTTAGCGGGGGGAATCAACAGTGGCAAGCTTCAATTATGACAGGATAAAAATCACATAGAGATGTTGGTTCAATATGGACATCTTAACTATAATGCTGATAGCCAATAATTAGAATAAGTTCATTTTAAGAAAAGCATTAATAATATTAGCTAACGTTTAGTACCTGTGCCAAACATTCTACCTGTGCTACCTTGATTTTCATAGCTAGCCTAAGAGGTACTATTATGTATCCCCATCTTACAGGTTAAGAAACAGGCTCAGAGGAGTTAAGGATCTTTTCCAAGATTACATAGCCAGTAAGTGGTGGGACTAGGAACCAAATTCAGATTCTGAAACACATGCTGTTTATATTATATTGCACTCATTCTAAATATGTGGGAATCAGAATGAAGGGGCTTGTATGACTTTTGGCTCATTCTTTCATGCATGTGACCTGGGGTTATAAATGTGAAATTAGGTTTATGAAAGGATCCAGTGTCATTGTGCATCATGGGCAAGGAGTACCTAATCTCTTTAATTCTTCCCTGGAAGCTTATGATGTCCATCCAAGTGCACATAGCAAAAGTTCTGTTGTAAAGTTTAGCAGAGTGACTTTCTTTGACTCAGAGTGATGACGGAGGAAGCTTTGATAAGATTTTGTCTGAAATGTTCATGGACAAGAGCTTTCAAGGAGAACATCCAGAGCAAGGTTCTGAAGACAGCTCATGAAAGTGAAGCAGCAGACGTTGCACAAGAAATGAAGAGATAGCTCAATGTATTAAAGATGAAAACAAGAAGACTGAATTTATTGAAAGGAGCAGAGAGGCAATGAAAACAAGACAACTGAAATGAGGTAACTTGCAGCAATTGAAAGGAATTTCAGTACTTTTATAGAATTTTTAAAAATTGTTTCCTGCTATTTATTTTCAATTTTGAACAGGGTTATTTGTCCATGCCATACTATTTTTGCCAAATTCCAAAATTCTGTATAGTTCTATAGTTGTCTGGTGGAGTCAATGGAACTTTAGTTACCAGTCTAAGAATGTGTCTTTGAGATTGTCCAGTTGATTCTCTATTTCCAGTAGCTGTAATAAATGGTGAAAAGGTTTCTGACTCCCGGAGAAAGTTTCTAACTCCTTATGACTAATATTCATAACAGACTTGTGAGTTCCTTGAACATGGATACACCTATATTCAAGAGTGTATTCCAAAGCTAACTCAGTGATCTTTCCATTTATCTATTCTTGGATTAGTGGTGCCTTTGCTCTTTCCTTCTGTAAATGTGAATAGTTAAGAGTTGACTGCAGAAGTGTTTACACTTTGGCTTCCATGCCTCTGGAATGTTTGTGCTTTGGTGGTGAGATGTGAGACTATATTTGCATAGTCTGCATCTCTCAGGCTGCCCCAGAATGTTGTATGGTGCAGTGCTGAAGAAAGCAGCAGGTACACACAGAAATGCAGCCTTTCCTGGTTAACCCTGCTTGGATCTGAGTTACACTTTGTTTCCTGACTTCTTGGGACTTAGGTAATCAGTTTGCCTTCTACTCTATCCCATTTTGTACTCGCTTACATACTACATTCTTGTTTGGGCTTTCCTTTCTTCTTGTAAGCAGAGATTTTTTAAAGCCAATATGTGAAAATACAAATACAATACAATTAAATAAATAAAATGCTGTTGTGTTTGTTTTGCTTTAAAATTGTAAAGGATAAACAATAAGATAGTTTTATCTATGTGGTTTTCCCAATGCAGTTAAAATAAAATTTAACCTGCCAAAATTGAATTTACACTCAATTTTTCTGTTGTATAACCCTTGAAGAACACCTCGTGTGTTATATAACTTCATCTACATTGTGAACTCTTTTATTTATTAAAAGTCTATGTTAGTCTTTCATTTTTTCTACACTTCCCTTCACTTCCTCATGAGATGCTCAGCCCAGTTGTCCCTCAGGACACAGTATCGATTGGTTCACTTTTAAAAGCAGCTATTAGAAACCCAAATCATAGACATGTGAATTTTCTCAGAAGCCATTATTGAAACTTGGATTTTAACCTCTCATACCAAAATAAAGAAGGGAAAAAATAGAAATCAGCCCAACAATACTTTTAAATTGATTTTTATATTTATCTTGTAATGCAAATACCAAAGAAAAGTGCCTGGTTCCTTGGTTTATTTACTTACATCTTGCCTCTGTTATCTTCATATCAATTTTTGGCCTTAGCACTTTTGACTCCATAAAGAACTCTAAACACAGGCAATGGTAATAGAAATGCTGACACATCTGAACTGTCAGGCCCAGAATATATTATTGAATATGACTGCACGAATGCCTGGAACCTATACTTAGCGTAAAGAATAAGGCCGCTGTTTTCAACTTCCAACAGGAGGAGAGTACAGACATATGTGCCCTCTGTTTCCCCTCTCTGCCTCTTTCATTGTCTTTCCCCTATGTGTGCATGCAGGCAGGCACACACATACAAACACATCCTGCCCCATGAAGTGGTCACATCTTAATATCTACTAAGGCCAGTTAGACATTCTGTGGGCCGAGTGTATGTTGCAGTTGCTTAACTGGCCTAAAGGTCTCATGATGTCATGGGCACTATTGAGTAATCTGTTTCCAAATCTGTAGAAGGAGGAGGACTGGTAGTGTTGGGCTTACATAGAATAAAGGGCCTGTCTACCATAAAACAGGAGCTTGGATTTGTTTTTTCAGAAGATGAATATGTTTTTCACAGCAGTCTAGTGAATTAAGAACAATACACAGAATCCCACAGCGAGTGTGTTCTATTTGACTCTGTTGATGGGATTTATGTATGGAACAACAATTTTCTGTATAGACATAATTGAATACATATTACCATGATCTGAAACCATGCAAGAATATGTGTGGTGTGTGGGAAACCCGAAAACAGATACAACTGATGAAATTATTAGTTTACACTTTTTACTCAAAATATTTATGAAGCAGCTATTCCCTACATATGCTCTATGTAGAAATGCAGAGACAAGTAGATGATTATAATGTGTCACCATCTCTTTTTTGGACTGATTTTTTTTTTTTAAGACGGAGTTTTGCTCTTGTTGACCAGGCTGGAGTGCAATGGCACAATCTTGGCTTACGGCAACCGCCACCTCCTGGGTTCAAGTGATTCTCCTGCCTCAGCCTCTCGAGTAGCTGGGATTACATGGACTGAATTTTTAATAGAGCAGGAATGCCAAAAGGGAAGTCCCTCAGATCTGGTGTGTGGCTCAATAATGCCCTTAGTTCCATGCAGCTTCTTCCCTTAGGGCTCTGAGTAAAGTCTCTGGTGTCAGAAGGTGTGGGGGTCTCTTGTATTTAATAATATCAAGGGAGTACAGTGTTTTCCCTCAAAGCCTGGCCAGCAGTTACTCCTGGAGAAAGACGAACAATCTGGCTGACAAATGTGTCACCCATGTAAACTGACCAGAAATATCTGGAGCCATGAACACCTAGTGGGGTCAGCGATAGGCCAGGCAGTAATTGCTCAGTGCCTCGTTCACTAGCAGCAGTGGGAACTGCCGTAGTGTAAATTGGTTTTAGGGGCCAAATTGATCAGCCAAAAGAGGCTTAGAGATTTTTGGTGTTCGGGTTACTGATGAGGGTTCTGACTTTCTGGATCACATGATGAAATGCATGGCAATTGACTCTGTTGTCCTCTAGGTTTTGTGTCTCCCAACCCTCATCAGCAACCGTTTCTTGTTCTTGAGGCTGCTTAGCCTAAGAAATTTTGGTCTTTGCTGTCTGGGAGTTACAAATCCACAATAGCAGTGAAAGCTTTTCTTTCTCCCTCATCTTTTGTCCTTTCCTACTTTTGGCCTTTTTTCCCTTTTGCACTAGTTACACTTGCATCCATCTGCTAGACACCCACAGCATCAGGGTGCTGGGGCGTGGTTCCTGCTGGGCAGTCAAGGAGCTGTGGGTCTGCGACCCAGCTCCCCAAGCTGCCTCACCTTGTTTTCCCCTTCTGAAATACCACTCACCGGCCGGGCGCGGTGGCTCACGCCTGTAATCCCAGCACTTTGGGAGGCCGAGGTGGGTGGATCATGAGGTCAGGAGATCGAGATCATCCTGGCTAACATGGTGAAACCCCATCTCTACTAAAAATACAAAAAATTAGCCAGCGTGGTGGCGGGCGCCTGTAGTGCCAGCTACTCCGGAGATGGAGGCGGGAGAATGGCGTGAACCCGGGAGGCGGAGCTTGCAGTGAGCCGAGATCGCGCCACTGCACTCCAGCCTGGGCAACAGAGCAAGACTCCGTCTCAAAAAAAAAAAAAAAGAAAGAAAGAAATACCACTCACCTAGCTGCCCACAGAGAGAGACAGTGAGACTAACGAGAAGGGCATAGGGAGTAATGAGAAGAAATGCACAGCGTGTTCTGGACTCCTCAAAGAGACGTGTTTGTTCAAGGCATTATTAATATTTTTGCAAGGCACAGTAACATTGATTTTTTCATCCAAGAACCATTTTGCATTTGCACAGAGTAGCCACTAGAGTGTTGAACCATTTTCTTTTATACATGGAGGAAGTGGCTCATCCTCGGCCTAAGAGCACCAAATTTGAGTTGGCATTTTTTATTTCCAGTTCCAGGCATGAATCTTTGCTCCATTTTGCAGGTAGCTGGAAAATCTTATTTGTTTAAATCCACGTTGGGTAATACTGCATCATTTTAAGTTTTCTATCTGGAGCCCGGTATAGGAGTTCACCAATGCCAAGCACGGACTCTGTGCATAGAATGCCTTGTATAGGCTCCATGCTGCAAGCCTCCCACACTGATGGATTTAAATTTTTATTTTACATCCCAGCCAATCAGGTGTCTGACTATAACTTGAAGCCAGTTAGTATTTTTCACAGAGCCAGGTGCAAAGCTGCCAGGTAACATCTGCAAGTGACTTGCATTGCTCTAATGGGATCTGCATATGTTCAGCTCTGTATGAAGATGTTTTTCACTTGACATGAAGTCATCTTTGGTCTTGTTCTCCCTCGACTCCATTAAGCAGACACACCTACGTGTGTTGCCAATTTGATCCACTTTCAAAGGAGGATGGTGCCTAGTGTTTCTTTTCATGATCTAATATTTATGCTGATGCCTCTTGGAAAACTGTATCTACCCATCCAAAGTGCTTTGAGAGGGGAGGAGGTGTAGCAACACATCTATCAGTTACTATCAAGGCATTTTCTGATAATATGTGGTCCAACCTAAATTATCCAATAAAGATTTACTTGAGGACTTTGTAAATTTCTTTTAAAAAATATATCTGATGGAGGCAATTTTTTTTCTCAAAGAACATACCTGAGTTCCTATAACTCTGAGGAACAAAGACATGGGTTCTAGTCTCCTAGTTTGCAGCTAACGAGCTATGTGACTAGGCAGGACAGCCTTTGCTGAGCCACTTGCATTAGGTGCTCACTGATGGCCATAGGACCTGTCGAAGGAGCACACCTTTCCAAGTCACACTGACCTAAGTTTGAATCCCTGACCCACTCTGTTAGCACAGTCATCTTGTGGAAGTTTTGTAACCTCTTTTGGATTCCTGACCCATGAAATGGGTATAATAATACATACCTCAGAGGGTTATTTGGAGAGTTTAATGATTTCATATAGACATGCCTGCTTAGTGCCTGTACATGATAGCTTTTCAAAAACTGCTCATCTTCACAGCCTATCTTTTTTACTCCACTGCTTTTATTTTATTTCAAGTACTATACAAATATTCCGAGTGGATTTTTAAAAGAATGGATAACTACCAGTATTTCCAACATCCTAACCTCAACTATATTCTTTTTTTCTGGGGTCTTTTCTAGTACATATTCACATAAAGCCTTGGGAATTGATCTTATAGGAAACGCCTGTAGGCAAATATGCTCATCTCTAGATTGGAAATTGAACCAAAGTATTTTACAACAACACTGTGGCTAAATAAGAATACGTGTTTAACAGCTGAAAACGTCATCCAAGAGCATTTAGAGGAAAAAAGAAACAGTCCTTCGGCCAGGATTATGGCAAAGCAAGGTATGATAATATTAATGGCTGTTAATTGCTGAGTGCCTGATATTTGTGCCAAACATTCTTTATATTATTTCTTTCATCCTTACAACACCCAGTTAGCTATGCATCTGTTTTCAAATAATGTTTTCAAATGCATAACAAAAAAAATTTCACAGGAAACCAATTAGTTTAAAACAACATTTTTTAAAAATTTTATTTTATTATTATTATACTTTAAGTTTTAGGGTACATGTGCACAACGTGCAGGTTTGTTACATATGTATACATGTGCCATGCTGGTGTGCTGCACCCATTAACTCGCCATTTAGCATTAGGTATATCTCCTAATGCTATCCCTCCCCCCTCCCCCCACCCCACAACAGTCCCCAGAGTGTGATGTTCCCCTTCCTGTGTCCATGTGTTCTCATTGTTCAATTCCCACCTATGAGTGAGAACATGCGGTGTTTGGTTTTTTGTCCTTGTGATAGTTTGCTGAGAATGATGGTTTCCAGTTTCATCCATGTCCCTACAAAGGACATGAACTCATCATTTTTTATGGCTGCATAGTATTCCATGGTGTATATGTGCCACATTTTCTTAATCCAGTCTATCGTCGTTGGACATTTAGGTTGGTTCCAAGTCTTTGCTATTGTGAATAGTGCCACTATAAACATATGTGTGTATGTGTCTTTATAGCAGCATGATTTATAATCCTTTGGGTATATACCCAGTAATGGGATGGCTGGGTCAGATGGTATTTCTAGTTCTAGATCCCTGAGGAATCGCCACACTGACTTCCACAATGGTTGAACTGGTTTACAGTCCCACCAACAGTGTAAAAGTGTTCCTATTTCTCCACATCCTCTCCAGCACCTGTTGTTTCCTGACTTTTTAATGATTGCCATTCTAACAACTGGTGTGAGATGGTATCTCATTGTGGTTTTGATTTGCATTTCTCTGATGGCCAGTGATGATGAGCATTTTTTCATGTGTCTTTTGGCTGCATAAATGTCTTCTTTTGAGAAGTGTCTGTTCATATCCTTCACCCACTTTTTGATGGGGTTGTTTTTTTCTTGTAAATTTGTTTGAGTTCATTGTAGATTCTGGATATTAGCCCTTTGTCAGATGAGTAGGTTGCAAAAATTTTCTCCCATTCTGTAGGTTGCCTGTTCACTCTGATGGTAGTTTCTTTTGCTGTGCAGAAGCTCTTTAATTAGATCCCATTTGTCAATTTTGGCTTTTGTTGCCATTGCTTTTGGTGTTTTAGACATGAAGTCCTTGCCCATGCCTATGTCCTGAGTGGTAATGCCTAGGTTTTCTTCTAGGATTTTTATGGTTTTAGGTCTAACGTTTAAGTCTTTAATCCATCTTGAATTAATTTTTGTATAAGGTGTAAGGAAGGGACCCAGTTTCAGCTTTCTACATATGTCTAGCCAGTTTTCCCAGCACCATTTATTAAATAGGGAATCCTTTCCCCATTGCTTGTTTTTGTCAGGTTTTTCAAAGATCAGATAGTTGTAGATATGCGGCATTATTTCTGAGGGCTCTGTTCTGTTCCATTGGTCTATATCTCTGTTTTGGTACCAGTACCATACTATTTTGGTTACTGTAGCCTTGTAGTATAGTTTGAAGTCAGGTAGCGTGATGCCTCCAGCTTTGTTCTTTTGGCTTAGGATTGACTTGGCAATGCGGGCTCTTTTTTGGTTCCATATGAACTTTAAAGTAGTTTTTTCCAATTCTGTGAAGAAAGTCATTGGTAGCTTGATGGGGGATGGCACTGAATCTATAAATTACCTTGGGAAGGATGGCCATTTTCATGATATTGATTCTTCCTACCCATGAGCATGGAATGTTCTTCCATTTGTTTGTATCCTCTTTTATTTCATTGAGCAGTGGTTTGTAGTTCTCCTTGAGGTCCTTCACATCCCTTGTAAGTTGGATTCCTAGGCATTTTATTCTCTTTGAAGCAATTGTGAATGAGAGTTCACTCATGATTTGGCTCTCTGTTTGTCTGTTATTGGTGTATAAGAATGCTTGTGATTTTTGTACATTGATTTTGTATCCTGAGACTTTGCTGAAATTGCTTATCAGCTTGAGGAGATTTTGGGCAGAGAAGATGGGGTTTTCTAGATATACAATCATGTCATCTGCAAACAGGGACAATTTGACTTCCTCTTTTCCTAATTGAATACCCTTTATTTCCTTCTCCTGCCTGATTGCCCTGGCAAAAATTTCCAACACTATGTTGAACAGGAGTGGTGAGAGAGGGCATCCCTGTCTTGTGCCAGTTTTCAAAGGGAATGCTTCCAGTTTTTGCCCATTTAGTATGATATTGGCTGTGGGTTTGTCATAGCTCTTATTATTTTGAGATACATCCCATCAATACCTAATTTATTGAGAGATTTTAGCATGAAGGGTTGTTGAATTTTGTCAAAGGTCTTTTCTGCATCTATTGAGATAATCATGTGGTTTTTGTCTTTGGTTCTGTTTATATGCTGGATTACATTTATTGATTTGCGTATATTGAACCAGCCTTGCATCCCAGGGATGAAGCCCACTTGATCACGGTGGATAAGCTTTTTGATGTGCTGCTGGATTCGGTTTGCCAGTATTTTATTGAGGATTTTTGCATTGATGTTCATCAAGGATATTGGTCTAAAATTCTCTTTTTTGGTTGTGTCTCTCCCAGGCTTTGGTATCAGGATGATGCTGGCCTCATAAAATGAGTTAGGGAGGATTCCCTCTTTTTCTATTGATTGGAATAGTTTCAGAAGGAATGGTACCAGCTCCTCCTTGTAATGCTGGTAGAATTCGGCTGTCAATCCATCAGGTCCTGGACTTTTTTTGGTTGGTAAGCTATTGACTATTGCCTCAATTTCAGATCCTGTTATTGGCCTATTCAGAGATTCAACTTCTTCCTGGTTTAGTCTTGGGAGGATGTATGTGTCAAGGAATTTATCCATTTCTTCTAGATTTTCTAGTTTATTTGCATAGAGGTGTTTATAGCACTCTCTGATGATAGTTTGTATTTCTGTGGGATTGGTGGTGATATCCCCTTTATCATTTTTTATTGTGTCTATTTGATTCTTCTCTCTTTTCTTCTTTATTAGTCTTGCTAGCAGTCTATCAATTTTTAAAACAACATTTTTTATAAAATTGAAAAACATTTGTGATATAGTAATGTATGTGCCTCATTATTAATGCATTAAATTTCAAGATTTATTTCACAAAGAAGGGGTTCAAGAGCATAAGTACTTTTCATAGAACTACACGGTCAGGAAGGGGTAGGATTGGATCTGCTCCCAGGTCTTCTACCTGCATAGTCTGTCCTCTTTCCCCCTTATCCTGCTGCCTTAAGACACTTAGGGAGCTTAAGACTCTTAGCCTAAGTTCCTGAAAACTTCTCTCCTGGCTTAAAGTGAATGCTGGGTAATTTATTTAGTCTGCTCGGGGTAGTCATTCATTCCAACATGATTGTAGTCCAAGGACCTCCCTTCCTTTCAGAACATTTGTCACTTGTCATGTTGCATTTAGGATGCCAGAGGAGGCATCCAGTGAAATGAACAGGAGGCACTTTTGTGACAAATAGACTTCCGAAGAAGCCAAAGCTGGAACTGGAAAAGACCTTGCAAATCTTCAAGCCTCCTTAAGGTGCAGGCTGATGAATTTCCAGATCCGTGACATTTTTTAAACACTTGATCACAGCAAAAAGAATAAACACTGATTTAAAAGGAAGACGCCGGGCCTAGGTGTAAGAATGTTGCCATTTTTATGTCATCTTCACAGGGAAATAGCAGATTTCATGAACTCGGACTTTGGAGAAAGGATAATGTGGATTTAAATTCCAGGTCATATACTTACTTGTTGTGTGGCTTTGGACAATTTACTGTAAAATGGAAGTATATCACTTACTTCACAGGATTGCTGTGAGAATGAAATAAAGTGATGCGTGTAACACATTGACACATGGCTGGCACTCTGTAAATGTGTGCACAATTCAATTCCTTTCACTAAACCAGTGATCCTCTGCTTTGCCTGTTTCTTAGAATCCCCTGTGTAGCTTTTACAAGTTCTAATGCCCAGGCAGCACCCCGGACCATCAGACTTTCTGGGGTGGGAGCCAGGCAACAGTATTTCTCCATATCCAGCCAACGTTGAGCATCCCTGGACTAGATGCAGGCTGAGTGAGGCCCAGGCACAGAGCACAGCCTGTCTGCAAGGGCTCTGCGGGAACACAGCTCAGGAGGGCAGCAGGGGTCCGGGCCTGGGGCAGTGTGGACCTCTCAGCTCACTCCAAGAGCTGCAGGCAAGGCCATCCTCAGGGCCTAACTGAGGGCAAATCACTCTGAGGGCTTTTCTTCTGCCACAGCACTTTTATCCAAGTGAAACAGAACAAAATGGCAGCCTGGAGAAGGATTATGATCAAAGCAGGCAGCTTAAAGAGTGATGGTAAGGAAAGGGGGAAGGAGACAGCCAAACGGGGTGGTGAGAACCAGCCTGCACCCGCACATCTGACTGCAAAGGCTCTCTGACTTTCAGTGCAACTGTCCAAAGTGATCGTCTCTTTCACCCGCTCAGAAGTCAAGGACTGGGAGACTCATTACTTTGAATAGAGTTTCCCCAAATCATTATTGGGAAGTTCGGTGTGGTCCCAGGATCAGCAGTGTAGCATCATGGGAGACCTGGTCAGAAATGCAGAATCTCAGAGCCTGCCGCAGACCTGCTGAGTCAGAATCTCGAGTGGTGGAGCCTAGGAATATGCATTTTAACAAATTCACAAGTGAGCATGATTGAGAAGCACTGCTGTTTATAGTGAAAATAGAGCAAACTTTAGGGGCAAACAGCACTTCTGAGTTTGAGCCCTGGCTCTTTCACTTACTGTGTGATCTTTGAAAGTTTGCTTAACTCCTCTGAACTCGTGTTTTCTCATTTGTAAATTGGGGATAAAAAGATTTACCTTAATAATGGAGTCCAAGGAAATTGTGAATGAAATAGAGGTGGGTATTTGGACTTGGATTGGAAAAAAAATCATTTTTGTTTTTCACAAATTTCTAACTAAAATTTAGCATTTTGTTTTATTATGAATGTCAGCAACATTTGTTAGCAGCCTGTGATTTTGTCACCAGAACAAGCCACACATATTTCTTTTTCTTTTTTTTTTTGAGACAGAGTCTCGCTTTGTTGCCCAGGCTGGAGTGCAGTGGCACAATCTCGGCTCACTGCAAGCTCTGCCTCCTGGGTTCATGCCATTCTCCTGCCTCAGCCTCCCAAGTAATTGGGACTGCAGGCGCCCACCACCACGCCTGGCTAATTTTTTGTATTTTTAGAAGAGACGGGGTTTCATTGTGTTAGCCAGGATGGTATGGATCTCCTGACCTTGTGATTCGCCCGCCTCGGCCTCCCAAAGTGCTGGGATTACAGGCGTGAGCCACCGCGCCCCTATATTACATTACAGTTGTTACAGATAACTCCAAATATCATTTGTATACATCCAGTCCAAAATTACAGTTGCTTTTAGACTTGCCGCTAGATATTTTTTTTTTTTTTTTTTTTTTATTTTTATTATTATTATTATTATTATTATACTTTAGGCTCTATGGTACATGTGCACAACGTGCAGGTAAGTTACATATGTATACATGTGCCATGCTGGTGCGCTGCACCCACCAACTTGTCATCTAGCATTAGGTATATCTCCCAATGCTATCCCTCCCCCCTCCCCCCACCCCTACCGCTAGATATTTAATGCATTAGTAATGAGGCACATACACCATGGTATCACAAATGTTTTTTAAATTTTATAAAAACTGCATTTAAAATTAATTGGTTTCCTTTATAATTTTTTTTATAAGCAGTTGAAACATTATTTGACGAGAGGTCTATAGACTCATGGCACAAAACACTTTCAAAAGCCCTCCCTGCCTGGAAAGTTGTTGTGATGATTTAGTGATGGAATCAAATGTGTCCAACACTTTTTAGAGACTCAAATAACAGTGCCCTGATTGTCCTCCCCAACACTGTCATGTCTTGCTTTGTCCTAAGCCTGGGCCAAAGATTCTCTAGACTTTCCTGGGGGTGTGTCAGAATACACACAGTCTGGTCAGCTTTCCCTGCAGGCATTTCTCTGGCTAATCCTGGTTTTACGGAATGAGAGCTGTTGTGTGTTGAGTGCCTGCTCTTTGCCACATCGGTGAAGTATGCTGTCTTAAATCACACGGCCAGTAAGTGGGAAAGCTGGTGGGTGGTCTCCATGCTGCCATGTATATTCCTGGGTGGAGCTAAGTCCAGATGTTAGGGGACAGACTAACGACTCCTGCATCCTCCTAGTTCAAGAAGATGACAGAAGGGCTATCAGTGAAATCACTAAGCACCTACAATCTCTTAGTTCTTGTACATTCAATAAGCATTAATTAAGCACTTACTATGTGCCTGGCCCTATGCTAGTCACTGGGATACAGAGCTTGATAGGCCATGAGCCTTGGCTCTAAGAAGACTCTATGGGCCCTGGGGGCAGAGAAGGGTACCCCCTAACCCAGTGGGGCAAGAGGTGGGGACTGAAACGAGGTTCCCCTGAGCAGGTGGTTAATTTGTCAAATTGGCTGGGCACTGTAGTGCCCAAGTGTTTTGTCAAACATTATTCTGGATGTTTCTGTGGGGTGTTTTTGGATGAGATTAACATTCTAATGGGAGGACTTTAAGTGAAGCAGATTGCCTGCCATAATGTGGGTGGGCCTTACCCAGTCAGTCAAAGACTTTCATAGAACAAATACTGACCTCCTCCAAGCAAGAAGGAATTCTGCCAGCAGACAGCCTTCCGACTTCAGCTGCAGCATGACTTCTTCCCTGGGTCTCCAGCCTGGTGATCCACCTGGCAGATTTTCAACTTTCAAGGCTCTATAACCTCCTGAGCAAATCTCTTAAAATGGATCTCCCCTTCTATCTGCACCTCCCATTGATTCTGTTTCTCTGGAGTGCCCTAATACAAAGTCCAACTGGCTATATTCATTTGTGATTATGATCCTATGTGCTTTACTTTTTATTTGATTATGTCTCATTACACAGTTCCTGTCCTGGGGTTCTGGGCCCCCGAGGGATTTTCATTTTAATTACATAGACCCCTTGTGACAATGGTATATCTGGACTAATGTAACCAGTGCTGTTTCATTGGGCACAAACTATTTGGGGTGCACTGGGAAGCATGCGTGTAGGAGGGAAAAGGAAAGACAATTTATTAGTGCCTACTGAGTGCCAAGCCCTGTGCATTTTACACTCATTTCAACCTCTAATACTCGGTATACAACAAGGTACACAGAATTATTCCCATTGCACAGACAAAGAAACTGAGGTCTGGAAAGGGTAAGTGACTCGTCTGAGCACACCCAGCTAATAAGAAGAATCAAAGATGGCACCCAAATCTCAGGATCTGCCTGACACCCAAGACACCCAAGGCCAGGCTCTCTCAAACATAAAATGCTGTTTCACACAAAAGGTGCCAGGCCAAGGGAAGAGGAGCCCCTTCTCAGGACAGTTGTGGCTCCATAGCACAGTGAAGCTTCCCACCACCAAGGGGCCCTGAAGCCACACCACCCCCTCCCATGAGAGATCCTCTGCACCTTGCTTGAAGCTCATCAGGAAGGTCACCAAACTGTAAAATAAAGGAACCCTTCAGTCTCAGGAAGATCTTTGAAACACTGCACCTCAATCCTTGGCCCCAGAGCCTAGGTTCCACCCAGGGCTCCAGGGCCTCAGGCATTTGGCCCATCAAGTGCTGCTTGACTCCTCTGTATCTCACCCCATTGTAACCCTGGCATTTTGCTCAGCTGATGAGGATATCATGTCGGGCAGCATTGCAGCTCTTGTGCAGCCCAGGAGATTGCATCTATTGCTTGTTTCCTTATCTGTGTGCTCTTTCATTCTATCAGACAAGGAAATTAAATTGGTCTGGCACCATTTGCTCTCTAGAAAGCTACTTTGGCTGCTAAATCCTCCAAAGGGGGTGGATTTATTTGGGTGTTTCTTTCCTAAGTGAATGAACAGGCCTTTTCAGAGCCGCCCACAATTAACTGAAAGGCCCAAGCTGCTGTGCCAGGCCCACCTGTCGTGGGGATGGAAGCCAAATGGGGCAGATGGGATTGAAGCGGGGCCAGAAAAATAGCCTCTTAATTTAGCACCAGAGTCCTCCCCCACTCTGCTCCAGCCCCCCTACAATTGGAAAAATGTGGAAGGCACAAATATGAGTCAGAGAAAACCATCCAGGAACCTGGGTGTTAAAACCCCACCTCCAGACTGCAGCAGGGAATGTTAGGAAAAAAGGGCTGAAAACCAAACATCAATATTGGTTTTGCTCCTGATGCCTGGAAGGGTCTCCCTTGCCTTGTCCTCTTCATGAATGAGCACTCACCTCTTCATTCTCCAAAGGGGGCCCTCGCAGTTTTCCGCAGCCTCTGCGTCCCCATGTCCCCAGGCAGAGAGCCCACTGGCCCTTTTGCATCTCCGGCATGTTGAAATTACCTGTTGGCATACTTATGGGCTGATATTATTATGGTTTTTTTTTTTTTTTTTTTTTTTTGACTTGCCCCAAAAAGGAGCTGAGGTCAAACAAACTTATAACTGAACTTTAAAATAAATCACTCACTTGAAAGTTGGTGGCAAGATCAGGGCAAAAGGAAATAAGAAAAATTTATGTAAAATATTTACTCTGGGGTCTTCTTGGTGGGCCATGGCTTTGGCCCTCAGCTTTCCAGCAACCAACCCAAAGCTGGTGCCTATCAGTTCCTTGATTCACACTGTTCACAGCTGGTCAGGCAAGGCACGGCTTTTCCAGTTCTGAGGCCTAAGAGGAACTTCGCTCATAGTTTCTCATAAAAAGGACCCTGTGAGGGGTCAAGAACAATGTCCTCAACATGTCATGGACATTGTCCTTAGGTAGACATATGTTTCATGGGGCTGTGTCATATAACATCCTTTCTGTCCGCCTATGGCACCACATCACCATGCCCTTCGGGGAAGGCAGTTCTACAGGGTGGCCAATACAATGGGACTTGGCTGTAGTTTCCTGTTAGCCTGCCTAGATTCACAATAGGCTTTCCAGAAGCTAGAGGATTCAGGATGTAGTTCTCGCTTGCCTCAATGGAGATTTGAATGAGTTTATGCAGTAGTCATGAATGAATATTCATTCTTACCATCGCTGCTGAGCATCTGAGCCCGCTCCTTGGCTTTGTGGAATTCCCTGAGCTAAGGCAGATCTTGCCTCCCATTTTAGAGGCTGAAAGTGGCAGCTACTTGCTTTTCTAGCCTCCTTTGCAGCTAGCAGGTGGCCAGATGGCCCAGTCACCACCAAACAGACACATCGCCGCCAAGTTATAACCATGACAAGGGTGCTGGCAGTGGCTGCAGAAGGATAATCTTTTTAGGGCAGCACGTGCAGCACACTGAGTGGGGGCATCCAGTGATTGGAGCTAGCAGTATCAGCAATGTAGACTGTGACCTCCTCACTTGACCCAAGCCATTGTCCAGGCCGTAGGAGCCTGAACTTAGTTCTTCTGCCCTCCTGCTGAATATGTGATCCTCTTGATGTCCTTGTAATGAGTGTATATTCTGCTTAAATCAGCCTGAGTTGGCTTGGTTGCAAGAAAAAACCTGCTTGATGCAAGCAGCTGTTCTTCTCTGCTCCCCGCCCACCCACATGCAAGGCATAGGAAAGTCAAACTGCTGTGAAAGCCAAGGATGCGTACACACATAAGGACGCAAGCCGGGTCTGCTCACAGAGTTCCTGTGATAGATAGATGGCTAGAAAACTTGTGGGCCCTGCCTGCAGCACAGGCCTGGGGACAGAAAGACTGTCCCAGAGCTGGCTAGCCTGGAATCCACAGTCTAGATTTATACTGTCCAATGTGGCAGCTAGTAGTCACATGTTACTGTTTACATATGAATTTAAATTAGTTAAAATTTAGTACGACCACTATGGAGAACAGTTTGGAGGTTCCTCAAAAAAATAAAAATTAGGCTACCATAGGATCCAGCAATCTCACTGCTGGGTATATACCCACAAAAAAGGAGATCAGTATATAGAAGAGATATCTGCACTCCTATGTTTGTTGCAGCAGTGTTTACAATGGCTAAGATTTGGGAGCAACTTAAGCATCCATCAACAGATGAATGGAAAAAGAAAATGTGGTACATAGGCCAGGCATGGTGGCTCAAGCCTGTAATCCCAGCACTTTGGGAGGCCAAGGCAGGTGGATTGCCTGAGGTAAGGAGTTCAAGACCAGCCTGGCCAACATGGTGAAACTCCATCTCTACTAAAAATACAAAAATTAGCTGGGTGTGGTGGTGGATGCCTGTAATCCCAGTACATGGGAGGCTGAGGCATGAGAATCGCTTGAGCCCAGGAAGCAGAGTTTGCAGTGAGCTGAGATCACACCACTGTACTCCAGCCTGGGGAATAGAGCAAGATTTTGTCTCCAGAAAAAAAAAAAAGAAAGAAAGGAAATATGGTACATATATTAATACATAATGGAGTACTAATCAGCCATAAAAAAGAATGAGATCCTGTCATTTGCAACAACACAGATGGAACTGGAGAACATTATGTTAAGTGAAATAAGATAGGCACAGAAATACAAACATCTCATGTTGTCACTTATTTATAGGATTTAAAAATTGAAACAATTGAACTCATGGACATAGACATACAGAGTAGAAGGACAGTTACCAGAGGCTGGGAAGGGTAGTCGGGGGCTGGATGGGGGGAGGTGGGTATAAAAAAATAGAAAGAATGAATAAGACCTACTATTTGATAGCACGACAGGGTGACTATAGTCAATAATAACTTAATTGTACATTTTAAAATAACTCTAGGAGTGTAATTGGATTGTTTGTAACTCAAAGGATAAATGCTTGAGGGGATGGATACCCCGTTCTCCATGATGTGCTTATTTCACGTTGCATGCCTGTATCCAAACATCTCATGTACCCCATAAATATATACACCTACTATGTACCCACAAAAATTAAAATATAATGAAACAATAAAAACATTAAATTAAATTAGTTAAAATTAAATAGAATTAAAAATCTGTTTCCACAGGCACATCAGCCACTTACGGAGTGCTCAGCAGCCACATGAACCTACAGACTACCATTATGTACAAGACACATTGAGAACATGTCCAGCATTGCACAAGGTTCCATTGCACAGTGATGGCCTAGAACCTTGACACTGCAGGCTGAGTGGCAGGATTACTGCCTTTTTGAGTCACACCTATTGCTTCTGGTGGCTGACGAGGCTGGGAGTTCCCAAGCAATGAGGCAGCAGTTCTGCCCTCCTCCATCCTGGTGGTCTGAAATCCACACCAGCTGCCAGGACCACAAAGCTCTGGGCCAAGGCTCTGGGAACCCTCTTTTCCCTGCTGCATCTTCATCTATGTCCCTTTTGCTACTTCTTGTTGGCTGCTTCAGGGGGAAACAAAAGTAAAGACAACCTTGGGTCAAGTTCTCACCATCATTCTCATTATCCTGGAACCTGGACCAGGCTCTGCAGCCCGGGCTGGTGCAGAGGCCATCTCAGGTATGCAAATGAGTGTGCTATGCAAATGAGTGCTTCCTACAAATAAATGCTTTATGCAAATGAGTTTTTGCATTCTCTATCTCTCGCACTGGGCTGAGCAGGGACTTTGTACTTACCCCAGGACCCGGCACAGTTCTTGACACATCAAAGTACTCAGGAAACGTTCACTGGGTACACATGGATGTAACACAGATCCTGAGGGACCTGATATACGACAATAATTTCCATGCAGAGTGTCTTCCATCAGTCCAAGGGAAGGAGGGCGACACAGTAATAATGATGATAATGAGAGTGATGATATGTATATGAAAAAATGAAAATATAGAGTATGAGTTTATTATAAAAATGTAAAGAAATTGGTTACATGTGTAAAGAAATGTGGAGTTATGGGCATATGTTTCTTTTAAAATTCCTTCAACATTGTTATTACCCATATCAGAGTAGTTAAGAATATGCTCAGACAGACATGGTCCTCCTTTGTGAAATGGGAGCTGTTACCTCATTTAGCTATGTAAGGACTAAATGAGATAATGCATGAAAAAATTCAGCGCTGCCTTTGGCATATAATAAATGCTAAGTACAAGGGAGCAATTATTGTTATTTTTGCACTAGAAATTCGTGTGATAACAATAGAGCCGAGCGGGACTCTTGGCGTCCCTGTCATTTTGTGGCTGTTGCTTCCCTCCCCCCGGAGTGGATGGAAAGCTCTGGGCCTGGGTGTGATTTCTGTATCCTGACAGCCCAGCCCTCTGCCCACAGGGCAACTGGGCCAAGTCCCCACTGCGTGCTCCCAGCAAAAGGGCACTGCCAACCTTCTCATACCTTTTTATGCTTCTCGGTTTAAGCCATGGGAGTTTGGAGGGATTTTTTTTTTTTAAATTTGAGATCTGTCGTCCTTGCAAATGAGTTTGCCCTTTGCAGCAAATCCACACAAAACAGGGACAATCTCCAGTTTTCTTTCTGTTGCCTTTTCTCCTCCCTTCTGTTCGAGTCCTGCAGCTACTAATGAGGGCCTCTGTCAGCTCCCTGGGAGGACAGGAAGAGCTGCCTTCGCTCTCCTCCCTCTCCCTCTGTCTCTCTCTCTCTCCCAAACACACACACACAGACTCAGGAGAGCTGCCCTTCTCATCTGGTCCTCCTTTTCCTCCTCTCCTCCATCTTCTGCCCTTTATCTTGCTGTTTTCACACTTTCTTCCTCCATTTCTCCTGTGACTCTTTTTCTCTGAATCTCATCATCTCTTCTATTTCCTCTCGCATAATAAGTGTGATATAAGTATTTGCTATGATTATGATGTCTCCCCCGTCTCTTTCTCTCTTTCCCTGTCTCTCTTCCTGTGTCTATCTTTGTCATCTTTCTGTCTCTCTTGGTAACTGGCTATTTCTGTCCTCACTGGCTCTATCTCCCTCTCTGTATGCATTTCTCTGTCGTCATCTTTCAGTGTGCATCTATTTCTGTCCCTCTCCTCTCCCTCATCTGTGGCTCTTTGGCTGGCTCTTCATGTCCCTTAAATCTTCTAAGCCCCTCTGAGGGCTGTGGTCTGAGCACAGGAAGCAATAAGGAGGAGTATGCCCCACCCCGACCCCAGCTACCACAAGTCCTCACCACAGTGCCTGAGAAGTGGATCCGCTCCCCCTTGGCCCAAGATAAAAATACATCTCTCTTCTTACAGCCCGTTTTCCTACAGAGAAAATACTGTGCATGGGGTCCTGCCTGGAAAAACTTCTGGTTGAGGAAGTCATTTTGTGATGCTTGCAAAACAAATTTTCAAAAACCAAATGTCTTGAAACAAAATCTTTGTGGCTGTTTAACTGATTTAGCCTACTGGTAGACACAGAATAACTAAGAATAACACGTTTATAGTTAAAGCATTGCACTTTATCTTCACCCTTTCATAATCTACTTTTTGATACTTCAGCCCACTCTTCTTGTTTCTCAGCATAACCTTTTTGTAGTAGGAGAGGTGCCATTATTATTATCTCCACTTTTAAAAGTGGGAACCAATACTCATAAAGATGCAATGATTTGCTCCCTGTCAAGGAGTTATTTTCAGTGCCCCAGGGCGCAGAACACTTATTCCCTAGGGACCGTGAGCCCCTCTCGCACCCCTCCATGCCCCTGTCAGCTCTAGGACTCTGTGATTTCCACCAGAAATCCCAAACATCTCCCACCAAACCTGCCCAAGAGAGAATCTTTGTGGCTTTTTTGCACATCGTGTCCTTTGTAAGTCATCGTTCCTGCTGCACGTGCCCCCACCATCTCCAGGCTGAACGGCTCAGAGATTTAATCACATTCTCGGACTCAGGCCATGGCGGTGAATCTTACAGCCATGCAGCCAGAGCTGCAGCAGAAACCCTGGCAACAGAAGGAGCTCTTTGAGGGTCTGGTAGAATAAATTACTCAAACACTTGCATTTCTACAAAAGTAGTGACACTCAATTCCTGCTATGATATTAGGATAAACAAAATGTAATCTGCTGCATTGTCCTTGCCCATCAAAATCTTATCTTCTTTTTCCATGTAAGTAATTGGGGAAAAAAAATTACAGAAACCTTCTGGAGTATTATCGTATTAGGATCCGATTTTAACCAGAACCCTGAAAATTTCATACTGAAGGCAAGCGCATAGTTGCCGTAAATAAAGGCGAACTTCAAGGTGAAGGAACTCCCCTGTACAATCGCGAATGCAAATGTTTAAAGCTACTCAACAATTTTCCCCTTGCAGCTGCCCGTTTTATCTCTTGCAAAACTAGTAATGATACAAGCAGTTGATTATGGTTTACAATAGCAATAAACCTCTCAGAATTGGTTGTTTCCAAAATAAATAGCCATTCTGTTAAATGTTAAATAACAAGTCATAAACTGCTGAAAACAACCAATTTCTTGTGGATTATTGCCTGAATAAATTTCAGCAGGAACGGCAGATCATTAAGCTGTGAGCGTCACAGATCAAAACCGTTGGATTAAAAAAAAAATCAATCAATTAACTTAAATCCATCCAAAGGAAATCCCATTTTACAAACCAAGTCACACCACACATTTTTACATCTTCTTTTGAGCTTTTCCTTTGCTGGTCATGGTTAGCTTGATTCTGGCCAAAATCTTTTCATTCTTTTTCGGAGATTAAAGCATGCCTAACCTGGGTGGTTAAATTGGCTTATTCTGAGAGCATGCAGCTTTCCTCAGCTGCATTTTCTACAAGTCTCCATCTACAGTGTTCCAATTGATAAAACACAGACCTGTCCACTAAGTTAAACATTTGAGTCAAGGCTCAGTGGCAAATATGTATTCAAACTGCAGCTCTAATAGAGGCTGTTCTGGTAAGAGAAGCCAACTTCATCGGGATGATTGACAGAAGATTCCTCGCCATAGCAACCAGGGTTATCTCTCTGGAATAACAACATTAACCTCCTTCATAACCAGTTTTTCATCCCTGAATATAAAAGGCAGCTGCATGCATCTTGTATGATCCTTTATTTTTATTTTTGAATGAACAGTTAGCACTTCTATAAAAATGAGACAAGATGCAGCAAAATCAAATTAATTTTGAATTCCTCTTGAAAAAAAGCATGGCAATGGATCTTGTAGGCAGAACAGTTAAAGAGCAGGAAGGGTTCCTGTCTCTTCTGAGCATAGGGCAGTAGCAGGGAGATTTCTATTCATCTGCTGCTTCTGAAAGAGCCTCCTGCATTGATTTGCTTTCTGCTGCTGTGGAGGGTGGGAAGGGGCAAATAATTTGTTTCTTGTTTTGTTCCCGTCTTATTCTTTGTCCTCACAACTCCCAATGTGCACACACACACACACACATCCACACACACACACACACACACACACACACACGCACACATCCACACACATCTTAGAGGCTCTCAGGTGCAAAGCAATGAACGGTCTGTGGGAAAATGCATATTCTTTCTGAAAAAAAATGCATATTCCATCACTTTTTTTGAAAGAAATTGCTAAATGGACCCCAAACCATCTCCTTTGAATTATGTCTAATGTTTTGTGAAAGCCGTGGACATTGGTGCCTTGAAATGTCACTGAAGCCTCTCACCAGCCCCCCACAGAGGTGCTGTGCCATGCTCTGGACCTGACCTCTCATGCCAGTCTCTGCAAGTAGCAAGCATGGCACTCAAGCCACAAGGAATAAAAACTGTGACAAAGAAAGACAGACTGTCCACCTGGATGGACCACTGCCAAGTCATGTCCTTCCCTGTGTCATTCCATCTTGGATATGTTTCCCATTGGCACCAACTTCATTGCAATTGCCACCTTGAAAAATGGAGACATCTTGGTTGAGGCTTCTGTGTCATTCAAGGTCACAATCTTGTTGCCCAAGGCCCTGGTTGTAACCTCAAAGAATGTCAGTCCTCTGCTGAGGAAAGCGGCTGAGCAGGGAAAAGGTGCCATCTGGGCCCAAGCAAGGGGAACCTGGGAACATGGCATTTACAAAGTGCAGGACAGCGTGGGCCTCAGAGGGGAAAGTGGTCATTCAGCAGAACCACTCGGGTGAATCTCTGACCTGATCTCGATATAAGCAGACAAACTAGCCAAAAGGCATGACTGGTGGATTTCAAAAGATGTTCCCTGAAGAAATGTTATTTCTGAGTTGGAAGTAGGAAGAACTCTTTGAGATCCCCACTGTATTACACAAATATTGACAGCCTCCTCAGATTCCTTCAAAGCCACCTTACTTCCAAAGGTGCTGCCTGCCCCTCACACCCCTCACCCCACCAACAGCATCACTGTCTTTGCCAAGCCCTGGAACTGCCTGGAATCCAGTTGGGGCCCTGAGTCTGTGTGACCCTGTTACCAGAAAGGGGTCTCAATTCAGACCCCAAGAGAGGGTTCTTGGATCTTGCACAAGAAAGAATTTGGGGTGAGTTCATGGAGTAAAGTGAAAGCAAGTTTATTAGAGAAGTAAAGAAACAAAAGAATGGCTACTCCATAGGCAGAGCAGCGGCATGGGCTGCTTGACTGAGTACACTTGTTTATTTCTTGATGATATGCTGAACAAGGGGTGGGTTATTCATGAATTTTCCAGGAAAGGGGTGGGAAATTCCTGGAACTGAGAGTTTCTCCACTTTTTAGACCATATAGGGTAACTTCCCAGTGTTGCCATGGCATTTGTAAACTGTCTTGGCGCTGATGGGAGTGTCTTTTAGCACACAAATATCACAATTAATATATAATGAGCAGTGAGGATGACCAGAGGTCACTTCCATCACTATCTTGGGTTTGGTGGGTTTTGGCTGGCTTCTTTACTGAATGCTGTTTTACCAGCCGGGGCTTTTTGACTTGTATCCTGTGATACTAGTCCTGCCAACCTCCTATCTCATCCTATGACTAAGAATGCCTGATCTCCTGGGAATGCAGCCCAGCAGGTCTCATCCTCATTTTACCCAACTCCTATTCAAGATGGAGTCACTCTGGTTTGAATACTTCTGATAACCCCATCCCCACTGCTGAGCATCCTCATTCCTGGTCACTTTTCCACTCCAGGATTTGGATAAAATACCACAGCCATGGGCATGGGACCTGGCCTCCTGAGCAGCTCCTGAGGAGGCAGATGATACCCAGAAATGCAGGGTGTTACCTCCATGGAGTGTGAACCTGAACCCAGGTAACTTGAGGTGGAGAGTATGTCCTCCCTCCACCCTGAGGTGTGATTCATCCTGGCTAATCTTTTGCAGAAGTCCCACGAGCTGAGCGGACACCCTCAGAGCAGCTTGTGTCTCTAGCCACTCACCAAGAAGCAGCATCTAGAGCAGCACCATTGCATCACCTTGATCCTCATCTTTCCTGCCTTTCTTTCCTCACCTCTCCAAGGTTACACCTCTCCAATAAAGCAGCCGCACTGTAATTCTTGCCTCAGGCTCTGTGTGGAGGACGGGGCTAGGAAAACTAGCTACATGAGTCTCAGAGCTCCTCCCTGTGGCAAGCATTTTAGGTAAAGGAGTAGGTGGTGAAAATCATGGCCTTTCTCTATGAATCAGTCCAAAGACTCTCTCCTTTATTTGCTAAATGACCCCTGATGTTACAGCCACCTCTGGAAGCTGCGAGTTTCCTGAAAGCTGAGGTTGAGGAAGGGTCGGTTGGTTAATTGCTTTTAAGAAGCAGTGTAATGGACCTTATTACTTAATTGACAAAGGGCTTGACTGGTGGAAAATGAACCCTCCTTGCCTCCAAGATGTTGCAATTAGTTTTCTTTAAAACAGAAAAGAAATGTTCTTGAATAATCAAAAGAACAATAGCAATAGTAGCAACACCCCAAGTTACAAATTGCCTGGGCTATTGGCTTCCTTTAAACACACACATAGGGGGCATTGCTTTTTCCTGTCCAGAGGAAAGGAAGCTGATGCTCTTCCCCTCTCACTCAATGCCCTCCTCACAAAGTCTTGCTGACCCTGCCTCGTGTAAATATTTCATTATTTACGGGTGTGTTGGTTTATTCATGCACCTGCCTAGCCATCCTGTGATCTCTTGTTTGTGTGGAGCCTGTGTGTGACTAGTTGGTTGCAGCTGGTGCTAATGAGGCCAAAGCCTGGATTCAATCCCTAAGGAGGCCAGTTAACTTCACCTGCTCCGTAGCTACAGGCTGCACTCAACAGCTCTGAATGGAGCTTGTGTTGTATGTACTGGGCGACGGGCACAGGGGTAGAGGGAAGGGAGGAGATGGTTTAATATGTGGTCCCCACGTCTGCTGGAGAAACAGCCACTGCCCTTAGCACCTTCAACCCCTGCAAAGGTCAGCACTGTGTTTCTTGTTTTTTTTTTCCCCTAAGATTACTTCTTTTATCCTAAGGTTAGAGGACGTGGGCATGTATGTTTTAAAATTTCCCCTTTTGATTTAATCAGCAAGTATTACGTCTTACGAGTTAAAGAGTAAGGCACACTTTTTTTGCCTCAATTCCTTTGGGCATCCATTATTCATTTACTAGAACGCACAGCCTACTGGAGAGGTGCATCTGTGGACATCAGAAAAAAAACTAGGTGGAGTTACAGATTGTGGCATAATGTTTGGTGAAAATATTCAAGAAAAAAATTATTCACTCAACAAATACTTATTGACTGCCTATTATGTCTCAGGCACTACACTAAAGATACAATAGTGAACAAAATAGATTTTAAAATTTCTGCTCTATGGAGTTTAAATTTCAGTGGGAGAAGGTGGTGCAATAGATAGTAAATAAGAAAAAGGTAGTAAAAAATATGTGTTTTACATGACCATAAGTTTGAAGAAGAAGAATAGAGCAGGAAATGGACAGAGGTCACTAGGAAGGGTACTCCAACTATAATAGGATGGCCAAGGTAGACCTCAACGAAAAGTGATGTTAGGGCAAGGACCTGAAGTGAGGGAGAGTGAGCTGCGTAGCTAGCAGAGGGAAGAGCAAAGGTGAGAACGGCAAGGAGGGAGCATGCGTAGTGCCTGGCATGTTTGAGGAACAGCCGGGCGGGGGTGCAGTGTGGCTGAGGCAGAGGGAGCGAAGGAGAGGCGATGTTGCTGAACTGAACTGGGGTCTGCTCACCTGCTGCAATAAGGTCAAACATCCACACCGAGGTTTGCAGAGGGAGAAAGGAGGGCATTTATTTGCAGGGCACCAGGCAATGTTGATTGGGCAGCTCATGCTTAAGACCTGACCCCTTGCAAAGGTTTGCAAGCAAGAGTTTTTAAAGGCAGGGGAAATTTTCAGGAAAACAAGTTAATACAGGCAAATTTAAATCAAGGCATGGAGGTTATATATTGGTTTGGCCTAAGAAGGTGGGATAGCTTGAAGCAGGGCCTTTACACGTCATAGGTGGGTTCACAGATTTTCTGATTTGCAGTTGGTTAAGGAAAAGAAGCTTTGTTTAAAAATTTGGGGTTAGCAGAAAAGAATGTTAGCTCTGGCTCACATGTGTGACTTCTTCCAGGCTCATCAGGAAGAAAGAACGAAGAGCAGCAGTTGGAGTTCAGTCCCCGGTTCCCCCTTATCCAAGGTCTTTGTGCCAGCAGATACATTTGGTGGGGGTCCAGGTTTTGAAAAACAACTCAGGGACATACGTTAAGAATTAATCTTTAGTTTCTATAGGGAACCAAACATCCCATGACTCTAACTTCCTTGGCTGTTGTTTTAGGCTACTATTACCTTCTTGCTGATCAAATTGCTCATTTACTTCTCAGGGCCAGCTAAGTTCCTGCAATTTTCTTTGAAGGAACTTAACATTTTTCATTTCCATGCTTGTGGTGGTGAGGGGGGCACAGGCCCCTAAGAGGGGTCCCTGCTCCATCTCAGGATGGAGATGCAGCCAAGAAAAAAGGGAGGAAGAAGAATCAGGTGGCGTCTACAGGCCCTTGCAAAGGCTTTGGCTTCTTTCTCAAAAAGTTAGAAAAGGCTTCATCAAAGATGTTGCTTCTGAGTCGGATCCCAGGAGCTGATTAGTGTTAACTCATTCATCTGCACTCCGGCTGAAGCAGGTGTTGCCAGACTGACCGTGTAATTTGGTAGTTAACGTGTGTGTACCAGGCTGTGTTTTCAGACTTGAAGACAGAGTGGAGTTAGCATCTGCTCCTGCCCCGCCCTCACCCACCCCATCCCCACACACTCACACATGCTACCAGCCTGGGAGTCATATGAAGCTTACATGGTCCCACCATGGGGGCCCACACAAGGACCGGGATTCATTTGCCCACCAGCCAGGCAGGTGGGGGCTCAGAACAGATAAAGATTTGTATCATTTCTTGAGCCATAGTTACAGACGTCAGCTCATGCTTGCTAAAGAAACAAATGAAAATTAACTGGCAAGACAACCCCAGGCAACTGAATGAGGGAGAAAGCAAACACTCCCCGGGTTCCAAGCAGGAAGGAGCCACATGGGGGCTACTTTGGGGGGCATGGAGGAAAAGGTAATTATAGAACACTTTGAGGAGCAGATAAGATTTGAGTGGGTCTTGAAGCACAGGTGAGTGTGAATCTTCAAATGGGAGGGAGAGCATGACAAGTCATTGTCCCTTTGTGAGGGGCGGTAGGAATTTTTGGAAATGTTCAGGAGTCAGGAAGAGGACCATCTAGGCTAGAATGGAGTGGCTGTGTAGGAAAAGGGCTGGCAGAGAGTGAGGCAGATTGTGGAAGTCCCGGAATGCCAGCTGGAGAAGTTTGGACTTTTGCTGAGGGCGATTCTCTGCTTTGGATGGAAGGACTGTAGCAGATAGAACCATGTCTGTTCCCATATGCATATAAGTGTGTGTGTGGTAGCCTTGCCAGATATAAAATGCAAGAGAAACTCTGTTAAGTTTGGATTTCAGATTAACAACAAATAAGTTTTCAGTATAAGAATGTCCTATGGGACCAGGCGCGGTGGCTCACGCCTGTAATCCCAGCACTTTGGGAGGCCAAGGCGGGTGGATCACCTGAGGTCAGCAGTTTGAGACCAGCCTGGTCAACGTGGTGAAACCCTGTCTCTACTAAAAATACAAAAATTAGCCAGGCGTAATGGCGGGCGCCTGTAATCCCAGCTACTTGGGAGGCTGAGGCAGGAGAATTGCTTGAACCTGGAAGGTGGAGGTTGCAGTGAGCTGAGATTGCGCCACTGCACTCCAGCCTGGGTGACAAGAGCGAAACTCCTACTCAAAAAAAAAGAAAAAAGAATGTCCTATGAAGCCAGGCACAGTGGCTCATGCCTATAATCCTAGCACTTTGGGAGGCTGAGGCGGGTGGATCACTTGAGGTTGGGAGTTTGAGACCAGCCTGGCCAACATGGTAAAACCCCATCTCTACTAAAAATACAAAGAATTAGCTGGGCATGGTAGCGGGAGCCTAAAGTCCCAGTCGCTAGGGAGGCTGAGGCAGGAGAATCGCTTGAACCCAGAACCCAGGAGGTGGAGGTTGCAGTGAGCCAAGATCGTGCCATCGCACTCCAGCCTGGGCAACAAGAGTGAAACTCAGTCTCAAAAAAAAAGAATGTCCTATGAAATATTTGGGACATAAATACAGGATGCCCAGGTAAATTTAAATTTCACATAAACAATGTACAATTTATTTTATTTATTTTATTTATTTTTTTGAGACAAGGTCTCTCTCTGTCACCCACGCTGGAGTGCAGTGGCGTGATCTCGGCTCACTGCAACCTCCACCTCCTGGCTTCAAGCGATTCTCTTGCCTCAGCCTCCTGAGTAGTTGGGACTACAGGTGCATGCCACCACACCCAGCTAATTTTTGTATTTTTAGTAGAGATGGGGTTTCACCATGTTGGCCAGGCTGGTCTTGAACTCTTGACTTCAAGTGATCCGCCTGCCTCGGCCTCCCAAAGTGCTGGGATTACAGACGTGAGCCACCGCACCCGGCCAAACAATGTGCAATTTTTAAGTATAATTATATCTTGCAATATTTGGGATGTAGTTATGCTAAAAAAAATTCATCGCTCATTTGAAATTCAAATTTAACTGGACATTCTGTATTTTTATTTGCTAAGTCTGGCCATCAGTATGTGATGCTGAATAAATGCTACTTACCAATGCTGTGAACTCCAGGGCAGAGCCCCCTCCTGTTACACTAACTAGCCTAGAGAGTTCTGCCACCAGAGAGCCAATTTCTCAGCCACCTTTGAGTGCTGACTCAGCTCTCTGATGACCCAAGTTTATGAGTTACCTGTGAGAATATCTGGGCCCCCAGTTTTCTCAAGAGTCAGCCCCAGATCCCCAATTCTGCCTCTCCAAATCAAGGAATAGGAGCTCTGGCTTTTTCCAGCAGCAGCTGGAATCAATAAGCAGCCCTGATGTGTGGGGTGGGCTGGAACACAGCCTGCTACCTTGAGCCCTGCAGTATTGATCGCACAGGTGGCTGTCCGTAAACCAAGCAGGCATGCTGAAATGGGGTACTGTTGTCAGCCTTCACTTTCATAGGGATGACTCTTCAGATTTCTCTCAAAGGGCTCAAAGGGAAAACCAGCAAGTTCTTTTTTTTCACTAATGTAATGCCTTGGGGAGCTGCTGCATTACATTCTTTTTTTCTTTTTTCTTTTTTAGTGCAAAGTTGTGGGGGTGGAAGGCAGAAACCACAACAATCCTCTCTCTTTTGGGACTCTCTCTCTTAAATGTGGTCCATCATTCAGTTTTAAGAACTGAAGCACAAAATATGAAAACTAAAAAAAGTCATTTCTTATCGAAAGCCTCAAATGTACTGGGCATGAGAGTGAGCAGTTTGTATGTCTTGTGGTGTTTTATCCTTCTAATGATTCTCTGAGATTGATATTTATTACTATTCCCATTTTACAGATTCAGAAATGGAGGCTCACCCAGGCTAAGTAATTTGCTCAGGGCTGTGCATCCCGCAGTGAGTCTGTGCTATGGTCCAAACCCAGGTCTGTTTGACGTCTAACACTACTGTCTGCTCAATGAGCCCAAGACATTGCAAACACTGCTGGCTTGTCATCCTAGCTTGTCCTTTCAGATTCCTGAGTGATGAACATCCTCTGAGAAACTGTCTCTGGTTGCTCTGAAAAAAGCCGAGTACCTCACTCTGCTCTCAGATGACTTTCTTCCCACCTGTGTGTTGTAGAACCTCCCTGTGGGGCTGTAAAAACACATCCACATTTCTGTGTCCTCATTAATCCACAAAGTCCTCCAGGGCAGAGGCAAAATTGTTTTTCTACCAAGTGTGCTCCTCTCTAGCTGCAGGGACTAGACTATTGTTTAGCACACAAGCTCTATAAATATCTGCTCGTGGTTATTACTGTTTTGAAATCTCTTTTCTCATTTGTTTAGGGAGCTTCAAGGACGCTGTCCTGTCACCATGTTTGATTGTGATGCTGGTCTTCTGTGTTCTTACCTATGTTTTTTACACTGAATTTTGTATTTGCCTGTCCTCATTGAGGGCTCATCTGGCTGGTCCATACCAATATTAATAGAAAGTTCTTCCGTGGTTGAATGACTGAACAAGTATGGTTGCCATGATGACTATATTTGCACAAATCCAAGTTGGTCTTCTCAATGGTTCTTCCTATGATTTGGTGAAAGGGTATAGAGGTAAATGAACCCAATGGGTAGCCAAATTCCTGCACCTGGGATCTGAAGGTCAATTTTTTTTTTTTTTTAAATCACAGTGATATAGGATGTCTCTTGGAGACTCAAGAGAAAGAGGGTTGTCCATGAGAGAGGGTGAAAGATGACAGAGTGGCTCTGATCCTACCTTCTCACAAAAGCTTCTTAGAAAAGTCAACCTACTTTTGAGAGGAGCACAGGTTCTCACGAAACCCCTTCCAGGAAGTAGAGAAGCAAACTTTGCCATGATTCTGCTCCCAGGAGTAAACATGTGATCCCACATGTACTCTGCCCCTTCAGGGATGAAAGAGCTGTGAAGCTGATGGTTGATCATCAGGGACAGACATTGGCTGAGAGGACTGGATGGATTTCGGATCTGCCCACCTGAAGCCCAAACGCTAAGGAAGTCTCTAAATGGGGATTATAGCATTTAAACATTTTTTATCTTTATGTTCTTCTGCAGGTCTGAGGCCCTTCAGACTAACAGTGATCCCCCTGTCACATTAATTCTTCTCACATAGACTGTTTTTCTTATAGGTCCTATCTGGGGCAAAGATGACTATGACAGAAATCTCAGCTTGTTCTTGCTGACAGAGTTAAATTTGGTCTGTGTTTCCTCTGCACAAGAAGAAAGTCTGAACTGTGCTGAACAACTGTCTTGAGGGCACATCCAGAGCCCCGTTTGTTTCTCTCATGTTCCTCCTTTTATTGTTTTTGTTACTGTACATATTTCAGTGATGTCAGGATTTTTTTTAAGCCTCCACCTTAGGGGAAGCTCAAGAAATGGTCTGTGTTAGCATTGGTGAGGCCAAGACAGTTTTATGCATATAAGCCTGGCTGTTTATTGATCCCTTGGAATGAGAAACCAATTGGAATATCCTGGCTATGAGAAATATAACCCTTGACCAGCCAAAGTCATTTGTCTGCCTTCCCTGTTGAAAGAAGCACATTTAAAATTTCTCACCTGGGAGAAACTTCCTGGAAAGAATATTTCATGCAAAAGAATACACTTCTTGGACCTGAGTTGCAATTTGGATTAGAAAAAAATGACCTCGTTATGTCTGAGCATATGTTTTTTTAGAAGCCATTCTGAGAACAAGAGCATGTGGTCGAGTGCAGTGGCTCACGCCTGTAATCCCAGCACTTTGGGAGGCCAAGGTGGGTGGATCACTTGAGGTCAAGAGTTTGAGACCAGCCTGGCTAACATGGTGAAACCCCGTCTCTACTAAAAATACAAAAATTAGCCAGACGTGGTGTCGCACACCTATAATCCCAGGTATTCAGGGGGCTGAGGCAGGAGAATCACTGGAACCTGGGAGGCAGAGGTTGCAGTGAGCCGAGATTGTTTCACTGCACTAAAGCCTGGAGACAGAGCGAGACTCCATCTCCAAAAAAAAAAGCATGGGGCATGGGTTATTCAAGGGATTGTTGAGTTGTTTATACATGATCTATATCTTAGAGTAGCTTTTGGATGCATTTTGCTGCACATCCCGAATGAGGGGTTTGAAGCTTGAACTGCTATGTTGATTTAATGCTGTGATTGCTAGGGAGGAGGCCCCAGCAAAGTTCAGAATGTTAAAATCAAGTGTTAAAATACGCTGGGAGGAAATGCAGAACAGTTCTCAATTTCCATCATGAGAGCTTTATGGATAGTTACTGGAAGAAAAAAAACCTCCAAAAATTAAAGTCAGAGATTTATATTTTGTACACATTTTGAATTTTGGAGAATGTTACTTCTTCCTCTAGAGATTTTGTTTTGCTTTTTAAATTAGCCAGGTTTTATGAAATACATTCCCTAAGGAACGCTGAAGAGATTTCCAATCAAGATTCTTAGTTTCTAGTGCTTTGAGGGCAAAAATTGTACCCAAAAACTTTATCTCTTTCTTAGAATCTGCCACTTCCAGAGGCCTGTGCTTGGAAGGCAGGTGACCAAGTGGCATTTGGGTACCTTGCTGGAGAATGGATTTTAGCACCTGCTCTGGGGTAACTAGGGTTGCCAGTCCTGCTAGGCAATTGGTTATACATCTGTTGCAGCTGTACACTTTGTGAAAGATGGATGATGGGGCATGACTGCAGAAACCTTAGAAATTAAAAAAGATATATTTTATATATATATCATCAGGGAGATCTTGAGAATTTGCCATTCAGAGTATGACCGGAAGAAACAAGACTATTTTGAATCCACAGGTTCAAATGCAGCATAGAAGATGCAGGAAGTGGTATTTGGCCTGATGTTTCTCTCAGTGTCATTGACAACAACAAGGGTATGTGCTAAAACCAGATTGCAGTGCCTTCCTGATTTCTACTGAGGAAAGCTGTGCTTCTCGAATGCTAATGTTTATATGAATCACCAGAGGATTGTGTTAAATTGCAGATTTTGGTTCAGTAGGTTTGGGTAGAGCCTGAGATTCTTGTTTCTTGAGCTCCCAGGTGATGTTGAAGCTACAGGGGCAGGATCCACCTCCTCCCTCACTCTTGCCAGGAGAATACCCAACATCTTTCCAGTGTCTATCAGACTAGGCTGAGCACTTCCTCTAAGATCTGCTGAACCCTCGATACTCAAGTTTGCAACACAAAGGAAGGAACCAAGGGGTGGAAACTCCCCTGGGAAGAGACAGGGTTCTCTGAGGTAGAATCTGGGAGGGAACCCAAATGGAAGCAGGGACCCTGAAGGAGGGAGCTGGATGGAGAAAACAGGGTATTAGCAAGACAAAGGACAGGGAGGGATGTCTCCATGGGAAGCTGAAGCCCTTTACAACCTCCACCTTCCAAAGACTCAAGTCTGCAAGGCTGTCCTTCTGCAATAGAATTCAATGGTTAAATGAAATCTACTTAGGACTTCTATTTCTCACTCATGGTAATGCTACTTTGAGCTACATCTGACCTTTCAATAAATAACTTTCTCCTAGCACCACTATAATCTCGTTATCATACCTATATCAGCAGGACAAAATGGGGCACCAACAGAAGACCCCTTCATTTTCTGTTACTGTTGTCTTTCAACCCCAGTCCTCCCTGACCTTGGATAGTATCTAGGGCCAAGTGCATAGCTTTTCTGATTACTTCCAGGTAATGATGTACATGCTTATCATCAGATATTAAAAACTTCAAAAACAACCTGATCTTAAAACTGCAATCTCTCATCCTATTTCAAGCTTCTCCTCTCTCTCTAGCTCAGACCAGACTCCTGCAGAAACCTGCAGGGAAAGACGGTGTGAACAATTCCATGCCCTCCCCCCGCTGCTCTGCTGCTTCGGGTTCAGGTTGGACTGGGAGAGGGCAGAGGAGCAGCAAGGGGAGTCAGGAGCTTTTCACCTGAGCTGTTGGAATCTGCAGTTAGGAATCTGCCCTCTGTGTGACCTGAGTCCTAACTCAGCTGTCTGCTAATTCCCAGGATAATTCCAACAGGAGCACTTACCAAGTAACGACCTATATCAGCACTCTTCTAGACGTCACGGGAAATGAACATCCTCAAAGTAACTCTCATTGCAGAGTAATTCAGAGTTGGCAATTTGATTTTTCTCTTTCTTGGTCTCATAAACTGTTCTCCCTCTAGGAAAGCTGTATAAATTCCCACTAAAAGTGGCCCTTGCCTTGAAGACTGGTTTGCAGGCATGAGACCTTTCCCTGGGTTACTGGCAGCCCTTTAATTCACCTATGAAGCCTCTTTGTCCTGCAGTCACGGGTCCAAGAAGACAGCTCAGGATAGGCATCCCCACATTTTTTTTGCTCAAGATATATAGATGACTGGAAGTGGAACTATGCAAACTACTAAAACTTTCAGACCCCTCTTAAGAATTTGTAGGATAATGTCTAGAAAGTACATTCTAGGTTTAGCATAAGATACTATGGGGAAAAGAAAGAAGAGAAAAAGAGAAGGAAGAACACTCCCCAGAAGTCCAACCTCAGAGGCTCCATAGGTTTCTGGTCGGTCTGCCCTGATGCTCAGAGGACAAACATCGACGTGGGTCCAGTGTGAGGTGCTGACCCTTGGCCAGATAAGCTGGATTATATTCACGCCTCGGGTCCTGCTCACAGAGTGAGAATGACCCTTGATGCTTTGCTGCCATTCACAAGAGGGCATCAGGTTTTAAAGATTCTTTTGCTGTGGGTTGAATTGTGTCTCCCCTATGCTCCCCAAAAAGATAGGAAGTCCTAACCTCCATACTACAGATGTGATCTTATTTGGAAATAGAGTGATTGCAGATGTAATCAGTTTAGGTCAGACTGGAGTAGGGCAGGCCCCGAATCCAGTAAGACTGGTGTCCTTAGAAGAAGGCAGCCCTGGGCAGACAGAGACACACTGGGAGAGCTCCAAGTGATGACGAGGCCAGAACCAAAGAAAGCCAGAGGATGCTGAAGGCAGAGATGTAGGAAGGGACAAAGAAGGATCCTCCCTTAGGGCTTCCAGAGGGAGCTTGGCCCTGCCAACACCTTGATTTCCAACTTTTGTCCTCCAGAACTGAGAGATACATTTCTGTTGTTTTAAGCAACCTAGTTTGTGGTACTTTGTTATGGCAACCCAAGGAAACTAATACACCTCACATGGCCCTTACAGGAGGATGGTAATTGCATTTGCTTGCGAGCATATCTGATCTCGCACAATAGACTGGAAGCTCCTAAGGTTCCCTGGAGCCCATTGCCTAACACAGAACAAGCACAGTGTGTGCCAGTAAATTTTGGTTGAATGAACAAATGTAGGACTTTCAATCTTAATGGTAGATTAAAGACAAACAAAATATAAGAATTAACAAGGGAGAAAGGCCTACCTAGATTGGTGTGTATATTTCATTCACAACAACATTATATAATCTTGTTTATGATTTGCATAAATGAGCTATTATGCCATAATTTGAAACTCAAATCGGTGGCATCTCCCTGCAACATGAATGAGATGAAACAAGTCTTCCTCTCCTCTCTGCATGTTAAAGATGATTGCTGTGTTAGTCCAATGATAGATCCCGGTCTTCACTGTCTCATAACGTCTCAGCATATTTTCTGGTTTCTCACTGGGGCTGGAATAGCTGCTGAGGGACTCTTCCTGCCTGTGAGATTTACATTATTTGAGATATAAAGCAAACACTATTTCAAAACTAGCAGTAACTTCAATAATTGGCGGAAGTGATTGCCCCAAGGTGGAATCTCAGGTCATCAGTTTAACCTACCTGATTCTTAATCTCCAGAAAATAACTGGCCTCTGGATCATTGCTGTACACTTAAGAGGCCATGACAGAAGAGTCCCAGGGCCTTGGAAAAGATTTGTGGTGATAATCTCATTGGGACTTTATTTCTTCATGGATTCCTTTCTGAATAGCAACTTAGCACATACACAATTGAGAGGGATAACTGCATGTATGTGTGTGCATGTGTGTTCATGCATGGAGTACAACCAGCAGAAGAGAAGGACTAGAGGACCCATATTGCAATCACTTATGGGAGGATGTATAAGAAAATACATGGAGATAAAAAGAAAACCTAATAAATTAGAATTAATTATTAATTGAAAATTATTAACCAATTCCTTTAATAATTTTGTCTCTCTTTTCACAATTCTTTATCTTTTGTATTTAAAGATTCTGGTTCCATTTGGTGATATTCATTTGCTTCTTATTCAAATGAGGTGACCAGGGATAGTTTGGGGGAATTCTTTTTGGACCCTGACAGAGCTCATGTCTTTCAATCCTATCCTTAAATTCACACCCATATCTTCTTCAGTCCAAATTTAATTCAGCCCAACACATATGGGTTGATTTCCTATCTTATACCAGGCTCAGTGCTTGACAGTTGAATATGAAGATGAGTAACACAGCTCCAGATTATGAGGAGTTTCTAATCTGGCAAGGGGATGAGATGCATTACCTAGGTGTGACAGGGACCTTACATTTTCTGTCCTTATGGGTGATCTTTGCCAATCCCTGGAGAGCAATCAAGAGGTTAAGACATATTGCCTCCCAAATCTGGAGTCTTCTCTAGCTTCTCCCGGGTTGTGAGTCTCTTCTATGCAGCTGATCCTACAGGTGATCTCAAAGGCATCCCACCCAAAGGGTTGTACAGGCCCATTTCTCCTTGGGCCAACCTACACTTTAGACCTTGCCAAATTCAATACTTGAGACTACAATTTAGATACATGGAATTCTCTACCGAATGGCTATTGGTTTGGAGTTTCCATTTGGGTTCTAACTAATTGAGCAATGGTGCAAGCATTCCCCAGGGGGAACAAAAAGTGGGATCTCTTTTATTGTAGATGCAGCGAGTGCCCTATGACCTCAAGAACATAGGGCTCCTGGGCAACGCTGGACTGCAGCATTGTGGGGCCCCCGGAACCAAAATCTACCTTCCGATTCCTTCCACCAGAATGGAAGTTATGTGGCTCCCAGTGAAAATCAGGCTGACCTCATTATGTCATAAATGAAGGAGAAAGATGAGATAGAAGAGAGGGGTGAGGCTGTCTGGGCTTCCCAATAACAGGCCTGTCTGGTTTGTGACCCAGCATGGAGCCTGAATACAAAGGACCCGTCCTGCCTGAGCATAGATGGGCCAAGAGAGCAAGAGAGGGGCTGAGCCTGTTTTCTACTTTTAAAGCCAAGCACCCCACCCACTGGCATGTGGAATGTGATCCCAAGAATTTCTGCCTCTCTTGGATCATGAATCAAGCCAGTTTTTTAAGAAGGGGAAAACAGTAAAATGGGAATCCCCCTTTTTTTTAAGAAGGGGAAAACAGTAAAAATGGGGATCAAACTGTATGTTCCCATACTTCCTATCTTGGAGTGGAAATCTCCTTTCCTCTATGAAAACATGGATGTGCTATTGGGTAGGGGAGGCAGCTGAGAATGTTCCTGGCAATGAGGCAAGCAAACTACTACTAGACAAAAATTTGCAAGACTATTTCCAAGTATGTAGGGGGGATTCGAGTTGAAATTCTAGGTAGATGTTTCCTTCTCTTGTACCTTTCCATTTTGGCCCTGCATGAGGAGGCTGTCCCCTCAGATGTTCCGTGAGCACTGGTCCTGAATTTCTTCCCTCTGATCATCCACTCAGCAGCTATCTCCTCAGGTCTGTGAGTGCAGGAACACCACATTTGTGTAGGGAAAATGTCATGCCTCTCTAAGGGTTGATTTAAGACTCTTGTAACCTGGAGCTTCAGCTGCATGTGTAATGATGTTTTCTGCTGAGTCACCGCAGCTGCTGGGTGCATGTGGGCTGAGAACTCCTAAATGGGACCCAGGGAAAAGCTACAGGTGGGCTTGTCACCTTACAAATCATCTGTGAAGTTGCACCTTGCCTCAGAGATCACACAGCCTGACCCTATAATCCTACATTGAGAAAGGGGCATGTTTCCAATTTGCCTTTCTTTTAGCTTTGCCTCTTAGGGACAGTGGACACCTCACTGCAAGGCAAGGAAGCATTGGATCCTCTTCTGCCCCTCCCAGGCCTGGCTGCCTTATGAGGCCATCAGGAGAAACTCGTTGTCACAGAGTGGGTGACGATGTCAAGTGCGGGGCAGTGCCCTGGATTAAATTGTTTGTAGGTCTTCTTCTGATAAAAGCAGGCAGGAAAGAGGGTCTGCAGGTTGCTCCAACATAGACACATAGGTAAATGAGCTTATTCAGGGGAGGGAAGTGTGAGACCCCACAGGAAGTATCAATAAGCTTTTGAAGGTTTTCAAAGAGTAAAAAGCTCAAACCTAACAGGCAGTAAGGGATGCAAGCTGGAGGCAGCGCTGGGGGAGGTTGGGGGAGGCAGAGGGAAGAGCAGAGGCCTGGGGTGAAAAAGCAAATTCAGCCTCGGTTTGTGTTCAGGCAAAGGGAGGGTCAGCTTTTGGCTGTGGTATAGAAAATCAGTAAGGAAGTGAGAAGACTGGAAAAGGCAAAGGGGCTGAAAGCCAAGCTGTGGAGTTGATATTTCATACGGGAGTATCCTGCAGTTATTGGAAGAGTCTGAGGAGAATGATCTGATCGAAGCAGCACTTTAGGAAGGCTAATCTGTCACAGTGTGTAGGAGGGACTGGAGGAGAGACAGGCAGGAAGGCAGAGGTGGGGGGACTGTCAGCTAGGATGAGGATGACGGTGGTGATGATGATGTAGATCGTGAAAAAGATGAAGATGAGGATAGCAGCTAAGATTCATTGTTTATTAATGACATTCATTATTCTAAGTACTTTGTATCTGTTATCTTATGTAATCTTCACACCCTCCTGTGAGGTGAGACTGTTTTACAAATAATAAAACTGAAAAACAGAGAAGTTAAGTAACTTGTCCAGGGTAACCTAGCTAATAAGTGGTGGACCTAGGGTACAATCCAGGTGCTCTAAGGTAATTATCCAGGCGAAATGCAATGAGCTGAGCAAAAGCGGAGTTGTGGTCACGGGAAGGTGGAGATGGATTGGGATGCCACCGGGTTGGAGGCCACCTGATCAGATGTGATGGCAGGAGAGAGGTAGGTGGATTGGGAGAAGGAAAAGTAGAAAGGGCCATCCAGCTTATTGCCATAAGTCACCGGGGACGTAGTGGGAATATCAATTAAAATAGGGGTGCCCAGAAGAGGGGCTGGTTTCCAGGTGAAGATGGTACACCAGTCAGCCACCAGCATCTCTGATCTGCAGTGCTGCAATTATGTCTCTTTGTCCCTTACAATCATTCTTTACATGGCAACTCCTACATGATGTAAAGCAGATCATGTTATTCCCCGTTAACATCCTTCAGTGTCTCCACAGCTCTCGAATCTAAAATCCAGTCTCCTTACTCTGGCAGACCGATTCCATAGGAGCTGCCCCAGCCTCTTTCTGGCACCGTGTCATAGCTTGTGGCTGCATCACTCTAACCCCCCAGGCCAGTACCGTCAAATCTCTCTATGCTCCATCATCACATTTCTTTCTCCTCCATGTGTCAATGTCCGAATCTTTCTCTGGGCCAAATGCAGTGGCTCACACCTGTAATTCCAGCATTTTGGGAGGCCAAGGAGGGAGGATGGCTTAAGCCCAGGAGTTCAAGACCAGCCTAGGCAACATAGTGATATTCCATCTCTACAAAAAATTTTGAAAAAATTAGCCGGGAGTGGTGGTTGCACACCTGTAGTCCTGGCTACTTGGGAGGCTGAAGCAGGAGCATCACTTGAGACCAGAAGGTGGAGGCTGCAGTGAGCCATGTTCATACCACTGCACTCCAGACTGGGCTAGACAGTGAGACCTCATCTCTTAGGAGAAAAAATTCTCTCCCTGCTTCTCAATCAGAAAGATATCTATGTTTGTACTTAGGGTCCACTCTGAGAATCCAGGATAATCTTCCCATGTCAAGACCCTTATTTAGTCAAATCTGCAAAGACCCTCTTTCCATGTAAGGTGACATGTATAGGTTCCGGGGATTAGGATCTGATATTTTATGGGAACGATTACCCAGCCTCCTATAATTTCTGCTGCCCTCCACTTACTCTGTGTGGGAAATCAGCTGTACCCTAGGTGCCTAGAAGGGCACCAGGTACATTGTAGATGCTCTACTGTGATTTATTAAACTAGCAAATAAATGAATATAGCCAAGTGTATTTTATTCTAAAAAGTATTTTCCCTATATGTTCATAATTTAATAAAAATACATCATATTGTTTTAATTCTAAGACAGTCAAATAGCTTTGATACGACAGTCATCTTATATAAATGAAAACATGATTTAATGAAATGGCATTTTATGAGCTTTAGGCAAAGCAAACATTTGAATGATGTTGTTTAAATTAAATGGCTCTTTTGTGTTCAGTAGTCAGCATCACTAAGTGTGTCTGTCTTGCTAATACAGTAGCATCATTATATTCTAAATTATACAATTTAATTACATGTAACTTGAAGCTGAAATATTGGTGAGGTACAAGTATGACCTTTATATCACTTATTAATGTTTTTTCAAATGACATGACACTCAGAAAAATTTAACAAAATCTTATGTTTTTGAATGGGCTTATGAATTGGCTAAATAAAACCTTAAGACACTGACAAACCCAGTTCCAACCTTTGCTTTGCCATTTAGTGGCTGCATGATCCTGGGAAAGATATTTGAGTACTCTAAGATTCACAGTCCCTACTCTATAGAGTTCTTGAGAAGAGTGAAATGAGTTAAGATAAGCATCTAAAATGTGCCTCCCAATTATTAGCCAATATTAGCTCCCTCTTCCTCCTTCCTTTGCCACAAACATACCAGGAAAAAAAAATTCTGTTTTAGATCTGATAAATAATTCCTGAAACCCAGCATAGCATACATAAACACACTGGCCTAAAATACACGGGCAGCGTAGCGTGTAGCCATCATGAGCCCCGCCTGCTTGCTTTCCCACTGCATTATGCCCTGAGAAATTGCCCCATGTGTTTTCTGGTGTTTGATTCTGTATTAGGGTAGAAGAATGAGGAGGAGTTGAGTTGAGTCCTTTCAGAGAGGACACTCTCCTTTGGGCATCTGGTGGTTATGAGGGAGCTTCTTGCCACAATTCAGGCTGCATGCTGCTGGCAGAGGGAACGAAGGGACTGCACTGTCAGAAGGACAGAAACACAGAGAAGCAGACGGAAGCATGGTGATGGCCAAGTGTTCTTTAGGGAGAAACAGGCTACATACAGGATAAGATTTTTGGAACATGAAAGAAGGGTCACTTTACCAATCTGAGGCTTCTCAGGCAGTGGTACCAGAAGTCACAGAACATATAAAGCAGAGTTTTTCCTCATGCAGTCATCCCTCAGGATCCATGGGGTATTGCTTCCAGGACCCCCTCAGATACCAAAATCCATGGATGCTCATGTCCCTGATATAAAATGGCACAGTATTTGCATATAAACTATACACATGCTCCTGTTTAAGTCACCGATAGATTACTTATACCCAACACAGTGTAAGTGTGATGCAAATTGTTGTTGCGTTGTTTCAAAGTTGTATGATTTTTTCTTATTGATATTTTTAATTGTTTTTTTCAAATATTTTTGACCCTTGCTTGATTGAATCCAGATTGCGGAACCTATAGATAGAGAGGGATGACTCGTTTTTTTCCTTCTGTTCTCCCTTTATTCCAGCTCATTATTTATTTCATAGAATCTCAGGTTTGGAGAAGTCCTTAGAGATATTTTGGCTCAACCTCCTTCTCCATGCAGAAATCTCCTTTACAACATTCACGACAGATGGCCATTGTGGTGTTGCTTTGTTATAGTTTATTTTATTTAGTAATTGGTTTTTATAGAACACCATTAAGTTAAACAGTTTATTTTTCAAGTCTCCATGGAAATGGCTCTCTTTACCATCTGTGTGTGCCTCTCATATGAGATTAGACCCTGGGACTTTCTGCCCCTTGATGGCCTGAACTATTAGTAAGGGCAGAAAAGGGAAAAGGACCTACCTCACTTCTCAATCAAGACTTCTGGGCAAGATTCAGTGCCAGGGAACGGGGAGGGAAGGGTAGCAATGATTTAAAAGATATTTACTTGCTTGAGAAAGGTCATTCTGACCTTCGGTGTTGTTTCTTTAAAAATAATACTATTTGAGATTTTCTGATTATGCAAGTAACCCAGGTGCACAAACTTTTAAAAATTATTCTAAAAGCACACAAAATTACTAAATATTTGGGAGTCCTTTGATGATACTGCTTCTTCAGTTTTATATTCTGCCCTTTTTACATTATAGTGTGTCATTACATGTTCTTCCATCATATAAGTCCTAGTTATGCATCATATTCTGTTTCATAGCTGTGGAATTATTTACTTAACCAGCCCCTTCTGGTTTCCTCTCACCTCTTGCTTCCTCATGCTGGTCAGAAAAGCTGCCTCTGGCATAAGCACTTCTTAATCTGCCTTGACTTTCATCCAGACACATAAACGCTTGTCCCAACGCATTTGGATGGGATGATACAATTCCAGAGTGTTTCCTGGGAGTAATCATGGTGTTGCTGTGGAGTCCATCTTTGGGCTTTGTGTAGTTGATGTGTTAATTACACTCTGTCAAGCCACAAACTTCTATTCCCCAAGCCTCTCTAGGCAAGCACAATCATCTGTGTGTCAAACTGCAAGTGAGGTTAAGTCTAAACGGACCCTTCAAATTAGCTTGGCTGCCAACTTTGACTCTATTGACTTGTCAGGGCCCAGGCAATGGCACAGCCAGCAGTGTTGGCCCATATTGACCAGAATGGGCTGCAGCAGAACTACCAGCCTCGCATCCTATGACAAACGACCCAGGACAATGGGTGGTACCTGGGCTCCCGCTCTAGGAGCTGGCAGTCCTGCTCACATACCACCGCTTCCAACCCTGTCTGGCTCTCTATTGGCCCTGATCCCAATGGGGCATTGTGCTTTCTTATTGTTGCCATAAGAAGTGGCAGCAGGGCCTGGAAGTGCAAGGTAAACATTTGCAATGGGATTCCAGGGGCATCTCCATGGCCTGATGCTTTGAGGAGGACAGAAATAGGAATACTAATGTCCCAGAATTTGAATCTGTCTAGAACTGACTGCTTATTGATGTGGGTTATTCTGCTCTGTAAGGGGACACACACACATACACACCTCAACCTTTTAGAAGAAATCCTGGGTCAATAATACTCCACCTGCTGGTTCCATCTCTGAGTTCCCCATTCTTGGTCCCATTTGGTCCTGACTGAACTGCTGACCATGAGGCTGACCTTGGCCCTTGGTCCTTGGTCCTTGACAGTCTTGAGTCTGATGACCTCCACCTCCTCTTCACATGGCTCCACACGCTGGATATTGTCATCTTGCTTCCTCTCACATCCTTTGCTAGATATGACTGCTGGTTTCAAGAGGAGCCCTTGGGTGTCAGGCTAGGAGTTGTTGCATAAAATAATCCCTTTTGGGTCTTCTTTGTGATGTGCTTTGTCACTGAGACTTAAGCAGTGCTGCTTGTGCTCTGAGTCTCATGACAGCAATGCCCAGGCTGTACCATGTGGCTCTGGAGGGAGCAGGCATGGGCCTTCAGGAACCAGAGCAGGAAAGGAAGACAAATGATGCTGTGGTGGCCTGTGGTAGCAATTGATTCTGGCTTTCCACTCTCTCCTCCCTAGTTACAGACCTTGTCTCCTAGCTGAAAAGACAAGCTCCTGATCCAGGCCTAGCTAATCACGGTGGCCCTTTCCCTGGATACAGCAACAGCGCATGCAACAGCCCAGGTGTGGGTGTGAGTCCCACATAGAGTTCATCAGAGTCTGTCCCTGGGATTGATTCATAGATGACGGGAGAGAAAGGTGCTTCCTTTCCATTGGGTTTGCTAAGCAAGGGCTGCCATGGGGTGTGCCATGGGTTACAGAGAAAACAAAGCTGGTACATAAAAGAGAGCAGAGACAGACAAAAATGAGAGATGGGAAAAGAGAAGCAGCACAGTGGAGGTGCTGAGCACTAGCATGGCCCTCGAGGCCGCTGTGCCCTCCACTGCTACTTCAATTACATGAAAAGCTGCAGCATCTTTCTCAACAATGGGAGCCCATTATTCTCTCATCTTTCATAAGCGAGTTTGTGATGGGCTCTGACACACATGGCCGAAAGGGACCTGCCTAATGCACTTTCTGATGCCAGCAGGTGCCAGTTTGATTTGTGAATACAGATGAGACATCCCTCCAGGAACTTTAGGAAATAGCATAAGAACACTTTGAGGAAGATGTGTTTCCTGCAGGCAAGCAGGATGAAGTCTTCTGCCATGATAATTTGGATTATAAAAGGGAAGTATGACCTTGTTTGGTTATCATAAGCTGGTGAGCCAGAAATATGTAGGCTATTCTCTCAAAAATTCATACACATATCTTACCAGATTGGCTTCCAGCTGGACCTCCTGCCCCTGGCCCAGGCCCCAGGCCATCAGACCTGCTCAGAAACTTGTCTGAAACCCAGCCATGGAGGTCAACTGAGCTGGACACACCCTCTACCTCACCCAACTCTCTACAGAGAGAAGTTCCTGCAAGAGAATTGTGAGGTTTTAGTGGACAGATAAATGTAGAGCAGGAGAAATAATCAAGAGTAGCATCAAGATTTGAGACTGGGGAGGCAGGTGTTTGGTGAATCTATTAACCTAGAGAAAAGGTTATTAAGGGAAGAGGAGGTATGTGGGAGAGACTAACTCAGAGTTAGATGTATTACACACACAGTAGGTGCAGAACGCCTGGCTCTACTGTGTCCGCTGTTTCAGGAGGTGCTTGAAAATATAGGTCTCCATCTCAGGAAAGAGCTACAGGCCAGTGCATACACATGTGTATGTGTGTGTGTGTCCCCTTACAGAGCAGAATAACCCACATCAATAAGCAGTCAGTTCTAGACAGATTCAGATTCTGGGACATTAGTATTCCTGACTATTTCTGTCCTCCTCAAAGCATCAGGCCATGGAGATGCCCCTGGAATCCCATTGCAAGTGTATGTGAAGTAGAAGTAGACATCACTGGAGTGTAGGTGAAACAGAAGCCATGAGGGTTGAATAAAATTACTTAAGAACAGTGTTATATTGGTTTCCCAGGGCTACTATAACAAATTACCACAAAGCAGGGTAGCATGAAACAACAGAAATTTATTCTCACACAGTTCCGGAGGCCAGAAATTTGAAATCAAGGTGTCAGCAGGGCTGTGCTCCCCCTAAAGTCCCTAAAGAAGGACCCTTCCTTGCCTCTTCCTAGCTTCTGGTAGTTGCTGTCCATCCTTGCCATTCCTTGGCTTCCATCAGCATCGCTCCTATCGCTACCTCCATAGCCACATGGCCTTCTTCCCTCTGTGTCTTCCTATCTCTGTGTGCCCTCTCCTCTTACAAGCACATTGGTCACGTTAGATCTAGGACCCACTCTAATCCCATAGGACCTCATCTTAACTATTTATATCTGCAAGATCCTAGGTCCAACTGAGGTCACATTCTGAGGTTCTCAGTTGGATCTGAATTTGGGGTTGGGGAGTGCTATTTAACCCGCTATAATGGTGAAGAGAGAAAAAGAGATAGCTAAAGGCAGAATCATGAGAAGCATGAACATTCTGGTGGTTAGTAGGGAAGTGTTAGCAAAGGAAAGAGAAAGAGAGAGTGAGAGAAGGAAAGAGTGAGAGAGACCACATTCATAGCTGCTGAGAGGCCGGGTGGGGATGCAAGCAGGTCACTGTGTGTGACCATCAGAAAACACTGGTAACGGCAGTTGGGTGACTAACTAACATAGTTCACCCAGGACTAGAGTGGCAGTCCAGGATGCAGAACTTTGGGTGCTAAAACCCAACAGTACCAAGCACACTGGAATGGTTGGCCACTCTACCTGGGAACCAGCAGTTCTATTAGAACTGAATGTGGGGAGAAGGGAGGGCTGAAGCTTAACAGCTTGGGGAATGAGTGAGCCTTAAGAAATGTACTTGCCTGGGGCGTGATAATGGTTGCACTGTTTTTCTGACAATTCAACCACATTTGGAATTTTCTTACTTAGGATATGGGCTTGAGTTTTTAATTTAAAGTCTTCAGGTAAGGTCAGCTCAGTCCCTAACCACCGGACATCGTGGAATAACCAAGTTATTGGAGATTAAACTGTCCCTCGACTGTCGTGAATGCTACTCTGGCCCTCCTTGTCTGGAGGGGCCCTCCAGGGCATGCTATTTAAATGAACCCAATTTTGAAAGTTCACCTATCTCTACTGAATGTGATAGCTATCTTGCTCTGCCTTCAGAGCACTTATCTTCAAAGTATTCAGCGCCAGGCAAAAGCCTTGATTTTTCCTTGAAAAAGAAATTGTCAGGATGTCTGACTCCATCCAGACCTTTGCATGTGTGATTTCATTATTCATAGTCAGCATTCCTCTTCTGGCTTTTGATCTGTAGTTTACAGAATGTGTGCATAAGGAGGCTCTCTTTCCCATAAACTGATCTCTTTACCCTCTCAGCCCGGAATAACTTTCCATTTATTCTTTTGATAAAGCATTGATGCCGTGAGGCAGCATACATTAAATTTATCATGATACAAACACAGCACTACACTCTTATCCAGCCCAGATCAGCAACCAGATCACTGCCAGTGCCCCTCAAGTGTCTCTGATGATGAACAGCAAAGGGGACCTGTGGAATTTCTCATGACCATCAAATCTGAAGAAGGAATTCTTCTGAGAGCAGTTTGCAAAGTCTATCACCAGTATCCTGACTCTATTATTAGCTTGCAAGGTAGTTAAAGAAATCATCTCAGCCTTGACTCACTAATAAGCACTTTTAAATATATATCAAAAAGCCCTCTTAATTAAAATGCTTCAACTGCTTTCCACCTCTCTTCTGGTAAATGCCAATATCATTAACATGGCTGCTCAGAACCCTGCCTGCCTCTCCAGTCTTGCCTGGCCCCAGACTCCTCTTTCCCTTCTCCTACTTCCCCTAAGTTGAATATTCTTCATTATTCTTTCACCTGCTTATCTCCTACTCATCCTTCTCTTGTCACCTCAATTATCACTTTCTTGAGGAAGCTTTTCCTAACCTACCCCATGTCCCATCCACCTACTTGCCCCTGATCCCCAGGATATGTTAGAGACCTTTGCTTTCACAGAACTGCTACCAAGTCAAGATAGGCTGACATGTGACCATAGCAAGCACCACCAAAACCTCAGGGTGGATGAATGAGAATCCACAATGCTTGAGACACTCAGCTTCCAAGGCCAAGTCCATGAACCTGCCCTCTCCTGGGAGCTCACGGTGTATACATGTATATAGATGTGTATTTATAACCCAATTATTGTAACAAATTATTTATTAGATGTAGACATCCATATCTTATCTGCATTTCAAGATAGAAGTACTTTGGAAATAGGAAGATACTGTGTCTGTTTCACCTTTGAGTTTCCCACAGTGCCTATAATCTGCACTGACAGACATGAGATGTTCCATAAAGGTCAATTAATGAATGAATGAAATCATGAGCAAATGATTTTTGAAATCATTTTTTCTTACATATTTTTGAGAAATGTAAGCATCTTCGTCTTCTCCCACCAATATTTTTAGAAAGCTTCATTTTCCAACAGCTCTGTTTAATAATGTAATTGAAAAGCAAAGATGTCTTTTTAAATATGTACAGTATAAGTCTGTGATACTTTTGATCCCATAGACAGTCAATTCCATTTAGTTCAATTCAGCAAGTATTAAGTGCCTATGATGTCAAATGCCTGTAATGTGGCAATAGAATGCTTCATTTCAGTGGGATAATTTGGGATGAAAATCTTCTAAACACGTTTCAGCTCCTAAGTCTGACTTCAGCAGTCACAAAGCAATTCTCCCATGTTTAGACTATAGCCATTCATTCATTTGTTCAATTAAACTTTATTGGACATCTATTAGATATGATCATGACTACTCTGGATTAGATCTCTTGAAAACTGTGATACAAAAGAAGAGATTGTGCAGGGTCTTGCCCACTTGGAAAGAAAAGTTAAATAGATAAAGCACCTGAGTAAGAGTAAGCACTGAGTAAGAGACCTGGGTTTAATTTCCCACCTCATTCTGTTGTTAAGTAGTGAAGTGAGCTTAGCAAGTCACTCCATAGCTCTGGGCCTCAATTTGTTATCTGTGTAGTAAGGGCAGTAGATTGGACGATGTCTAAAGAATATTAGGGATTAGAAAGTCATTGTCCTGGATGGCTCACACCAGTCACTGGAGTTGCTTGGCAGGAAGGCATAACAGCATTTTGTACTTCTAGAGCTCTGTCCCTCTCATGGGGCAAGTGATGGAAGAATCCAGTAGCAAAGTTAGGTTTAGCAGGAAGTCCTCTCCCAATACCAGGGGCCTGAGTCCCGGTGCCATGCTTTGTTTACCTCTATCACTTGCAAGGATGAAAAAGCATCTCTAGGCCTGGCCCACTGTATGGAATCTAATTCGTGGGACTAGATATTTTATTAGCATTTCCAACTGAACGAGTGATTTGGGGTTGGACAATGTGACAGTGAATAGATGATATATTCCTTAACTAGTGAGTATGAAACTGCATAGGAATAAGATTTCACAATGTTATGATATTAATGTACTTTCTAATATTTTACATGATCCATATGAAGATATATTATTTACAGTTTAGGGTAGATGTACATAGGTAACAAAAATAACTGGAGACTCCTTTTGGAGAAGTCTGCAATTGGATCAGTTAGTATACATTCCCTTACAAGTGACTCAAAACCCAACAAGCAAAGACAGAACTTTTAAGAACGTTTATTGTTGGGGGGAGGAGCCAAGATGGCCGAATAGGAACAGCTCCGGTCTACAGCTCCCAGGGTGAGTGACGCAGAAGACGAGTGATTTCTGCATTTTCATCTGAGGTACCAGGTTCATCTCACTAGGGAGTGCCAGACAGTGGGCGTAGGACAGTGGGTGCAGCGCACTGTGCACCCAAAGCAGGGCGAGGCGTTGCCTCACTCGGGAAGTGCAAGGGGTCAGGGAGTTCCCTTTCCTGGTCAAGGAAAGGGGTGACAGAAGGCACCTGGAAAATCGGGCCACTGCCACCCAAATACTGCGCTTTTCCGACGGGCTTAGGAAATGGCACACCAGGAGATTATATCCCGCACCTGGCTAGGAGGGTCCTACGCCCACGGAGTCTCACTAATTGCTAGCACAGCAGTCTGAGATCAAACTGCAAGGTGGGAGCGAGACTGGGGGAGGGGCGCCCACCATTGCCCAGGCTTGCTTAGGCAAACAAAGCAGCTGGGAAGCTCGAACTGGGTGGAGCCCACCACAGCTCAAGGAGGCCTGCCTGCCTCTGTAGGCTCCACCTCTGGGGTCAGGGCACAGACAAACAAAAAGACAGCAGTAACCTCTGCAGACTTAAATGTCCCTGTCTGACACCTTTGAGGAGAGCAGTGGTTCTCCCAGCACGCAGCTGGAGATCTGAGAACGGGCAGACTGCCTCCTCAAGTGGGTCCCTGACCCCTGACCCCTGAGCAGCCTAACTGGGAGGCACCCCCCAGTAGGGGCAAACTGACACCTCACACAGCCGGGTACTCCTCTGAGACAAAACTTCCAGAGAAACGATCAGACAGCAGCATTCGCAGATCATGAAAATCCGCGGTTCTGCGGACACCGCTGCTGATACCCAGGCAAACGGGGTCTGGAGTGGACCTCTAGCAAACTCCAACAGACCTGCAGCTGAGGGTCCTGTCTGTTAGAAGGAAAACTAACAAACAGAAAGGACATACACACCAAAAACCCATCTGTACAACACCATCATCAAAGACCAAAAGTAGTTAAAACCACAAAGACGGGGAAAAAACAGAGCAGAAAAACTGGAAACTCTAAAAAGCAGAGTGCCTCTCCTCCTCCAAAGGAACACAGTTCCTCACCAGCAATGGAAAAAAGCTGGACAGAGAATGACTTTGACGAGTTGAGAGAAGAAGGCTTCAGACAATCAAACTACTCCAAGCTACAGGAGGAAATTCAAACCAAAGGCAAAGAAGTTGAAAACTTTGAAAAAACTTTAGACGAATGTATAACTAGAATAACTAATACAGAGAAGTGCTTAAAGGAGCTGATGGAGCTGAAAGCCAAGGCTCAAGAACTACGTGAAGAATGCAGAAGCCTCAGGAGCCGATGCGACCAACTGGAAGAAAGCGTATCAATGATGGAAGATGAAATGAATGAAATGAAGCGAGAAGGGAAATTTAGAGGAAAAAGAATAAAAAGAAATGAACAAAGCCTCCAAGAAATATGGGACTATGTGAAAAGACCAAATCTGCGTCTGATTGGTGTACCTGAAAGTGACGGGGAGAATGGAACCAAGTTGGAAAACACTCTGCAGGATATTATCCAGGAGAACTTCCCCAATCTAGCAAGGCAGGCCAACATTCAGATTCAGGAAATACAGAGAACGCCACAAAGATACTCCTCGAGAAGAGCAACTCCAAGACATGTAATTGTCAGATTCACCAAAGTTGAAATGAAGGAAAAAATGTTAAGGGCAGCCAGAGAGAAAGATCGGGTTACCCACAAAGGGAAGCCCATCAGACTAACAGCAGATCTCTCGGCAGAAACTCTACAAGCCAGAAGAGAGTGGGGGCCAATATTCAACATTCTTAAAGAAAAGAATTTTCAACCCAGAATTTCATATCCAGCCAAACTAAGCTTCATAAGTGAAGGAGAAATAAAATACTTTACAGACAAACAAATGCTGAGAGATTTTGTCACCACCAGGCCTGCCCTAAAAGAGCTCCTGAAGGAACCACTAAACATGGAAAGGCACAACTGGTACCAGCTGCTGCAAAATCATGCCAAAATGTAAAGACCATCAAGACTAGGAAGAAACTGCATCAACTAACGAGCAAAATAACCAGCTAACATCATAATGACAGGATCAAATTCACACATAACAATATTAACTTTAAATGTAAATGGACTAAATGCTCCATTTAAAAGACACAGACTGGCAAATTGGATAAAGACTCAAGACCCATCAGTGTGCTGTATTCAGGAAACCCATCTCACGTGCGGAGACACACATAGGCTCAAAATAAAAGGATGGAGGAAGATCTACCAAGCAAATGGAAAACAAAAAAGGGCAGGGGTTGTAATCCTAGTCTCTGATAAAGCGGACTTTAAACCAACAAAAATCAAGAGACAAAGAAGGCCATTACATAATGGTAAAGGGATCAATTCAACAAGAAGAGCTAACTATCCTAAATATATATGCACCCAATACAAGAGCACCCAGATTCATAAAGCAAGTCCTGAGTGACCTACAAAGAGACTTAGACTCCCACACAATAATAATGGGAGACTTTAACACCCCACAGATCAATGAGACAGAAAGTTAACAAGGATATCCAGGAATTGAACTCAGCTCTGCACCAAGCAGACCTAATAGACATCTACAGAACTCTCCACCCCAAATCAATAGAATATGCATTTTTCTCAGCACCACACCACACCCATTCCAAAATTGACTACATACTTGGAAGTAAAGCTCTCCTCAGCAAATGTAAAAGAACAGAAATTATAACAAACTGTGTCTCAGACCACAGTGCAATCAAACTAGAACTCAGGATTAAGAAACTCACTCAAAACCTCTCAACTACATGGAAACTGAACAACCTGCTCCTGAATGACTACTGGGTACATAATGAAATGAAGGCAGAAATAAAGATGTTCTTTGAAACCAACGAGAACAAAGACACAACATACCAGAATCTCTGGGACACATTCAAAGCAGTGTGTAGAGGGAAATTTACAGCACTAAATGCCCACAAGAGAAAGCAGGAAAGATCCAAAATTGACACCCTAACATCACAATTTAAAGAACTAGAAAAGCAAGAGCAGACACATTCAAAAGCTAGCAGAAGGCAAGAAATAACTAAAATCAGAGCAGAACTGAAGGAAATAGAGACACAAAAAACCATTCAAAAAATTAATGAATCCAGGAGCTGGTTTTTTGAAAGGATCAACAAAATTGATAGACCGCTAGTAAGACTAATAAAGAGAAAAAGAGAGAAGAATCAAATAGATGCAATAAAAAATGATAAAGGGGATATCACCACTGATCCCACAGAAATACAAACTACCATCAGAGAATACTACAAACACTTCTACACAAATAAACTAGAAAATCTAGAAGAAATGGATAAATTCCTCGACACATACACTCTCCCAAGACTAAACCAGGAAGAAGTTGAATCTCTGAATAGACCAATAACAGGATCTGAAATTGTGGCAATAATCAATAGCTTACCAACCAAAAAGAGTCCAGGACCAGATGGATTCACAGCCGAATTCTACCAGAGGTACAAGGGGGAACTGGTACCATTCCTTCTGAAACTATTCCAATCAATAGAAAAAGAGGGAATCCTCCCTAACTCATTTTATGAGGCCAGCATCATCCTGATACCAAAGCCTGGCAGAGACACAACCAAAAAAGAGAATTTTAGACCAATATCCTTGATGAACATTGATGCAAAAATCCTCAATAAAATACTGGCAAACCAAATCCAGCAGCACATCAAAAAGCTTATCCACCGTGATCAAGTGGGCTTCATCCCTGGGATTCAAGGCTGATTCAACATATGCAAATCAATAAATGTAATCCAGCATATAAACAGAACGAAAGACAAAAACCACATGATTATCTCAATAGATGCAGAAAAGGCCTTTGACAAAATTCAACAACCCTTCATGCTAAAAACTCTCAATAAATTACGTATTGATGGGATGTATCTCAAAATAATAAGAGCTATCTATGACAAACCCACAGCCAATATCATACTGAATGGGCAAAAACTGGAAGCATTCCCTTTGAAAACTGGCACAAGACAGGGATGCCCTCTCTCACCACTCCTATTCAACGTGGTGTTAGAAGTTCTGGCCAGGGCAATTAGGCAAGAGAAGGAAATAAAGGGTATTCAATTAGGAAAAGAGGAAATCAAATTGTCCCTGTTTGCAGATGACATGATTGTATATCTAGAAAACCCTATTGTCTCAGTCCAAAATCTCCTTAAGCTGATAAGCAACTTCAGCAAAGTCTCAGGATACAAAATCAGTGTACAAAAATCACAAGCATTCTTATACACCAAGAACAGACAAACAGAGAGCCAAATCATGAGTGAACTCCCATTCACAATTGCTTCAAAGAGAATAAAATACCTAGGAATCCAACTTACAAGGGACGTGAAGGACCTCTTCAAGGAGAACTACAAACCACTGCTCAATGAAATAAATGAGGACACAAACAAATGGAAGAACATTCCATGCTCATGGGTAAGAAGAATCAATATCGTGAAAATGGCCATACTGCCCAAGGTAATTTATAGATTCAATGCCATCCCCATCAAGCTACCAATGACTTTCTTCACAGAATTGGAAAAAACTACTTTAAAGTTCATATGGAACCAAAAAAGAGCCCGCATTGCCAAGTCAATCCTAAGCCAAAAGAACAAAGCTGGAGGCATCACGCTACCTGACTTCAAACTACACTACAAGGCTACAGTAACCAAAACAGCATGGTACTGGTACCAAAACAGAGATACAGATCAATGGAACAGAACAGAGCCCTCAGAAATAACGCCACATGTCTACAACTATCTGAAATTTGACAAACCTGACAAAAACAAGCAATGGGGAAAGGATTCCCTATTTAATAAATGGTGCTGGGAAAACTGGCTAGAAATATGTAGAAAGCTGAAACTGGATCCCTTCCTTACACTTATACAAAAATTAATTCAAGATGGATTAAAGACTTAAACATTAGACCTAAAACCATAAAAACCCTAGAAGAAAACCTAGGCATTACCATTCAGGACATAGGCATGGGCAAGGACTTCATGTCTAAAACACCAAAAGCAATGGCAACAAAAGCCAAAATTGACAAATGGGATCTAATTAAACTAAAGAGCTTCTGCACAGCAAAAGAAACTACCATCAGAGTGAACAGGCAACCTACAAAATGGGAGAAAATTTTTGCAACCTACTCATCTGACAAAGGGCTAATATCCAGAATCTACAATGAACTCAAACAAATTTACAAGAAAAAAACAAACAACCCCATCAAAAAGTGGGTGAAGGATATGAACAGACACTTCTCAAAAGAAGACATTCATGCAGCCAAAAGACACATGAAAAAATGCTCATCATCACTGGCCATCAGAGAAATGCAAATCAAAACCACAATGAGATACCATCTCACACCAGTTGTTAGAATGGCAATCATTAAAAAGTCAGGAAACAACAGGTGCTGGAGAGGATGTGGAAATAGGAACACTTTTACACTGTTGGTGGGACTGTAAACTAGTTCAACCATTGTGGAAGACAGTGTGGCGATTCCTCAGGGATCTAAAACTAGAAATACCATTTGACCCAGCCATCCCATTACTGGGTATATACCCAAAGGACTATAAGTCATGCTGCTATAGAGACACATGCACACGTATGTTTATCGCGGCACTATTCGCAATAGCAAAGACTTGGAACCAACCCAAATGTCCAACAATCATAGACTGGATTAAGAAAATGTGGCACATATACACCATGGAATACTATGCAGCCATAAAAAATGATGAGTTCATGTCCTTTGTAGGGACATGGATGAAATTGGAAATCATCATTCTCAGTAAACTATCGCAAGGACAAAAAACCAAACACCGCATGTTCTCACTCATAGGTGGGAATTGAACAATGAGAACACATGGACACAGGAAGGGGAACATCACACTCTGGGGACTGTTGTGGGGTGGGGGGAGGGAGGAGGGATAGCATTAGGAGATATACCTAATGCTAAATGGCGAGTTAATGGGTGCAGCGCACCAGCATGGCACATGTATACATATGTAACTAACCTGCACATTGTGCACATGTACCCTAAAACTTAAAGCATAATAATAATAATAATAATAATAAAGAACATTTATTGTTTACCCAGCAAGATGTCTGAAGAGGGTAGTTCCAGGTGTCAGGGCCTGGATTTGTGTCTCTGCCATTCTCTTGCTTTTTCCCAGTCACAAGATAACTAACATAGCTGCAGATATCAAATCCTCACATGACTGATGACTGTAACTACAGAAAGGAAGCAGGGGAGATGAACAGACCTCTCCCTTTGTACCTCTCCTAGTATTAGAGAGAAAAACACCTTTCCAGAAGCTTCCCCAGCTGACCTCTCCTCTGTCTCAGCAGCAAAGAAAGTTTGAGAAAGCAGAAATCTGTGGTTTTCAGCCTCTACTGTGGAAGGAAGACAAATGAAGAGCAAGTTGGGGATGTCTGTGGGTAGGCTGCCAAAGTGCTTACCAGAATCCATCCCGCAGGCCACCCACCATCTGTAGATATCTTTCCTCTCCCACAGCCACTGTGGGTGGAATGCTGTGGCCCATTGTCTGAGAGAGAACTCCACAGGATCATCCAGTTACTGTAGCTAGCACCAAATCTTGCACATCTGGGTGATATGTAGTCTCCATGCCATCACATCTCGGTGTAGATTCCTACGGTGTAGCAGTTGATAACTAAAAGAAAATGTATCTGCTTCAAATGCAATGATGCTGAAGTTTAATTTACCTTTCATTAAAACTTGCAATTGGAAAAAAGAATGATAGGAAACACAATGGTCAATGTGGTTCCCCCCTCCCCGCCACATATCTAGTTTTGTTGATCTAGAATAATGAGGTTGAGAGAGGATTAAACTCCTTGGTTAGCCCATCTGGCAGCCTATAATACTGATCTTTGGGAAAATGTTCCTTATTCCTGTCCCCTGTGACCCACCTGAGACATCAGAGAAGACGCTCCCCTTAGAAATTGCACAGCCTTTCCAGCTCACTTCATTTTAGATCAAGGTTTTGGGATCTTGATACTGTCTTAGGAGTTAAACAGAGCTCAGCAGTCATAGCCTGTTGTTGACCAGCCTTAGAGTCTATCTGGCAATGCAATTGCTTCAAAATCTTAGTGGACTTTCTGATATCTTTGCTTCAAGTCAATTCCTGCAACCAATGTGTCTGTTTGAGTTCTTTAGGAAGCAGAACACTGAGATGGAGTTAGGAGTGTAAGCAATTTATTTTTAGGTGGTGACACTTATGAAAGTTAAAAGTTAAGGAGGCTGAATTGGAAAGGGAGAGCCTTCAGACTATGATGTAAATCTCACACCTGTCACAAGAGATGGGGTAGAAGTAGGATTGGGCAGGAAAATCCTCAGACTATGACACAGATCTGGCAGAAGTCTTTGCCAACTCAACAGGGAACTGCAGAGCAAAGACAGCTCATTAAGAGAGCTACACATTAGGCAGAAATAGCCAGGCCCTTGGATGCCTACTGTACTTGTCATTGTCTGGAAGCTGCTCAGAAACAGTATGATTTCCACTCCAAAGCAGAGCAGGATCCCAAAGGAACTGAAGGCCGTCAGCTAACCACTCTCACTGCAAGTTCTTTCTCAAAGGGAGATCTGATTAGGGCACCTCCATGGTGGCCATGACCCAGGATCTGGTCTGGCTGCTTCGTCTGTCTCCCCTCTTTATAGGCTTAATAGTGGTTGTTCTGAAGCAATTCAAAATAAGAGGTTGGGTGCGGAGGCTCTATTTTGATCAGAACTTTGCCAGGAGACTTGCCTTCTTTGCCTGTCGAAGAATGCTGGATGAGGGGAGTTTGGGAACTTGGGAATGTTGTCAGTCTTATTTCTTGTTATGTCTATACTCGCCTGCTTCTGACTCCAGCATGTCTCCAAATTATGAAACTCTCAGTCAATTCAGACCTCACATTACTAACAGAGAACATCTCAGAAAAGTTCCTTCTCTTTCCTCCCTCCTGACAGATTTTTTCTAATCTGTGTTCATCTTCTTCTTGTAGGACTTTGCCAAAAGCTTCAAAAAGTAGCCAACATAACTCAACATCCAAAATGTCTCCTGCCATTTCCCTTAACACTACAGCCTCAGCTGGCACGTGATTGGAATCTCAAGGCATGACAAGCAAGAGTCCAAAGCAAATGTCTTGCTGCCACCCAGCAAGTGTTACAGACATCCAGTCTATTCTAGCTGGACCCTCACTGCTCTCTGCCCTGCCACCTCAACTCAGCCATTCTGTATTTTCAGATATTATCTGTGCTGCTCTATTTACTGCAACTAAATTCAAAGGAATGTGTTTGGCTACAAGTAACAGAGGATAGGACAATAAAAAGGATTTTATTTAGTCTACAAGAAATCTGGACAAAGGTGGTTCCAGGGTAAGTTTAGCACTTCCATGACATCAAGGCACTAGGTTGTTATCGTAGCCACTCTCTGGCCTTCCCCTCATGGCCAGAAGATGGCTGCCACAGCTTCCAGGGTTATCTTCACCTAACAACATCCAAAGGCAGAAAGGAGGGTCACAGAAGAGTGTTATCTTTGCATGCCTCCCTCCTGTGATCAGAGAAAAGAAATCCTTCCCAGAGGCCTACTGGCATAGTTCTGTTACACTGCCTTCAGTTGCAAAGGAAGCTTGTAACATGAATCTCTGGCATTTTCATTCTTTAGAGTGGGAGGAGGACAAAGGCGGAGAGGGATCTGGAGCACAGCCAGACAGCAGCGTTTGCCATGGGATCATGCCTATTGATCTTAGTTTTCCAACCTCCAACTTGGAAATAGATAAACCATCTGTCTTCCCTTCCTGGGGAGTAGCAGGTTATGAATAAATTATGCTGCCAGAGCCCAGAGAGTCCTTAAAACAAAGTACTGTCAATCCAAGGCCCTCATTTCATTAAATCCGTATTAGTTTCTGTTGCTCATTTGATGGCATCTGATTGTTCTCTGGGATGGGAGGTATTGGCAGAACAGGAAAAAGGGAGAAAATCAGCCCAAATCCACCTTCCCCACCATCCTTTTCCCCCAGTGCTGAATAGTCATGAGATCCCCAGGTACTTGTTATTTCTGGGGAGCTAGTGGGCTGAGTACATAAGTCCATGGCTGGGGGATAGATATATTCCAGAAAACTCTGTGCTGGAACACTGAAGAGAGCCGTTGGAGAGAAGACACATCACTGATGGAGCAAATTCAGCCAACATGAGGAAGTTGGGACAGTATTGGGGGGCACTATGCCTTCATTAGCCCCTGAAACTACATCTTATAAAACTGCTGATCCACCTTTCTGCACACATTATTCTTTTTTTTTAAATTTATTTTAACACCAATGCCACTTGCCAACTAAAAGTATTCTTATCTCACAATAATTTTATCTTCCCAATTTCTGTAATCTCAGGATTCTTAAAAGGGTTACGAGAAAATTCCCTTTTGTTTCCAGAAGATGCTGCCTCTGGAAGCAGGCCTGGTTGATGGCTGATTGTAGACTCAGAGGTCTAAACCAGTCAGAGTGCTTTGAAGAATCAAATGCAGCCACGTAATCATTATTGCCATTTCTGGTGGAAGCCCTTTAAATTGGCCCAGCCTTACTATGCCAAAGGGCTGGGGAAGCAAATGCAAACAACTACTTGTTCCTCTGTCCTCATGGACTTTCCTCTCACACATCCCTCTCACAGTTCTTGTTTTGGTCTTCCCTCCTTGGGTCCTCACTGCTTTGCCAATATGTCTCCACTACATCTCTCTGACACAAGTTTCTGCTTGCTGCCTGGTAGTTGGGGGCACACACAGGCCTCCACTGACCACCCCAGGCTTCTGGAGACCTGACTCCTTGGGCCTGCTCAGGTTACTCAAGTTCATCATTACAAGCCAAGAAAAGAGGTTGTAATTGTGGATACTGCCTGGACCTTAGAGGTCCAGCTCAACTTGAACTGGCTTCTTCGGGTCTTTCCTGGATCTGGCTTGCAGCTTTTCTAGATCAGGGTCAGTTCCTCTGCTCCCCTCTCACATTCCTAACATCTGGCTAGTGCTGGTCCAGTTCCCAGAGATGGGAACGATGCATGCCCTCCACACCAGGGCTGTCCCGATGGGCTCTCTCCTCCACGGGCTGATGGGGCTTCTGTTTGTGAGCACTGATCTGACTCTGGTTTCCAAGAACACTGAAAGACCCTGCAATCAAAACTCAGCTCAGCCCCAATTTCACTCATTTGAAAACTGTTAATCACAAGATATTTGTACCCCAGATGTCAGCTGGGGTCCTTCTGACTTTTGAGATTCAAATGACATTGGCTTCAGAGTATAGTGAACAAAAATGTGAGTCCTAGAGTCCATCAGCCCAGATCCTACATTCGGGTACTCTTCTTACTCACTGTGCTCTGGTGCAGGTGATTTAATTTCTCTGCTTTTTGTCTATAAAATGGGCATAATAATACCTGTATAAGTTTGGGGTGCTGATTCAATAAACTATTGCAAGTGGAGCATTAAGAACAATGGTGAGCATACAATGTTATCATTCGCTCTGCCCCATGAGGAAGAAAGACCCTGTTGGATTAACTTAAATTTCTTCTAGTAACTTTTGGCTCTGAGTTTCTGCTGCAGCCAAAACAGACCAGTTTCAGGAACTGTATTGACATATCATGCTGTCTGATTCTTTTCTGTATTGTCACCCCTTGCTCAGTGCCACCTTGATTCCTTCACCCTTCCAGATATTTTCTGACCGATGAAGTCGGGTATGCAGAGGCTTCCTGAAGTATTAGGGCAATGAGAAAGGATTTATATTGCGGCATTACACAACTTAGATTTGAATTGAAGATATTTAGTTATTTTTTCTTTTTTGAGATGGAGTCTAACACTGTCGCCCAGGCTGGAGTGCAATGGCTCACTGCAACCTCTGTCTGCTGGGTTCAAGTAATTCTCCTGCCTCAGCCTCCTGAGTAGCTGGGATTACAGGCACTTGCCACCACGCCCAGCTGATTTTTTTTTGTATTTTTAGTAGAGACGGGGTTTCATTATGTTGGCCAGGCTGGTCTCAAAATCCTGATGTCATGATCCACCCGTCTCAGCCTCCCAAAGTGCTAGGATTACATGCATGAGCCACCGCGCCTGGCCAGACGTTTAGTTCTTAAAAGTCCTTTGACTCCACAGTCCCCAGCCTCTAGCCCTCTCCTCATCTCTTTTCTGGTTGTCTTTTTCCTTAACTTTGCTTATTTCTCTGTCTACTTAGAATAAAATTATTAGGGCTTTAGCTTCTACACTAAAAATTCCTAGTACAGCACTTTCTTGCTCTTTTTTAAAAAAATTTTTTGTTTTTATTTATTTTAATTTTAATTTTTTTTAATATACTTCAAGTTCTGGGATACATGTGCACAACATGCAGGTTTGTTACATAGGTATACATGTGCCATGGTGGTTTGCTGCACCCATCAACTGGTCATCTACATTAAATATTTCTCCTAATGCTATCCCTGCCCTAGCCCCCCACTCCCCGACAGGCCCCAGTGTGTGATGTTCCCCTCCCTGTGTCCATGTGTTCTCATTGATCAGTTCCCACTTATGAGTGAGAACATGTGGTGTTTGGTTTTCTGTTCCTGTGTTTGTTGAGAATGATGGTTTCCAGCTTCATCGATGTCCCTGCAAAGGACATGAACTCATCCTTTTTAAAGGTTGTATAGTATTCCATGGTGTATATATGCCACATTTTCTTTATCCAGTCTATCATTGGTGGGCATTTGGGTTGGTTCTAAGTCTTCGCTATTGTGAATAGTGCTGCAGTAAACATACGTGTGCATGTGTGTTTACAGTAGAATGATTTATAATCCTTTGGGTATATACCCAGTAATGGGATTGCTGGGTCAAATGGTAGTTCTGGTTCTAGATCCTTGAGGAATTGCCACACTGTCTTCCACAATGGTTGAACTAATTTACACTCCCACCAACAGTGTAAAAGCATTCCTATTTCTCCACATCCTCTCCAGAATCTGTTGTTTCTTGACTTTTTAATGATTGCCATTCTAACTGGTGTGAGATGGTATCTCATTGCGGTTTTCATTTGCATTTCTCTAATGACCAGTGATGATGAGCTTTTGTTCATATGTTTGTTGGCCGCATAAGTGTCTTCTTTGGAGAAGTGTCTGTTCATATCCTTTGCCCACTTTTTGATGCGGTTGTTTATTTTTTTCTTGTAAATTTGTTTAAGTTCCTTGTAGATTCTGGATATTAGCCCATTGTCAGATGGATAGATTGCAAAAATTTTCTCCCATTCTGTAGGTTGCCTGTTCACTCTAATGATAGTTTCTTTTGCTGTGCAGAAGCTCTTTAGTTTAATTAGATCCCATTTGTCAATTTTGGCTTTTGTTGCCATTGCTTTTGGTGTTTTAGTCATGAAGTCTTTGCCCATGCCTGTGTCCTCAATGGTATTGTCTAGGTTTTCTTCTAGGGTTTTTATGGTTTTAGGTCTTATGTTTGTCTTAATTCGTCTTGAGTTGATTTTTGTATATGGTGTAAGGAAGGGGTCTAGTTTCTGTTTTCTGCATATGGCTAGCCAGTTTTCCTAACACTGTTTATTAAATAGAGAATCCTTTCCCCATTGCTTGTTTTTGTCAGGTTTTTCAAAGATCAGATAGTTGTAGATATGCGGCATTATTTCTGAGGCCTCTGTTCCGTTTCATTGGTCTATATATCTGTTTTGGTACCAGTACCATGCTGTTTTGGTTACTGTAGCCTGGTAGTATAGTTTGAAGGCAGGTAGTGTGATTCCTCTAGCTTTGTTCTTTTTGCTTAGAATTGTCTGGGCTATATGGTCTCTTTTTGGTTCTATATGAAATTTAAAGTAGTTTTTTCTAATTCTGTGAAGAAAGTCAATGGTAGCTTGATGGGGATAGCATTGAATCTATAAATTACTTTGGGCAGTATGGCCATTTTCATGGTATTGCTTCTTCTTATCCATGAGGATGGAATGTTTTTCCATTTGTTTGTGTCCTCTCTTATTTCCTTGAGCAGTGGTTTGTAGTTCTCCTTGAAGCGGTCCTTCACATCTCTTATAAGTTGCGTTCCTAGGTATTTTATTCTCTTTGTAGCAATTGTGAATGGGAGTTCACTCATGATTTGGCTCTCTGTCTTAAAGATAGTTCTAGTCCTGAAAGGAACTCATGTTGCAGCTTTATAAATAACAAAAATTCTCCTCTATATATGTTGATGATAACTAATTATGACAATCAGATATTTAAATGGCACTAATAATAAAATGGCAACTACCAACTATCATTAGCATGTGTTTTACAGCTTAGAAAGCACTTTCAAATTCTTTATTGTCTCATTTGAATGAATTTCCTTTTCAGTTTATGCCTGGAGGATTTGCAAATAAGGGCTTTGTAACAGAGGATGGCCACACATACACATGCAAATGCACACACATGCAGACTCGTGTGTAGTGCTCCGTTTCATGTGATGCTCATCTAAAGCTCCCTGAGATACAAGGCCTCTGTCAATCCATAGACAAAGTCATTGGTTCAGTGTCTATTGATCGTGGGTCCTGGGCTGGTAACCCTGACACAACAGGCCACCATGACATTACGGCCTTACTTTCTTAGTAGATATGTGTATTGAGTTTCTGAAAATTCAGAGGATGGATGGGCTCATCTTCCTCTGGGATTATTGGGTCATTTCTCAGCATGTCTGAAGCCGAACAGGAGTAAGGCCCTGATGAATCACAGTCAGCATGCACAGTTCAAGCAGGAGAAATCTGAAATTTCAACAAAGATTTAAGTACTTCCAAGCACACAGCATTTCATCTTTAAGGACTAATTCACAGTGTGCATTTTGTACATCTTTATAGGGCCATGTTGCCATTCCTGGACCCTTATTTCTTGGCAAGTTGGGGGTGGAGTGACATTTATAAGTGAATGCATTCAGTGGAGAGCTTGCCATGGCATGTATTTCATTGGGAGAGGCCATAAATATTTTTTGCACACATCTGTATATCCATGTGATGCTTCATTTTGGAAAGCAACAATAACAACTGCGTCATTAAGCAACAGAGAGGCTGATGCGTCAGCTGGCCTAGTAGGAAAGACAAACAAGGATCATCTTGTCAAATCAAAATGGATTGTGCTTTGCCACCAGCTGCCTGCTTTTTTGTAGGTCCCACAGTTCAAGGGTTTGAATTGAACCTGCAGTTGTAACTTAGGATATTACCACATCAGGCAACTCACCAGCATCCTTTCTGCCCTCCAAGGTCCCTGCCCTGACTGTGATGGGAAGTTCCTAGATGTCCACAGTGTGGACCAATTATTGCCCAGGCCTTTTCAAAGTGTCCCTAAATAGCTGCTGAAATGGAACACACTCAGGCATGTCCCTAAGGCTCTTGGCTACTGTCATAGCTTTTAACACACGGCATTGTAATTGTCTTGTTGAGGAGGAAAATATTTTTTCCTCTCCATCTTCTGTTTACGGCAGAGTTCCCCATTACAAACGACAGATTAACAGGAGAAAAGCATACATATTTATTTAATGTAAGTTTTATGTGACATGGGAGCCTTCATAGGGAAATGAAGACCCAAATAAACAGTTAAACTTGAATGTTTTTACAGTCATTTTGATGAAGAGTGGAGCATCATGGAGAAATATGATAGGGCAACGAGTGTGATCTAATGGTAACAAATTGGGGGAACTTAGCAAGGCCTGTTTATTCAGATTCTTCTCTGTGTCTCTTTGCCTTCAGAGATAAAGATATTCCTTTCCTCCTGGTATAGGGAGGGTACCTCCCACATGAAGTTCTTATGACCTGCTTCAGAGGAATATCAAGAAATCCTTCTTAGGCTTTATGACCTGCTTCAGGAAAGAAGGGCAGAGGAAGGTGACAGGGATCTTCCTGCTTCTGCAGTTTTCTCAAATTTCTTCAGCTTAAAATACTGTAAAGTAGTGTGTCCTGAACCCCACTGTCAACTGGAGAATCATGGAGTTTGTAAATTTGGAAAGAAGAGCTTTTTTTCTTATAAAGAGTTGCAGCCTGCAGGCTGGCTCTTCCACAGGCTGGGAAGTGTAGCCTCCCACAGAAACTGAAAGCAGGCACTTTAAGGGAGGGAAGAATGAGACAGAAATGTATGCTGAATGGGTTAGCTAAGTATATATATTCAACAGGTTAAAAAAGGAGCTATGGGCCAGGCACGTTGGCTCACGCCTGTAATCCCAGCACTTTGGGTGGATCACCTGAGGTCAGGAGTTCGAGACAAGCCTGGCCAACATGGCAAAACCCCATCTCTACTAAAAAAAAAATACAAAACTTAGCCAGGCATGGTGGTGGGTGCCTGTAATTCCAGCTACTCAGGAGGCTGAGGCAGGAGAACTTCTTGAACCCGGGAGACAGAGGTTACAGTGAGCTGAGATTGTGCCATTGCACTCCAGCCTGGGTGACAAGAGCAAAACTCTGTCTCAAAAAAAAAAAAAAAAAAAGGCTATGAATATTCATGTAGGGGCATACATATGCATAGTAAGCAAACATCCATCCATCCAATGTTTGCTTTGGGGTGGAGCCTTAACATTTAAATGCATTAAAATTAAGCTTTTTACATCAAAAGGTGAAATAGAGGACACAGAAGCACACAGTGTGCAGCGTCTGTAAACCAGCCTGAACAAGTCCACGGTCAGCAACCTCTTAACAGGAAGGAACGCTGGTTGTTTGTTGTGTTGAAACCACAAACAAGGAGGGGAGTCTGGCAAGTCTTTCAAAAGGGCTTAGAAACCCTTGGAAAAGAAAGTCTAATGGCCATTAGTGGGGGAGGGGGTATACTGAGGCAGGTACGACCTCCCATCCCATCATGGCTAGGAACTCAGTTTTAAGGTTACCTTGGGGTTCTCTTGACCAAGAGGTGGTCTGTTTAGTTGGTTGATGGGGTTAGGATTTTATTTTTATTTCTCACCGTCAATTTGATCACATCTCAATCTCCATTGTTAGATCAAAAACTCCGTGAAGACAGAGACTATGTCCTATTTATATCCATGTACCCAGCATCAATACAACACCTGGCATATAAAAACTAATCAATAGGTTTGCTGATTGAATAAATGAATAGTTCTGTCCCAACAGGGCAAAGGAATTAATTTTTTTTTTCTGAATGAAATTATTCCTCTATGACAAAGTTCACCTCCTCAAATTTCCTTTGGATCATTTTGTCTCTTGCATTGCATGTAGATGATGAATATTGAGAACATTTATACTTCATTTAGTCATTTTCTCCCCAAACAGATATGACAATGAATAATTTTATCATAAAACCAAATAAAAAGTGAAAGGGAAGTATATTGGGTTGGTAGCATAGAAGAAAGGATGCCTGGGATTGCCGTGAGGCTGGGCTCGATGGAGATGTATCCTTCAGCTAAGAATGGGTCTCAGCCATCTCCTAGGGGCTATGAAATGTGGATGGCTGTGTTTATCACGACTAGAAGGAACTTGTGTCTCTTAATGGGTGGGGCTCAGGGATGTTAAACATCCTGTAACATTCCAGTCAAATCTATATGATGAAGAATTTTCTGCCTTAATGCCATTAATATTCAATATGGGAATCATCTGTTTTTTTTTTTTTTTTTTTTTTTTTTTTTGAGATGGAATCTCACTTTGTCACCCAGGCTGGAGTACAGTGACGCGATCTCGGCTCACTGCAACCAGCCTCCTCCTCCTGAGTTCAAGCGATTCTACTGTCTCAGCCTCCCAAGTAGCTTGGACTACAGGCACCTGCCACCATGCTTGGCTAATTTTTTGTATTTTTAGTAGAAACGGGGTTTCATCATGTTAGCTAGGAAGGTCTTGATCTCCTGACCTTGTGATCCACTGGACTCGACCTCCCAAAGTGCTAGGATTACAGGCGTGAGTCACTGCACCCAGCGGGAATCATCTTTTATACTGTAAGTTAGTTTAACTTCAGGATATGCCGTTTGTTTCCTCCCTCCACCTTTTTTATTCTTTTTTCCCTTTCTTCCTTTTCTTCCTGATTTCATTCTTTTCTTCCCTTCCTCCTTCCAATACTTACTAAATATCTACTAAGGGAAATGGATGGTGATGCTTACGAAAATGAATAGACATAGGCTTGGCCTCAGGGATTAAACTCATGCAGGGAAAGATGTGACATTTGTTTAAAAATAAAGACAATTGGGCAGAAAGAAAGTGGAGGGAAAGTAAAGGTAAAATGTTATAGATCAGAGGAGAGAGAGATGTCCCTGATGTTTTAAATGAAATGCATCTTATAAATCAACACTTCATTACATTTTGTTGACCTCTATAGTTTACAAAGGCCTTTCCTATATGTTCTTTCGTTTACATTAATGCTCACTGTAACCCAACAAAGGCACTTTATTTGCCCTCAGATTTATTCCTCACTGTTTCTCTGCTCTGCTTTGTATTAGCAGGGGCCAGACCTTGCAAACTATGCTCCCATCCTTATTAGCTGGCTGCCAGCTGGGTTTAGCTAATAGGAAGCAATGGGAGATAGGGCCTTCTCCCTTAAGCAGCAGGTAGCTGCTTCTTCTCTGGGGGTCTACTTCCTACGAGACAAGCCTTCTGTGTCCGGACTCCAGAACTCTGCTTCTTCCCTTTTCTCTCCTGCTGAGGAGTAGTATAGCTTCCTGTTGTTGAAATCTCTGGTTTACTCCACCATTGCCTTATGACTCTTAAAGTCTCCACCACCTGAGTAAGCAATACTTTGTATTAAATTCCCTGGGCTGTAAATATCTGAATGGGATTTTGTTTTCTTAATTAGATCCTAAGTAGAAAGAAAGCATTACTCTTACCACTTTAGAGATAAGGAGAAAGTTAAATGACTTTCCCAAGGTCAACCAGCAATAAGAGGCAGAGTCCAGGTCTGTCTCCTGACTCCAAATCCAGGCTTTTATCCACTGCCTCATACTGCCTCCCTTAGAGATTATAACAATGAAAACATAATACAAATAAAGACTTTTCCAAGATCATATAAAAGACATATCAGATTGGAGAATTTTGTTTTCCCCTGTGTGCTTTTAAATTGAGATGAGCTTCTTTTGTTTTTATTGTTCTTGGGAAAAGTTAATATTATTAGCTAGATTAGGAGAATGTAACACAAGTACATATGGATATTAGCCTGACATTTGACAAAGTCATTCACGATAGCCTGCTGGAACAATGCATGTTGGTACAGTCACATGGATTAGTAAATATTTGATACAAGGTTTTAAAAAGTCCATGTAGTACCTTATGCTGTCATATCTCATAATATTTCTATGATTATCATTATGACCTCACCTTGGAATGAGGAAAAGTAAAAGTCATATTGAAAGTGTTTTCAGTTTAGAAAGCTTTCATAAATATATGAATCAGAGATACATTTGTCCAGGTTACCACACCCTGGCTACAAGGATATTTTAATTATCAAGTATTACTAAATTAGTTACTGAATGTTACCAATCACCAAAATAACTAATTTAATAATAATTATAAAGCTCTATTCTCTGAAAAGACCTTATGGGGATGGACCAGGATCTGAAGTAAGGGCTTGGGGATATGGGCCTGGCAAAGACAGGAAGTGGGGCTCTGTGAGAAGGCTCAGTTTGGAGGGGCTGCTTGTTCAGATTTTACTATGATTTGAATCCTATTCTTTCTCCTGGAGAACAAGAAACTAAGAATGGGAATCCAGAAGCATCAGGTCACATTCCAAGAGTGGTTACTTACACCACATCTGTCATCAGCCAAATCTATTCTGCCTTGAAACAGAGGAGAGAAATAGGAGGAAGGGCATTTGAGCCTTATTTCATAAAGTGCATGGTGTTGAATGCTAAATTATCCATGTCTTTGAAGGGCTGAGTTTGAAAGAGTTCACATATACATCCCAGTGGTTCTCAACTGTGGATCCTAGATAACATTTGGAAAATTGCAGGGTTGTTTTTGTTAGAAATAATCGCTACAGGTGGTTCAGTACATGTTAGTTGTTATGACAGTTCCATACAACAAAGAATTATCCTAAAATGATCACATCTATCTCCTAGGTGGTACATATGGTACTCTGTTAGGATTGTCTGATTAATTCCATGAAGATCTGTACTCCTGGGGTTAGGGCTGTGGCTGGGGTCTCTCCTGAAAAAGAAGGACTTCCTAAGTGTCGATTTTCTGGAGAAGAGGTGATTTATTAGGTAAAAACTCCCATAATTATTTGGTGCAAAACATCCAAGAATGTTTCTGCTTGGAACAGATGTAGGCCCACATACAAAAGAGGGTCAACGTGAGATCATATTAGAGAAGCTGGACTTATCACCAATTCCTTTGGGCGGTGGAAGTAATAAGTTGACCTATTTCATCTAACTCCACTAATGTCCACATTGTTAGGTTGGGGGAATGTGTGAGTCTTCCTTTGGTGGGTATCTCTTAGGGGCTGAAGCAGCCTCCAATGTCCAGGTGGTGATGGCAGTGATGTAAATGAAAGAGCTGCAAAGGAAGGCAAATCCAGAGAGGAAAAGAAAACAACTGCAAAGGTCATTCATCTCTGCTCATTTGGGGAGGAGTCTCCTGCCATTGCCTACTTCTTTTTTTTTTTGAGACAGAGTCTTGCTGTCGCCCAGCCTGGAGTGTGATGGTGCAACTTCTGCCTTCCAGGTTCATGTGATTCTCCAGCCTCAGCCTCCTGTGTAGGTGGGATTACAGATGCGTGCCACCACACTTGGCTAATTTTTGTATTTTTAGTAGAGAGGAGGTTTTACCATGTTGGCCAGGCTGGTCTCGAACTCCTGACCTTAAGTGATCCACCCGCCTCGGCCTCCCAAAATGCTGGGATTACAGGTGTGAGCCACTGCGCCCAGCCCACTGCCAACTTTGGAAGATTGAAGTGTTATTATGATATGGCTAGATGTCCATCAATCCTATTTCCTCTTCCTGGGCACATAGACAAAATTTCCAGCACTTGGTTTGGAGCCATATGACTAGTACGGCTCATAGGATGTGGTTGAAATGATATATGACACTTTCAGATCTGGCCCTTAAAATCTCCCATGAGATTCTTGACTCTCTCTCTGTTCCCTATCTTCATGTACGGTGGAGCCATTCTATGGGAACAACCCAGTTTCCTAGATACTGGTTAAAGGAAAACTGTCTAGAGGAGTCACAACCAACACTGGACTGATACATGATTGCAAATTAAACTTCTGTTGCACTGAGTTACTGAGATTTGAGGGTTTATTTTTTACAACAGCATAGCCTAGTTTATGTACCACAAGTTTGAAAGGGCATTAATCAATGAACTGTGGCTGATTCCTGGAGAAAAGGGTGTAGTGGTATATGATAAGGCTCTGCTTTCTGCCCGTTAATGACCTGGATGAGAACAGTGATAGAATACTGATCAAATTGGAAACTGATAGGAAACAGGAAGGAATACTTCATGTATCTGGTAATAACATAAGAATATTTCTAAAAATAACTAGAAGATTTTAAACACTGAACCAAATCAAATACATTTCTATAGGGCTAAATGGAAACTACTACACTTATATCCAAAAAGCCAATCTTACAAGTATAGAATAGACGATATGTGAAAAATGACTTCAAGGTTTAAAGTGACAGTAAGGTCAATATGAGCTAACACATTGCAGTTATGTGATATAATCTTCAGCTGCATTAATATAAATACAAAGTCTGAAACTGTAGATAGTAACATTATTCTATTTTTTAGTGATTGAACCAATACTGTGCTCTCTAAATGCTTCAGTTTAAACTTTAGGACTATCCCTGTAGGAAAAAAAATAGTCACCATTATTGTAGGAGTTTGAATTAATGGTATGAGGAATAATCAAAAGAACTGGACAGGTTTACTTTGGAGAAAACTTACTTAAAGGGACCTTGATAATCACTGAAAATACATTTTATTGATATACTTCACATACCATTACACTCACTCTTTTAAATTATGCAATTCAAAAATTTTTTTATATATTCACAACTAGATAGATCACCACTATCTAATTTCAGAATATTTGCATCATCCAAAAAGAAACCCTATGTACGTTAGCAGTTACTTCCTACTTCCCTCTCCCCATAGTTTCTGGTAATCGCAAATCTGCTTTAGGTCTCTATGTATTTGTCTATTCTGAGAATGTCATACAAAGGGAATCATATAATACATGGTATTATATGTCTCACTTCTATCAGTGAGCATAATGTTTTGAAGATTCACCCATTTTGTAGAATGTATCAGTACTTCATTCTTTTTTACGGTTGAAAAATCTTGCATTATATGGATATAACACATTTTGTTTATCTATTCATCAGTTGATGAATATTTGGGTTGTGTCCACCTTGTGGCTATTAGGAATAAGGCTTCCATGAACAATGCTTCTATTAACACACATTTTTAAAAAATTTTAAGTTCTGGGATACATGTGCAGAACATGCAGGTTTGTTAGATAGGTATACGTGTGCCATGGTGGTTTGCTGCACCTTTTGACCTGTCCCCTAAGTTCCCTCTCCTTGCCCCCCACCCCTTGACAGGCCCCAGTGTGTGTTGTTCCCCTTCCTGTGTCCATGTGTTCTCATTGTTCAACTCCCACTTATGAGTGAGAACATTAATGCACAATTTTGTATGTGACCTATGTTTTTAGTTCTTTTGAGTATTGGTATGGTTTGGCTCTGTGTCCCCAACCAAATCTCATCTTCAATTGTAATCCCCACATGTTGAGGGAAGGATCTGGTGGGAGGGTGAGTTGATCATGGTGGCAGTATCCCTCCATACTGTTCTCAAGATAGCGAGGAACTTCTCACAAGGTCTGATGGTTTTAAAAGTGACAGGTTGTTTTTGTTTTCTTGTTCTGCTCTCTCTCTCCTCTTCTCTCTCTCTCTCTCTCTCTCTTCTGTCACCATGTAAGATGTGCCTTGCCTCCCCTTGGCCTTCCACCATGATTCTAAGTTTCCTGAGGCCTCCCCAGCTATGCAGAACTGTGAGTCAATTAAACTTCTTTTGTTTAGAAATTACCCAGTCTCAGGTAGTATCTTTATAGCAATGTGAAAATGGACTAATACAGGTATATACTTAGGAATGGAAATGCTAGGTCATGTGGCAACTCCATTTAACTTTTTGAGGAACTGCCCAACTGATTTACACATCAGCTGTACTGTTTTACATTCCTGCCAACAATGACAACAGTTTCAGTTTCTCCACAAACTGTCTAACACTTGCTATCATCTGTATTTTTTATTAGAACCATCCTAGTGGATGTGAAGTGGTATCTTATTCTGACTTGATTTGCATTTCTCTAATGATAAATGATGTTGAGCACCTTTTCATGTATTTATTCCCATTTGTATATCATTTTTTGAGAAATATCTATTCAGATTATTTCCCAATTTTTATTGGGTTATTTGTCTTTTTATTATCGAGTAATACTTCTTTTAATATTCTGGATACTAGAACCTGATCAGACATATAATTTGAAAATACTCTATCCCGTTTTGTGGGTTCTTTCAATTTCTTGATAGTGTCTTTTGATAAATTTTTTTAATTTTGAAGTCCAATGTTATTTTTTCTTTGGTTTCTTATACTTTACGTGTTATCTCTAGGAAATCATTGCCTAATGCAAGGCCGTGGAAGATTTAACCTAAGCTATCTTCATTGTCCATAATTTAGGTCTTTGATGCATTTTGAGTAAACTTATGTTTGAGTAAATATATTTTGAGTAAAAATATAGTATAAGGTACACACCCAACTTTATCTTTTTGCATGTACATATTCAGTTCACTATTTGTTGAAAAGACTATTCTTTAATTTATTTACATCCTGATGTATTATTTCCTTTCTTCTGCTTGCTTTGGGTTTAATTTACTATTCTTTGTCTAGTTTCTTAAGGAAAAAGATTAGGTGATTGATTCGGAATCTTATTTCTTTTTTAAAATACAGATACTTACAGCTATAAATTTCCTCCTAAGCACTGCTTTCATAGCCTCCCTTAAATTTTGGTATGTTGTGTTTTTATTTTCATTCAACTCAAATTAATGTCTCTCATGTTTTATTTTTTAACCCATTGGTTATTGAGAAGTGTATTGTTTAATTTCTAGATATTTATAAATATTATAACTTTCCCTCTGTTATTGATTTCTAATTTCATTCCATTACGGTCAGAGAATATACTTTGTATGATTTCAATCCTTTAAAAATATATTGAAACTTATTTTATGTCCTAACATGTGTTCTATCTCAGAGAATGTTCTATGTGTACTTGCAAAGAGTTTTTATTCTGCTATTTTTGGGTGGAATATTCTACAGATGTCTGTTACCTCCTGATGGCTTACAGAGCTGTTCATGACTTCTATTTCCTTGTTGATCTTCTGTCTAGTTGTTCTGTCTATTATTAAAAGTGAAGTGTTGAAGTCTCCAGCTATTATTGTTGAACTATTTCTTCAATTCTGTCAGCATTTACTCTATGTATTTTGGTGCTCTGTTATTAGGTACATATATGCAAAAATTTTGTTTTGTATTGCATTGAATTGATACATCAATTTAGATAAATTGTCATCTTGGCAATATTGACTCAATATGTGTATATAAGGGTACTTCAAAACATTTGTGGAAAAAATGAAATTCAAAGATAAAAATAAAAAGTATAAACTTTATTTCCAATAAAAGCTCCATCAAGTTCAAGATACCTTTATAAGTTATGGTATCAGCCATTTAGCTCATCCCTAAAGAATTGAGGGTCTTGGGAATTTAATCATGTCAATGCAGTCATTTTTTGCTATATTAACTGAAGAATGGTAGGTGCCCTTTAAAGATATTTTAAGATAAGAAAAAAAAAAAAAAACGAGAAAAATGTCAGAAGGAGCCAAATCAGGTCTGTAAAGTGGATTACCTAATGATTTCCTATAGACATTTTCACAAAATTATCCTTGTTTGATAAGAAGACAGGAGCATTGTCATGGTGGAGAAAAACTCTGGTGAAGCTTTCTCAGGCATTTTTCTACTAAAGCTTTGGTAACTTTCTCAAAATACTCTCATAATAAGGAGATATTATTGTTCTTTGGCCCTTGGGCAACCCAGAAAACTGTTGCCATGACCTTTGCTCTTGTCTAGTCTGCTTTGGCTTTGACTGAACCACTTCCACTTCTTGGTAGCCATTGCTTTGATTGTGCTTTGTTTTCAGGATCATACTGGTAAAGTCACGTTACAATTCTGTTACAATTCTGCAAAGAAATGCTTCAGGATCTTGATCTCAGTTGTTTTAAAATTTTCATTGAAAGCTCAGCTCTTGTCTGCAGCTAATTTAGGCACAATGGTTTTGGCACCTATTAAGTGGAAAGTTTGTTCAACTTTATTTTTTTAGTCAGGATTGTGTAAGCTGAACCAATTGAGATGTCTATGGTATTGACTATTGTTTCTGCTCTTGTTGGTCTTCTTCAATTAGAGTGCAAACAAGATAAATTATTTCCCTGAAAGGAGCTCTTTTCAAACTGACGTCTTATACTTCTTAGTGCATCAAATAGGATTCGGTTCAGACATGTTATAACAAGTTAGTACAAGTTTATTTTTGTGCAAAAAGATTTTGAAATCCATTTATAGTTTTTTCATAATATGCATTTTCCATGAACTTTGTGAAGACCCCTTGTATGGTATATCCTCTCCACTTATTTAGATATTTTCTAACTTATCTCAGTAATGTTTTATTGTTTCCTATGTAAAGGTTTTACATATATATATTTTTAGATTTTTTTCATATTTATTACAAATGGGATGTTATTGCAAATGGAATCTCTTTAAAAGTTTTATTTTCCTTTTTTTCTAGTACAAAGATATATAATTGGTATATTTATCCTGAAACTAGTACTTATAAGTTATAAATTTGAATTAGCTTTAAGTTACTTTGAACTTTCTACATATATAATCTTACCTTCTAGAATAAAAAGAAAAAAGCAACCAGTTATTTTATTTCTTCCTCTCCAACTCTTAAATATTTATTTCTTATTCTGGCTGCATTGTACTGGCTATAACCTTTATTACAATATGAATATAAGTGGTGATGGCAAGAGTCTTTGATTCATTTCAAATCTCGAGCAAAATCTTTCAACAATTTACCATTAGCTGTGAGGATTGTTGTACGTTTGGATAGGTATTCTTTAATAGATAAAGGATATTCCTTTCTATTCTTTGTGAACAAAGAGGTTTTTGTTTTGTTATTTTTGATTTTTTTGTTTTTGTTCTCCCCTATCTGACTGTCATTTATTTCTACAACTCCTCGAGAGAAGTAGTCATAAGTGGCCTGTTCCATCTTCATAACAGAGAAGGGCATAGGATACTTAAAGCCTACCTATTCAAAGCATGAATTACAATATATTCCACAATGAAAAAGTGATGACTATCTCAATTTCAAAGTTGATTGTTAAGCAACACAGGCTTTTAAAATAAAACAAGAGCCCATTCCAGGGGTTGCAAACTGGTGACCAGTAGGGTAAATCTGGCTGTAGATGGTTTTATCTGGTCCATAGTAGTTTTAAGCTTTTGTTTTTTCTTAATTATTCACCAGGGATACAAAAATTTTACATTTACATCTGTGATTTCTGCCTTCTCTTTTTTAAAAAAATTGGTAACAATGGGCCTTAATGCAAAATCGGCTGGAGAATAAAGATCCCTTTTTTACAAGACGCGTTCTTAAATTTGCCACTGATACTCACATATCAAATTTCTCCTTCTAATTTTGTTGTATAGTTTTGAATCTGGGCAGACTATCTGCAATTTGGTGAAAATGTTGCTTAGTATGTAAATAAACAAAAATACCTAAATTTTACATGGTTATAGAATGCTGAATAATATAAATTGAACAAACACAGAAAAGATGAATTAAAGGATGGGGGGTGAGGGGAAGTTTGAACTTAAAGATTCCAAAGCAAGTGAAACCATGGTACATAGTTTAGAAAATGTTATATATGTACAACATAAGGACTGTGAGGCTAACTTTAGGAAAACATTAGTAATTTGTGAGGGAAACTCACAGACTACAAAGGTTGTTTCCTTTATCTTCCTAACCTATCAATATCCCACTTTGATATTAATTCAAAATGTTTAATGAAACGACTTCTCTGACAGTTAAGAAAATTTACATATTAAAACACTTATTTCTGAGGATACAGTCTATCATTTGAATGAGAAGACCCAAAGAATGCCTTATTAAACAGTAAACTGCCCTTAAGTATATCATCTGTGATCAATTCAGTAAGACTAAGTTTATTACACTTCAATTCCAGGCATAAAATGACTATCTGGTAAACTACAAAGAGCTCCTTACAAAAGAAGCCCATATAATTACAGATATTGTAGAATTCCAGGCTCTTCTCTGAAAAATGCAAAGGAATCGATGTTCGAGTACTATGGTAATCCACATCTTTCTCAGGTCAGACTATACCATATACTGCAGAAATGTTTAATCAATTTTGGCAGCTCAGGCCATGAAGCCCCACCACAACATCCTGAACTGTTAGAGTCTAACTCTTGGGTCACTGTTAAGAACTGCAGGATCTTCAAGGCTTTCTGGGAAGCTTTGCTCAGTTTGCAAATCACATAAAAGGGAAGAGTTGCCTCTTCCTGTTTGCCTGTCTTGCCTTCCGGGATTGCTTCTCTTACCAGTTTCAGGCTCTTTGGTATTTCTCTATTTTAAAGATTTCAAAAGGATGTGTAAGGCATGAGTCAAATGACACATATCCACCACCATTTGAGGCCTGATGTTCCCCGTAAGGTGTGTTGTCTCAGAATCCAGAAGTGGCTTATAGTCTGTGATAGAAATCCAATCCTGAGCAACTGCAGGGAGCAGCACTGAGGAGCCACAGAAGGCCTTGTAGTCTTCCAGATCTGTCACTGTGGGCAGGCCCTACAAGCACGCTGCAACTGTATACTATGGAAATACCCTATGAAGCCATCTAAGAGTGAGAGGTGAAGCCAGTTGGACTTCTAGGTCGGGTGGGGACTTGGATAACTTTTCCATCTTACGAGAGGATTGTAAAATGCACCAATCAGCACTCTGTAGTTAGGATTGTAAAACGTGCCAATCAGCGCTCTGTGGCTAGCTAGAGGTTTGTAAAATGAGCCAATCAGTGCTCTGTGGCTAGCTAGAGGTTTGTAAAATGGACCAATCAGCACTCTGTGAAATGGACCAATCAGCTCTCTGTAAAATGGACCAATCAGCAGGAGGTGGGCTGGGACAAATAAGGGACTAAAAGCTGGCCGCCCATAACAAGCCAACAGCAAGCCACTAGTCCCCTTGCAGGCTGTGGAAGCTTTGTTCTTTCGCTCTTTACAGTAAATCTTGCTGCTGGTCACTCTTTGGGTCTGTTCCACCTTCAACAGCTGTAACACTCACAGGGAAGGTCCACTGCTTCATTCTTGAAGTCAGCTAGACCAAGAACCCACCAGAAGGAACCAACTTAGGACACAAGAGCAACAGGCTGCTACTGCAAAGAGGCCCAAACAGCAGAGATCTCAGCACTTCCAGCATCCGCAGGCAACCCTACATGTTGACCCCCGTCTCACTGCCACCCCCGCCCCCGATGTTCCCCCACCCCACGCTGCATCTGCCAGGTTGGAAGTGGTTTGGGGGAAGTAGACTATCACTTAGTCCCCCAAGCACAGGAGAGGCTGGCCAGCATTTATTAACCACGTGGTGAATGGCACCTTGTCTGAACAGTCACCATCAGGTCCTAGCAGCAGGCCAGGTCAGCGCAGTGTCTGGTGTGAGGGCCTGGACTTAGGGAACGCATCCATGGCCAAGGTGAGGTAGCAGAGGCAGAAAAGGCCAAGGCCCAGCAGGCCAGCCAGCCCCTCAAACTGCAGCCTGCACTGCTGGTACATAGTCGTGTGCAAACTTCGGCCATGCCAGCGCAGGCAGCACTAGCTGTTGGCTGAGCGCAGTCTCGACTTGGTGGCCGTCGGAAGACAGAACCAGGGGCTCAGGCTCTGGCTCCTGCTTTAACAGAAGCCTCCACCGGTGTCTGCTTCCACGAACTGAGCTCCTCCTCCTGCTGGGCAACTTCAGCTGCAAGATGAGTGTCTCCTCCCTAGAGGCCATGGTTTGGAAGTTATTTTCAATACAATGATTTCAATACATACATTCAATACATACATTTCAATGCATTGATTTTTGAATGTGAAATCCAACTTTTTTTCTTAAGCCCAAATTGTTCATGGTGTGTTATCTTTTTTGTAGGTTGCTATATTTGATTTACTAAAATTTTGTATATCATTTATTGCATCTGTGTATATGAAAGAGCTGGAGCTCTAATTTTCTTTTATTGTAATGTCATTGGCAAATTTTGGTTTCAGTGTTATGCTGTCCTCATAAAATGATTTGGTGAGTATTGTCTCTTTTAATACTTTACAGAATTTTTCTATTTTATGTAATTTTTTCCATAAATATTTCATGGAAGTCACTGGTGAATTCTGGATCTAGAATTTTCATTAAGGAAGGTTTCAATAGATACAGAACTATTTTGAGTTGGCATTTGGTTTTGATAAGTTGCACTTTCCTTAGGGTTTATTTCATCTAAAATTTTAAATTAATTGGCCCAAAGTTGTTCACAATGATCTCTTATGAGCTTTCTAATGTCTAATAGGACCTGTAATGATGTACTCTTTCTCAGCCCTAATTTTAGTTGTGTGAGCGCTCTCTATAGAAACTCACACCCCTGACCAGGGCTTATTTTCTTGGGCTGGCCAGTTCCAGCACTGGGTCAACTCTAGCCTTGTGTCTGTTTTTATAAAATAAAGTTTTGTTGGGACACAATCACACTTATTCATTTGTATATTATATATAGCAGCACCACAATGCCAGAGATGAAGAGTTTCACAGAGACCGTAAAGTCTGCAAAGACCAAAAAAAAAAAAAAAAAAAAAAAAAAATTTTTGTCTGGTCTTTTACAGAAGAAGTCATTTTATTCCTGATCTAGGCTATTAGTCTACTGAATGAACCAACTTTTTGTCTTATTTTCTCCTCTCCTATGTTTATTTCAGTAATATCTTTTATTTTTTATTTAAATTTAATTTGCTTTTTAAAAACTTCTTGAAATAGTTTCTCAGATAAATTGATTTCCAGTTCTTCTTGACTGGCTTATTAAGCCATAAATTTCCCTCTAAATAAGGCTTTGACTGTGATTCATAAGCTTTGATATATTTTCATTACCATTTAGTTCAAAATATTTTCTAATTTCCATTATAATTTTTTATTTGAATCTTGGGTTATTTAGCACTGGATTTCTTAATTTCCAGATGTATTTTCTAGTTGTTTTTTGTTGTTAATTTCTAGGTGAATTTTAGAGTCCCCTGGGAATATAGCATGTATGATTTTTTTTCTTTGAAATTTTTGAGACCTGCCCTATTCTCCAACATATGGTCAATTTTGGTAAATATTCTGTGTGCACTTGAAAAAATGTGCATTCTGAAATTATATTCAGTGTTCTAAATATGTCAATTAGGCCACGTTTTGTAATCCTGTTGCACTAATCTGTATCCTTACCGATTTATTGTTTGCTTGTTCTATCTATTATTGAGAGAGTTATGTTATAATCTCTCATTGTAATTGTGAATTTTTTACATGTCCTTTTACTTCTGTTATTTTGGCTTTATATATTTTTCATACAAATATGGGTTAGGTACATATAATTTCAGAATTGTATGTGATCCTGGTGGATTAACCATTTTATCTTGTGAAACATCCTTATTTATCTCTGGTAATTAACCCTGCCTCAATGTTTATTTTCCTGATATTTAATAAATTGTAGCAGCTACTTCTTTGCTCAGAATTCCAATGTCCTATCTCTTCCTTCTTTTTTTATCTGACCAATGGATTCACACATCACACAATTCTTTACTTTCAATATTTAAATGCTCTTATAATTAGTACCTGTTTCCTATCGGCAATATATGGCTGATTTTTATTAAGTCTAATCTACCAATCTTTATATTTCATTTTCAGTATTTAGTATAGATGTACTGTATTTACTGATGTATTTTAGTAAATGCTATTTTTCCCACTTGTTATCTTTCTTTTTCTAATCTTTATTGACTCTTTTGAATTAATTATTTCTCATAATTCAAATGTTCTCTGTTAATATTTATATAATTTTAGTAGTTATCTTAAATTACTGACTTTTTAGAAAATAAAACAATGCCTTTAGCTCTCCCAGACAATGTAAGGACTTTAAATCTATTCCCTCTTCATCATCTTACGTGATATTGTTGTCATGTGTGTTGATTCTGTATAAATTTTAAATCCTAGAGGATGCGATTGTGTTATAGAGTCAGTATTCTTTTACATTTACCCATATTGTCACTAGTTCTCTTGGTCGTTACTCCTTTTGGCATCTCCTTGCTTCATTGAGAAGTCATCTTTCTTCAACCTAAAGAATACATCAGTATTGGCTGGGTGTGGTGGCTCACGCCTGTAATCCCAGCAATTTGGGAGGCCATGGTGGGCAGATCACCTGAGGTCAGGAGTTCAAGACCAGCCTGCCCAACGTGGCAAAACCCCGTCTCTACTAAAAGTACAAAAATTAGCTGGGCGTGGTGGCGGGTGCCTGTAATCCCAGCTACTCAGGAGGCAGAGGCAGGAGAATTGCTTAAACCCGGGAGGTAGAAGTTGCAGTGCGCCAAGATCTTGCCACTGCACTCCAGCCTGGGCAATAAGAGCGAGACTCCATCTCAAAAAAAAAAAAAAAAAAAAAGTCATTATTTCCTTTAGTGTGAAGCTTCTGTGGTGGTTTTTTTTCCTTAGTTTTGTTTGACTGAAAAATGTCTTTATCTTCTTTTTTTTTTTAATAATGAGACTTTATCTTCCTGCCTTTCTGATTTCCTCCTGGTTTTTATTTTCAAAATTTTAAGTGTGATATTTTCTAGGTGTGATTTCCTTCTATGTATCTTTCTTGTGGCTAATGGAGCTTGGTTAGTATCCTTTTTCTGTTGGAACATCGAGGGTCATCGTTATTTCTTCAGCTGTTACTTTTGCTCTATTTTCTCTCCCTGGAACTCCCATTATAGGTCTGTCAGACTTTTCACCATGTCCCATATAATTCTTAAGTTTTTTTCCTGTATTTTCCATCTTTTTGTCCCTTTGTGTCAATCAATACATTTTATTTTGGCCTATATTCCAGTTTACTAAACATCTTTTTAATAGTGTCTTTTTCCTTTCTTTTCTTTTTTTTTAGAGACAGGGTCTCACTCTATCACGCAGGCTGGAGTGCAATGGTGTGATCGTAGCTCACTGTAACCTCGAACTGTTGGGCCCAAGTGTTCCTCCTGCTTCAGCCTCTCAAGTAGCTGGGACAAGAGGCATGCACCACCACACCTGTCTTGAACTGTACCTAATTGGCTTTTAAATCTATCCATTTGGAATCATGCTATGAGAATTTTTTTAAAACAGCTTTATTGAGACATTAATTCACACAGCATGCAATTCACCCACTTAAAGTGTATAATTCAATGGCTTTTAGTATATTTACATGGTTGTGTATCCATCACCACATTTCTTTTTTACATTTAGAACATTTTTAGAACATTTTTGTTACCTGGAAAAGAAACCCTGACCTCTTAGTCATCACCACTTAACCTCCCATGATGCCCACCTCTGGGCAACCACTAGTCTGCTTCTGTCTCTATAGATTTGCTTGTTTTTGACATTTTTTTATATAAATGAAATCATGCAGTATGTGGCATTTTGTGGCTGGTTTCTTTCACTTAGCATAGTTTTCAAGGTGGATCCATGTTGTACCATGTATCAGTCTTTATTTGTTTTTATTTCTGAATAACAATGTATACATGTACCATATTTTATTTATTCATCTGTTGATGGATATTTATGTTGTTTCCATCTATTGAGTTTTATATTTCACTGATAGTTTTCAGTTTTAGAATGTAATTTGCTTCTTTTTTATATTTTCTGGTTCTAACTCTTGTCAGAACTTCTTGTTAATTTATTGAACATATCTAGCTGTGTCTTATAGCTATAGTATCTGGATTGTTTTTGTTGTCACTGCTCTGTTTCTGTTTCTTTTTCTCTTTAGCCTTGCTTTTTTGTATATCTATTTATTCTTTATTGAACTCTTCAGATATTTTTCATGAAAAATGGCAGAGATAATTTGTGGCTCTGGATTATGCTATCCCTTCCAGAGAGGATTTACTTTGTTTCTGGCAGGCATTTAGGCAAGGAAGTTGATCACCTTAATCCAATCAAGCTTGACTTAGGTGTGAGGTGTGGTCTATTGCTGGTTCACCCATGCATTTTAGGCCTCCAATCCTGAAAGCCCAGGGTGCTTACCACAGCCCCTTCTTCTTAGTGATTTCCAAGTTTTGACTGTTAAATCTGAAGCTGTTAAAAGCCCTTCTCTATTTCTCAGACTCTTAGCTGCCACTTTCACTTTGAACATCAGTAACAGCTGTAAGTATCAAAGTGACCCTGAATTGTGGGTGTACATTTTTTTGGTTTTCTCCTCTTCCATATCTTTGCCTCACAAGTCTTACTTTCTTGATAGGTCTCATGTCTTTAAAAATATTTTAAAAACATATATTATCCTGCTTCTCTGGTTATTCTCAGACAGAAGGCTTCTTTGAAACTCTCTAGTTGGCCGATGCTGGAAACAGAAGTCTACCCACAAATTTGTTAAGAATCATTTCTTTCAAGGATATGGTAAAGCAAGCATTCTTACACGTGGCTGATTAGAGTATAATCTAGTTCACCTCTCTAAAAAGCAGTGTTTCAGTTAGCCCATGGCCTTAAACACATTATACCCTTTGACTTAGCCATTCTAATTCTGTGAGCAAATCAGAAATAAATTATTAGAGAGGCAGAAAATATATTTACATACAAGGATATTCACTAAAACTCTTAATAGAGAAAATTGGTTGTGAACTAAATATTCAATGATAAGGATGATAATTATGGTACATCTATGAGATAGAATAGTATGTGGTGATTCAAAATCATGTATTGAAAAGTATTGATATAGAAGAGTAAGAGATATAAAGAGGAAAATGATATATACTTTTCATGTAACATGATTACAATTTTTTAAAAAGTTATATGTTTAGGGAAAATGCTGGAAAGATACAAACCAATTTTTAATGAACTTAGATGGTGAAATTAAGGGTTTTTAAACATTTTCTTCTTTATATATTTCTGTATTTTCAAAGGTTTTTAATATTGAGTGTGTACTATTTTTATAATGAAGAAAAAGTCACAAAAAAACCCTAAACTCACTTTTAATCTGGCGGATTATATTCCATTCTTTTAATACAGACTTTAGCAAGCTAGAAATTCTTTACATTTTTAAGGTCTGAGAAATTAAGACAAAGACACTTGCAGAAAACCACATGGGATGTTGCTGGAGAGATGACAGTGAGCATCTTCATCATGCTCCAGGGAGCAGTTGGCTGCATGACTCTAGTTGTCATTTCAATAGTTGACAGAGGTTTCAGCCTTTGCGGACTTGGTGGTCTTCAGACTCTTATTGATTGAAAAAATACTTCTCTACACAAGTACAACAGATTTTGGAGTCTTTTTCATTGTGAAAGGCATATATCCAACCAGATTTTATTAGCTACAGTTTTTGTTTTGAAAACCTCTGGGTGTTATTAGGGAAATTCTCTTCTTGAAATTTGAAATTGATTTTCCAGCTGGATGCGGTGGCTCACGCCTGTAATCCCAGCACTTTGGGAAGCTGAGGCAGACAGATCACTTGAGGCCAAGACTTCCAGACCAGCCTGGCTAACATGGTGAAATCCCGTATCTACCAAAAAATTAGCCAGGCGTGGAGGTGTGTGCTTGTAGTCCCAGCTACTCGGGAGGCTGAGGCAAGAGAATTGCTCGAAACTGGGAGGCGGAGGTTGCAGTGAGCCAAGATTGCGCTGCTGCACTCCAGCCTGGGTGACAAAGTGAGACTTTGTCTCAAAAAAGGAAAAAAAACAAACATAAAAACTTCAAATCCATTTTCATAAGAACCAATTTTTCCCACTGTTCTTTACAGAACAGGTCATTTATGGAGGGATCTTATCTTCGAAGAGGGAGGGTAAGAAGAGGCAGTTTGGTTATTTGACTGATTACATAGCAACTCCATATGGGATGTTTTATTTCACATTCTTGAGTTAATCCTTAACTAATTTCTCATATCTGACCTCTGTTTTCTTTGATATGTTGGTGAACATTTCAAACATTCTTCCCACCCACCCCAACACTTTATTTTCTTCCCCAGCTTGGTTAACTGGCAACCTTATGATGTTTATTTCTTCAGATATGGACAGTTTAGGAACTATCCAAAGTTTCTCATTGCTCATCTGTAATAATACTTTTCATGATGGCACTAGAATCCTAAATTCTGGTCTGATTCAGGAAGATGGTCTATTTTCATATTTAAATTGGCCTGAAAAAAGTAAGGCCTTGTTGATACAGGTAGGGGCCCACTACCCTGAAATGTTGCTCAAAAGCACATTTCAATTTTATTCAAAAGCTGCTTTGATGTATATTCCCCCAAAGCACCTTAGCTGAAAATCAAATTTTATTTTAGAGCTTTATACAGACCAATGTCTCTTTCTTGCTTCCTGTACACCAATAAAATTGTGTATTTCAATTTAACCTCAATCTGCCTGTGTTTAAAATATAAAGCTAAGGTTAAGGGCTTTCACTACTAGCAACCCTACCTGGACATCTCTATTTCTAGATAAAACCTTTTACTGGGAACATTTTATTGGTCCTGCAGCTCAACTCTGCCATATATGTCAGCCTATCCTATTAATACTTAGCTACAAGAATATCAGAATCGTTTATGAGCTAAAGTTTTTTTTTAGCTTTTTAATTTTCTGAGCCTTAATTTGGGTCAGTTTGGTTGCTGGGGCTCCACCTCTTCCCACCTGCCCCCAACCCAGTGTCTCTGAGTTGGGGAGAAGAGTCTCGGGACCATGGGGACCAAGAGGCTTTAGGGCTGACCACCTTCTGTCACTGGCTGTCTCATGCTGGCCCCTTGGCCTGATTTGGGATGCAAGATACCCCATCACTTTCCTTTTGTGTTGTTCCTCAAGTCCTGGAATCCCACACCAGCTCACCTTGTTTTTACCACTCTTTTCTCTTCTTTGGGGCCTACTGCACTATTTCCAAATTTTATAGTGTGTTTAGTGGGAGGAGCTGGGAGAAATGGCTCTGCACCATTTTGTATAGACTAGCTCTTTTTAGCTATGTAAAAGGTTTTTTCTATTCAGACTTCTCCTCTTGTTCATAAAATGACACTCTACCTTCAGAGACCACATGTGATTTTAATGCCAGGATTCCAAGGCTTGTTCTCTGTCATATACAAAAACAATGATTGGGTTGAAGTGGTACAGAACCCATGAAATACTCTCTGGACCGGTTCTCCAGCTGAGACTCAGGATCACCTAGGACCCAGTTCCAGACGTCATACTCATACTTCAATGTCATACTTAAATGAGCTTGGCAGAAATGCGTAAGTGTGTTAGAATTAGGGCCTGAGGAACCACTGTCATGCTTCTTTCTGCCCTTTCATGGTTAACAAAAACAGACTGACTGCTGAGCCAGGGATCTTTGTTTCTTGGAAGATTTTGCCTCACCTGGGTTCTTGCCTCCCAACAGAAGCTTGGCTGTGTCCACATTTTTATTCATCAAAGCAGGGGTCTCAAGTGAAGTTTGGACATCACCAATGGGCTTTTGGAATGTTTGGTGGCTCCTGGAGAACTGGTAGAACAGACTGGAAACCTGGGTGTCTCCTGGGAAACAACTTCAGCCACATCCACTGCTGGAGTTCAGACACAGGCATATGCTATTCTTGACTCTTCTCTTTCATTTACCTTCCATATCTAAGGCACCCACAAATCTGTTACCAGCATCTTCCAATATATCCAGAATCCAATAGCTTCTCATTATTTCCCTTACTACCTCCCTGACAAGCCACCATCCACTCTCAGCGGACTACTGCAGTAGCCCACTAGCTCATCTTTCCTCCCCTGTATCTCCCCCACCCCAGAAATGCAAGTCACATCATGAAACTCATCAGTTCAAATCCATCCAATGTTTTCCATCTCATTCAGGGTCAAATGCAAAGTTCTTCAGTGGCCTATGGTGCCTGGCATGATCTAGCCCTGATACTTCACTAGTTTCATTTGCTGCTTCTCTCCTCCTTGCTCATTTCTCTCCAGCAATGTCAGTCCTTAAATGTGCCAAGCACTCCCCCACTTCAGCACCCTTATCCTTGAATCCCCTGACTGCAATGCTCTTCCCCCACACATCTGCAGGGCTCACTCTTCACCTGCTCAAATAGCAACCCTGTCAGGTTTTGCAGACCACTCTGTAAAATTCGTTCTCCACTCTTGGGTTGCTCTTAATCCCCTTATCCTGCTCTATTTTTCTTCATGGCACTTGGCATCACCCAACATAGATATGTATCTGTTTGCCTCTTTGCCCCTTATGGAAACGAGAGATAGGATTTAATGCATTCCTTCTGTGTATCCAGAACCTAGAACAGAGCTTGGCATGTGATGGGCTTCCACTGTTTAATGAATAAATGAAGGAGTAAATGAATCAAGATAACCTCGTACATCTCTTCAAGGTGGAACTGGAAAGCCTCCCACAGGAACTCGTCAGAAAGAAAGAAGGCCTAGAAGAGTTTTAACCAGTAGCTGAGAAAGGTAATTCTGAAAACAGTATACTGACTATCTCTAGGCCCAATGCCCACTTGACACATGTCTGGTCTTTGGAAAACAATAAGGTTGTAAATAATCAGAAAGATTCATTTACCTGAACTATAAAATATGAGCGCGGAAACAACACTGCTGTGGGAGTGTTGTTCTTCCCCTTTCGCCAGGCATTAGTTTTCTATCCTGTGTAACACAATACCAGACAACATCGTTATGTTGTCTGTTGTATGTTCTGTAGGTCAGAAGTCCAGGCAGCCTTGGCTGTGTTCTCTGCTTAGGGTCTCATGCAGCTGATGTTAAGGTCTTGGTTGAGCTGGACTCTTATCTGGAGGTTCTGGGGAAAAATCTGCTATCGAGCTCATTCAGGTTGTGGCAGAATTAAGTTCCTCGCAGTTGCAGGGCTGAGGGTCCCATGTTTTTTCTGGCTGTCATCTGGGGGCCACTTTCAGCTTCTAGAGGCACCTGCATTTCTCCCCACGTTGCCCATCCATCTTCAAGCAAGCAACAGCATCTCAAATCCTTCTTGTGCTTTGAATCTCTCTGCCTTCCCTACCATTAGCTGGAGGAAACTCTGCTTTTAAAGAGTTCCTTAGGTTTATGTTGGGCCCACCCGGATAATCTTTCTTTTGCAAATAAGGTAGCATAATCACAGAAGTGATAGCTCATCATATTTACAGATTCCACTTACACTCAGAAGGACCCACACTGTGAGTCATTCTTAGAATTGCAGCAGACATCACAATCCAGCTAGGCACTAAGAGGGTTCCTGGGATCAGAGTGATACCTGATGGAGAAGCAGTGGTCCCCACTGTACCTGCAAGACCATTAGTGGCGGATTGTTTTGCCATGGGGCACATTGGAGGGAAATGGGCTACTTCTGGGAGTGGCAGCAAGATCCTTTAAGCCTGATAGGCTAGAGGCACTTGCAGGAATAGACCTGTTTATGTGCCTGTTTATGATGATGACTTTATGGAGACCTATAGAAAGACTTGCAAAGAATTTCCAAAGGTTAAGTGATCCTTCAGGGCCACAGACGAATCAAATGTGAGTTATTACTGTTCGAGTGACCATGTTTGTGTGCATACAGTAGTGAGGACTGGAAAAATGTTCCCCAGGTCAGAGCAGATGTTAGTGACTTAATCTGATGAAGTCCTGAAGATCTGAAGGACCGATGACCCTTCTATGGCCTTGTCCTTTCAATTTCAAGATTCTAAACCTGGTAAATAGCTAAGCCAGCATTCAGCCACAGGTTGTCAAGCTCAAAAGCCCATGAATTTTCTCAAGAACTCTGCCAGGGATGGGAAATGGGTGGCATGCTTACCATGACGCAGCACTCCTGTGCCCTATCACTGACCACACACCACCTTCCTGCAGCCTGGGAATCATCACGACTGCTGTCGACTACCACTGGCAATTAAATCAGAGTTGAAATCCAGAGCAGAACTTAACTCCCATCCCTGGAGACCACACTGTATCTCAAATTCCGGCAATGCCAGAACCAGAAAGATTTCCGCCAATTTCTTACTCAGAAGCAAAATCATGTATTGTAAATGTTAGAGGAATACCTTGACTCCCTCTATTGTGTACCTTTAGTTGAATCTGACTAGGGGAAGGGAAGTTAAAAGAACTGAAATCTTTTATACATTTTTGGACTATTAAACTTATAATTCTGGGATTTTCCTCTCCTAGCTTTTCTTTTTTTTAAGTATATCACTGATTAAAATGAATGAGAAAGGAATTAAAATGAATAAATGGCAGGAATGTAGACCCAAAGAGGATACACTAAAGCCTTTTGTGCTATTTAACCTTCTTAGAGGGAATTGATGACGTTAATATTAAGAGGCTGTGCTCTGTTCCCACAGAGAAGCAGGGCAGCCTTAGGCGAGCTGTCAGGAAGCTCAAGTTGATGGAAGTTAACTGGAAGCTCTGTAAGGCATTGCTAAGAGAGGCGGGGGGGGGGGGGGGCGGGGGGGTTGGGGAGGCATCGCTTGGATGGTGCAGCAGCTGTACTTGGAACTGGGAAGGTAGGGAAGGGGCTACTGGAGTGTCGTGTAGTCCTATATTTTGAAATGCAAAGGTTATCTTCTTTGTATTGATATTTCTAGGATGCATTCACATGATGCAGCCATCTCACACTAAAGATCAGGTATTTCTTTCTAGATATTTCTTGTTCAGACAACCGAGACAAAAAGAAAAACCAAACTTGAGCCTCAAAGACAGCAAACGGAGGTTACTCTTAAATTGGCCTTATGAGCCCGTGATCTAACCCCCACCTACTCCACCATCACTTCTCAGGATCTGGGTGGAAGCCACACTGGCCTCAAGGTTTTCGGTGTGGCTGTTCTCCCTTTGGCCTGTTCTCGCCTACCTCTTTGTCAGACTAACTCCTATTTAGTGGTGCATGGTAGAAACATCTGATAGCAATAACTCAACTTAAGCATACCCTGAGAATGACCCTTATGGCAGACACATCTGAATGTGGTTTTCAAGCTCGGGAATCTAGGCATGGCCAACCCGGAGATTCATTCCTTATCTATGAGGAACACCTGAGCCCCCAGCCTGTTTTTTTTTTTTCCCCCCCCACCCCCCGGAACCTGGTCACACAGAGGATCTAGGCCCTTTGTGTTGGGTTAAATTAAGGTTGCCAGGTGGGGGTTGTTGGGAGAGGGTGCTAAGTGAAGGTGCTGTACAATCTGCATGCTTTTTAACAAGCAATGGTGGTTCTCTTGTCTAGCCTGCTGTCACTGCAACGTCTCTTTGGGTAAGTTTCCCACTGATAAAACCCTGTATCTCGTTTGCTGGTTCTGGGACTCTTCCTTGGCTTCTTGAACTTGGTGCCGTCCCTACTGAAGTGAATAGGCATCCAACATGACCAGTTTTCTTGTCTTAATTTAGGTGCATGCCTTGTGGGGGCTCTTCTCTGTCTTGCAAACCTTATCAGATGCCCCAGTTACACACTTGCCTAGAGCCTTGTACTTTGCCTCAGTTACACTTGTGGTTACTACTCAGTAATGCTTATTGAATAATTAATTTATTGTGTGCTGTAGTTCTTTTTATAAATGAGATTGTCAATTTCTTGAGGGCAGGAATTAAGTCTCTTTCGTTCACTGCTGTGTCTGCAAAACCTCGCTTGGTATTTAATACTCAGGCAAGGGCTTGGCAAATATGTGTTGAATGAATTACCGTGAGAAACAAAAAAACTAGAACCCTGGAGCACTGGTTAAGATAAAAACATGCAGCAGGTGGGTTTTGTTTTCAATGCACTTCTTCCTCTTGTAGCATCTCTCTTCCTGCATACATCCACACATGCCAGGCTCATGTTCATGGGGCTTAGCTCCCAGTTGACTGTTAGGTATTTCCTCAGCTAACGAACTGGGTTGACAATGACCAGGGCTGTTTTGAGCTATATTTGGAGAATTTTAAACAACAGAGATGTTTCTAAACTTCAGCTGTTTGGAAGATTTTAAATTGGTAACCAAGGTAGTGATCTAGGAAATGTCATGTGCTATAAGGAGATTCTCCCCCACACTATTAAAGGAATCTCCAAAATGAGGCCGCATAGCAGATGGGGGTAGGTGGGAGGGAAATTTTTGTGGCAGTGGTGATGCAGGTGGAGTGAATTAGATCAGCTGTTTTTGTTTTTAACAGAAAATTGTGATGGTTGAAACTGTCTGACAAGACAGTTGGCATTTTTTATTAAAGCCTTCAGCAACTACACACCTCAATAATATGAGGAAGGGCCCTGCCTGGTTGATTGGTAGGTGGATGGGTGGGTGGTTAATTGGTTGTTTTCTTCTGGTCAAGCTTGACTTTCTAAATGTGTAATAAAGTCGTAAGACTTCCATGCCTTTGCCCGAAATGAGCCTTTCTGGTCAGAATTAACTATGTGTAGGCTGGTGCTCCCAGAGTGGTTGGTAGACATTTTATTTCATTTTGTGCTCCCCCAACAGGCAGTAGCCCTTTTAGGACAGGAAGCCCATTTCCCAGATCTGTGTCCAGAGCCTCAAGCCCAGTGCATCGCAAGAGTCACTCCTTAAGACGGATGTGTTGATTTAAACCCAAACGAATGTTTAGAGGAGCCGCCTGGCCTGGCGTCTCTCACTACCAAGCGTTGGTTGGCCATGGAGACACAAGTCTGAGGCGTCTGGTGTGCGTGCGCATGCGCGCCCTTTCTCCTCCTTTTTTCCTTCTGAGTTTTCTCCCCTCTCTCCTGCCTTTCTTTCTCTTCTTTCTTCCTCCTTGTCTCTACCTCAGTTTCTGTTTCTGAGTGATTCTTGTCTGTTTCTCTCCCTTTTCCTCCCTTTTCTGTGACATGAAGGGTTTATAAGTTGTTAAGTGCACAAGGAACGCTCGGCAAGAGTAGAAAAGCGGGCAGAAATCTAGCTACACTATACTGGCCGAGGCCTGAGTGCTGGCATGGGATTTTATCTGCCCAGAGAAGGCATCATTTTCTAATGTACACAAAAATGTTTTAGGGGCTAACAGCGGCCCTTTCCTCCCCTAGAATATTACCAGGGAAAACAGTCATTTTCTACTTTCCTCTGGATCCGGGCTTCCTCGTATCTCAAAAAACCCATCATTACCCTCCTTCTCCCATCTGCTGACCAAACCTGGGTAGGTTGGAATTGCATTTCTATTGGAAACGTATCATTAAAAAAGTGTTTTGCAGTATTTAGGGCTTGTGTCTTTTTTTCTGCTTATCTTTTATTTTTGTTGGGCTCTTTTGAGTAGAAGAGCTAAACTTTCAATCATTTTCCTTAGATGTTTCCCTCTAATTTTCTCTTCCCAATTGTCTATATACCTAAACCCTCCTAAGCTCTTGTTGATCCTCTGGCAGTGAAGGTGTGTTTATATAACAGTGGTGTTTGTTCCATAATCTCTGACTGAAAATATTGAGGATGGGAAACCTTTGCATCTGCAAGCTGCCTGACGATCAGAACTGCAGACAGGGAAGTTGGCGTTTTGGGAATGCTCTGGAGATTGAGGTCCATTTCTAATTATCTCTCATAGCTGTAGTTCCTGGCACATTGCTTAGCACATAATAGGCATTCGTAAAGACTGCTGAATGCCTGAAGAAGTGAGTGAATAAATCCTCCTCTAGCCACAGGCTATTTAGGAGACTCACACTAATATTAGGAGTAGCTGGTATAAATCCAGGTCAGGGCAGGCACTGTCCCTTACATTCCACTGACCTGAGCTGCAGTGAGATGATACTTGTATTAGGCTCTTGTGAGATTCAAGAAACAGGAGCATGCTAAGGTTAACCCACTTAAAAAACATAAAATACATGGAAGTCAGGGAGACTGGAAACCAGCTCAGTATGTATAGAGTAGGTCTCCCGCAAGACCATGCAGATCAAGAGAGCAGGAGAGATTGTTCCCTGACCTGCTGGTCCACCATTGTGATGACAGTGATTTTGGCCTGCCTCTGCTATTCCCGTTGACTGCTGCTTGCTCTTCTCCAACCTCACACCTCTGCCTGGTGTCTGGCCTTGGAGTTTCTCCCAGTTTCTGCGGATTCTTCTTTCTGGTGGCTGTCACTATAGGTCCCACCGTCCAGCTCTTCTGACTGGGTTGTCCAGCTATGTCCAAAAGAGGTCCTGCTGTAGAATGCAGAGTCGTTGTACCAGGCTGCATCAGGGACAGTGTTCTGGATGTGGCAAGCCCCTCAGACAGGGACTATTGGGGCAGGCATTTGAGGCTTCCCAGAAGTACATGGGCTGAGCACTTTGTAAAGATTGCTGCTGTATCTTGAGTGTCAAACCAGGATGCTTTTTCAGTTTACACTCGTACCTCATTCACTTAGGGCTGACTGTCTCAGGAATACTTTTATGATACACATAAATGCAAATCCATGATGGTGCCAAACCTTATGTAGTCAGTAAAAAGACAAAAGAACCCCAGGCTGACAATAGAGGGAGCACTTTCAAAGCTCTCAGGCAGGGGCACTTGCAGGTAATAGAGACCTAGCTCTCCTTGATTTAGGGTCACTTTTCCTCAGCTGTGATCGCTCCTTATGTTCTTCACCCACAATGCCTGACAAAAGATGCTGGAGGTACCTCAAAAGTGCTAGCTGTGGTTTTACGAAGTTTCAGTCTCTTTCAAGAAAATGATTGAGGAAACAGAATGAGGTTATTAGGGATTGGCAGAAATTCTTTGACAATATAAAAGAAGGACATCATAAGACTCGTTGCAGCCTGGGAGGACTGCCTGATGATCATACAGAATTGGAAGGTATGATGTTGGAGGTTGTCAAACTTCAGGGGATTTGATGAGGACAGTCACTGTCTCTTTAATGATTATGCTATAATGACTGTGTGCATTGCTTATCTCATTTTGGGGAAAGCATTCTCCCTACCCTCAAGCTATTTCCCAAGAAATGAACACAGGACAGTTTTACCAGGAGAAGAGCCCTCATCTTTCCTCTGTCTTCACAAAACTGGGGCTCACTGACATTTTCTTTGCCAATGTAAAGAACAAACAGGGCTGAATCTCTTCTCTTGTTCCACGGTGAGTTTCACCATAAGTCCAGATACTGTTTCCCTTTTGGGGACTTGGCAGCTAGCCTGAACCTCCTGCCTGGGATTAGCAGGGACCGGGGGATGGAGGGGAGGCTGCCCAGGTCATTGTCCTTGTTCCCCTTGATCTCTCCCTTTAAGAGGCAGACTCAGTCACTGGCACCATCAATCTAGCACATTTCATAAACAGTAAATTCATTTTAAAAACCTGCTGCTGAGCAGCCATCTCATTTTTGTCAATCTGCTGTTACAGCAATGCTAGTGTACTGTGAGGTTGTCTTTCATTAAAGACTCCTTGATCTGAAGGCGAGCACGTTAAACATGGAGATGAGCTGTGGGCCAGCTGACAGCATTTCTGACCACTAGCCTTTCATCACCGGAACCTGGAGTTTAAAACTTATTTTTGACCTAAAATGATGATATTGATGGTTTCTGTATCTTGCTGTGCTTGATTTACATACTTTAAGATTATAGAGTGTTCTAACATCCTAACTTACTACTGATAAGGTAGGAAGAAGACTGACAAGTCTTATTACCATTTAGGTATTACTGTAGATAAACAGGCACAGAGTAGTTAAGTGCCCAAGGTCACATAGCAAGGAGGAGAACTGGGAATATATCTGGAGCTATGGTCTCCCTCTTGAACAACTGAGTTATCTCTCTGTATCTGTTTTGTTTTTTTTTTTAAATATCATGTGACTATTTCACAAAATCTCTACTTACGGACATTTTGCTCTCCAGAGACCAGTCTGAGCATAGCAAAGAGAATTGGAACCAGCTCTGAGCTGAGTTGTAGGAAGAAGCTGACACCTGGATCCCAAGCCAGTTTTTAATACATAACATCCTACAATGTATTCTCTTTGCAGCACACAAGACCTCTCTCTACTAACCATTTTTATTAGGAGGAAAACATATTAAAACCAAAAAACCTCAACAACATAAAATCACTGAAAGCAAGCCAAGGATGCAGACAGCACCAGACGGGATTGTAGGCAGTGGAAACACTCTTCCTGCAAAGGAAGCATGTTAACTTACGCTCAGGCTCCATAGGCTTGTCACTAGATGAAATAATCTGAAGGAGCTCAGAGGGTATTTTCCTGTGCTTACCACCCCTAAGCACCCTTACAAGCCATTTTGGATAATAGAAGAAGAGTTTAGGTGGGAAGCTGGTTCAGAGCCCATCAGGATTCCATTATGCCAATGATGCTGGCATGCCCTGTTAACATGTTAACATTTAGACCTACCTAAAATAAGTCAGATATAATCTCCAAGCATAGATTTCAAGGCAGTAAGCCACGCTGCTGTTCATTCCTGCGGCATCCTGGATTGTCACTCCCTGCATTGCTCCCCTCCACCTTCCTTTGAGGAAAGTGCTTGGCTTTGACGTGTTCCCGCTAGTGTCTGTGATAATCCTCTTTGTGGCTCTTCTACTGCTTTGTTCTTATTTTTGACACATTGAGCAAAGCACCTGGAATTGGAAGGGTCAGCTTCCCTTTGAGCAATCAGTGGATGCCAAGAATAATACTTCTGCCTTATTCTTGTTCCTTGGGGTGATGGTTAATTCTGTGTGTCAACTTGGCTAGGCTGTGGTGCCCCCTTGTTTGTTCAAACACTTGTCTAGATGTTGCTGTGAAGGTAATTTTTAGATGTGATTAACATTTCAATCAGTTGACTTTGAATAAAGTAGATTACCCTCCATAATGTAGATGGGCCTCATCCAATCTGTTGACAGTCGTAAGAACAAAGACCAGTTTCCTAAAGAAGCAGCAATGTTTGCTTCAAGATGGCAACATAGAAATTCTGCCAGAGTTTCCATCCTGCTGGCCTGCCCTGAAGATTTTAGACTCAAGGCTGTAGCATTGACTCTTATCTGTATTTACAGTCTGCCTACCTGCCCTACAGATTTTGGACTTCCCAGACTTCATATTTGCATGGACCACACCTTAAAATAAATGTCTGTCTACCTACCCATCCATCTACCCACTTAAACTATTTGTTCCGCTTCTCTGGAGAGAGGCACGAATACACTAAGCAACAAATACACTTAGTTAATTTCAACATTTCCTTCTCTACAAAGGACTAGAAGCTAATTAGAACATTCTGTAGCTGCCCCAGCCCTGCCTCTTATTAGCCCTGCCTCTTGTGTGATCTTGGGGAAGTTGCAAACATCGGTGCCTCTGTTTACTCAACTGTTAAATAGGAATAGGGTATTTGCTGCTAGGTTGTTATGAGGATTAAATGAGGATATGCCACAGAGTAAATGTTATGTTTTTAAAATTAAAGCATGCATATTAAAACATATCCAGCACTTTGGGAGGCTGAGACGGGTGGATCACCTGAGGTCAGGAGTTTGAGACCTACCTAGGCAAAATGGTGAAACCCTGTCTCTACTAAAAATACAAAAATTAGCCAGACATGGTGGCACGCATCTACAATCCCAGCTACTTGGGAGGCTGAGGCAGGAGAATCACTTGAATCTGGGAGGCGGAGGTTGCAGCAAGCCAAGATCACACCACTGCACTCCAGCCTGGGCAACAGAACGAGACTCCATCTCCAAAAAAATAAGAAAAATTATTTGATACAATATCAAATCTATTGATTTGATGTTGTAGGCGTATAAAGATGTTCATGTGTGTTCTAGTATGTGAGGAAGGTGGGAGGAAATGTGGAATGCCCTTCATGTTGTTCCCGAATCATTGCTTCTCATTTCCTGAAGGAGTGTGGTGGTGTGTTGGTAAAGGGAAATGCAGAGGCATTGGAGGTGGATCAATCCACCCTTAAATCTTTGTTCTCCCATCTTACCACTTAATGATTTAAAGCAAAGGATACTACCTTTTTGAGACTCAGGACTTTTTAAGACCCTTAGTTTGACCCTAGCTCTGTAGAGGTGGAGGTCTTGAGAATGTGCTTAGATGGGTCCACAGAGAATTCACCCTGAAAAGGAAGGAACTGGAGGACACATGCTTGGCACATGACATTGATTAGTCACCACTAGGACCCAAGACTTCATGTGCCTATTCCCCAATTTTGCCACTAAATTCATCCCAAATAAGTCAAGAGTGATGGCTATAAAAGCTTGGAGAACGTTCTCCCCAGTGGAAGCCTAATGAAGAGCTATAAAACCTGGTGAGTAGAGCAGCAAAAGGTGTTGGCAGTCAAGGACAAGTGGGAAAGAGAAAAGAACTGCTGTTAAATGATGAGGGTTTTTAGTGTGAACAGCTGTTGAGATGTCTCAGTTGGACACAAGGGCGGGGGCTTGGAGGGAAGCTTGGCACCCCACGGTCATTACCTGGTGATGGTGGTGGGGGGATCAATTTTTACCAAAAATACATATTTTTTAATTTTTTTTTTCTTTTCTCATACTCTGGAGCAGTTGTTCTTAGCCAGTAGAGATTTTGCCCCCCCAGGGGACTTTTGGAAATGTCTGGAGTCTTTGATTGCCATGAAGGGGACCAGGGTTGCTGTAGTCATCTAGTGGCCATCTAGAGCTGCTAAACATCCCACAATGCACAGGGCAGCCCCACAAGAAAATACTCAGCTCAAAATGTTAGTAGTGCCGAGGTTGAGAAATCCTGCTGTGGCGGCCCTCCATGCCTTAAAGAAAGAGTAAGCAGACCCGGTACGGACTGTTACACTGGTGGCAATAACAGCGTAGAAGTCGCATGGCTTCTTGCAGGAGAACAGGAGGCTCAAATGTATTTTGGATGTTTCCTCCAAGATGATGAATTTGCTTGAATGTCTTGTGTGGTGCTGTCTCACCCAAACCAGGTGTATTTCAGAATTGACTTGGAAATGACTTTGAGACCAGTTCACCTATTGCCTCAGCATGATGGTAACATATAGCCAGGACAGAGTCCATGACAGTAAAATGGCTTTGATGAAGTGACTTTGTTCCTGCTGTTCAGCTGGGGTTTTCGGCTCCTCGTCTGATCTCCCCAGTTAGAGTGCAGACTCAGAGTGGCCAAGGGCTGCAGATCCTCCCTTTCCTGGGCCTCCCTCCATTCCTCATAAAGGGCAGGACCTCAAGAAAGAAATGTTTCATAGAGGAAAGTCACCCCCTACTTTAATATACTTCAACAGGCTGACAACCTGAAAAAAAAATAGGACAAGAAGGAGAAAACCATCTCAGTGATGAATGTTCTAAAATTAGAGTCTACAATGCAGGTATTGTATTTCTTCAGAATACTAATATACCCTCACTGGAATACATCATTGAGATTTCACTGGAAAATTAGAAAGGGCAAGGGAAGAGTTTCAGCCTGAAGGCTATTTTGAATATCTTAAGTGATTTGAAATAAACAAATTAGAAAATGAATTTGTTGTGTTCAGTACTAGATTTATGACAGGGCAGTACATTTGAGGTCATTTTTACTGTGGCACATGGGGAAGCCTCAGAAGATTTCTGTGTCCCAAAGACTGTTCACAAAAATCTTTTCCAGATTCTTCTAGCTGTATGGGAGCATAGAGAATGGTGTTTCCTATTGAAAGTGTTTAAGAGGCTGTCACTTGCTCAAGATAATTTAGTCAGTGGCTAAGCCAGAACTAAAGCCAGCTTCCTGGCTATGAGGCCATCACCCTGTGCTGCTCTGCCTGCCATTTTTCATGGTGTCTGACATTCCACCCTTGAAAGGTAGGGAGATAAAAAGATGATAGGTATTTGGAATCAGGCAGATGTGAGGATACAGCACAGCTTTGCTGCTCCTTTTCTGTGGGACTTACTTAACTTTTCTGATTCTTGGTTTTCTCATATGAAAGTAGAGAAAATAATTATTATTAGTGGTTTACTTAGCTGTGTCTTGAAAACTTCTAGGCCTCGTAAAGCTCCTTACTATAATGCAATTATTACAGTGACTTTTTATAACATAGACTGGTGTTACTCAGATTGTGATTCATGAAACAGTTCTCAAGATGTGTTTAAGATTTTCAATAATTAATGTGTTTCATGGCGAAATAATTGTAGGAGACACCAGTTAGATCAAGGTAAACAGAATAGGAATTCTTAGAGCCTTCAATAGGCTAACGGGTATGACTTAATAAAAGAATGTAATAAGCAGCATTTCACAAATATGTATGACCATAGAACTTTTTTAAGTGGAACATCTGATAATATCTTGTGGGATGCTAGTTTCCATGGGACACAGTTTGGGAATTTTGGTAGGTTGATTATATTGATATGTCCACTCCTTTTTTCTGGGCTTAGATGTGTGACTTATTTTGGCTGATCAGCAGTTAACGGGCATGATGCAAGCAGAGACTGAGAAAGTCCTTGTGCATTGAGGCTTGCTGTCTTGCTGCTGTTTATAACTACAAATCTTAATCTTCCCTGGCTCCTTCATCATAACTGTTGTATTGAACCCCTGTAGACTCCACTGGGGATGGTACCAGGTTCAAGAGGCTGAAGAAGAGACCCAGAGCCAGTGAATGAGACATGAGATTTTACTGGGGGCTTACATACAGGGGAGAGAGTCCAGTGTTGACGGGCTGGACAGAATTATTGCATGGCCTAGTGGCGGTGGGCTGGGCAGGAGAATCACAACCGCTTGCAAAAAAACGTGGCTTTTACAGCATTTTCACTTAACACCCTTTCCCTGACAGCCTCCACTTGGCAACTTTCATGCAACCCCAATCTCGGGGTCTCAGTCCCCCATATAGCCCATGTTCCACTGGACAGATAGGGAGCTCAGATGTTCCTCATAGACAAGGAATGAATCTCCAGATTGGCCACTCCCAAACCCCCTAGCTCAGAACACACATTCAGGTGCACCTGCCATATAGGGTCATTCTCAGGGTGTGCTTAAGTTAATGCTGTCAGTTGGCATTTACCATGTGCTAACCATGAGTATATGGTAGGGTTAGCCTCCTGGAAGAATGAGAAAGACGTGGGGGGAGAGTGGGATTGACAAAACTGAGGTCATTTGACCTTATTGCCCCAAGCTAACCACTAGCCAACCACCACCAGAAACGTGAGTCTCAGCTGAGAGCCAACTGACCTAGAAAACATATAAGTGAGTCCAACTAAGATCAGGAGAAATTTCCAACTTAAATTACAAGCTTGTAGGCCTGTGAGCCAATCAATGATGGTTGTTTTAGGCCACTCATTTTTGTGTGGTCAGTTATACAGCATTATGTGTAGCAACGTAAAGCTGATACAGGAATTAGAATGGAAACTGATAGGAAAGTGGAATGTTCACACTCTGGCCCCAACTCTTTCTTTTATTCCCGTATGTAAAATACACTCTCTCCCTCCTCCCAAGATCCTTAAAGGTCTCATCTAATCATAGCATCAGGCTCAAGGTCCAGGATCTCAAGGTGTAAAACAGGTCCTAATGCGGTTCCTTGGGTACAGTTGTTTTGAGTTGAAGATCTATGAATGAAAAAGATAAGAAATCTGACCTTCAAACCTAATGCAATAGGGTAAGAAAGGACAGAATAAGTATAGTAGACAATCCTATTCAAAAAGGGAAAGAATGGAAAGCTAGTAAGAGGCACTGGCTCATAGCAATCCTGAATTCCATCCCTGAAAATGCTGCCAGGACCTTCTCTTCCAGAGGAGGGAATATTCTTGATTAGGCCTTGGTTCTGCCTCCTGGAAGTGACTCCCCAGTCCGCTGTTTTCTGAGGCTCTGTTCTGTACCATCTGGGTTGTCTTTTCTACCCCCTTGGCTACTCCTGTGTGTTTTAAACAACTTTCTTAGCCTGTTTCCAGATTGTGGAAATCAGAGACCTAGAGGTTTTCTTACATTTTGAATAGTCTCAATATCTTTTAGTATAAGCTGGCGATCCTTTTGTCAATATAGTACCATCAAAACTTTTGTGAGTTTCTTATAAATCTAATGGGCCAAAAGCAATGCCTACAATACTTTTAGAGCTAGATCTCTCTCTAGATTCAACCATGGTTATTTGGGCAAGTTAAGTACTGTGAGACAGTGCTCTTAAAACTCCTAGTAGCACATTTGTTGAGCTTAGAGGATCTGCTGTTTTCTGTCCTGTTTCTTTCCAGGGTCTTAATAGATGGTCTTAAAGCCAGTATTTGATTAGATACTTGTCTCAGGCTATATTTTACTTGGAGACTCTTTTGCCAGCTGAAGAGACAGATGAAAAGCAATTTTCTTTTCCAACCAAGAAGTCCTAGTTCCCCTATGGTCTCTCTCAATTTGCTTAGGCACTGGACAGTTATTTTTCTAGCCCTTTCATTTCTTGTAGAATCTTACCAGTATGCAGCAGACACTTTCAACATTATGCCTGGAAATGTTATTGCTCAAATCTCAAGTTTATTAGGCACATTTTCTACCATCTGAATTGACACATGTAGCAGTTTTCTCATTTTTTTGTTACTGCATAACCCATGTTGTCATCTTTCCATTCTCTTGTAGCAGTTTCCTCATAATTTTTCTAGCCTCTGCCCATTTTTTTTTGTTATAGCAGCACCCTAATTCTAGATAAGTTTCAATGTTAGTTACTTGTTGCCACAAATAATGTTGCATGACAAGTCACCCCAAAATTCGGTGGCTTAAACAATCATTTATTTAGTTCACAAGTCTGCAGATCAACTATTGAGGCTGAATTGTTCTTCTTGTCTCTGACATATTTTCTTGAGGAATCAACTGACCATCAGCAGATCCAGATGGCCTTGGCTGGGGCCACTTGGCTCAGCTGCACATATGTGTCATGGCTAGCCCGGTGAGCTAGCCCAATGCATTCTCATTAGCAGTGTCTGAGTACAAGAGTATGCAAACCTAACCATGCAAGAGGGCAAGCACAAATGCACAGAGGTTTCTCCAGCTTCTGCAGCCATCTCATTGGCCAAAGCAGCATAAATGATCAAATTCAGAGCTGGAATAGGACAAGATTACAATGTTACAGAGCAAGAGGTATGGATATAGATAGACCATTAAATAGTGCCGTTAATAACCTCTGTATGCCATAGAAATTATTTCTGTGTAAATAACATAATTTCTGCCAGGTGTGGCGGCTAACACCTGTAATCCCGGCACTTTGGGAGGCCGAGCAGGTGAATAACTTGAGTTCAGGAGTTAGAGACCAGCCTGCCCAACGTGGTGAAACTCCATCTCTACTAAAAATACAAAAATTAGCTGGGCGTGGTGGCAGGTACCCGTAATCCCAGCTACTGGGGAGGCTGAGGCAGGGGAATCTCTTGAACCTGAGAGGTGGAGGTTGCAGTGAACAGAGATTGCACCACTGCACTCCAGCCTGGGCAACAGAGTGAGACCCTGTCTCAAAAAAAAAAAAAAAAATTCCTGAGTTAGAACCTTGTGGCAGTGCCTCCCTGGAACAGAGTTCACTGATGTCCTTGTGGGTTAACTGTGTCAGTTTCTTTTCCTTTTCCGGCTCTTTCATAAATTTGTTTGAAGTATTTTCAATCCTCCTACATTTCCTGCCAGTATCATCTTTTCAAAGTAAATTCCATATGTTTATTACCTACAGGGTTGAGTGTCACCTTCTGTTATTTGTCCTAAGTTAGTCATCCTACTGGGAAAAGTGAAAAGCTGAAAGAAATAGAGGGAGGAGAGGGAAGAACCTGAGGGGTCAAAAATGATTGCCAAACCCAGAGGTATCTGGAGGTCAGTGAAGTTGTGAATGTGTATAAATGTGGCTACATATGTATATATTTGTACCAGATGTAATATTTACATGAGTGTGTGTACAAGAATTTTTATTAGTGTGGGTATGTGTGGATGTGTATACATCTGTGTATTAGTGAATGTATATGTGTGTGGTAATGAGTATTCCTTCCCAGTTCATTGAAAATCACTACACGTGACCTGATTAATCAATGAGCCAGTTACATAAGTACTCACAGAGCAAAGCCCTATGGGAAAAGAAGGAAATATGAAATACGGAGTCAAAAGGGTTGTAAGAACAAAGCAGGAGTTGGGGGCTCTTACACCCCAGCTTTAACTTCCAAGTTTGAGAAATTCCAAATGGCATTAAGGACCATTTAACTCCTTCTCTCCCCACTTCCTTCCTCCGGTCTGAACATGGGGAAATATGGGATAAAAACATCCACGTTGCCTTCCCATAAAGTAACATGAAACAGAGGAGCACAAGATGGATTTTATCCCTTTGATTCTCCCACCAAAGTGTTCCATCTTTACTGGAGATAGAGGACCCAGGAGAAGATATCTAGTCCCTTCTCTGTCTCAAGAGTGGGATGTTGTTGTATTTCCTCCGAAATACTTTGTATTTAAGAAAACATACCAGGTATGTCCTTGCCAAGACTCTCTTCCAAGAGGCCTGGTTTGAGTTAGGAGCTTGCCTGTTATTCACTGGTTTCGTGAGTTCTCAGAATCTCTCAGTGAAGCGTCAGGAATCTGGGGTTCTTTGGAAGTCCTAATTCTAGTTCCACACAGTGCACAAAGCTCTTAAGATAGGTGGGAGATTTTCTGTTATGTTGTATGAAAGCATTTGTTGTTCCAGAGAGGAATCAGAAAGTTGATTCCACTTGATATATTAGTGGTGATCTCTGAGGGGAAACACTTTTCAATTGGCAGGGGACGGTGAGGCCATGAGATTGAAAACTTTTGCTTGAAGAATTCTGTAATCCTAGATGACCTAGTACTACGTAGTCAATGGATAAAATTACAGAATTACTCTATAAGGGTTAGTATTATCCCATTTCAGGATTAAACCTCAAAGAGATTAAATCATGTGCCAATGATCACTGAATCGGGATGATTCCAGAAGAATGCTCTTGGGCACCTCACTCTACTGCCTCTATGGCAGGTGATCTATCCCCTCCAGACCAAATGACCATGTACTTCATTTACCAGTCCCCCGTGGTAGAGCAGCAATGCCAAAATGGGTTGACTAGGCCGGGCACGGTGGCTCACGCCTGTAATCCCAGCACTTTGAGAGGCTGAGGCAGGTGGATCACAAGGTCAGGGGTTCGAGACCAGCCTAGCCAACATAGTGAAACCCTTTCTCTACTAAAAATATGAAAATTAGCCAGGCATTGTGGTGGGCACCTGTAATCCTGGTTACTAGGGAGGCTGAAGCAGGAGAGGTGGAGGTTGCAGTGAGCTGAGATTGCACCACTGCACTCCAGCCTGGGCGACAGAGCGAGACTTCATCTCCAAAAAAAAAAAAAAAAAAAAAATTGACTATAGGTTAGCACAGTCTAGATTTCACACTGTGCCCCGCTATCCACAGTCTAATTGCATACAAGGCTCAGCCTACAAAACCTTGTCTTAGATACACATTGAACCAAATTTCCCTTTATCTTCTCAAGGAACAGTGAGGTGCAAAATTCCACCCTGTTGTTGCTCAGCCTTAGACAATCTAAGAATTAATAGTACTTCATATTTGAAACTTGATTTACTATGATTGCAAGTCTTAAAAATGATGCATGATATGTTGATTTTGATATAATAATGTCTGTTTAATAAAAGACCCACAATGGTTTTCATACATTATCTCCACCTGAAGATAATGTTTGACTTCCCAGACCATACTTGCTATTCTATCTCAAGAAATACTAGAGAAACAAATCCTCACTTACGCATAAACATATTCAAAGGCAAAAGATTTATTTATTGATGAGAGCCTCAAATTGACCCATTTTTAGCCTTTTCTTCTGAAAAGAAAAATGTTTTCCAAAATGAGATTGCTACCAGATGTAGTGAATTACATAGCACTTTCTCAGATATGAAAAGCAGATGAAATGGAATATTCTGGTTTCTGATTCAGTCCTATTCTTATCTACACATAGCTCTTCTTAAGTGAACTTGACAGTGTTGTGGGCTGATATTAAGATGGAGTACTTTAGTAAACAAGAAAAAGGGTTTCACTCCCTGCAATAGCAAATGAGCTTTATAATAGAAATTTCTTTGTGCTGGGGAAGATATTACAACTTTCAACACACACTAAATACATTTGCTAGGCAAAAAGTGCATTTCATTACATGCAATGCACTTGCTATTTGTACGTTAACCACTTTTTTGCTTCGTATTGAAGACGTAACATTTTCTACTGTAAAATGTCTGCAATTTATTTTTATGCTTCTGTTTTTCCCATGAAGTAAATAGCCCTGTACTGATAAATGTATATTATGTAAGAGGTGAAATGTGCAGAGCAAACATCTCAGCTTGTTTGGGTATCTGTACAGTTTCGTGAGCAGGCAACAGTTAAAATTTTGGACCACAGCAGCTAATTTTATTAACACAGTCTGTAATTACTAGATTTACTGGAGTCTTTTACTTTGACACTCTCGGCAACTATAATAGATGTGTATGTTCTCTAAAATAATACTATTGCAGCTACAACTATAATTTTTCCTGACAATGTCTCGCTGGGTTTTAAAAAAAACCATAATTAATACTTTATGTAATCTTTGCATACTGTATACCTAGTTGACCATCATTCAAAATGGCAGTAGCCCAGAGCCATAGTTTCTTCACAGCTGAATGTATTTGACCCTAATTACTGCTTATTGGAAATATACCAAACAAGTAAAAAGGGAGCTGTAACAAAGAATTCAGGCTTTAATTTTGTCTGTGATGAGAGAACTTTGATGGTCACTACTTATTTGTCTATAAGAGTTGCGGAAGTCTTTGCAGGTTAGAGAATTACAATTATCTTGCTAATGTCAGTCTTACACTTGAACATGTTTAATGGACTATTGGTAGGGATTATGCTTGTTTTATAGTTATTTTATCTTGTATTTAGAAGCATATGATTGACTGTCAGTGGTCAGGATAGGAATAGGCTGATAGGGAAAGGGTTTGTTCCCTTTTCTGGGAATGATGTAGTTTAGGTACTATTTTTGTAGAAACAAATGCCTTCAGTCTGCCTGGCTCTATGTTAGGGGGTGCTTTATGCATTCTGTCTTATTTAATCATTGCCCTATGACATAGGCATTAACGTTCCCATATTATAGATCTGGGACTAGCACCTCGGTGTGGTTAAGGGATGTGCCATGGCCACAAGGTCAGTGACTGTTGGGCCGGGCTTGACTCCAGTGCAGCCTGAGTGCTCGCCTACACAGTAGGAGACATTTCCAAACATTTGAAGCCTGGGAATGAAAGAAAGTCCACTTGCAAGTAGAGGAGGAATTGGGAGGTGGTGGAACTAGAGGGACAGTGTTTTAGTGATCTAATATGTAAACACATTCACTATAGCTTGTTTAAAATGCTCATTTTCGGTGCGCTACACAGGATAGTTTCTTCAGCTACTTATGACAGGCTTATTTAATATACGTGTGAACCTTTTACCATTTTGATGAAAAATAAGTCAAGCTATAAGATTTTTAGAGATGTGATTATCTCTATTTTCTCAGTTTATGGGAAAAGAGGTCTTATGTTTTGGAGATAAACCACCTATTATTGAGTCCAATAAATAAACACAGTAGCCATTTTCTGAAAAGGGCTACAACTGCCCCCCTTAACAACAACAAAAAAAACCCAAGAACCAACCTCAAAGTAAAATATCCCCGACCCTTACCAAGAAAAAACTTGTTGTGAATCATAATTTGTTGCATGGACATTTGTTTAGTCTCATTTTCTATACAATTACTACTAACATCTTCTATTTTTTTCATTTTGTTTTTACCCTCAATGAAAATGAACAGTTTATTGAGTTAAAAATAAGCTTCCCTACACTTTCAAATGTTGTTTTTGATGTGGTATTTAAATATTTTCCAACACTGATCAATGACTTTTTCTTATTGTAATAGGTAAAAAATACCTAAACCAGCAAGAAGAGTTCTTATACAATGGAATATTATTCTTTTTTTTTTTTTTTTTTTGAGGCAGGTGTCACTCTGTCACCCAGGTTGGGGTGCAGTGGCGTAATCTCGGCTCACTGCAACCTCCATCTCCTGGGTTCAAGCAATTTTCCTGCCTCACCGTCCCAAGTAGCTGGGATTACAGAAATGTGCCACCATACCTGGCTAATTTTTGCATTTTAGTAGAGTATTCAGTATTTAGTAGAGATGGGGTTTTGTCATGTTGGCCAGGCTGGTCTCGAACTCCTGACCTCAAGTGATCCGCCCGCCTTAGCCTCCCAAAATTCTGGATTACAGATGTGAGCCACCGTGCCTGGCCTATTATTCAGCCTTAAAAAGAAATGAAATTCTGACACATGCTACAGTATGGATGAACCTTAAAGGTGTTATGCTGAGTGAAAGAAACCAGACACAGAAGGGCAAATGCCATAAGATTCCACTTACATGAGATACCTAGAATAGGTACATTCATGGAGATGCAGGGAATAGAAGTTACCAGAGGTTAGAAGGGTAAGAGGATGAGGAGTTATTGTATAGTGAGTACAGAATTTTGTTGGGGATAATGTAAAAGTTTTGGGTATAAATAGTGATGATTGGTTACATAATATCGTGAATGCATTTAATGTCACAGAATTGTATACTTATGACTGGCTAAATTGTTAAGTATTTTACCACAATAAAAAAGAAAAATTAAAAAATAAGGGTTCTGCCATGGTATTACAATGGAGAGACACAAAGTTCTAGCCTCTATTGCTGGACATAATACCTGAGTAGATTCTGATTCAACAACTTCAGAAAGTTCCTGTGGGTGTTCTTCTTTCATTAATGTGATAAATATTTATTTAAAAGTAATGATATGTCAGACTCTGAGGGACTAGAGGGATGAATAAGCGAGGTCTACTGCCTACAGGAGTGGAAAGACAGCCACATTAAAAAATGATTAAAATCCAGTAAATGGGCTGCAATAGAAATGTAATGAATAGTAGGGGAAGCCCAGGAGAAGGGCTCCTGAGGGAATCAGGGCCTTGTAGAACAGCTGATAATTGATCTGGGTTTGAAGTTTGAATAGGAATTGGGTTATTTTTTATTTTTTTATTTCAATAATATGCAGTACATTCTCACTCACATTTCCCACCTTGGAATCTTGGATCTAAGATATTTGCAGCCTTTTCAAATATTTTGTAATATTTTCCCCTTGGGTAAGTATAGGCAGATTGGTCCCTGGAGGTAGAAAAACATCTTGGATCATTCTCTGTCCTACTTTCTAAATATTTGTAAGCAAAACCACTTTGAGAAATAATTCAAAGTAAATGAGATGTGTTCAGTCCATCAAAGAGCTTGTAATATAATAGGGCAAGGACAGCTGGGTGGCAAGCGCCTTCAGAAGGTGTGGGATGGCTGTGCAGAGGCAGGAGGAGTGACTTCTGCTGGGGCATGAAGGCTTATTTCACATTTAAGGTTGGGTAGAACTGTGATAACTAGATGTGATGAAGATCGTTTCATTCAAATAGATGAACAAAAGAAGAAAAGCAAGAAAAAAGATGAATCCTTTTCAGGGAAACAGTGAAAAAGCAAGTTAGAGAGGCCCTTTGGGGCCAGATCACAGGGCTCTCCAAACTTTCAATATTCTGCTTATTCTAAGGAGAGAAAGGCGTGAAGAGTCTTCACCCCTCTACCAATGTGTAAGGATGGTGGAGAATAAAGGAGAATAAAAAGGGATCCAAAGGCACTGGATGGCATTGGGCTCACAGGTGGATGGAGTGGGTTGAACTATTAATAGAAGTATGACCAGCGAAAAGGAGAATATGTTTTGGAGACAGTTAGCCTTAGGTTCAAATCCTGATTCAAAAGTTACTAACTGCAAAGTTGGACAAATTACTTAAAACTTCTGAGCCTCGTTATCCTTGTGTGACAAATGGTGATGATAATATTATCTTCATATAGAGTTATCAGGAGGATTAAAGAGGATGGGGTGACAGATATATGTAGTCTCCAGACCACCCTCATAGGCACAGATGTTAGTTCCTTCCCCAGGTGATCTCCAAAGTCCCATCTGAACTTGAGTCTGTGAAATAATTTAGAGGATGTAAAAAAATCCAAAGATAAATGATTCACATAATTGAAGTTAAAATATATAACCAACATATTTCTAGACAAGTAACAGAATTCATTTCAAGTATAAATAAAAAATTTACAGCCAAAATAGATTTTTTCTAGTGCAGAAGCTTATCTCCAGCAATGACTCTAATGTTTTTGGAAGCAGAATTAACCATTTCACTCCCCCAAGTTGCCCCGTAGGGCTCATATCCACGTGTTTGGAAATGATATCTTCTTGTCAGATCTAATATGAGGTCCCTCAGCTTTGTGTGAGCACAGAGCTCAGAGTTGGGGGTTTACTCTGTGCAGGATGTCTTTCTGCTAACGTGACTGCCAGTAATACTTGAAAGTATCAATGCATGTTTGAGAATATCCACCATGCTTTCCATTAGAAATAGCACAGGCTGTGGTACCTTCCCCTGTATCCTTACCAGACTTCATGACTTTATAGAACTAGCCACTTTACTGAATTCTTTTTTCCTTGTTGTTTTTCACGTGAACTGCTTAGGTTTTCTATTTTACAATAATAGCATCATCTGTAAATGATGTCTTCTCCTTTCTGACTGTTGTGTCTTTGTTTGTGTCTCTTCATTTGGATATAAATCTGTCAGGATGATGGTGGTAGCAGGCATGGACTGATGGTAAGGGAAGGTGTGTAGGGTTTAATATGATATGGACATATAGTTTGAATGCCATAGCACCTGTCATATCTTTCTTGCTACCAGAATCACATCATATAGAAATTTTTGGGAAAATGCCTTTTTCTTTTTTCTTTTTTAAGATGGAGTCTTGGCTCTGTCGCCCAGGCTGGAGTGCAGTGGCACAATCTCAGCTCACTGCAACCTCCACCTCCTGGGTTCAAGTGATTCTCCTACCCTGGTAGCTGGGACTACAGATGCCTGCCACCACGCCCAGCTACTTTTTGTTTTTTTTTGTATTTTTAATAGAGATGGGGTTTCACCATGTTGGCCAGGCTGGTCTCGAACTCCTGACCTCAAGTGATCTGCCCGCCTCGACCTCCCAAAGTGCTGAGATTACAGGCATGAGCCACCGCGCTGGGCCAAAAATGTCTTTTTCACACTGAACTCTGAGCACATTAAGGAGAGGGTCTTTTCTTACTTACCTTTATATTCATAGTGTTAGCCCTGAGCCTGAACAAAACACATGTGTAGATATTTATGGGAGGTATGAATAAATACCTTAATTTATCAGAGATCAATAAAGGTACTTTTTAATAAAGGTATCAATAAAGGACAAAAAGTCCAATAAGAAATTATGAATATCTTTTCATAATATCAGAGAAGATTAACTGTTTAGCTGTCTTCCTAAAAAATGTTTCAATTACAATTAAGGATACTTGTCTTTTTTGTGATTCTTATGTAGGATAGCAGGAAGGGGACAAAATTTTAAGTCATATCCCATTTGTTATTAAAATAAAGAGGGGAAACCCAAATTCTATCTAAATTGTTGGTCCAAGTGTGGATCCCTTAATTTATTTTCTAATGTGTTTTCCAGTAAACATACAGATACATAAATCCAAGAGTTAATAAGATTAATTGGCTACTTTGTATCCGCCCAGGAGGACACAAAACAAGGTAAAATTTGTTTATTATTTGTGGATGCTATGTCATACTATTTTTAAAAATCTACTCTAATACTGTATATTAATGCTGTATAATCTCCTTTCTTGGTAATTTCCACTCCACAATTTTTATATATTATTCCTGTTTGAAATAATGTTTTATCTCTTAATGTCACTCATGTATTTTATCATTTTTAAATACTAGGATATGAGATGGGACTGAATAATGAGAAAAAGATTTCTTAAGGGAGAAATAAAATATATCAAAGAATAATTTGTAAAACCAATATGGTAGAAGTCATATTTATTGAAAAAAATTAATATCTTTGCTATAAAACTTGTAACAGGAATATTTACTGAATGTTTATTTTGATGCATAAACCTGAATGTTATATACCAAGTACAAGACAATAACACTAGTTTTTCCATTATTTACACTTTATGAAAATTGTTATGCAGTCCATGTTAAAAGAACTTATGATGGAGAATTGTTACATTAGAAAAATAATATTCTTGATAAAGCATTCTCAATGTGTCCAATCATATTTTCTGCCTCTTCAATAAGGCAAAAGTCCCTGGAACAGCATATAACTTAATTTACAAAATACAATAACTGTTTAGACACATATTCAAGTTTTCTTTTGGTATGCTTTTCCCTCACTGTAAATTTTTTTCTTTTTTCTTTTTTTTTTTTTTACTAAAACAGAAAGACTTTCAGGAAAATGTCATTTAATGATTTCAGCTATACATTACATATACAACTCTGTAGCCTAGCAACAATCATTGCTACACCATCATTAACTTTAAATATTTTGCTTGGTGAGCTGTTCTCAAATGTAGCATATTTTAAGATTTTGCCATCATTATGACTGTGGAATCATTGTTTGGTTTTCATAGGAAACAGATCTGTCACAGTATGAAGCTTTGTTTATTTTAAGGAACTGGTACACAATTACATTTCCACTCACAAGAGAACACCACAGATATAACTAAAGGCAGGCTTCGATGGCTCCACAAAGGTTGCGTGCTGGACCAACCCCACACCTCCTGCTCCCCTGTCGCACAGCCCTGGCCAGGTTCACATGGTTTCATTTCCAGAGATGCTTTGCTCTTCACAGTTAGGTAGTTTTAATTCCTTCAAAGGCACACAACTTCCATCTTTTTTCCAGCGTGGCTCCCACACCTGTGAATTCCTGTTTGAACATGCGTGGCAGCCTCATCAAAAGCATTTCTATTTCATTTGCAGATATCTGTTAGAAAGGAAGAAAAGTCACTTTGGGGAAAGGAACTCATCTTAAAGGAGGAATGGATTGGGGAAGGATGAGCTTTCCCAGTGATATGAACAGCATTTAGTTTTCTACTGGGCTGTCAGGGGATGTCCTTACAGAAGGAACATTCAGAAGTACTGAATGTGATTATCCCATCTCCCGAGCAGCTGGCGGGGTGGGGCATGGGTTGGCTGGGCGGAAAGTGCCGAGTTCACCCTTCATATGGATGGCTACCTTACTGGGAGCACCATTCCTGAACAGCCCTCCCCTGATATAAAAGGAGATGGGGAGGGAATTTAAGAGGGCTCAGAGCAAATCCATCTCCACTACTGGAAAGCTACTAGTGGCTTCATCCTCATCTATGAAGGACAGCAATTTTCTTTAATGCTGCCAGGAGCAGAGGACATTCGGGTGGATTTCTTGCCACCCACATTTCTTTCTCTTCCTTAATTTTCACATGCACCAGAGACCATAAAGCTTTCAAAATGGAATCTAAACTCCAAAACCTACCACAATACAAGTCTTGATATCTAGTCATAAAATTCAGGTATATTTTTTAATGCAACTTTTTTCTTCTCCATATTTTTATTAGATGTTTATTAGATGAATTTTTACATCAATAATTCATTTTAAAGAACAAATCAGCCATAATCCCTCTGCTCTAGCACAGTGATTGCTTTTGTTTTCCGGTGTTAGCATGCCAATCCATGTGTATGCATGTGGATTTTATACAGCAGGGCAGCCAATTTGGGATCTGATATTCTGTTTGAATATTCCCAAAATTTGGGGTCTGATATTCTGTTTGAATCCCGTATCTTCATTCTTACAAGTTAAATGACCCTTACAAAGATAATTAGTCTCTTTAAGTCTCAGCAAATGGAAATAACATTTAATAAGGATAGCATGAAAACTACTGGCCTAGCACAGATTTGGGCACATAGAAATGTTCAATGAATCAGAGCTATTACACTTTTTCATGGTGTAATCACTGTAGAGATATCATTTTAGAGTCTACACTTTCCATTTAACAATATTAGGATTCATTTAAAAGAGACACCAAATAGACCAAGAAGTCAAATCAACTGTTCACTTAATATTTTCATGGAAAAGACTTCATATGACACATTAAATATTCCTGGGCCTATAATACAAAACTTTAGTTAAATAGAGGCAGTTCTGAAAATTGAAATGTATTCTAAAATTTTTGGGAATTATTTTGAAATCTGAATGCATTTTCCGATACACACCATATTAGACGGATGGTTAAATTCCCAGGTCAACCGACAAAAGCCTATGAGACAGATTATGTGAAGGCTCATAATAACTTTGAGAAGTTTTCTTTCAGTCACCACCAGTGTTCTCATTTCATTCTCACAGCACTCTGATGAGATTTGTGAGCAGATATTATGATGCATCTCCACTTTATAGCTCAGAAAACTGTGAACTACAGAGGGTTAAGTGTTTTATCAAAGACAGAACTTGGGAAAGAACCCAAGGGTTCTTTCATGGGTTGGGGCCTGGGCCTTGATTGGTGTGCCTTAAGCACGTCCCATGATTGTCAACAGCCAGGGGTGAGCAACCAGGGGTGTTGGGAGGTCTTTCTCAGTAGCAGTCACCTGGGGCACTTGTTAAAAAAAATCAGATCCCCCAGCCAGCCTCTTCTCTGGAGACCCTGACTCAGCTGTCTTGGGTGTAGCCCACATAATCTATTTTTAACAACCATCCCAGATCATTCTTATAGTCAGGCATATTTGGGTTAAGAATGGGGACTTAGGCTGGGTGTTGTAGCTCATGCCTGTAATCCCAGCATTTGGGGAGGCCGAGGTGGGTTGAGGTCAGGAGATCGAGGCCATCTTGGCTAACATGGTGAAACCCTGTCTCTACTAAAAATATAAAAAATTAGCTGGGTGTGGTGGCGCGTGCCTGTAATCCCAGCTACTCAGGAGGCCAAGAGGCGGGAGAATCGCTTGAACCTGGGAGGCGGAGGTTGCAGTAAGCCGAGATGGCGCCACTGCACTCCATCCTGGGGGACAGAGAGAGACTCCGTCTCAAAAAAAAAAAAAATGGGGACTTAAGCCAGACAAGCTTGGATTTTACTCTGGCTAGGCCTCAAGCTGTGTGACTTTGGGAAGATTACTTAACATTTGTAATTCTCAGTTTCTTCAGGTGTGTAATAGAAGTCATATCTCTCAGGGTATTGTAAGGATTATGTGTAAAATGTAACACGATGCCTGGCACAAGTTCTCTCTTCTTATGTAGACATGTATATGTGTGTGTATATGGAATACTGATAGAAAATGACGCTATTATCTAACCTTTTGTGGTACGGAGTGGTATGTGGTCAAAACTAGTTTTTCACAGGTCCAGGAGGCAGTTTTCTTTAAGCCTCCTGAGACCAAGTTATCTTCTCAACGAGTTCCTTCTTTCTTTTGGAGGAGGACAGCACAGATCATCTATGGTGGGCCGTAGTCTCCAGTCAAATTCAAGTGCCACCCCTAGCATGTCCCTCCCCAGATCAAGGAGAGGTGGAACACACAGGCCGAGGTGCCCGCCAGCCCACCAGCACCCTGTTTCCAGTGTAACCGCCACCTCCCTTGGAAATGTAGGGAAGAAGGTTTGTGCCATTCGTTAGGAAGGGGAGAAAAAGTTAAGTTCTTGAGGGTAAAATAAATATCTGATTTAAAGATAACGTGTAGGAGGCCAGCTGCAGTCAGAAGGGGCAGTGCCACCCAGCAGCCCTGCAGTTGGCTGTAAAAAGTGTGACAACTTACAATCACCAGGAAACTTTTCCTTGCCAGACTCTTCTGAAAACAGTATTTAATTCTCACCACACTCTCATAAGATAGGGAATAATTTACCAACAAGAAAACTGAGGCCCCGAGAGACTCAGTAAATCCCACAGGGTAACACAGGCAGTAAGTGTGGACCAGACCTCCTGGCTGGCTGTGGTGCCTTGTTCTTAACCACCCCTGCCCACCTCCACCAGGGAGAGGACCATGGAGTAAGGACAGGAAATAATCTTCTTGATCACTACCTCTCTGGCCCTGGGTGGGTGTGGATGCCATGGAAGGCATCTGTGTACAGGAGGGGAGGGCTCCTCTGTGATGAATACTATTAGAGCGATATCAACATCAACAGCAAAAAACTGAAAATTCCCAACTCACCTGGCTCACACACATTCATATTGCTGATGCTTGGGCACCGCCACATTAATGATCCACCAAAACGGTAAGCAAATCATGGGAAGTCTTGGCTAGCATGTACTGAAATGTGGCAACATCTTGTTTTCCATGGTGTCTTTTGACCTGAGCCTAGACTTTAACCACAAAGGAAGCAGGACAAGGCTTGCAGTGGGAGAGAGGTAGCTACCATCTACCGAGTCTTCACTGTGGGGCAGGGAAGAATAAGTTCTTCACCTGCATTATCTCATCAGAAAGCTCATTAAACAAGCAAGTGTCCCCCTCACTTGCTGGAGTAAAGAAAAGGAGACGCAAAAGATTTGGATCACAATGATAGAACAATCAGTAACCTCTTCCAGTTTAGTAATCAGTTAAGTAACCAGTCACTTAACTTCTTTGGGCCTGTTTTCTCATTTACAAGACAAGGGAATTGGAAAGAAACACATGGAATGCCCTGAGGACTTGGTTTGTGTGCTGGCCTCTCCATATCCTAGCTCTAGTCTTAGGACAAGCCATACAAAATTTATCTGTCGATTAGGTTGTGGCAAAGATGTCAAAATGAGAGGATGTGATAGGTCTTTTGCGCACCTTAAAGCACAAAACAAATGACGGTCCCCACTTTAGTAGCACTTATTGTGTGCCAGACACTGTTCTGGAATGCTTTTCCTCTACTAAGTCATTTAATACCAAGGATAACCCCCCCAAAAACCACTTTACAGATGGTGAAACTTAGGCACAGCGATGTTAAATAAGCTGCCCAAGGTCAAACAGCTAAGAAGTAGTGAAACTGGGATTTGAAATCCTCGTAATTACTTAATACTTCAGATTTTGAGAAAGCCAGAAATTAGTGTAATGGGAATTAATCTCAAATGTATTAGCTATAGTTTCTGTTGGCAGTGTAAGATATAACAGCTGGGTTCTGCCACAAAGATGTAACTAATATAGAGTTGTCATAATTATGGAACAGACCACTTCAAATAAAAATCTATCTAAAATATCCATTTAATAAGGCTCTCAGCAGCTGGGCATGGTGGCTCACAACTATAATCCTAGCACTTTGGGAGGCCAAGGTGAGAGGATCACTTGAGCCCAGGAGTTTGAGACCAGCCTGGGCAACATAGAGAGACCCAATCTCTACAAAACATACAAAAATTAGCCGATATGGTGGCATGTCTCTGTGGTCCCAGCTACTCAGGAGACTGAGGAAAGAGGATCCCTTGAGCACAGGGGTTGGCGGCTGCAGTGAGCTGTGATTGCTCCACTGCACTCCAGCTTGGGTGACAGAGTAAGACCCTGTCACAAGAAAAAAAGGGATCTCAGCTAATTCTAGAAGAATTCCTTAAAGTTCTTTAAAGATATGTATATCTCATGACAGAAGAAAGCTCAGGGAGAAATCTGTATCCAGTAAGTTAGTTTTATGATTTTCAAACTTTTCCCCCACCCTGACAAAATAACCTTTATGATATTTTATCTTTTGTGATTTTTAAGACAAATTCAAGAGAAAATTCAATTTGTCCTTCATTTTCTCCCTATGGCCAAAGAATTTTTACTTTACAAATACTTCCGCTTACTTCAGTTCTGTTCTCTTCCTAATAATTTGTCAGCTATTATCATCTTGCCGTCACAATATCCTTTGCCTTCCCACCAGTACATTCTTTGTCTTGAGAATTGAGACTCTGGAGTCATTACTTAAACCAAGCACCCAGACCTCACTGGCCGAGCTCTGAGTGAAGTTTACCCCTTTCCTCATCTCCTGCACGATTTTCTTCCCTGAATCACTTCTGAAACCAGGGATTCTCTCTAAGCTCCTACTCCTGTTCACACATGGAGCCCTGGGTTCCAGGGAAGAGCTGTTGCTTGCCCAGCAGGTAAGTGAAGGGGTAGAACTTGGAGTAGGGCCTATGAATCCAGCCTGGCTTTCAGAGTGACACATTCCCTCACTCCCAAGCATATTATGAGGAGATTGCAATACACGTGGTTAAGGGAGCACTGTGTAGCACTGTGATATAGATTAGAGATAGATGCCATGACTATGAAATCTTTTTCCCATACACCATGTATCTGGTGCTCTAGCAAGTGGGGAGGATAGTCATAACCCTGAAGTTTTGATTACCCTCTTACCCAGCTGGCTTTTTGCCAAGAAATTTGTAGCCTATATATTTTCAATCTTTGATATTGTCAGTGGATTCTTCCATCTGTTTTGTTTGAAACTTTCTTACACTTATTCTTTTAGGAAGGATTTATTTGCTACAAATACAAAAAAGAAAGAAAGCAAACATGAGAAGGAAACAGGCTGTGTGTAACCAAGGAGCTTGTGTGCTGTTAATACCGCAGAAGTTATTTATAAAATCTGCTTGATTTATTTTTTAATTTGCTGACTCTAGGCCAAGCCTACTGCCTCCTTGCCCGGCCTCTAAGCACATGTACAAATGGACACAAGCAGATGCAAATCAATTTGTTCTCATCATGGTTGGCTCCATATCCCGTATCACCAGGCTAGGGAAGCCTGGTGAAGAGGGGCTCCTGTTTGGGCTACTGAAAAGACACTGGCAGAGGCTGGAGCATCAGGGAAGCCAGTTGAAAACCAGACTTCCTTGCATGGGCAAAACTGACTTTTAGCCTTTAAATGCACATGTAAATCTTGTTCATTCTTCACATCCTGGGCAGGGCACAGTGTTAGCACACACAGAAACCTCACAATAAATGTTCACAGAGGGAAATACAAAATGTAGATGGGGCAAAGGGAGGGGAGGAAGGAAGGGAGAAAGAAGGAAAAGAGGAAAGGCAAGAAGTCAGGAATTTGAAGGAGTGAAGCAAGAAACTGGTAGAGGAAGGGAAGGAGGCAGAAAAAATGTGATGAAAGAAGATAAACAGGAGAGAATTAAAAGGAGGAAGGAAAATGAGGGCAGGAAGGAGAGAAGAAAGGGTGGGTAGAAAGAGGAGAAAGGAAAGAAATGTGGCAATGTTAGCTAAAGCATCCCAGAGGGAAGCCACCAGAAGAAGCATGGACTCGAGGGTACCTTGCTGTTAATTATGGCTCACAGATTTCACCCTTCTCTAACTCCTAGTTCAGAGAGTATCTTCCCTACCCAATTTAGCACTTCCTTAGTTCATGTCTGATTCTCAAATCATTTCATAACTAGGCTACAAGCTTGTTGACAACAGGGTTCTATCTTAGATTTCTTTTGTGCCTTGGCCATCTCCTCTTCTTCTCTAGTCCCTAAAACAGTGCTGGGTACATGAAAAGCACTGAATTATCCTAGCATTCATTAGGTCCCTGGTAACCTTACCAACTTCTCTCACTGTGGTGCACAGACTTTTTTTTGTTCTTTATGTAGTCAAGTGGGGAGTATTGTTATCTCTGCTGTCATATGCTTTCCAGAAGTGCTGTAATATCTAAAAAACACATTCATTATAGTCTGTCTAAAGGATCACTCATTGATATCACTGTGACAGGCTGCTCTTAAGGAGAACCCCAGAATACTATTAAAGATCATTCAGGTGGGCAATCTCACAAACACTACTGAGAGCATTTCCCCACCCTCACCACCTGGCTATAGTCTGGGAAAGAATGCTATCCAATTAATTAAACAGGATCTGAATCTCCTTTCCATAGCCAAGACATTTAAATTTTGTGTTTGCAGAGGTATACTATTAGTACAGAAGTGCAAATGATTCTCCCCTCTTTGGGAAATGTAACACATGCCCATGACCTCTCAAGCTGGTCACAGTGGTGTCATGCCAAAATAGCAGGTCCTTCTATATCCTCCAGCGTCTGTGGCCACATTACGCCGAGTCTGGTTTTCAGAACCAAATCTTCCACACCATGGGCCTTGGGAAGAGGCTGCAGGTGTGTAGAGGGGGCAACCAGACATGCTTGGAAAACTGAGCCTTCATCTCCTAAAGGATACATAAACAGGGAAGAGCAGACGAACCCTCCTCTTGACTGTAAGAAGTATTCATCTGCTAATGCTCACGTCAAATGTTTCTTCTGGGCTGCTTCAGACAGACAAGAGTTTGGGCTTGATGGGCCCTGGGGCTGACATGGGAGATTCTATGTATTGATAGAAACCATTTTGATGATAGTGTTGCCTATTTTAAAGAGTTTGCCTGCTGTGCTCTGGGCATGATTTTTGACTCAGCAAAGCTTCAGAAGCCATGGCCGCCCCCAGCCCTTACCCTGTCTTCCTCTGAATGAATCTTTCTTTTTCAAGTGTTTCTCATACAAGAGAATCGGGTGAATGAGAGTGGGTAATTTAGAAAAGGCCAAGAAGAGAAAAATGTGCAAATATGCAAATATCAAGAGCAGGAATCATATTTAACTGGAAAATAGCTTATTATTGGGCAACATGGTTTTAAGAAGCCATGTGCAATGTACATGCCCAGCATAATTTAAATTAATTCCTTCCATTCCTAGTCATTCTTACACCCATATGTAGCCTTTGGGGAAATCCTGACCACAACAGTGACATTACAGGACTGGGTTGAGCCTGCTTTCCCTGTTCTCATCAGTACAGGGTGGACACTGGATTTTGCTCTCTGGATTAAAAAGTCTAAATATCCTCTCAGCCTCACTGGAATAGAAAGTATGTGGTCTGATCCCTGGTGCCCAGCAGTTTTAGAGTACTTTTTCAATATACTTTCTACCCCAGGCATGAGGAGGAACCTGACAGCTCTAGTGGGCGTTTCATTCAGAAGATGGAGGGCTATCTGGGGGTAGGCAGGGGACACCTCCTGTGTTTCCACTGTGAGGGAAATACTTTCTTCATCATCATCTAAAATAAAAGTACCAGTCTGCGATGAGATACAATTCCCTAGACTGAATCCCATTCAGAAAGGCCCATCATCTAATGGCCAGGGACCAGGCATGTGAATTCTCTCTCCTCAGAGACTGGTAAGGGAACATCACAAATCTTACCTGAGCCCTGAAGATAAGAACAGAACAAGAGCTTCCACCTGCACCCCGCCCCCGCCCCCGCCCCCCTACCCCTCCCCGCCGGCCAAAACAAATCAATTCATTACTTATCAATCCCTGCCCATTCCCAGGAGATGATTTTACACACACACACACACACACACACACACACGCAGGCACACACACTTCACTGGTGATCATCATAGATTCTCAGCCTGCGATGATGGAGTGGAGGAAACAAAGAGTCCTGAAATTCTTTGATAAATGACAAGTGGATTCTTGGCCATTTCAGTTCCTACTAAAACAACAACTGCTTCTCAACAAAGGCTTCCCACTTGGGACTTCTGGAAAGGGGAGAACAGAAATGTCAACAGTACAAGGGAAGGATGGCAGCAACAATAGGAATCATTTCTTGAGGGGTTATTCTTTGCCAAACACATTGGTGCAAGCAGTGTTTTGTTTAATCCTCCAGGCAAAGGTGGTGGTGATATTAAGGAACAATGATACCAGTAAAGGGGAAACAACAGCAGAGAAATCCTTCAAATCTATATGACAACAAAGGAACATTGTGCAGCAAGTCCTTCTCATTTCATCTGAGTTTAACATGAACACTTTCTCTTACTTCCCTGTGCATGTGAGGGGAAACCACAGAGAAAAAAATAGATGATTCTGAACCTCCAGCATTTTAAAATTCTCTAACTCCTTTCACCCTGTTTTCCTCTACCCTGTCATGAAAGGCATGAATCTGTATGACTGAAAAGATTCCTCTCAAAGGGGAAGTGTTAGATTCATTTAAGAGGTTAAACAGTTTTGGGATCATGTATTGGGAAGATTATTTGAATCAAAATAAGAACACAAGGTAGTCATTTGATGCATGCTAGCCATTGAAAATTTAGCATGATTTATCTGTGTTCAGGGACACAGCACTGCAGGCTGCTGGTCTGGTTGTACCAATCCCATACATTTTGCTGTGTTCTATGGAGGATCTTCTTACCTATTTCCATTTTCTTTCATGACCAGAAATTTGACAGGCAACTCGCTGGCTTCTCTAGCTTCTCTGTTTTGCTTCTGTGTCCACCCTGCTCCTGGGCTTCCCTAGTATTGGTTAATGATGTTGTTTTATTTTGTCAGGGCCCCTCCCATCGTTCACGTGAATTTGACACATAAATCACATTCTTTTTGTCTCTTCTCTTTGGGTACACAAATACTGCAGTGGGGTAGGAGTACAGCTAATTTGTGGATGGGAAAAACTGAGCTTTAGGGAGGTGAGGAATGATGTCTGGCTCTGGATGTGAGCCTGGAGGGGCACAGCTGAGAAGAATTTTGCAGTCACTTCTTTCTACTTAGAGAACAATGCTGGAAAACAGCCATTAATACAGCTTTCTTGAGTCATATCAGATCTTTATATTATTTGAGATGATTTTTCCTCGATTGTCTGAAGTCCAGAACATGGAATCCTAGAAGAATATGGTCTGAGGATAACGCCCTATTAGCCACACTCACCTGATTTCACCCTTATTTTGGGAACTTTCAGGTGAACCTCTATTTTTAAATCTCTTATAAGCTTTCCAAATTAATTTGGCATCTGCTGAAAGTTATTGTCATTTTGGATAACTGCTCTTCTTTTTACAAAGACAAAAGCAAGCAAAAAGAAGAGAACAATCTGCCAAAAACTGAGGTCCTTGCAAAAGGGAAGGGCTGATCAACCCCCATAGGCTGCTACAGCCCTAGTTCAGTTCATGCAGAGTCCACCTGCAGCCAGCAATCAACATGCTAAATTTGAGCAATGAAAGTTCACTCGAGCAAAATAATTTACCTTGGAGTCCAGCTGCTGCATGTATGACCAAAGATATTCTATGTTGGCTCCAAAAGGATGGACGTGAAGAAACGTTGATATGATACCTGAATTAAAAAGGCAAACATCGGAAATTATTCAAAGGCAAATGAGAGTCTCCGTTAAATAATGCTGTCTAACCCCAGTGACTGTTTTGTCAGGCTGAGTTATGGTCTTGCCATTTCTAGCAGCACTCAACAAGCATTCAATAATAGCACATTCTGAAGGCAGTAAGAGTAACATGGCAAACAGAACACTTTTCTCCTGGAATGATAGTAGTTAGCAAAGTTAGGCTCTGAGATAATATACAGCTGAATAAAGGTATTTCAAAACAAAGACTCCTGGAAACATTTCAACTACCAATTTTATGCTTGATTTACCAATATAAAATTATAGTTATTGGAAGGATAAAATTATCTTTTCTTTCCCTCAGTGGACTTTGCAGTATGAAAATGGCTCATACAACTGTGTCAGAAATCACGCCGCCTCAAATTTTCCTGATAATTACAGTTGCTAGATATGAAAAGTATTTAATCTATATTTCCCCCAACCGCCATTGAAGGAAGCCCAAATTCTTCCTGAAACATTTGCTGTTCTCCCTGGTTGTCGCTCTTGTTCAAAAGGAGCCAGCTTATTCTCCCCTTCTTGCTGCCGTAATTTACAAGATCATTTTAAAAGGTCTGGGAATGGATGGTTTGGCTGCAGTTTGATTATAAATTATAAGGCTCTTCCATCATGCAAATCAGCTGTATTGACAAATGAAAAGCTGGATGTTGAAGTCAGGAATGAAGTAAAAAGCATTACCTTCCTCTTCTCCCTGCTCCTGGATCCAAAATCAAAATAGTGAACATGAGGAAGTCAACTCCATAAACTGTAGACTGCTTTTTGTTAAGAAGCTGTGCACTTGTTATTCACGATAGCAAAAACATGGAATCAGCTCAGGTGCCCATCAGTGGTGGATTGCATAAAGAAAATGTGGTATGAACCATGGAATACTATGTAGCCATAAAAAAGAATGAAATGATGCCCTTTGCAGCAACATTGATGCACCTGGAGGCCATTATCCTAGCTGAACTAATGCAGAAATAAAACCAAATATTGCATGTTCTTATAAATGGGAGCTTAACAGTGGGTACTCATGGACATAAGAAGGAGAACAGTAGACACTGGGGACTGCTAGAGGTGGGAGAGAGGGACGAGGGAAAGGGCTGAGAATCTACCTGTTAGGGATTATGCTCATTACGAGGGGGATGGGTTCAGTCATACCGCAAACCTCAGAGTCATGCAATAGGCCTCTGTAACAATCCTGCACGTGTACCCCTGGATTCTAAAATAAAAGTTGAAAAAGAAAAAAAAAGAAAGGTTGTCCTCAGACTGATAGTTTTAGCTTTCTGTTAAAAAAGTTTCAAGATGAATTAAATCTGAGGGTAAGCCTTCATGTTCTGTTTTTTGTGAACCTTCATGCTTGGGAGCCAGGGCAGACTCTCACCTGTATGAAATGCCATCTGGGTGGGCACAGGTGCACACAGCATTCTTGTACTAGGTCATCCTATATTTGTAGGTGACCTTGGATTGATCTGCCATAGGGTTTCATGGCTCCCTGATGCTATGGGATGAGTGTCAAGTTTTTAAATGAAAGTTCCCAGTTCATCCTCAGGCTGAGAACAGAGAACCAAAGGGACTCTCCAAGACCTATCCTCAGAATGTTGCTTTCCCATGGCTTCTAGAGGATGACAGTGAGATGGGGAGGTAGAAACAATTCCCACATTTCCCTGTAAAGGTAGAATCTCAGTTTTTAAAGACTGACCTGTTCTTCCTGAGATACAAAGAACTACCATTTCATTCTGAGGTTATATTCTTACTTTTTTCTTGTCAAAATGTCCTTTTTTGAAATAATGGCAATGGTAGAAGGCAATGATGATACTTTAAAAATATCTTTAAGTGGAAAAATAGCCACTTTTAATGTACTCAGGCAGCATTGTGTTGTCCCCTCCCCTTATTTATTTACTTATATTTTAATTTTAGAGACCTGGGATCTACTTCCCTGTGTCTGAAATTCTCAATTCTGGTGAAGTGGCATTCTAAGTAATTCTATTACTAATAAGAGCTAAAATATAAAAGCTCATGAGTGATTTCTTTCAAAAAATTAGAATATAGTAGAACTATTTAAAAATGATTATTTTCATTTGCATTTCCTTTTTTTGTTTTAAAAAATTTTTAATAGATATATAATATTTGTACATATTTTTTGGGTACCTGGCGTATTTTGATACCTGTATACAATGTGTAATGATAAAATCAGGATAACTTGCATGGCCATCACCTCAGACATTTATCATTTCTTTGTGTTGAGAACATCCCAAATCTTTTCTTTTAGCTATTCTGAAGTATACAGTAAATTATTGTTAACTATAATTTCCCTACTGTACTATCAAATACTGGAACTTAGTCCTTCTGTTTGTTGAATGAGAGAGTAAGGGGTGAATCATAGTTCATGTAGAGGGAATCCCCTGTTTCAGGATGTTGAGTGGGGCTTTCACTGACCATTCCAGGTACTATGGCCACTGCTTTCCACAGAGAGCCTCCCACAAGTGATGGGCAGAAGGACAGGGGAGGGAGAAGGAAGAGTCAGCTTTGGCTTTGTGAGCAGGTGAGGGGGTGCTCCTAATCGGAAGCTTTTTTCTCCTCCTCCCCCGCGGGGTTCTGCCAGGCAGGTGAGGGCTGCTGCAAGGTGGGGAGCAGCATTCCTTGGGTGGACATCTGCTTACGCAGCAGGGCTGAGACAGGGAGTGGCAGTGGCACTGCAGACTTTGGGGTGACAAGGGTGTATACATCTCCCATGGAGAAAGAGGGCATAAGACTTGAGCAGTCTTAAGTAAACTACCCCAGGCAAATAGATAACAACATTTTTCATATTTAATATTCCCCTTGGCTGGAGAGTCTTCAACATCTCCTGCATAACCTACAGCCTTTTGTAAATGCCCATGGGTGTATGGTTATCAACATAAATGTCTTTAGTAGACGAATAGAACAAGTCAGAGGAGGATGGGGTGGGTTGGGGGAGAGGTTGATAACCCTTAGCCTAGGAGATGAAGTGTTGACGTGGGTCATTTAAGGACACCAGAAATGGGAGGACCTAGAGTGGCCCCTTTTGTTGCCTCTGTGAAGTTGGCACCATCTGTGAACATGGATTTGCTCCTCCACTGTCTGCTATCTCTCACCCCCAATCCTGGGTCTGCAGCCCAAGGAGCTGTGCTCTTAGTCTTTGTGTGTTCTGGTTCCATATCCAGAACATAGTACACATTCATAAGAGGTATATCTTGAAAGTATTTATTTGCCAGAACTGGAAATTGCCAGTATACTTGTTTAAAAATTCTATTAGTCTATTATTGATAAATGGGAATAAATAAGAACCTTAAACATTTCTACAAGTAGTAACAGATCTTTCAAAAACCAGGTAATTTTGAGGTATTATTCACTGAAAATTCTTACTCTTAACTCGTCCTGTCATGGATTTAGAAGGATGGAGTAACTTGGATGTTTCGAGCAAGGAAAATTTTCACTGAAACTATTTTGCTTATAACTAACGGGAAAATCAGATTCTAAAATCAGATTAGAAATCCTGACGTGGACTTGAGTATTCTTTTAGGAGGGTATTCAGAACCATCTCTGTGGTAGCTGATATTAAGAAGCCATTAGCTTTTCCTTATAAGAGTTCAGCAATTGCCACTAGATATATGCAGGGCCAAGGCAGGCAGTCACAAATAGGCTTCCCAAGCTTTTCCTGTGGATGACAACCCAATTATCCAGTGTTGCTAGAGACACAGCAGAAAGGAAAGCATGAGTCATCGTCCTCCCCGGTACCTTGCCTCTCCTCAGCCCACCTCCCACTCCTGCATCTGTCCATCCCTGTAGCACCACAGAAGCATCAGTCATGCCACTTGAGAAAATGTTTCTAGGCCCTGTGATTTTGGATCAGGTTCATTTGAGGGGATCTTTCTAAATAAACAAGTAAAGCCTCTTTGCAGCTTTTTTTTTTTTTTTAAAGGAACTGGGACATTCCCTGGGGATGGAAAAAGGATGGCTGTAACTCAAAAGTTAATGAAAAATACCACAAACCTGGAATATGGAGACTATTTTATGGTCCTCTGGAATGGACCTAAAGGCTTGGTAAAATGAACACTAGGAATGGAGGGTGGTGGATTTAGCTGTTACTGAACTGGTGACTCTCCAAGGGGATGGCTCAACAATTGGACTTGCTTGTTTCCATGGAGATGTAGAAGGCCTCCATATTTGAGAATGGGTTTCCAAAAGTGGAAAAAAAAATTTTAAGTGCCTAATTTTAAAAAATTTTAAAAGAACAAAGGAGATTGTCAGTACTATTGGGCTTTTTGCACATCTCAGAATCTTAAAAACTACTTTAGAAAGAGAAACTAACTAGCTCTAGTTGCCTGTGGCAAACCTCGTTAGGAAGGCCCATTTAAATTGGCTACCCAAAAGCACTCTGAGCTTCTCCCATCAAAACCATCTAGTTTATTTTCATTATTGGGCCTCACTAAGACTAAGGATGCAGTATTTAAATTAACCAAATAGTGCCAGATTTGTACTGTTTCATCACTTATTTTAATACTTGAAACACTTAGCAGCCAGGAGGTGGCAAGGTGCTAGAGGCACAGCATTGCATAAGATAGGCAAGGGGCTGGTCCTGTGGAACTTTTATTCTAGGTGAGCAACACAGATAATAAACACAAAGATTAAAAATTTTTAGATAGTGCTTAGCACAATGAAGAAAACACATCAGGGAAGAGGACAGAAGAGAGAGCAACCTGCAGTTTGCTGGAATGCTACCTTACACAAAGCGATTGATGTGGTTTGGCTATGTCCCCACCCAAATCTCATTGAATTATGGCTCCCATAATTCCCACATGTTGTGGGAGGGACCCAGTGGGAGATAACTGAATCATAGGGGCGGTTTCCCCATACTGTTCTCATGCTAGTGAATAAGTCTCATGAGATCTGATAGTTTTATAAGGGGAAACTCCTTTCACTTGGTTCTTCTCTCTTGTTTGCTGCCATGTAAGACGTGCCTTTTGCCTTCCACCTTCTGCCATGATTGTGAGGCCTCCCCAGCCCTGTGGAACTATAAGTCCATTAAACCTCTTTTTCTTTATAAAATACCCAGTTTTGGATATGTCTTTATCAGCAGCATAAGAATGGACTAATACAGCGATTATGTGAAGGCCTCTTCCTGAGAAAGCAGACCTTCTCAAGTGTGAGATGAGAAGGAGCCAGCCATAGAAAGCCTGGAGGAGACCATTCCAGGTACAGGCCACATATAGTGCAAAGGCCCTGAGGTGGAAGTGAGCTGGCAGAACACACTGGGCTGGAGAGTGGCACATGTGTTTAGAGGTAGGTGGGGGCCACACCATGCAGGACCTTGTGTGCCAGGGGAAAGAGTTTGGATTAGATTTAAATTCTAAATGTGGCAGAAAACCAAAAGAGTGGTTCTAAGCAGGTGCTTGACATGATCTGAATTATGTTTTAAAAACTTCCCTCAAGCTGCTGTATGGAGGGTAGAGCAGAGGGGGAACTGGGAGGCTAGTTGGAAGTGTTTGCATGAGACTAGAGTGGTGAGTCGTGATCTGGACTGCAAAGGGAGAAGCGGACTCCAAAGGGAGAGCCAGGGGGCTGGTGTGAGCAGTGAGGCCGGGGAAGAATGAAAGATGAGTAAACAGTTTTTCACTTGAGCAACTGGGTGGGACTGTTTTCTCAGATGAGAATATTGGGGCAGGAGCACATTAGGGCAGGAAAAAGGGGAATCGGGAGTTCTGTTTTGTCCTCATTAAATTTGAGATGTGCATTAGCATCTAAGTGAAGAATATTAAATGGCAGCTGGAGATGGTATACATTTGCAATGGCAACAAAAAGGGATTTGAAGCCAAAGTATTCATTGAGATTACCTAGGTAGAGAAGAGGCCTCAAGACTGAAGCCTGGAGAAGCCCAAAATTTCGAGGTAAGCTGAGGAAAACTCATCAGAGGACTCTGAGAGGGTTTAATCAATAAGAAAGTGTGGCATCATGATGGCAGAGAGAAGTATTTCCAGAAGATGTGAGTAGTCAACCACGTAAAGTAGCTGCCAGGTGGAGGGAGTTGAGAAATTGGTGACATAAAATTCTCTGGTGATGTGGAAAAGAATGGTTTTGGTGTGAGGATGCAAGTCAGACTGGAGTAGGCTGGAGAGAGAGGGGAGGAGGGAATGGTGACTGTGAGCATAGTGCGTTGGAGGAATCCTGCTTTGGACAGGGGCAGGAAATGGACTGTTGGTGGAAAGGGGTCATGGTGTCAAGACAGATTTTCCTTCTCGTTTGCTGTAAAGGTACAAGATAGTAGAGTTCATGTTTATATATTGATGCACATGATGCTCCACTTACATACAAGATCACTAAGGGGTAATGCAGCTTTCATAATAGTCCTCATATATTACAGAGAATTGAGTTGAAAAGGACCATCTAATCAAACCTCCTAATTTTATACAGTATGAGGGCTTACACACTTATCACAGTGGTTTGGATAAGTGATTTGCCTTAGATTACCCAGTGGATGAAATGCCTCAATCCACAAATATTTAGGACCACTCCCCCTCCCCCACTGCTCAGGGCTGCTTAGAGATCATTAGGTATTATGGTTTCTCCTTTGCATCCTTACACAAAAGATGGGGGTGGGATTGGTTAGCCCTGTTATAGTTTAATTATATTGGTTACCCGATGAGAATAAACTATCACTTTGTACATTCAGTTTGGTCAGCACATTATGCTCTTTGAGTGGAATGAGAAATGGAATATTGCCAGAATATACTCCTCCCTGCCCCCAGGCTGCTTGGAGTTTTCTTTCCAAACTCTCTGTGTCAGGTTCTAAAGTTCTGGCTGAGATTAGCTTTCTCTACATCTACACTGGTTGATAGTCTCCTAGGAAGCTTCAAAAGACCCTGGGGCCCATCAGCTCATTGGGATAGAGGGGCACCTTGGGGCTTTCCAGAGACCTTGGCTCTGCAGATGACCAGCTGTGTCTCTAGATAGTCACATCTTGCTGGGAATTACCAGAGGCCTGACCATAAACCAGCCTGAAATAGTCCTGTTTCATGTTGACGCCCATATAAACGGTCCATGGATGTTGAACTGGAGAATCGGCAGGAAAAAAGCCATGCAAAATCTGGGTCTCCTAGTAAGCCCTGAGGGGACAGTTGTCTGTGGGCAGCTGCAGAGTGACGAAGCGCATATGGGAAGTGGAGAGAAACTGTAGGAAACTGATCAAACACTTGTGGTTTGGGCTGATGCTTCTCAGTGCCTTGGGATTCCAAAAAGCTTTAATTTTCCAAAAAGTTTGTTCCACTTACTTGGTGAGTACAAAACCTGATCTTGTATGGTTGGTTAGTTAGTTTTGTTTTGTAATATTTGTCTGTCTTATTTTTTCCATTAAACCCCTCAGACTGTATTTGAACCTCTTAGTAGTAAATTGTTCCTGGTACCTGAAATGCCCTTAACAACTTCTTTATCCATCCAGTGAAAACCTCTTCATCCTTTAGGACTAGCTCAGCTGTCCTTTCTTCTGACAAGGCATCTGTAGCAAAAGTAGCTCCTTCTCTGTGTCTCTGATTTACTACGAATCACAGTTCATTGTAATTAACTGCATTCTTTCTCATTATCTATGAACTTCTTGAGGGGAGATCATCTTTCCACCATCAGCTAATGCATGGGATAGCATAAACCAGGCCAGCGTTTCTCAAAACATAGTACCAGATATGCCTGCTTTAGCATCCCCTCAGATGTTAGTATTGCAATGAACAGGATCTCTCTCTTTCTTTTTTTTTCTTTTTTGACAGGGTCTCACTCTATCACCCAGGCAGTTGTGCAGTGGTGCTGCTCACAGCTCACTGCAGCCTGATGCTCATGGGCTCAAGAGATCCTCCCACCTCAGCCCCCCAAGAAGTTGGGACTACAGGTGCATGCCACCATGCCCAGCTAACTTTTTTTTTTTTTTTTTTTTGTTTTGTAGAGATGGGAGTCTCACTATATTGCCTAGGCTGGTCTTGAACTCCTGAGCTCAAGTGATCCTCCTGCCTCGGCCTCCCAAGGTGCTAGGATTATAGGCGTGAGCCACCACACCTGTGTGTGGGGCTAAAGATTCTGCCTTTTAAATAGGCTGCCTAGATAATTCTTTTCCACAATGAAGACTGATTATTCTTATTGTAGGCTCATGACAAATGTTTGTTGATTTATTGATATGGACATTTGTGCCGTGGAAACAAGATTTAGGTCAATGACTCATTCTTTATGGTCAGTAGTTTTCAGAGAGGAACATACTCCCAAGATTACTTTTTTCAGGTACAGCCTAAATATAGCCTCAACTTTATTCACTGAAATCACCAAAAAGTTATTGCTTAACCTCCTTTAAAAATATTTTTCCATATTCTACTCAGCTGTTTCTTTATACCCACATTAGGAGGAGCATTCCGCTTCTGGTATAGTCTGGTTTTGTGCACGTGTGAGATGGTGACTGTGATGGAAATGATGCGTATGTCCTGATCTGCAGAGGACTCAGGATATGTAAGAAAGTTTGCCCAATCATTGTCAACCTGAGGACAGTTCTCAGGGGACCAGGGAGGTTTTAGAGAAAAGCTGCTTTGTTACAGTTAAAAGTTGCGGAGAAGTTTTTGACTATATCTGGATAGTATTTACAACGACTAGCATCAACAAGGTGTCAATCAGAGCTGCTGGGATTGAAATCTATTGTGTTGGAATTATTATAAAAAGCAAGAGAAGACAGAGTGATACAGACCCAGAGAGTTGTACTCTCAGCTCTCTGCAGAACTATTAGCTTGTCAATAAAAAAAATTTGATCAATTTTTCCTTCATAACAATATCCAGCCAAACACAGCTCCAAAACTTTGGCCCCAAATCAAAAGTAATGACTCATTCTATCCCAAACAACTTCAGTGTATGCCAATCCAACATGTAAGCCATATGTGAAATGAACTAGGAGTTCTGGCATAGACATTGAGCAATGTCAAGCTGACCTTATGTGTGGTTACTATAGCATTATGAAACAAAAAGTGCTACCCTGCAATGCCCCCACAAAAAGAATTCCCTAAGGTCCAATTATATGTCAACCTGTCTCCACAAAAATTGATTACAAAATGAATAACCCAGAAATCACAATAATAAAGTATTTTCCAGGGGCCTGTCTTCTTTAGTTGAATTGGAAGACCCATTAATTGTCAAGAAGAAAGTCCGTCAGAATGGTCGAACTCTAATAATACTCAGGATCCAGATCTGCAAAATTCCAAATTATGTCAATGAAATCCCATGGATCCTCTCTAATAAGTACCAACTTTATGCCTTGAAATAAAGACTCTAGTTTTATACAGTAGTCATGAGAATGTCTGGACAGAATATACCCCTTTGCCCATATAAATCAGTGTCACAAATAATTATACGTAACTAGAATTGCTCATTGTTTAGGAAGTTCTAGCCTCAGTTTTATTCTTTCTGTAGATGGAATCCATTAGAAGAGCTTTTTTCTCACTCCCTTTCTCTTCCAGGGAATGCTTTGTGCCAGTGTGTGTTCCTTATCTAACATTTATGTGCCCCAAGAGGGCACTGATCATCTGACTATATTGGCATACAGCATATACTATAAGCATGCAGATGTGATGAAGATTTTGCCAATTAATGTTTCCAAGTTGTGGGAGACTTTCTGCTGTGTCCTTGGCCTTCTAGGCTGGCCTACAGCATGACTTTTGTGTCCTCTCTACTGACTTAATTATTCCAAGGGAAGATTTCACGGGGAATTGCAAAGAGTATTTATGACTGCTCCATATGTACCAGAAGGCCAGAGGGCTCCTAGAATCATTCAGTGTATGAGAATTCTTCAGAAAAGTGTAGCCCCAGCACCAGGAAATCCTTTTTCTCTATTCTGGTCCAGAGCAGTTTTGTCCCTACCACAGTCTGTATCTGGATTCCAGAAGCTTCAGGGGAGCTCTTTATGGACGCAAGATTCAGGTATCTACAAAGTATGAATGACCAAACTCAATTAGCAGATAGGATCATTTAGTGGCAGGCAGCAACTGCAGCTTTTGGCAGGATCCATTTTGCCGGTCTTGGAAACTCTTCCCCATTGTGGCATTCTTTTGGAGGATTATTCTCTCTTTGGAGGATTATCCTCTTTTGGAGGATTATACAAAAGAGTAGAAGTATATAGATGTTTTGGAAGTGGTTTGGCAAGGAAATCACAACTGTTGCCAAACTGTCATTAAGAATAATAAAATAAAATATTGAGAAAGGTAGCAATGTAATGGATAACTGAAGGGAAAGTTAAACTCCTAAGTTTATTTTAATCACTTAAGTCTCTGGCCTCCCTTCTATCTAAATATTCTCATATATTGATTCAAAATAAGTGTCACCCCCTGTTTCTCTTTTGCTCTACTCCTAACTTCAAATGCTAATATTAGTAAACTAGTTCAAAAGGCCAACAGTGAAGGGAAAAGTCTTGGAAAATTTAGAGTTGGTTGTGTATGCTTTTTATTGGAGATCCTGACTAATATTTTTCTTTTTAACAAACTTGAATTAACTAATTTTATATAGTTTTTTGTGATACCAAAGACATCAGGCACAGCATGTTATAAATGTAATCTTCCTACCTACTCCCATTAATGTACTGCATATAAAGCACATCGTTTAAAAATATTTGAAGTAGCCAACTGAAAAAAGTACATGTATGTGTGTACATATATAAATAAAACCTAATAACTACTTAGAAAACATTGTAAATGAACTGTGTTCTTCAATTAAAACAGAAAAGAAGCAGCAATCTCTAGTGAAAGGAAGGAAATAAAAAAATAGAGACTGGTTCCCATTTTTTTAACCTTCAAGTGGACAGAATTATTCCTACTTAAAGAGGGAAAAGTTTACTGCAGATCATTAATTGCTTTGTTCATACCCTAAAAGCATTATAGGGAAAAATCACACCTTGGTCACACTGAGTGACAAAGAAACAGTTGTCAGACTTGGACATGTTTTCCAATGGAAGAAAAATCCAGTTACCAACTACATATGGGTTCGTTTTGGGTTCCTGGAACTGATAGCACATCAGCATGTCTTCTGAGACTCGTGCACGGCATGTTATTACAGCTGTATATCATCAGAGCAAAAAAAAAATAATTGGTTTTCCTCGGAGTATCTCTAAGTTGATGTCATATTCAATAACCCTGTAGTTGAAAAATCTATATATGATGGATGGACTCTGGACTATCTTTTGAATTTAATTCCTCACATGCCAGCTTCTCTAGGCCCTGTTGTACCTGTCATTTTTAGGTGAGCACATGCAGTATTTACAAAATGCAACCAGGGACCAGGCGTGGTGGCTCATGCCTGTAATCCCAGCACTTTGAGAGGCCAAGGCAGGTGGATCACCTGAAGTCAGGAGTTTGAGACCAGCCTGGCCAACATGGCAAAACCCCGTCTCTACTAAAAATACAAAATTAGCTGGGCATGGTGGTGCACACCTGTAATCCCAGCCACTAGAGAGGCTGAGGCAGGAGAATCACTTGAACCCGGCAGGAGGAGGTTGCAGTGAGTGGAGATCGCGCCATTGTACTCCAGCCTGGGCAGCAGAGTGAGACCCTGTCTCAAAAAAAAAAAAAAAAAAAAAAAAAATGCAACCAGGCACTATTTCTGTCAGATAATGAACTGCTGAAGAACAGTTTGTCTTGCATGTACATTGGCCTCATTCTTCAGTCTTAACCATGCCACCATGGAGCCAGTCTCACCTGGCAACCCCACACTGGGGTCAGTGCCAAGGTGCAGCTTGAATCAGTTCTGTGCATCACAGCATGAGGGTGGTGGCTTCCCTTCCTCTGAATTTGAGCGCTTCAAAGACAGCCTTAAACATATAGGCGTCTAAGATGGGCTTCCATGCACACTGCTGGCACATCCTCATCAAGAATTCTTCCTTGTGAAAATAAGTAAGACATCTGGATCCACTGAGGATGCTTCTTTTGTTCATCCTGGACAAAAGGATCCATACTTGGACAGGGAAGCCTGGAGCCAACTGTCCTGGATTAGCCTAGCATCAGTACCCTGCATGGCCCTATTTGTCAGCATTGCAGGTCTAGCCTTGGGGGTGACTTTAGGATGTGGCCTCTGCTAAGGGGCTTAGAGTTTAATCTCAGGGTTCAAAGCTGCTCTTGAGCCTGTGGATATGGCTTGGTTTGGAACTAGATGCAACCTGGCCTCCAGTTGGAAGTGGCATGCCCAAGCTTTGAAATTCAGATTTGTGACATGTGAGATGCAAATTAGCATATTCTTGAACTCAGTTTCACGTCTGACAATCAGTTAACATACACAGTTACAGAAAGGCAAAACCCCCATTAGTTTGTATGCCACTAATTTGAAATGTATGTAATATAATCTTGATGAAATTAATCTCACCTTTTACCAGAAGGCAATGCTGTTTAAATTAATAAGTTAATAACTAAAATATTAAGTTAATTACCTAATAATTATTTAAGAGAACAGAATGAAGACAACAGAATTTCCTTACCTATTAGCAGAGCTTCTTTCTCTGATTTTAAGCCTTGGCTTCTTTTCTCAATATTGTTCTCTCGGTCTTGGTTGACTAATGCAACTGTCAACACATTGATTTCCTATAAAGTTAAATGCCAAAAACCATATATGGGTTTATGTAGATTCTGTGCATGTCAATAAAAAACACCAGATCTCTTAAACTCTATAAATGAGGTCATCACTTCTATTTATAACTAAAGATCAAATCTTTTATACAATTGATCTATTTGCCCAACAGGAGAAAAGTAGTTATGTAAAGTTAGGCTCCTAGGTACTGCGCCCCACATACCAAGTAATTCTCTGCACAAGTGGCAAATTTGGCACAAGTTATCTTAGATTTTTGTCCATGTTTTCATTAAACTCTGTTCATTAAAACTGTATTCGATTATAGCTACTTTAACATGTTTTATTTCAAATATGAATAATCTTTGGGAAAGCATACAGGAAACTGATTTATAATACCATGCTAAAAATTTGTGTGAGTGTGTGGAGAAACAGGGCCTATTGGGGAGCTAAGATAGAATTGTTAGAAGTGTTTTTAAATTGAGTAGGTATGGATCCTCATGAATAAATGCAAGACGCAGATAAAGCAAAGCTTGGTAAATTCTTTTTTTTTGAAAACTAAAAATGAAGAGTTGTACAACAAGCCAATAACATGTGAAACATTGAGGCTGGACTATTTTTAGTTCTTTCTGTGGTCTTTTACATTTAAAAACAGAGATAAAGATTTAACTCATACCATCCTAGACTTTTGATATTAGGACTCAAAGTGGAGAGTGATTTAATGGAAAGTCAAATTAATGATCTGCATATATGACCTGCATATATGGGATAGTAGAATCATTAGGGAAGTTGAGTCTTAACTGGAGGAAAGTTGCTCACTGAAAGATGGCTCCAAAGAAGGACTAGTATATTGAGCAGTGGTGGGGAACCTGCAGGAATGATAGCGAACAGGTAGGGAGAGCCGAATGGATGAGGAAGAATTCAGAAGGTTTGAACAAATGGGTTGACAGGTGTCCCCAGAACTGGAAGTGGTTATAGGAGAGATATTTAGATAGTTAGTACAAAGTAACAAAACTGGTCAGATCCAAGAATACAGGAAGTATTGGGAGCATGCCGAGCCTGCAAAAAGTGAAAACCATACCTGAAGGCATTCAAAGAAAAATAAACCCAGCACGTGCCATCAAAACAGATCTCTGAGCTTAATTTAACTTATGAGCTACTGCTTTGTAATCCAGGGGTAATTAGAAATTGCCAAGAAAGAAGGCTCTACTGAGAAATTGCAGTTGGTAATATCTGATAAGCATTTTAGAGGCTCCACTTAAGGTCCCACTTATTTGCTGAAGACCAAGTGATGAAGACTGAATGAGAAATGAAAATGGATAAGGTAAAGAATGGAGAAAATCACAGTGATGTGATGATATATCACAGGGAAGAACTTGGTTGGCCAGAGGGTATAACAGGCCTCAGGCTGATGGTAGGAAAATCCCAATAAGGACAGGAGTCAGAAAGAGTTTGGGGAGTGGTCTAAGCTAAGTCTGGAGCCAGCTGTACATCAAAGGTTACTAGAGATGAAAGATGCTCTTACAAATCAAAAACAGGATCTTGGGAGCCAGCCTCAATGGAAACACAATGAAGAATTTTAAAATAGAACAAATCCAAAGGCTTATTATGTAGATGGGATTAGAACATTTATAAAGAGGAATTGCAGGAAAGGAAATAGAAATTCCTCCTATGATAAAATAACATTTGGTACTTTCCGATTAGGCTGATTAGGCACTTTCTCCATTGGAGCAGAACAGGTCTGTGTGTACACATCATCTTTCTAGGGTAGCGGGGTCAGTGGGCCTGCTGAATTCTGTTAGTTATATGCCCTAAGGACAAATAGGTCCCACAGGGACATGGCACTGGACTTCCAGGCCTGGGAGGTTAAGATTGCTGAGCAGATACAGGCTGAGGCTTTGTAAAGTCTCCCAAGAGAGGTGTAGGAAGAAAGTGGATGGAAGAACATTAACTAGGATAATGATTGCATCATTAAAAAAATACAAAAAATGAACCCTGGAGCTGAGTGGAAATAATATCTCCAAGAGAGGGTCATCTGTTCACAGCCTGGATGATAATTGGGGCCAAATGAAATTATTCAGAATGAGTTTAGCAGATAACAGGCCCACATTAATTGCCAAGACTGAGTGGTGTCCTGGGGCCATCACACAGTTGAAGATCCAGGTTCATTGAGGGAAATGGACTGTAGAGGGCAGGCAGATGTCAGGAGCCAGCAGAGAAAGGCAAGGGTGGAATAGACAGACCATCTGAGAGTGCTGTTTTCTCCCCAGGTCCATCCAAAAGTGGAGTCACATAGAAAGGGGACTCTGAGCAAGGCTCAAAGAAATGCTGCTGCATCAACAATGTCTACAAGGAGTCAGATAAGACCCAGTGACTCTTGCTTTGATGATGTTTTAGGGTTGGAAAAATTAGTATGGAAAGATAAGAGTCTTAGGGTCACCATTCTGTGGAAGTATTTCTTGAGATTGGATACTGGATTGTGTGCTCTGCTGACAACAAATGGTGTGTTCTCATGCAGTCATGGCCAGTGACTGGAGTGGACACATCTCTCTGCATGGCTCCCACAACAGTCCAGCAGGCCTTGGCTTGACGGAGACCCAAGGCTTGGCAGACCTCCCAGCTTTTGGGGACATCTGTGAGTTTTGTCCAGGTTGGAGATGGAGCTGTTTTTCTGACTCCTCTAGGAGGCAGAAGAACTATGCTGGAAGTGGTACAGTATCATTGAAGCTGATCAGGCAGGCTCCAAGGAATGTTTTCTTGCATCTTATAATAAACTGGCCTCAAGAATCTCCAAAAGGGAAAACACATTTCCATTAGAGTCAAGGGTGTGTCCAAGCATATTAAATAGTCTATAGCATAGCATTGAGTGAAGTGGACCAACTCATGACCACTCGAAAGAGTCACTACTGACTAAGCTCCGGATCCTAATCCTGCCTTGGGCATAGTATAAGCTCAGGCTCTTGCTGACAAAGTCACAGAGCTAATTAGATGGGTGAATGCTTATGTCATCTATTTTGCCAAAGAGAAAAGTTAAAGTTAATATAGTTGTATTTCAAGGGATAGAAGACAGGATAGTGATTTTAGACAGCCACATTATATGCTGTGGTTTTACCTTTTCCAATTATTAGAAAAGGAGAGTTTTGTTTTAATGACTCACTAATCATGAGTTCCTTAGAAAAATAAGGTTAATTGAATTTGTCTGTATTTATATTGGTATTGTTCAGTTGAACAAGATAATGATAATTATTGATAATCTCCAAGTATGGGGTAGTCTACAAAGTAGATATAAGCAACAACTGTACCCTCTCCCTTTGTTTTTATTTAATGTCTAGAAATCTAAGTTATCACATTTGTCAAAAGAGCACCATCATCATGATTGGTTAAGGTGAAGGGAATACAAAGAGAGCATGTGGAATTAATTAATTCCCAAACCAATTCCCTGTTGCATTTAAGCTAAGCCTGTTTTTACTTTCAGCCACCGAATAAATATTTATGCTACATATATACATCACATGTCTACTATATGCCAAGGAGTTCTAAGTTTTTAAGGATATGGCATTCAAAGTGATCAGAAGTGCAAGCTTACCCAGGGACCAGCAAGCAATTCTTATAAAAGGTCTAAAAGAAAGAAATATGAGAAGATGAAGCTGGAGAAGTAGGTAGATCATGGTAAGAAGTGTAGATTTTATCTGGGAGGCTTAACAGGTGAAGAGTTTTCAGCTCTGCATTTTAGGACATTGGTTTAGAGGCAAATGAAACTGGAGTCAGCCTACTGCAAAAGTGTATCCACTTTTGCCTTTTGATGATGACAGTCAAAACCCAAAATCAATGGTATGCAGAGTGCAAACAGCATTTAAGAGGTGGAACTAAAAAAAAAAATCTGGTGACCTGGTGGCTGATGAAAATATTGAGAACAAGTAGGTGGCTCAGTGAATAGGAAAATGGAGAAGCAGCTAGTCTGGGAGAAGATTGTGTGTTCAGTTTTGGAAATGTTCAACTTAAGGTTTCTATAGCATCTTGTCAAAATATTTTGGAGGAAGTAGGATGTGCACGTTTCTGAACTTAGAAGCAAGGCTCAGACAGCTCTTTTTATGGGGCCTTTCTCTGGTTTTGTTTGCAGCAGGAAATCTTGATGTTTTCTTGTGGGACAAAGAGCAGGCTTGCTTACACTTGATATAAAAAATGTAGATTCCCAAGCTCAGTGTTTCTATCTTGTAACACAAACCACTGCATGTGCTGGCATCCTTTTGGACCCCTCTACGGAGATGCTCAGGTTATAAGATCCATGAGAGTAAGTCTGGTGAAGCCAAAATTCTTCTGGGAACAATCTCTCAGTTGGATTTCATATTCTCTACACAGGACGTTCCAACTTATCTTTTTAGTAATTGGGGAACACATATTATAGGGACATTGAATCATAAATTACACATGGTTTTGCTCCTTTCTTAAAAAGTTCATGGTCCTTATTACTCTCTCCACCCCAAATCTCTAGAGAATGGAAAGAACCTTATCAGAATGGGAAAGTTTTATCATTAGAAACATAAAGTTATGAAGACCCTTTATCCTTTTATCACCTTAAAATCCTTTAGCCTGATAGATGCAACATGCCCAGAAGAATGATGAGTCTACCAGATATTCCAGAAAAGAGGTTCCAGATGCCTAGCAATTACAAAGTAGAAGTGAGTGAGTGGGATGGGGTGGGAGGTGAGGAAGGTTACTAAGTATGAATTGTTATTGGTATACAAAATACACGGCGGGATGGGAACATTAGGATGGAGATCAAGAGTTTCCTCCCAGTGAGATCTATTGGATTATGAAGTAGTCTCCCAAAGGAAGTGGCAAGAACACAGTAAAAGCACACCAGACTAGAAAATGCACTGCAGGTAACAATTCTGCACTTGACATGAGATTGGAGATTACCTAATAAATCTTTTCTCAGTCTACCTTTTAACTCTAATTTCTGTGATACTTAGAAGGAATCATTAAAGGGCTGGAGAAGAGGTTTTCAATAACTGGAAACTAGATATCACAGACTTTTTAAAAGACTTCTTAAAGAGTTAGCTACTTGAAGGCAGAAATTTCCCTTCTAAGAGTCCTCATCACTTACTTTGAGAAATGATCAAAGTAATGTATCATTTAGAGGAGCTCTTTTTCAATAGTTTATTGAGCTAGAATCGTGCTTTGTTATTTTGTTTTTGTTTCTCTCCACCTACCCAAGCCCCTAAGGACCAAGAAAATGGCTTCCCTGGCTTATAAAATCCTTCTGCTACTGCTTTCACTTAATTATTCCTGTGGTTTCCTTACCTTTAGGGCTGTTTTCTTTCTGTTGCGAAGCTTCTTGAATACATGTTGTCCACCTGTGTCTACTGCCTCATCATGTGAAATCTCAGCTTTTTCATCAGTCACTCCAACAAATCTACTCTGAGATATTTCCAGTGACCCTCTTCTTGCCAAATGATTATTTTCCCAGTCCTCTTACCATATGATATTTGACACCCTTGACATTGGCCCCTCTTAAACCATCTGCCTCACATCTGCTACACAGGAGGTCCTGGTCTTTTTTCCTCTTAATTTCTTGTTTAGTCTTCACTGGCTTTTTTGTTCCCTCTGCTGGCCCAGTGAATGTAAAGAAGAGGCTACTCTCTTCCTCCTCTTCTCTAGCTTTCGCCCTTGCCAAAGTGTGCTCCCCAATTTTTCTTCTCTGTTCCCTTTCTTTCATTCTCGTGGGTTCAGCTATGATCAATCTTAATTCTTTAAGCTTCTGTTCTTTACCACCAACTGACCACTGGGCTTGTCTGCCTGAATTTACCAATGCCCAGTTCAAATTCAGAATGAGAGGTGGCCATGAGGCAGTGGAAGAGACACTAAATACTTGGGTTTCAGCCTTGACTCTTCCTCCAACAGCCGGGTGACCTTGGCAAATTACTCAACATCTTTAAGATCCAGATCATTTGTCTAAAAATGAGGGGCTGGGTAGGGCCAATCATCTTTGAATAGTACTTGATGGAACCTTATTAGCTTTATAGAGGTGACATGGATGGTCCAAGGGGACACATCTCTGGAATTCTACTCTTTTACTCCTTTCTTTTGTTTAATGATACAGGGCTCCTATGTAAAGCTTCATTTAAAGAAGTGTCCTTAGGCCGGGTGCAGCGGCTCACGCCTGTAATCCCAGCACATTGGGAGACCGAGGCAGGTGGATCATTTGAGGTCAGGAGTTCGAGACCAGCCTGGCCAACAAGGCGAAACCCTGTCTCTACCGAACATACAAAAATTAGCCGAGTGTGGTAGCGCATGTCTGTAGTCCCAGCTACTTGGGAGGCTGAGACAGGAGAATTGCTTGAACCCAGAAGGTGGAGGTTGCAGTGAGCTGAGTTTGCACCACCGCACTCCAGCCTGGGCAACAGAGCGAGACTCTGTCTCAAAAAAAAAAAAAAAAAAAAAAAAAGTCTGAGTCCAGGTCCTTCTGATGTAATTTTCTAAAATTCTATAATTTCATGTCTAAAACCCAGTTCATCTCACTCATCAAATCACATCCTTTTCTAACTTTTCTGTTTTTATTAATGTCAGCATCATTCTTCCACTTGCTGGTGTTCAAACCCTCATTTTGTCTTTGATTCATTCTCTACTATCCCCTAAGTGCTTTTAAGATGTCTCTAAATCCAAATTCTCTCAAGTGTCTGTGAGATTTCTCTCATGCCACATTCTCATTTCCACTACTGGCGCTCTACTCTCGGTTCTGCCTGTTTCATACTTTGTTTTAGGGATGTGGTCTCACCATGTTGAGCAGGCTGGTCTTGAACTCCTGGCCTGAAGCGATCCTCTTGCCTCAGCTTCCCAAAGCACTGGGATTACAGGCACGGCCACTGCATCTGGCGGATTTCACACTTTGACCACTTTAACCGCTGCAGGAACCTCCTACTTTGTCTCTGCCTCTAGGCTCTTCCTCTTCCAGTCTATCTTACATAATACCACCAGGTCAATTTTCTAATATGTGACTTTTATCTCATCTATCTCTGGTTTAAAACTTCAGATGCTTTCTGACAACCTACAGGAAAAAGTCAGATGCTACTGCTTGGCATTTTGGGCTGACTCCTAACAAACTTAGCATATCTTCTTTCTATGCTATGTCCAGAAATGCTCGTAGAAAGCTCTCTCCTCCTTTCCTTGCCACTTCCTACCTACATTTTACACACAGCACAAGTCCTGTATCTCCCAGAGGCATCTGTTTCAGGCCACTTGCAAGGATTCCTTATCTGCACACATTTCCTACGCCACTTATATGGCAGTTCATCACTTATACATCACATTTCACCTGTTTGTTTCCTCTGCAAAACCACTGCCTTCTTCAGACAGTAATCACATCTAAGCAAGTGAGGCAGAATGGCCAAATGGAAGCTGTGTTCTAAATCTGTCACATTATTTACATACTAGATAACTTTAGGCAGGGCATTTCTCTAAGCCTTAACTTTCTTTAATGAAAAACATGGATAATACCCTATGCCTCTTCCCCATGGTTGCTGTGAGGACCAAATATAAGTGAGACAGAGCTTTCAAAAACTATAAATTTCTAGGAATATATTGTGGCATCATTATTACAACCATTACTCACTTTCATGATTCACAGGATTGATTGGGTATGGAACAAGTGTTAATATATACCTGGGGTACTGAATCCATGCAATAATTCTGTATAAGACTTTGACTACAATTATATAAAAATATTTATGCAAAAATGATAACTGTGGTTGTGTTCAAATAGTGGATATTTTCTATTTTCTCTATTTTTCTGTCAGTGTTGTTGTTATTATCCTTATAATTAAAGAAAGAAAAACCAATGATATACAGTTGTTGTTCTGAAGAGCTTTATGTAAGGATAGCCAATCGCTGAATACTTAATTAAGTAACGTACTGAGTGACACCACCCACCCCCTAAATAGAGAAACCACCGCCACGTGACTTCCCGTATGACCCTCCAAGGGCTGGTGGCCTCCATAGCTGCTAGTGCAAGGTGAGTGGGACAGTCGACAAGATCTATGTGGTAAAGATTCTCCATGTCACCCCGGACTCTGCCAACAGCATACCACAAGGCTCGTTTTCCTTCCCTGCCCGCTTTTTCCATGGCCTTCTTGTGCTGTTGGCTCAGTTCTGCTAATTGCTCATAGGCCCTACTCTTAAACATCACACTTCATGAAATCTGGGGCCCTATAGATAATTCTCAAGATGTCTATCAGTTACATTCTTATCCTTTACTCACATTTTGCAAAGTATCAAAAGCAGTCCATCAAATGATGTGCTAGTTGCCAATAACCTTCAAATTATTCCTTATATGATTAGAACTGTGGTTGGGGGAGGATGGACAATGGAGATATCTCCTCACACTTTCCTTTATGAGCCAGAGACTAGCACATAGCAGGTGCCCAGTGGCTGATAAATGAAAGAATGAGGCACAAACAATGGCCTGGAATATTGAAAACATGATGATTTGGACATAGAAGACACTGGTTCTATTTGCCACTGGCCTGCTGTGTTCCTTTGTTTCATTTTTGCTCTTTATACAAAGACAGGATTGAAGTGGATGATCTCCACAGTGTCTTCCTGCTCTCTGATTCCATGCCTGCTCTGTGCCCTTTTCCCTGACTTGGACCTTCCCTTCAGATTCAGGTAGCCAGCTTGGTACAGACCATATAAATTTATCCTTTATTTCTGATGCCAATCAGAATTAGAGAGGAGAGAGGAAGCAGAGTGAGAAAAACAATAAAAAACCAAATGGATGAGGAAAGGATTGATGAGCATGAGTGACTAAGCTTTAGAATTTTTTATGGTTTCTTATGGGAACATAAGAATGCATCCATCCCCAAAGAGTGAGCAGGATCTCAGGAATTTCCTTTGGGGCAGCAATCCCAAGGCCTTGCTGATCTAATCAGTTGTGAAATCTTGGCACTGCCCATCCCGAGGGTCATGGGCTGTCACCACCTCTGCCCTTTCCCAGCAGCCTTTGATGGTCAAGTTCTGTATAACGGGAGCCTCAGAGGCCCAACAGTTTTCAGCATCAGAGAGACAATCTGAAAGCAGATGTGTGGGGCTCCAAGATGCAGTGATTCATCATGATGTGACCATATTTTACATTTTGAGATGTTCCACCTCATTGGGGTTGAATTGCCAGATCGGGAGCACATACATTATGTCTTTAGACAACTCGAAGAACCGTGTTTTCTAAGATTTCCAATTGCAAAGATTAAAATAAGCGAGAACTAGTTACAGGTCACATGAAGGACCCTTTAAAGAAAGATGAAAACTCAGTGTAGTTTAGTGCCAGAGATATCCAGATACAGCATTTATCCTGGTGGCCTTCTTTCTAGGTCATCTTTGGTTATATTTATTTAACAAACATCTGTACAGTACTTACTATATGCAAGAAGTGTTATAAGCACTTGACAAATATAAACTCAACTGTCATAAGTGCTCTTCAAAGTCACGCTATTACATTCTCAATTTACAGGTTAAGAAAATGAGGAATAATGAGGCTAATGACTTGCCCAAGGTCACACAACTAGTAAGCAGCAGACTCAGGATCTGAACCAATGCTGTCTCGCTCCAGAGTCCTAACCACTACGCTAGGTTGCCGGTTGCGTGGATATTGAGTGCTGTGGTGCTCTGTGATCAAATCCCTCCTGAGGGCTGCCTATAGTCCTAGCTCACTCAGGAGCCAGCAAGGCTCCAGGCAGGCCTGGTGAGCTGTGGTTCTTGCACAAACATGAAAGGAAAGGGGAGCAGGGAGGAAGCCACCCAGGGGCTGGCTGAGGAGCAGCATTAGCAGGGACTGAGGGGGCTGGCTGGCTGCTGCTGTTTGCTGGTGATGGACTTTAGTGTGACTTTTAACCACAGTCTGTGAAACGGGGAGGGATTTCAAAGGCAGAGTGCTGGGGCCAATGAAGAAGAGGTGGGACACATGCTCTCTTGATTTGAAGGATGTGGGTAGGGGAAGGCCAAGGTCAAAGCAGCACTCCAAAAGACTGTGGTTGGGCCACATGCAGGATTGGCTGGGCAGGTGGAGAGGCTCAGGCAAGAAGGCCCCCGGTGCTTCTCCAGCCACACCCCAAGGATGTGGAATCACAGAGGTGGAACCACAGAGGTGACGGGAAGAGAGAGAAAAGGTGGATACAGAAGCCATTCTGAAGGAATGGAAAGAAGCCATTCTGAAGGAAGAATGGAAAGATTCTATGTGTGAAGCAGAGAGGGGCGAGTTAAAATCATTTAAACAAGTCAAGTCTACACAGCTAGCAGAATATTGATACCAGAATCAGAGATCACGAAGAATTAGAAGTATTGCCTCTAGGCCAGGCGCGGTGGCTTGCACCTGTAATCCCAGCACTTGGAGGCCAAGGCAAGTGGATCACTTGATGTGAGGAGTTCGAGACCAGCCTGACCAATATGGTGAAACCCTGTCTCTACTAACAATATAAAAATTAGCCAGGCATGGCAGCATGCGCCTGTAATCCTAGCTACTTGGGAGGCTGAGGCAGAATTGATTGAACCCGGGAGGTGGAGGTTGCAGTGAGCTGAGATCACGTCACTGCACTCCAGCCTGGGCAACAGAGTGAGACTCTGCCTCAAAAAATAAATAAATACATAAATAAAAAAGTATTGCCTCTAATATCTTAAAATATTGGAGCTGAGGTCTTAGAAAGGCAGCTGGAAATAGGGAAGATGAGGGTGATGGGCTCTCACCACCTGTGCCTTTTCCCAGCTGCCTTCCATGGTCAAGGTCTGCACAATGGAAGCCTCAGGAGATTTTTCATGGTAGTACTTCAGGCTGTGAAGGGCGTGGACTTGAGTAGCTATAGCAGTGTGAGTTACATTTTCTACATACTGAAGAGAAACAGCTATTTTTGAGATGAAGCGTATTTTTTCATTTGGTTATGTCTACAGTGGCATTCAGGCTGGGAATACCCCTTTCCAGCCTCTCTCTTGCATGGTCCCACTGCACCTGTTGTCCCCACAGAAGTAGCAACAGTGCTGCCTTTCACCCTCAAAGACATCTGTTTGAATTTTATGTGATGACTCTACCTATAATCTCTACAGAGCAACAGTGTCCTCAGTACCTGGCACAGTGCTCTGTACACAGATGCAACTGATATTTTTAAAAGAAAAAATATAAATAGTAGACCCTCTAATATTACATCAAATGAATTTGTTACTACATAGAAAGGCCAGACCTCATGGGTGAAAATGACTGGCCATCATAAGGGTTTGGTCAGTACCCTGGGCCTGGAGTCAGCTAGAAGTCTATGAGGAATATATATGTATAGTGGATAGTGAAAAAAACTATGCAATGACTTTGGACATTTTACAGCCTTTCGGTCCCTAAATGCATTTATTGTAGTATCATTTTAAAATAACACAATTTCTTTAATCTCGTAGACTGAAGGAGGTAAGGAAGTTAATTTTTCATTTGTATCTATTATTAATGCTTTCAATGTTTTAAGTATTAACTTTTAATTTTTTTTGGAGACCAAACCATAAGCTTATAACCTTTTTCCTTTCTTTTCCAAAATATAAGACATATTTTCTAGTTGACTTTCTTAGTAATAACCTTTGTTTTCTCATTACAAATAAAAATATGTATTCACTGTAGAAAATACACAAAGTAAAGATTAAAAATTAACTGAAATTCTACTACCAAGATATAAATGCTATTAACATTCAGATATTTGCCTTTTATAGTTTATATATAACCCCCTCCCACATATACATAACATATATATGTGTTTGCATATATACATGTATGTATATATTGTTGTTTAATTCTTATTTGAAAAATAGGATTATGATACATATATAGCCCCCAAGTAGAATATTCTACATAAAGGACAGAGACTTTGATAGGAAAGGATCATTTCAATTTCTTAATGTTTCCCATTAAATACTAAGAAGATCACTGCTGCCTGGATCATAACTTAATAATGACTATCACAGTTCACACCATGCTTAAATTGTGGTCTCAAGCTGGCAATTAAATGACTTTCTTTTGGTCTAGTTTTGTGACAGCCATGTTAAACAAAAATGATCTAAAAACGAGAAAAAAAAAATCCCTTTGTATCCAGTAACCCCATTCATTATTTAAACTGTTAAGTTGTAGTATTTTATTTTTAGTTTTACTACATGCCACTGTAGACATAACCAAATGAAAAAATACACTTTATCTCAAAAATAGCTGTGTGTTTCTCTTCAGTATGTAGAAAATGTAACCCACACTGCTATAGCTACTCAAGTCCACGCCCTTCACAGCCTGAAAAAGTACTAACATGAAAAATCTCCTCAACCAATAAAAACGGAGCAGCAAACAGAAGAAACTAAAGTGAAATACTTTTTAAAAATGTATGTATGTGCATCCAGAATTAGTCGGTTTGATTTATCTTGTATGATACTAACTCTATTGCTGGTAAAGATTAATTGTATTATGGTGCTCTTGGCATGTTATTTTCTCAGTTCATTTCTCAGTATGACATTTCTTATTTTTCTCTGCTACAAAGCACCCACTATCATAATTTTCACCTGCTGAGTTTATGTTACTAATGATAATATTAAAATTTAGAGGATTTTTTGACCTTTATAGTGGTAAATTAGGTCACAAAAATAGATGGGACACAATCTGATAAATGAGAAAGGGAAAGATTTGATTATTATTAAAGTAAAATCAAATTTTACAAGGTTTTCCTGGCCTACTGTGAGATCTTAGTAAACACTGAATATCTTCCTTCTCTCACACCCCCAAATTGAATTCTCTCTATTCACCGCTGCCTTGCATATGCCACACATGAGAACTATTCCAAGAACCAAGCGTTCCTGATTGCTTCTGCATGGTGCATTGGAGATCCTCTGATTATAAACCAAATAATAGTGGTGATAATAATACTAACAGCTTTTATTGAGTGCTTGGTAGATGGCAGGTGCTGGTCTCTTACTATCTCCATTTTACAGATTAAACACCGAGGCACAAGTATGCCTCACTGTTTAATCTGTAAAATGGAGATAATAATAGTAAGTAGCTTCCTTAAGTTCACACACCTGGAAGTTAGTGGCATCATGACTGGGCCCCAGGCAGTGATACCCCAGGGCCTTTAGTCCATGCTGCCTTCTGTCTGAATGATGTCTCAGGAAACTATAGCTTCTCCACTTGATTCAAGCCCTTGATCCCACCCCAGGTCTGTTCCTTACTGAGAAGCCTGCAGTCAGTCTTGAGTGAGTTCCCTTTTCAGGTGTGTGCCCTCTCTTCATTGGGCCATGTGCTCCTGGAGGACAGTGACTGCTCTGTGATCCAATGTGCTCCCAACAGGCGGCATTGTGCCTGTCATGTGGACTTGGATGGACCTTGTTAGGAGTGGCTAGTTATGGGTCCACTGATCTTTTTCGCATATTATCCAAATCAATGTGATTTCTTAAGAACCAGAGTCTCACAATTACTAATGATGTATTTTCTTTTGGGGGTTGAATGGCAGCAAAATTCAGCATTTGGATTAAATGAAGTATCTGTACACCTCAGTTCAGTATAATTTGATTGGAATTTATTAAGCCTCCTCCTCTTTTCATTTATTGAGTACCTACAATAAGGGTACATTTTGTGTTAAGACAACAAGATTCAAAGATGAATAATAGTGGTTCCTGCTATCAAAGAATGTAGGAGTCTATAGGGCAGCCAGCTATGTAAAATGTATTAAAATACAGTATGATATAAGCCATGTAAAATATATTAAATACAGTATGATATAAGCCATGACAAAGGAACAGCCAGGGTGCTGGGGATGCCCAGAGTGGCACCTAGCCTGTCCTGGGGTGGACAGTTTGTGGAAAAGTATGGTCCACAGACTGGTAACACTGGCATTATCTGGGAGCTTACTAGAAATGCAAAATCTCAGGCCCCAGCTTGGACCTGCCCAATGGAAAACTCTAGGGTGGGGCCCAGCAATCTGTGTTTTGAAAAGCTATCTTTGATTCAATTGCTTATTAAAGTTTGAGAAGTATAGCCTCAGAGAACATAAGACTCATAGGTACAACAATTAGACAAGAAAACATATATCTAATTAAAACCTGTAAACTAAGAAAGTTGGATGATGTGATCTCTACCACCTCAGTTTTAACTGTCAGTCCACGAGACTTTTATACACATCTTAAAGTTAACTGGAGTGATGTGTGTTTATCTTCAAAATCACCTGCAGATAGTGTGCAGAAGAAAGATTTGTACTTCTCACCTAACCACTCCAAACAGATTCACAAGCTGGCTGAGGCTGCTGCACTTCCATCAATGCAATCATCAATCGATGAGTATTACTAATGTACCTACCTGCATAGGCTCATTACTGTGTTAGGTTCTGCAAGGAATACATACAAATTCTCCACTTTAAGGAACATGATTTGAGTCGGGGAGATAAGCCTGTCAGAAGTGGGTTGTTCAAGATGGTTGGAATGATGATAAATTGTAGGAATCTGGAGAAGATGGTGATTGATTTGGACTGATCTTAGGGTAAGGACCTAAGAAATGGGAATTGAGGTAGGCTTAAAAACAGGCAGAATTTGCATTGCAGACAAAAAGGGCGATAAGATAGATGGAGAAGCTGAGATATCAATACAAAATCTAATTATTTAGAATTTTTAATGAATGGTGCACCAAGCTGAATTTGACCTGTTGACTCAAGCCATTTATTCAGGAAATCAGGCCAACATTTTTTCTGAATACCAGGCTGATAGTTATTCTGTTTTTACCAAGGGGACTAGTTTGAATACTGTCATATAAAATGGTCAGGAATGATATATATGCTTACAGCTGTGAGACTTATATGTTATGCATATATGTGTGTGTGATTGTGTGTGTGTGTAGTGAGGGGGCAGAGAATTATACTGACACAGGTATTGGGGCTTGATATAGATTGTACTTGTATACTGTTCCCATAGTTTCAAGTCATCTTCCTAAAAGTTAGCATGGAAAGAAATTGCCTTTGCAAATTAGATTCTGCAAGTCTCAAACATAAGTAGCTCACCAGCGTACACTGAACAGTCTGGAAATTGTCCAGACAGAGAAAGCCACTGTGTAATCTCACAGAGAGGCTGACAGAACAATAGAAACGACGTGTTACTGAGCATCACAGCCACAGGTCTCCCCTGCAAGGACAGTTTCAAGATGGGAAAGCTGAGACTTTGAGGTTTTTCTTGGAAAAAAAAAATTAATAGATTTCTGCTCTATTAAGTGTTCCAAGCCCGGCGGAATGTTTTCAGGGGAACCTAGAGTTTTCAGAGAATGGCCTCCATATACCTGGCAAGGGGCTGCTGCCCAGAGAGGGTGACAGGGAAAGACTTCCCTGGCTCTGATGTCTGCACAGCTTAGAAATGCAGTCTTTTTTTTTATTTTCTTCTTCAGGAAACTCTTGCTATCTTTCAATAAAAACATAATTTAAAACTGTAACAAAACATGTGAATGCCTTTTCCTTTGGGCAACAGCTTTCCTTCCAAATTCAACTTTTGCTCTGCCTGAATTAGGAACATGTGAAGGAGATGAACATTGACGTGCAGTTTGCTGAATTTGACATTTTGTGAGACCCTAGGTTAGATTTAAAGCCACCAGTGTGGGGTTCATAGTCTTGGAGGTTTGATTTAAATGCCCAGTTATAGCTGGTTACAAACAGGATGTCAGGTCCCCCTGGGCATGGTGGCAGGTCAGTAAGGAGGGAAGGTGTAGCTTCATTTGGTGGCCATGAACTCACAACTGGGGATGGTTCTCACTGTTAGGCCCCAGCAAGGGAAGGAGGGGGGGGTCTTCATCAGAGCTGGGGAGAGTTTTGAGGTTGGAAGGATTAGGGCACACTTCAGTTTGTTGCGGGAAATTTAAACATATTTATTGCCAAGTCCAATCTTTGTTTCCCCCAGGAAGACCACCAAACATGTTACTTGTAGACTGACATTTGAGCTTTTTTGCTTCCAATTCAAGAGCCTTATTTTAGGATAAGCATTTCATTAAGTGTGGATATTTGTACAACTGCAAACATACCTTTGATGCAAGCACATTTCACAGCTAGAATTGGCAGGAGAGTTGCATGATGGTGAAAACTGCTGCTCTGCCGCCTGCCAGGGTCAATTTAGAAGGGCTGACGTGCAGAGCACCGTGAAACTTAGGCAGCTCTTCCTGTTCCAGTCTTTCCTGCCTTTCTTCCCTTTTTTCTTCATTCTATCTTTGTACCTAATTTTTCCTTGTCATTTTCCTACATATTTCCTCAAAGAAATGCCACATCCCAGTGAGCTATGTGTCAATGAGATGGATGAGGTTGGAGATGAGCAGTGTGTGAAGAAATAGACAATGACTGCCCTTTGCAGCACTGCAGAACCATCCTGGGAGAGCTGGAGAGTACCAGGCAAGGAATCCTTGCCGAAGACCAGTGTCAAAGATGGAGTCAGACCAGCACGGGCTGGTGCATTTCACAACTCTCCCCTTCCTGGTCTCACATGTGGTTAGCAGAAATGAAGTGGTGTGGAAATCACTATGGAATATTTAATAATCTAAATCATAAAAACAAACGTCTAGGAAGCCCTATGGCTCCTGAGTAGCATACAGAACTAAGAGGAAGGGGAGTTCACCTGCTGGTGCATCCTTGCTCCTGGCTGTTTTTATACCACTAATCCTGGTGCCTTGTCCCCTCCCCTGCTGTCTTCATGAAGCACTAGGGTAATCTTCTGTTTCTGTCTACCTTTTGGGCTCCCGACTCTTTCCATAGATGCTACTGAATGTTCCTCCTGTTCCTTGTTGCTCAGGGTATCAGGCAGTGCTAAGCCATACCTCTTGTGAGGCAGGAATACTGTAATTGAGCCCTCTAGGTTTATTTGACTTTAAAATGATATTGCTTGCATGCAAGTCATGTCTGTATGTTTGTATATGCATCCCTTGTTGATGGTTTGGAGCTTACCTGAAACTTCTTGGCCATAAGTAGAAATAAATGCTTAATTTTGGGGTTGGGTTAGAACTCATTTTGTTAACTTTTAATTAATCACTCTTCTTAATCTCACATATTTTCTCAAGAGGATGGACAAGTCTCATTTGGGTATGGATGGCCATTAACCTTGGTCTGGGGTCCATACAGAGCATAGGCTCTAGAATCCCTAGGCCACAAAGAAGGTTCGGACATAGAGTTCACAGCACACGACCTCAAATAATATATCTAAGTATTGTTCTTCTAAATTATTTATGTAGTATATAAAATTTGCCTTTCTCTTCGAAATGCAAATATTATTGAGGTTATTTCCTTTCCTGTTGAGGAACTCAGTATCTTCTCTATGTGGTAATATCTAGCCATTATTATGGGCTGTTTATGTCATTATTTACCAAGTAGGGGCTTAGCTTTAATTAAAAAAAATCAGTGAATCTTCCTCTGTTCCTAAATTCCAATCAAGTACAAAAGCTTCCCTATTTATAAATTGCTTTAAATGATAGCTGAATTAACCAATACACTGTTAATATCTACTGCCTATTATCCATGAGAACAAAAACAAATAAGATTTTAAAGTCCAACAGCAGGGACTGATTAAAGAAATTAGAGTACATCTGTGGCATGAAATATTAGGCAGTCATTAAAAATCACAAAACAACTGATATCACAGAAAACACAAATGATCTTTAGAGTCTATTATGAATAACTATATACTAACAAATTGCAACACCTAGAAGAAATGGATAAATTCCTGGACACATATAATCTACCAAGATTGAACCATGGAGACATAGAAAACCTGAACATACCAATAATAAATAATGAGATTGAAGCAGTAATAAAAAGTCTCTTACAAAGAAAAGTTCAGCACCTGATGGCTTCACTGCTGAATTCTACCACGTATTAAAAAAGAAGAACAAATAGTAATCCAACTGAAACTATTAAAAAAAACCACAGGCCAATATTCATGATAAACATAGATGCAAAAAATCCTCAGCAAAATACCAGCAAACCTAATTCAGCAACAAATTAAAAAGACCATTCACCATGACCAAGTGGGATTCATCCCAGAGATTCAAGGATGGTTTAACATATGCAAATAATAAAGTGGTACATCACATTAACAGAACCAAGAATGGAAACCATATGATGATTTCATAGATGGTGAAAAAGCATTTGGGAAAATTCAACATCTCTTCGTGATAAAAACTCTCAACAGACCAGGTATAGAAGGAACATACATCAAAATAATAAAGACCATATATGACAAACACAGTTAACGTCATACAAGATAGGGAAAAATGGAATGTGTTTTTCCTCTAATATCTGGAAAAAGATGAGAATACCCATTTTACCACTTTTACTCAGCATAATACTGGAAGTCCTACACAGAGCAATTAGGCACGTGAAAGAAAGAGCACCCAAATTGGATGGAAGAAGCCAAATTAGCCTTGTTCACAGATGACATGATCTTATTATTTAGAAAACCCTAATGACTCCGCCAAAAAACTGGTAGAACTGATGAATTCAGTAAAGCTGTAGGATACAAAATCAATGTACAGAAATCACTAGTATTTATATATGCCAACAGCAAACAATCTGAAAAATCAAGAAAACTCATTTATAATAGCTAAAAAAATGTAAAATGCCTAGGAATAAGTTTAAGTGAAGAAGTAAAAGATCTCTACAAGGGCAGTTATGAAATACTGATGAAGAAATTGAAGATTACACAAAAAAATGGAAAGATATTCCATGCCCATGGATTGGAAGAACTGATATTGTTAAAAAGGTCAATACTACCTGAAGCAATTTACAGATTCAATGCAATCGCTATCAAGATACCAGTGACATTCTTCATAGAAACAGAAAAAAGTCCTAAAATTTACATGAAACAACAAAAGATCCCAAATAGCCAATGCAGTCCTGAGTAAAAAGAACTAAGCTACAGGCATCACATTACCTGACTTCAAAATATACTATGAAGCCACAGTAACTAAAACAGCATGCTACTAGCATAAAAACAAACACATAAGACTGTTAAGAGTAGAGAACCTAGAAATAAATCCATGCATTTATAGCCAACTGATTTTCAACAAAGGTGTCAAAAACATAGATTGGGGAAAGGACAGTCTTTTCAATAAGTGGTGCTAGCAAAACAGTATGCAGAAGAATGAAACTAGACCCCTATCTCTCACCATGTACGGAAATCAAGTCAAAATGGATTAAATATGTAAATGTAAGACCTGAAAGTATGAAACTACTAGAAGAAAACATTGGGGAAATGCTCCAGGACACTGGTCTGCGCAAAGATTTTTTGAGGAAAACCTCAAAAGCACAGGCAGCAGAAGCAAAAATAGACAAATGGAATTACATCAAGCTAAAAAGTATTTGCACAGCAAGGGAAACAATCAACAAACTGAAGAGCCAACCTACAGAATGGGAGAAAATATTTGCAAACTCTCCATCTGACAAGTGATTAAGAACCGTAATATAAGGAATTAAAACATAAGGAACTCAATAGCAAAAAGACAAATAATCTGATTAAAAATAGGCAAAATATCTGAATAGACATTTCTTAAAAGAGGATATACAAATGGCCAACAGTTATATGAAAAAAGAAAGATGAACATCACTAATCATCAGAGAAATGCAAATCAAAACCACAGTGAGATGTCATCTCACCTCAGTTAAAATGGCTTTTACCAAAAAGACAAAAAATAATGGATGGCGGTAAGGATTTGAAGAAAGGGGAACCCTAGTATGCTGTTAGTGGGAATGTAAATTAGTAGAGCTGTTGTAGAAAACAGTATGGAGTTTCTTCAGAAAAGTAAAAATAGAGCTACCATATGATCCAGCAATCCCATTACTGGGTATATATTCAAAAGAAAGAAAATCAATATTCCAAAGAGATATATTGATATATTGCAGTACTATTCACAATAGTCAAAATAAAGAATCAACCTAGTGTCCATCATCAGCTGAATGGATAAAGAAACTGTGGCATATATATACACAATGGAATACTATTTAGCCATACAGAGAATGGAATCCTGTCATTTGCAGCAACATGAATGAAACTGGAGGTGATTACGTAAAGTGAAATAACCCAGACATAGAAAGTTAAACACCACGTGTTCTCACTCGTATGGGGGAGCTAAAAAAGTGGATCTCATGAAGATAGAGAGTAGATTGGTTGCCAGAGTCCAGGCAGGGTTAAGGTTAGGGATGAAGAGAGGTTGATTATTGGGTACAAGAATACACTTAGATAGAATAGAGTTTGATAGTTCAGTAGGTTGACAAGAGTTAACAGTAATCTATTGTATATTTCAACATAACTAAAAGAGAAGAATTTGAGTGTTCACAGACTAAAGAAAAGCATTTAAGGCAAATGATATCCAATTGGCCTGATTTGATCATTATTCATGATATGAATATATGAAAATATCACAGGTAGCTGAAAATATGTACATCTATTATGCCCTGATAAAATACATTTTAAAAACCTATTTAATAACATGGGCAAATGCTCATTATTGATAAAGAAAAATGTAGGTTGTAAAATTGTCCATATGATATGCTATAAATTTGATAAAAATGTATATACATGCACATAAACAAAGATAATGGAAACAGAAAGAAGTAGAAACTAATTTGTGAGTGGTGAAGATGGCAAATGGTTATCTTTTTATTTTTTTCTGCATTTCTACATTTTCCACAAAAAGAAAATGGTACTTAGGGAAAACAGTATTTATGCATATTTATATGTATGTATATTGGCTCTATAAAAGTTACCAAACTCCATTCAAAACAATTGCTTTTGCATTTATCTCTGGTAGGATTATCATGAACCTTTCTGGAGGAGGACATTCTGTCTCCAAAATGGGTAACTTTTGTTCAGATCTTGGTTTTATTTATATAGGTATCCATGTCCATGTCAGACCATTTCATACAGCACTGAAATTTGTTTCCTTTGCCTGATTTTCTCTAACCTGGCCTGGAGGAAGAAGGTATTTTCACTTCTCTAAACTCAATCTGTCAGCTTTATTAAACCTGCTAATCCTGTTACATGCTCCAAATTCACTAATGACCAAGCAGGTACCACCAACTCCGGCCCTGATAAAAAGGACAAACTTCTAGCCCCAGCCTCCAGCAGCGGAAACATAGTCAGTTGGCATTGAGGTGTCTGGGAAGGAAACTTCTCTGAGCCTTGACTGGATACAAGAACACTCACCATGAACCAGCTTCTGTCTGTTTTTGACAGCAGTTCCCTCTCTAATCCTTCCTTGGAGCTCTGTATATGCTGGGATGGGGGTGTCCTAACAAGGTCCCTTTGCAATCATTGACCTTTTCAAGAGTGCTGGGTTGGGACATGTGTGGATTTTTTCAGATGGAACTATGGGTTTCACAGTGAATTGCAGCACATGCAGTTAATTCACAGCAGAAAATGTAGTGAAACAGCTGGAAGAAGGCAGCTGCATAGGGGCAGGGGTTGTAGAGGGAGAGTAGGGTTAGAGGTGGGGAAGGGAACATTGGCAGGAGAAAAGCAATAATGTTACAGGGCTATAACTGGGAGAGAAGAGCAAGTTCTGGGTATGAGCATTTAATATGTGGACAGGGTAATATATTCAATAGGGTAAAGGAAATATTAGTCCATGAAAAGTCCACCTTCTTGACTTCAGGCATCTGCAGAGCAAAGGTGACCTCAGACATCTACAGATATGGGCCCATCCCTCTCTAAAGGGAAGACAAAGTGGCTCCTGATTTTCCAGTTGAGCTTTTTTGGAGGCCGTAAAGTTCTCTGTACCACTCATTGTGCCCCACTCCTACTAGACTCTTCTCCCAAGCCTACCATGGAGCCAGTCCTTCCAAAAAAGGTCTCGTCTCCAGAGGATTGCTGGAAAAATACAAATAAATTACTTCAAGCTCATCATTCCCACTGTGATACTGACCTGCAGGCAGAGAATGAGTCCTGATGGAATGAAACAGGACTAGCTGGTTTTGGTAAGTGAAAGGCATGATGACTTGGAGTCAGCTCCATGTGGGGGCAGAAATCACATCTTTACTACTCACCACAGGGTCTCCAAAACCTTGCCCAGTGCCCAGTGTGTCAAGGCTGGGTAACAGTAATGTCTAACATGTGCTGATCACATCAGCACTGCAAAGCAAAGCTCACAGTGACCCTATGAGGTAGGTATGGTTATTACCTTTATTTTGGAGGTGAACAAAATGGAGGTGCAGGGGTTCAGTGTATGGCTCAGGGTCACCCAGATTGAAACTGGACTGCTTCATGTCCGGATCTGTTCTTAACCTCTACACTCTGCTGCCTCCCTCAATGAATGTTCTACCAAGTAGAAAGTGATGTCAGGCTGTGTGGGGGCACAAATGAGGTCTCTGTACAGGTCACGGGCAGCAAGGAGGAAGGCTGGAAGGAGAAACATATGGAGCAGGATGCAAGAGCTGCAACACCTTTGGTCCCATGCTAGTATTTGCTGGGCTCAGTCCTGGTGGGTCTGGGCTCATTTTCCTTTTTTTTTTTTTCTTTGAGACAGAGTCTTGCTGTAGCCCAGGCTGGAGTGCAGTGGCGCGATCTCGGCTCACTGCTACCTCTGCCTCGTGGGTCCCAGTTCAAGCAATTCTCCTGCCTCAGCCTCCCGAGTAGCTGGGATTTACAGGCATATGCCACCATGCCCAGCTAATTTTTGTATTTTTAGCAGAGACAGGGTTTCACCATCTTGGCCAGGCTGGTCTTAAACTCCTGACCTCGTGATCCACCTGCCTCAGCCTCCCAAAGTGCTGGGATTACAGGTGTGAGCCACCGTGCCCGGCCTCATTTTCCTTTTGATAGAGCTGTGGGTTGGGGTGAGGAAGGTGTGAAACCTTATATTTGTCCCTTTCTGTTTTGTCTGCTCCTCTCCCAGTTCAAGATCGGGGCCCCTAAGACCAGGCAGCAAGTTCTGGGAAGAAAGAATCCAGCCTGAGTTGTTTTTTACCTTTAGAAAATACGGTCCCATTCTTTCGTAGAGGTTGTCTTTTTCTTTTTTGCCTTGTTTGGTACATCAGTATGTATTCTCTCTCACACCTCCCTACCTAAAGGGTGGAAGCTACACTCAGAAACTGAGCAGAGGACTCAGCACATGCAGAGGTTCCCTCACATACATCATTAAAATACATGGTAAACGATAGCCTTCTGCTGTGCTGTACTAAACTTGAAGAATGTTCTTTACACATATCTCTTCCATACGCTCCTAACGTCTTTACTCTGACAGATTTAAAGACAGCTCCAAGGATTTACTTTCTTAAGGAGGTGACATGAAAAACTGAAAAGTCTTTTTTCTTTTGTGTTTTTGTTTGTTTTATTGGTGGATGGGAAGGGTGTTCTGTTTGACAGTGGCAACCTTCAGCGTCACCAATTAAACCTCTTTACAAATTGCAAATGATTTATTTAACCCCAGTGTGGGAGTGTGAATTGAGCAAATAGAGGAATGTGAGGTAGCAACTTTCCTATAACAGAAACAAGGATGGGAGGAGAGAAAATTCATGGAAAGCTTTTAGATCAAATTGTTTTAAACATTGCTGGCTGAAGCTGTCACTGCATTTCATTCCTCCTACCTGATCCTACAGTTCTCCCTCCCCATCCTTCCCCTTCACCAGACACACACATGCAAGGATCATAGGTGGCGATCCTGCTGGGAAGAAGGTCATCAAAAAAGATGCAAGATAAGAACATGATATATATATATATTTTTTTACAATTTAAGATGTCGATATCTGTTATACATAATTACCAGGGACCAGGTTAGTTATTCAGCAGTCCTAGGAACGTGGAAATAGCTCAGAGACAGAGATGAAAAGAAAATTTATAGGTTTGCTTTCCAGGAAAGAAAATTGGGTCTGAAACAACTGAAATCCTTAAAGGAACTGGAATACAGGTTAGTTTTAAATTTGGTTACACTTAAATGGTTGACTTGCCTATCTGTCGTTAATATATCCAGTTCCAAATACAAAGAGAAAACAACCAGCAGGTGTGAGCGTGAACTGCGCAAGTCCTCTTGGAGAACAAGGCCTTTGCAGTTGACTTCAGTTTCTGGCCCTAACAGTTTTAAATCTGCTTTCAGAAAACTTTTCTCCTGGGCATGTCTTCTCAGAAGATCTTGTGATAAGGGGAAAGGGTTGGGCTTTTTAAGGGTGTGTCTGTTTTGAGACCTCAAGCATGCTGGGCAATGTGTTGGTCAGATCCTGGTGGTACACAGTAGAACGTAAAAACAACAGAAAAGTAATACTAACAAACAGACCATAAGCTAGATGAGTCTTGAGACTAAGACAAATGAGGAAATTCAAGACTCTATGTATCATTTAGTGGATTCCTTCAGGACGACTAATAGATACTACAAGGGTGCAGCAGCCGTACCGGCATTCTGAATGCCAGGCAATTCCAGAAGTTTGAAGCTCCCTGTCAGACTCCACCACACAGCTATTAATATACAGAAACCCCCAGAAACAAATATGAGATGCACCCAAGATTTATGGATATGTTAATTACAGAATTATTTATAATAGCAAAAACAGGAAGTTAAATGCCTGACACACAGGCGTGTAGTTCAATTATATCATATCTACATTATACAGCCATTAAAAATCATGTCTTTGAGGAACATTTGGTGACAAGAAAAATATTTATGGTATAATGAAAAATCAAAAAGGTACAAAACTGAAGACAAGATGATAGTATTTATTTATTCATTTATTTATGGGCTTTTCCCTCTGGTCATATACATGACTAGAAAAAATAAAGTGTTAATGGTGGTTATCTCTGAGTAATGAGATACCAAGATTTTTTTTCCTTACCCCTATAATATTCTTTTCTTTCTATAATTTGCAAGCTTCAAACATACTTTTGTTTTTTATAATAAAACAATAGTGGTTTTAAAAAAACAATTGTCAGCTCTCACAAGAACACTCAGCTAAGTTGGCACCAGTCCACTGTATAATTGTTATTAATAAATGATAATGCATGAAATTCCTGCCCCCAGATGTAAATAGTTATAATGAAAAATAATTTATTTGTCTCAGACAATAGCCTTTGGGCCAGAGGCTTTAAACCTTGTGTTCTGCCTTAAAATTCATCCTGCCAAAAGTCCTGTCTGCTATATTAAATACTTTTTTATTTGTTGAGACAGGGTCTCGCTCTGTCACCCACGTTGGAGTGCAGTGGTGTGATCTCAGCTCACTGCAACCTCTGCCTCCTGGGCTCAAGTGATCCTCCTGCTTCAGCCTCCCAAGTAGCTGGTACTACAGGTGCGCCATGTTGCCCAGTCTGGTCTTGAACTCCTAGGCTCAAGAGAACCGCCCACCTCAGCCTCCCAAAGTGCTGGGAATACAGACATGAACCTCCACACCCAGCCTATATTAAATACTATTGATGCATGAAGAGAGAATTAATACTTGTTGAGTGTGTACGCTAGACTTGGTGTTAATATGGTTTCATTTAACACAAATGAGGAAGGTGAAGTTCAGAAATAACTTGCCTCAGTCACATGGCTACTCAGTGATCAAAGTGGATTCAAACCCTCTCAGTCGGGTTTGAAGGCCTCGTCTCTTTCGACCACCACAAGGCTGGTGGCAACTTCAGATGAGACGTAGACTTCATTTCAGACATTTAAGAATAGATTTGCAAAATATGTTGCCAGTGCTCCTAATGTGAGGGCAAAATAATTGATGATTATTTCTTTTCTTTCACATGCCCTAGTGGAGGTACTGGGGAAACTGCCAAAAGGAGACAAAGTTCAGACAGAAAAGAGGATAAGCGAGTAATCCACCAACTGGGAAACCCCTGATAAAACAGGCAGTGATTGTAAAGATTAGCCCAGCCCTCTGCCTAGGGAGGGAGGTGGCCAGCCGCAGTGACTGGCAAGGACTGTCAGGCTCTGTTACTTCACAAATATCTCCCCCACCCCCTAGGTCAAGGTGCTGCTCTTCCTTCCTACTGGGCCAGAACCCCATCTCTCAACAGTCATTGCTTCCAGTTGATTACAAAGCCTACATCATAGACTCTAGACAGGTATCTTAAAAAAGCTGAAAACTTTCCTGTAGAAGGGACAAAGACCTCGAAGATTATCTCACTTTACTTTTTCCATTGAATAATAAATGACTTTTAAAATTTTTCAAAAAGGGCCTATGGGCTAGATACTGTGTTAGGCCTGTCTTTACATGTATCATCTAATTCAATCAGCAGATCAATTTATAATCAAAACATCTTAGCTAGAACCTCACAATTACAAGTACTTCCACATACATTATCTCATTTGCTTCTCACAATAAGCCTTAAGGAAGGCAACGTAGGAGTTATCCCCATTTTACAAACTAGGAAATTGAGGCCCACTGCCACTTTGTCTGCCTTATTGGAACAGACAGCAGCTTCCCTGGAAGCCACAGAGGGACTGGCCGTATGTGGAGTGGATATGAAGGTTTTGGTTGAGAATGTGGCAGCCATGTGTCCCTGGAAGACAGGGTGCTGAAAAAGGGTTTTAGGGTAAGGATGGGGGTCATGAATATGAGAGTGGAAAGATAAACTATGTCTCACAACATTGCCTATGGGGAGCTCTGTAAGAATGGCTTCCTCCTCTGGCTTTCCACTTTCTCAATCCTATTCACTCCCCAAAACCAAACCCAAGTCCCACAGATCCAGGAAACCTTTCTTGATTATCTAGCACAAAGAAACCATACGGGTAACACCTTAAGGTTTTCCCAGGCCTTAGCTCATTACAATATTATGACATGTTTCTGAGATAGGCTTTGCCATTCTTTTTACAAGTGAGAAAAAGGAAGCTCAGAGAGGTTAAGTAACTTGTCAGGCTGACACATTTAATAAGCAGCAAAGTCTGGATTTCAAATTACATCACATCATAGCTGCCTCAACTTCTTGTATACTTATCATGTCCTGTATCTTGTCATGTGTTTCTTAATTCATTAACTCAGTTATAAGTTCCCCGAGGGCAGACAACTAGTCTTATATTTCTTTGTAACCCCCATTTCTGTTCCCCTAGAACTTAGCAGAGCACTATGAGCACATAAGTCCTCAATAAACATCATATGTTAAATATCTGCTGGGTAGGAACAATAATGATTAAGTGGGATTTTTTTGATACTCTGAATATTAGGCTTTCTGTTGTATATAATTAAAACAAGAGTGAACAAGAAATATATAATTTCTCCTAGCTCTAGTGTAATCAGGCATTCATTATCATGTCTAATTCTGTGTTCGGTGAAAAGAACTGCTTAGTAAGCATTTTCTTTGATGAGGATAATCAAATACAGATATCAGAGAGATTTAAAAAAGACAAAATCATCAAACATATGGAGAGGCAATGATCTACATGGTATAATATTCCATCTGAGACTAAAGAACTTTCAAGGCAAAAAGAATACTTGTTTACTTTTTGACAATTGGATATTCAAGGAACACTAAGAGAGGAAGTCACAGTGTAACTGGGATCTTGTACCATCACACATTATTCTCTATCAAGAAGATGGATGCACTGTGCTACTGTTCTGGGTGAGGAACAGAGAAGGAGTACACTTCAAGGGCTATTCTGAGAGAAGGGGTTTGCTCTGAGATCTTTTCAGCATGTCAGTCATTTAGGTACCACCTTCGCTGGCAGGCAAACTTAATGAATATACATGCAATGCGCAACTGATTACCCTGTCGGGTCTCTTTCTATTTCCCTCCCAGTATATCATCAGTTACAGTTTTGGAAATACAAAGAGCTCAAACAGACTCACTGAAATTATAATTTTTGATGGTGGGGATTAGCTCACAGACTTCTAAATTGACATTTGATAAACTAGGCTAACAATAGCAGTGCCTGTCAATCACATTTTCTTGCCAAACCCTACATATTAATCTTAAGCTGCTGAGAGGCAGAGCTGCTGATTTCCTTTATGTGGTAGATAAAGTGCTACATCCCCATGTGTTCAACCAACATCAAGCAAGAAGAACAAATACCAGGTTTGTGGTACCTACATTTGAATCCTCATGGCTGTGGCCATTGGTCTCGACCAATTCCTTGGTACCTTTTAACTGCAAATTTTAAGGAAAAACAACACAAAACAAAAAAATGAATAAGCAAGCAAATCTCTTAAGTATATCATCTTGTTAACTGATTCATCTGAGGTTGCATTTTATAAAACTTCCAATGAGGTAAAACAGATGTAGCACATATTTCTAATGAGCCTTATTGGAGCCAGTTTGAGACCAATATTTTATGAAGTTTGATGCCTGGCAAAAGAATAAATGGGTCTTGGTCATTATTTTTTAAATAATAAGATTAGAAAGCAGTTCCATAGGCATAAAATGTATAAAATCGGTTCTTAAGAATAATAAATGATTTCATTTCCTAGTTGGATTGCTATGAATTTAAACCCTGCAGTGTTTGCAAGTTGCCACCAGCAAAATGATGTTATATTAACGATTATTTGTGAATGATGCATTTTCAGCTGCTTTTAACATGCTATTGTGCTACTAGACAGGTCCTCCTTGAGAATATATTTGAATGACTGACATCTCTGGAGGACTAAAGATGGTTGCTTCTTTGGTAGAGAAAGAGTTTGGATGACATCTCCTTGGCCGCTGAGGCATTAGAAGAAATGATATTTCTCTAATGAGATTTTTAACAGTGAATATTTGAAAACATTTCTCTTTCTCGGAGACTTAGGAGTAATCAGTTATAAGGAGGTTTCAGGAAACCTTTAGTTGTCATTTTATCCTATCCTGATGCAAAACAGACATTTAGAATCAGACGGCAAAGGAAGAGGGTGAGCTGGCTTGCAACTGTTTTGCCAGTATTTTTTCCTGACTTAGGAAAGCAGCATCTCTTCCATTATCTTTTTTATGCCTAATACAAAGTATTCATGGTAGGAAAAAATACTTAAGATTTGAAAGAAAATCAATGCACATATACCACCAATGTGTTTGATTCATAACATTGGTTCCTTCTGGCTACCTGTGCATATTAAAATGAAAGCTTCTTTAGTTTTTTAAGGCCAGTCTTAAACTCCCAGCAAAAAAAAGCCCTACCCACTCCACGCCAAAGAAGGGGTTTTGCCAAAGGAATGGCAACATGAAGAAATTGAGGATCGGGTAGTTGATTATGGACCAAAGGCTCTTTGGCTCATTTCCATATCACACCCACTTAAGAAAAAAGTCTGCCCACTGTTCTCTAGGGCAACATCATTGGTGGTTCTACACACGACAGACACAGGGGAGCATGGGCGATGTATGGCATATATGACAATGCAGAGGTGTGCCACAGTGATAGGAATACTGTCTATTATCACAGGACACAAAAGGACTTTTTAAAATCCCCTCACTCTTTTCCTAGCTGAGAGTTTCTTATTGTAGGTATCCCTCATCTTCCTCTTCATCAACCGCTCTGCTCATCCCACCTTAGGTCCTGTAGCTTGTGCTCCCATGAGTTCGAGGGGGGTTAGCTCAGAAGGTCTTGTTCTTTTTCAGCAGAAGTAGAGGACTATTTTGTGAATGTCTGTTCCACCTTTACGTGTTTACCAACATAAATGTGCCAGTTGCTCTCCTCCCTTTTAAATAAACTCCATTCTTCCCATTCCATGATGTCCTCTAACTCTGCCGTCGCTTTTTCTGCTCCTGTTTATTCCCCCCTTACTCCCTGTCTCCTGGCATTGTTCACTCCGCTGTGCTCCACTGCCAGAACCACGGAGGAAACCCCTCCCCACTGCAGCTCCCCACCTCTCCTTCCTCGAGCTGCAGCTCCAGGACAGCTGCTGCTTTGTTCTTCTCTCTGCTCCCTGTTCTTCTCTCCTTTAGCTGCTACTCTCCCCCAGGTAGGGCTGAACATCCTGTCTGATGAAACTGAGGTTTGTGAACAAGCTCCAGAGGTAGGAAGCTATCCTCATTGTAAAGGAGATGAAAGGCAGGAGTCAGTGAGGCCTGGAGGGACCTAGAAAAGCTGCATCTTCGCAAATGGGAAGACTGAGAGCTTAGGGGTTAGCCTGACCTTCCCTGGAGGGGCTGGGGCCTGAGGGTGGGAAAGGTCTGCCCTCAGGACCTATCCTTTCTTGTCAGGATTCCCAGCATGGGGCAATCCTGTGAATAGCAACATTCCAAATCTGCAGAGCAGGATGTATGTTTCCCTGCATGTGTCCATTTGTTTAGGCCACATCTATGTGGGCACTGAAACTGTTTACGCATGGAGTTACTCTACACAAATCCAAAGAAAGCCTCAAAGGCAGTGGTCAGTGGAGGTGAGAGGTGTCATCAGTGCACATCTGTGTGTGGGTGCAGGGACATGGAAAGAAACCTGTACCCTGCATGGCCCCTTTTGCAAGAACCACTAAGGGGTAGCAGGTGAGGGGCTCTTGGACAAACAGCTTGGTAATGGCACCAGCACCCAAAAACATTTGGTGTCAGGCTTAAAGATTCTTGGTATTTTTGCTTGGAAAGAGCTATCCCATTTAAATTAATATTGCAGATTTAAAATTCTTCTCAATTGTATTTTCTAGGTCTTTAATGATTTTAGCTGTTTCGAATCTTCTTCACGTTCTCTTTTTTTAAAATAATGGAGAGTGAAGTGTGATGTTTCACCTATACCTGTGTGTGCTCTGCTCTTTAAAAATGTACACCGTAACAAGACATATCAATACTTTCAGCAAAACTCAGAATCTATTTTTATGACCAGGGTTTGGACTTCAAAATAAAGGATTTGAGTCATTTAGAGAAAAGAGAAATTCATCCCTCCCCACTCCAGTCAAAGCTATCTAAAAGAAAAAAAATCAGGGTGACAGCAGAAAACAACAAAAGCTCAGAGCTATATCTGGTTGATTTGGAGCAAATTTGGACCAACTCAGTTCCACTTTGCTGGGAGTCTTTTCACAATATAACAGTGGAAAGCACAGTGATTTCAGGTCTCCTCAACTGCAGGTCATTGTGAATTCAGTCAACTAGATTTTTCATTTCAATCTATTATATCTGAAATCATACAGAGTCAGCCTCAGTACAAGTTACTGAATTCATCATAAAGATAATTATTAGTTTTATAAAGCATTTTCTTCCAAAGCTATAAAGGTTTATAAACTAATATCTGTACTTTTCTCTCACAAATCCCTCATACCTTTGGGAGAAAATAACTAAAAAGATATTTTCTGGACCCCAAACCATTAAAAAAAAAATCACTCATAAAGTGACATAGACCTGACTTTATATTTTCTCAAATGTCACCTTTGAAGTTATGTATACAGTGTAAGGTTATTTATACAATATAAAACCATGATGTGTGTGAAAAGTTTAAAACAATCTGCATTTGATTACACACAGAGGGTTGGGGTTACTGTATGCAACTTTTTCCTTCAAATTACCATTCGTACATTGTTGGCAGCAAGTGAAGGCCAGAAATAGGAAGGCATTTCAAGAGCTCTCCTGGCTCCTCTCATGTAGACAGTGGGCTTAGATTTCACTCTGCTGCCTGCCAAGTGTTCCATCTTACCCTGCTGTAAGACAATACTTCCAATCCACTTATCAATGTCAGGCCACACTTTTGTATCAAAGAAAGCCAGAATGAAATGATCAGATTTACAAACTTCATATAAAAGGTCTGTTGCTCACCATGGTTAGATAAGTACCCTGATGCACAGGGAAGATATATTTTAAATGTTGCTATGAATCAGTCCTTGTTCATGTGTCTGCAGGAGTCTCATGGGTTATGCTGAACTCATTTTCCTCACTGTTAGACTTAAGAGGAAACCAGCTGCTTACTTTGAAACATACCTCATTGCCAGTATTTTGAAACTTTATCAAAATTTGGTTGTCTTCTGGAAGAAACTTTCACACAACACTGGCAGGCTTGGGCAATCTAAACAAGTATAGGAGTGAGGATAGTGATGCTGGGAATGAGGTTATAAATTCCTCATAGCAAAGCTGCTAGGAAGTTTGACAGGGTTCAGACTAATTGTACTGCAAATTACTTTCAGTAAATGTTTGCACGGGTGACGCACGAGGGAGGTATGCAATGGGGTGTTTGGACTGATTCATAAATCAGAGCTGTTTCATTCACTTACTTGTTCCTGCAGGACTTTTAGTAACGCTTGTGTATGGGACTGCTCTTCCTTTGCTTGTTCCAATTCTGACTTTTTGTTGTTTAACTCCTCCTGGATGGTTAGCAATTGCTGTGAAATTAAAGGATATTTAGCATAAGTAGGATTGAAGGCCAGGTGATTTAAAAATATCCACAATACCCATTCAAAATTATGAGTAAAAGATGTTTACAAGTCTTGAAGCTTAATTCAGACCTCAGTTGACCTTGTGTGTTTTCCGCACTAAATATCAAGGGCATTGCAGTTTTGACACACTGTTAGGTTGTTTGTGATACTGATGCACAAAACTTGTTTTCATATTTGTGAAGGCATCATTATATTCCTTTGAGCAAATGCCTATTTGTAAAACTATATAGGATAGTGCTAATACATTACATTCATAGATGAAAAAATTTTAATATAGTCAACTTGTCCAATGTTGCTTCATTTCACATATTACAGTAAAGCTAGCTTTACAGTAACTCTATAAAGCTACTTTGCCAAGTGGCTGGGACCACAAAAGATCTTTTTACTTTCTCTGTTATGATGGTGATGTTTTATTAGATCAGCAGGACTGAAGTCCAAACTGCAATCAATATATCAGCTGAGAAAACTGCTGATATAAACTGTCAAAACATTAAGCTATGGCCTACACTGCTATTTTTAAGCAGGGCCACTGAAGGGATTTTTGTAAGCCCTGAGCTTCCCTTGCCCTATCAACTTAACTCATGTGAAGGCTTTCCTCGTCTGCCAAAAGCACAGCGCTGTGCAGTGCGAATTCTTTGGGACATGGTGATATGTTAATATACACATAGGCTGGAGAATACATTCAAGAGCTGCAAAACAGGCCCTGGAAATAGCTCTGACTATTCAGAGCTTCTTGACAAGAAAGGACTAGTTTGAAAAGACAGAAGTGCATTTCTTCTGCTACTGTACATAACAATTGCTTTACTAATGATCTGAAAATGTTAGTGGATTCCTGCCATGAAGAGACCTGTCTCCAATAGCCAGGCTACTTCTTCAGGGCCTTGACAAGCTGGCTGCAGAGCTGCCTGGCCAGTTCCTAACCATCAAAGCCTGGAGAAACACTGGCACTGGATTTCTCAAGCTTAAACCTACCAACTGGAAGGATTAAATTAAATCTCCAAAACTACTGGTTTGGGGGAATTTTGCAGGGTAGGAAGTACTCAGAAAAACACACTGTGCTTTCCCTGGGGCTTGCTTGTTCTGCTAACTACTGTGGCACTGGGTATAAATGTAAGAACCTACTTTGGTAGCATAAACAGTGATTTCTTGTAATTTTCTAAAAGCTCAGTGTGTCCTATTTCACCACCTGCCCGTGGAATAATCAATCACATGTGAGGTAATGTACACATTCCACATGCGCTCACTTAACAATTTGTGGGATTTAATTGTGCATCACTGATTAAAGTACAGAAACCAAGGAGCCCATTTTGCACTTTGGCACACTGACAAGCACCTACATTGTGTCCAGACCGTGGGGAATGGCTCTGTTCCTTCATTCACATTCCTGACTGGCCCTAGAACAGTTCCAAAGGGAACTGGTGCCCTGACTTGGATAATGCTGAGTGAATTTTACTTCATGAGACGATTTCAAATCCAATCCTTAAACCTCTTTTGAAAAATGAGCCAAATGAAAGATAGGAAGTTGTCTTCAAAGGTAGGTAGCTTATGTTTGCTTATTGCAGCACTTGAGGTGGCAAAACCAAAAATAACTGATGCCCAGAAGAAGGGAGGTGGACATTAATAATGGTGTATCTGTATCATCAGACACTATGCAGCCATTTAAAATGAAGTTGCACAAATGTCTTCTAATGACACAGAAGAAGCTCAAAAAGCACTGCTCAGCAAAAAATACATTCAGGTTACAAAATTTAACTTTGCAGCATATTCATAGGAAAGGATCTAGATGCTATCTCTGGGTGGGTGGGTTCATGGATCTTTCTTTTTTGCTTGTCAGTTTTCTGGTATATCTGTAACACATACTGCTTTAGTAATGAGAAAAAATCAAATGAATTTAAGATTGGGGAAGAACAAAGAAAGGAATACTACTTGGACACCTCTCTCAGCTATTACCAATACTGTGAATAAATAAGAGGGAGAAGTGCATTGGAGTCTTCATTTCATCCACACACTTACAACTCTTCCTTCTATTAAAACACACACACACACACACACACGCGTGTGTGTGCATATACACCCCTTTCTCTTGACCACTCTTCTTTTAGCCTCCCTCTTATCTCATCCATTCTTGGATTCACACTTTTTAAATGAAATGTCTTCCCTCTCATCAGTGCTTCCTTTTCTTCTTATGTGTCAATGATGTAGTGTCTAGATTTTTATTTCAATGTGTTTTTCCAAAACATATAGTCATTGTTTTGTGTGTATTTGTATGTGATATTATGTTTCTTATTGTTTACTATGTTTTAAATTAGCATTATGTTTTTAAGATCCATCCATGTTACTATTTTTTGTTAATAAATGAATTTATTAAAAAATCTAATAGATTTTCCCCTTTTATTCCCCAAATGTGCTATACATAAGGAAACTTTGAAATTCCTTGAGATTTCACTGAGCTTGATTTATTATTATTTTTTATTATACTTTAAGTTCTGGGATATATGTGCAGAACGTGTAGGTTTGTTACATAGGTATACACTTTACTATTTTATGTGTCTAATCCATGCTTCTGATGGGGTACATCCACCCCATTTTACCCAACCCACTCTGACAGTGAAGGCCATTCAGATTACCCTAATTCTTCCCGCTGTATACAAGCCTGCAATGGAACATGCTAGTGCAAGTTCCCTTATGGCCCTATGGGAGGATTTCCCTGGGATGCATATCCAGTGGTAGAGTGAATTTGTCAAAGCTGCTCTCTGGGATGGTTATGCCAGTCTACCTGCCTGTCAGTGGTGTGTAAGAGCTGCTGTGCTCTACTGAATAATAACACTAAAAGCATTGTTCAGCTTTCTAATTGTTGCCAGTTTAATAGAACACCAAGATTCTTCATCTTTGAAAAATTTTATACTTCTTTGATTCCCTGTGATTTTAAGCATCTTATATACTTGCTAGCTATAGGGGTTTATTTATAATTTTTAAAATAGTCAAGAGCAGTGGTTCTGAATTCTGACTCTCCATTAACATTATCTGGGAAGATTTTCAAAATAATACTTATTTCTGGGCCTGACAGAAGAACAATTAACTCAGAATATTGGGAGGTGGGACCCAGGCACTGACCATTTTTAAAACACCTTCACAGGTAATTATTCTAATGTGTAACTGGGGATGAAAACCACTGTATCCTGAAACGCTTATTTAATCTTGCTTATTTAATTTTCAGTCTACTATAATGTGACTTTAATCCCTAGTACTCTACTCAAACTGTTCTCACTACAGTCACCAGTGCCTTGCTAATTGGCAACTAGTATTCCAGGTTCTTTTCTTCTCACTACACGCTCTCTCCAGGGGATCCTATTCACGCCCATGGCTTTAACTACACATCACATGTGCTGGTGCTTTACAACACTGCCTTTACAGCCTCTGCCTCTTTCTTACCACCTACCAGACCCTTCACTTCCTGTGTTTCCAACTGTGCCCACTGGCACACTACCCTTCCCACCCCAACTAGTCTAAACCTCTTCCCCTGGTATCCAGAGTTAAAACCTTGAAGTCAACGCCGGCCCTTTCATCAGCTTCACAACCTCTTTGCCGGTTCCTTGACCTTTTCTCCATCCCATCCTTGCTGTCATAGTAAAGGCTACCATCTCCTGTCCTCTGGGTTCTTCCTGTTCCCCCTGCCATTTACCCGACACTCCTGAGAGAGTTGACTTCCTATGAATTAAAGTGCTCCCATGATTAAAAGTACTGTGAATTCTCTAACCCCTATAGATAAAATCTAAACCACTAAACTCATCCTTCCCCAGACATGCCAGCTGCTTCCATGACTTACGACAAGTTTACCACTCAGAATTCTGCCTGGCTGATTCCTACTCATTCTTTAAGCACCACCTCAAATGTTGCTTTTGGCCCAAGATCAACTCAGATGATGCCTTTGTAAAATTGAAAAGAGCCCCATCCTCTCTAGGTAGAGACAATCCCTCACCAGGCATATGGTTGGGCACTGGCTTTGAGGCTTGATTTCATTCCCACTTACCCCTTTGGCCTGCTGCTCTTGTCCGGGGCAGAACCTACACTATGAAATGTGGTAGCCTTGGGTTCTTCCTCCATAAAAATGTTCTCTAATCACTGAAGCAAAGTTAGTTCATCTATCTTCTTGCTCCCAAAGCACTTAATACAGTATACTGCATTTCATATCTGTCTCCCCAACCAGACTACATTCACCAATATTAAGGTCAAAGATTAGGTTACCTCTAATATATAATAGCTGCTGAATGAATAAATGAATAAATGAAGGGATAAATGAATGTTTGCTCTTGTTTCCCCACTTCTATGGGATTAAACCATGATCCAACAACAAACAATAAAAAAAACCCCACCAAAACAACAACAAAAACAACCCTCCAAAAAACCACCTGAGGAATGATAAACTACAAATGTATTGTTCTAAACATATGGATACATAAAACTTTTTGAGGAAAACAGCAGTTTCATTTAAGACATTTTGATTCATTACTTGGCAGTTCCAGATATCCTTTTTAATCTGAAAAGAAATATTTCTCAACAGGCTAAGGAAATCGAATCAATGAATTTATAATTACATAATTTATTCTTCAAGTTTCACCACAATAAGAACAAAATCACCACTATCAGAAAAATAAAATCACTCCTAGACTGTTTTCTGCATTCTACAAAGTTAATGTGCTCTTTTGTTTTCAAGGTATAAACTCATAATCTAATATTTATATATTCAAAACGATGGTGATTCAAAACTGCCACTCTTCATTTGACTAGAGGTCCTATAAAAACAGGGAAGTAGTTCACAACTAGATGATTTAAGTCAGCCTTTCTGGTCTTTTTCACTTGCAATTTATGAGTCTCTATAATATTCTTTCCAGTTTGAATTTTTAAGTACTAAAGTGCCTCAATTATAGAAGTTCATAAGCAGCTAGAACTTAATCAGAAGAGTCTCTTGGTTGGATTGGCTGATGGCAGCATAATTTTAACATTTGAGAGTGTGGCATTAAACAGATGCACTATTACATTCTTTGGTGGTTACAATTGAGTGTGTTCCAATTAGACAATTATCCATATGCCAATCAAGTGGAAACACTTGGGCAGACCATAAGCAGGTAAATAAATGCTGTACCTGACACATCTTGATATTTCCAGGCCACTGATTTAATGGGAAGCATTTGTAATGCTCTTTGGGGATGCAGACTTCAGTATGTAATGGGTCTTTCTTTCTGACAAATTCAAAGAGCATTACAAATGTTATTTGGAGCCCTAGAATAAGTGAGGTCACATTTCCATTTTTACAGATGGGAGAATCATGGGCACATAGAGATTAAGTCATGTATCCAAGGTCATGCTGTCTGGGAGAGACCTACCACTTGCACAACTCAATTTTCCTACCTCAACCCATGGTTTCTATCCTGGCAATCACACTGCACTGTGAATTTGGAATGGAAATCAGAACATGCCAAACTTAAAATCCTCCTAGCAACGATTTCTATCTAAACATTCATCATTTCCACTTAGGAGCCAGGCTTGTTAGAGACATGCTTTTGTGTATACTTCTGTGAGCGGTGTGGTAAATTTGACATCCGTTTAAGAACAACAACCCCTTCCTTGTCTTTTTTCTTAAATTGTATAATTTTGTTACCAAGGTGAAGTTTTTATATAGTTAACAGATTATATAAGTTTGGTTCCATGAAAGTCATAGATGACAGTGCAAATACCCTATGTGAAATACATCAGCCACATCTTGTTGTAAGCTGAAACTCACAGGATTGTGATTAATTCAGGAATCTTTGGCAGGATAGTGTGGGGTTAGGGGAACTTCTGTGGGATGGAGGAGTAAGTACCCTTTCTAAATTTAGGCTGGTGGTGGGTCAGGTAAACTAACACAAGGTAGATAGATATAGACAGTGACTGACACCAACACACACACACACACAAACACACACACACACACAATTTCTTTTCTTCTTCTCTTTATTTCAGGATTTCCCCAGTGCTTGGCTCTTTGTTTAGTTCTAAAACAATCTGCTAATATTTATTCATTCATTCCTTTAGTCAACACTGAGCTCCTGCTGTGTGCATGGTACTGGGCTGGGCAATGTGAAGGATACAGAGGAAACAACAGTAAGTAGCCTCTCCTCTAGATGCTGGGTCACAAAGATTCTTACATGTACATGATAACTAAGTCAGGACAGTATAAAGTAAAGTACTCTTACAATGGCTATAACTGGTATGGTTTCCATAGGAATCCAGGAGATTTCCAGGGATCAGTTTAGGGGTCAGGAGAATGAGCTCAGGGGATCCATCTTGAATCACAACTTGTTCCACTTATTGGAAATGAGCCACTGAATATTCACGATAATAGTCTGGAAATATTTGAACCCACAGAATGTTATCAATTTAAATTCAATGTGTTTTTACTCTTTTGGTTCAGTTTTAATAACTGTTGTTCCATCTCTGTAACTTTGCTATAAATCAGATGTCCTACTCAGTGGGATAATCCTTTAAGGCTAGTAGAGTATCACCTAAGGAAATGAGGCCCAGAGGTTTCCAAAGGGAATTCTCACCAAAGGCGATGGTGGGTGTGACTGTGTCTGATGGTCTCATCCCAGCAGTCCTTTTAACATTCGCTCTATGTGGTGATACCCATGAGAGTGTCCTGCCCCATCCTGCCTCTGTACCCTGTTGCCAACCTGATTTTTCCTAGTATTTCAGCCTGCAATCTGAACTCCACCTGTGACCAGCTCTGCCAGATCCTTGTCCTACTGTAGAGCTTGAGATGGAAGTATATACCCCTTAATCCCCTTTCTCTTGGTGGGATTCTGTTACAACCCACCACCCCACAGCTTACTGTGTCTTCATGTCTCCCCATGACTCTCCAGACCATCCACTGCTCCATCAAGTTTTGGTTCTCACTGACTTCAGAACTCTTTAGGAATATCAGCCTTAGGTCCCACTGATGAGGTCTACCTATGCTTGTTTTCCATCTGACACTGAATCCTGAGCTAATCCCTGATTGTTAGAGAAAGTTTGAGATTTAAAAAGTCAAGTGAACATTATCACAACCTAAGAGCAAGGCTTCGCCTAAAGGCAAACACATCTAACAGGATTTCTGACAAAGGAGAGAATCTGTCTCTGGGGAAGGAAAATCATTTGCCACCTGGTAACTACAATGCTCACTTTTCTCCTTGGGAAAAAAAGAATTGAACTAGCTTGAATTTTCTTGTTACATGGGATTGTAAGACTACTCAAGATCTATTCTAGTTTAAAATGTCATCTGCTTCCACCTGGGGATGAAACTGCACTCAATTTACACTAAGATATGAGGGTATCCAAGCCTATGGCCAGTGTATTAACCCTGGTGCCCCGCTCTCTGCCTCAGGCATGGTGATCCCTGGGGGAGAAACATCTCTTGGAGAGAACTCCACCATTCAGACGACTGATAACAGGAATGCTGGATCATAGAAATGAAATTGTGTTCAGAGCCTAATATCCTATTACACTAGGCTATACATATTTAATTTCTTGGGTCTTTCCTCATAAATCAATTCCTCTAGGCCTTTAATCTCGTCAATATCTTTTCTGATATTGAATTTTAAATGCCATTCTCATTGCTAGGCAGAAGGGCAATCTCTTGTTCATGATGAGATCAGGCTTCATTTATAGCTAAGAGATGGTGGGAGCATGGCCCTGTTCCCTGACCCTGCTGTTAAGATCCTCATGTCAGCCAGACCGCACAGCCGAGGTGCAGGCCTGCCTGGGTTGATCTCTGAGAGGTCAAGATAATGAACCCTGGGGTCATGCCTATCATTACTCTGGGAGCCTGGGACAGCTATGGAGAGGAGTGAGAAAGCTCAAGTAAGTGTTTCCAAGGGTCTGGCTTCTCATGGGGGTGCCTGAGGCATGAAGGACCCTGATGCACCGTGACCTGGCAAGGATTCCTGTGGACCAAGTAAGGCACAAGCTGAAGGATGCACACTGTGTGCGTACATCTGAGCAATATTTCCCAGGGCAACGGTGAAGGGAGGGCACAGGCTGTGTGTTCGCTAGGGGAAGAGAGGGCATGGAGGAACTCCAGAGAACAAGGACTTAGAGCTGAAATGTTTCCAGGTTCCCCAGGGCTGGCCTGGAATGCAGTGGGATTTCCTCTGCTGCAGCGAAAAGGAAAAAAATCCAAGAATCTTTGAGCCATGAAAAATTTCCAAGGGGAGGAGTGAGTTTTTTTAGGACCTCAGGAGGCATAGAGAGGTTGGAAAACACAGGAAGCCATCTGAGATGCAGACTTGAGGGCCTAAGTCTGCAGGAAGTGGCGGGGCACCAAGGACGGGGCCTGGGCTACCTGCCTCGCTGTAGGAGTTAAGCAGGTACAATTGTACAAAATGTAAAAACAATAATAAAACTAAAGGTGTATCCATCTATCATCACTATGCACCAGCAATTCTAAGCAAAATCATTGATAAAACTCTCCTTCCTCATAACAATCTTTTGCTGATCTAAATTCTAATTGTTGCCATTACTGTTAAGATTTAATAATATGTATGTAATCTTCAAATTAGCATATTCTGTTGCTTGCCCTTTAATAAACATTTTATGTGGCAACTGATTTGGAAAATTTCTAGCTTTATACAGTCTGCTCCAGCTCTCTCTCACACATGGACTTAGCTGCACACATTTGTTCTGATTTGAGCTTGCTTTGGATATAGTGTCTCCAGCCTCCTGTAGCACTACATATATTCTGCATTTCTATACTAGATTCAAAATAAACAATGACAGCACAGTTTTGCAAAGACGATGAACTAGAACTTGAGCTACTTCCATTCATCCCACAGGACCACTCTGAGAATTTTTATGTTTAAAATTTAAGACAATGAGACATTTTTAGTTGGCAAGTGAAAATTTTAGTTCATATGTGAAATATGTTTACGTTTCAGTATTTTTAAAATTGAAAATTTTCTTTATAGATTGCTTGCTTTAAAACTAAAAGACAAATCAAGAAAATGTTATATCAGAGACACAATACTTGCCTAAATTGTGACCTTTGCATTTGGTTTTATTAATACTTATGATTTACTGGACAATTATTTATATACAGCAATATGTTAACTATAATCAAGAATCAAAGTTCAAAGTGTTAGGTAAAGAAAACTATTGAATAGATAGATAGTTGCAATTTTTTCCTTTTATCACACTATTTTATTTTCTTACTGGCATAAATACACATGAAGTTCAAAAGAAAAAAATTTTAGTCTGCATTTCTTTCTTGGCCATTATTATTCATTCCATTTTATGATAATTAATGAAAATAATGTTGTCTAAATTTAGAGGAGGAAATATTTAAAAAAGAATCCTCTGAGTGTTAAATTTCACTAGGCGCACAATTATCAAGCAGCCAGTGCCTGAGACGGGGAGAGTCATGACCTTGGCCTGTTGGGTTAGGGGCTGGGGAGAACTGTTTCATCAGACAAGATTTTAGAGACCATTTCCTTTGCTTGAATGTGCCCCTGGGAAGGACTGGTGTGAAAGACAGATGCTTTGTGGCATTCCCACAATCCACTGGAGTTATTAATCACGATATACTATATCCCAATATGGCAACATTATTCTGAAAAGAAATATAGTCAAGGACTGGCAAAAAGGCAAAAATGAAACTGCATGCCAGCATTTCAAAGGCTAGCATGATTAGCTCCATTATCGGCTTGCTGTGCAAGCTTGAACAAGCTACTGCTCTGGTCTCCTCTTTTCCCCAAGCCTTCTATCCTTACAACTGTCACATGAGGAATTAATTATTTATCGTTTGCAAAGCAAGATATCAACGAATTTCTTGACTACAGAACACAGTAAAGGTGGATGTAAAAGTGGTTTGGAAGGCTCTAAAATCTATTTTCTCTTCTACAGATGATTTTCTTAACACTGTAATTTGCAGGGTCATCTCAGGTTCCCGTTTTTCACTTTCTTCACATGTTAAATAAATATAGGAATACTTACCAGTGGGATATTGTATGACTAAAGAACATGCATTAAGTATGTGAGGCTCCTTGAATGGCAAAAGGTGCCCATTGAGTTAAATGAAAGTGCTGTCATTATCCTCTTTGCAAAAATGGAGACACTAAGACCCACGAGGCGAAGTGACATTTAAGTCATATGAGTGGGCAGTACTGGGGATTAATATTCAGAGAGAAAGGTCAGTTGTTCATCCCCAGCCTAGCCATGCTGGGTGCCCTCCTTCAGCCCATGTTTAAAACATAGGCCAGCCAACTTGAATTAACACCATTCATGCAATTCACAAGAGAAGGTGTCAAATACCTTGCTGAAGTAGGAACACGTATCAGTGATATTCTCTCCCTTGCCTTTGCTGGCAGTTCTGCTGCAAATGATAATCCAATTTGCTTGGATTTATTTATTCTTATCACTTTTGTTTTTTGCAATTATGTGAGGTGGTCATCACCCAACCTCTGGGCATGTGTACAGTTGTTAATGTAGAAATTTAAAATATCAACATGCTTTCCAGCCAGGTTGGCCCATTTACTTCAATCAAATAAGAACTTGATTGAACAGCTGGGTCTTGCACTATGCCCTGAAGGCCAACAGAAATTTGTTCTTTCTTTACAGATTTTATAACCTAGTCATGATCAGAGATTACAGCTAGAAAAACCCCTATGGGTGACTTGTAGCCAAAGGCCTGTGGCCCTCTTTGGAGGTACCTTTTGCAAAGTGATCTGGGCCTCATTCAGTTTAACCACTGGAGAACCAAACAATAACTTGTTTTAGCATCATTAACAACAGATATTACCATCATCACTAGTCTCTTTGGTTGCGGGTTTAGGAAAGAAGCTTTTGCCTTAATGATTATGGAATAAGAATATGTGTTGGAGTCCAGAGAGCTTTTAGTTGAATCTTAATGGTGAGAGTTGCAATGATCTAGCCTGTTTTGCAGATCAGTGAAGAGAGAAAATACAGCTGAAGGTCTGATCCATCAGCCATAGATATCTGACTAAGGATGGAAAACTTTATTATGGATTTAGAAGGTCTGTATCACCTATACTACTTAACTCCTGATAACTGTAGAACTTTAGTGAAGTTAATCCAATGATTACAATATTCCCAATTTTTCTTTGTTAATACAAGTAAACATTTTTACAACTAGGAGAATCACACATTTAGAGGCAGGGTAAAGAGAGAATAGCTCTGAACTTAGCACATTTAATCTTTAGGTGGCTTTGGAACAAGATATGTAAATAAATGGGCACATTCATCAATCACTAAGGGAAGTGAGAGGGAGAGGAAGTTTGCTCCTTCCCCCAAAGTTTCCAAGTCATTTAAACACATTTAGGCTATCTGGAAGCCAACATTTTAGGAGTGTCAGAGTAACTAGAACCTTTGGAGGTCTCCAAGTTTCACCTATTCCCTAGTCCAGGATCAAGCCCTGGATAAACTGGTGAGGGCTGCATTAGACAGGAACAGTTTCCCCATAGGCTTTCAACCACCTGTAGCAACTACTGAACCTTTGAACTATCTCAGATTTGCCCTGTCTTTGAACTTCAGACTCCCTGTAAGGAAAAATAATAATAGCAGCAGCAGCAGAAAACCTCAACAAATACTGCCATTGTGAAATGTGCCACATATTCTTAATACCTGCTGCTGAAATCTAGCTGGCAAAATACAATACAGCACCACCATCTTGCATAGACTCCAAAGTGTAGAAAATTATCATCTTAAACCAATCTCCTCTGCTTCAGAAACATTAAATATAGAAAGTATTAAAGAAGTGAGCCGAGTTAGTCGGACCCTTTGCAATAAATGGTGTCAACATGGCCATGAATGATAACAGCAGAAAAGGTTTCCAAGATATGAAAATTAAGAGAAATTAGAGCCCTAGCTAAACACTTACTATCAATATCCACAAGCCTGTGATGAAGTGCTCCTCTAGCTTTAGCAACCCCCCTACTCTCAGTTGGCAATTGCATACATTTTAACATTGCATGTGATGTTTACCCGTGAAAATTTCCAATCACGAGTTTTGCTGAAGTCATGTGAAAGTCCAGCTGCTCACAGTGATGGCACAAAAAAGATGATAATTTGTGATATATGGGTACTTAAGTTTTCACTGTAGAAATAGGGGAGGGATAACACCAAGGTTAGTGTTGATGACTTTTCAAAAGGGAAGAACAGGGAGACCACATTTTTAGGGTCTGCTAGTAGACTTCATGTAGCAATGTTTTTCTGCTTCCAGGGACAATTTGAAAATGTAAATCATGATACAAAGCAAGTGACATAAATCAGTTGCATTCTAGTCCAAGTGATTATATGAGGATTGAGAGAGATTATATTGGGATTAATCTGGGAAGGTTAAAAAAATCATATTTTGTCACTGAGGTTGCTGGGGATAGCCTTTAACAGGATAAGAAAGTTCCTTTCTATTTCAAGTTGTTAAAAGCTTCATTTTTCTTTGGTTGTTTTAGTTTAAAATCATGAATGGATATTTGTTGGCCATCAAAATGATTGTATTATTCTGGTTTTGCCTGTTAATGACATATATTACATTGATAGATTTTTCAAATGTTGAACTAACCTTGCATTCCTAGAATAAATCCAATTTGGTGATTTATAAAATACCAGATTAATTTTGCTTTTCTAAAGGAATTATAAATCTTTGTTTATAACTGATCCTGGCCTATAATTTTTTGATTTTAACTTTTAACTGTCCTTGTTTTATTTCAGTATTAAGTATACTAGCCTTATGAATTAGTTAGAAAGTGTGCCTTCCTTTTGTGTTCTCTGAATGAGTTAGTTAAAGATTGGTATTCTTTTTTTTTTTTTTTTTGAGACAGGGTCTTGCTCTGTTGCCCAGGCTGGAGTGCAGTGGCTCGACTGCAGCCTTGACCTCCTAGGCTCAATGATCCTCCTGAGTAGCTGGAACTACACCCATGTGCCACCATGCCTGGCTAATTTTTTAATTTTTTGTAGAAACAGAGTTTTGCCATTTTACCGAGGCTGGTCTCAAACTCCTGGGCTCAAGGGATCTGCCTGCCTTAGCCTCCCAAAGTGCTGGGATTACAGGCATGAGCCACCACGCCCACCCTTGGTATTATTTTTCTTGAATGTTTGGTAGAACTTGCCTATAAAGCAATTTTGGGTCTGTTGCTTTGATATAAAATTTTAAGCTATTGGCCAGGCATGGTGGCTTATGCCTGTAATCCCAGCACTTTGGGAGGCCGAGGTGGGTGGATCACGAGGTCAGGAGTTTGAGACCAGTCTGGCCAATATGGTGAAACCCCGTCTCTACTAAAAAAAATACAAAAATTAGCTGGGCATGGTGGCACGCACCTGCAGTCCCAGCTGCTTGGGAGTTGAGGCAGGGGAATCACTTGAACCCAGAAGGCAGAGGCTGCAGTGAGCCGATATCACGCCACTGCATTCCAGCCTGGGCAATAGAGCGAGACTCGGTCTCAAAAAAAAAAAAAAATTTAAGCTATTAATTCAAGCTTTCAATTTCTTTCCAATTCACTTTTCATTAGTTATTTTTTCCTAGTGAAATTTGTATCACAAAAGTTAAAATATTTGTCATAAAGCTATTCCTAATATTCTTATATTTCTTTAGTCTCTGTTACATCTATAGTTATACCTAATTTTTAATACTGTTATAGGTTGTTCCCTTTTTTCTTGATACATATTGCCAAAGATTTTCCATTTTATTCGTCTTTTCAAACATTTGGCTTTGTTGATCTTCTCTATTGTATGGTTGCTTGCTATTTTAGTTATTTTTATTATTTGTATTATCCCCTCTACTTTGTGTTTATTATTTTTTGTTTGTTTATTTGAGACAGGATCTCTCTCCGTTACCCAGGCTGGAGAATACAGTGGTGCAATCATGGCTCACTACAGCTTTGACCTTCCAGGCTCAAGAGAATTATCCCACCTCAGCTTCCCAGTTATCTGGGACCACAGGCATGTGCCACTATGCCTAGCTAATTATTTTTTTATTTTTTTATTTTTTTTGTACAGATGGGGTCTCAGTATGTTGACCAGGCTGGTCTCAAACTCCTGGGCTCAAGCATATCCTCCCGCCTTGGCCTCCGAAAGTGTTGAAATTACAAGTGTTAGCAACTGTACCTGGCCTATTGTTTTTTTTCAATAGAAATTGGATGCTTACCTCACTGTTACTAGTTTTCCTTTTTCCTAAAACAAAGTTTTAAATTTTTCCTCTAAGTTCCGCTTTAGCTGCATCCCACGAGTTTTGATATGTTTTAATTATCAATTGCTTCTAAGTATTTTTAAGTTAATTCTGATTTCTTTTTGAAGCTGTAAAAATGATGTATGTTTTAAACTTTCCAGATACATGAAATTTATTTTAGTTATCATTTTCAGCACTGATTTCTAACAATTTAGTGTGGTCATAAAATACAATACCACTCTTTTGACATTTGTTGAGATTTGCTTTAAGGCCTAGTATGGGATTAATTTTTGTAAATGTTCCCAGTATATTTGAAAAGTATGGTTTTCTTTATATGTCCTACATATTGAGCTTATAGTAGCGTATATTTACAATGTTATGGACTTCACAGTTAGGCCTTTACAAAAACTTCCTGAAAGTGAAGTTAAGTGGCACTGAAGATAAGAAATACAAACCATTAGGAAAGAAATATAAACACCAGAGAGAAGAGGACAAGGTGCACAGAGAATGAGAGAACAAAATCATGGTGTACCACCCTATGTTTAAATGACTGAAAAATGTGTAACACACTGGCTCAGCAAATGACTCAGTACAAAATGTAAATCATGGGTGGAAATATACATATCTTAATACCATGAATAAGAATTCCAAAGCTGGCCAGTGAAACCCACTCTGACTGAATCCCTGAGTGATACCTGGTTTAAAATAAATTAAGATGGTAATGGTGGTGGAGGGCATAAAAAATAGAATGCAGTTGTCTGGTGGGTCAGCAGGATGAATTAAGAGAACAAAAGGAAGAAGAAAATAAGATAATTTTTTTTTTTTATCTCGAAAAGTCACTGTGTTGGTCTTTCATTTATAAGCACTACTTATTATACTCTTCCTTGGAAACTTACTGCCAAAATTCAAATATACTTTCTTCTTTATTTTCTTCCCCAGTAAATGAGGCTGTTATGGCTATTTGTTAAAGGTGTGTGTGTGTGTCTGTGTGTGTGTGAAAGAGAGAGAGGGGAGATAGGAATAGAGACAGAGACACCGAGAAGAAAAAGAAAGTGCAAAAACTGGAAACTGGAGAGGTAATGAGAGGCAATTATAAAAGAGGAGATAGAAATATGCAGAGAAGGAGAGTCAGAGACAGAGACACAGAGAGAAGAAACAGAAAGTACAAAAACCAGACAGTAATTACCAGATGGAAGAAGCTGCATATAGATAAGAACTTGACCATGCAGGGTGTATTCACCGATCAATTGAGTGAGATGGGTGGTCTGTAAAGTGAGGACCAGATTGGGCACTAATTTGTTTACGTTTCCCTTGATGACTATTCAGGGTGCTTTGTTAAACAGAGGAGAAAACATAGTCTTTAACTAACCATCTAACATCTTGGAACTGAATTCCCAATTCCACACTTTGGTTACAATTCCAGACACTTTAACTGACTAAGTTTGGCTGTTCTATTGGCCAGTATTTAGAAATAATTAACACTCTATGTTTATATGTATATGGAGAAAAAGACTGAAAGGCTATATGTAAATGTTAGCAATAGTTATATCTAGGTAGTGACACTATGAATGATTTTTATTTCCTTTTCTATGGTTCTTTTATGTTTCCAAGTTTTGTGCATTGAGCATAAATTCTTTTGTAAAATGAAAAAATAAAAATTTAAACAACAAACTGAGACTCCCACCTATATTTCTCTTTCTCTGTGCTTTCTCTTAGTCATATAAAAAGGATTTTTTTTTGCCGAGGCAGGCAGATCACCTGAGGTGAGGAGTTCAAGACCAGCCTGGCCAACATGGTGAAACCCTGTCTCTACTAAAAATACAAAAATTAGCTAGGCATGGTGGCAGGCACCTGTAATCCCAGCACTTGGGAGGCGGAGGCAGGAGAATAGACTAGCTTGAACCTGGTAGGCGGAGGTTGCACTGAGCCGAGATTGCACCACTGCACTCCAGCCTGGGTGACAAGAGTGAGACTCTGTCTCAAAAAAAAAAAAAAGAAAAAAAAAAAAAGAGGAATTGCCCCCCCTCTAATTCTTCTTCTTTCTTCTTTGTTCCAATGCTGTATTTCTTTGCCCCACCATCAAATTTCTCCCTGCATTTTCTTCACTGCTTTCATTTCTGATGAGAAGGGAATTGGCTGGTCTTCCTAATCCTCATGCTGCCTCTCCTAGCCAGCTGCATAGAGGAAAGCCCTGGAGCATGAAGACCCCCCAACTGCGGCCGGAGTTGAAATGGGTAATTACATCAGTTTGGCTGGGAGCAGAACACCTGCTATATACAGACAGCCATGTTGCTGGCAGGGTTCAGGGCTTCAGTGTGAATGAGTCGGCTTCTTGGCATTGGTAGACTAGAAAGAAATGAAGTCAAAGCCAGACCACAAGGAATCATTTTAGTGTCCGTAGCTGGAGGGAGAAAGATGACAATGGTCAGCGTGGAAGGCCAGTATCTGTCTGCAGCAAAAGTCCGCTTTGATGTATTACATTTAAGAAAAGATCCATTTCACTATAAATCTGGTACTCATCATATGATATAGACTGTAAGTCAGGAGGCAGTTTCCAAAAGAGGTAGTGAAAGGGAAGGTCATTCAAAGGTCATCCAAAGACTGCCAGGAACACAGTGTTGGGAAAAGCAGAGTTCCTTTATCCTGGGAATGGAAGTCTACTGGAGAGTCAGGATTTCCCATTGCAGACATCAGGGAAAGCAGCAAAAGGCAGAAGCCAAATGATTTTAATAATAGTCTGCAGGGCAATGCCATTATTTTTGCCCCTGGCTCCTACATTGATTCGTCTGCTAGCCTCATTATTTTGAGAAGGAATGATTACTAATGAGGATGCATTTGATGATCAAATTAATTAATGGCAGAGCAGGATAACTAATAATGAGATGAAGCCTCTCATAGTTAAATTTTATTAGGGCTTCTCTTCCCCTTCCCAGAAGTGAAGAGATTTATTTTCATGATTCAAATTTAATAAAAGCTGCATGTATGTTACTTTCCTTTCCTTTCACAGGCTCTTGCTCTGCTAATGCAAAGACCAACTTAGGGGCTATGACACAGAGTCAGAAAACAGGCAATGGGTTTTTGCCAGTAATATTTTAGCAATCTCCAAGCATATGAAGGATGGAACTTCTTGTCTTCTGCTGTCTTGATGACTGCAGTTCCGAAGCACTGCTTTCAGGGTACACTCTGGAAAGCCACGGTGTGGGGTTATAGAGGGAACACAGGGACTGGGGTCAGACAGGCCTAGGCTGCAGTTCTGACTCTACGTGGTGTACCTGTGCCCTGGGTCATTCACCTGACACCTCTAGGTCTCAGTTTCCTACTTGACACACTGGGATAGTCACATACCCCTGAGTTGTTGTAAGGACCGCAGCCTTCCTGTTGTAACGGGCATTGCAGTAAACAGCACAGGCCACCCTGTGTCAGGAAATTATGACCTAGACTTGTCCCGACTAACTCTGTGAGCCTGAGTCTTCTTTTAAGCCTCAACATCTTTTCATATTTTCACCTGGAATATGGCAATGACAGTTCACATTTGTGAATATCTTTTCAAAATGTCCTCACATACATGATCACATGTGATGTATGATTTTATCGTAGCAAGCCCTTACTGAGGTTGGAGGCATCTGGTCTCCAGGAGAAGAACTGGAGGTCCAGACATCCTGACTTTCCCAAAGAAGTACAGAAAACAGTGAAGCTGGAGTCACATTTTCCTTCTACTAGTTCAGTGTTTTCATTTCATTATTCATGCCCTTAGGTGGCATGAGTACGGCTTATCTTCTTCCTCATCTTATGACCTCTGGTCAGTGAAGACAGCAAGATACTCAGTGGCCCATCCTCACTCAAAACTGCTAAAAAACATATAAGAAGGCTTTCTCTCATCTTCATTTTTAGTCTTTGTATCTTGTCCAGAATCAAAAGGGAAAGTGCTCTGAAAATTCCAAAACCTCTTAACAGGTGTCATGTGTGATCATTTCAAACAGGTAGGGCTTTGTAATATAAAGCCCTGGGCCAAGAATTGGAGAACTGGTTTCTATTTCTGGTTCCAAATGGAGCCAACCGTTCCTTCAAGAGTCTCACACTGAAGTGAGATACTTACCTTCTTGGGATGTACCAGAGTGTAATCTGCAAATGTCAGAAAATGCACACACTGCCAGCAGGAACCATACAAATGACCTTGAACAGCCTAAGGAAAGGTGCCAAGGAATTATGAGGATTATCACCTTGTGGCCTGTTGTTATAATGCACCATCCCAATATTCTTGGCCGAGGAATGGATAAAAAATGAAATTACAAACCCTGGAGTAGTTAAAGGAAGACCATGGTCGACCCCAAATTTGGCAACTCTTGTGAACCTTGATGTTTAAGTCACTAAACCTTTTTAAAGCTGTGTAATCTGAGAGATGTACATGTTTTATGATTTTTCTGATTCTAGTAAAATGTCAGTGACTTTTAATATGAACGTGGGAAATGTCTTTCCCACGTTCATATTCTATTCTATCCTATTCAAAAAGAAAGAAACTTAATCTGGGTTGTCGAAGAATCAGATAAACATGGGGTATGTCTTTGCAGCCACAGCTTGTAAAGACTCCAGGTTTTTATATGTGTATGAGTGTCTATTTATACATACACATATTTATTTTTTGAGCTTTTTAAAGCTGAATATTTGACTACTTGTACATGAGAGTCTAAGAGAAAGCTCCTTTCTCTACACTGTAATAAGATTTTCTTGCCTTGTCCAGTGATACTGAATTATTTTCTGCACTAATGTATAATCTGTCATATATTAAAGATATTAGGATATCATTCTTCCTGAATGAGCCAATAACCAGATCATTGTGTATGGGCTATTCCTTCCTTCTAATTGAACATTTTTGAGGCTCATGAACTCTACTTAGAAGGTAGATCCTCCTGATACATTGCAACTTAATTTCCAAACTTTCTATCTTTAGTTTTTTTTACATTCTACATCAAAGTATTTAAATCTTTCACAATGGCTCTTAAAATTAGTAAAGTTTCAGGATACAATAACTGTGTACAAAAATCAGTAGCACTTCTATTCACCGACAACATCCAGGCTGAGAGTGAAATCAAGAATGCAACCCCACTTACAGTAGCCACGAAGAAGATAAAATGCCTAGGAATACAGCTAACCAAGGAGGCGAAAGATCTCTAAAAGAACTACGAAACACTGCTAAAAGAAATCAGAGACAACACAAATAAATGGAAAAACATTTCATGCTTATGGTTTGGAAGAATCAATATCATAACAATGTTCATACTGCCAAAGGAATTTACAGATTCACCACTATTCCTATCAAATTACTAATGTCATTCTTTACAGAATTCAGAAAAACTATTATAAAATTCAAATGGACCCAAAAAGAGCCCAAACAACCAAAGCAACTCTAAGCCAAAAGAACAAAGCCAGAAGCATCAAACTACCTGACTTCAAACTATATACTAAAAAGCCACAGCAACCAAAACAGCATGGTACTGGTACAAAAACAGACACCTAGACCAATGGAATAGAACAGAAAACTGAGAAACAAAGATACACACTTAACAACCACCTAATATTTGACAAGGCTGACAAAAACAAGCAATGGGGAAAGGACTCTCTCTTCAATAAATGGTTATAGGATAACTGACTAGCCTTAGACAGAAGATTGAAGCTGGACTCCTAACCTTTCACTGTCTACAAAAATTAACTCAAAACAGGTCAAAGATTTAAATGCAAGACCTCAAACTATAAAAATCCTAGAAGCCAATCTGGAAATTCTCTTCTCGACTTTGGCATTGGCAAAGATTTTTTGGCTAAGTCCCCAAAAGCAATTGTAACAAAACCAAAAATAGACAAGTGGGACCTAATTAAACTAAAGAGCTTCTGCAAAGAAAAAGAAACTATCAACAGAGTAAACAGACAACCTACACAGAGTGGGAGAAGATATTCACAAACTATGCAGCTGACAAAGGCCTAATACCCAGAATCTCTAGGGAACTTAAATCAACAAGCAAAAGCCAAATAGCCCCATTAAAAAATGGACAAGGCACATGAACAGATACTTCTCAAAAGAAGACACACAAATGGTCAACAAACATATGAAAAAATGCTCAGCATTACTAACCATCAGAGAAATACAAAGCAAAACCACAATGAGATACCATCTCACACCAGTCAGAGTGGCTATCATTAAAAAAGTCAAAGGCAACAGATGCTGGTGAGGATATGGAGAAAAGAGAACGCTTATACACTGTTGGTAGGAATATAAATTAGTAAAGCCACTGTGGAAAGCAGTCTGGAGATTTCTCAAAGAACTTAAAACAGAGCTACCATTCGACCCAGCAATGCCATTACTGGGTGTATACGTAAAGGAAAAGAAATCATTCTACCAAAAAGACACATGCACTCACATGTTCATTGCTATGCTATTCACAATAGGAAAGACACAGAAGCAACCTAGGTCCCCATAAATGATAAATTTGATAAGGAAGATGGGGCGCATATATACATATATATACACATATATATACATATATACACATATATACATATATACATATATACATATATACATATATACACATATATATATACGTATATATACACATATATATATATACATATATATATACACACACACACGGAATACAACTACAACGATAAAAAAGAATGAAATCATGTCCTTTGCAGTAACAGGGATGTAGCTGGAGGCCTTAATCCTAAGCAAGTTAACATAGTAACAGGAAACCAAATACTGCATCTTCTCAATTATAAGTGGGAGCTAAACACTGAGTACACATGGACATAAATATGGGAGTGACAGACACTGTGGACTACTACAGGGGAGAGAGGAAGAAGGGCATTAGTTAAAAAACTACCTGTTGGATACTATGCTCACTACCCGGGTGATGGGATCTGTACGCTAAACCTCAGCAATATTCCCATGTAACAAATCTGCACATGTACCCCCTGTATCTAAAATAGAAGTTGAGGCTGGGTGCAGCAGCTCACACCTGTAATTCCAGCACTTTGAGAGGCTGAGACGGGCAGATCACTTGAGATCAGGAGTTCAAGACCAGCCTGGCCAACATGGTGAAACCCCGTCTCTACTAAAAATACGAAAATTAACCAGGCGCAGTGACACACGCCTGTAGTCCCAGCTACTCAGGAGGCTGAGACAGGAGAATCACCTGAACCTGGGAGGTGGAGGTTGCAGTGAGCCGAGATCACGCCACTGTACCCCAGCCTGGGCAACAGAGTGAGACTCCATCTCAAAAAAATAAAATAAATAAAAGTTGAAAAAAATTTTTAGAAGCTCTTAAAATACAATTTATCACTACAAAATGTTGAATTTTTCTTTTAAAGGGATTTCTCTTTTTCCATTTTTCTTGTCCTTCTATGCTTGTGCATCTTCCTTTGAAAGCGGTTTTTAACTGGAGAGGAAGAACTGTTCTTCTGCATCCCTCACTACTTCTATACATCCTTCCCAACCCTGTGTCTGGAACGGACTCTACTGTTCTGTGTCCTGCACATGCATGGGGGCTTAGGCGTGCCCTGCTCTGGACCATTAGTCCTGCCACCTTCTCTTCTAGGACAGGGAAACAGAAGTAGTGTGGAGAGCAAGTTCACTATTTATCTATCTTTCTTTGTTCCATATTTTAGCCTCTTCATGTCACCTTTTCCTATTTGTCTTCCTTTCTCGCTTTCAGAAACTATTTTACTTTGTGCATCTGCCTCTTCTTGCTGATTCAGCTATCTTCACTCCAAAGTGTGCCACCTTAAGTTCCCTCGTCCTTCCTCCTAGACATTCATGAACCTGCTTGCTGTTCCTCCTTTCTCTATATGTTTCCGGGCAGCCAGAACAATTTGCAATACTCCCCACGCTTCCCACTGCACCACTCCCCACCGCCCCGCCCCGCCCCAGCCACATGGTAACCAAGAATTCACTCAAAGACTGGGTTAAAGTTAACGGTAAAGGCCCCCAAAACAGGCTCCTGTTCAAGATGTCAGAGGCAATGTATGTGTTTGTATTTTCTTCCTCCAGAGACTCAATTAAAATGTCTGTCAATGAATAAACTTACAAAAACAAGGAGAAAGGAAAGTGAGTTCCAGGAGTTCCTAGTGTATGACAGGTTCTGGCATTCAAGGGATCCCCACATCTCCTTAAAATGAAGCCTGCCTGTCAAAGAGCTCTTGGCTGGCCACTGCCCAGGAGAAAGACTCGGCCATGCAACAGATCCAGACACAGCAATGAGCAAAGCCACAGAGCTTCACAGAAAAGCAAACCAAGCCCTCCACACCTAAATATACCCAGACTACCAGCCATCACCTTGCTCATGAAGAAACCTGTATATAAAAGAGAGAGACTGAAACACAATAGCTAAACAACTCATCCTGGAGTAAAGAGAGATGATTCAGGAACCACAAAGATCTTAAAAATCCTACTTAGTATTCTTAAAAAGATTTGAGAAGATACTGCACCCATAAAATACAAATAAGATTGCACGAAAAGATAATGATTAGAGGACAAAACAACCTCTTGAAAATAAAATAATATGATTATCAAGCAGAAACTTCAATTGGAAGGATCAAAGATAAAGTTAAAATGGAAGATACTAGGAAAAAGATGATGGGCATGGAGCACCCACCTATTAGGTCCATTATCTGACTGTTGGGTATTTCAGATAGAAATTAAAAACAGAAGACAAAAGTGAAGAATGATCAGGAAAAAGGAAAGCCTCCTGTCACAAACTCTGGTGACACTCTGTGCTCCTGCCTGCAGCCCTGCATTTGCTCAGTTCTCTGGAGCACTACCTTCTGAAGTTGGCTGGGAGCATCTGGTCTGCTGCACTTTTGAGGATTTCCACAATTTTTAAGGGACAAGGTTTTAAGAAAAAAAATCCTATAAAATATTAGTGAATATGCTCATTTTATCTCTTTCCCTAAAGTTTTCTAATCATTAAAAGCACCAATAATGCTACCACAGCCTCCTTACCACCATAGCCACCAACACAGCCATAGCCACCCTTGCCACTATGGCCCCCTTCACCACCATCCTTATCATCCTCACCATAGCTACCTTCATCACCACAGCCAACATTACCATCACAGTCACCATTTCTACCCCAGTCACCATCTTCATCACAGCCACCTTTAACACCACAGCCACCTTTAACACCATCCTCACCATGGCCATCACTACAACCACAGCCACTAGGCCCCAACATGGCCACCTTCTCCACCAAAGTCACCATCCTTGCCACAGCTGCCTCCATCACCACAACCAACATTAGCATCAGAGTCACCACCCCCACCACAGCCACCTTCACCACCACAGCCACCAACACAACCACAGCCACCATCCTCACCATAGTTGCCTTCATTACCACAGCCACTAGAGCCATTTTCACTACCATAGCCACCATTCTCACCACAGCCAGCAACACAACTGAGGTTACCATCCCCCTCACAGATGCTTCATCACCACAGTTGACATTACCATCAGTCACCATCCTCTCACTACAGTCACCGTCACTACCACAGTCACCACAGCTACCTTTACCACCATAGCTAACAAGGCCACCACAGCCAGCACCCCCACCACGGCCATCTTCACCACCATAGTTACCTTCACAAGCACAGTTACCTTCTCCACCACAGCTACCTTCATCACCACCCCCACTATAGTCACCAAAACAACCACAGCTACCATCCTCACCACAATCACCCTCACCTCCAGAGCCAATATCACTACTGCAGTCACCTTTACCACCATGGCAACCATCACCTCCACAGTCCCTTCATCTCCAGAGCCACCATCACCACCACCCCTAACATTATTATGATCTTGATTTTGACATACAACATCAGACTTAATTACATGTGAGTTTTGGGGAGGAATTGAGTGCAAGCTTTTTCTCTTAAAAAAAACGTCCTTACTAAGCAACTAAATAGTTTAAACAAGATTGCAGAAGACATGCTGAACTTACCCAAGGGGTCAGATGTAATCACTATGTTTAATTTCAAAAATACTTTCATTTATTCCTTAGTAGATATTCCAAAGTCTGACTCTTACCCAACATCTGACAAAACTAACTGGGGTTACTTTGCATTTTAGGAAAGTAGTAATGTTATATTTCTTCATCTTCCACAAAATTAGTCTAAGTGGGTGAGATTTTAACAATGTACACACAGAAAATCACACATATGTTCTACTTTTAGTATAAAGAAAAAAATGCTTGTCACTTAATTTCTAAAATGCTTTTGATCATAATCAACCTACTTTTCCCATTTTTTTTTTCCTGATCTTCCCTTGCTGAAAGTTGTCAAGACAGTGGACCAGGCCTGCACCTTACTAATGTCAAGCTAAGAGTGTGAGAGAGCCACTGCTCCACACGGGCCACTGGCTTGCTGGCCTAAGACAGCTGGTCTTCAGACTAGATTTAACACTGTTCAAAGGCATCAGCTTAAATTATTTAGGAAGGAGCGTTTTGACATAATCATCATTAGTCATACGCACTTTTATGATCAGCAGTTTTTAATGGTATCCTGCTGTTATCCAAATATTTATTAGTCCTGTCAATATGATTTACACAAGGCTTCAAAAAGAATTCTGATTTTTAAGCAGATTATTCAAAAATTATGACATGTTGACCTATCCTCATGAATGAAAATAAAAATACTGCAAATTTATGTGTAAATAAAACCATAATGAGATATCACTATAAATTTACTACAGTGGTGAAAAAAGACAAACTGACCATGCCAGTGCTGCCTGATGAGGATGCAGAACCGGAGTTTGCAGACAGTCCTGAGGGAATGCATGATGGTACAGATGCTTGGGAAAAGAGTTTGGCAGTTTCTCTGAAAGTAAAACACACTTGCCATATGACCCAACAATCATATTCCTAGGATTTACTCAAGTAAAATGAAAAATTATGTCTACACAAAAAGCCTGTAAGTGAATGTTTATAGCAGATTTATTCCTATTTGTCCCAAACTGGAAACTATCCATCCACGAACTATTGACTAGACAGACAAACCACAGCTCTTTCTTACGGTGGAATACTACTCAGCATCAGAAGGAATGAATGCCTGATACATACAGCAACATGGATCAGTCTTAGATTCATTATGCTAAAGAAAGAAGCCCGACTCAACAGGTTGCATACTATTCAATTCCCCTTATATGATATACTGGAAAAAGAAAAACTACAAGGGTAGAAAACAGAGCAGTGGTTGCTGGGAGTGGGGCTGACTCAAAAGGGGCAAAAGGGAGTGAGTGCTGGAACTCATTTATATATTGATTGTGGTAGTGGTGGTTATGTGACTGTATGCATTTGTCAAACTTCATAGAACGTATGTCTGAAAAGAATATATTTCATTGTATGTAAATTTTACCTCAATAAACCTAACAAAAGAATTTAGTGTGGTAACCTGAAGAAAAATTAGAGTTTAAAATATGTATAGTCTTTACTTGTACACCTAAAGGTACAAATGAAAGTCAAAAGCCTCACTATCCCTGTGGCATAGACAGGTTAACTTCACTGCCAGTTTAGCCTTTACCTAAAGGCTACCGTGTTACCATGGATACAAGCTCTTATTCTTTTTTGTATGAAACCTTTCATATTATTAAATTGTGACTCACATGGTGCAGGGGTAAACTTGGAAACATCCAGACAAAGTCACCCAAGAGTTTTTCCGTGTTAGGAACCCTGCCCATAGTGTTTTCTTCATGAACACATGCAAAACTGTGTGACGTCAGTGAACATATCCTTAAGGGGTTAAAGAAAGAAAGGTTAGAAGCTTTTTGGCTAAATTGAAGGCGATTCCAAAAGCTGTCTGCTAGTCCTAAGGTCATTAAGGCTCTTTCTTTTTTTGTTGTTTGTCACAGAAATAATTTCCCAAACATAGAATGTGGAAATTCTATGGTGACATATGGGAGGCTGACCCCTCCTCTCTCTGTCATCTTTCATGTGAAACCATGATTTTCTGATTTATAAAGTGGATAAAGTGGAGATTGAAGGTAGGTTTTAAAGTCAGGCTAATTCTTTGTGGTGGGATTCAAATTAGCAAATTGTGGTAATTTATTCATACAAGGTAGGTCATGATAGAAACAAGACTTTAAAAAGCACCTATATTTTAAAACTCTGTTAAAGATGTTCTGCCGCAGAGATAGCCATACATCTGCCTAACAACCAGTAAACATTAACATCACAGCAGCCACCGGGGACCCAGTGCTTTCTGTAGGTTAAGGAGGCACCGCACACACCTCTCAGGCCTTGGCTCTCCCGCTCCCTGTCTTGCCCTTCATGATCCAGTATCCCACACAGCCCAGAGCTCCCACAGGCACCATGCTAGGCTTGCCTCCAGGTCTTTGTCTATTCATTCCCTCATTTGACACAGATATTTTGACTGTCTACTATGTGTCTGTTATGGATTGAATTGTGCCCTGCCCCCCAGCCCCAAATCCAAATGTTGAAGTCCTAGCCCCTATTACCACAGAATCTGACCTTATCTGTAAATAAGTCTTTGCAGATATAAGTAATTAAGATGAGGTCATCCTGGAGCAGAGTGGGCCCCTAATCCTATATGAACAGTGTATTTATAAAAAGCAGAAATTTGGACACACACACACAGAGAATGACGAGGGATGATGAAGGCAGAGAGCAGGGTGATGTGTCCACAAGTCAAGGAAGGCCAAAGATTGCCAGCCAAGCTCCAGAAACTGGGAGAGAGGCAGGAGTCAGGCTCTTCCTCACAGCCTCAGAAGGAACCAACCCTGCTTTTGGACCCTAGATCTTGGATTTGTAGCCTTCAGAACTGTGAGACAATACATTTCTGTCTCAACTACATTTTTAGCTATATAAAGTACATTTCCTACTGACAAGGAGATTCTGAAAAGATATGAGAAGCTCCATTAACTGAATCCCTTGTTCAGGAGGATGGCTCAGGTGGTGATTTGGAACACTGCTCCTTTGTGGACCAGGCACGTGGCTCCTCAGTGCTTCTGCAACCCTGACTGAGCAGCTCACCCTTGCCTCCTCTGACTTCTTTTAGGTTTGAATTTGCAATAACCTAAAAGACTTTATATACTTTTAAAGCAACTGGGATAATCTTTTCTAGAGGGAGAAAGGGAGAGTTGTGTAAAGTGTGACGTAGTGGCTTTTGGGCTAGGTCTGGCATCATGGTCTTTGGGGAAATTGACGGCCTCTCATCTTGGCGAGGGCGCTGACAAACACCCAATGTTGGGGCATATGGACAACCCCAGAAGTCTCACACAGCAGCTGTTACATCGATTTTCAAGTACAGAGACCTAAGCAATAACTGTAATGACGTTTTCCTGGCTGGCTCTGACCTCTGAATCTCACTGATTAGTCTAACACACACTGTGAACATCAACCAGTTAGGACTCTAAGCCAAGACTCAAAAATTGCTTTAAAATGGCAGGAGATGTTTAAGACATAATTTGTATGAGTTGGTTATTAACTTGCTCACTTCCCAATCCGTGATTCTTTTTTATACTCTCCCTCTCAATTATTTTTCCCTGTTAGGTTGATGTTTCTGTAGTAGTTACCTCTAATAATTAAGATACTTCTGTAGGCAATCCATGCTCTGGATGTTACAGAGCAGTCAATATGGATGGGGGAATTAAAAAAAATTGACTCTATATATTTTAACTTTCCATCATTCTACTTATATTTCCCTGGTTTAAATAAAAACAATCTTTTTTTTTTCAGAAAATATTGACTAGATTTGTATATTCAGAGGGGTAATTTAAAAATACCCATGATGATAATTTATGTTCTATTATTCTAAGGTAACTCAAAGGCCCAAACACCTTAAGAATATCAGGTACCAATTGACGTTTTCAGATACAAATCTGACTGTGAATCTTTGACTCTATTCCCTCACTGCCAACAGTCAGATTTTCCCCTCCCGTCAACATTTTATTTCCCACAGTACCTGTTCCTTTTCCCTACTCCAAAGCCCTCAAATTTCATTTCCTTTCTAACAATTGCCATAAATACACATCTTTAAATTCAGTATGCCAGGATGAAGTCTGGCACTCTTCAACAAAAACACAGCTATTGCCCTGTTTCTAAAGTTATCTATCCCCCAAAACTCTGATGCTTCATGTATTCCATCAACAAACATTTCTTAAACACGTAATGTGCTCAAAGAACCTGACTAGATCCTAAGTGTAATACAGAAAAAGTGGAAACAATATAATTTACATTGACACTAATCTTGAAGACAGACAAACTGCTTTTGTAAAATCAGTTGTCCTGCTTTGAAGTTAAAAGTTCTAAGATTACAAAACGCTTGTATCATGCAGGGATCTGCTAGGTATTTGCCATGGGGCTATATTTCACATGCAGCCTTTCAATCTCCTAAATCCAAATCATTTTCCTTTATTTCCTACCTCCAGGGTGATTTCTTCAACATATTTTATTGGCTTGGCTTTTCTCCAGATTCTACCCTTCACAAATAGTCATTAGCACTTTTCTGTCCTAGGAACTTGGCTTTTTGGTTGTCATTTCTTCTCCTTCACCCTTTCCAGCACACAGCTGCCTTTCCATTTTCATTTAATACACATATCCCTTTCTCTCAAAAAAAAAAAAAACATCTGGGCCGGGTACCTGCTGCATGCCTTGCATGGTTTGCTGCAGGAACTGCAGTTGCTGGTCCTTGGTGAGGTTTTCTTCTGTTCGGAAAAGCTGTTCTTTTTCTTGTTTCAGCAGCTCCACCTCATTCCTGTAGGCATCCAGCTGCCAGCGGAGACTGTCATTCTCCTCTTTCAGAGCGTAGGCCTGGGCAGCCAGGGCTGAAGGACAAACAGAACGAGTTCAGGTGAGCTACCACCTTCTTGCTTAGCTTGAGGAGGACTTCTGAGGGAAAGGGAGTCTGTCACCCAAGTTCTTAATGTTTGTACCAGCTCAGAAATAAAAGCAAAATGCCATACCCTGGGGCTCTATTTTGTAGTTGGTATGCATCACTTCTCTCGGGAACTTTTATCTATTCTGTTTGTTCTGTCTTACATATGAATGTTTCTTATGGGCGTGGGATTAACTCCTCCCAAATTCTTGTCCCCTGACCTCTCCCTCAATGCTAGACACCCTCACAGACATTGGTATGTGGTGCTAGGTGGTGACAACATTCAGAATTCCAGGCAACAATCATATCTACTAAATATCGTCTTCCCCCTTTCTACGGGATTGCTTAGCTCCTTGGAGGGCTGCTTTCTTTCAAATAATCAGCAGTTCTACAGGTTGAGACATGCAGCAGCAACCCAGGGGAGAGAGGAATTTATATGCACACCATTCCTTCCTGCTCTACTGCTGGGACAAATTGCACAGATTGTTTTCCTCCAACTCCTATCAGAATGGGAAGCTAGTTCCATCTGTTTCACCAACAGATTAAAACTCTTTTCCTCTACAAGGCTGAGTGGTTACTCTAATACCTCTCCCTGAAACCCCAAATTCTCCACATTTAGATTCAGACTTCATTCATATGTCTATCTTATTAAGAAACCAAGACAGTTAACTCAGGGTCTCACACATCTCAAGGCTTCAGAAATAGCTGAAACTGAAAAAGAAAACAAATGGTACCAAACAAAGATTGAGGGTAGGGAAACTCCTTTCCCTAGTTTCTACCTTATTGCTTAGGGGTCTCTCCGAAAATCAACATAGCCTGCTGAGCACTCATAAAGTACTGGATCAAGAGCTTTGTATGAACTCACTCACTTCATACCCCCATCAAGCCTGTGATGCCGGTGCTGGTCTTATCCCCATCTTTACAGATGAGAAAAATGTGGTACAGAGAAGTTATGTAACTCATCCAATCCCACAAAGTAAGTAGCAGAAAGCCTTCACACCCAGGCTGCAGGCTCCAGAGTCTCTGCTCTCGATTACCATCGGTCCATGTGTTTAGTTCTTACCAGGCTGTTCAAAACCAGTCTCACATTCCCCCACCAACTCTCCCACCAGTCTCCCTTTAATCTTCCCCCTCACAGAAAAGCCATTCCCCACTTGTGTAAGCAAGAGAAAAGTGAAAGAAAATTTGAAATGCTTGTTACCAGAAACTTCAAACATGTAACTTCCAGTAGATAAGGGCACGGCGTGGAGCCCACTGCACACCAGGTTGTCAGTGCATGCGCGTTTCCAGCCCCCGTTCCCCATGTCAGAGGACCAAATCAAGGTTGCCTCCTGAGTGTTTTACCTGCACATTACAGTTCCATGGTGATAAAGCTTTACTGAGGTGCTCTGAGACCATAGTGAATTCTCTCCTCAAATATCAAACGTCAAATTACGTTAAAAATAGTTCTACAGTTGAGTGTTTTACAGTACTCCATCTTGCAAAATGATAATCTCTGTGTAGTACACACTGAACTACTAATCAAACAGAACATGCAATTACCCAGAAATTTCCCTACCTCAAGCCAGTAGGGATCAATTACTTAACATGTATTTACTTCATATTTACCTGTGCTCAGGTCTGTGTGGGCATCTCAGACCACAAAAAGAGGAGATAGAATACATCTCTTCTCTCAAAGAGCTTAATCTAGTAGAAACTGACACATTTAAAAAGAAACTATTGCTTTCAAAGGACGAAAGGATAGTGTGATGTCTGGAATACAGCAGGCACTCAATAAATTTTGGTTGACTGAATAAATGAATAAATAAATGAGTAGAGATGCATGACAAAAAAAATGCATCCTATAGGAGTTCAGAGAAGGGAAATAAAAATTCAGACTGAAGGAATAAAAGAGGGTTTTGGAAGATGAAAACCCCAAGAATTTGGGAAGGATGTCTCTCAGTCAGGAGCCAGAGCATAAGCAAAAGCCCAGAGATGAAAATCAAAGGTAGAACACTTGGGGCAAGAAGGAGAGAAACTTGACCAAAAGCCAAGTGTTTGTCTGGAAGCAGTGAGAGAAAGGGGATCCACGTCAGGTGATGTGAGAAGATGGGGAAGGTTAGGTTCAATGGAGCGGCCAGTTGAGAACCACTGACAGTGCTTGGGGGTAGTGGAAGGACATGATGAAATTGGGATTTAGGAACATTAGTTTGGCAATGGTGCATGGAATGAACTGGAGGCTGAAGAGAATGAATAAAGGAGATTTTATTTGGTGTATGTGTGTGCAAAACCAAGGAGCAGCCACTTTTACAGTTTTCAGAGACTCATAAAATCAGAAATTATCCAGCACGTATGCCGCAGCATGAGCCAATGCTTTTTAACATTGTGCAGCCCAGCTTAGGATCTTGTCCACACCCTGAGATACCACCTGCTGACAGCTCCGTTTACCAAGCCATAAGGAAATGGTTATGAGGAATCATTTGTGAGAGGGATGTTGTAATAGGGCAAAATCACAGAAAATGCAAATGATGAAGAAAGTGTTGGCACTACATAGGCACATTACTACATTTAGTAGCATTCAAAGACACTTAAGTCATTTCCTTAGGAAGCTCTATTTGGCCCTTTTTCAATTCAGAGTGGCATTTTTATTATCATAACTGATAGCAGGTGTTTGTGAAGAAATCGATTAGTATGCAGGGATGGAAATTACATTTTCCAAATGAATTACATAGTCTGCAAGATATGCTGAAATCTGTATAGCAAAATGCAAGCAGCTATAAAGCATGTGCCAGCAGCATTATTTAAATAAATTATCTGAACATAAATACATATAGGAAAGTGTACCATCCATTATTTTAGGGGATCTCTTACAAACCTATGGAATGGTACTGCTGAGAGTTCTTATTCTTGGCTAAGCCAAGTGACTACAGTGCCTGCCAAGCAGGATATAATATTGTTTGCATTCCCGGAATAGGAATGTGATATCATCATATTAAAAAAACCCACAACAGCTGTAATTCCCCCCACCAAAAAAAAAAAAAAATCAATACCATAGCAAATTCCACCAACATTTTTATAATTGGGGCACATAACTGATTTACATTCCTGATTAAATGATTTCAAGCTTGATTTTTACAAAAAAATTTTCGTTACTCATGTGGCAGCAAGTAGTTATCTTCTAAAGGGTGAGAAATTGTATATTGACTCCACTTAGCTTCAGGCCACCTGTTTGTAAACATCACTCAGTGTCACACTGCAGCCCTGAATCTATTCCTCAGACAAGGCTGCCTGGAAGAGGCTATATTATGTTTCTTGGGCCAGAGCTCTAACAGAAAAAAAATCCTAATAATTTCTGACTTAATATAATTTCTCAGTATATTAAAAATTCAGAAATTGGAAACGGCAACTCTTTTTATTTCTCTCTCTTCTCTTTAGTTCTTTCTGGAATACTGTACTAAATTAAAGAGTTTTGAAAAAATGTGTCATCAAGCTTCCATGATAAAATTTACCTTATGAGACTGCACAATGAATCCACTATCCAAATAAGCATAAGGATTAAAAAAAAAAGTACAGTGTGCATCTTTCGGTAGGAATTCCTAAGGAGTGCACCGGGTGCCAATTAATGGAATACGTAAGAGACACCCCATGTGGATCACCAATTTCTGATAATAAAAAAAGAATAGAATTAGACACCTTCAATGTCAACCGGACTGAATGTGATTAAATCTTTTGTTGGTGATTTTAAAGGCACTGCTGAATCTAGTGGTGCCTCTGGAGTACCATCAATTAATTCACCAACCACCCATTTATGTATTTATTAAGAAAACATGGTGAGGAGCTGTAGCATTCACAAGAAGCTTAAGGCCAGCACAGTCATCCATTTCTACTTACTCAGTACTTTAGAAAAATTCTGAATACTGGAATTTTCTGATTGGATCAAAAATGAAATAATAAAATTGGAAAAATTTTGCTAGGCAAGATTGTTATACTTCAAAACTTAGCACTAGACTAAAAAACGACCAAAGTGACACTAGTGTATGAAAATCAATGCAAAGATTGAACTGCACTGCTGAAGAAAAGGCTTAAAGGTATTGCAGCATCTTGTTATATTCTTTACTAGAGTCTATATAAACCATTATTCTTTATATTAATTATGGTCAAAGTGACCTCGTCTTCTGTCTCCTGTCTTACTGTGTTTCCATGGGAACAGATAATGCCATGCTTAACTTCTTTAAGTAAATAATCTGGAGAAAGCCTTGAAATCTCTTTTACCAGCCTGAGCCAGCCTCAGAAAAATAATTAGCAATATATGAAAAATGTAAGTTGTTTTGGGTTATGTCCCAGTAAGCTGACAGTCTGTTAATATCTTTTTCATGCTCAGGCAAGATGTAACTAAATAATAAAACATTTTAACATATTGTTTCTAACAATATCTGTGTTTCTCCAGAACTCTTAGTCTTTGTGTGTTTAGGCAACTCTGCGTTTAACATTCCCCCTCCACTTTGCCAGATGTCCCCCTAAAATGCTGGAAGGACACTGCTGAACTGTAGATTTCCTTCCCACATGCAAAGAAAGTCTTTTTCAAGAATTTATTGGCTGCTACCCAGGGAGGCAGTTGTACCGATAGCCCCTGAACACAGGAGGGCGGAGGCAGGCTGGCCTAGCAAATGTCACCACAATATCTGTGTGCCTTCAACGGCTGCCTCCTCAGCCACGATCCTGCCTCCTGCTCCACTATGAAAGGGAGCTGTAGTTATGGCCCAGTGACAGGGACTCTCTCCAGCTTCTATCTGCTTCTCTACATTCTGAATCTTCTTGTGAGGTGCCTTGAGGCCTTTAGATGCTATTCTGTGGCAGAGACATTATCATGCTGTGTACTCAAACTCATGCTTCTCTTTGCATACAGCAGTGTTGCTCCTGAGAGGTGACTGCCCTAGAGGGTGCCATGTGAGCAGTTCTCATCAATGGAGTGTGAGGGGGAGTGAGGATGCCTTCTGCACAGTCCCTCATTCTCTGCCTGCTGCTGGAATAAGCTTGGGTCTCTGAGTCACCACATGGAGGAAAGGTGCCCACAGGCCCAGAATATCTGCCTTGGACTGTTGTGTGCCCAAAAAGTAACACTTTTTTTTTTTTTTTGGTTAGGCCATCTTTATATAGCAGCTGGTGTTACTCTAACCCAGTGTTCTCCAAACATTGGCCTGCATTACAAGCTCCTGGCGGGCATATTAAAACACACTTTTCTGGGCCCTACCCTCAGTTTCCAGTTCAGTTTGTCTGGGAGGAAGCCCAAGAATTAGCATTCTTCCAAGTCCGCGGGTGGTGCTGATGCTGCTGGTGCAGAGACCACACTCTGAGAGCCACTGCTCAGACCGCCGCTCATTCTATCCCGATTCCTAAACGGGCTGTGGTTGGCTTGTTTGGAGAAATGCTTCGGAAAGAACCACATACTTGGCTTGTCATTCTGGTTTTATTCCTTGATCTCCTTTTGTATGAGCCCCGACTCCATGTTCTGCACCTGGGAAGGCAGCCCTGTTGCATCCCTGTGCCCAGGTCCCATGAGCTCAGCTTGCCCTGTGCCCTGGCTATCTCCTATGGAAGATTTGAGCAAAAGGCACAGTCGCTATTCTGTTTTCTTCAAATAACAGTAGCAGTCATGGGAATAGCAACAGCGGTAGTGACAGCTAATGATTTTTATGTGCCAGGCACTGAGGTAAGCATATTCTTTACACAGTATCCTTTCACCCTCATGAAAACATGATACAGTCAATACGATTACTATTTCTATTTTCCACATGATGGAAGTGAGTTTCTGGGAGACAGAGGTTGCTGGTTGGAGGTAAACGGTGTGGCTCTAGGACTATATTCCTCCATGTAATGCCACCAGGCTAGCTTAGCTCCATGTAAGTGCCACCCATCCCAGAGAAAGGAGTAAACCAGGGACCCTACTGTAGTGGCTAGTTTGCTCCTAACAGAAGTAAAACATTCAATTTCTGGCTCTATCTGGGGAGTGTTCTGCTGGAGAGAGACTCTGCTATGAAAGCAGAGAGGAGGATCCTGTTTTAAAATAAGCTTGCAAGTATTTTCTGCAGGACAAATTTGAGGATGATTTATGGAGAAGTTAAACTCACCCTTCAGGAAATCTTGAGGCCTGGCTGGAACCACTTAGGGATCCTACTTTCTGCCCTGTGTCCCTCTCCTCTCAAACGGCCACACTGATACCCACTAATCCCAGAGCTCAAGAGCCTGAGTTGCTAATAATGCTTTATTGAGAGAGTTTTGTCCATAGACCCATGCTGATCTCAGGATTCCCAAAGATCCAGTATGCGACTATTCACCCCATCCATCTGAACTCACCCATGTTTGATTTTTAAAGTGTCTGTGCCTTCAGTTAGAACAAAGGTTACAGAAACTCCTCTGCTGTTATGCTGACCTCCCATGAACTCTGTCCCCTGAGTCTACTTTGCTTGGGCTAATGAAGGCCAAAGACAAGGACCAGTACGATGTCAGAAGACCATTAGAGGCTCGGGGTCCTTCATCGTTGGTGGCCTCATTCTCAATGGCTGCTGTTGCCATCAGTGCCTCCCAGTGGCCAGGCACAGCGCTGGAAAGTATCCTAGGATGACATCTGCCAACAGCCAGTCTCCTGCTGGAGAGCCTCTTATGGTACCAACAAAGTACAATTGATCTGCTTTTCAATAATACCTGTATCACCACTGAAGCAGCAATCTTTCTCAAATTGCTCATGGAAATTTCTTCTGCTACATTTTTGCAGGATTATTATTATTACAACTTAGCATTGACATAACATTTCATACGTGCAGTATGTATTCGAATCTGCACATTAGCTATTATTAGGGAAAGCTAAACAGAAGCACAATGCAGTGTCTATTTCCATCTTTGTGTGAGGCCAGTGAATAAGGGTAATTTGGAGAGTGCAGGTAAGCTAGATCCTGTTATTATGATGGCTTAAATGTGAGTCTGGAGGCACAATGGGCAGCAGGTGACTCAGGAAAAAAAAAATTCTCTGCTCCTTCCTCCAGAGAGCTCTCCCGGAGGAAGTACTCTGCACCAGCAGCAGAACTAGGAGATGCTGCTGGGCTGCTGCCACTATGGAGAATTCACATCATGCCTTATCACTTTTCCATTTACATTATTATCCTCTGATCCGACCCAAAACCATCCCCATTTTCCTCAGAGGAAAATAAGCAAAGGAAAGAGACATGTTCACTTCTTGCAAAAGCAGGATAAGTCTGTCATTTAAAACGCTGTTGAAGGATGCTCTGTCAGGTGAGGATGTCTTTAGAGTTCTCCGGGAAACACATCAGAAGTGAATGCTGCAAGCATGAGCTGAGCCCCCTACTCTAGGCCAAGCTGGGGACAGGGCGGGGAAGCAGGGCTCTCAGCCCCTGCCCGGCCTGGCCTCCGCAGCTCCCAGCCCAGCCGCAGGGAGAGCTACAGATATGGAACCTGGTAGAAGCTGGTTAGAAGGGCTCCAGGAGGGGCCATCCTCACACTGTGTAGTGGGAGTCAAATAAGAGAGAGAAGGCTTTTGGCTGGAACATAAGAGCTGGGGGAGGCTCTTTCTGGAAGGCAGCAGTTGAGCTCACACATTGAAAAGCTGAAGGGAAGCAGAGTGGGACTGCTGCACAGTGAACACCGCTTTACCAAAAGATTCAGTGATCTCCAGGAGGAGATGCCATGGCTATGGAGGGAGAGGTGAGCAGAGCAGGCTGCTTCCTACTGAGCCCCAAGGCCAGGCAGGAGAATATCAGCAGGGGGCAATTTCCCCCACTTCCTTTTCTTTTAATTAGATTTTAGTTTTCTTTTTCACTTTCAGTCCCTATTTTGATTTCCAAGATTATAGGGCCATTTAAAAAAAATCTTCCAAAGGCTTTAAGGATTCTTTTTTTGGAAAGTCAGACTTAGCTAAGCCAAGCTAGATAATAAAATGACACTGGCTTTCAGGAATTGTACCCCCTCCCCTGCAGACAGTGCACCTCCCTTGGGTGTAGTACTCCACCACGGGCTTGGCCCTGTGTGACTTCATCCTAACTAGTAGTTGGTCTTGTCCAAAGAGAGAAACTTTAAACAGCAATCCTTCCCTCCAAAACAACTCCTCTCATTTTCTCACCAGTCTGCAGTATAAAAGCAGTGACCTCGTTTTCCTCCCATCTTACAAATTTCCTTCCTTTTTAACAAGTGGTCATTTCTAATTTTCATCAAGAAACTTTCCCCTGAAGAAGTGGCATTTCCCCTCTCCTGCTCTACCCTCTATGCAGAAACACACGCACGTGCACACATACAGAGTTATATTAATATTTGAACTGGTGTTTCTACCAAGTAAAACACATCCACGCTATGAAATGTGAAATGATGGCCAGCTCAAACCTAAGGTATCTTCTCAGTTCTATGCATTGCTCTTTGCAAGGAGTAGCATCTTTTTTTGTAAAGTTTTTATTTTTTAATGCCAAACACTTGCGATCATGAGTTGAACAGAAAAGTTCTTTGAAAGTTACTTCTGCCTTAGGTAAACCCTAACTATCCAGACTACCAAGTGGGCACCAAGACTTCACTTTTATGCTTGGGCAATGACTGTGCTTGGGCTGTCTCTGAGCCTCCTCCTCCCCACTGTTCTCATTACCAACATTGAAGTTGACTTATGAACACTTACTTGTGTCTGGCAATAGGACAGAAAGTATCTGCATCCTCCCTAAATGTATAACCAAGGTGGGAGGACCCAGTACGAAGAGATAGCTGGCATCTTGAGGTATCTGTGCCACTTTGGTATCTCTTAAATGAGAAACCTTGGACTCATCCCAGATGTTATGAATCTGAGATTCTGGAACGGGGCCCAGGGATGTGCCTTTCAGCAAGTTTCTAGGGTGATTCTGATGCATGCCAACATTTCACCTCCCTGGCCTTTAGGGACCAGGTACCCACTTCCTAACGCTTTCTTCGTGACTTCCTTCTAGTCTTAGATTTCTTTCATTAGTTTTTCATATTTGCTTTCTTTCAGCCTTTTCCAACAGCTGAAAGGACCTTCTCTCCCGCTTTTACAACCCAACACAGCCTTCTGGGCTTCTCTGTCTCTGCCATGTCTTCTCACATTCCATTAACCTATCGGCCTGCTCCTTGCTGAATGCTACCTCCTGCCTCTCCTGAAATGACACTGTGACTGAATGCTTGCGTAAATCCTACAGCAGTGTCTCCAAAACACATTGTCCTCATCTGCTCAATGTTGTTGTGCATTACTTTTCTTTGCAGCCATATGTCTGGAGAAAGTTTCTGCTATGGCAGGCTTGTGGCTTGCACCCAGGAGAGGCCAGGCTGAACCTCTGGAACTAATTGCCCTTGACCGGGCCCCGGGACCAGCCTTTTCACTGTGGGAGAGGAAGCCCCTCCCGTGTACACGTGCTTACCACACCAGTCTCTAGATTCACAGAGGCTTTTCTCCTTGGCGAGTGGCCAGGCATGCCTGCTTCCCTCTCTCACTGCTGATGGATGAGCAAACAGTTCCTGTCTGTTCTCCTAGAGGTAGAGAAAGGCAGGGACTCTGTCCTTGGCTTGCATCACCACTCATATCAGGCCACCCTCCACCCTTGCCCTCCCTTTTCAAGCTGCCCTTTTTTCCAGTGAACCAGAGGATACTCCAAATGTGCCCGACACAGACCTGTGAGGGGACTTCTCCACCTGGGTCTCACACGCTCCACTTAAACTACCTCCCTCTCACTTCTCCTTTCTTTGCTCCTTTATCATTGCCTATGTCAGTCACTTCCTGTCCTCTACAGATTTTTATCCTTTACTCCATTTTTGTTTTCTTCTCATTCCCACATTACCTTACCTCACCTCAATCCATTTTGTCCTTCTTTCCCACCTAATAGGTGGGAAAAGAGGTAACTTTTCTCACATCCTCACATAAAAACAATTTTTGCTTCGTTCATTAAAATGATTTGTTTTACATTTCTGGTGAGTATAATTTTTCAGGTAGCAATGTTTTATTCTTACCAGTGCCTCCTTAAAAAGCCTTTGCAAGTGCTGAGGTGCCAGTTAAGCACTATATGACAGCCATCATCCTCACGTTACAGGCCAGTGGTTTTCAATAATTTGTGCAGCGAATCACCTGGGGACTGTTTTAATAATATCGATGCCTGGGCATTAACCTGCGGCCATTCGTATGTGTATAAAGTTTCCCAGGTGATTCTCATGTGCAGACGGGGCCGTGAACCACACATTCACACCTTCTGCTCTACACCAGTATCAACCCTCCACATTGCCATAGTGCCTGGTATTTGCAAAATGCCACAGAACCCCTTAATTGTTGATTTCTCATAGCCTTATTGAGGAACTCTCAGGATGAGCCTCATGTCATTGCTGAGAAAGCTGAGGCTTGGTGAAGGGATATTATTTGCCAAGCCATGCCAGAAATAAAACCAAGGTACTTCAAGGGCCCTCTGACCTCATCTGCTCAAAGTTACTTTTTTTTTTTTTTTTTCCAGACAGAGTCTCGCTGTCACCCAGGCTGGAGTGCAGTGGTGTGACCTTGGCTCACTGCAACCTCTGCCTCCCGGGTTTACATGATTCTCCTGCCTCAGCCTCCCATCTAGCTGAGATTACAGGTGTGTGCCACCACACCTGGCTAATTTTTGTATTTTTAGAAGAGACAGGGTTTCACTATGTTGGCCAGGCTGGTCTGAAACTCTTGACCTCAAATGATCCGCCTACCTCGGCCTCCCAAAGTGCTGGGATTACAGGTGTGAGTCACTGTACCCAGGCTCAAAGTTACTTCTTTACTGTATTCAGTGACTCTGAACTCCCCCTGCCAACAACACTGGTTCTCACTCATAGAGGCCCCTTTCTCAGAGCCATTCTAACGCTCTTACCACCCAGATAAGCCTCTCTTCCAAAGAGAGTATCATAGTGAGCTTGGCAGTGCTTAGTCAGGCCTGACAGTGGGGAGGAAACGCAGAAGGAAGCCAAGGACTTATTTTCGGAATTCTCAATATTTCAGTGATTCAGATGGCTTCAGTTCACATTCTTCAACTGGACACATCATCACTTCTTTTTATCCCCAGAGTTTGAGTGCTACAAAATCTTGCTTTGACAAACTCCGCATTAGTCCTGGAGTCCTTGGGCAGGGGAAATGCATGTATTTTATAAACTGTCTGGACGGATAAACTACAGCAATTTTTCCCTGGGAGAGAGTTGTTCAGACATTTAAACCCTCTATATATTGAGCATGATAACATTTCTCACATCCCCACAAAAAAACAGTTTTTGCTTTGTTCATTAAAATGATTTGTTTTGCGTTTCTGATGAGTATAATTTTTCAGGTAGCAATGTTTTATTCTTACCAGAGCCTCCTTAAAAATCCTCTGTGACTGGGCGCGGTGGCTCACGCCTGTAATCCCAGCACTTTGGGAGGCCGAGGCGGGCATTTCATGAGGTCAGGAGATTGAGACCATCCTGGCCTAATACGGTGAAACCCCATCTCTACTAAAAATACAAAAAATTAGCCAGGTGTGGTGGCACACACCAGTAGTCCTAGCTACTTGGGAGGCTGAGGCAGGAGAATCACTTGAACCTGGGAGGCAGAGGTTGCAATGAGCCAAGATCACGCCATTGCACTCCACCCTGGTGACAGAGCAAGATTCTGTCTCCAAAAAAAAAAAAAAAAAAAAAAAAAAAAAGCCTCTGCCAGTGCTGAGGTGCCAGTTAAGCACTATTAATCAAACACTAAATGCTTTTTAAACAGATCTACCTTTTTTTAATTGAGAAACAGAGCTGTTTGGGCAAGTTTATGAGGTGACCTTGATTGAATTAAAGAGGTCAGAGATGGAACAGACTTCAAACCCATATTCAATGATTTTTTAAAAAATGACTTCCTTCCAATTAAGCAGAAATTAGCATAAAATATTTTGTTTCTGAAAGGTTAAAAGAATTCCTCTGAGAAGGCAGCTCTCTTGTTACTAGCTTTTTATTGAACATGAGAGGGAAGGGACTATGGATAGTTTCATCTAAAGTGCTTTGTTAACATGACACTGATGATCCAGCACCAATTACAATATTCCTTAGGAGGCTAAGTGTTACATAGAAGGGTCAAAAAGTCAATTTTAAATTTTATTTCCTATTTCAAAGTCCAAGAACCCAATGACTTTCAATTACTAAGAAAGAAAGAAAGAAAGAAAGAAAGAAAGAAGAAAGAAACAGAAAGTTAAATCGAGATATAGTTTATCATTTGCAAAAATTGCAACCTAGTTCTACAGAAAAAAGTTTCAGTTGTTACCTCTTTAATTCAATCAAGGTCACCTCGTAAACTTGCCCAAACAGCTATTTCTCAATTAGAAAAATAAGGTAGAGCTGTTTAAAAAGCATTTACTCATCTTCCTCTTAGCCCCATCCTTCTTGCCATAGTCCCCCACATTTTAATGACTTGAAAGAACATCACCTTCTTCCTACTAAAAAGAGTAACATACAGTGTCTGATATATAATGATGGAAGCAGAATTCCACAGAGGGGAGGGGGCACCACACACAGGTGATACTTTGGGGACTACTGGGTGTGTCTGAGGCACAGTCACCCTGAAAGACACACTCGACATAACATAGTGCTCTGCATCCCACATACCTACCCCTGCCAACCTCACAGAATCAAGTGGATGTGGATTATATAGAGGAGAGACGCACAGGAGTGCTAGAGAAAGAGAAGGGGCTCTGAAGCCAGATACCAGCTATGAGGCTTAGGGCAAGAAACTAAACCTCCAAGAGACTTCAGGGTCCTTATCCAAAAATGTAGTCAGTACTGTGAGGATTAAATAGGTAATAGGGTTTTTTTTTTCTTCAAAATGAAAAAAATATCCCCCAACAGATTAAAAATTAGTTCTTCCTAGTTTTAATTTCCTATCCATTCATTTAACAAAATCTTGCCCCCCTACCATGTATAATGTAGTGGGCTGGGCATTCTTCATGTTCAAGTTTATGCTCTCACACTTCTTTATGTTAGAGTTTATCTACTAGTTTTTGGCTATGACTTCGGAGGGCACAGTGGGCAGAGACTGTGAGGACCCGTGATCTGACACTATTCCAGGAAAAGCAGAACTGATGTATGCTAGGAGGATTTTTCAGAGGAGATAAGCAACCCTCTCAGATTCAAGTCTGAGTCTCAGTCTTTTAAGACTTTGTTAGCTATTCTTTCCCCTTAATCTGGCACTGTAAAGAAGACAAAGGATATGGTCTCACACACATTGTGAGAATTTACTGAATATTTGTTGTTTTAACTTTATCACTGCTTTGTATTATGACATTAAGACAATTCGTGGAGGCAAAGGACTAAGGGTAGAGAAATGGATGGCTTTAGGAGGCTCAGTAGATAAACTACACTAGAAAAGTCTAGTATTGCACGTGGAGGCATTTCATAAACAACTGACTGGTAAATCACTACAAGAAAAATAAAATCTCTCATCCTACTTCCAAAAGATTTGCTAAATATATGTTGTAGATTAAGTTGTGCCTGAAAACTTGTAATCACAAAAAAATCACAAGTATCCAATATAAACTTGTGGTATTTATTCAGCAGCTCAACTGATCATTATTTGGGGGTACCAAAAATTCATTTTTCTCATTAATTTAGGACATTGGCGGAAGGGAGAAGACATATTACTTCCAAGATCAGAATTTGCCTGAGTCTGTGAATCTCAAGAAGATTGAAATTACTGTAGATGAGGTCCCTCAGACTCTTATTTTTAAGCTATATTGAGAGGCACATCTCATAAAGAAAAGCCTCAGGAACAGAGAAACAGGGAGAGGCACTTCAATAAGTCTTGAAATTAGATGGTGAATCAATAAACTGGTGATCCTCAGGTAGGCTCTCCCAGACTCTGGGGGTGCAAAGAAAACACGGGATGAGATGGGAAATCAAAGGGCTGATATTGTAGCTCAGATCATTTCAGATCAACCATCAAGCATGTGCCTGAGGTTTGAGGAATGTCTTCATTTTTCTCTTTATCTTTCTGGGGACTTACGAAATGGAAAACATGGGTTGTGACAGTGTTTATGGTTACCAAAGGAAACACATAACACAGCAGTGAACATCCCTATGCACTTCACCTCTTCAAAGCATTTCCTTTTCTTCTTTTTCTTGTCTAAAGCCATACAGCAGACTCTGCTTTCAGGAAATAAATGTCATTCAATTAGCAAATGGGTGGTACCAATTTCCAGAATATTTTTTAAGGGTGGCATTTCTGTTGGGATGGGCTTAAAAAGAGTTTGCTGGGTGCGTTGCCTATGTTGAAGCAAATCTCCTTCTAGTTAGTGGGAAAATACGAAAATGATGGGAAGACCAAGCAGAAGCCCCAGTCGGCTTTGTCTGGATTAACATTTTAAGGTAATAAGCATCTCCAGGCTACCTTTGCCTCCAAAAGGCATTATGGCACCATGTACACTGCAGGCACTCAAAATCCTTGGTTGATTTTATTTGGTTACTGACTCTTATGGTATCACTGAAGGCATTTGAAAGAGATTCTGGAGTCCTTTTCCCATAAAATTCAGTGGTGCCATAAAAGGGTCATTAACCTGAAAAGGAGAAAGCTAGTATTGAGCTCTAGACTTTCCACTTACGATCTTGGGTAAATAACGTAACTTCTCATCATTGCCAATCTCTCTGCGGGTAAGAACTCAACATTTCTGCCTGGTTTAGAACTTGAATTATTTCTTGGATCCATTATTTAATATTTATACCAATATGATTAGCTCTTAGAATAGGAAATTATAAGATTATGTGGTCTGGGAAGGTAAGCATATTACAGTGAGTTAAATGTGGAAATTCCCTAATTTAAAGAAAAAGAAGGCAATTCAATAAACTATCATTATCTGATACTAGTTACTATTCCTTACTATTCTTGACTTTCCAGAATGACTGGAAAAGTCTAGGGAGTATTCCTCAATCAACATGAATTTTTTCATAGATTCTCCTAGGTAATTAATAAATATTTATTGTAGTTTTAATTATTTAAAAAATACATGCATATATTGAGGACATTTTTGAAATGCACAGAAAAAAAAAACAAAAATCACTTGTAATTACACCATCTGGTGATAATCAGTCTGAATATTTTGACCTATATCCTCACAGATTTTCCTCTAACATAAATTGTGAATATAACACATACACACACAATTGGAATTATCCATGCTGGTTTGTAACTGCTTTTATCACTTCACAACATACTGAGAACCTTCTTTCATTCCATTATATAGTCTAAACCATGGTTTCCTTCAAGACTGCTCATGGATATACCATTAATTAACCAATACCCTAGTGTTCAATGTTTAGATGTTTCTAAACTAATTCTGAGAACGAAAAATTGAGGTAACTGCTTTGAGCTGCAATGACTAGCATGCCCCAAGTAGAAAGCAAGGGCCTTTGGGACACAGCAGCTCTAGAACTTAAAGGGGGCTCATTAAAGACCCTGCAATGCCCTGCTGGAAATGCTACAATTAATAGACTCTGTCTTGTAACTTTCGCTCCAGAAATGTTTCTTCCTACTTCTCTGCTAGTGATGGGAGTCTAAAATAAAATTTTCTTTCTCTAGCCACTTCCTAGAAGGCTTCACACATTGTGTACTGGAACTGGGGAGAAGAGTTGCTGAGCTCTTGCACCCTCTTTGATATCAAGAGCATTCAGTCAAGTGAAAGAGAAGGGTCTCTAAGCCATTTAGATGTGGGAGAGCTTACTGTAATAATAATTTCCTATAAACTTCAATTTCCAGGGCTTCTAAGTATAAGTATCATATAATGGCAAGTAGAATTTCCAAGAAAGGGAAGGAAGTACTTACTTTTTAAATTAGTTATGTGGCTCTTAACTACCTATGGTTACTAGAATTCTACAAGACATCATCCTGTCTTCATTTTCTGTGTTCATGCAGTATCCCTAGCATCTTCAAGTCTTTGATTAACGAAGCTCATGTGCAACAGTGTTAGGAGTCAAGGTATAATAGCTTTATGTCACCTACTGTGTTTTGATGAACAATACAGTATAAAAGCAGAGGAGAATTAGGACAATGATGTTCATAAACAGCACATCACTGTGCTAAGAGGCTGGTAACAGTGTATGTTTTAATATGGCCTAGTATTGATTCTTTTGGCCAGTGTCCTACTTTAACAATGTTACAGTCACACTTCAAGATTTCAGATGGAGAGGTAGAGAAGAAAATCAATAGATACTATTTTTCCACTACCAACTGGCCTACATATATATAGCTTCTCTGCCATACTCACATTCAAGGGACCTAAAAGATGCCTTTGGAAGGTCTGGCCCAGTTACCATGCTTTTAATAACCTCAGGAATCTACCCTGACCAGCTCAAAGATTTTAGCTTCATCTCTCAAAGGTCCACAGGAAAGAGCCTATGATCCAGGAAGAATACAACTTATTTGTTCTCTATTTTCTATTCCATTAATATATAAAAAGAAAACTTTTAACAAAGGCTTACTTGTTACACAAGGACTCTTGTCTGAAACCAAAATCATGTAGAATTTTATTACTGAGCCTTAAAAAATACACGGAAAAATAGTTATGTAGTTAACTGTGCAAAAGAAATAAATTAGAAGCCAAAACATTCTTCTGTAATGTTATAACACAATTTTGTTTTCTTCTTTATTCATTATTCTTAGTTGTTAGGTTTTCAAAAATGACCAGGTATTATTTTTATTCAAAAAACAACTTTTATTTTTTAAAATGTTACATGCTGCTAGAGCGCAATGAGGTGACCTACTGAAAGTGTTTTCTATAAGTATCTGCTAGAATCACAGGTGAGCATTTGACAAAATTCATCGATGTTGTAAAGGATAATCCATTTTTCAAAATCAGAGATTCCTGCGTATTGCTTATAAATGAAAATGGAAAATCAGGAATAAATTCTACTGAAGAATTCTCTCCTGTGTTTAGGAAAGAACAACAACAACAAAAAAAGCTCACAAACTTGCCCAGATTCTGTCATCTAAACTCCTTCAAAAAATATCCCGATTTTTTCTAGAAGTTGTGCAAACCGCACTTAAATTCCAACAACACTGTGTTAATTTTGCTCAAATGCAAGCTGAAAACATATTTTAACATCCTGTCAGAATAAGATACTAAGAGTGTCGATAAAATGACACTAAAATAAATGTAAATTTAGATTGCTGTTACAAGTGGCTGCTTGGCTCTGGTAAGACGTTAGGTTGCTATAGTATTTTCCATAGCAACTTTGCATCTTATTACATAAATATTCCCTCAGTGTCCTTAAAGCCTGCTACAAAACAGGATTGAATCCACTCTCCTATGTAATGATCCTGCATCAAACCTTACCAGAATGAAATGCCCAGAACACATAATAAACTGTAATGTAGATAATGGTGTTCCTGGCAGTCAATAAGCATCAGGGCACTTTGGGCTGCACACAGGCAGCAGTGGGGTGACCCTGTACTGCTCCCTGGCCATGTGTCTTAACCTTTCCCAGGTCAAGGCCTCGGTGGCTCTCCCTTTCTGAAGACTGGTTGCTAATTTGCTCATTCTTCTCCTCTCCCTGCCAACTGCCCATCAGCTCAAGCCCTCCACAAGGCTCAAGGGACTCACAGCACTAAGCAAGACGCCAGGGCCTGACAGGAGCTGGGAACATGCTGGGCTGTCATGCAGGAAACCTTGTGGAGACCCCACCCAGGTCTAAGCTAGGATCAAACAGGTATGGATTAAGAACTTCAGCTAGGCCTCAACTAAGTTTCATGGAGGTGCGGCACAGTTGAGTAGTTAAGAGTATTAGAGAAAGTCCTTGGTCCCGTAGACACCAATGTCAGCAACACAGATTAATCTTACATAAAATACCAGATTATGGAAAGTTTGTGCATATATGAGAGAGATGTCAAGAATCATGGCATTGATAGGTGCTACATAAAAATAGGATTATAAAGGGGCTAAGCTTAAAGACAGTTTAGGCTCCAAGTGTGAATTTACAAAACAAACACAGTCTGGTTGGGCAGAAGGAGTGCTTCCATTGAAATGGAATCTTCTGCGACAGGATCAATTTAAATAGCATCTGTTTTCTTGCATCTAAAAGGTGAAGCAATTTACAAAAAAAAAAATTTCTACACTTTTCAGAAGCATATCCATTATGGAAAGGGAATTGTAACTGCACATGAAATTAGGGAACTTAAAAATCCACCCAAAATAAACATTTATTTGAATTCCTTGGGCAAGATTAGCAAGATCAAAAGAAAAAAAAAAAAGGAAAGAAACAGGAAAGCCTTGGCTCCTTTGCAAATGAAACTCTGTTTAGAGTTTAGGAAGAAAGCAGGCTACTCAGTCTACCTTGCAAGATTTCTTTTATCATCCTTAAGCCACATTAGTTCTGATTCATCACATTTCCTTGTTTGGCCCCCTTGGGTTCCCAGAAGAGAAAATGCTTGTCTTTAGTTCAGCGGTCAGTGATGGACACACCCCACTGGTCTCTTTCAGGAGATGGTGCCCTTGGCTGTCATTACATGTGAAAACAGCTTTATCCTTCTATGCTTCCACTCAACACAGACACCCCTGCCCTTGGGGTCTGCTGGTGCCCGGAGCTCAGATCCTGGCATGTGGCCTCAGACTGAGCCATCTCACTTTCAGTGTCTGAATTCTCTTGTCCCTCTGCCAAGTTCTGAGCCAATCTCGGGTGAGCCTGCTTTCAGTTACATTCAGTGCTTCCTAAAAGGAATTTTCTACCAGTGTGAATGACAGAGCCCCTTGCAGTTGGCCCCTTCAGTCAGCTGCTGCACCCTGGTCTGGTATTTAGTAACCCTCTCCTTCTTCTGTGCCTGGCTGGTGATGGGGTAGCAGTGAGCCTCTTCTTAAGCTTGTGCCTGATTATAATCTTCCTGATGGGCATTTTTAAGGATCTTTCAGAAGTAGTACCACCCAGAAAATACTTCATCAGAAAAAACAGGTTGTCCTGCTATTCAAAGAAATCAATGGGATGGTCAGAGAGCCCTATTATTATTATTTTTATTATTATTATTATTTTTTTAACATAAAGCTTCCAGCTACCTATATAACTATTCAGATAGGCTGATACTGCTAGTTCCAACTGAACCTAATTATGAGTTCCTAATTTGATTTAGTGGCTGAAAGATTTGGAAAGTCCTTGTTTGAATTCTCAGTGAAATTAAAAAAAAAAAAATTCTGGGCCAGGCGTGGTGGCTCACGCCTGTAATCCCAGCACTTTGGGAGGCTGAGGTGGGCGGATCACGAAGTCAGGAGATCGAGACCATCCTGGCTAACACGGTGAAACCCCGTCTCTACTAAAAATACAAAAAATTAGCCACGCATGGTGGTGGGTGCCTGTAGTCTTAGCTGAGGCAGGCAGAATGGTGTGAACCCAGGAGGGTGAGGCTGAGGCAGGAGAATGGCGTGAACCCAGGAGGCGGAGCTTGCAGTGAGCCGAGATCAGGCCACTGCACTCCAGCCTGGGTGACAGAGCAAGACTCCATCTCAAAAAAAAAAAAAAAAAAAAAAAAAAAAATTCCTTTGTACCTATGTTGTGGTGAATTTTCATGAAAAATTGACAACTCAGAAAACACTCTTCATAATTTAGAGTGTCTGCTCCTATAAGGAGCTCAGAGTTTAAATGAAATGCAGTTAAAATCCAAAAACATTTGTTTGTGTATTATGGAAAGGTATAATGACCGTCTATTGACCAAGGGACTTTTTAAGTTTTACTCTTCTAAAATTTGTGTTCAAAGTACACTCATCAAATATTGGGTGAGGTACATACACTATGTAGTGATGTTCATTTTGGTTTATAATAAATTTATTTTACCGGCTTTAGGACATCCCTAATATTTTTAACTTAAAACACTTTTTTCAAATGAGTCTTATACCCTAGAGAACTGGGTACCCTGTATATAACTAACTCTGTGTCCCCTGGGTCCATAGCACCTTGAACATACAAAATGTAGATAATCAAAACAATGCTAGGTTACAGCTCTCTGGGCCATGGCCTGTTTGCCATGTGACACTGAATTTTGTGTGTATAAAGTTCTGAACATTTTGTTTGAACATGCCTCTTTAATACTTGCCATTTCAATTTAATTAGAGCAAATGTTCTCAGGGTTATCATCCTCCTATCAACTTCTGGGACAAAGGCATCGAAAACATTAAGATCAGAAGAAGGGGAATATGAATTGAAGTCCACAGACTTTTATTGATTACGTACTTGGGGAAAGGCCCAGGGCCAGGTGTTGGAGGATGACTAAGATAACAAGCAGAGTTAACATTTATTGAGTACTTAGTAGATGTTCAACACTGTAAGTAAAGTCAGAAGTGCCTTACATGCATTGACTCATTAACTCTCACAATACTAAAACGTATCGGGTTTTGCCATCTGAGGCCTTACAATCTAGGACAGGCTTCCTCTTTCCTTTCTCCTTTTTATTTCTTGTGAACACTATCCCACCCCACAGAGTCAACCTGGAGGAAGAGAGGGAGGAAGGGAGTGGAAAAGGGTAAGGGAGAAGGAGAGAGGGAGAGAGAGGGAGGGAGGAAGAGAGAGAGAAAGAGAAAAAGGAAGAACAGATCCGGATTTTAAAGTCTGGCTTCATTTCAGTAGGAGGCAGACTAAACAACAATAAATTTGAATTTTTATCAAAAATTATCTTCACAGGCTTCAGAGCAGGATGCCGATCTTCTAGAATGAATACTTCAATAAATCTGTCATTATTTTCAAATTTATTAACAAAATTCATTTTCATTTTTATCAGCATCTTAGTTTTGCTCCAGTGAACTCCTTTTCCCCTTTAAGATTCAACTGATGAAGAGTGAAAACCCCACCCAGAATTCTATTGTAGGTACTGCAGAATTATAGCCAAAGATATATTGCAAATTACTATATATAGTAAAAAGAAAAGTACAATGAAATATTCCTCATAACCAAAAAGCAGAGATATATTGAAACATTTTGATTATTTTTTAAAAAGTAAACCCAAGGTATCATATAAGTCCTTACACAATAAATTGTGCCTCTCCTAAAAACCAAACAAGTCAATTCTTTCCATCTCCTCCTTGCCCCACAAAATAAAACCCATTACAGGGTACTTTTTGTCTTAGTATGGAGGTGACGACAAGCAAAGCTGGCCCTGGGGGATCAGAGACAGAGCACCCTGCAGTGGGTGCAGCCTCAGCATCTCCTCCTGGCACAGGCAGGTGACGACTGAAGGATATTCTCTTCTGGAATTTCCAAGAATTCCTGGGTCAGCTACTACCCAGGAGGTCTGAAGCAAAATCCCACTGTTTTAGCAGAGAGGAAATTGGCAGGGGATTCCTTAAACGATGGAGAATTTCACTTCCATTTCAGCACTGGCAATTCCCCTGTTAGTGAATTAGAGTGCTACATTTTGAGAGGACTGCTCCTATGTAGGTGACTGGCAGATGCAAATGTGTACCTAAAAAGAAGTGATGTGTCACCTAAGAAGATACCGCTGGAAGGTGTTTCCCTCGGTCTATGGCCTCCATCCTCCCCGCTTCAAGCAAAAGTTAGCAGGGATTTGTCTGAGGTTTGAACAAAAGACCAGATGGGAATTCTTGCTGTCAGGCTGTGTCCCCAAATATGCAGGGCTGAAAGAAAAACAACTGCCTGCCTTTGGGCCAGATCTTCAGGGCCCCGTGGAATAAAAAAGGTTAGTTGCCTTCCTTTGCCTTTAATCAGTCCTGTGCTTTCTTCAGAAACCACATGCCACGTTCTTTGGTCCATCTCATTTTGAAAAGCACGAAAAGACTTTGAACTCCTCGGGACCTGGCATTTGAACTCCGGTTCTTTCATCTCTTCCCTCAGAACATGGTACACAACATGCCCTGCACTTTGCTCATTAATTCTGCTGACCAAGTAGCAAGACTGGTGAAAGTTTTTTTTTAAAAGTTCAGGCTCTACTTCACGCTCTCATCAGACGCCTGGGGAATAAACCGAGAGAGGTGTCGGGGGATCACATCTCCATTGATGCTTCTGCAGCAGAGGCTGGGCCCCGATCCTATAGGCATGTACGTGCCGCAAGACCTCCTCAGTGAGCATACTGTTCAGTCATCATTATTCTGGCCCTATCCTAAGCAGACTATGAAATTACACACAATTCTTACTTGGGAAATTGACAAGTTATTTAAAAAGAAACATCACCAAGACAAAACAAAAAGCCACAGGTTCAAATGAGAATTTCTGACTGATGCAATTCTTTTCTCCTACACCTACCTTGTCAGGATATTAAGAATCCAACTTTCATGTCAACTTGCCTCTCATCCAGAAGCTTCACAAAGGATGAAAGCGCTTTTGACAAAAAAAAAAGTTTATTTCTTTATTTGAAGATCTTGTTGAACTTAAGAAATTCACACAAATCCTTGCTCCCTTCTTTTGCTATGTGAAGGTTTGTAGAATAGAAATCCTGTGAGGAAGGTGGTCTCCTCAAATAAACAAACCCAAGAGTAAAGCAGTCCTGAGGAATCTGATCTGGGCTTAGCAGGAGACATACATCATTGACACATAAGTGCTGGGTTCATTTTTCAGACAAGGGATATATGGCTTCAGAAAATAGTGGCATGGTGCCTACTTGTATGTTAAGCTTCTGAAAGAAGCCAAAATGAATGAATTTGAGGGTGAAAGCGAAAGTTTCTAAGGCAGTGGTTCTCAAACTTTGGCATGCATCAGAATTTCCTATGGGGCTTAAATCACAGATTGCTGGATTTCACTTCCCCACACCCCTGTAGCCACTAGACGTTTTTCATTCAGTAGGTCTTGGGTGGGGCCTGCTAACTTACATTTCTAATAAGTTTCTAGATGATGCTGGTGCTACTGGACTGAGAACCACACTTTTGAGAACCATTGCTTTAAGGAAATTAAAGCCCTTTCTCTATATGCCTGCAGGCAGAAGCTTTTTCTTATGATCATCACTCGCACCCCTGACATTCTCTTCTACAGCCCTGGAGAAACAGAGCATCCTGACCACTTTGCAGTCTTGGTGACCTGATCCTTTTAGAATCTTGATTTTGGCTTCTTAATAAATTAGCAAAGATCCTCGATTCCTGGTCACCTGCAATCTTTCTGTTAAAAAGTCTTTAACAGGTGTGTGTTTTATTCACTTGTACACATGAGGAGACAGATCAAATCTATACCATCTCTGTAATTTTCTTTTTTCGGAATGATGGCAATTATGGTTCTTCTTAGGTCCTTCGGACAATACCCTTCCAATCAGACAAGCAGTTTCCCTTGGTGTCTCATGTTTTGAATGAGCTTTTCCCTTGCCTGTTTTTACAATACCAATGGATTCATATATAATTCAATGAGAGCGTTTTAAATCAGCAGCTCCCATTAGACAGAGCACACAAAGCAAGGTTCTCTCTAAGCTTCTCTTCTTTTTACAGCCTAAGGAGTGACACCCCTAGCTTGGTAACAAATGGGGCCAGCCTTTTAATTACAGGTTAGGTGAAAGAAGATTTATGGGAAAAGAAGTCTAATTCTCCAGCATCTTGGCTCAGAAGCTAGAAAGCTTCTTCAGGGATTAAACAATTCCCATGTAAGAAGTACACTGACTAAAATCAAATTTTATCCATATTTTAGCATCAGCTGTGGCTGCCGTACTCTGGAAAAGGATTTTCATGGAAATAGGCAAATATCCCTGAAAAAAGCTTAATGGCCCCAGATCTATGTATGGAGAAATAACTGGAGCAATTTAAATCACTCTGTTCCCAAGAAGGAGTTTAAAGTTCTATTAATAAAAAGTAGAGTCACTCATAGATGAAAGTTTAGTATAATTCAAATAAAAGTAAGTTATAGGGCCATTTCCCAATACTTATTCCCCATCTGAGATTTGGAAGATCATTATGATACCTCATGGGTCTGTGGCAGTTATCGGCATTACCTGATTCATCGACTCTCATTTTTTTTGTAGGGCTGTCACAGTTCTCATCATCAGACATTTCCATTTCTTCTTCGCGGCGGATGCCCATGAGCTGCTCACTTTGAGCATTCCGAAGCTCCTGCAAGTAGAGGATACACAAATGTCAGAGTCACAAACACATATGGCTTTCTCCAATGGTCTTTGGGTATATATGACTGGCATATTAACATTCAGAATCCAAAGCTTTTATCTCCCAAATATAGCCTCACCTAACCTAAAGGAGGTTCTGAGGGGTGTGGGGTAGAGGAGAGACCGAGGTCAGGCTTAGATTAATCCCTGCTCACCCATGACTAGGGCTCTTTAGCAAATAATTTAATCTCTCTTGAGTCTCAATTTCCTTATTTGTACAAAGGGGATAATAACATCCACCTAATAGGGCTGCAAAGATTACACAGAAATACCTGTTACATGGCTGGCACATGTACAGTAAGGACTTAGAAATTATGGTTAAGAACATGAACAGTGAAATTTTAAAATGGACTGTTCTACCACTGACCCACATGGTGTGACATTAGGAAGGATTCTTCATCTCTATTAACCTAAATTGCTCACTAGAATATTATGATTAAAAATAGTTTTGAGGATGAAATGAGTTAATGCATGTACAATACTTAGCATCATGCCAGACACTTGGTTTGCTCAGTTGATAATGCTGGACATTATTATTTCTCATGCAAACATAGTGCCCTTGCATGTGTGTATGTGCCCATGTGTGATCACATACACACATAAGCACACACACACACACCATTCAGATATCCAAAATTTAAAATTAGTAAGATGTTAGGGAACAAAACACAAACAGATGCCTTTTCTTTTGTGTTGCACATGGTCATGTTGGGGTTATTGTTTTTGTTGCAATGGTTGCTTTAGCATCACATAAATTAGAGCCACAGATCTTAAGATCACATCTTACTTTCTCCACTTATTAGGGGAGTGACCACAATCAAGTTATTTATTTGAGACTTTGTCTATTCACTCACAAGTGAGGAATAATAATACAAGGCTGTTTGGATGTAGTAGCATATGTGAAAACTCATTGTAAAGATTAAAGAATTACACAGGAAATTTCTTACTACTGTGCCTAAAATCAGAACATTGTAATCACTTATGCTAAGTATTTATATTATTATTTTGTATCAAGCTGTTTATTACATATTTGTGAATCCCTCCTTATTCATTGTGTTCTCTTACATGTACTATCTTCAGAAATACTTAAAACAGGGGAAAGCCTCCATTATACTTTTTCCCTCTGTAAAGTCTCTAAATAAAAATCAAATAGTTAAAATAATTTCATGTTATGATCAATAAACATATGAGTAATAATAAAACTAAATTACTACAACTAATTTATTAGGGGCATGACTTTAAACATGGTTCCAGTGCCCATTTGATGGACATGCACATATCAGTCCATGTTATGGGTTTTCTCAATTCTTTTCTCTCCTTAGCTCACAGATTTTAACTACAGCATGATGGAGAGGAAAGTATTTATTGCTAACAGCATCTGAATGGTCAACTTTGTACCCTGGGAATCACCCTTGCAGAGGACAGGGAAGGGAGAAAGCAGAGAGACAAGGTCCGAGGTGGGGTGCAGGGGCACCAATCACAGGCAGCCCTGAGAGGCCAGAGGGAAGGCAGACAAGGCCTCCTTATTTGATTATGCCACCCAGAAAAAAGAGGTGCCAATTCCATCTTAAATAACACCATCAGGCATTGGAGGCGAGTGTCACATGTGATTAGTGGGGAAATTTTTAGGCTGTGGACAGCTAATTTTTCTACTGACAAAGAGCCCAATTCCCAAAGAGGTGGCTTAACAGTTGAAACAAGGAAAAGTCAGGTGGAAAGAATAAATGAGGCTGAAAGGGACTGTTGTTTAGTCCCTGCGATTAATGACAAACTGTCATATGGTAGTTGTTCTTGTGGGAAAGGGTGGTGAAAAAGAAAAAAAAATTGAGGAAAAAAAGCTGAGGGTGTTTCCACAGGGTGCCTCTGGTTCAGCATTAAATCACTAGTACACTCTAATAAATCTGTGGAGGTGTTGCAGATAATTAACAGATGCTGTACATGGGAATGTGGGAAAAAATCAAGCCAATTATTAAGCTTATACGCAACTGAGAAATCATCCACAATGTTAAATTACCAACTGGTATTTAATCAATTAAGCAACATGCAAGAGAAAATCACAGCTAATTTAGAATTCTGTGGCCTAATGTATATCAAAAGAGGTGGGGAAAGTAGCAGGAAGGCACAAAGCCCCTTCGCAGGAGCACCTTTGACAGCTGCACTCCATCTGTCCTTCTGGAGCATCATTTCTGTCTCCTAGTACGAAACAAAGCAAGCAGGCTTCCTTAGACCTGCGTGGAAGCCTTCACACATCCTGCTCCCCATTGCACCCATGCGGAGGAGGCAGGGTTAAGCGAAGGTGAGAAGTTGAGGCAGACATGGCGGGAAGTGTGATTCAGATCAATATGTGACATTTGCTGACACTCACATTCTAATGATGGCCTTTTTATGCTCAGGTTTATTCGGCAGCAGGCCACCAGCCTTTCTCTCAACATTCCTTTTAATCATGTTTGGTTTTTATGTGAAGAAATAAACAATTCACAGACTGATCATTCCCAAATCTGAATCATAGTTTATGGACTCCAATTTGTGTTTTCATAACTCTCAGTTTGTATACTGCATCACAAACAGAGGACTCTTTTTTTTTTTAATCTTGAAAATCAACCTTGACCTGGGTCTTAAGTCAGAGTTAGGGAGAACATCAGGTAAGCACCCTTCATTTTTCTGGCCCCTGAAAAATTAAAGAGAAATCCCACCTCTTCCTTACTCATAATCCTGAACAGAAAAACAGAACTGTATCAGTCACCAACCACCGTAGGCATTAGTGAACAAAATAAAAAATGTCCTTAACAATAAATTGCACTAGCATTTTAAGTGTCGCATTATTGTGAAGTCATTCAGTATTCACTATAATAACAGTGATAATAAAGAATTCATTTGGTATTCATGTGGATGTTACATCTAGTGCTATTGGTATTCAACTGTAATTTAGCATTAGTTAATGGGCACTTAAAATGCTACCCAAATGATTGATATCACAGTACTTTGTGATTCCTCAAACTCTATATAAAATACTTATTTTACAAGTGTGAGCCAAAATCATTAAATAAATAAACCTTACCTTCCATAAGTTTGGGATTTTGAAAGAGGGGAATGTCATTTAGAGAACTTTAATATTAACATGCTAGAGATGGAGAGGCATCCAAATGAAAAACATTCTTTCATTAAAAAAAAAGAAGCAAAGACAGTATACTTACTTTTAAATTACAGGTTCAAAGCGTACACTACTCTGTGGAGTTAAAAATAACAGCTGGATGACCAATGACTAATGACACATTTTGGTCCTTCTAAGTGGCAAGGTCAAATTCTAGACTGTTCTCTGGAGGGTAGATACTCACTTCACACATGCATGGTTGCTGATGGGTGGACCCAGTTGGCCTAGATATTCATTCCCCTTACAACATTGGCTCTGGAGAGAAGTGTAATAGGACTTAATGGCTAGCATAGGGGACTAAGATGTTGCTTATGATGAGAAAATATGGACGGAAAGGCATACTTGTCCGAAGAGCAAACTGTCATCATCACGTAGAACACTAAAAAAAAAACTCTCTGTATTTAAAAGCCAGTTTTCTATTGTAAGTTCCATTTTTCTTCAAAATAATTTGCTAGGGAAAGTGTCTTGGTTTATTTCTGAAATCTTTACTATGAATGAGAAAAAGTATTTTCTCCCGTTGCAGGGGAGAAAAACACTGTGTTCCCTAAGTGTTAAGTCAGCTGCTTTTCTGGACAAGGAACAAATCTCAGCTGCATTTGGAGCTGACAGTGAGATCAGACAATGGCAGGCGGACTGCCCACTGTAACAGAAACCATCATGGCTGCAGCCATGCTATTCTCTGCCAATCCAGCTGTGTGATGGTGGTTAAAAAGTAATAATAAAATCACCAACCTCAGAATGCTTTCGCCAAATGTCTATGTTCTTGCGCTGGGCTTTCGAGAAATGGTCCCAAGCTTTTTGTCTGGTAGAAGCGTTGAAAACGGCCACAATCTGCTCAACTTTGGTGAACAAGGAAGTCAAACAAGACAAGTAATTTATGTTGTGATCACTATAGGGAGGCAAAGCAAAGACACTAGGAGTCTATGGATGATGTCACAATAGAAACAACATCATCAATATCCATCCAATTTGTGCCTTTCGTACTTACATTTTAGCAAGGTTGGGGATGTCTCCCTTCAAGTCTGTCTCCATAACTTTAGGTTAAAACAAATTCTAAGTATGACTGGGAGAAGGACATGGGCATCTACTTCCAAGCATTCTTTAGCTGTTGTTTCAATATGTGATTTGGTCTATCTATATACCTAGATCTATAGATATATAGACACTGGTGTTGGCATCCAGATATGCAGACAAAGTAATGCCAGGGTTGGGTGCAGAGAAGTGAAGCCAGGGAGAAGTGGCTGAACGAGGAAGAGCCAAACATATATCATTTTCTCTTTTGGTCTCTATCTCAAGGACTCAATCACAGTCCTCTCAAGACATTATCGTGTCCAAGTTCCAAGTTGGGACAATGAATAGCCGTGCCATATCTCCCCTCAATCTCGGGGTCATTTTTCCTCCTTGGCTCCTTTTTCTCCACCTGTTGCACTGACTGCAGCCAGCCCTCCAGCCTTCTGGCAGGGAACAGGAACCACAGCCTCTACCTCAAGACAGACCAAAGCTCACCCAACCAGCGGCACTGGAATGCAGGTCTTATTTCAACCACTATATGGCGCCCTCCATAGCTCCTCATGATCACATTCCATTATCACTTTCACAAGGCTCCCCGCCCTCTGGCTCCCAAACCACTTGAAGTTCTAACTCTATCATCTTGACTTAATTTAGTACTTCTGCTGCTTTCAGGCCTGGTGCTACTGGACTGGTAAATGTTGAGGGGTTATGAACAAAACTACATAGACAAAGGCATGGGCTCTTAGTAGCGGGTATTACGGGTGGAGCCAACTAACTGTAGACTTAATCTTGCTTAAACAGTTATTGATCCAGTAAGCATGAGATTAAGGAAATTAAAGCACTGAATTAATCATATGATTAAACCTGAACTTCTAAATTTTTAGTTAAGAAGGCACAGTTAAAATTAGCTTCTCAAGGATTCTAACACCCCATCAACATAAATCTTTCATAAGTGATTCCCAAGGCTCTATTATAAAAAAGGACATCAAAGCTCTTCCAAATCTTCTGGTGTCCAAAGAATGTCAAAGAGCAATAGAGTAATCCCCACAGAAGAACAACACTTAGTGCCATAATTTTTAAATTAGCACACAAAATAAATGTATGATAGAGCAAAAGGAAAAAAGCAGATTCCATTTACTTACAATATTGTGAATACTTTTCTATGCTGATGAACAACTACTTCTCAATCTATGGCTGATTTTCACAGAGAGCTTTTATCTTTTTGCTATTAATATTTTTACTATTTTCCACTTCAGGAGAATCCCAACCCCAAATCTCCTTATTTAGCAAAACCTGTCATCATGTCACATGATGAATTTATTTGACTCAATTTTAACAGGAGGATTTGCCTTCAGTTTGACTCATACTCTCCTTGGGCACATGTGGCTTCCCTCCTCAACCTCAACTGGAAGAACTAAACTCCAGGCTAAACACCTGGGGCTGCTCTAAGTGCTAGCCGTCAGCTGACCACTGATCCTTAGTGCTCTAGTTGGCTGTCCTGCAGCACAGCCAGCAGAGGAGAGAACCTGTTCCGGTGGATCGCCGGGGCTTTCTGCATGTTTTGTCTGTACACAGGCTGGGATCATTGGGAATTTCAGCTGCCTTCTGTAGGGGCAACACAGAACAGTCAGCCCCAAATCTAGGCTGGCAGGGGTGGTGATCAAGAGGTTATTAAAGAGTAATGGGCTTCGTTGCTTATAATAACAGAGCTCTTTGGCATCATTTAGAAGAGGAAGAACTATGATGTCCTGACACCAGTCCTAAGGGGGAAAGGACAATATAGGTGGAGACTGAGTGTTTGGGTGGTAATAGTGAAAATTCTGACATCAATCAGAGAAGGCTGTTAATAAAAATGAAACACTAAAGAAAAGTATATCTGTTCATAAAAACGTGTAAGGGGCCAGAGAGAATGAAGGTAAGGAAGACTAGTAACGCACCTGGAGGAGTATAGAAAAGAAAGAACTAAGAAGAAGGACCCAATGGCCCAATAGTGCACAGGTTTAGGGGTAAAAGGAGATCCCCTAATATCTACTCAAGCCATGTGCTATTAGATATATCCTGTTTGTGGCTAAGTGCCTTGGTTACTTAGAACACGTTATTACCATATCCCAGGGCATAAGTTCAGTTCATTCATTCATTCAACAAACATCTGGATTCCTGTTAGCTACCAGGAAGTTGATTAATTGCTAGAAATATATGATCAAGGCCCAGTCTTGTCCTTGATGCAATCATAGTCTCAGAAGAGAAAGAAAGACAAGCAGATAATTATCCTGTGCAAGAGAGGTGCAGATGACAGCTTTGAAGACACAGAGAAGAGAGTAGCTAAGTAGATAGGTGGCATTAGAAAACATTCCACAAATAGGGCAACATTTCTGCCAAGTCTTAAATAGTGAAGCAATGCTTGCTTGGCACAGAAGGCAGGAGTGGCCTGTTCAAAGGCTGGTATAGAGTTGTGGGAGGATGAGTGAAAGTAGCTGTGGGGCTGGGGCTGGGGCTGGGGCTAGTGTTAGGTATGAATCAAGAGGGACCATGTATGCTAACTCTGACTGGGAACTTTATACTGTAGGATTGGCTTGGGAGAAATTACAAAGGAATGAATTAAGGCAGAGGCTCTGGCATGGAGTGTGGCACAGGCAGTCATTTGACAGGGAGACTTGATAGGAGGAGGCAGCTGACTTGTTACATGGGAGAAGGAAGAGGGGTGGGAGGTACCACGATGACTGGAGCTGGGAAGCACATCCCAAACTATGAGAACAAGCACCAGTGGAGGGCTGAGAAAGAAGAAAAGGAATTTGCTTTCGGACATATTGAGTTTGAGATGCCTGAAGACCATCCAAATGGAGCTGAAATATGGATTAGGGGTTCAGAAAGAAGTCAGAATTCAAAGAGATATGGCCAACATTTTCCGGGCCATTCTCAATTTCTTGTATTCTTTTTCAATAGGGTAATTAATTAGATGTAAAACTAAGTGGGATTTAATTTTATACTTATGAACTTATACACTTTTTTTCCCTATACCAATCAAAAAGCAAAACAAAAACAAAACAAAACAAAATCCAACAAAACCCCAATAACTGTGTAACTCAGGTTTGGAAACCACTCTCACAGTATTCACATGGCCCAGTTTTACTTCTCTAATTGCTGTACACACTGTCCCTGAACCAGCCATTTGTCTTGCAAATGAAAGTTCTTGGGCACACACAAAAAAGGACTCTGGAGGAGTGCTTTGATCAGCATTAATTCATCATCATTAGGGAAAAAGCACCTCTAAGAGTATGCCTTAATGAATGTCATTCAAAGACAGCATATTTTTAAGCTCATAAATCAGGATGACTACTGGTATTGATGTAAATACACTATTCATTGCTTATAGCAGGAAACACCAGAGAGGAAGTCCATGAATTAGATGACCGCTGACTACCTCTCTGGTATAATTCATACTACTTACTCTATCTATATACAATAAAACCTGTTAAGAAGTTACTATCTAAACAGGCTCTTCAAAACTTTGCTTCTCAGAGAAAGATATAACAAGCAAACAAGATGGCATTGGCATTTGCTCAAAACAAGTAGCTTATAGAAGTTGTGCTGCAGGCAGAACAAATTGAGACCCACTCCCTATCCAATGCCTTCACCACCTCAGTGCTCTAGAGACTGGTGGCCAGAGGCCCCACACAATCCTGTATCAGATAAAAAGCATAGATTCTGTTTGATTGCCACTTATTCAAGAAAGTATACTCAAAAGTTTTGCAGGTAAAGGAAATTTTTTTTCTTTGAGGGATAATATTTTCCCACATCTTCTTTAGCAACTGAAAGAGCTCTCCATCAGAAAATTTAAATTTACCCCTCCCACTTTGCAAATCTTTTTCCCCAATTCTGTGTTTTAATTGTTTTGCCTAAATTAGGTTATTTGAGGATCATAAGAAAATTAAAAATGATAAATTCTTCAGAAGTATGCCTGAATGCCAGTTTTAAATATCACAGTAGAGCCCCTAGTATACCCAGCAGCTGTAAATGACCCTAAGGGCAGGATAAACAGAGCCTTGATGAAGTTGTTAATCACTCCATACAGCTGCAAACCCTCACTAGTGGTTATTTTCATTAGCTTACACATGTGTATGTGTGGAGATACATACACTCACCTAGCATACACACATTACACACATATATGTATATATTCTTCCAATTTTAAACAAACCCATAAGACTAATTTAACAACTTTTTTTGCACTTTTCCCCACCCCAAAATGTTTGGATATTTGCTGAGTTTAGAGCACACTTCTTACTGACAGAGAACTTTACAGACTATCATGAGAAGCACTGGTCTTTAGCCTTCTCAGGGAGGGAAAGCTGAGAACAGGACATCGGTTTATCCAGGAACAGACCACACTGAAGCAAGCTCCCTGGGAAAAAGCAGCCACTGGGTACAAAAGCTCAGATTTCTGGGCTGCACAAGACTCCTGCTCTGGGCAGGAACGCATGGGAGATGAAAGAGAAAGGTTAGAGTCCTCCAGAGAACACGAACACAGCCCTTTTCCCTTCATGTCTTGCCGACTGCCTTCTTTCTCACAGGCCCTGCACCTCTTGTATTCCTTGTTCCAGCTAAACAGCGGTGAAAGAGCCTTAATCCAGTTAGTGTCCCAAATATCTGGAGAAACTGATTAAGTCCTTAAAGGCAGTAGGCTTGCCTAAATAAAGCACCTCAAACAAATCTTCCAAGCTTAGTTTTTGTTTTTTTAATGCTATCTGGGCTCATGTTAGAGCCTCAACTCTGCAGGGTACAGAGGACATTTTTCTTTCTTTAAGGGATAACATTTTCCCAAATCCTCTATGAATAGCCCATGAGAGATTTTCAAAGGCATATGACACAAATGAAATAGTTGACCTCGCCCACCCCAGCTTGTTTTTGTTGTTTTAAAATACTAATAGCTAGGGGAGAAGGGACAGAAGAAAAGTGTAAGGCTTTATATGTAGTGCTGGAATTGGTGAGCCTTGGCTCTAGACTGAAGAATTATAATGGAGGGAATGCAGTAAGTGATTCCAGCTCTCAGGATACCCAGAGGAGCAAGACAAAGTCCAAGGGAGGAGCGGTAAGTGTCGGACAGCACATAAGAGGAAGCTGCTGCTATAAAAGAGATTCCCAGACAGACTCCTGCACATTCACTTGGGTTCTGGGTCCTGAGCATGAAGGAGCTGGCAGTCAGCCTGGCAGAAAGCCCAGGCAACAGAGAATGAATACGGTCAAACCCATACTTTAAGGAGGCATGGACCGGAATTTCAAATTGAGGAGGAAAAGGGCATTCTGGGGTTTTGTCTTGAGATATGTAAAAAAAGCCTCATGTGACATTGTGAGTCCATTACAGCCCTCTTAAAACTGAGGCCAAAACACCAACAGCAGACATCATATTTCTGAACTTCCTGGCTAGATGAGGCCAGATATTCGTTTCTTTTAGGGCAGCATCCCCAGCGTTTTTGGCACCAGGAAATGGTTTTGTGGAAGACAGTTTTTCTAAGGACAGGGGGTTGAGGATGGTTTGGGGATGAAACTGTTCCACCTCAGATCATCATTACTTAGATTCTCATAGGGAGCATGCAACCTAGATCCCTTGCATGCACGGTCCACAATAGGGTTCATGCTCCTGTAAGAGTCTAATGCCGCTGCTGATCTAACAGGAGGCGGAGCTCAGGCAGCAATGCTCACTCACCTGGTGCTCACTTCCTGCTGTGTGGCCCAGTTCCTAACAGGCCACGGACAGTACTGGCCCAGGGGCTGGGGACCTCTGTTTTAGGGAATGGAATTTGAATAGAATAAAGAGAAGCCTACTGATCACAGTATATAAAAAACAGGATGTTTTAAGCAAATTTCAAGCAAGCAAGAAATGATCAAATTGTTCAAATAAAACAGAAAGATATTAGGCATATAGTAACTTTTGAAGATTTGCATCACTCCAAGTATACTCCAGGGAATTGTAGAGCTCTTTATTAATGCATATATTTAAAAATTTTGGAAAGTAAAGCAATACATGAGATTATAAATCTAATAGTTCCTCAAAATATATAGCATTTATTAAGCTTTTTAAATCCAATAAATCTCCTGCCTAGATTACCCCTACTGACTAAATGAAAGTAATGTATGTACAGAAGAAAAAAGGGACGATATAAAAAAAAAAGTCTACCTTCCCATCTTCACAACCCTACCAATTTCTCTTTTTAAAGGTAACCAGTAACCACTATTAACAGATCCTAGCACATCCATCCAGAATATAAGGTTAGGCATATAGTACAAACAGTGTGTATTTTTCTATGAGAAACCTTTTTTACTTACACAAAGGTGCTAATATTATATACGCTATTCTGTACCTTGCTTTTTTCACTTAATATATCTTGGAAATCTATTCATATGTATGTTATCAATAAGGCTGCTATAAACATCTTCCAACATATCTTCTGAAATCCTTACAGAAATACCTTTATAAAAAATTCTTAGCAGTAGAAAGGCTAGATAAAAGAGCACCTGAATTTTTAATTTTGAAAGGTACTGGCAAGTTGCACTCTATGTCCCCGAAGTGTTTTTCAGTTTGTTTCTCTTACCCTTTGCCAACAGTGCATAATCAAATTTAGCTTTTGCCATTCCTGATAGATGACAGAAGGCATGAATTACATGGTGACCAATTGTCTGCACCAGTGATATGTATGTTTGCAGTTTCCATTACAAATAACAGAAACAAGTCCAGACTCATTGAGCCTGCCCTGTATTCAGTTGTTGGCTCGATGCTAAGAGTCATCACATAGCAGCAGGAGGACAGACCTGGTTTCTGGGGATCTTTTCTTCTTTGTGACCCTCAAAATGGCAACCCTGATCTCCTCTGGGTCTCCACTAACTCCCTTAATGGTTATGAAAACCATATAATGGTAATAGGAGATTTCTTTCTTTTTGAGACGGAGTCTCACTGTCACCCAGCCTGAAGTGCAGTGGCATGATCTCGGCTCACTGCAACCTCAGCCTCTCGGGTTCAAGTGATTCTCCAGCCTCAGCCTTCTGAGTAGCTGGTATTACAGGTGCGCACCACCACACCCAGCTAATTTTTGTATTTTTAGTAGAGACGGGGTTTCACCATGTTGGCCAGGCTGGTCTCAAACTCCTGACCTCAAGTGATCCGCCCGCCTTGGCCTCCCAAAGTGCTGGGATTACAGGCATGAGCCACCGTGCCCAGCCCTGTGATAGGCAATTTCTAATTACTTAGCCCTTACTGGGCCAGGCACTATGCTTGATGATTTAAAACAGTAGTTATCAAAGTGTGGCTCCTGGACCAGCATCATCAGCATCACTTGAGAACTCACTAGAAAGGCAAACGCTCAGACCCCAGACCTACCAAAGGAGAAACTCTAGGGATGGGGCCCAACAGACTCTGTTTTAACAAGCTCTCTGCATGATTCCAAGGCATGCTAAAGTTTGAGAACCTCTGATTATCTTACCTAAGTTTTCCAACGACCCTCTGAGGTAGGTGCTAGTATGAATGCCCATTTCATTGATGAAGAAACTGAGGTTCACTGAGACGAATATTTACTTGTCCAAGGTCATATATTTAGAAGTGGTGAAGTTGGCAATGGAAATTACATCTGTCCAACTTCAAATCATGTATTTATACCCATTATATGATGGGCCAAAGTCTTATGAGCTCTGGGGTGTGTAATGTGCTAGACTTTGTACTAGACACCGGGGATAAAAAGGGCCAAATATGCAGCTGGTCCTTGAGCTGCTCAGAGTCCCTGGGGGAGACAACATATATATGATTGAATCTCAAGATGAGAATTGCTTAAGAGAGCTGCAGAGGGTGCCAAGGGAGGCCAGGAAAGGCTTAAATGACCCCTTGGCTGAAACTTGCAGGTAAGCTGAATTTTCAATGCAAACAAGCCAAACATTGGAGGTTGTGATGGAGCAGGAAGCTGCATTTACCTCTCTACAAAAGCATATTGAAGAACATGAGCCACAGTGCAGAAGAATCAAAGTGTCTGGAAAAAAGGTCCCTACTTCTTTTGTGTCTACCAGGCTGGAACCAATTTCTCTCAGTGTGTGCCCTCAGCCTTCTCATTTTGTCTAAAATCCAGTCTGTCCTACTTTTTTTGAAATAAAAGTCATTGAATAAGCCTCAGCAGGGGAAACTTACAGAGGTGGGGCCAAGGGAGTGTTTTTATGAATACAACATGGTTTTGGGGGTTGCATGTAGAGGGGAAGAGAGAGTTGGGAAACCTGTGTTGGTCAAGTCTTAGCTCCATCGCTAACTAGCTGTGTGACCTGAAGAAAGTGTCCATCTGTTTGAATCCCAAGGCAAAGGGGGCTGGGCTAGACCATCCTGAATCTCCTTTCTGGCTCTGGGAGCCTTTAGAACAGGGCTTAGCAAACTTTATAAGGAAAGGAACAGATAGCAATTATTTTTGGCTTTGCAGGTCATACAGCTACCTTGCTATAGAAGGTGTCTACACACATAAGTGGTTTCTCTCCTTAAATAGAAATCTTCTCACTTTGTCTGTGGCTACTCTTTCATGATTCTCCCCAGGTACAATTTTCTTTGGTTGGAAAACAAACACTAAGTTGTACTTCTCTTTCAGTTACGCAGAGTCAAGAACACATCATCTCTGCTTTAAAGTAACTTTACTGACACCTTACTTTTCCTCAATTTGAAAGTGTCTTGGCTTTAAAAAATCTTTGTAAAAATTTTTTTTTATGCATGGATTTTGTCCAGTGTAGCTCAGAGACTGTTTCTCAGAGTACCCCAATGCTATCAACACACATTCCCCTCGCCTGATGTGGGGCAGTGGCTAGAGTCCAGTCCTAGACCTGGGCTCATATCAAAGTGACAGAGTTTTCATCTTTAGCTCCCAGAAGTTATACCTTTCCTGAATTGCTGTGTTTCACTTAATATGCACTCCAATTCTTTATTGTTCCAGAGTGTAAGACTTGATTTCTATCTTACATTTTGGTATTATTAAAGATTTTTTTAAAAAACATAATGATGTGACTCAGTGTATATATTTTCCATGAGACTGAAAGGAAGGATACCAAAAAAAAAAAAAAAAAGACTCATTTCAGTTCTGGCAGGCATAGTGTCCTCCACCATCACCTTTGGCATCCTGTGAAACAGAACATTCTGTGCTCATCCTTGATGCTGAAGTTTTTATACATATTATTTTCTCTGGATATTTATTTCCTGAGACCAAAGAGGTATTTTTTTAATGGAAATAATGTTTCCAGCACTTAATGCATTGGCAAATACAGCCATCAGTACAATTTTGAGGAGAAATAGAAAACCTGTCACATTGTTAAAGCAGTTATGGGGAATTTTTTTTCCCATGGATGAACTACAGCAATGACTGCTACAGACATGGGAAAACATTTTAACACTTCATAAAATTCCTTTTTGACAGCAGGGGACATAGAAGCCAAATTTCCCTTGGTGGAAATAAAAAACGTTTGGCTGAGATGCTCCTAAGAAGTAAATGATTTCAGAAAGAGCTTTTCAGGCAGAAGAAATGTGGACGAGGACACCAATCTGCCTAAAAGGGGGATCACAGTACACAGAGATCAGAAACCCCTCACATTTCACTCTAGCACTTAGCACACAACCTGACACTTGATAAATATTTGTGGAATGAATTTAGTCATTCATTCAGACACTTGAGGCTTTTACGATTTTACCCAAGAAGATAGATGAGGGCGTGACAGTGGAGAACTGTCAGTGCCCTGCGCAGCTGTCTTTGACAATAATTCTGACCAATCTTCAGCACCTGCAGAATCCAATGCACATAACCTCAGGGTTGAAATGTGGCTAAAAATTCACAGTGTAGCCCAGGAGGAGTAACCTTCACAGCAAGGTATAGGCAGAACATTTGCACGGAGTAATATCTGATCGCCTGTTCTATGATCACTTTAGGAACTTTGAACCTCATGGTTGGGTCCTGGAAGATGCCTATATTTAGATATCCAGAGATGATAAAGGATCCACGTGGTTGATACAAGAACTGTGGAATCTTAAGGGTGGAAAGGAACCTTAAGGGATTATCTGGTTAAACCCTTTTATTACAGAGATGGGAAAAAGGAGACTGAAGTTGCTTAAAAGACTTTCCCAAAGTCACAAGGCTAATTAATGGTCAAACTTGGATTAGAATCAGATCTCCCAAAGGACTATAAATCATGCTGCTATAAAGACACATGCACACGTATGTTTATTGCCGCATTATTCACAATAGCAAAGACTTGGAACCAACCCAAATGTCCAACAATGATAGACTGGATTAAGAAAATGTGGCACATCTACACCATGGAATACTATGCAGCCGTAAGAAATGATGAGTTCATGTCCTTTGTAGGGACATGGATGAAATTGGAAATCATCATTCTCAGTAAACTATCGCAAGAACAAAAAACCAAACACCGCATATTCTCACTCATAGGTGGGAATTGAACAATGAGAACACATGGACACAGGAAGGGGAACATCACACTTCAGGGACTGTTGTGGGTTGGGGGGAGGGGGGAGGGATAACATTGGGAGATATACCTAATGCTAGATGACGAGTTGGTGGGTGCAGTGCACCAGCATGGCACATGTATACATATGTAACTTACCTGCACATTGGGCACATGTACCATAAAACCTAAAGTATAATAATAATAATAATAATAATAATTACAATAAAAGAAAAAAAAAAAAAGAAAATATGTTTAAAAAAAAAAAAAAAAAGAATCAGATCTCTCTGCCTAGTCAAAAGTCTTTCCACCATTTGCAGCTTTTAAGACCTAAGATGAGGCTGATGCCATTTCCTATCACAAATGTATAAAGCAAAGTTGCATGGTAGTTCTAACCTTTCCTATCTCCAGGTTGAAATAATATTGATAACAGTACTCTAATACTCCTACTGTAAAATTCTCAACTAAAGTATATGCTGTATGCTCTACTTTAAAGAGAATGGCATATTAGAGCTAAGATCATTGAGATCATGGTTTACTAAAAAACACTTAGGCTGTGTTCTGCAATATTAGGTTCAAGCCCAATTTTCAGCACCACGTTCCTTTCCACCTGTGATTGGTCAACACCAATATTTTTTTTCTTAGGTCTTCTATGTGCTTACAAGAATTATGCCGGGTCCAGAAGTGGCACAGTGAGGTAGAAAAGAGAACAGTAAGTGGCCCATGTCTCTATTTAGCCTAAAATCTTGCTAGAGGGAAAATCAAGCAAACAAACCAATAAACTTGATGCGCATAAAATAATTAGAAAATAAGGAAGTCCTCAAGTAGATAGTATTAACAAGTGCTGCAGAAGGTAGGTGAAAGGGAGATGATTATGGGTTATAATGGATAAACAAGGTTTCATGGAGGAAATGTGACAGAAGTGGGCTTCAATTCTGGCACTTGGAGGAGGGGAAATAGTTCAGGCAAAGGAAACAGCACAAGCAAATGTGTGGAGGTAGGAAAGAGGGTAGTGCCAGAAGCAAATACTTCATTTTCTAGCCAGATAGCAGCATTTATACTCAGTGTGATGTCAGCACACCTCTTCAACTCTACCTATAAGCTGTACCTTTACAATATTCTTAATTTTCATTTTACATACACACACATACATACACACACACACTTAGAAAGCAAACTGTACAAGGAGCCAAGAGTCTTGGTTCTAAACTGCCCATAAACTACTAAATGACCAAGGCCTCTCATGTTTGCTCTCTGAGCCTCAGTTTCCGCCTCTGTAAAATCAAAGGGTTTGGCCCAACCCTTTAAGATCCCTCTTAGCTCTAACATTCTATAATTTCTGCTTTTTATCCATGCTCATTATATGTATGGCACATATTCTTAAATTAATATTAATCAACCCTTCTGCACTGCTGCTGGCTTTCCCATTTGCCTTTTTCTCCAGTTTGTTCCCTTCTCTCTTACCAGGAAGCATGTTGGGAAAGTAGCAAAATGGGGATATCATGGAGTGTTTAAATTTTTATTAGATATGTGTGTGTTGTAATTGTAAAAAGGCATGCAAAACTTATCATCTTGGCATGCATATTAATAACTGAATGTGGTAGTCCATGCTTCCTGAACTTTATAAACAGCTCCTGTATGAGCTTTGAAATGACAAGCTTTGTTCATAACTGAGAAACTGAAAGTGGGCAGGCCTATGGGGAGTTCCTGTGAAGTATACATTTTTAAAAAGCAAAGATAAAAACTCCAATGTCTCTGAGTTGGAAAACCTGGGGAAGTTTCTGGCAAATGGACGGGTTAAGAAATGACATAAAGATGAGACTAGGATGCTATCAGGATAAGGTGACATGACAAAGATGATTTATCTGTGCCGAATTTTTTTTTTCTCTTTCTTCTATATCTAGCAAATGAGGTCTATCCAGATGGCCCAGAAGGGAGGAGAAAGCCCCAGGTGCCACAGCAGGATAGATGATGTCCTCATTTAACGTCTTTCATAACTGGACATCCATGGTCAGAAGAGAAAAATAGCCCTACACAGAAGTGAATGGATGTCGTACTCCCTAAAATTCAGGTTGGGTTTTTTTTTTGTTGTTTGTTTGTTTTGAGATGGAGTCTCGCTCTGTCACCCAGGCTGGAGTGCAGTGGCGCCATCTCGACTCACTGCAAGCTCCGTCTCCCAGGTTCATGCCATTCTCCTGCCTCAGCCTCCCGAGTAGCTGGGACTACAGGCACCCGCCACCACCCCTGGCTAATTTTTTGTATTTTTAGTAGAGATGGGGTTTCACCGTATTAGCCAGGATGGTCTCGATCTCCTGACCTCGTGATCTGCCCGCCTTGGCCTCCCAAAGTGCTGGGATTACAGGCGTGAGCCACTGCGCCGGGCCTTGGGTTGGGTTTAATTACAGCCCCCTGACACTTTAAGCTAAGACTTTGCTAAAAACAATGACTTTGATATTTAATAGCTGGTCCTGGGTGAAGACCAGAGATATAAAAAAGGTTAGAACTTTCATAAATATGGGCAGAACTAAACACCATCAAAGCCAGAGGGTAACTGATGGACTTTGATGGAGACCTTTAAATAAATCACAACTTTTTCTTTATGTTATTATTAATGACTTCTGATGTTTTTCAAAAAACTTTTGTTAAGCACTGAACTTCAGGAACGGTGGCTGGAGAGCAATCTAGGCCAAACATTTGAGCCTATGGATCCTTTCCAAATGAAAGCAAGAACAAGTACACAAGCACGGAAAGGAGATAGGTGCGTCTAATCCAGCTCATGGATCACACCTGAAGTTTCCCTTGTCCTACTCAGCCAATTGGTTATTTCCAGCAAAATCCATAAGGGGACCCACATGCTTTTACCATGCTTTGAACTCTGCAATGTACCTGATCTTCCCTGGAAGCTGCTGAGTGAGCCCTCCGTGTTTGGCTTGTTTGCGGCCTGCTCCACTAGTTAGCTAGTTTGCCAATACACCTGCTTCCAAACCACCTCATGACAATTTCCTGACAATTTCCCAACATGCTTGGCTGTTTAGTGAACAGACTACCATGGAATGCCATGAAGGATGGCACTGACACTGGGGAGATCTTTTGGCACTGACACTAAGGAGATCCTTTATGTGGGAGGGAGCAGTCGGGGCTGCTATGGAATAACCAGGAGATTTCCATCCACCTGGGAGAAGGAAAGCTGAGGTGCAATTCCTGAATACTCATGCTTAACAATTCTAATCTCATTCTAAGGGAAGAAGCCAAAATGTGATTCCTGTGGTATTTGCCAGAAATATTAATGCAGACAAATGGGGTGTGACTGGTTCTGCTTTTGGAAAATGCAGCAAGTGTGTCAGTCACTGAGGACTTTAGCAGTTATCGTTTTACAAGCATCCCCGAAGTCCTGACATCAAACACATCTTACCACACTGAACAGAGCTGTGGAAAGCAGGAAGTACAGTTGAGACACAAACATAGCTCCACTAGAGAGAGGGAAACTTGGGACAGGAAAGGAGAGGAGTTCGGATTAAAGGATGAGGAGATGTGTACGTACCTACCAGGTTAGTCAGGTTACTACTAATAGTTTCACAGACTGGGTTTCTTTTTGCAGCCCTTTTTGTAAAAGCACATAGAAGAGAATGGAAAATTCTGAGGTTGCTCAATGAGATATGCAATCTTCTGGTTCTGCCTCACAGGCTTAATTCTAGCCCAGGCTCACATTTAAGGTATCCCCATCTTCCAGTCATCCTGAAAGATCTCGGCTGTCAGAGACTCACAGGAAGGCTCCTCAGAATCTCCATTGCTGGGATGTGTACACCCTGGCCAGAACTGTAGGATTTTCACAATCTCAGTTGATATGCCAACTGCTGAAATACTTCTCAGAATCAAATTACAGGGCTAAGGAGGACTCCCAAATAGTAACAGGCAAATGGTAAATACAGAGGTTGTTGGATGGTTACAACTAGGGATACTACAACATAAATTGCTGGTGATTCTTTTACTCCAACCCTCCTAATATTTCCTAGCCTCTGACCAAGAATTTGGTAAAGTGTGGCAATTTCCAATAAAAAGTACAGCTATTGAGCTTTTTCTCTGATTTGCTTCATTATGCATGCAAGTTGAAACCTTGTTTCCTGCAGATGAAGCTAACATCAATGCCAAACTACTCAACGAGGTCACCAGAAATTTCTGAACCCACTGTTTCAGGGTTCCCTCCTGCCTGTCTTCTGATTTACTCATTCATTCACTCACTCATCCACCAAATATTTCTTGCATATTTCTATGTTATAAGGCTTGATATATATTGATGACTTGATATATATTGATGTCTCTTCCTTTGTGATGCCTGCTATAATAACTAAAAGCAGACATAACATGAAATCACTACTCATTTGGATAAATGTTACAAAGGACCTTAATAAAGATTCAGTAGGCTGGGCATGGTGGCTTACACCCGGAATCCCAGCACTTTGGGAGGCCAAGGCAGGCGGATCACGAGGTCAGGAGATCGAGACCATCCTGGCTAACATGGTGAAACCCTGTCTCTACTAAAAATACAAAAAATTAGCTGGGCGTGGTGGTGGGCGCCTGTAGTCCCAGCTACTCGGGAGGCTGAGGCAGGAGAATCATTTGAACCCGGGAGGCAGAGGTTGCAGTGAGCCGAGATTGCACCACTGTACTCCAGCCTGGGTGACAGAGTGAGACTTCATCTCAAAAAAAAAGAAAAAAAAAAGAGATGCAGTGATGGCAAATCTACTAGAAGAGGGTGGACCAGAAAGACCTCTCTGAAGAGGTGGCTCTTGATCCAAGACCTACAGGATAAGAAGAAGTCAAGCACACAGAGTATGGGAAAGGGCACCCCAGGCAGAAGGAACAGAATGTATAAAGGCCGAGTGGTGGAAGGTGGTTTTGATGGGCTCAGGGGGAGAGGAGCCAATGGAGATGATGCATGGTGAGTCTGAGGATAACTGAAGCTAAAGAAGTGAGCACAGAGAGCTCTGTCAGCTAGGGACAGTGAATATCCTCTAAATGCAATGGGGAGCTACTCAAAGGGTTTAGTGGGGAAGACATGACCTGATTTGTATGAGATGGAATGTGAAAATAAATCAAACCAGAGTAGAAGTAGAAAGGGAGGCATTCTGTATAGCAAAAACTGCAAAATTCTTCCTAGTAGCCAGTCTCCACTCCTGCCTTATTATGAGAACACCGATTTTACTCTGGAGAGCAGTAGGCCCACTCAAAAATTGTATTTCTCACATTCTTTGTAGTTAGGCATAGCCAGGTATAATAATTCTGCCTAATGAAACCTACATGGAAGTTGGCTGGGGATGGATTTTTGGGCAAGTTTGCTTTCTTGCTATAATGACGCAACTCCTTCCTGTGTCTTTCTTCCTCTTTTCTTACGTGATTTCAGCTGGAAAAAGAAGATGTGATGGCAAGTGAAGCAGCAGCAACCATCATAGACAACTATCCAGGTAAAGCAAATAGCACCAGAGAGACCTCAGCCCTGGCAGCCTTGAACCACTGGAGCAGTACCAACAAACCCCGCATCTGGATTTTACTGTGTCCAAAGAGAAACATCTTCTACTTGTTTCAGATACCGTTTGGCAGAATTTTCTGTTACTCACATGTGGATGCTGTGTCTAACTGACACATCAAGTAACCAAAGCCTGACTTGGGTGGTGGCGGTTACAATGAAGAAGGGTGGGCCAAATCGGGGTATACTTTTGAAGGAAGAAACAATGGGACTTCTTGATAACCTGGAAGTCAGTTGTGGTGGTGGGAGATGGCAGATATAAAAAGTACAAGACTTTGGCTTGAGAATTTATGAGAATGGGAAGGAAAAACCAGAAGAGGAGCAGGTTTGAAGATTAAAAGCAAGGATTCCATTTTTGATATTTCAAAGTTGAGGTGCCTAAGAGGCAGTCTCCACTCCTGTGGTTTCCAGGAGACAGGATCTTGCTGGCCCTGCCCCACCCCTTCATTCACTCCTTCTCAGGGAGTGATGAGCCAGCCTGCCCAGGGGGGTGCCTGTTCTCCTCACCTACTCACTTGCTTAGGCATCCAAAGTGTAGCCTCCAGGTAATGTGGCGGGGGCCTTCAGTGCTGCCTGAGGCTGGATGCTCAACACAACGTCCAACATTCAGAAGCCAATTATTGCTGTAAATCTCCACGTCATTTTCCAATTTGGTGGTAATACCAAAAAGTATCTGTAGTCCCACATGCTACACTTTTCTGTCCATCTCTCAGTTGCTTCAAATATGGGCCAACTTACACCCATATAATGACAGGTAGACATTTTGCGTTCTTTCAGCCACATCATAGGGGCCTCATTTTAATAGGTGCCTCTTTCAATAGTTACTGCCAAAGAAAACGAAGTTCTCACCTATTCATGGCTGCCCTCTTATCTTTATTGTTAGAGCCAAGGGTTGAGTCTTCCTTGCCCGTTAGGACTATAAACTGCATGGAAATTAGAACTTATTTAAAATTGATGCCAGTGAGCAAAAGGCAAAAACATACAGTAATCATTTCACTGTTCAGGCATATGACTTCTTACCATAACTCTGAAGAAAGTGTATTATTAGAATTGTTTTACTATGCTCTCTCTCATTTTTCTCTACTACCAGTTCACTCTTACCTTCCCTCCATCCACTGATCCATTCCTTCTTCCCTCCTTTAAAAACTGCTGTTAATATTGCTTTTTAAAAATTCTATCCCTAATAACCTTAGAGTTTCTAGACATACACTCTTAAATAAAGGGTCATTCCTCAAGGCTGGTGAATCTAGGTAATGTGGTCTGGTATCAGTCTGTGTGAGGACAGAGCAGTCTTATTTTTCCTATTCCTTTTCTTTAAAGACAGATTGGTCTTATACTGGATATTTGGTCACTTATCAGAATTTATATTTGGGAATTTGTTATATGCTACGCTGCTGTAAAACCTGCCTTTTGATAAAGTCATGTAAGATACTTTTACATTTAAGATCTCAGTTTTGCCCTCTCTTCCATCCCATCCTGACAGATACATTATTCCTTGTGTTTGCACTGATGAAAGAGGTGATAGGCATTTTGGCACACTATATCACAGAAAATAGTACTTATCTTCAGAATGGAAATATACATCCCATATGTCACTATCACGTAGGGCCCTGCACCTGGTATGGAATGGGGCATGGCATTGTTACAGTGTCATTCAATGGCTTTTACCAAGCAAGAGAACATCGGCAGCTGTGATGCATGATACCGTTGTGACATTAACTACAGACACAGATAGAGTGCCCATAGAAAAAAAATACGCCCTTTTTTTGAATAGAGCCCTTGGTAATTACTCTGACTATTGTTCTAAGAGAAAGCCCCATTTACACCCCTTCATCATTTAGACTCTGGACATAAAAAAAAATCACTGGCATTAAGTAGTTAAGGCAATTTGTTTTCCAAATGAAGAAAGGACAAAAAAATCTCTACTCTTGAGCTGCCCATTTTGACAGCCACAGCTCCCCCAGATAAAAGATCCTGAGGAGTTTTTCTGATAGTACCCTTTTCCTACACAGAGCCCAAGGAAAATGTGTTCAAGTTTGCTTTCTACTGTCAGCACTAGGAGGACATAGGGGTCTGTGTGGACAGCCTGCAGGTGAAAGGTGGCGGCCCTGCAGCTATGATATGAACCGTGGTGGGTCCAGCAGGCACAGATGCATCTAGCTGCTCTGCCCTGGTGGCCAGGCTTGCTGTTCTGAGGAAAAGCTACAGAAACGTTGCTCACCTTGAGAAGTAAACTCTCAGGGCAGGGTCCGTGTTCCTCCAAGTTGCCACAGAACATGAAATAGGTTATGAAGTTTGCCATTCAATATGGAGTAAAAATGGGAGATTATTGAACTACTTACCCCCAAATGAAAAAATAAAATTAATAAAAAAGAAAAGGCAAAATCACAACAAAAGAGATGGCCCCCAAAATTTTACTTACATTGAGTGAGAATCCCAGTTAAGGCATTTTTAAAACTCTCCTTGGCTTCCTCCATCTCTTGCTCATGGGTCGCTTTTTCATTCATTAGCCGGCGGACATGGCTGTTGGCCGACTGCACCATGGAATAGAACTGGTTTGCAGAGCGCCGATTCACTTCCCCTCGTTCAATCCAGGAAAGCAGCACTGTGATAGCCTCTGAAAACTTGCTATCATCTGGAAATGGAAAACCACCAAGTACAAATCATGCCAAGATGAGAAAATACACTTTACTCTTGTTCCTCTCAAAAGACACAGCATAGTCCAACCTAGTGGATATATTTTCAGAACTCAACAAATTAGCTTTCCTGAGACTGACTGCCATATCATCACTTAACTTCTCTTTTCCCATCTAACTTCAGGGCACCATAGAACCACTCAGGAGGTTCACACTCTCATCTACCAACTCCATGAGCTCAGCTATAGGAGATTTGTTCTGGGCATTCTTAGGAATAAGGTACAGCCTCATTCTTCCACCAAACCTTGATTTCTCTTTCTTAAGATGGACTTGAAAAACTGTTATTAACCTACTTGGCCTCTACTTCATTTCTCTGTTCCTTTATCAAAAATGTTATACAGTGTTACCAGTTTTCTCATTTATAGAATCAGCTGAGTTAGTGTTAAAATGTGGAAGAAAGATTGGATTACTTTAAAAGTATTTGTAATGTATGGTATTGTCCCTAAGGCAGGTAGTAGGAATAAGTCAATTCTTGTTCTACTGTAGTTCAAAACTAATTCCATTTTAGGGCTAATACCATATATTTAATTAGGCTGAAAAATAGAATATTTCCTAGTTTTCCACAAAAGAGAACATGTTTCCTGAGGTGTTCTGTGTTTGCTTTAGATGGCTATGGAGAGCCCATCTGAACCCGGTTTGAGATGTATGTGCATGGTGTGGGGGGGATAGGAAGTGGGAAATGAAGTTCCACCTGAAAATAAGTGATAAAGTCTATTTCAAAGAAAACAGACTTGCCTATTTGGGAATGGTCACTGGACCAAACCCGTGTTGTATGGCTTGGAGGTGGAGAAAAAGAAAGTTTGTGGGTGATTAAGTTAATTAGAACTGGAAGTTGTATGTCAGTTGTTACAACATTAATCGATCTGACTACTGCTAAAGGCTCATTGCCTACTTTCCAGGCAAACCTGAGGGGAGAAGCCTTTCATTTGTATTCTGCAATCCCTAGAAAATGTGCTTTAGGGAAAAATATCCTACATTTTTACAAGTAAACTAGGTAGACTCTGAATTCTAAAAATCAGGAGCAAAATTAGATGGAAAGATTCAGATTCTTACCCATTCGCTTAAAAAGTACTGAGTGTCAACTGTGTGCCAGGCACTGTCCCCTCCACTGGAGGGGCATCGGAGACATCCTTATGTATTGTTTGCATATAAACATACATACACTCCACATGAATAGACAGGGGGAGATGCATGCTTGAGAAAAAGATTTCATTTCACTCACCAGATTTTAAAATCAATCATTGAGTTCTTATTAGTATTTTACACATCATACGAAACCTTCCCACCGTTGAGTGCTTTGTAAATTTATAGGGTGCTTTACAAACATCTTTAGTATCTTTTCTCCCAAAGACCTCCTCCCAGACCAGGAGTACAGCTTCCTTAGTATGGCTGCTGCTTGCCCAGGAGGTGCGTGTCCTGAATGAAGGTGGGGCTGAACCTAATTCAAGGTCCTGTGGCTGAGCTCTGCCTTCCCCAGGAAAGAAAGCAGCTTTTAGGGATGTGCCCATGCTCAGCCACCATTCTAAGCCCTCTCCTGCTGCACAGCAGCCTTCTAGATTTGGGGATCAAAGCTTTTTTTCTGAGCAACCCTGCCCCCCTGCCCTCACACTTTAACCAGAGGAGATAACTGGCCTGGGAATGCCCACAAAACACCTGTGAATGACAGATTCGAGTTTCCTTGAAAATCTCAACCCATAGGCACAGAACACACTTACTGAGTATCGTAGCTGCTTATACCATTTTGCTAATTCTGGAATTTCAGTCTAAGTTCAACCCTCAGTGAACTCCAGCTGCAATGGTTTCTTATCTCATTTCATGGATCGAAGCGGCTTGTGTAAGATAAAATCCATCACACAACTTAACATTATGTTCAGCCCATGGAGAGGCCCATAATTTAGCATTATGTTTGTGAGAGGCCCACTGCGACCGTTACCGGCAGAATAAATTTTGCCTCCCTCCACACTCTCTACCTCTCTTCCCACCAATATATGTTAGGAGAATGGACCTAAGAACAGACAGCAGAAATAAACCTAATGCTTAGAAGAAATCTTTTTTTTTTCCTCTGAAAAGATAACAGAAAAAGAGAACACTGACTTCATGTACTATTTTTCCCCTTTGCTATGAGTTTCATATCTACATAACACAGAGAAAGAAAAATCCTTAACGTTTTTGTTATGAGCTTTGCAGGGACAGAGTGTAATGCTGTTCACCTCTTTCTGTCATATACAGGTAGTTTTTCCTTCTCTTGCTCGTGGTCACTTAGTTCATAAATAGACTAACTTTACCATCAGGAAAAAAAACACTTCAATTTTAAAAATGCATGTTTGCTCAAATGGTCTGAAAGCCACATTTTATTGCCCTTCACACCTAGACCTAGAGAACAATAAGTTCACCAGCAGATTATAGTTTCAGAAAGAGGAAACAATATTCTTAGGATTAAGCCACTGAAAATACACAATTTCAAAAGTAAGTAGTCAAGAGATTTTCTAACATGTTAACAAGTACTAGGAGGCAGAATTCCATTAGCCTATAAGAAGAATATAGTTTCAAAGACTCCCAATTTCATCTTCATTTCTGAACTTTCTGAAACTGACAGGCCGATATATGATTGATGTACTGACATTCAAATTAAATTAAAAAAACATTAGTTAAGGCATGCTTGATAACTCCAGTCAATATTTGTTGCCATGTAAGAAGTGACTTTAATTTATATTAATTAAGACTAAACCAGTAACTCCCTCTGGATGGCTACAGGAGGATATTGGGAGCAGTCATTTTCAATACTCAACTGTAAATTCAATTTTGTATTCAGTGGAAGGATCACTGAGAAAGCAGAAAACAATATAAACTAATTTAAACAGGATTTAGATTGCAGCATTATTAAAGCCATTCATGTGGAAAGAAATTAACACTGCTCGTAAAAATCACATCAAAGACGCACTTATAAAATTCCACATACTTTCTGTGAACATGCTCAGGCATAACTCTGAACTGGATGCAGTTTAGAAGCTAGAATGTGCAGATGTGCTTTTTCCACCATAAGAATTAGGAATGATTGGTATATGATGGAGTGAATATATATCATTTGCTCATTAGAAATTACCCACCGTTTTCTAATCAGGTCCTCACAATGTTAATGCACCTGAGTTAATGGACGGTTCCATTCACGGGTCTTGCCTTTTTCCCTTCCATCTGTCCGTCCCCGCTTCCTTTGCCAGAGCCCTCTTTGCTAAACAGCACGGAATGCCTCCCTTATCCCCACTTACCCTTGGGTCTCTCCCACTCCTGGTCCCCCTGGTCAGCTGTTATTCTTCCCTCAAGATTCAGCGTAAGTGCCCTTTTATAAAGAAATCTCTTCTGCAACTCTAGGATGAATTAGGTGTCTCTTTGCTATGTTTCCACAATTCCCCGCATATCCTGCTATTAAAGCATTAGTCGCACTGTATGGTAATTGTTGGTTTACAGATCTGTCTCCAGTTTTGAGGGGCTAATATGAGAATAAAATTTACAAAACATATTTCTGTCTTCTGGTTACTCTGAGTTTTTCCCTTTGTATTTTATATTTTATTGCACTCTACAGTAGTTCCTCCTTATCCACAGTTTCACCTTCTGGGGTTTCAGTTACCCTAGGTCTCGGTTAACTGTGGTCAACTGCAGACTGGAAATAGTAAATGGAAAATTGCAGATATAAGCAATTCATACATTTTAAATTGCACACTGTTCTGAATAGCATAATGAAATGTCACGCTGTCTCACTCTGACCTGACCAGGATATGAATCATCCCTTTGTCCAGGGTATCCACGTTGTCTACACTACCTCCCTGTGAATCACTTGGTAGGGCCACCTGGGTTATTAGATCCACTGTAATGGTACAGCAGTGTTTGTGTTCAAGTAACCCTTATTTGGCTTAATAATGGCCCTAAAATGCAAGAGTAGTGACGCTGGCAATTTGGAAATGCCAAAGAAAAGCCACAAAGTGCTTCCTTTAAGTGAAAAGGTAAAAGTTCTTCACAATAAAGAAAGAAAAAAATTGTATGCTGAGGTTGCTAAAATCTAGGATAAGAACAATTTATCTATGAAACTGTGAAGAAGTAAAAAGAAGCTTGTGCATAGTATATACAGTGTTCAGTACTATCCATGCTTTCAGGCATCCACTGGGGATCTTGGAATGTATCCCCCAAGGATAAGGGGAGACTACTGTATTCCTAATAGATTTGTAGCAATTAATACTGGAAAGATACAAATGCAATGGTTAAAAGTTAGGAAACATCATAGTTGATAATAAACATTTAAATTTCATGTCAAAGAGTATTTTCACATATGCCATTATCTACTAGAGATAGATGTTCTCATGACAATTAAGCTGAATGATCCTGTTATACTTCAGGCTTCAGAAGTCATTATCACTGGCAATGAAAGTTAAGAGTGATGTCAGATAATCCCACAGAAGCAAGGCCCTCTGCAGTGAGGCACTAAACAGTTTATCAAATAACTCAAAAATGTTTTTGAAAGCATTTTTAATTCTGGGAAGATAATTGCTCTTTAGCTTTGTGAGGAGTAAATAATATTATAATGATACTATCAGATGTCACCACTGGAATCCACACCCATCTCATTTCATTTCTGGTTATTTCAGACTTTGTTAACCTCCTTCCCTCTCCCTCTCTTCCACATTTATTGAGTACTTGGCACATAGTAGGCATTACGAAACTGCATATGGGAGAACTCTTTGCTATACTGAAAGACCAGGTGCAGGAGCAGCCTTTGCGAGCTTGTTAAAAATGCAGACTCAGCCTTTCTCACACCTCCAGAATTGGAATCTGCATTTTACTCCAGGTGATTTCTACGGACATGGAGGTTTGAGAAGCACTGAAGAAAGGACTCAGTGAAGGCCAGGTAAACTGGTTAGGAGCTGACCAAAGTAAGAGATAATGAAATCCTGAAGTGGAAAGTAGCAGCTGAGATAGTAGAGACTTTCAAAAGGAATAGATGTGATTCTTAAGAGCTTTGTGAGTCTCTATCCCTGTCCCCATGACCAATTAAAGAACAGCTGTCACTTCTATCCAGGAAAAAAAAAAGTGTTCAAGACTTGGAAATGGGCATAGAGATTACTATAGACCCTTTCTATGGAATGCTGGGCATGAATTACCTAATTCTACAGGGGGTGGGAAACTTTAATTCTTTGGCTAATCTCTGACACTAGGCTATTTTACAACTTTGTAGGAGTAGAACATAAATCGTAGCAAACTGATAACAATACAAATAATTCGTCTCTGTAACAATGCAAATTAATTTTTGTTCAGTAGAAAATGTAAATCTTTATAAAGCGAATTCTCCTTCGAAACAGTTTTAACATTTTCTTGGTCTCCTCATTAATTAGTGAGTTAAATAAAATCATTGACACATGTTCATTTTATATTTGTAAGACAGTCATGATTTCACTGTCACAGTATTCTTTAACAAAAGACAGGGCCCATGCTACAGTCACATCTGAAAGTCCAGGGCATGGCACAAAGCGATGGGTACCTGGTGAATTTTAATTAAACTGATACATAGATAATGATAGGGAAAATAAACCAAATTGGTAAGTGTTTTCTGTTTTTGTTTTTGAGATGGAGTTTTGCTCTTGTTGCCCAGGTTGGAGTGCAATGGCGTGATCTCGGCTCACTGCAACCTCCACCTCCTGGGTTTAAGTGATTCTCCTGCCTCAGCCTCCTGAGTAGCTGGGATTACGGGCATGCACCACCAGGCCCAGCTAATTCTGTATTTTTGGTAGAGATGGGATTTCTCCATGTTGGTCAGGCTGGTCTCGAACCCCTGACCTCAGGTGATCCACCCACCTCGGCCTCCCAAAGGGCTGGGATTACAGGCGTGAGCCACCACACCAGGCTGGTAAGTGTTTTTTTCCTTCCGCTTTGTGTGCACAGGGAGAAGCAGCCCTGAATTTCAGAACAATAGATGGGATAACAGCCAAGCCGGGAGCACTGAATACGAAACTTAGGTGGGCTATAGTATCCTTATTTACAGCTGGGTCTATAAGGGAACAATGAGGAGACAGGGATTTTATGTTTGAACAGAACGAGGGAAAACAAGGAAGACATTCTAAAATGCTTTTCTTTCTAAAGAAATGGAGGGACACACACATGTGTACACACATACACACACAGAAAGGTATGTCTGTAGTTATCACTGATTTCTGGCTCCAAAGATAACTGGAAATTGCTCACAGTGCACAGTCACATAGTCGTCTAAACAGATTTGGAATTTCAGTATGGTCAAAGCATTGCTGCTATCACAATCCCCAAATTTCTGTACATGTGTACACACATACACACACAAGGAAAGGTATGTCTGTAGTTATCACTGATTTCTGGCTCCAAAGATAACTGGAAATTGCTCACAGTGTACAGTCACATAGTCGTCTAAACAGATTTGGAATTTCAGTATGGTCAAAGCATTGCTGCTATCACAATCCCCAAATTTCTGTACGTGTCCCTAAAGAAGTCGCCTTTTCCTGGCTGTTCAATTAACCCCGCATCAACTAACCAGATCACAGACAGTATAAAAGGCTAAACAAACAGTTAATGTTCCCTTCTACCCCCAAAACACACATGCAATCTCCTTAACTATTTAGTAGCTGTAAAAATGAGAAAATTAAGGGGGCAATATGAAAATGCACTGGTTATTCCTGCTTTAGGGTCAAGCAAAATATTTCTAAATAAAACGGCCTATCTTGCCTCTATGAAGGTCAATAACACATAAGGAAATAATTTGCAAACAGGCTCCTATGTTTCATATTTCCCTTACTCTATGAAGGAAGCCTGGCTTTTAGCTAATGGGACATCCACTTGGCTCATAACATTATTGATTTTTACTTTCATGGAACCATAAATACTGACAACCATCTCAGCAAAATGCTGGTACCACATCTGCCCCTTCCTCCCTCTGGCAGGCTGACATGGGGCTATTCTATATGCAAATCAGAGTCCAGTTCTCTGGAAATTATGAATGTTGATCCCAGGAGGATGGTATTCTTGTTGACACATCAGGAAATACCAAAGGCCCTGCTTGCAAGGCTTTGTCAGGACGTCACCTGATTCAGAGAGAAACTCTTCATCTCATCCACAAAATGAAAGATTATGTGAAGCTTTCTAAGGGGGTACAAAGTACACAAAAACTTTTAAATGCTCTTGCCAAGAGAAATCCCAGTGAATTAGAATATAATCCTTCCTCACTGTCTAATCAATCTCTTCCTTCCACAGTCCAAACACAGGGTTCCTCCAGGGGTGGATGGTCTGTGTTAGACACACTGAAATTCATTATCTCATCTGCCTGGTGCCACTGTTTCCAATAAAGTGTAATTATGGTGTTATTGAGCTCCTTCTCACTTTCTCAAAGCCATGCTATAAACTTTGGGTTTCTGAGCAGTTACTTCCCAGTCGGTCTTCATTAAGTTGAATTGTCTCAGAACAATGTCTATTTAACCAGCAGGATGCCTACTAATTTTCTTTTTTAGAATTTGTATTAATGTAACAGGCACTGGGTGACTCCATGTCTCAGACACTACACAAACACAACACAGTGTTACCTCTGGTTTCAGAAGGTCAAGTAGCCAGTGAATGGGATAACTTGGTCCCAGAAGATCCTCCCTCTCTCACTCTGGCACTGCCCATCTGGGCTGGCTATCTCCCCTGCGACAGCACTCTGCACTTCCCACATATAACAGGGGGATTATTATATTTATTATAATAGTGCACTATTATAAGTGGCAAACGCAAGGTGATTTGTTATTGCCTGTGTCACTCAAGACACCTAAACTCTTTGAGGCAGGGGCTTGTTCACCGTTGTCCTTTCCACCACTGGCTAGGACAGTGCCAGGCATTTGTTAAAATGCTGATTAAAGAATACTTCTTGAGTGATTGGAAGGATGGCTGAGCACACATCACATCATTTCCATGTACATCTGGTCATGCCCAGTAGAACCACTGGCCAGAAATTCAACGTGCTCATAGATCCAAATAGCAGAAAAAGAGAGAAAAGAATTATTTTACTGAGCACCTACTATGTGCACAGTTTTAGCATTGGACAGGACATGAAGAGGGCCTTGTGGGTCATAAGAAAGACTTGGTTTGTACAGATTTTGCTAAATAAAGCTGATTTTCAAAGAGAAAATTGTAAGAATAAACAAGTATGATATAAAATAGAGGAAAAGTATCTGTAATAAATCTAAGTAAGATTTCTCAGGGGAGGAAAAAAATCAAATCCAATTAGGTATTTTCAGATTGCATTTCCATTTCCTTTCTGACACAGATTTCTTTACCTTAGGTCTTGACTGTATTTTATGTCCCCACATCAATGAAATCATCTTCAGGGAAACAGTGTCCTCAGCTCCTCCTGTCTGGCTTTGCAACATTATAAGGAGCATGGAGTGGATTTCCTCTCTAAGGCAGCCAATTTCCTAAGCAATTAAATGCTGTTTATATTCCAAACTCTATGCTTGGGTTGAAATTGTCAAGCTTGATATTACCTGACTCTTGCCTAAGATGTATCCCCAGCTAGTTCATTCTACTGTAACAGCTATCTATTAAAATTTCCAATCTGTTCTTTCCTCAAGGGATCACACAGTACTTGGCAAAGGTACAGCTTCTGAATTCTGCAAATTATACTCATCTATATAAATATATACTTTTGAAATGGCAAGGCTTGCAAATTACTTTACCAAATTGACATCCCAATCTGTTATCCTCTAAAAGGAGAGGCAAATGCCACATACTTCATACGTGTGGAGACACTCCTGTACTGGGTTCTTAAAAACAACATAACTAGATGATACGCTTTTATGAAATTCCTCCAGGAGGTCACAGATCAAGGTGCAGTTTTTGTCACTTCTAGGTGTGGACAAACTGAATACAGTTAGTCTGTGTAGATCATAATCTGATACCACAATACATTGGATATTAAAGAAAAATTATTGTTCCAGTGAATACTCCTTGTTGAGAACATTGCTGCTGTATCTCATTTTGGCCACTCCTTGTGGTTTCTAGGCTGGAGGGAAAAGTGAGATGATATCTGTATCTGCACTGCATATGCCCTTTATTAAAGGCACAGCCATGGCCTATGTATTTACATCAGTAAGACATGGTTTCTCAAAGCAGCAGAACACACCACAAGAGCATCAGCAAGAAGCATTCCTTGGTTATGGTGCGGGTATTTCAGTGGCAGCTGCAGTTGATTAAGGATTCTCAAGCCCTGGATGGGGGATAAAGATTGGAAGCACAGCACCCCCGCTGCCACCTTTTTTTTTTTTTTTAAAAGCATAGAATGTCAACTTCCTATCTTCCTAAAATAGGTGTTAGGCAGCTTTTCATACATTTTTTTTAGTGAAAACATCCAATCCACTTTATACACTGCCAGCAATACACCAGCTATGTTCTAAAACACTTGAAGGATCAATCACATCCCTCTTCTCGTCAGAAATCTGTTAATAGCTTCCCCACTGTTTATGGAATAAAACCCAAATCCAGCAATAGCCTTCAGGGCTGTGCCATCTGGCCCAGACTGCCATTCCAGCTTTACCTCACTCTAGAAAGGCAGCTTCTATGCTGAATTCCTTTCTGCTTCTGTGGGTTTTTATTCTTAGGTCTCCAGCCTCTAACTAGAATGCCTTTATGCCTCTTTTTATCCTGGGGAAAAAATTTATTCTGCAAATTTCAAATTATGCCTCCCCTATAAAGACTTTCTTGACACTTTCATCAACATTATTTGCGCTGGCCCCTGAGTCCCCAAAGCGTATTGCATATACCTTGGTTGACAATCATGCCATTGACTTGGTATTACAGTTAATTGTTTATCTGTAGACACCTACATGTGGCCAGCAACTGTGACTTACATTCTCTCATCAAATCCTGACAGTGCTCAGTGACCTCAGGAGGGTCTGACCATCATTTGCCTGTAAAATGCCCATATGTTGCTCAGCTCACACAACTTTGGTTAGTAATAGAACTGAATTCACATGTCATCCTAACTTCAAAATCTGGCATCACTGTAGTTCGCAGGGGCAGGTACTAGAGCCTTCCTATGTCTTTATTTCCTACAGCATAAAACACCAGGGAGGGCCTCAGAAAACATTAGAGGAAATAAAACATACTCTCTTCTCTTGCTAATCGTCCTGTAAATGTTGCATGTGTCCCTTCAACTGCATCTCTGAAGACAGGGATCCTATTCTATGTTTCTTTTCTATCCTCGATGGACCCTAGCACCATGTCTGCTGTTTTGCCTGAAGAGGGCTTTAGGAGTCTGGTAAACATGCACACTCTATAGAGCTGGAGGAACACTAAGAATGCCCCACCAATGGCACAAATACTTGCCCGGCTCATTAAACACTGGGTCAGAAGATAATAGCCTGCTTTGGGGACCTTTCTGTCCCCTCATTCAGTGAGTTTTGTTGAGTGACTGTACATACACTTCTATGGAGAACATGGGTGAGCATTCTGGGAAGGGGCAGGGGTCTGTCCCAGGCAGAAGATGAAACCCAGGTGTCTGCAGCTTCCAGGGGACCCCCCAGCTAACCCCACCCCAGCTCTGTAAAGAGTCTGTGCTTACACCAGACTCTTACAGCCTTCTTAAGGCATAGCAGACATTGTGCTGAAGGGACAATGGTGGAGGCAGGAGAAACGCACAGGGTTCCGTGTCTGGGGATCCCTGTGGAGGAAGAAAAGCCAGCGTGGGCGGCCCATACCTTTCAGCTTTTCGGCCAGCAGAGCGGCTTCGTGCTCCGAGTAGTGCATTATGGCGGGCGGGGATGGGGGCCGGAGCCGGTCCTCCTCCAGCTTGCGCCGGTGCCGCTCCTCCCGGGCACGCATCCTCTGCTTGCATTCCCACTCATAGAAGTCATCCCTGGCCTGGGCAAAGTCCACATGAAGGCGGCCTGAATCCTTTTTGTCGGTGCTAGACCCTAATCTCATCCTATAACCTGAAACCAATGGAAACTCTGGTCATACCATAATGTCACAATGGCCACATGTTTTTGGTCCAGACCTTCAAGGCACACTTAGGCAAATGCTCACTTATTTCTTTGCTGTCACTACGGATACATTTCCCATAGGAGGCGGGAAACAATTATCCTTTTCCCCAGCAATCTTGAAGCTCTGTAAAGTTAGGCCTGTTACAGGTTTGGGGATAAACACACCTTGGAGAGTTGTCTCAGTGGGCTGCTTACCCATCTTCCAAACCAGTATCCCCAAGAGAAGATGATCTCAGGAACTAGGGTCTTATCATGATGATTCCTTCCTCTCCCTGGCTTCTAGGAAGCTCAGAAACAAATTTGGTATGAAGCATTTTTTTCTCTCTACCTTTTTATGGCCTTGGCTTTATTATATTTTCAGTTGACTATAATTCTATTGTATAGGTGAAATATGAGTAAATAAAGAGCATCTATGATATTTAAAAAGATCTACAAAGTGAATTCCAGACACCTCACTCACAAGTTATTGCTACATTCCCCCAGAAAATGCTGCTGCTCAATTCTCTCTCAGCAGCTGCAAAAGCCACAATTACCAAGGCAATTTTGCAATGCTGTTTTATTTCCACTTATCCTCTGGGGCGCGCAAGAGAATATTTTACCTTCAATCAAGAGGCCTCACCGCTGCCTTCCTCACAGCCCTGCAGCACCTCATCTGGTATGCAGCACCAGACAAATTGTTCATGTAATATTTTAAGGCCACAGCAGCCCCGTGCAGGAGCCCAGAGCTAGACAAAGAAAAAGATGGGCCTGGAAATCTTTGGGGGATTCACTGTGAGCTACCCAACTTAGATAAAGATTATGAGCAGAAATTTGATCTGAGAGATCAACACTAACAGAACTGAAACCAGTCAGCTGGCCTAACTTCAAATGAAGAAGAGTTGACTTTGAGGTTGCTCTTCAGTTTGGGGTACTCAGATTTTCAGAACATAAAGCCAGGTCCCAGCAGAGACACAGCTGCTGGGGGCTGCCAGAGGAGAGAGCAACATAAGCACTTTTCCAGTATGGGGGCTTTGCAAATGAGATACAACTGTAAAATGCTAGGCTGCACTGTGCTGATGTTCAAGATCTCATGGTAGATTTCAATGGATTATTTTAGCACTTGGGGATAAAACTCAGCTGAAAATCTCTGTAGAGGCTGGCTCCTCCCCAGGAGGCCACTTCACACCTTTGAAAAGTTACAAATAAGATATTGACTTCACATCTGGTTTCTGTGATGCCATGGAACCCTTCTCACTGCTAGATTTTCAAGTGTTATCTAAAAATGGGAAGACATAACAATACCAATCAAAAACAAAAACATCTAATCACAGATGTGCAGAATTAATGCAAAAGCAAAATGTATCTTGGTTGTGGGCCATGGGAACTTAACAAGTCAGCAGGCCACAGTGATACATGCATAACAGCTGAGCAGGCAGGACTGTTTAAACTGGCCAGCTATCCCAACTGGCCAAGCACCTTTCCCCTGCTCATGTCCAGAGAATCAGTTTTCAAACATTTCTGGCTCCAGAAACACCCTCACTTTCACAGAAACATCATCATTAAGGACTTAAAAGAGACCCTGATGAGGCTGAGTCTAAAATTAGCTAGGCCTTCAAATGTGAATGTGGTCCTAAAATTAGCCAGGCCTTCCAGCTGGGCTTGGGCTTGCTGGAGCCCACAAACAGGAGGGGCCGCCTGACTTCCTTCCTGCCTTTCTAGTTAATTGGCCTTGCAGATCTTCCTGGGACTGACGCTGCAGCCTCTCAAGGGCAGGGAGGCAGAGTTAGGAGGCTCCTCTGCACCCAGGTAGGGAGGCTGGAGGTGAGGCCTAGCTGTCTTCTCCTCCTACAGTAATGTGGCAGACCAAGGAGCAATCAGACTTGCTGAGAGAAGCGGGACCAGCACCCAGGCTGGAAAATCATACGATCAAGGTATAATCAAGGAGCACCTTTCATATGCCTAAATTTGGGACTGTTCATCTTTGTCAGTGTCTTATGAGGCTTCTGATTGGGTGTGAACATTGTGTTGCATTAGTGTTGAAAAGGGCCTTTGATTTACTCTAACCTTCTCATTTAATCAAGTAGGTTAAAGAATACAGTTGACCTGTGAATATGGGTTTAATCTGTGCAGGTCCACTTATAGGTGGATTCTTTTCCAACCAAAAGTGTATCCAAAACACAGCATTCGAGGGATGTGAAACCCACATATATGGAGGGCTGGCTTTTCATATACATGAGGGTTCTGCAGGATATACATGGGGTGGGGGCAGGAGGTCCTGGAACCAATCCTCCAAGTGTACTGAGGGATGATTGCAGTTTTCTTGGTATAGCTGTGATTAGAAACCAGGTCCCCAGGAGAGGGTTCTTGAGATAGAAAAATCAGCCCTTCTTTATCATGATCAGGATATTCGTGTTAAAAACAACCATTTCCTGAATGGTTTCTATATTGCAGGTGCCCTGCTAAGCACTTAATATCCATTATTTGATTTATTCCTCCTCACAGTCCTACGAGGTCATACTGTTACTATCTTTATTTTGCAGATGAGAAAATGGAGGCAGGCTCTAGGCCATGAAACCCAGTGCCACAAACTCACCAGAACCCCCATTGTCTAACAGCGGATTGTGTGTTATGAAATGTCTTCATTCTAGGCTTTGTCTTCCTTCTCCATTTTGAATTGCTTTTGGTTTTTATTTTCTACTTTATAAGGTTTTACTGAAATAAGGGGTTTTAAAATTCTCCATATCACTGTCTACCTCAGGAAAGTCTCTGCAGTATTGGAATAACCTCAAGGCTTCTGGAGTTTGCACAGAATTTCATGGCAATAGAGGTGGACTGCAGAAATTAAGTAAAACCTGGCAGGAATGCTCAGATAGGTCCCCCCTGCCTGCCCCTCCCCACCCCCAGCCACTACTGTTTTCCCATGTTCCCCCATCAGCTTTGCCTCAGGAATAGGGAGGTGAAATGCAGAGGGACAGACTGAAAAAGGGAGGTGGGGAGTGTGAGGGAAGGGCAGTGAGTTCAGTCTCAGAATGTGTCCTTCCAAAGCCAGCCCCTAATTCTTGGGTTTGGCAAAGGCCTTGTGGACAGACTCCATTCACTTGGCCCAATACCCACAGATGGGAAGGCAGCACTAGGCCTAATCTCAGTATCTGTAAAAATCGCCTATAAAAATTGGCACCAAAGGACAAGGCTTAATGAACCACCAACGAGGCAATGATACTGGGCCTTCTCCTAGAGCCCCTAAGCTACTCTCCTGCAAGGAACTGACCTTGCTTTGGTACCTTGGTGTCCAGAAAGTGAATCTACTTCCAAAAACCTGAAATTATTCTGAGAGAGCACTTTACTCCTCCAGAGGATTACATCCAGTTAAGAATAATGGTCCTTAGTACTCATAATATTGCTTCTCATCTAATAAGCACTTGAGAACATTAATTAGAAGCTCGATGGAATTCCTAAAGACTGGATGGTGGGAAATTGCTCCTGCAGTGAAGTACCTTCACAGGCTTAGCGCAGAGCTTCTGGCAGCCAAGGAAGAAGGCAGAATTCCTCCTTTTCCAGCCCCAAACTATGAAGACTTTATTTTGCATTAAGGCCAAAGGGAATAAGCTCATATTAACATCACAAAACATAACAAAATGCCTAGAAAACTCCTTATGTAATGCAAAGTACCAGAAAGGTAAATGGCTTTATCAACCATGAATTCCTCTGCAAAGCGAATGTGACAAAAATTCTTCTTGCTTTTCCGAATTGCTGTAATATCACCGCACTGTTCAAAGACTTCTTGAATAATTTCCTCAGTAGCATTTTCTGGTAATCCTCCGACAAACACGGTCTTACACCCAGGAGGTCGTTCTCTTGTGGAAGGAGGTGGAAGATCTAATAATCACAACAAAACAGAAAGTTTTGTCTTTCATTTATTTGCTCTCTCTGGTTCTCCCGGCAAAACTAAAGCTTGCAGAGTAACTTTCTCCAGACTGAGTGACGGTAAATTTCTATGCCATCTTACATTGATCTCAGGCTGTCTCATTTCTAAGTTCCTCTCCCCTCCTGCTCCCAACCTTTACTTTCTGTGTTCATTGCTACACAGAGTGGCTATATGCTTGTCCATGAACAAAGATAAAGCAAATGTTTGCATAATTTCATTTCTCCTTTATACTACAGAAGCCCAGAAAAGGGAGGGAAAAAACTTCCCAAAGTACAAAACATGACGAAATGACAACATGATGAAAAACCTCAGCATGTTATCTGCTTTGTCTTGTTTCCAGATAAAGGAGCGGCAAAACAGAATACAGGAAGCATAACCTACAAAAGCACGCACAATACTTACTTGGCTGTGAAACACCGGGCCTGAAAAAAACCACTTTGTTATTATTCACATTTAAATGAGCAAACTATTAAATTTTGGGAAGGAGCTGCATAAAAAGATAAAATGTACACTCTCACAACATTTTACCTAGTTTATATGTAGATTACTAAAGCAATCTCCTGAAAAGTCCACTTAAAAAAGGCAACACTGATTAATATGAATGACAAAAAAAAAAAAAAAAATCCTAGCTCTTTTAGCCCATAAACTTAGTATCTGAGGCAAAATTAAAAAAATAAAATTCTGGCCCATTTACTTCATCAAATGTATGTTTCCTTCAAGCAAATGCAATTTGGTCCAGAAACTCTGAGATACGGGCTTCCCTCTCCCCAGCCCCCAAATTGCTAACTGTCAAATTAATTCAATTTTCCATCTAGCAAAACATATTTCAGAGTTTTTCACCCACATTTGTGAAGATGGATGGAAGTGCTCACATATTTCACACTGTGTTCTCCGGCAAACACTAGGCTTCACTGCATGCAAAAAGTCTTAACGCTGGATACACATCCCTAAATCCCACATACTGGCTTTATAGTGTGGATTCAGCTTCTGGACAGACACGTGGCCACATCCCTGTATATTTATTCTAATCGAGAGACAAAAGGCCTTCTGTAGAACGGATCCCCACTCTGTGCATTTACGTGTGAGTCACATCTGAAAATGACTGCAATGCCATTTCAAAATTTAAAAGAAAAACATTTAAAATGAGCAAATATTTCTCATAGGTGTTACTTACTTGGATTTTGAGGAAAAAGAGTACAGCTTTTGCAGTGGATTATTTCTTTGACAACAGCCACTTCTGTTGGTGGTGGGGGAGGTACCAGTCCAAGGCCTGGTATCATTGGGTTAATGGGGGTGATTCCAGTCATCATGTTGAGGCTTGGATCAAAGCCCGGGACACAGATTGAGTCTGCAAAGTATACAAGATAACATTTTGACTGGAGATTAAATCCATTTTTGTTGTTGTTTTTGCCATTTTCCTGCAGATTATTTGACTTTATACTTTCTATTTTTCAGGAATTTCTCCTGGCATAAGATGTAATATTATAGAAAGCTATGCCAGAAGGGTAAAGAGAAAAAAAGGAAAAGATGAACATTAAACTACATGAAAAGGAAATTATATTACTTAAAATATTAACATGGCAGAAAGAACACAGCATATTAAAATGTAAAAGCATGCACCATGAAGCTTCACTATTACTGTGAATGCAATTTTCTATTTCTTAATGTTGGTGTATTGTTTATACCACCTTATGACCCAGAATATGGGAAGAATATCATTTAACATTGAAGTGCTCTGTGAATCTAATTGTCATCGTGGTTTCATCAAAAGAGCCTTCTTACCCAAGTGACCTAGATTTAGGAAAGTTCAATTTATATGTGCATACTTTATAATGATGTATTCAGGGCCCACCTAACCTATTTCCCCTGGAATAAAAAAAAAAAAAAGCAAAACAAAGAGTGATTACAATTACTATGGCTGGGTTAGATACGTGCAGGCATAAAATTAGCTATATACATTTCTGGATTCTATTGGATAATTGCACTTTCTTCCTATAATTTAGTCAACAAATAATTGACCCACTCTTTTGAAATCTTTATGCCCTGTATTAAACACACACACACACACACACACACACACAAACTTGAAAATACAAAGTGTGCAAAACAAATGGGTTTTCCAGGTTTTTTTTTGTTTTTTTTTTTTAGTGTGATAATGAAGCAAGTGATTTCAAAGGTGGCATACAGACACTAATAAGTACGACCTTTCTAACAGCAGGGGCTATGAAAATACTGTACTGAGTAGCCACAAGGGGATCCCGTTCATGAGAGTTTCCCTGTTGGCAGAAAACAGTCTCACGGATGGCATGAAAATGTTCCCAGGTAAACAGGCCAGGATAGATCATGGTGCCCTCCTCTACTCTGCAAGGATGAAACTTCCTTCTTGTCTCATACCATCCTATCTTCTTCTCCCTCCTCATCTTACATCACTTCCAGTCTTCCTTCCTGCCCCCCACCCCTGCCCCCCATAACCCCTTTGTACAGTTCTCCTGTACAGCCTGTGCCTTAGACCTCCGCATGGCCTCACTTGTCGCTTACCTGTGCTGAAAGGCTGGAGGAGCCCAGAAGCAGATGTAAGAATAACCACACCCTTTGTTTACTAAGAAGCTCCAGAGAATACAGAAGGTCTAGCAAAAACGTTTCCTTTCTGAGAAAAGGTTTACAGATTCCGCCAGCTACTTTGGACATTTCCACCCTCCTCTGGGCTGAACAGAATAAACAATGTGATTCTGATCTATAACCACAAGAGAACTGCTGTCCCATTTATTAAAAACTCCGTTTAATTTCATAGTGTATCAGTGTGACTTCAGTAAAAGGAGGATTTTTTTTTTAAAAGAAAAGAACCCTAAATATAAATGACAAGCATTTCCTTTCAAAGTAGTCACCCTGACATTCTAGGTACTTCCTCTACAATTATGGCTCTCAGTTTCTTCATCTGTAATATGGGACTGTTTGACTGGATTATCTCTTGGAGTGCTAGAATTCCAAGACTCCAGGATTCCATGCTGATGTTGCTCAGTACAAACTGACACACAAAAGACTTAAAGTTTTTTAAGTGACAGAGATGACTTTGTTTATCCTGTCAATCATCAGAAAGTTTCACAAGTATGATTTCCATTTTACAGAAAAGAAAGTAAGGCTTAAAGTGCTTAAGTAAAACTCCTAACATTCCAAATCAAACAGATGGCAGAGTCAGAAGGAGGGCCCAGGTCTTTGCCTCAGTATTTAAACACATATTAAATGTGACTATTTCAAAGTTTCCATCTAGAATGACCCAACCTGATTATTCATCTAATACATGCCACTACTTCTTAAAATGTACTTTACCCTTAAAAAAATCAAGATGGGTCCTGCCGATCAATTCTAAAGAAGTTCCAGAACAGAATGGTTTTCAACATCATCATCATTAAAATAACATATGGGCCTCCAAGGTGAATATATTAGAAAAAGAAATATTGGCAATGGGAATATTGGCATGCTTGTGCTTTTATTTAATCTCATTCCATACATCGGCTTCATCTGTTTCTTTCCTGGCCTGGCCCTCGCTATTATTTGCCAACACAGGATGATTTAAGGCTGAAACCACTCAGGACTGCAAACCCTGAAATGAGAGCCCTGTGAATTATAATCAGCAGATGTTTCCCACAAATGAGAAGAGAAGCCCAGTGCTTGCATTCTCTTTAGTTGTTAACAGACTTCTGTTTTCTTTCTGAAGGCTAAGTAAATAAATATATGTCCAGAAATGGGGACAGAAGATACCACTCTTCTACAACGTATTTTAATATACAAGCAAGAGTTGCTTTGCTTTTTTCTGAGACATCAATATGAGGAGACTATGAGGTTTAATGAAATCTGCATGGCAAGTGCAGTAGCTTGAAAAGAGCTTAGAAAGGAATTAACACGTAAATTATGTTGGACCTGAAAGGACTGGAGATTCAGTATTTGAGAGGAGAAAGTAAGGAAGGATTAGACTTTAAGAAAAAAAAAAAGAACCCATTACTTTTTTAACAATATATGTAAAGATGGAAATTGTTTTCTCTAACAGCACAGGAGCATATGATGCACTCACTCATTAAAGCAAACACACAAACTGAAAATCGAGGAAGACACAAACACAGGAAGACAAAGGGGAGAAGGCAGCGCAACCCGAAGAGTCAGTTCCATGCCCTGTTAGAAAAAGCTGCCCCTGTGAGCTTCAGAGATAATGAGTTGTAATTCTACTCAGCGCAAAGAGGAGGACTGCTGAAATCACAGCAAGAAAGAATCCAATTATGTATACAGTAGAACTTTATTATCAAAACTGTACTAAAACGACAGGAAGGAAGGGTTATTTATCACAGACCGTGGCCCTGTCTGGCTCCTCTCTGTGTTGCCGGCTCCAAGCAGAGAGTGTCCACAGCCAAGGCTCGGCAAAGGTTTCTTTTTGGTTGTCTGTTCCCAGTTGGATGAGATGAAAACAAACAAAAAAAATCCTGTTTACTGATTCACAGGCCAGTGTTTTATCAATGGGATGAGCATTTTTCAGAAGGCAGGTTGGGGCTTTGTGTTCAGGATTTTAGAGGCATGGCAGTTGAATTAATTAAAGCACTCATTCATTTGAATTAAAGCATTCATTCAGCATTTCCTGGGCACGTACGACTGCCAGGATCCGGAGTTACAGAGGTAACAGTAGTAAGTTCCCCACTTGAGTCTGAGGAGAGGATAAAGGGTGGGAACCAAACTCAGCAAAAAAGTCGGGACACATGAGCTGAGGCTCAGAGGACACAGAGCGAGTCCAGGAAGGGAATTGCTGGGAGAGAGCCTGGTAGGCCTGGGGAATTCCAAACAATTTTTCATGGCTCTTTCATGGTGTGCATCTGGCAGTGTGGCCACAATGTCTGGAGAGACTGCAGGAATTAGATCAGATCAGAGGGACCCTGCTGTTCAAGCTAGTGAGTTTCAACTTTGCTCTCCCTGGAACTCAGAGTCAGAGATGCACCCTGCCAGGCCAGGGCCCCGGTGCCTGGGCTGCCCTTCCTCACTCCTTCTCTCTTTGTCTGCTGCCCACTAGCCATGGCTTGCTCCTTTTCTGCCCTTTCTAGTCAATGCCTCAGTTAAGAGTCTCATATTTGAGATGAGAACTAGATTTCATTTGAAAGAAAGGCAGTTGAGGCCTCTTGCCAGGCAAGGCTGGGCATACTAACTACGTTAGGTGTGGGCAGGGAGGAGGGACAGAGAGAAGTTGTCAGTGCTAGGAACAAGTCTGGTCTGGAAGGAAGAACATAGTGTTTTAAGAAAATAATAAGAGGAAAAGGCGGTAATCAGGCTAAATGGCTGCATTACAGGTGTAGTCCTGGGCTGAGGGTGTCCTGACAAAGTGGCTGAACACAGAGCAGATAAAACACAGGTCCAGGTGGGGCAGCTGCCCAGAGGACTCTGTCTACGGGTCACAGGGCCTGCACCCCCTGGTCCAGGGTTCAGACCCAGCCCAGGGGAAATAAAGTTTGCAGGAACATCATGGAGTCACAAGTTGAGAAATACTAGGCCAACTGGCAGGTTACCTAAGCCAGGAGTCAGGCAGGAGAAGCAAGATAGGATCCAGACAACAAAATAGAAGCCTGGGGTTTGGGGAAGGAGATAGACCCTTCAGTTATCAGACACGGAGCACAGGTCACAGCCTGACCAGCATAAAGCCTGCTTGGATGCTGAGTCTTAGAATGCAGGGCTCCAGAGCCCCCTTCCTCCTGCCTGACGCCAGATGGACCCTCAAGTCCAGGGACAGTGCAAGTGTGTGGGGCCGGGTCCCAGGACTTGTGCAGGGCACAGAGACAGGCTGGAAGGGCTCTAACAAACACGCAATTGTGCTGCTTCTTTTTCCAGAATTACTGGGTTAAAATTACTGACCTATCATCACTCTGCAGAGAAGCCACGTGATACATAAGGACATTCTGTTTACCAGAAGTTTCCAGTGGAGAAACTTTTTCAGAAGTCTCCTATTGCAATTGACAAGTCTTGTTGTTCTATAATGTCATTAAATTTGTGAACTATTAAAGTAATGCTCTTTTTCATTCCATGGTTTCTTTTTTCAAGCATTCTTAAAAAACTGTTTTGTGAACAGCAGAGGAAAAGTGAACATTTTTTAAAAGGTGATCTTAAAGTCAAGGGATCTGGCACAGCTGGATGACCTAAGGCTGACCAGCAATTTTTTTTTTTTTGACACGAGTCTTGCACTGTCATCCAGGCTGGAGTGCAATGGCACAATCTTGGCTCACTGCAAGCTCCGCCTCCTGGGTTCATGCCATTATCCTGCCTCAGCCTCCCAAGTAGCTGGGACTACAGGCGCCCGCCACCACGCCTGGCTAATTTTTTTTGTATTTTTAGTAGAGACGGGGTTTCACCGTGTTAGCCAGGATGGTCTCGATCTCCTGACCTCGTGATCCGCCCGCCTCAGCCCCCAAAGTGCTGGGATTACAGGCATAAGCCACTGCACCTGGCCAGCTGACTGGCTTTTTAACCTCTCTGGGCTTCAGTGTCTTCACCAGGGGAAGGAGAACATGAATACTAGCTAGACATACTGGTCTTCATGGTCATCCAAGAAGAACACCTGGGTGAAGGCAGTATATCAAAGTGTGGAGACTTCAAGTCTGCAGTCATGCACTGGCTGTATGACTTTGGGAAATTTAACTAATCATTCTAAGCCTCATTTATAATATCTGTAAAATAAAGAGAATAATATTTACCTTTTAATGTTCTTGTGAGGATTAAATGGGATTAATAAAACAAAACCAAAGTGTTCAGCATAATGTTCAGCACATGGTAAATACTCAATAAATGGTAGCAATTACATACAGCATTAATAAATATATTAATATTATATAGAATATTTACATAACCTTATATAAATGTTAGTAACATAGCAGACACACAATCATAATGATGATTAAAAAGTCTTTCATTTGACAAACATATGAGTGCCTACTAGGTGTTGAGTGTTTTGCTAGGTACTCTGCATTCAAAGACATTGCAATGTCCTTCCTTCACAGATGTGGAAATCTAGTGACTGAAACAACTTAGCAGAAAATACCAATACAGTAATGACACTTATTTTGAGACATTTAAATAAAGGGTGCTATGAAAACACTGAAAAGGGGACATCTAAACCAGTCTGGGATAGGGTTTGTAAGAGTTGACTTGTGTCCCCCCAAAAGATATGTTAAAAGTCCTAATCCCCCATACCTATGAATGTGACTTTATTTAGAAATACTGTGTTTGCAGATGTAATCAAGATAAGATTAGGTCATACTGGATTAGGGTAGGCATGATCTAATATGACTGCTGTCCTTATAAGAGAGGAGAAAAGACACAGACACACAGGGAGAATGCAATGTGATGACTGCAGAGATGCACCTGCAAGTCAAGGATCACCCAGGATAGCTGGCAAACACCAGAAGCTAAGAGAAAGACATGAAACAGATTCTTCCCTGGATCTTTCAGTGAGAATGAGGCCCTGCCAACAGCTTAATTTCAGACTTTTGGCCCCCAGAACTGCAAGACAATATGTTTCTGTTATTTTAAGCCACGCAGTTTGTGGTACTTTGATACAGCAGCCCTACCTAGAAAATAAATGGGGTTGAGGGTGGGGGGTGGGGTGGGTGCCAGGGGAGTGTCAGGGAAGGAATCCTGGAGGGGGTGACAGCTGACCAGGTTCTTGAAAAGGATGACATCTGTATATGCAATGGGCATGTAAAAAGGTATCCCCAAAACACACTTATTGGGATCATAAATACAAAGATATTTCTAAATGTTCTCTTAGGAGAAATGTTCAAAACCAGTCTCCTGGAAGCAGAATAGCTCTTAGGTTTTCCCTTTGTGAAATAAACAAACTCTGAAGATGGTTACATGTTTGTTAAGAACAAATTAACCACACAGATTATGTTAACACAACAGAATACTTTATGAGTGAATGCCTACAAACTAGATCTTTGAGAAAGTGAAATTGAAAATGCTTTTGTAATCTTTCCAAAGAGTTTCAAAGGCAGTGTGGTATGTTTTTCATTTAAACCTAAGATGTATATCCAGAGTGAGTTCCTGGTGCCCTGCCGTGCACACTTTATAAACAAAGACTTCATTCCATCAATAAAACCCTCTGTCTCCTTTGACCAGGATGCAACGCTGGCAGAACTGAGGAATGCAGCCATCGACAGCTATTCTAAGTATTGTTGACTTGAGTGAGGAGATTTGTGTCCATGTTTGAAAATATGACATGACATGAAGCAAAGAGAATTTCAAAACTCCTGACCAAAGCTGGTATGGAGAAAAACTGACTGCTCAAAGAACTCCATCAGATCTTTCCAGCAATCTGTGCATGGAGCGTGCACTTGAAAAGCAAGTGTGTTTTGAGTGAGCAGGAGGTAAGAGCTCATCAAAGCTTCTGTAAAATTCACTTACACTGCGGGCCAGGAATTCAAGGGCAGAGCGGTTTCTGTGCAGAGGACTGGGCTGACACAGTCAGAGCAAGCTGCTCCATGTTTTCTGGACCTGCTGAAACACACTCTTAAAACACAGTGGGCCTCACAGCTGAGCCATGAAAACCATGCTGGCATATGACAACCAGGTGTGGAGGGGTTCATTTTGACAAGCAGGCAATGGACACTGGCCCTAACCAAAGATTAGGAAATTTCAAAGCTGAAAGCAACCTGGGCATTATCTAGTCCTACCATCTTGATTTAGAGATGAGAAAGTGGATGCCCAGAGAAGTGAAGTGATTTGCCCAAAGTTACACAGCTAGTTAAGAGGAGAGCTGGAATTAGAATCAAGAGTCCTGCTGCTTCTTCACTGTGCACCTGAGTTCTCTGTCTCTCCAGCATGCCTTCCTTTGGATGCCTCTAGTGACACTGCACTCACTAGCTCCTGACATTGCCCATTCCTTTTTTTTTAACAGTTTTCAAAGTGAGAAATTTATCCCTAATATGTTGACTTCGGACTTGATACCCTGTAGTTAAATCCATTGTCTTTATTCAGCACTCCTGGGTTCCTGTAACAAGTCTGATTCTCTTTCCCACTGTTCCTGGTCAAATCCATAAAGGAAGCTCACAGCAATACCTGACTCTTCTCCCACTCAGCCTCAGCAGCCTCTTCCTTCAGTCCTTCCATGAACTAAAATCCACCTTTTCTGACGTCTAAAAATTCTAAAAATCCACCTTTTGTGAGGTCCAGGGTTATCCACAGAAAGAGGCCAGGAAGAAGCTGATCAACCTACTAATGGTGGTCTCTACCTTTCTTAGTTCTGAACTTGTATGTATATATTTTACTAAGTTGTTATGTTACGATTAAAAAGCAATGGTCATGTTTACTTCTTGCTTTGTGACACACCTGTGCTGAAAGCTTCATGTCATCTCATGTCATCTTTTTGGCAGTCCCATCACAAAGTTGACAAATGCTAAGTGACCTCATTCTACTAAAACACACACGTCGTGTCTCTCTGCAGAAGGATGCTCTCATGCAACTTTGCAGTTGACATTTTGAAACTAAATGAAGGATTTTGCATTTTCCATTCAATTTTCCAAAATCCGTCTTCTTAGTTCTCCTCCTGTCTTGAATTTCTCCTCCCTTGTCCTCAATAGCTATAATGGTTAGACAACCCTCTCTTAAAGTTCCTGTTCCTTCTAATTCACCAGCAAATTTCTTCTTGCAGGACAGATTCAGCCACAGAGGGCAAGAAGATCCTCCTGTTGCCACATTTGGAAGGTGAACCATTAGCTGCCTTCCTGGCAGATGCCTACTGGGGGTCTGGAGCTTGGAAGTGACACATGGAGCATGTCCTCCTCCACTTCCTCCCTCTGTCCAGGTAGTTGTTGTTTTGCTCTCACCACAGCATTATTTCTGTTCTTTCTCCTCTCCACCTTCACCCCTTGGTGTGCACCAGGTTCCCTGCACCCTCAGGTTTGTGAACTGTAGCATGTGCTTATAGAAATATCTTCTTGGGCCGGGCGCGGTGGCTCATGCCTGTAACCCCAGCACTTTGGGAGGCTGAGGCGGGCAGATCACGAGGTCAGGAGATCAAGACCATCCTGGCTAACACGGTGAAACCCCGTCTCTACTAAAAGTACAAAAAATTAGCCAGGCGTGGTGGTGGGCTCCTGTAGTCCCAGCTACTTGGGAGGCTGAGGCAGGAGAATGGCGTGAACCCAGAAGGCGGAGCTTGCAGTGAGCTGAGACTGCGCCACTGCACTCCAGCCTGGGCGACAGAGCGAGACTCCGTCTCAAAAAAAAAAAAAAAAAAAAAATCTTCTTAAGCAAATCTTCTTAGACTTCTTCCCCAACACTGATTTCTTCTGAATCCTCTGTTGTAAATTTCCAGTTTTAAGGGCCATTGCCAGGTCTCAGGGATGCACACGGGGTTACTGTCAATTCCTTAGGCTGGAAGCTCATTTGTACTAAGTTATTTTCCCTGCTCCATCTTAACTGAATGTACTCCACAGCAAACTGCTTACAGGATTCTGGGCATCTGTCCTACTCGACTCCTCTTAGACACTTTTGGGTTAAATAACTTTAGGGCTTGGTTGTTTCTTTTAATGGCACCACTCCTTCTCTCAGTCCTGGTTTAAAACCTCTATAGGTAACCACATCTAGTGACCTGCCAAACCCTTTCAGATGGAGCCACCTTAGAAAGGATTTCTATATCATTGTCTTTTTTGTTCCCATTGCTAATTTAGGTCCTCATTAGCTCTCATCTGGAGTACTGCGAAAGACTCTTTTTGTCCCCACAAACTGAAGCTTCTATAGCCCCCCTGTCCCCACTCCCTGTTGCCCTTCCTCCCTCCGCCTCCTCCCTGCATGCCCTTCTCACACCCCTGGAACTGGGATCAGCCAGCGATGCACACGGGGGAACCATGAGAACAGGCCCTAATTGGGGCCTCTAAATTACTTCTTTCAGACTTCTTTTCACATCCCTATCTCATTAGCTGATGATTAATTTTCTTTCTGTACTATGTTATGTGACTTTGTACAGCAGGACTGTTATATAATGATAGGGAGGGAGAAAACGACTGAATTGGCTCTTGGTGTTCTCTGCTTTGTCCTAGCTGACAAGCTTATGGTGCGGGAGCAGACGGTAGGGGCAAACAATTATTAAATCTTGAGAAATATTTTTGAACATTCAGTCAAGCCCCTAAGAAGTCGCTAATTTTTATACATCTACTTCTATCTTTCTGAGGAGTGGGGACACTCCAAATATATGTTGAAAGACTAAATAAATTATAATTTCTTTCTGGCATTCAATGCCTCCTTGCTCTATAGAACTTCCTCTTTATTTGAAGTCAGGTAACAGCCTGGTGACACCATATAGATATAAAGCCCACTATAGTCAGTATTTATAACAGCAGAGATGGTAATTCACAGCATGTAAATGTCTTTATAGGAAACTTCCCTTTGAAACCTGCATCTTTCTGAGGCAATATGCAAGTGTTAACCTTTTGATTTTATTTATCAATCTTCATTTCTGTTTACAAAGGCATGTGAGAGATAGGCAATGTCTCATAAATTTTAAAAAGAACAAAGAAAAACATTCAATATTTAGTTTCAAAGAAAACATTCACATCATATTATTTTAAACAATTTATGTAGGTTTCAGTTTAAACTTACTGCTTGAAGGGACTGAAACAACACAGAACTGGTCTCTTTAAATAATATCAGTATATAGCTGTAGACTGGGAGAGACAAAAATAGAGCCTGTTTTAAAGGTAAACACATCATGAATATTCCTAAAGGGAACTGCAAATTGTGTGTGGTCTGTAAATCATACACTGATCTAATATTAATTTAATTTTTCTACTACACTGTGTGGGCAAGGAGAATGGGTAACATAACTATCACTTATCTCAGGGTCCAACATTGCTCTTGGCATATAGTATCCTCTTCACAAGTATCAGTTAAATGAACGAAAGAAATTATAAAATTTGCAGAATTTACAGAGTTCATCCTAAAGAGACAAGACAAAGTAGTATTTGGTTGTTGAATCCACAATGTCACAGCATAAATTCATATATGATTCTAAGCAAATGACATGTGGTATTCTTTCTATTTGTCTTATTAAGTGAATAGTAAGAGCCATGAGGGTTCTTGTTAGTTATTCCTTTATTATAGTTGGAAAATTATGGTGATGATGACTTACATTTCACAGATAATGAGGCTAAGAGGCACAAGGAATGAGGGTGTGTTCACAGAATAAATGGACAGAATTGGTCTTTGAATAGTTGTTAATATGGCATCTGGAAGGCAGGACCTCATGCTTCCCTTCCCTTCCCTTCTAGCTACAAGAACCCAGACCTGAGATCAAAGGATAACATAGAGGGGCAGTAGGGTAAGTATGGTCTCATCCAAATCCACACAAGGTCATCTCATACCATTCAACTTGGGAGTGCTTGAAAAATTTAGGACAGGAACAGGGACAGGAGAGGACATCATAATCCCATGCCTCAGGGGAATACTACAACTTAACAGGAACATAACTGAAAAGCAAGCTAACCAAAACAAGTTTACAAAAGAAGCAAAAATAAAATTTCACTCATCTGCTATTAAAATTTTAAATAGGAAGCATAAACCACATGCAATAAACTTCATCTTCACTTCTATATTATGGTGAATTAGTGAATTAAGGGAAAAAGAGAAAATACAGGAACTGTAGATTCTGAGTAGAGATTAGAAATAAAAGGAAGAAGTAAAGTTGAAGATGGAAAGAAAGGAAGTAAGTCAGAGGGAGAGGCAACAGCAGACAGATGGAGGGACCATCCGAGTTCTAGTTCAAGGGTAGACTAAGAAACTGTGCCTTGGTTCTTCATCTGCAAAAAAAAAAGGACTAAAAAGAGTATTTACCCTGACAGCATTGTTCTGAGGATTAGTATTACGAATTAAAATATGTACAAGGCTTCAAAGAATACCTGGTACAGAGTAAGCACTCAACACATTACTATCACTTTGATAAACATTATATCATTTCTGTGTGTGAGTGTATGCATGTGTATATTAGAGTGTATATGTGCTACAAGACTGCTTTCATGTCCTTCCTTTAAAAAAAAAAGCATATCCTACTTCTCGGTGGCTTTTTAAGTTCATGTTTTATTATCTGTCCTAACTTCTTTGGGTGGAAACCAGGAGGCCTTCTAGGAAAACTACTGAGGAGACAGTGCCATATAGTTTCTCTACAAAAGAAACTTCTCCAAGGGAAATCAGAAACCTCCCCTTCCTTCTCCCCCAGGACCTAAGATATTTTTCATGCCTGGAAATGAGAGTTGCAGCATTGGGAGCTGTTTCCTCTCTGCTTTTTCTGCCAGGAAGATTAGGTGTTGTACCCGACACACCAACTGCACTTGTTCGTATGTTTGGCATACCCACTTTCCCCTTAGACTGAGTTTTCCCTTTGTAATTCTATTTTCTTCATCCAAGTGATTCTGTCTATTTTGAGCTTTTTTACCCACACACATACACATACATACACGCGTGCATACACACACACACACATGTTTCTTTTTAATAAATTAAAACTGAGCAGCACCAGACTTTTAAAAATACTTCATTACATCCAAGGCCCTGGCCAGATTTACTTATTTACATGTTGTTTTGCATTTTAATTTAGAAAGCACCAATGCCAACCCATACTCCCCCATAGCTTGTCATTTCTGGCAACATCCTGAGTAATTCCAGGGGCAAATTTTTCAGAGAAGTAAGCTAAGAGGGAATAATTTAACTAACAAATTGCCATTTAAAACTAATTTATCCTTTTGAGCTGAGTGCAGTATACTTGGAGGAGCATTCCTTAATGACTTGTTTGGATAATGTTTTTCTCCACAGTGTTGATCCCTCAACATTAGAAACTCAGAGAGCTAATTTCTCACATGAAAAACATACCCTAAACTTTTCTTCTGGAAAGGTCAAGATCAAAAGCAGAGACTATCCCCCAGATTTTTCATTTTCTCCCTTCCCTTCCCTTCCCTCCCCTCCCTTCCCTTCCTTTCCTTTCTTTCGCAGAGACTATCCCCCAGATTTTTCATTCTTTCTTTCCTTCCTTCCTCCCTCCCTTTCTTTCTTTACTTCCTTCATTCCTTCTTAATCTTTCTTTTATCTTTTCTTTTCTTTTTTTTTTTTTGGAAACAGGGTCTCATTCTGTCACCCAGGCTGGAGTGCAGCAGCTCCATCACAGCTCATTGCAGCCTCAACCTCCTGGGCTGGAGTGATTTTCCTGCCTCAGCCTCCCAAATAGCTGGGACTACAGGTGTTGCCACCACACCTGGCTAATTTGTATATTTTTTGTGGAGATGGGGTTTCACCATGTTGCCCAGGTTGTTCTCAAACTCCTGGGCTCAAGTGATCCTCCCGCCTCAGCCTCCCAAATGTTGGGATTACGGGCATGAGCCACTGTGCCCAGAAAGGATTTTTCATTTTCAATTAAGTATTTTCTGCCCAGTTATAACTTCAAAGAACGTTAGGTAGTTCATTCAGGGGTCTATATTTCATTCTTATTCACAGAAGCATCTAGTTTTGAATTGTTACTATGCTTTTATGCCATGCTATATTTTCAAAATCCTTTTTTAGTCATTTAAAAAGCTGGTCCTCATTATATCTCCACAAGATTTTTCCCCCTCCACAGATGAAAAAGGAAGTTGAGGTTTGGCAGACTGAAGACATCTGCCCACAGTGTCACTGGAATCACAGGGAAATAGGCTGTGGTTCACACTATTCTGCTGGGGATGAGAATCTACTCGTTTGTAGTCTCTAGGGTGGTAAAGAGCAGAGAGGGAGAAGCAGGATGCATAGTATTCAGGGTTTAGCTGAATGTCAAGTTCAGCTTCCTCATCTCAGATGTGAGGCTGCAACCTGCCTACTTACTTCACATTGTTATTATGAGTGCCAAACTGTATGGTGGACGTTTATGTGCCAGCAATTGACAAACAAGCAATCAATACACAAATGTAAATTATAGTCAGCAGTTTTTCTTATTTTGGTGGCTTCTGAGACTCTGCAATGGTGCTAAGTGCCCGCCTTGTCCAGAAAGAGAATTCAATATATTCAGTGTATTACTGTGTTTTAACAAGTATACAGAAGTGTGACAGGTGAGAGGGAGAGAGGGAGAAAAAGAAAGGGGTGGTGGGGGAGAGAGAGAGAGAGAGATAGTGTCTATGTATGTGTGTATCCTCGATGCTTGCAATCCTTGGTTCTCAGCAGAACCGTGCCATTCTCCATGTTAGGGTCAGCCAGTTTTTATAGTTGGAAAAATTGAGAAGCAGAGTGGCATACTGCCCTAGGTCCTTCTAAGATATTTGCTCATTCAACATGTATTAATTACATACAAGTTTGCTAGGCAAGACACTGGGGGCATAGAGGTAAGTCAGGATCCCTGGCCCTAAGGTGCCCCCAGTCCACAGTGATGCAGATACCTGGGCACATAGCTGTGTTAGAAAGTGGCAGTGTTATTAGCAAGGCACACAAAGTACCTATATCATCATTCTGAAAAGAGCCTGACCATACTCTGAATTGTATGTGGCCTTCCTCAGTGAAAGTATCTATCTAGCTAAGCCACTGTATCCCCAAAGCCAAGCACAGAGCATTTTGTAAATACATATCCAGGTCAGACAGTGGCTACCCCATGGGACCCAGCCACACTTTCAATAGCAGTCATTTTTCCTGCATTTATCAAAAGACATTTTGGGGGCAGAGGATTGTTTGGTGTTGTATTATTTATCTTTATCTATATTATTATTTACATTTCTCCTCTTCCTAACACAGGAACATTCCAGATCGGTAGGCCTCTTGCAAGCTGAGTCTATACCAAAAGTGCACACGTTGTGGAAGACTGAGGTTATAAAGGATAAATCTGTCACAGAGACAGAGTACAAGGGCTGGCTAATCTATATTTGCTTGTTGTAACTGAACAGGGAATTTAAATTTGCCAGAATAGCAGAAAAGAAATATTAGCTTGGGCATTCATGCCCTTATTCAATTATTTTTTTTTACTATAACAAAAACAGATCTTCACATTTTTTCAAATACATTTGGTCAGTCAGTCAAAAGAATTTGAAAAGCATATCACAAGTATTTAACTTCCTTCTATCAGAGAGTGATGGGACAGAGACATGAGGGAAGTGAATAATTTCAGCATAAAGCTTTTGTTAAACAGAGCTAAGTTAAACTGAACTAAAATAGAATAAATTGGATGTATGAAGTGTGTATTATGGGAACTTAATCCTGGGACCTCTTCTATTCAGTGTCTTTTCTTGATGTCTTGAACAAAGATCGCTATAATACACTTACTAAATACTCACCATCATCAAGTACTTGTGTTGAAGGCATGTCAGGTGCTAAGAACACAGAAAGGTTGAAGACAAGTGTTTAGGCTTCATGCTTCAAGAGGGACAGGAACTTTCAGAGTAAATTAAAGTGACAAAAAAGTACTTTAAGCTATTGAAAACCTTGCTAAAATGAAATTAAAGAGCTGAAACTCTATCCAGAGTTACATGACTGACACAGTCACAGTAGATTATAACAGAAAGTCATACATGTAAGAGGTAAATCCTAATTCCACAGGATAATGTCAGAGAAATCAGGTCCTATAAAGCATCCCTCACACTGTCCCCCTTGGCCACCATCTGTCAAGAAGTGGTAACAGGCCAGCTCTTGTTATTACCATAAGAAGCAGAGAGATATGAGTTGGGAGGATCCAGGTCAGATGGACTCCTACCAACCTCTTCCAATTGAAATCTGGGCACTTCTAACCTGGCCTCACCCCTCCACACCTTGCTTGGCTGGCCTGCCTTGCACTGGCCTCACCTGTGACCATGCACACCAGCTACCTCTTGGACAGATTTTATACCAGCCTGACCAGAAGGTTTCTTAGCTATGATGCTCACTGCCCAATTTTTCCTTTTGTCCCTGCTATAGTTTGTATTATAAATTTCATGGTTAGAAATTTAATGTTGCTAAGCATTAAGAGGTGAGGCTTTTCAAAGGTGACTAGGCTATGAGGGAGGTTGTGCCCTCATGAAGGGATTAATGCTTTTACCATGGGAGTGGATTAGTTATTGTAGGAGTGGGTTAGTTATTGTGAGAGCGGGCTCCTGATAAAAAGACAAGGTCAGTCCCCACTCTCTCTCTGTCTCACATGCTTACTCGCTTTGCTGCTTTCTACCATGGAATGATGCAACAAGAAGCCCCTCACCAGATGGCTGAGCAGATGCTGGCACCATGCCCTTGGACTTCCCAATCTCTAGAACCATGAGCCAAATAAATCTCTTTTCTTTATAAATTACCCAGTCTGTGGTGCTCTGTTATAGCAGCATAAATGAACTAAGATACTCCCCACCTCACATTTGTGATTGTTTTGGATCGCTTTCCCACGAACAAAACTCCTAGATATGATCCCTTTTTTTCTTGAGTGAATTACCCTCTGAGTAAAAATCTAGCTTTTGGGACTCCAGATGAATTGCGGAAGAAGGTATGGGAAAAGGTAGAGTAATTATTTTAACCAAGTATTATAGGCACCAGGCAAGCTGCTAGGCATTTTTGCATACCTTATTTAATTTTATCTTCAGGACAACAATGCAAGGGAACTTAAGATATGGAGAAAGTCAAGTGTCAGCTAGAAGCAGAAGAGTAGGAACTCACACTCAGGTCAGTTCTATTGCAAAGCTTTTTTTGTCTCACCAGGGCTGTCAATGATAAAACCCTAAATTGGATGGATGACAGGGTCTGGCCAGAACACAGGACAAGATGGACCTTTAGCTGGTAAACACCAGTATGGCCATATCACAGTTTTAGGCCAGCATCTGTTCCGCTTGGTCAGTGCCCAAGACCTATCATTTGTTAAATATTTAGGCATCATTGTTGCCCATATCAAAATGAAATGTTTGGCAAATACCAAATGTTTGACTTTTACTCTGGCAAGGAGAGAGTAACAGTGACTGGATATGTTCTCCCACCTGAAACAACTAAAAAGCCAGATAAAGTATATGAAACATGGTTTTCAGATACTGGGCATGAGGTAATGCAAGACAACGATTCATGAAAGAAGTAAAACAAACAAAGTGAGCCATATGATTGCCCCAGCTTATTGCCAGGAGAGTTTCCGGGCTATAGCACAGGGAAGAGGAACTCTGGAAAAGTCTGACAGTCTCCCCGAGTAAAGAAATAGTTGGTAGTTTAGGATGGCAGCTTAGAGTTCATAGAGTAAAGTATCAGAGAGAAGAGAATTGCACACATGTGTGCATACAAACACATCTCTCCTTGGAGATATAAAGCAAGTCTTGAGTTGAGAACTAATCAGTGTATGTGTGTGATAAAACTACACTAAGCTGAAGAAAGAAACACCCAAAAGGTTTAGAAGGAATAATCCATAAAGATTACAAAAGACTATTTTCATCAGTTAGAGTAGAAAAGCCTCATAATTCATGAGGCTATTGGGTAGGATACTCAGAATGGTATCACCTTTGTAGTAGGACAAAACTAGCCCTAGACAAAAAGCTGCCGTGATCTCTCATAACAAAACTTAAAAGCAAGCCTCAAAAGGTTCAACTGCTTCCCAGTAACTTAAATGGGTCCTAAAATAAACTTCACGGATATGAGAATACAAAAATACCCAGCACCTAACAAGATAAAATTCACAATGTCTGGTAACCAATGAAAAATTACCAGGTATGACAGGATAATTCCAAAACCTCTGAATATATTATTTTACATGTCAAAGGAATTAAGGATACAGATGGCATTAAGATTGCTAATCAGCTAACTTTATGACAGATTATTCTGGATTATTGATGGGGGCACAATATAATCACAAGAGTCCTAAAAAGGGGAAGAGGGAGGCAGAAGAGAAGGCTGGAGTAATTTGATGTATGAAGAATTCAACCCTCCATTACCAGTTTTGAAGATGGAAGAGAGCAATGAGCCAAAAAACATAGGTAACATCTAGAAGATGGAAAAGGCAAAAAAATAGATTCTCCTCTGGAGCCTCCAGAAAGAAATGCAGCCCCGATGACATCTTGATTTTAGCCCAGTGAGATTTGCATGAGATTTCCAACCTACAGTACTACAAGATAATAAATTTGTGTTGTTTTTAAGCCACTAAGTTTGTGGCTACTTGTTATAGCAATAGTAAAAAATGAATAAAAGGAGAAATTACATACCAGGCATATAAAGAAGCAGGAAAATGTGACCAATAATAATGATAAAAATAAAACAGTAGAACAAAAAAATAAATAACACATAGATGACAGAATTAGTAGACAAAAATATTAAATATTCATAACTGTGTTCCATGTGTTCAAGAAGGCAGAAGGAAGATTTAACATATTAAATAGAGAGATGGAAGATTAAAAAAAGACTCAGAATGTACTTGTAGGGATGAGAAGTACAATGTATGAGATAAAAAATATACTGTATGAAATTAACAGCAGATTAGATGATTTATTTAAAAAGTTAGTAAACTCAAAGAAAAGCAATAGAAACTATTCAAATGAAACATGGAGAAAAAAGACAACAACAAAATGAACAGAACATAAAAGGGCTGTGGGACAACTGCAAGGAGTCTAATATATTTGTAATTAAATTACTTGAAGAGGGTGGGGCAAGAACAAATATTTGAACAAATAATGGCTGAAGATTATCCAAATTTGATAGAAACTATAAGCTCACAGGTCTAAGAAACTCGAGAATAGAAGGCACAAGAAACATTAATAAAAGTATATGAGGGCACATCATAACGAAGTTACTTAAAATCAATGATAAAGACAAACTCTTAAGAGCATCCATGAAAAAAAGACATATTACATACAGAGGAACTAAGATAAAAATAAGAGTATATTTCTTGTTGGAAACAATGTAAGCCAGAAGACACTAGAATAGCACCTTTAAAGAACTGAAATTAAAAAAAAATCTTTTCTTTAACTTTTTCTTTACCCAGTGAAAATATCTTTCAAAATGAAAGTGACAGAAAGACTTTTTCTGACATAATAAGCTGAAACAATCCATCACCAGCAGATCTACACTATAAGAAATATTAAAAAGGAATTCCTCTAGGCAGAGAAAAATGATGAGCCGTAAATCTTGATCTACACAATGGAATAAAGAATATTGGAAATGGCAAATATGTGGTTGAATAGAAAAAAAACAATTTTTTACTTATTTTTGAACTCTTTAAAAAATAATTGCCTGAAAAGAGCAAAAATACTCACAATGTATTTTGGGTTTATAATATATATAGAAGTAAAATATATGACAGCAAACATAATACAAAAGTATATAGTTCTTACAATATATATGAAGAGATAAGCCAACAAAGGAGATAAAATTGAAATCATAAAGATACTAAATCCAAAAGGTGGCAGACAAATAGAAAATTGGAATAAAAAAAGAATAAAATCAATTATTAAGATTGATTTAACCCAATCACACTGATAATCATATTAAATATGAATAGTCTAAATAAATACCCAAAGGCAGAGATCAATCCAATATATCAGATTGGATGTAAAAACTATATGCTACTCATAAGAAACTCACTTTTAATACGAAGTCATAAATAAGTTAAAAATAAAAGGACGGAAAAAAATACACCATGCTAACATTAATCAAAAGAAAGCTGGAAAGGGGGCATGCTAATATTAGGAAAGGTGAATTTCAGATAAAAAATATAATTATGGATAAATGAGTCATTTCATAATGATAAAGAGGTCAATTAAACAAGAAAATATAACAATCCCAAATATTTATTCACTGAATAACAGGACTTCAACACATGTGAAATAAAAACTAATAAAATGGAACGCTGAAGTAGATGAATCCACAATTAACAGTCAGAAATTTCAACAACCCTCTCTTAATAATTGCTAGAACAAGTACATAGAAAATCAGTAAGGATATAAAAATTTAAATAATATCAACCAATTTGACCTAACTGACATTTATGGAGTACTTCACCCAACAAAACCAGAAAACATATTCTTCTCAAGATTACATGGGTATATTTATCAAGATTGGCCATATTCCGGGCATAAACCAAACCTTAATAAAATTACAAAAAACACAAATCATATAAAGTGTATTCTGAGACCACAATAGTATTAAATTATAAAATAGTGATGAAAAATATCTAGAGAGTCACCAAATAATTAGAAAATAAATAACACATTTCTGAATAGCCTATAGGTCAAACAAGAAACCAAAAGGGAAATTTAGAAGTATTGTGAATCAAAACAAAAATTCATGATATGCAGCTAAAACAGTACTTTAAAAATGTTTAAGGCACTAAATGCTTATATTAGAAAAGAAGAAAGGTCTTACATCAATGACCATGGCTTCTACCTTACAAAAAAAAAAAAAACCTTAAAAAAAAAAGAGCAAATTGAGCCTGAAATAAGCAGAAAAAAAAAAAATTAAGAACAGGAATTAGTGAAACAGAAAAACTATAGAGAAAATCAATGAAACCAAATGCTAGTTCTTTGTGAAGATCAATGAAATTGATAAGCCTCCAGCCAGCCTTAGGAAGGAAAGCAGAGAAGATACAAACTGCTAATATTAGACATAAAGAATGTAACATAACTACAGTTCCCATACATAAATATCAAGGTATATTACAAAAATTGTATGTCAATAAATTTAACAACTTGGAATAGATTTCTTGAAAAACACAAATTACCAAAGCTCATTGAAAGAAAAATAAATAATCTATATAGCCCTGTATCTATTAAAGAAGTAGACTTTGTAGTTACAATTATTCCCACAAGGAAACTTCATGCCTAGATGACTTTGCGAGAGAATCCTACTCTAGTAGAAGTTAAATATTAAGGAAAAAATAATACTAATTCTACACAAACTCTTCCAGAAAATTAAAGAAAAGGGTATACCTTCCAATTTGCTTTATGATTCCAGCATTACTTTTGTTACTTAAATCAGATAAAAACATTAGAAGAAACAAAAACTATAGACAACATTCAGCATGAACTTTGATGCAAAATTCTAAACAAAATTTTAGCAAATTGAATATAGTATAATGAATAATACATCATGACCGAGTAGAGTTTATCCCAGAGATACAAGGTTGGTTTAACATTAAAAAGTACCTCTCCCTCTCCGGTCTCCCTCTCCCTCTCCCTCTCCGGTCTCCCTCTCCCTCTCCCTCTCCGGTCCCTCTCCCTCTCCGGTCTCCCTCTCCCTCTCCCTCTCCGGTCTCCCTCTCCCTCTCCCTCTCCGGTCTCCCTCTCCCTCTCCCTCTCCGGTCTCCCTCTCCCTCTCCCTCTCCGGTCTCCCTCTCCCTCTCCCTCTCCGGTCTCCCTCTCCCTCTCCCTCTCTGTCTCCCTCTCCCCTTTCTTCGGTCTCCCTCTGTTGCCGAAGCTGGACTGTACTGCCGTGATCTCAGCTCGCTGCAACCTCCCTGCCTCGGGCTCCTGTGACTCTCCTGCCTTGGCCTGCCGAGTGCCTGGGATTGCAGGCGCAGGCCGCCACGCCAGAATGGTTTTTGTATTTTTGGTGGAGACGGGGTTTCGCTGTGTTGACCGGGCTGGTCTCCAGCTCCTGGCCTCGAGTGATCTGCCTGCCTCGGCCTCCCGAGGTGCTGGGATTGCAGACGGAGTCTGGCTCACTCAATGCTCAGTGGTGCTCAGGCTGGAGTGCAGTGGCGTGATCTCGGCTCGCTACAACCTCCACCTCCCAGCCTCCTGCCTTGGCCTCCTAAAGTGCTAAGATTACAGCCTCTGCCCCGCCGCCACCCCGTCTAGGAAGTGAGGAGCGTCTCTGCCTGGCTGCCCATCATCTGGGATGTGAGGAGCCCCTCTGCCTGGCTGCCCCATCTGGGAAGTGAGGAGCGCCTCTGCCTGGCCGCCACCCCGTCTGGGAGGAAGTGAGGAGTGCCTCTGCCCGGCTGCACCATCTGGGAAGTGAGGAGCGCCTCTGCCCGGCCGCCACCCCGTATGGGAAGTGAGGAGCGCCTCTGCCCGGCCACCCCGTCTGGGAGGTGAGGAGCGCCTCTGCCCGGCCGCCACCCCGTCTGGGAGGAAGTGAGGAGCACCTCTGCCCGGCCGCCCCGTCTGGAAAGTGAGGAGCGCCTCTCCCCGGCCACCCCGTCTGGGAAGTGAGGAGCGCCTCTGCCCGGCTGCCACCCCATCTGGGATGTGAGGAGCGCCTCTGCCCGGCCGCCCCGTCTGGAAAGTGAGGAGCGCCTCTGCCCGGCCGCCCTGTCTGGGAGGAAGTGAGGAGCGCCTCTGCCCGGCCGCCCCGTCTGGGAAGTGAGGAGCGCCTCTGCCCGGCCGCCCTGTCTGGGAGGTGAGGAGCGCCTCTGCCCGGCCGCCCGTCTGGGAGGTGAGGAGCGCCTCTGCCCGGCCGCCCCGTCTGGGAGGTGTACCCAACAGCTCCGAAGAGACAGCGACCATCGGGAGCGGGCCATGAGGACGATGGCGGTTTTGTTGAAAAGAAGGGGGGGAAGTGTGGGGAAAGGAAGGAGAGATCAGATTGTTGCTGTGTCTGTGTAGAAAGAGGTGGGCATAGGAGACTCCATTTTGTTCTGACTAGGAGAAATTCTTCTGCCTTGGGATGCTGTTGATCTGTGGCCTTTCCCCCAGCCCCCTGCTCTCTGAAACATGTGCTGTGTCATCTCAGGGTTAAATGGATTAAGGGCGGTGCAAGATGTGCTTTGTTAAACACATGCTTGAAGGCAGCATGCTCTTTAAGAGTCATCACCACTCCCTAATCTCAAGTACCCAGGGACACAAACACTGCAGAAGGCCGCAGGGACCTCTGCCTAGGAAAACCAGAGACCTTTGTTCATGTGTTTATCTGCTGACGTTCTCTCCACTATTATCCTATGACCCTCCCATATCCCCCTCTCCGAGAAACACCCAAGAATGATCAACAAATACTTCATAAATTAAAAAAAAACCATTAAAAATTAATTCATGTAATTTACCAAAGTAGTAGACTAAAAAAGAAAAACACACACACACGATCATCTCAATAGTTGCAGAAAAAGCATCTGATGAAAATCTGACATCCATTCTCTTAGTAAACTAAAAATCAAAGGAAATTTCCTCAGTAAAGATCATGTACTTTAAAACTACACATAGGATCATACTTAAAATGGTATTTCTTCATAAGGTCAGAAACAAGGCAAGGATATCCACTCTATTTCTATTCAGCCATCAGGATACATGACAACATGCGTGACTTTCAGAATAACTATATTGAGTGAAAGAAACCAGAAACTGAGTACATTCTATAGGTTTCATTTACATAAAATTCTAGAAAATGCAAAATAATTTGTAGAGACAGAAGATCAGTGGTTGTCTCAGGATGGGGATGAGTAAGAGAGAGGGTCTGAGTAGGTAGTAGGAAGAGATAACAAAGAGAACAGGAAATGTTTTGGTGTGGCTGATATGTCCATTATTTTGATTGTGATGATTTCACAAGTATATACATATGTCAAAACTTACAAAATTGTAGAATTTAAATATGTACAATTTATTGTATGTCAATTCATTAAAACTATAAAATATAACAGATACTTTAGGTCATAGGTAAAAATGAAAACACTGCCACAGTGAACAAGCTATATCCAGCCAAGGTCTTGGTTTCAACTAGGGAATGCATGATAGGAGGGCATGGTTGTCCTCCCTGGCATCAACTTAAAAGCATCAGATATGCATATATAAAGCTTTTTAGTTTCCTAACAAGAGATACTTAATAGATCTCAAATTAAACAAACACAGCCAGTTATATGCCAATTCTATAGTTTTAGAAGTCAACAAGCAGCATATTGGGGATTATGGATGAACTGAACAAAATCTAGTGTAAAACATGGTACCAGACCTCAAAGGGTTTTGAAGACTGTCGATGATTTGGTACAGTGATGCTAATTCTCACTCTCAACACAATCCAAGAGAGGAAATTTCTCCAAAATAAGATAAAAACTTGCAGGGTTTTAGGTGTCATTGTATTATCTGAATTTACTCCACAGAAATTCTTCTCCCAACTTGTTAAATTTCAAGACTTCTCCTTGGAGCCATGAGCAGAATAAGAAAAACACAGATGGCTCAACTTCACGGTAATAATGATTCAAGGCAAGCAAACCTTAAGCTGTTTATATTTCAGATTAAAATAGAATTGAGGAGAGAAACATCATTCTGGGTGCTAAAATGAATATTAAGATAAAGCTAGTGTAAGTATTATTAATATTGCACTATTATTATTTTGGGTTTGCAATCCATAGGAAATCCATGTATGCTTCTGTTTGCTTCCCTTAGAACTAGTATTTTAAATAAATTCTGCATGCTCAATAAATAGGGTCTATTTACTCAAAGGCGACAGACCCCATGGTACTCTCCACAAAGACTTCCCTCATGGCCTCCTGCTGCTGTTGTTTATAGGGCTGCAATTACAGAAAGGATTCTCAGCAAAACGAGCAATGACACCATTACCATCAACAGGAATTCTCCCAGCACTGTGGAGATTCTTTATTGAAAGAAATACAAAGCCAGGGTGTTGCTAGTAGAATGCATGAATTTGTTTGGCAATGGCTTTCTCCTTCTGGACACCACCCTGCAGGTTAATGACTCTCAATTCTGAGCATCCTTCTTCTCTCCTTCCAGAAGGTGTTTTCACACCTTTCTAAGTTAAGTGTCCCAGAATGTAAAGGCTGCCACTACAGGGAGGCAGCAGGACACAATGCATGAGACTGATCGGCAGTGGAGCCGGACTGCCTGTGTTCACATCCCAGCTGCACCACTCACTAGCAGTGTGACTTCAAACAGATTACTTAGCTTCTCTGTGCCCTGGTGTGCTTATTCCCAAAAATGAAGTAATAACAGCACTGATTTCACTGGGTGAGGATTAGATAAGGACTGAGATGCTTAGAAAAATGCCTGGCACATACACAATAATGCAAACAATTATTATTATTAATACAGCTTTGTTGACACAATAACATTTGTAGAGAATGAATGACAGCAGCTACTCTAAGCTGCCTCCTTATGGCAAGCACAGTAGGAACAAGAAATAGAAATACTTCCTCTAACAATGCAGCAAAATCTTCTGGGAGAGAGAACAATACAAGACGAGCCTATCAAATAACAATAATTATATTAATACCACCCATTACTGAGTACCTTCTACACACTGCAGTGTGTAAAATGCATCTATATATTATCTTATTCATTCCCATAACCCCGTGAATTAGATGATATAACTTCCATTTTCCAGATAACAAAACTGGGACTCAGAGAAATTAAATAATTTCCCTCAGTTCACGTGGCTGAGACAAACATTTCTGAATAGAACTACATGGCTCTTAGCCAGGTTTTTCTACTATGCCCTGCACCTTTTCAACCCAAAAGGTAGTGGTGTGCTCTAACCAAAGGCATTCAGGAGAAAACAAATCTGTCAGGAGGCAGAGTTTCCAACAGCACACTGTCTTTGAAACCATTAAAAGGATAGTCTTAAGTACTGCTGGGTGAAACATAGTTTCCTTGTCACACCTGAACACAGAGATAGCAATCCTCATTGCTGGGTCATCTCTCAGTGGCAGGATAATATACTTGAAAGGATGATCAGTTGTTTCCCGGTTTTTTCCTTGGCCCCAACTAGGTACCCTGATTCAAACAAGGCTGTTCATTGGTTACTTTCTTAGAGAAGGATATTGTGCAGAAAGCTCAGGGAAAAAAAAGCGTGTGGTATGTTGGCATCATGGCACTACTGGAACTGGAAGGACTGTGGCACTGGGATCTAGTGGAAGGTGCCCCGCTTTCTGGATGGCAGGGAAAGGTTCTCTGATGCTTAAATGAGTCGTTTTTTCTGCACATGTGGGATATTTCATAATTAAAAATTAAAAAGTAATTATCTATAAGCAGGAGAAAATTTTATCTTATAATATCAATAAATAACTCTTAGAATACTCTCAAGATTAATTTTGAGAGGAAACTTAAAATCATTAACTTTTATATTAAGTAACAATTCTATAAAAACACAACAGCCTAAATCAATTCAAACCTTAAAGTAAAAATGTTTGCAACATATATGACCTATTTTGTAAAGGGGCAGAATCCACAACAAAGAACCCTAGTAAATCAACAAGAAAAAAAGAAAATGTTTCAACAGATAATAAGTAAAAAACAAAAGGGAAATTTAAAAGAGAAGAAATAGATATGGTAAATTAAGATTTGGAAAAGTTCAAATAAAAGCAAGATATTTTTCACACATTAGCAAATATTTAAAGAAACAATAATAGTAGTTTTGGTGAGAATTTGAGGGCTGGGCTAACAATATGTGTAGCTAGCATTCAAAAGGTATTTATTGACATGAGAAAATTTTGCCATTTTTTCTTCATTGGTATGAAAAAATGATAAACAACTGTATATTTGGAATGATATCAAGTTTTTAGGATTAAACACATTTGTTTATACATTTGTAGAAAAAGAAATTGGAAGGAAATACAACAAGATACATGTAGTGGTTATTTCTGCATCTTCAAATGACAATTTTTGCTTATTTATACCTTCATGTATTCAAATTTTTATAATAAAATTACGTTATTAAAACTTTCCTTGAGGCCGGGCACCATGGCCCATACCTGTAATCCCAGCACTTTCGGAGGCCGAGGCAGGCAGATCACTTGAGGTCAGGAGTTTGAGACCAGCCTGGCCAACATGGTGAAACCCCGTCTCTACTAAAAATACAAAAATTAGCTGAGTGTGGGAGCCGGTGCCTGTAATCCCAGCTACTCTGGAGCCTGAGGCAGGAGAATCAATTGAGCCTTGGAGGTGGAGGATGCAGTGAGCTGAGACTGTTCCACTGCATTCCAGCCTGGGCGACAGAGCAAGATTCTGTCTCAAAAACAAAACAAACAAACAAAACTTTCCTTGGTACATTCTAGGTTCTTTAAACAACAACAAAAAAATTCTTTGATGGAAAATGGAAGAGACAGGATTCATGTTACACATCCCTCTGTGTCCTTACAGGGATGTGCTGAGGATGTATGAAATTTCTTTGTAACAATGTTGTCGTTGTTTTCCCAAGAGCATTATTTAAGGAGAATGGACAGGTCTATGGGAAAATTTAACTTTATATAGAATGATTTTTAGGTCTAAAAAGTCTAGTTCAGCCTGGGAACACTCTTCTATGATAAAGGAATGAAAACAACACAAATCACAATATCATATTAAGGTGATTTTCCTAAGGAAATAATGTGTTTGACAGCTGCTCCCCATTCAGTATATCTGTAAGTGAAGAAAGTCAGTTGAAACTAATGTTCACCAAAGACCACTTTTAGCCACCCATTGTTGACTTGGATGTAAAATGGTAAGCATTGTGTTTGAACAATTAAAAAATCAGAAATAAAATTACTTTTTGATATTAGAATCTAAATGGTCCAAGAATATGATTGTCTTGGGGATTCTTTTTGAGAAATTAATTTGGACACTTCACTCACTTTATAAATAGAAATTTCTCCTTGGTTGTTTTCTTAACATGTTTAGAATTGATGCTAACACACTTTAGTTTATTCATTGCAGCCAACTTTTGACAACAAGCTTTCAAATTCTGGAGTTTAAATATCAAAACTTGACCTGGTAACATTATAGAAAAAAGCTAGTGGAACACCTTTAAAAAAATGGAATGTTGAAAAACAACTCCAATTAATTTAGAAATGGGAGAAGAAAATTATATGAAAAGATTTAGAGTCCTCTAAAGCAAATGATTTATTAAAATATTTTTTCCCCCAGCAAGTATTAATAAGTACCTTCCATATGCCAGGCATTGTTTTAGGAACTGGAGATGCAACTTTGAACAGGACAGACTTGCTTCTTACTTTCTGGAAGCTTACCTCCCAGTGAGGATTGATAGACATAATCAAAAGGTAAAGAAAGAAGTTACTTTCAGATTGTGCTAAGTGCCACTTACAGGGATGTAGGAGAGTTACCTGGGGTGAGAGAGGAGGGAGGAAGCCATTTGATTGGTTAAGATGGTCTGTCTGGAAAAGAACTTTTGAGTTCAGTTCCTAAAAACAAGGAGCTGGCCTGTGGTGGGAAGATATGGAGGAGGAGATTATAGGCAGAGGGAAGACAGGGAGCAAAGGCCCGAAGGCAAGAGCAAGCCTAGCATGTTTCAGAACTAAAAGGAGGCCAGTGTGGACAGAGCCTGGTGGGTAAGGGGTAACAGATATGAGTGACATTCTGAGACAGATATGAGATCCAACAGGGGATTCCCAAGGGCCTCCTCATCCCCACTACTCAACTGCATAACTACTGTCTTTTATGCCTATTGACTTTTTGCTTGAACAGTCATTTAAAAGTGTTGAAAGGTGAAAAAGAAAGGTTTAAAAATCTCTGTAGTTTTAATTTTATTCTGATTGCTAGAGGAGATATATAAACATACGCATGCGCACACACTTACATATATAAAAACATATACACATATATGCATAAACATATAAATATGTAAATACACACATATATACATATGTAAATACATATGTATATACATATATAAACATTTATAGATACATATGTGAAAACATAGACAGACATATACATAACTGGTGCTTTCGAACATTTGACAAGGATTCAGACTAGAGAATCAGTGGCATAGAAATCTCAGTATAGGAGGTAAAATTGGATATTAATGTTTGGAAGTACTTCAGACTGCTCAGGAAAAGTTAACCATAGGTGGGTGGAAGCTTTTCCCCAGCTGGAGAAGCTCAGTATGTCAATGAAACCGGAGGTTACTAATAAAAACACATGAATGACATGAACAGGTCTATTCTGAAAATAGCAGAGTTGGAAAATGCTAACATTAGAGACAGAGTCAGTAACAACAATGAAGGCTGCCAGATTGGTGTCACTTAAGAGACATGATCTAAATAGAAAGAAACTCAACCCATTGCATGAGGATGCTTAAGTTATTTTGTTTGAAGAGAAATTTATCTTGCTCAGTGGAATAAGCCAGAAGACTAAACAGGAAAAGACCATTAGGGAAAGATACCTAAAAAGCAAATCAGAACAATATGAAAAAAGTAATATCTGAAAGCCACCTATATTAATAAATTTGATTTGCCTGTTCAGAGTTCTAAAAATGACTTGTGAGGGAAGAGTACAGTGTTTCTTTGTACTCCATTACTCTTTGGGGTAAAACCTGTTTGACAAGGAACTCAGTTCAACATGACTGACAGTATTAATTATGCACCTATATGTGGCTAGCACTGCACTAGGAAGTGTCTCTGCTCATAAACAGTGAAACCTACTAAAGAGAAAAGGCATGATGTTAACACCACCTGGGATGTGGAGTGTATCCATTTCACAAAATCCTATCAGCAGAGCAAATAAAAGGACTAACTGCTTTTGGGTGGGTAGGAGAGAGCATCTCTGAAATTGGCCAGAGCTACCAGGGAAGGCTATTAGAATGAAGTGGGACCTGAGGCTACCCTTGGAGAAGCTAGTAAAATTTTGATAGGTGGAGAGGCAGAGGAAGGTGTCTCTGAATCATTAACAGCTGAACAAGAGCTGTTCAATCTTATCCAACTGTGAGTCTGGAAATACTGCCTAATTATTAACTAGCAGGTGAAAAGAACAGAAAACAAACCACTGGTGCCACTGCCAGGCTTCCATCTGGCTGTGGTATCATTAGGAGGCCCTTAAAGTTATAGTTCTTGGGCAATAAGAAGGCAGCATCTTTTACTAAATTAACAAAATTAACTTACTAAATAACAAAAGTAATTTTAATTACACCCAGATTTAGCAGGGAAACTAAATAGCAAACATTCAAGTAAGTGTCTCTGTTGATAAGAATATAACTAGAAAAACTCTTTTGGAAGTAATTTTGTGATGTCTCAACAGTAACTAAATGACCATGTCATCTGTTGACCTGGCAATTGACCTTAAAGAAATAGTCCAAATGGGAAATAAGAAGTCAAAGATACTAATTGCAGAGTTATTGATACTATTGAAAAACTGGGAACAGCTCAAAGACTACCAACAGAGTAGTCAAAGTAATGGAAACAGATGTGTGATATCATTCACCCATGGAGTTAGTAAAAGTTAAAATTATTTTAAATAGCCCCTATTGGTGTGAGTGTAAAATGGGTTTAAATTTTATACAGGGCAATTTTGGAAATATCAAAATTTAAAATATGCATTCCTCTGAATCAGCTCCAGAAACGCTGAGAAGGGATCAACAGTTAGAATACTTAATCCACGTAGAGGGCTTTACTGACTCCAAAACATCTCCTTATTTCCTTTTTTAAAAATGACATTATCCACAATACATATGATCTTTGAAAGAAAAGGAAGAAAGAAAGATAGATATTATTGATAGTCCCATTTTCTAATGAGGAAACTGAAGGTCAAAGAAGTAAAGGAATTTAACTTTCTGTAGCCATAAGTTCATATACCTGAAAAATCATGATGCAACTTGTTGGAATTTCACAAGGCTAAATACAGTCATCTTGTTTAAGTGAAAATATCTCTTTATTTAGACATACAACCCCATTTCATGGAGCCAAGCCAGTAGGGTCTAGGGAAACAATGGCTGTCCTATTCTTCCCTGGAGATGATAACACTGCTTCTACTACACTTGACAGAGGGGGAGAAGGGGAGAACAAAAAAAAATTTTTGGTCTTCTGACCTAGCCTGTGTGAAAGAACAAATAACTTATGTGCAAATATAAGATACAGTGTGAGTGCTGAAAATGAGGTAAGGATTATGAGAGGTCTATTATCTACATGTGTTGTATATACTTGGAGAGCACGTCTGAATGGGGGAGGTGCGGCATTATTTCACAGCAGGAGAAATAATCATTCTCATCATTTCTAAAAGCCATGCAGCCTTCAGTCAGTTTCACAATAATCAATTAATTAGCCAAAGTAAATATTTAGAATGAGTTACGGCACAAAGATATGAAATCATGGCATATAAATGAGCTTTAGACATGTAAACTGACTCTTTAGGAGGAGAAATTACTCAAAAGGGAGAAGTGGTGTTGCACCAGATGGCTGTGTCTAATAATAACTTCAATGGACACATATGATACTTGTTTAATTATTTATCAAGGAGAATGCCTGCAAAAATTTAGTAAGTTTATAAAATTTTTGGCAAGTACAAGACTGTGTCAGCCAATAATGCATTTTGAGTTTAAAATGCTCCCTCTTGGTGGCTTATCATAATACTTAATCCTAGACCAAGGATTCACCATTTTTCTGTCTCAGTTTCACCATCTATATTAATAACCTAAAAACCTTTCCCCAAATCAGGGAGTTTGGGCCTCTTTAGAACTTTACTTTTTATATTATCCCCTGAATCAAATACTTCTTCCTACTTAAACCATTTCCGAAAGTGTACCGTCATATCCTAATTGTCTTAATTCTGTCTCATTGCCATTTCCCCCTTAAGTTACCTCGCAATCTATCTGCCTGACTTCTAGACAAATAACTTCAAAGAGTTGTCTATAGGTTTCTAGTTTTCTTTTTCATTTCTCATTATTCTCTTTCATTTCTTTCTCCCTCCCTCCCTTCCCTTTTTTGGTTTTGTTTTTGCTTTTTGAAGGAGGGCCAATTTAAAAACAGAATGAAAAAAGCACATCCATTACTATCTGAAGGCACCGACTACTACAAATCCCTTTTCTTTGTGCAGACCTTTTGGCTTTTTGCAAGACCTCCCTATGTACCATCTCACCCGTTCCTTATGATATTGTTCAAACTTTAACCCACTGACCTGCCTTCTATCCCCACAGCTCCACCAAAATGGCCCTTGTGAAGGTCACCAATGACCCCGGCCCCCACTGCAGTCTTTTAACTTTGCCCCTCAGAAGAAATCAATCATGCCAGCTACTACTTGGCTGAATATGTGACTTGGATCCCATAATGTTGCACACTTCTCTTTTTCTTCTAATTTTCTGACTACTCATTTCCTCTCAACCCCCTCTGCTGGCTTATCACCTTCTTCCTAAACTATAACTGCTGGAAGTTTTCAAAGCCTACTGCTGTTCTCTCTATTCTCTTTATGCCATTTCCCTCATGTCCATGGTGCCAGTCATGCTGATGAACACAGATCTCTCTGGAGGTGATTATCACTGGCCCACTCATCTCTTACTCCAGACCCATATATCCCTGTGTCTACTCAATATCGCCACTTAGATTTCCCGCAGGAGCTCCAACCCAGGAGGTACCAATCTGAGTGCATGATTTCTCCCTCTATTTGTTCCTCCTGTGTTTCTCACTTCATAAACCCCATTTACCCAGTTGCTTAAGCTAGAAACTTGGCATTCATCTTGATTCTCTCTCTCTCACTCCTCTGTCATCTAATCCATCACAAAATCCTAAGGCTTTTACCTCAAAAGCTTATTCCAATTTGTCCTTATCTCTCCAACTTCACTATCATGCCCCAAGTCAAAGCCCTACTCACCTGGGACCTGCATATGTGTGGCCTCTTAACTGATTCTCTTGCTTCTATTCCTACCCCACTTCCCAAATCCATTCTCTTTTAACATTAAATTCAATCATAGAATCCCTCTGTTTCAGGGAATGAATAAATAAATCATCTTCAATCAATTAATGTTAGAATTAAGATCAAACCCTTTCCCAGGACCTGCAGGGCTTCTAACAACCACTTTGAGCTCTTCACATAACCCGTTCCACCTCAACCACCAAGCTGGTTGTCCAGGACTTCTCCAAGCGAGTCAAGCTCCTTCTGCCTCTGGGGTCCTCTTCTATGCTCTTCCTTCTCCACTTTCCAGAGCTGGCTCCTTCTCATACCTCAGAATCTCAGCTTAAATTTAGTCTCCACAAAGACACTGTTCATAGTTACCTGAAGATCCATGGTAAGTTCCCCCTTATGGTCTATTATTGCAGCATTGTATTATTTCCTTTATAGTAATCATTACCATTTCTAATGATGTGTTCATCAATCGGTTTACTTGTTTACTACCTGTCTCCACAATCAGAATATGAGCTCCATGACAGCAGGAATAACTTTAGGTATTCACAATAAAAGATGGTTAATAAATATGGGAGTGAAGGAGGGATACTACTAAACTATGACATTAAAACTAGTATGAGGCTGGGTGCAGTGGCTCATGCCTGTAATCCCAGCACTTTGGGAGGGCGAGGCGGGTGGATCCCCTGAGGTCAGGAGTTCAAGACCAGCCTGGCCAATGTGGTGAAACCCCGTCTCTACTAAAAATACAAAAAATATAAATAAAAAAAAATTAGCCAGGCGCAGTGGCAGGTGCCTGTAGTCCCAGCTACTCAGGAGGCTGAGGCAGGAGAATCATTTGAACCCAGGAGGTGAAGGTTGCAGTGAGCCAAGATCACGCCATTGCACTCCAGCCTGGGCAACAAGAGCTAAACTCCGGAGGAGGAATGTAATATTAATTCAAATACCCATTTTTTTTTCTTGAGAATAAAATTTTAGTTTCAATATTTTCTATATATTTTGGTTTCATGTTTACATACACATTTAAAATCATTAATATGTTTTTCTTTAAAAGCTACTGATTTCCTTATGAATTTGTTTTTTTCATTCAAAGTGTAAAATGAATGACTCTCATTAGATGTATTTTGAAGAAATATCTTTGCTGTGTTCTTTTCTCTGTGTTCAGCCATGAGAAATTGGTGTGAGGCTGCTGGAGTGGGATGGGTCCCTATCCTGACAATTATAAGTCAGTATAAAAAGGTCTGAGGCAAAAGCAGGCATAGTTCTGCAGGCATTTCTGATATTTTACATTAGTCATTAGAAATAATTCATATAAAAAAGGAGGATGACCAATAATAAGAGAAAATAATGTGAAGCATTGTATTTTTAAATTGCTGCTTGAAGAGAGTTCATTTTCAGCCAAAACACAATAGTACTTCGCTTCTTTGGCTGGAAGTACAAGTGATTCCAAGAAACTTAAGTATTCTCAGAGCTACCTGCTATGAGTATTTAGGCCTAAGTCCTGATAAAAGGTAATCACAAGCTTTTAAGAAAGGTATTTTTAATTTCTTCTTTTCAAATTGGAAAGAAAGTGGGCAAATGGTTCGTAGTGTTCTAATAAAATAGATTAGATAAAAGGGGCAAGAAATCACAGGCTAAAGATTTTTTTATTCAATACATATTTATTGAATATCAATGCATAACAAGAATGGTTCCAGGAGGCATAAGAAACACAAAGATGAATAAAATATAGTTCTTTCCATTAAGAGGCTCATCATTAGGCAGAACATACAGATTAGATAGATGGATGGATGGATGGATGGACTAACGACAGGTGGGTGGATGGATGGATGGATGGATGGGTGAATGGACAAATAGATAGCGCATAAAGAGAGGATGAATGATTAAGCGTGGTCTTCTAGCACAAAGAAAGTTACAAGAATTAAAAATGAAACAAGGAATAATTGAGACTCTATGAATGTAAAGAAATGAATGTAGTTCACTAATTTGATCCATATCTCAGTTGCCTTATTGATATGGTTTGGATGTGTGTCCCCTCCAAATCTCATGTCGAAATGTGATCTCCAGTGTTGGAGGTGGGGCCTGGTGGGAGGTGTTTGGGTCATGGGAGTTGATCCCTCATGGATGGCCCCTTCCTATGGTAATGAATGAGTTCTCACTGTTATTCACAGGAGAGTTGGTTGTTTAAAAGACCTTGGCACCACCTCCTCTCTCTCTTGTTCCCTCTCTTGCTATGTGGGCATACCTACTGCTTTCTACCATGATTGTAAGCTTCCTGAGACCTCATCACAAGCCTAGAAGATGCAGGTGCTGTGCTTGTATAGCCTGAAGAACTGAGACAAATGAACATCTTTTCTTTATAAACTGCCTAGTCTCAGGGATTCTTTTACAGCAATACATAAAGAACTAATACACTTGTGCAATATCAATAGGCTTTTCCTTTAATATCTACAAAATTCTTACAGAGAATGAATGAAAAATGAAGTCTCCTCTTGATCAGCCCAAGGTTAGGCTGCTCCTGTATGACTAGCCAATTTCATTGAGTGAAAATTCAATGGCATCCCGAACTTGGCATGTTCTTCATTAGGCAAGGAAAGGAATAAGCAAGAGTGCCTGGAGTATTTCTCTCAAATCTATCAAAACCAGTCAAGACACACTGTTCTGTAGAACTAAACAAGATAATCTCCAGACCTCTCTGTCTCCTTGTCCATAATATGAAAGTGCTGTGGCAGCCAATGACGAGCAGCAGCCATGGCTCTGCATTACTCCGGGGCCCTGGGCCTCAAACAAGGGCCACGAGGTGACCAAGAACACAAGCAAGCTGAGGCACAGCCACTGGCATGAACATCCCACCAAGCACACCAAGTTCATGGGAGATGTGATCTGAGAGGTATGTGGCTTTGCCCCATACAACATGCCATGGAGCTGCCACAGGTCTCCAAAGACAAACAGGCTCTCAAATTCATCAAGAAAAGGCCAAGGAGGAGGAAGAGAGAGGAGCCGAGCAACATTCTGGTCATGGCTTCCATGAGGAAAGTGGCTGCCAAGTAGGACAAATTCCTCCCCTCCCCACATAATAAAACCTTTACAGGAAAAAAAAAAAAAAAAAAAAAAAAAAAAAAAAAAAATGCAAGGGCTGGACCAGATCAGTGTTAGCAGAAAGATTAGCAGATAGATTTCTTCACGTATGAACTGGTGTTGGCTCCTTGGAGTGCTATGTTGCAATGGAAGCACACATTCTACCTCAGTAGCAAGAAGGCCCTCTGATGGACTAGCAACATCCGCCATGAGCATGGGAATAGCATGACACATTCACTACTATGGGGCAGATCACTAAGGTCTAAATGAAATGTTATCTCCAGGGCCGGGTGCAGTGGCTCACACCTATAATCCTGGAACTTTGGGAGGCCAAAGCGGGCAGATCACTTAAGCTCAGGAGGTCAAGACCAGCCTGGCAACATGGTAAAACCCCATCTCTACTAAAAATATAAAAATTAGTCAAGTGTGGTGATGTGTGTTTGCAGTCCCAGTTACTCAGGAGACTGAGGTAGGAGGATCATTTGGATGGCTTGAGCCTGGGAGGTCAAGACTGCAATGAGCCGAGATTGCACCACTACATTCCAGCCTGGGCACCAGAGTAAGACTTTGCCTCCAAACAAAACAAAACCAGCATGAGATATTATTATGTAAAGTCCTTCCAAACTCTCAAATCTTATGATTTCCACTAACATTGAGTTGGTGTGATTATCTTCCTATATAGTGCACAACATATCACAATAAATTCTTAATTATCCATACTTTCGTTATTTTTGCCCCAATGTTGCTTTCATTCTCATGAATGTGATCCGAAGAAACACAGCCTTATCCACAAGCACGGAGCCCAGCAAGAAGCTGTTTAAAGCAGAATACTTTGTTTACTCATTCAAAGAAGCCCGTGCCATGTAGGCTGCGATGGGCTCAGGAATAGCAAGAGGTTTGCCAAGGTGATGCAGGTGAGAAAATATGCATTTCTTATTCTTTCCTGCTCATATTTCCACAAAGTTTCTTTACAGAACTGTAAATTCAGAAATCAGATAGAGCCACGATGAAAACAATTACAAATAAAAACAGTGGCCACTTATTTGAGATTTCAGATAGCATGTACTCCAGTTACCTCTTACTGATAAGAAAATCTCTACTTGTGCTGCTCTTTTCTGAAGATTGCTTGAACTGAGACCATCTAATCACTAGCATCCAAATTACTATTCATTTTCGTGTTTGTCCTCCGGTACCGGTTACTCAGCAGATGCCACTGCTACATCAAAAGCCCGGAAACTGGCAGGAAAATGTCCTTCCTTTTCTTGCTCCTTGTTTCTTCAAAGTCTAGCAAGATTTGAATTCCTTACAATGATTTTCCTACACCACTCACATGGCTGTATGTGTGACTGAGTCAGTAAGAGCTCTCTGCATCCATTAAAGACCAGATATACAAACAAACAACATCATCCCCACCAAAAAGATAACCTTAATTTTTTTCTTTTTTGAGACAGAGTTTTGCTCTTGTAGCCCAGGCTGGAGGGCAGTGGCACCATCTCGGCTCACTGCAACCTCCGCCTCCCAGGTTCAAGTGATTCTCCTGTGTCAGCCTCCTGAGTAGCTGGGATTACAGGCACGCACCACCATGTCCAGCTAATTTTTTGTATTTTTAGTAGAGACACGGTTTCACCATGTTGGCCAGGCTGGTCTCGAACTCCTGACCTCAGGGGATCCGCCCACCTCAGCCTCCCAAAGTGCTGGGATTACAGGCATTAGCCACCAGTCCCGGCCAAGATTACCTTAACCACAGGAGATACTCTTCCTGTGGTTCCTGTTAAAAGTTACCATGTTGCTTTATTCCTTCCAGATATTAACCAGATGTTAGTCATTTTAGCATTGTGCATATTAATGTCTTATGTTCTTGATTTTTAAGATTTTCCCTCTAAGTCTTAGAAAGTCAGAGCTTTAAGGGAGCCTGAATACCTGCCTTTGACAGCTAGGCACCACAAGGCCCTCAAAATCTGTGCAACTTGGCCATGGCCACTTCGCCACCGTGTGATAGAGCAGGGTAGGAGCAACACCACCTCTCCAGGGCCCATGGCCGTGTGCTTTCCTCTTGCCATACTGAGTGGCTTTTCCTGCACTTCCATGCCCTTTCCAGTCTTCTCTGGTGGATGAGGCCTGCTGCACACTGGGCTCTCTGGTGCCCCTGCAGAATCTCTGGCCTGCCCCTCTCTTGGCAAAGCCCCAGCAAGGATGACATAGAAAATTCAGACAAGGATGAAATCATCGTTTTCCTTTACTATTTTTCTAAATTGCCTTTTTCCTACCCATGACTAGGCAGTATTTCCTCACAGCTGGGGATGAACAAATTCAAAAAGATGTTCTCAAATACATGGTTTCCAAGAGAGGCCACTAAGTGTTGAAAGTATAAAATGAACATTTTTGAGTGATTACACAGTTCATGAAAATGTCTCTGGTTAGAACTTCATCAGCAGTGATTCACTCTTTGCATAGGGTCCCCATGGAGACTGGAGTCACCTCACATTAGGGTATTGAGGCTCATTTTTCCTGCTGAGATGGAATAAATGGCTAGGATGCATTAACTGATGGAGGTCACAAGGGTCCCAGCCAGTGAAGTGAGGAATATTTCTTTAAAGATGCCCTTGTGGTCAGAAAGACTTACTGAACTTTAAGACTACCATATTTCTCCTTCCCCTTAAAGAAAAAGAGTCCTTTTGCCCTATAGGCATAAACACTCAGAAGTAAAGCCTCAAGGTCAAAATTATATCTTCTATGATAGACAGCGAGATAATGTCCCCGTTAAAGAGGAAAATATAGTTTATTACAGTTCAGTCATGTTTGTCTTGATGCCCAAAACATCCTTTTCAAGATAATAACCAAGTAAATGAGATTATATACTGTGTGTCTTAGTCTATGGGGAGCTTCTGTAACAAATACTACAGACCAGGTAGCTTATAAACAACAGAAGCTTATGTTTTGGAGGCTAAGAAGTCCAAGACCAAGGCACTTGGAAGATGTGCCATCTGGTGAGGACCCACTTTCTGGTTCAAAGATAGCCTCTTCTCATTTCATCTTTACATGGTGGAAGCAGTGAGGGGGCTCTCTTGGGTCTCATTTAAAAGGGCACTGATCTCACTCATGAAGGCTCTGCCTTTATGACTTAATTACCACCCAAAGTCCCCATGTCCTAATATCATCACCTTGGGGGTTAGGATTTCAACATATGAATTTGGGGGTATGCAAACATTCAGACCACAGCACAGTGCTTGAGCATAGCAGACACTCAATACACGAGTTTTAATTTGTATATGCAACTATGTTTTAGGTATACAGCTCAGCTACTTTTATTTAAAAATTTTTCAGTTGTAAAATTGCATCGTAAGTAAGACTGCAGAAATGTAGCATCAGACAAGCTTCCCTACCCATTCCAAGGCCAAATGAGGTTTTTTTTTGGTTTGTTTCTCCACCAGCCAAGAACCTGGGGTGCTTCAAGGACTCAAACTTTAGTTGCAGTTTCCAGGCCTCATGTTTTAGAAGGTCTAAAATAGGCCCAGAAATCTACTTTCCAGAGGATGCTGAAACAGATGACCTGCAGAAAATGCTCTAATGTAATTGACTCTTGAACAACATGTGTTTGAACTTTGAAGGTCCACTTATCACGAATTTTCTTCAATAAAAGTTATACTAAGTATGCCTGCCTCTCCTGCCTCCCCTTCCACCTCCTTCATCTCTTCCACCTCTGACAACCCTGAGATAGCAAGATCAACTTTGCCTTTTCCTCCTCCTCCTCAGCCTACCCAACGTGAAGACGAGGAGCATGGAGACCTTTATGATGATCCACTTCTGCTTGATGGATAGTAAATGTATTTTCCCTTATTATTTCTTCTTTTTTTTTTTTTTTTTTTTGAGACAGGGTCTCTGTCACCCAGGCTGGAGTACACTAGCACGATCATGGCTCACTGTAGCCTCAATCTCCCAGGCTCAAACGATTCACCTGCCTCAGCCTCCTGAGTAGCTGGGACTACAGGTGCATGCCACCATGCCCCACTAATTTTTTTTTTTTTTCCAGAGGCGGGGTTTTACCACCATGTTGGATTTCAAACTCCTGGACTCAAGCAATCCACCTGTCTCAGCCTCCCAAAGTACTGGGATTGTAGGCACTGTGCCCAGCCCCTGCCTTATCATTTCTTAATAACATTTATTTTTCTTCTAGCTTACTTTACTGTGAGAATATAGCATATAATACACATAAATATAAAATATATGTTAATCAACTGTTTACGTTATTATAAGGCTTTTGGACAACATCAGGCTACTGGTAGTTAAGTCTTGGGGGAGTCAAAACTTTTATGTAAGTTTTTTACTGTATGGGGGTCAGCAGCCCTAACCCTGGCTTTGTCCAAGGGTCAGCTACAGTGTCACAGAGCTATGATTTGTGGGTGAGCATTGGGTACGTGTGGGTGCCTCCAACACGGCTTGCAGAGAATGGTTGTCACTTCTCCTCGAATAGGAGACGTCAGGACAAGGGGATCATTTTCTATGGGGGCCAAGTCTTCTCTTTTCATTCCCTTAAAATAGGAAGTTATCCAAGGTCACTCTTCTCCCCTTCCCCATGCCTTCCTAAACTGCTCTCCAATGAGGGTAACACAAACTAACACATTTGATCCCTATAGTATGTACCACACTTCGCCGATTCTAGAAAAGGCAACAATTCTCTGATGATGATTATCTTCTCCTTCCTTACAGACAAACTCAGAGAAGTTAACTAACTTGCCCAAGTTTACACAGCTAAGGGAACAAGCCTGGATTCAAACCTAAGACCTCAGGCTCTACTCTAAAGCCACCATCTGTCTCTTGCAGAGACAGTTCCTCAATGTTGAAGGAAAAATTTTTTCTCCAGAAAGACCACAGAAAGGATGCCCACATACTGCTGCAATAGGCTAACGCCCCTCTGTCCTTGCACTTTCCCACCTTTCCAACCCCCTGCTTGCCATCCTCAGCGCTGCACATCCAGCCACCCTTCCACTTTCTTGCCCCATCAGCCCACCCCTTTTTTCGTGGCTCCACTGCCACTCTTGTAGGAGTGTGTAGTCCAGCTCTGAAACTACTCTCCTGAAAATGATCATGCCTTCTTTGTCCCCTTGTCCTTTCATTCTCGCCACCTGTTAAAATCCAACCTTGGATAAACCCACAGAGAACTTCCTTCTCTGTGCCTGCCTACTGGGAGGACACAACAGTGCTGGAGAAAACCATGCAGGGCTCTCAAAGAGTGTCCAGACATCTTACCATATTTTTCTGGTCAGCTTCCTGTCTCTCCCCCAGTGAAACCTTCAAGGGTTCTCCCTTCTCTTCCAACCTTCCATTCCTCATCAGCCCACTTATCCTCAGCAGATGCCTGTCCTTTTCTGAGAAATGGAATCCATTAGCCAGGAACTCCCTCCACCTGAGTTACCAAATCAGCAATCCCACCTGCTCTGCATTCTGGAATTCCCATGCAGGATGTACATAGGTTGACTCAAGTCCATTTCATTTGTGCTAAAGTTTAAAAATTCCAAGTTTCTGTTTTCTTTGAGAGAGTGTTACTTGCTTTCAGACTGCAATGTATATATTCTCTCCCATACTGATGATTACTTTTTGGTTACTGTCATAAACCTGAGGCATGACCACCATGGTGTTATTCATAGAAGTCTACTTGATGTTACAAAGTTGTTCCTGGTTCAACTTTAGTATAATATCTAGATCACAGGACCCAGGTTCAAAAATGGAAATCTGCAGCATTCAAGGACAACAAAAAGTGATGTGCATAATAATTACATAATTGAAATCTTTAAATTTCAATGTAATACAAATAAATCTCTATGATTCTCCCCTACCCCCCAACCACTAATGATGTATTTCCACCCAAGGTATTTATTTTTAAAAACAAAAGTGTAAAGATAGAGCTGGCCTAAGGCAAAAAACAGAGGAGATTTTGCTTTAATCATTTGCCCCCAAATCCTAATATAGTGGAAACAGTTTAGGCAGATAGACCTGGCTATCAATTCCAGCACTGTTTCCTTCCAGCTGAGTAACCTTGGGTGAGTTAACTCACATCACCTAAACTCAGTTCCCTCATCTATAAAATGGGGTTAATAATATTTAGCTAGCAGAGGATTCAATGATGCAAGATGTTTAGAGTATTTGGCACATATTAGGTGCCAAATAATTATAGGTTTTATTACTATTCTTTTTAGTATTCCTAGTAAAGTCACTCATATCATAGCCTCAGATCTTTAACTTCTTATATCCCTAGGGAATACGTACATTCACTTTAAAAAGACTTTGTCTGTAAACTTCTGCTTCCAGCCACCAGGAAGTAACAAGGATAGAATTTATTCTCCTACTTTAAACAACTCAAAAATCAAAATATATGAAATGATGGTTTTCGGATACTGTACAACAAGAAGTACAGGATAGTGATCATTGAGAGACGGGAAATAAATGAAACTCATGATAGTCCCAGCCACTGTCTAGAAAGTTTCCAGGGCTTGATGCAAGGAAGAGAAACCAGAACACAGCCTGAGGTCTGTCTAAATTCGACATCTGGGGAGACCAATGCCCCTGGAAATTTCAGGGCAGAGTACAAGAGAGGAAGGAGCCAATCAGAGAGAGAGAGCTTTGGAGATCTTCAGAGGTCCCCTCAGAGTCTGTGGCTGCATGTTGATGAGGAGAGACTGAGAGGGAAATGCGAAGGCTGGGGCAAAAGCCACAGATGGAACCTTTCTGAAGCTCACAAAGGACAGGGAGTAGCTCAAGTTCTCGAGATCCAGAGAGAAGCAACCTCGCAATATACCAGTAAAGAGTTCCCAGAAGTGTTTTGCCTCAGAAATGGGACGAAATTATCTCCAGTCTAAAGGCTGCTTAGATCCATTAACCCAAGTATAAAATCAAAGCCTTGAGAGAATCAAACTGTTTCCAAGGAACTTGATGGCATCTCAAAAAAAAAAAAAAAATCTTAAAAATATTTTAAGGAAGACAAAAAAGGAAAGAAAAAGAAAAAAATCCAGCACCTGACAACATAAAATTCACAACGTCTGGCAACCAATAATAAATTAGTAGGCATGCAAAGAAACAGAAAAATAAGACCTATAATAAAGATAAAAATCAATCAAGAAAGAGATTCAGAAATGTCACAGATAATAGAATCACTAGATGAGTACACTAAAACAGCTATTATAAATATACTCCATCTGTGCAAGAAGGTAGATGAAAGCATAACCATGATAAAGAAAGACAGGGAAGACACATTTTTAAAAAAGAAAGAATCTGAAAATATAATGCTCAATTATGAGAAAAATAAATCATGGATGTCAAATAAGGGGGCTGGAGGTCATAGTTACTCTTCATATTTAACTGAAGATATAAAATCTATAGTATAGACAGTCTAAGGACCAAGTATAAAAGTGACTTTTCCAGGTATTATGCATTTTATGTGATTATTTGTATAAATGAACCAAATTACATATTCATTCAACTACATAGTTACCAAGCACCCAGCTTTAATGACAGAGGAAATACAAAGATGATTAGCTACAGTTCTTTCCCATAGAAGAAGTCCAGCACAGTCTATTAGACAGACGATAGAATAATTATATTAGCACATAAATGACATGTGCTTACAATTCAAGAATGCAGTATGTAACACACTGTAAACTATAAGGCAGGCTGCAGAATAATAAAAGGAAATAAAAGCAAACAATGGATATGGAAGTCTCCTATGCAACTAATCCATAGTTACAAATAAAAGACTTTGACATTAACCCAATGCAAAAATTCAATATACAATAATTTACATGCATGCACACACATATATACACACACTTATATCAGTATAGGAACACTCAAACTCATTTTAATATGGGAATTTAATTGTCTGGCTTTTCTTTCTATTCTCTGCTGAATTAGAATGTCCACTCTGAGCAGAGGATACAATTTCCTAGTGTGGAATGCAAATATTTTCCTTCAGCTTATTGGGCTGTTAAAGATACTGAAGCTTCTCTACTCCAGAGGAAATCAAGAAAATTAGGGAATGTATGTATTTGTGATATATACGCATATAAAAATTATATATTGTAGATTATATATTTAATATCTGTACATATGTCAATATGCATGCAATTATTTAAAAATATATCTCTAGTTTTAGTCTAGTGAGTAAGAATGTGGCCAGCATAGTTCAAAAGGCTAATGAGTAGTACATATGCCAGAGTACAACAGAGCAAATAAAGATTAAGCTAATCAAGAGGTGCAAACTAGAATAAAATTTAAATATATATGTATTTGTTGTAGTATACACAGGATGAAAAAATTTTTACATTAATAATTCACAAGAGGTCGATCTAATACTAAGCAAGTAAATTTACCTTATTCATTCCATGGAATAGAAAAGTGACTATATTATATTAAGCATTTAACAAAAGTTTGTAACATCTCTAGCCAACAAGGATATAGGCTTTTGTCATTTGTAGAGAGTTATTTGAGAATAATCTTTGATTTGCTTTAAGTGATGTCAATTACCTTATATAGTACATGGGATAGGCCAAAGCAAATCTTTTTTGGAAACAGATTTTACACATTGTCTTATCTCTAGAAATACTGTAGACAGGCTGGGTGCAGTGGCTCACACCTGTAATCCTACCACTTTGGGAGGCCAAGGCGGGCAGATCGCTTGATCAAGCCCAGCAGTTAAGAGCCCAGCCTGGGCAACATGGTGTGAATTCCCATCTTTCCTAAAAATACAAAAAATTAGCTGGCACACACCTGTGGTCCCAGCTACTCGAGAAGCTGAGGTGGAGAATCACCTGAGCCTGGGAAGTTGAAGCTGTAGTGGGCTGTGATCAGGCCACTGCACTCTGGCCTGGATGACAGAGTAAAATCTTGTCTCAAAAAAAAAAAAAAAAAAAAGAAAAAGAAAAAAAGAAAAAGAAACAAAAGAAATATTGTAGACACACACACATCAGCTTAGCACTACGATGCAAGTTGCAGGACAGCGTGTGTAGCACCTATGGCAGTGCCTGCACATGGCAGGTGCTCCATATTCCAGTCCCATTGGATATATCTACGCCATCTACCTCTGCCCCATCTACCTCTGCCATCCCTTTTTGGACAGCAGCCTTCTAGATATAAACCCAGCCTCCCCTCTTGCCATTCTTCAATGCAGTCTCTATAAAACAAGTCAGATACTTTTTTGTTAGCAGAAATAAAGAAACAAAAAACATGAGCCACAGGTCACTTATCTTCTTAAAACTTCAGTAGTTTGCACTTCAAATAAAGTCTGTACTCCAAGCTTTGGAAGGCATGGTCTGGCCCCGGTCTATCCTACCAGACTTGTGTTAAGCACCAACCTGCTAATCCCACTCCGTCCCAACCACCACCTCTGGCCCACATACACCCACTTTTCTCTTCTTTGAAGGGGCTAAGCTCCTTTCATCTCAGGTCTTTGACATTTTCTGCTTTTAGAACTTTCTCATCTTTTCAAATTCTCCATTTCTTTCTGCTCTTCCCTCCTGCTAACTAGATAAGTCTAATTTATCCTTCAGGTCTTAGTTTGAATATTACTAGTTTAGAGGAACCTTTTCTGTAGCTTCTCCAATACCTCCAAACAAAGTTAGGCTCCCAATTCCTCTTTATAACATCCCACAATTATAATTAGTCATTTGTATAATTATTTGATAACATCTTCTTTAGAGATACATGTTCTCCGTAAGAGCACCACTGGTCGGTCAGGCCAATTGCTGTTCCTCTAGTGCCTTGTAAAAAATCCTGTAATACTGTGGTGAGTAAATAAATATACCAATGTACTGTCCTAATGTCCTGGGGAAGAAAGGGTAAGTAACTGCACAGAGTGTAACAGAACTGTCACAAGTACATGAAATCAGGTACATAAATTGTGAAACATAAGTCAAGGGCCTATTTGTTTTCTGACACTTGATAGTGAGAAATCTTTCAACAAGATGGAAAATAAAAACAAAAGAGAACTCTGAGCATCGTCCTTTAGAGACCCAACTGGTACCCGCCAGGCTGTCTGTATCCCCTTCATCATGCCTGTGTCAGAGAATGCCACCATTAATATCTGAAGGGACTAAAGAAAGAAACTTTGCTGGTATGAGTATGACTTTCATTTTAAAAACAAGCATGTGGGGTGGTTTATCAACAGACAGTCCTGAGTGTATTTGTAAGCTGAAGAGACAGTTTCAGGCAGGATTTCCAGATTCTATTTTTTATCTCTGACCACTTCTCTCATTTCAAATCTTGGAGCCCTGCAATAGTAGGAATGTAGTGGGACACAAGAGAGGGATCTGGAGACCTGGCTGCAGGGTATGCTGAAACCTGAAGCAGCATCTGAGAGCTTCTTCCTAATTTCACAGCAGAAGTGTGTCTGGGTGTTATGGTCCCCAGGGCGTCAACAACCATCCCTATGTTGTGGCCACTAAAGCCACATCTCCATCAGGCCTTCCTTCCTACATGCCAGGCCCATAAATCTCCCTGCTCACTACAGGTTTTCTTTCAACAGGTTCCTCAAACTCAACATATCCAAAAGGAAACAAGCCATCTTACCCACCCTTCTCTTTCGCCTTCCCCACCTTCTAAACAAATGGCTCTATGGTTAACGCAGCTTGCAAGTCTAGAAGCCTAGGAGTCACTGTTGATTCTTCACTCTCCTTATGTTCCATGTGGTCTTAGTCATCCATTCCTGTGGTTTCTACAATGAAATGTCTCACGAGTCCCTTCAGATCACTCCATCTCTACTGCTCAGGATAATCGCTGGCATTACTGCCATCACTGTCTCTTATCTGGGTAACTCCTGTCTGGTTGCCAACCTTTCCACACCCCCATCAGTCCTCTACAGGGGTTACAAACATGCTCTGTAAAAATATAATTCTGATCCTGCTACTTCCCTGCTTAACTCTCTTCAGTGACATCCTATAGCACCCTTTATCTATTAATAGCATAACCACTTATCATGTTGATTTGTTTTTGTGTATTTACTCTTTTCTGTTTTTCCCACCACTCTAAAGCATGACAGTAAGGTCTATGTCCTGTATTCCCAGTATTTAGCATAACATCTGGCTCAATAAATCTCAGTTAAAAGAGTGATGCTTGAGGAGATGAAAGGATTTAACAAATCCCCCTTCATATCTGGGCATATTAAAGAGGATAAAGGTGTTCCTGTGAGGATTAAACAACCCAAGAAGGAAATTAGAAAAAAGTACTCTGAGGAAGCAGAGAAGAATGAAAATAAGTGGAAACACCAGTGAATGGGAGAGGGTAGTGAAGGGGACGGAGAAAGACTTGTAACCTATCTTAGCCTTCCATGAGTTAGAAAGCTAAGTTCTTCTCAGAATGGCAGGAAACAGAAGCAGTGACAGTGAACCCAGAGCTTCTGAAAAAGAAACAGCAAGGTATGAGCCAAGGAACACTTAAGGGTGCTGATAGACCTTTACAAGTGTGAAGAAGTCTTTTGTTGGCTCCAAATTAGTCACTGATAAAGGATGTGGCTCTATGTAGTTAATTGGGAAGTATGCTGTCTTTTTTTTTATTTTTTTTTTTTGAGACAGAGTCTCACTCCGTCACCCAGGCTGGAGTGCAGTGGCGCCATCTCGGCTCACTGCAAGCTCCACCTCCCGGGTTCACGCCATTCTCCTGCCTCAGCCTCCCGAGTAGCTGGGACTACAGGTGCCTGCCACCATGCCCGGCTAATTTTTTTGTATTTTTAGTAGAGATGGGGTTTCACCGTGTTAGCCAGGATGGTCTCAATCTCCTGACCTCTTGATCCGCCCGCCTCAGCTTCCCAAAGTGCTGGGATTACAGGCGTGAGCCACCACGCCCGGCCAAGTATCATGTCTTTTTGGAACATGCGTTTAAAATAGCACAAATGGCATGCTAAGAAGCTTGGAGTAAAAGATGTGTATCACCCCAGAGTCAATAACGGCTAAAGAAATATTGTTGACAATAGGAAAGGAGAGTTCAAAAAGTTTATAGAAAAGCAAGGTATTATCTCATGGCCAGAGAATATCCAGAAAGCACTACTAGTTCCCATGCAGGCCTGGGCAAGAAACTTAAAACCTGGGTACTCAGCTCCTGCTTTTCAGCTCTCCTTCCAGTTGATGATTATAACTTTGGAAAAGAAATTAGGTTACACAGAAAGAGAGCAGCTGGTCACACAAGAGGTGCCAAAGCTTGGGATTTGATATTCTAGATTTCAACTTGTGACACCAGAGGTGGGGCCTTCTGAAAAGGGACAACGTGTGCCACAGAAAACTGAGAAGAAGGTTTCAGGCAACACCTGACCACAAGAGAGTTATTTTGAAATTTGAGATTAGGGAGTGACACTGTTCAGCACAAACATAAACAAACAAAATTGTAAACCAAATCATGCAGAGGATATCATATGAGGCTTAGAAGGATGGATGGTAGTGGAGAAGGATCTCCACAGTGAATATTCTAGCGTCTCATGAGAGGCTCACAGGTTTGTTTTTAAATTAATTTTTAAATTTTACTTTAAGTTCTGGGATACATATACAGAATGTGCAGGTTTGCTACATAGGTATACATGTGCGATGGTGGTTTGCTGTACCTATCAACCCATCATCTAGGTTTTACGCCCCACAGGCATTAGGTATTTGTCCTAATGCAGGCATCTTTTAAAGGCTAAATTAAGTTAGGAATTGTACATAGTAGATCCCACTCTTTGAGAATTACTTATTGCACATTAGCATAGTAAAGGCCTTGGGAAAACCTACAAAGAAAGCAATTTATCTGTGTTTCACCCAGAGTTTGCCACCATTGTTAGGCCACCTAAGTACAATATTTATGTGACCTCCACTCTACCTTACAGCAACAGTGGAACACGAATGTTCCAACAGATTGGTTCAAAAAACCTAGATCTACACCAATGCACAAAGTATTGACAACAAAAACAAATCAAAGGCAACAAAAAACTTCACAAAACCAAAACAAAGTATGGGGAATAAAACAAACAAGACACAATAATGGAGGTAAGTATCATCTCACAGAACAGCCAGGACTTTGGAGTATGGGATTTAGGATTGGGGTATAACTGTATAAAATGGTATATTTGCGATAAAAGGAACAAATTCAATGTAATGATCTTAAGTAGCACTTCCTGTGAAGAAGGTAAACAGAGAAGTTCATAAAGGTGGGAGCAGAATCATGGTGAGGGGAACATTTGGTGATGATGAAAGGGGAGGGAAGTGGAAGAGGCGTCGCTGTGGAAGTGCACGACAGCACATCTGAAAGGTGTGCTACCACAGTAATGAGGGATTTGATTTCCTGGGAAATCATTTTGATAAAATCAGAGGATATAAAAATTTTATGCCTTGCTTTACTGATAATTTTAATCTCTCAATAAATTGAAGAAGCACTGAGGAAAGGGATTTAGTGTCAGTTTAATTTCAACAAATATGGGAAGAGTGGTTGGTCATTTAGAAATATCAGAAACTTTGGGAGAAAGCCAAGTACTTATAAAATCCAGCCTCTCCATAATCCTGTCAGAAATGTTTTAAAGAGGATTTCTTGGAAGGAAGGTTAAACTAAATAATCTTTAAGTCCCTTCTGAAACATTAAAGGCTGCCTCTAACATTCTGCATTCACAGTGAAGAACTCCAGAGGTGGCCAGCATGACACCTAAGCAAGCAGTGGCATCCATGGCTCTATGGCTACGTGGAAAAGAAACAATAGTGCTGCACACCGGGTACAGTAAAAAGGGCTTCAGATATGTCATGTAAACATGCCATAGAACCATAAGAACTGAAACAATGTGGTCTTGGAATAAAAATAGATAAATCAGTAGTAAAGAATAGATACTTCAGAAATAGACAAAAATATGCATAAGAATTTAATTTCCAATAAAAGGCAGAATTAAGTCACTGGGGGCATGGAAAATAGGGAATATAACAACTTCCAGAGTGGGCAAACCTTTCTGCATTTAGAAATGGAATAAAGAACTCATAAATGAAAAATTAAATATAAAAACCATTAAAAAGATGCCATTTTTGCATATCAAATTAGTAAATATTAAGTCCATATGTATAGTTTGGGAATTAATTGACCAGTACTTAACAAGAAACTTGAAAATCCTCACTTCTTTTGACCTACTAGTTCCACATGTAGGAATCTATCCAATGGAAATAATTCTAACAGCTAAAAAGCCCCATCCATAAAAATGTCCACTGCAATGTTTTAAAGCAAAATATTATTTGCTTTAAAAAAAGCAGAAAGGAGAAAGGAAGAAATAAGAACAAAGGAGTAAGAAGACTATTTAATGTATGCTTACCATATGGAGGTTAAATTATCCCATTTAAATCTCACAGCAGTTCCATGAAGTGGATATGATCACCATTTTGTAGAAAAGGTAAGATGTTTTTGCATGCTCTGGGAGACTAAGTTCTTTAAAGAAACTTGGCTAGTAACAGTGAAAAAATGGAAACAGCCTAAATGTAAATAGTAGAATGGTTAAGTAATCTGGAGATTTGATGACTTATTTTTAAATTTTTAATATAAAAGAATACAATGGAAAAATAGTTTAGGATAAGATGTTAAAAATGCATAATAGAAAATGTTATATTAAGTATGATTGAAATACACAGAAAAAAGACTGGAATAAAATAAATAAACACTAACCAAACACAACAGAACCTGACCCTGAGATTGTATCAAGGAATGTAGTTGGCTGGTGGCCCTGAGAACAAAGCAAAGTACAGTTAAATTATCAGGCTGTGTAAATAATGAAGGGAAGCCCAGAAAGACCCTGAAAGGCTCAAAAACAGTTTAAGCAATTTGGCTAACACAGGAGATAGAAAAAGTAATTCGGGGCAGATACGGTAAATCTTCTATAACGAGTAGGGCTGTAATTCTTTTCATGGCAAGTTGCTGGGAAAATCATAAATTGGTCACGGTTAGAATGTCAGAAGACTCAAAATCACAAGAAAAAAATAATGAATTATGAAGGTTTTGGCTTACTCTAGAAGTCGTACAACATTTTCTGAGAGAAGTAGGAGGTGAGACAAGAGTAAGTAACTTCTGCTCTCTGAATATTTCAATTAGGCAGCTGGGGAAATGTGGGTGGAAAAATAGAAATCTTTACTTTCAAGTTATTAGAAGAAAGTATCTGTCTAGGTAAGCTTTAGGGAAAAGGGGCCTGGGATAAACACATGTTCAAGCCATAGAAAATGTCATTTATGTACACCTACCTCCCTAGAGCAGACTAATCTTCAATTGTATGAATTTGATAGCATTTTGAAGAACTTAATAAATATCCTAAATATAATGTTTTAAAACTCAGCCTTTGTATTTCCTTTGTCTCCTACTTTCCCTGGTCTCTTATCCATTTTCATATTCTTTCTTGTTATATTAAAAAAGAAACCATATATATTATATATATGTGTATACACATATACACATACACACATGTACACACACACACACACACACACACATATATTACTATAATTAATTTGGAATTTTTCATTTATGGCCACTATTGACTAAAAAGAAACACAACAAAAAACAAATGCTTGGTCAACTCAGCATAAAGTGCACAGGTATGTGGGAGTAGAACTTAGCAACATTCCAAAAGCGATTGGTTTCTATTTAATGAACACCATCTACCTTCACCTACCTTGATGGCCAAAAAGTGAATTTTTCTTCTGCCATTATAACAATGACTACTGCATAATACCTGGTTGTCATCTCTCCACTATAAATTCTGAGAGGGCAGACCATACTTGTTTTGTTTACTGCGGAAGCCCTTGCACCAGACAGCGGCTCAATGAATACTTGTTGAATGAATGAATGAGTGAGTGAATATACAAATCCTACTCATCTCTCCAGACTTAGCTCAAGCCCCACCTTCCCTATAACATCTTTCCTCAAAGCCCCAGTGACCGATCTGGTTATTACATTACCAGTCTGCACCACTACTTAACACACCTGACTCTACACATCATTTTTATCATTGTTTTTCAGGTGTTGGTGTTTTGTTTTGTTATTTTCAATTTAGAGAGAAAGGCTCTTCAAAGACACTTATATGCATATATATTTATTCTATTTCTCAAAGCACTTTTTACAGGACACATGTAAAATCCTCAGCAAACACCTGTTAAATTCAATGATTAAATCTTTTAGATGACTTTTGACTTTGTGGTATTTCTAAACATTTTCTCTGCTGAATGCATCCATTGTATTAGGATTCCACCATGTGGTGGACAGAAAATAGGGAATTTAGTGTCAGCTGAGCTGAGTTTATAGCTCTGCCACTTCAATGCTGGAAAAGTCACCGAAACTCTGCTCTTCTGTTTCTCTATTTGTAAAATGGAAACATTAACAAGAGTAATAACAAAAAGAAATACCTACCTATCATAAAGGGAAGACAGTGCAATCAAATGGGATAATGTAGGTGAATGAGTTTTGCAAATTGGAAAGCAAATATTAGCCATTCTATTTCCCAATTTTAAAAAATGCAGTTGATGTTGCAAGACTGTGTATAGCAATAACAGTTAGTGTGGCTTTTTCTGAGAACAGCTATTAGGCAGAAGAGAAAGGTGATGAGGAAAAGAATCTCAAGTACAACTTGCCAAACATGCCCCAGTCATAAATAAAAGACTGTGTCCAACACTCGCGGTACGGAGAGATTACCAGGCACCTGTCACCTACACCCTTCGGCACTGCTGCAAGCATCTCTGAAACCAGGAGAAAGCTTACCAGACACGAGCTGCTGTCCAGGCAACCCCACGGGAACCATGCCCAAGTTATTCATGGCTGTAGCCCAGGCTGTGGGATCTGTCACGGACATGTTGAGCTGGGTCGTGTCTATCGCTATACTCCCCAAACCATCAGCTGCTGTGGGGAAAAACAAACCATGCTTTAGAGTCCATAGGCAAGGGTGTTTGTTTTAAAGAGAATCACATTTCTAGAGATGTGAGGCTTCATTTGGCACATTCCCAAACTACAAAAAAAATAAAGAACTATAGTCTACAGCAATGTTTTCTCTAGACATAAACACAAAGTGTTTCCAAATACTTTCTGGGAGAAAACTTAATGACATGTAGTTTATATTATACACAGCATGCTATTAAGGAGGTACCCCTGGAAAAAAATTGAAGAATTGTTTCCTTCTCCCAGTGAAACAACATTAGTTAAGTCACAAGGCTGAGAGGCAAAGCAGTAACACTCTCTTGGTAAAACAAGTTAATTGGCTTACTGTTTCTAGGTGTAATTCCTGAGCAGGCAGGCCTTCTATCTAATAAGAAAATAGTTGTCAAGCAGTAGAACTGGTCCTGACTGAATTTATTAAGTGTTACCTTGTAATCCATTCCTTCCTTTACAAACTTTTACATTATTACACTAAGAAAATACAGGTGTCTACTTAAAGTGACTTTTCTGAAGGATTTCTAAATAAATAAATCAAATTTAAAACAAGTAGCACAAAGCTTAAGAAAACCCAAAACAAAACAGAAGACTGTGTCACATTTGACTTAGTGCTCTTTCATTTTCACTAATTCTACAGACTGATTTCTTTATGGGCCCAGGCTCCTGGTTCAATGCATATTTTTCAAGGTGGGACAAGCTTTTCCGCTAAGAACTCAAAAAATCCTTGTTTGTGTCCTGTGCTGGCCACTGGCATTTACCTGCAGCCATCATCTGAGGAAGCTCCTGGGGAAGCTGGGTGATGTTCTCAACTCCACCTGCATCTACCATTGAATTATGAGCGTCCAGGGGGGCAGGAGCACTTTGATGGCTGAGTGCAGGGTCCCCTCGGAGGTCATCAGATTCTGCAAAATGGGACAGAAGTGTGGTGAGAAACCTTAATAGTTAACTGAGATAAAACGTCAAGGAACAAACTGTTATCTATTCAAAATCAAAAACAAAGACCGATTTCCAGTCTCGGGCACAGAAGAAAGGCTGCTTCCCATCGCTCAGAGGCTGCCTTGTGGCTCAGTTAAAACCTTAGAGCCCTGTGAGATGTGTGGGTCAACTCATCGACTCACCAGGAGCCTGGGCTGGCTGAATAAACAGCCCCATTTGTGAGTACCTCAAAGGCCTTGCTTCCTACTGAAGCACCTTCACAAATGGGGGCTTATCAGTCCGTGCACAGCATTTTCCACACACAATACACATCAATGGAGGGAGCAGAGTCAGGGCTAAAGAAGATTTTTTTTAAGTTAAAAAATTAATTGATGCTGTTATTTTGGAAGATGGTCGTCTGTGGAATGTATTCAGAGAGGAAAAAAAGTTGGGAGGAGGAAGGAAAAAGCAAGAACCCATTCACCATGCAGCTGGAAAAGGAGGGTACCTAAATTACAATAGTCAGGAAAGGCAGAAGAGAAGGATGGCATGCTGTCCATAAAGGAAGATCTAGAGGGTGTTAGGGAGGCAAAGGAGGCAAAGGAGAGCATTTGTTTTTTTCAGCTCATTGGGAAGATAATTTAACTGGCCACAACTTTTTTGGTTTGAATTTTCCTTAGAATTGCCCAGCTTTTATATATATAGTCTTTTAATGCACTTATCTAATAAATAGAAGTAACAATTAAACATTAAAGTTACAAAGTTCTACTCAATCTCACACTATTTATAAAATGCTATGCCTTCTCTCCACCCTTACAAATGCAAAAACAGAGCTTTCACCTATATCTTAAGCGTACTTTCACCAGTTCAAAACTCAGATGAGTGGCATGACAAGTTTGATCTTAAGTAGATTAGATATAACAACTAAGTCTAAATATTTATTTTTATTTTAGTATAAATTTAGAAGTTTTTCTAAACCATGTTCCTGTTAATGATGATTTTAGAATTAGATCTTATGGTTTGACAGTGTATCTAATGTGAAGTTCGAACCTTTTATGGCATGTCTTTTTGTTTCTTTCATTCTTAGGTATAAGAATCAGTAATTCCTTGAGCACTGTACTGTCAAAAAGAAATTCTGATCAGTTGAGCAGAAGTTTAATTCAAATGGAAGCTAAGGGTTCAATTCTCAAGAACAGGTGAATAATGAGCAAATAGTTTTTATGGTCTCAACAAATCCCTAGCCCTCAACTAGAGGGGTATGTAAGATAGTGTGGAATTTTTTTCCAATTGTCTGTCAGGAAGATGAATCATCATCATCATCGTCCAACAGTGAATGATTCTAACTTTGGAAGCAAATTGTACTGAGAATAAATATTTTATTCCTTCCCACTATACTATCCAAATGAACTGAGAACCTGCATGTGTATTGTACATCAATTATCTTAGGCTATGGGTGCCATCAGACAAAGAGATTCTCACCATAGAAAATAAATTCAATAGCATAAGAAATGGATAGCTAACCTAAATGTCTGGTCCATTCACCAACGATCTTTCTACGATGAAATCTCATAGCACTTTTCTCTCTCCACTTCCAACCATTTCAGAGTAGCAAGGCAGAGTCAGGCTAGAATGTGTTCATTCTTTTGTTCAAATGGCCCTGTAGCAGAGCTGTTTCAGATCTTTGCAAGGTCACTATTTGTCTTACTTATCTCCCCAAATGAAGTTTAGTTGGCTAGCCTCCTTCTACCTCAGATTCTTCCCAAATGGGCATTAATCACACATTTTTTTTCTCTCTAATGAGTCTGCAGTTCTGGAACACTATATCAGAGGACATCCCTCTACTTTGTAGGCTCATGACTTGTGCCTGACCCACCACATTTCACCTTGACTTTTTGCTACACTATTTTAGGGATGGCTTTAGTTTTCCTTGGCTCTGTAACAGTCTGCTCCAATGACAGTTTTCACCTTAGTGGTTACAGTCATATAAAGGGGCATCAAGTGTCCTGGAGACCCATCGTTTCTACCTAACACTTTCACGGCCACTTAACAGACTGCAAGTGTTTCATTGAAAACAGTAACAAACTGCTACTGTTCCACTGAAAAAAAGCATTGTTCTGTTGGCAAGATGTGGTGTATAAACCTAGATTTATCCCCCAATCAAACTCTTGTGACATTCAATGTATTACATCTCTTCAGTCTCCCAATCCAGTGGTTTTAATGACATACAACTTCGTGTGGCTACCATGTGCCTGGGATGGTGATTCTAAAGTAAGCTCTGTCACATCTTAGGAATTTCCAATAGTCTCAAGGCTGCCGTGACATTGTTCACAAAATTTAAGTTGATTCGATCACTCGTTTTGGAAGAAAGGTAATACTTTTAATTAATTACCGACTAGTAATTTATGAATAGTTGCAAGAATGATTTTGGTACTTTGTTAGCATCTATTGTTCCTATTGAATATCTGCCTCTTTAAGTGATTCAAGACCATAATGCCTAATTTATCATTCACATCAATTTCTCTGCCTTAGTTTTATTATTTCTAAACTATAGAAAAGATTAATCTTCTTAGCAATGTTTATTTACACACAGAGATGTGGGGAGTTAAAAATTATAGCTAATAAAGCACTCTGAATACAGTAGGTGATAATTATTACTATTTTATTTGGAAATGTAGTGTTTCCATTAAGATACCCTGGGATCTTTGTGTTCTGGTAGATAATTATGTAATTAATTCTAAAACAGTGAGTAACACTTGATATTTCTAAAAGTAAGTGTTGCCCTAGTTTTCTGTGCCACACCTCAGTTGGAGCACAATATTTCATTTTCCACCATTCCTTTATAAAATTATATGAGGTAGGCCAGGTGCGGTGACTCACGCCTGTAATCCCAGCACTTTGGGAGGCCGAGGTGGGTGGATCATCTGAGGTCAGGAATTTGAGACCAGCCTGACCAAAATGGTGAAACCCTGTCTCTACTAAAAATACAAAAATTAGCCAGCGGTGGTCGCGCATGCCTGTAGTCCCAGCTACTCAGGAGGCTACGACAGGAGAATTGCTCAAAACCGGGAGGCAGAGGTTGTAGTGAGCCAAGATCACGCCACTGCACTCCAGGCTAGTTGCCAGAGCGAGACTCCATCTCTAAAAAAGTAAATACATAAAATAATATAATGTAATTTAAGGCTGGGCGCAGTGGCTCAAGCCTGTAATCCCAGCACTTTGGGAGGCAGAGGCGGGCAGATCACCTGAGGTCAGGTGTTCGAGACTAGCCTGGCCAACATGGTGAAACCCTGTCTCTACTAAAAATATAAAAATTAGCTGGGCGTGGTGGTGCATGCCTGTAAGCCCAGCTACTTGGGAAGCTGAGGCAGGAGAATCGCTTGAACCCAGAAGGCAGAGGTTGCAGTGAGCTGAGATTGCGCCACTGCACTCCAGCCTGGGTAACAGCAACACTCTGTCTCAAAAAAATAAAAACAAATAAAAATAAATAATATGATGCACTTAAAAGACGTATAAATATTTTTTCTCTAGGTTTTTTTCTGCCTATGCAACTACAAAAACTTTCAAGAGATTCATGACCAATTATGAAACTGGCAGTTTCTACTTACAGCTTTAATGAAGTATGAGCACCACAAAACAATCTGATACACAAAATGCCAAGGATAAAAGTACAGCTTTGTTTGGCCTTAACAGATACCTAACTTGTTTCCTGTTAAGATATATTGAAGTATAAAATCTCATACCAATTTCATAAATGTTCAACAAAATATATTTATGTTCAGTATTTCACTGGGCTAGATAATGGAGCAAATAGTTCTTGCAACTTATCAAGTCTATGAAAATACTATTTGGCTTAAAAAATGGCACAGGTTTGGGAGGCTGAGGCAGGAGGATCACAAGATCAGGAGTTTGAGACCAGCCTGGCCAATATAGTGAAACCTCATCTCTACTAAAAGTACAAAACTTATCTGGATATGGTGGTGGGTGCCTGTAGCCCCAGCTACTCAGGAGGCTGAGGCAGGAGAATCACTTGAACAATTTCTATAGGTACCAGGGATACACACAGCATGAATAATAAAACCTACCTGTAATTGTCCACAAAACACAGATTCCTGTTAAAGGAGGGTAGAGATCAGCTAGGTACTGAAAATCCCTCTTATTGAAAAAAAGAAATAGGCTGGGTGTGGTGGCTCATATCTACAATCCCAGATATGAGCTCATATCTATAATCCACTTTGGGAGACCAAGGTGGGAGGATTGGTTGAACCCAGGAGTTTGAGATCAGGCTAGGCAACATAGGGCGATTTCATCTCTACAATAACCTTAAACAATTAGTCAAGCATGGTAGTGCCCTCCTGTCGTCCCAGCTGCTCAGGAGGCTGGGGTGGGAGGATTGCTTGAGCTGGGGAGTGCGGGGTGCAGAGGTTGCAGTAAGCTGAGATTGTGCCACTGCACTCTAGCCTGGGCAACAGAGTGAGGCCCTGTCTTAAAAAAGACAAAACAAAACCAAAAAAAGCATGATTTTGTTTGATGTAAGTCCTTAGGTTTATACCTACTTCAATAACAAAATAATTATGGTGAAAGAATCAGATTTGTTAATGTCTTGTAAAGAGTTGATACCAGGCCAGGCATGGTGGCTCATGCCTGTAATGCCAGCACTTTGGGAGGCTGAGGTGGGTGGATCACTTGAAGCCAGGATTTGAGACCAACCTGGCCAACATGGTAAAACCTCATCTCTATTGAAAATACAAAAATTAGCCAGGCGTGATGATGTGCACCTGTAGTCCCAGCTACCTGGGAGGCTGAGGCAGGAGAATGGCTTGAACCTGGGAGGCAAAGGTTGCAGTGAGCTAAGACCGAGCCACTGCGCTACAGCCTAGGCAACAGAGTGAAACTCCATCTCAAAAAGAAAAGAGGTGACACCAAAGGAAGCTTATTTCATATGGTATCTGCAACTTTCTTATTTTATAAGAACTCTCCATTAGCATTATCATGGTATATATTTACAGTAAAAAGAAAGATACATTTCCTTCCAAAGTCCACTCTCCTCTTCCATCACTAAGGAAATACCTAACTTCAATCTTCACATAGTCAGTGCCATACTCTCTTGAGGTTATGGAAATGTTCCATGGTTTAAAACAATATAGATAATTGTGAAATAGGTATGCTTATGTATTAACTCTTTGATTTTTTAAGCAACTATGAATAGTAGGGGAGATACTTCTGCTTCCCATAATGGTAAACTATGTAACTGCAGATCAATCTTCCCACTGAGGAACAACTAAAAATCTTAGTATCTTCCATCAGTTTTGTAAAATTCTCACTATCATTTCTTCAAATACAAAAGGAGTTCAAAGGACATTCTCTGATTATTGTAATGGGTTACTAATCTGGCTTCTAAGGAGAATGGGTCCTATTAACTACTGGGTGTTTCATTTTATTGTTAAGGGAGATGAGTGGAATCTGCAAGTTTAGGGGCAGAGTAGGAATTGCTCTGTAAAGTGTGGTAAAAGAAAACACAAAAGCTGAATGTTCTGAGGGGAAAGAAAGGAGGGATCTTTGGTGCCCACCCATGAAGAAAAGACGACTACAGAGAAGATCAATGACTTAAGCAGAATTTCAGATGGTTTCACTGGGAAGCATACAGTGTAAATCTCTCCTCAGCCCCTCCTCAGAAATGTCAGCTAAATCTATGTTACTCCTTAATTCTTAGATAGGAGTAAGTTTTGGGGTATTGGGGAGCACTTAGAGGAGAGTTTCAAGAAAAGAATGAAAAGGTAGCTAATGGGATTATATAACATCCTACATGATAAAGCATGATAAAGTCTCAAATCTGTTAAATATAGAGGATGGTAATTATTCATTAATGATCAATGTCAGCTGATTAATGGGAAATAATAGGATTAAGGTTTTGAGTAATAGATTTAGATTAGGCATATCATGGGGAATTTCTGATGAGATGACTGTAAAGTAGGAATATTATATCAAATAACACTAAAAAGCTCTTTCTCAGTGATGGCGAGAAAAGCCATTTCTGGGAAACAGTATGGGCAGAAGATGGAGTTGGACAAAGATCAATTCAGATAGGGGTGAACCCTATAGCACTTAGTATCAAACCCATGAAATCAAAAGGTCTTCTTTAATATCTAACTAGTTATTCATATACAGATGCTTCTCAATTTATGATGAGGTTACATTCTGATAAATCCATTAAGTTGAAAAAATAGTAAGATGAAAATGTATTTAATGCTGGCAATACAACAGACAGTCCTCAAATGACGATGGTTTAATTTACAATTTTTTAACTTTATGATGGTGAGAAAGCGCTGTGCATTCAGTAGAAACCATAACCCCATCACAAGTTGTAAGGAGCTTCTTGACTTGGAGTTACATCCCAATGGAGTTATGTCCCAAAAGCATAAGTTAAACCATCCTAAATCAGGGACCATCTGTGTTTATAAAGTCACTGAACTTTTTCCCGAAGTGTCACATCACACTACATTGCACCTAAGGAGAGATGCCATTTCTACTCTTTTTCCAGTTTTCTGTTAAGGCAGAAAGATAAAGGAGATATATTCTCTTTCTCCCATACTCTCATAGCACTCTGTACCTTGCTCTATCCCAGCACTTTCACTCATATTCTAATTAGTTTATCTCTACCATGTCTCTAATAAACTATAAGCTTAGGATGATCAAGGAAACTAGTCATCTGTGCACACCCTGCAGCTAGCAAGCAAAGTACCTGAAATGTGGTAGGTGTTAAATATATATATAATATAGTTATAAATTTATAAAATATATTTTACATTTTATATAAAATATAAATATTTTACATGTAATTTCAAATGAATTCATGCAAGGAGGAAAGAAGAGAGGAAAGTAAAAATGAAGGAAAAAAAAGGAAAAGAAGGAAATAATAAAGGAACCAAGAAAAAAAAAATCTCAGTTCCAGAATTTAGTCCCAAAGCTTGGAAGTTTAAAGCTAAAGAACACAATGAGGGTGGAGGGATTTTTCTTGTATACTAGAATACAGATGAATTCAAAGTGTCAAAGAATGACAATTAAAAAAAAATCTGTCAGATCTTTCAAGATAAGCTTCAGATGCACTTAACAAGTCACCCTCTAAGCTTTAAGATTCCACACCTCCCTGGCAACCAATGTAGGGTCATAAGCAGGTTACAGTGATGTTCTCCTTTTGTGAGACTTCTTGCAGCTGCTCTTTGAATGAGCTGAAATCTATAAATAACTGCATCTCCAGACCATTAAGCAGTACATTAGTGTAACAAAGGCATATATGTACAGTACTAAAGAAGTGAAATTGTTGGAAGAAAGGAAAAGTTTCCATTTGGCATGCACCACAGAGGATGAAAAGCAGACCCAACCATTTCTCAAACATGAAATTCCATTATTGGTTTGTGATTACTTTTCTACTTTGTATAGCAGCCAATTTTAAACGACAAATTATCATCTTTCCATCTTAGAGAGGACATGGTTGCTAAATAGGTAAGGTTTTACCCACGGCATGTCTATCTTTGAAGAACTCTATATTGAGAGAAAGAGAGAGAAAGAGAGATGACCTGAAGGCCCCCCTCTAAAATCATGCAATCAAACAAAATGACCAAATTTGCCAAAGAGACAACTCAACTAGCATGTGCAGCACAGCAGATAAGAAAAATTTTCTTTTGGCACAAAGAAAAATATCACTCGGCATTACAAATATAAGTGTAGAGACATGACAAGTAAAATTATTTTTCTCAGGAAAACTTTGCTTTTGGAAAAAAATATGCTTTATATATCTAAATTGAACAAATAACAAAAAAAATCTTGAGACCTTATGTATAAAGTGCCCCTCTTTCCATTAAAAACAGAAAAGAAAAGAAAACAGGCCTTGATGCTACTATGGTAATATGTAGGGATTGGTACAATTGGAGGTTTCTGGAAGCCACTGGAGGTCTTGCTACATATCCTCTGTGGGGAAGACAGGCTACTGTATGTAGTTTTAAAGTCTTTGATTAGGCAGGTTTTAAAATATAGGACCTTTCACATTTAGACTTCTAGAGATTTTCTGAAAAGGGCAACATTAGACTTGAAGACAGTTTATGAAATACGTAATGGCTCAACTCCTTCCCCTCATTCATGGATATCAATCAACCACATACGCAACCTGCTATCATATGTTGTTGTTTTCTACTTTCCAAAATACACAGACCATAAAAAAAAAGTGATCACTGCTAGACTTTGCTGGTGAGTAAATTATTTAAGAAAGCAATATCATCAGTAAACATAAGCCTGGATCTATTAAAGCTATAAGAGTCCCACTTTACGCAAAGCTTTTCTAAGACCCTGGGATTCAGGGCAAATGCATACAGGTTCATAGAGTAATTCATCAAGGTTTGAAGAATCAGGTAAAACCTGAGTTTATCGATTCCTACTTCTCCCAGATAAACATGTCTCCAAAATGTTACTGACAGGCAACTATCCAGCCTCAGTTAATGATGGGTGTGGCAGCTCACTGTGCCAAATAGTCCTAAGAGTTCACCGTTCTCTCTCCTGAGCACCTATCTGAAGAACAGGAGATCTAAATCTAAATTCTGTCCTCAAATCCTACCTCTGCAGTGATATGTGATCTTGGAAAGTGACTCTTCTATCCCTGGAATAGGGATACTGAGGCTTAACTACCATCTTACCTAGACATAGATAAATTTATGAAAGTAACTAAGGACATATCAGATAATTCTTGCCTCCCCCGGTCAAATTTTTTCTGTTTGCACTCTTGTGTTCTCTTCACATTCACATTCTAAAAGTTCTAAAGAGCAGACAATGTAAATAGAATGTCGTAACTAAATAAAAGCCTCAACTAAAATGGCAAAGCTATGGACTCCTGAGACAGAGCAAGAAAGACAGGAAAGCGTCATCTTGAGGAAGGGAGAATGCTTCTGGGACAAGACTTCAGGTGGATGTCAGGCTTCAAAGATGTAGCCATCAAGACAGCTGAATTCTATAAACCATACACATGGCCACAAATCAAAGAATAATTTTGTATGCATACACAGTACAGAAAGGCAATGTTGGTCACATCCTGGCCTCTTCAGCTGCACTGATACACAGAAAGCAATTTCTGTAAACATTATTGTCTTCTTACATAAAGGAAATCAGACAATACATAATTCTATAATTTGTGCTGTTTTGTGCTCAGTTTTTTCATTATGTACTCATTTTATACCTTGACCGAACCGTGGAAAACATATTAAGCTACAAAGTGGAACATTTTAATTGTAGTGGATAAATAACTGACCCTTAAATGGTGGCAAACTGGCAAATTAGTTATCTATTTTCCAAAAAGCCCTGGTTGGAGCCCTTTAATTTATGGAAATCTACCTGCAATAAAACCCAGATCAGACCAAGACCAGCCTGAGCCAGTTGCTCATCCTGTTTAACATTTCTCCTAGTAGGGTGACAAATAACATGTTAGTTACTCTTTAAACAAATGTGCTCTTAATGATGCCACTGCAGCATGATGAATAAAGCATTAGCCCTGCAGTCATGATCGCCCTGGGACAGGGAGCGTTAGCAGAACACACCCACCTTGCATGGATTGCCCTGGGTGAGAGACGTTGCTTTATCTTTCTCTAAATGACCACCCATAGCCTTTGCTCATGCTCTGTAACAAGTGAGCAAGAACAGTGGAGCTTTGGGTCCCCTGTGATGGTCCTTTTTGCTTCTCAGGGCCTCATAAATTGTATGGCTATATCATTGGGAGTAACCCAGAAGGCATGACGGGGTAGTTAGGGGAGGGCTATGGGAGCACAGGAGCCTGATGCAAATGACTGCACAGCAGGACATCCAGTTGGAAAGTTCTAGTTCAGCAGTGAGTATTCTGAGGAAATGGGTCAAATCTTTAGTGCTGCTGGTTGTATCCAGCAAGATTTAAATGAAGGTGATCAGAAGAGAAAAAGGCCTGAGTGTCCAAAAGGTATTCATGCTCCTGAGGCTAAAGGCAGATTAGGGGGCACAGAAAGGTGGTTCCAACCTCCAGGGACATACATGATTCAGAAGCTGAATCCTGGTTATTTCTTGGTAAAAGGTCTTTATGTTCTAGCTGCTTTTGGAGGTCAGGCATCATCAAAAGTGGGAATTGGCTACACCTGGTGATCTCAGCAGGCCCTCATAATCCAGAAAACCTCCATGGAGGGTCCTACCCCCATCAAAAGAGATGAGAGAATAAATGCTGATGGAAAGGCTCCAGCACTGAAGGCAAAGTTGAAGGGCCCTACAAAACACTGTTGCTACAGACCCAAGGCCTTTACCCTCTGTCTGTCTTGGTCACAGATTTGCATAAAAAAGTCCTCCACCCCTACCGTCCCCCATTAACACATTCTACTTTTCAATAGGAGGAGATATTTCCCTCTTAAGAATGCCACATAAAAATCCTTCCTTACAAGGAGATGGCATTTGGAGGACTATATTCCTCAAATAGTCTCTTTTTCTACTACAGTCTTACAGACCAAAGGACCCATCTGCCTCTGAGCAACTAGTCTATTTTTCTAACTAGGGCTGTGTTCTCAACTAGGCACTAGAGGCATAGGGTCTACAATAATGATGAAGACCTGAAAATATTTTGTGTCAACATGCAATGAAAAGCACACTATCTAAAACAAATATTTAACTAAATGTTTATAAATTCCATATTGTGACAATTCTAATTATCAAATTTAGTATTCACATAAAAGTCATTATAGCTGAAAACCATTTGTAACTGGGCTGTCTCGCTTTGCAGAAATTACTGAGTCTGCACCATTATGGAGAAATTAGAGCTGGTTTTAAATGAAAGAAATAACTTGCAAGCAAATAATTTCAAAAGCAAAATGATTTAAAAAATCCTCTCCAAAGTTCCTATAAACAAACTTATACTAAACATCAGATGTGAACACACTTGTTATGTTTGATCTGATATGGAGTAAGTAAATCTGCTGCTGCCTAGAAAGGTTTTAAATGGCTGTGTTCTGAGGCACTGTCTCCTTCTTGCCTACTGTGTGTAAGACAAAGCTATACTTCCTCTCAAATTTGCCAAACCCAGTTCAGGATCGAATGCCATTCCATTATTTATTCATGGATTACATAAATAATTGTGGAAAAGCAGAGGGAGGCATGAGCAAAAATTGACCTTAAAGAATACAGATGAGAGAGGAAAACATCTGGCTCATGGTACCTAATGCAATTTCACGTTCGCTTAGAGTCATTGTATGTATTTAGGTTTTATTATTTATAAAAAAGAAATCGTGCTGAATGTTCTTTGTGGGAATTGCAGTATATTGCTATTGCTACGATGATTTACTATTTTTCACAGCTAGATGGCTTAAACCCAACCTAAAAAAGTATTTTAAAAGAATTCCCACCAGCATTATTAGTTTTTTTTTTGTTTCTAGTGTTAATGAAAAAGATCTTCTGCTTTTCAAGTCCTCTGATATCTTTACTCTTGAGCAATTCTCAACTTTATGGCTTATGATGAGATAATGTTTATTGAAAAATAACAACTTAAGAAAATAACCAGCAACTAGTGGTGGTTAAACAGTGCAGTGTGTGAAGCGAGGGCATTTGAGAACCGCAGTGGCTGTCAACTCCAAATATTCACCAGGCCTTGACTATTACGGCAATTAGGATGATGATTTTATTACTTACATACTGAAGTAGACATATTTTTGTGTACTCATCCAAGATATCAACTTGACAGTATCTACTACACACAGAATTTTGCTAATAAGATAAAAATAAGGTAGATGTGACAGTGAGACACATAATCAACATAAAACAAAATGCACCATCATGTCCAGACTTCTCACTGTATGATCAAACCCTTACTTTAATAGGGGTCACCACCTTCATTCAAACGCACTCCCCAAACTCTTGCTATCATTCTTAACTACTGGCTAATTCACCATCCTTTTCTGTAGGGATAAAATTTGCACAGAAATGCAATGACACAGTTCTCTTCAATCTGAGAATAAATATCAATATACACTAGAGAGGTGGGGATTTTTTTATTTTAAAAGTATTATTGCTGATACATGTAATGAGTTCAAACAAAGCTAAAGTCTATAAAGTAAAAGGGGAATGCCATTCCCTTACTCCTTATCTGCCAGCCAACCACACTCCCCAGATGCAACCCACTGGGAAAATAGCTCCCTATATAGCAGTCACTGTGGCAAGTAGCTCACATCCTCGATCTCACGAAAAAGACTCACAACAACCTATGAGATAGATGTCATTCCAAATTTTTACAAAAGAAAATAAACTAAGGTCCAGAAGGCTACTCCTTTGGATTTTTACCCAAGGTCAGAAAGCCAATGAATGGCAGGGCCCAGGACTCAATGTACCCTAGCCTGGATGTCTATTGTTATAGATTTGGGGAACTCCAACTTTCTCCCACAAAGCGGCAGACTAGAAGGTTCCTCTGGGTTTAACTGGCTCTAAAGAGAGAAGGAAGTCTAGGGTAAAGGTTAGTTCCATCCCTGGGGGGAGATTTATTTATGCAACGTATCTTTATAAGATGTTGACTGTATGTAGCACTGTGCTTGATACCAAGAACGTAATAGTGAACAAGACATAGACCCTGTCTTCAAAAAGTTTGCAATAATACAGTCAGGTAACTAAACAAAATAAAAGTAACAGCAGACATGAACTTGCTATAGCATGGCAAATTAGAAATTCTTAGGAACATGCCTCTTATAAGAAAACAACAACTAGATTCTGGATAAAACCACTTATTTATGTATTACTAGGCTTTCTACTAGGCTTGGTAAAGGAAACCCTGCTAGATATCTGCTTCTAAAAAGAAAGAAAACAAAAAAAGTTGGCTGAAACCAGAAGGGTAAGCCAGGAGTAGTAAGTTGCTTGGAGGGAAAGTGCCAACATCAGCAATGCACCAGGAGATAGCCTGTCATGGCAAGGTCAAGCCCTGGTCTGAGGTTTCCATGGCAATCAGGACCTGAAGATTTGTTGCACCTTTACATGGCCCTTACCCCAGTCAGCCTTCTCAAACCCTAGACTTCAGTTGTAGAAGTAGGCAAGAGAAAGAATCTGGGCAAACCAGCAGAAATCACTGCTGAAAGACAACTCAAGACCCATGCTTTATTGAGAGGCACATTTTTCTTAAATAAGTCAGAATAATAATTGTGTACTTAGAGAAAGAGAGAGAGAAAACAAACATATAAACTGTCTACCTAGGGTTGATCTGTAATCCAAATTGGGCTTAACTCAGTCCAAGTATATATATTGAGGGCAAACTGATGGTTTGAGCTGAGAGCTTGGGATAAAGAAGGTATAAACATCATCATTATCAAGGACTGTCCAGGTCCATTCTCCCTGTGTCAACAGCTTCTATTTGCAATCTCTAAATCACCCACACCCTCACCACAACTGTACTGCCTGATAGAATGCACTAGTGAGTGAGGCAGATGGCAAAGTAGAAAGGCTGGTCCCAGCTTTATATATAGAAAGGCTGGGAGGTGGAGTCAGGTTACTACTACTTTTTCTTACCTCACCCCCTTACTGCCAGAACCTTTTTCTGTTCTACTTCTCTTACTTGTACCAAATACACTCTCTCTAACACAAGCTATCTCATCATGTTGGCAGCTAGCTACAAGGAAGAGGCCTGGAATGCAGTTCTCCTTTCTACCTGTCATTGGGAATAGGAGCTACAGAAACTAGGGTTGGTGAGGTGGGTGGGGGATACTGTGGAGGTGGGTAAAGCCACAAGCTGGATAAACCAGAAAACCCAACTTCTAACTCCTATTCCAAGGGATAGCTGACATTCTGGAGGTGCTGAAAGAGTGAGGATCTATGTCAGTTATCATGTGGGACACTCAAATCAAAGTCCCCCTGCATGCTGATTAGAATCATCACCCATTGTGGCAGCTGTTTTTTTCATTCCCAGTAGAGACAAACTGAAACCCTGAGAACTGATCTGGGCAAGTCGCTTTCTCTGACTCTCCTAAGAAATGTGCACAGCAGTTTGGCAGCACAATTTGCATACCAGAGGAGAGCTCCTGTCACAAGTACCCTGTGGGCCAGTTTCCTGAGCTTTTCCACTTGATGCTTTCAATCCTCATGTCACGAGTCATTGGAGAGGCTAACGTATAATGCCTTTTGGAGGAGCTGAAAGTAATAAAACATTACTAGCAAAACTGTCATATATTTTGAGAGTTAAAATCTAGATCCTTTCAGATAGGCCCTCTGAAAGAAATGCTTTCGACTACGACGGCAGCAGCAAAAACTCTGTTAAGGACAGCTTCATGAGCACAACTTCCCAGCCACTATTCCCACCTGAAAAGTACATATTCTGGTCTGCATTTTTTTTTCTACAAGTATTTTGCTTTGATTCATTGTTGATACACATGAGAGCAGAATAATAAACTAGGTAGTTTGAGCCTGTGTGTGACTGGGATTCGGCATGAGCATCACAATTTTGGTTTGTAAATTCCTTTGGTCCAGTAGATCGAATGGGGAAAGACTTGTGTAATGTGAAATTCAGAGCAATGACCAGCAATGGCAGGGATCTTTTGGATATGTAATCTGCTGCTGGAGCACACGCTTGGGGATCAAATAGATGAGCAGGCCATGTTAGGAAGGGCAGCAAGGAAAAGAGAAAACATGAGTTAATATTAAAAATGTGATGCAAAATAAAACGGAGGTTATAGTCATATCCTTCCAATTGTATTGAGCTGAAATTGTTTCTGGATTTGGAAGCTCCTTGCTGAGCTAAATTGCAAAAATAAGATTATATGAGGAGAAAAGGTAATTTCCAAAATATATTAAACATAATACAATTACTGCACACTTATATATGAAATCCAGAAAGGTATATTTCTTTCATGCCATGTGATCACAGTTTTGTTACAGTTATATGTTCTTATTTTATGCTTTCTGCTAGTTTTCTTGACTTTGCATATTCTTGATGCAAACCAGTGAATGCATATAAAGTGTAAACAATAGGCTCTCAACATGGAGCCTACCCAAATGATTTAACTGTGTAGCATTGATTGCCTTGTCCACTGTGTGAGCAACGTGCACAAAATATGCATTTTGTATGTTACGGAGGTCTTGCTGATGTGGATGAAGAAGTGTGAGAACTAGGATGGAGAAGAAGGTAATTCCAACAGTCTACTGCTTAGTGTCCTCCCTTTACATAAAACAAAACAAACAACTGATCAGCTACTAGTAAATAACAAACTTAAATTTGCTGAGAGGAAGTAGTTAAATAGCAATACCAAGATGTAGAGGTTAGGGAAGGTTGTTTTGCCCCTGCCTATTGACCTACATATACTGAAGCGAAACTGGAAAACTGCAGCATATTTGGTCACAAGGTCTTTCTATTTCCATTCATAATTTCTTTTCTTTATTCCCTCTTTTTTTTTTTTTTGTTCTTCAGAGAACAACTTTCTTGATATGGGTGTTTTAAAATTCTGATCAGAACTGGCAGTGGGAAAAGAGCTGAGGAAATAATGGAGATTCATACTTATGTGACACATTCACAAACCCTATGAATTTTTAATGAAGGCACAATGTCCACAATTAGATTTGAAATGAGGTTTTCTTTGTAGGCACTCTTACAGTAAGTGGAGTGCAAGCGAATTTTACTTTATATTCAGTAAACGATACCAAGTGCAAAAAACACTACAATTTAATAGAAAATAAAAACAAATTGTTGATTGTTCATAGCTCGTTTTTCATCTCTTAGATTTACAAAAGTGTAGCAGTTAAAAAAATTGCATTTCGTTTTATTTAAATACCACATGGATGCCAAGGCAACTCAATGGTACAGAAAGTCATTTTCAGTCATGACCTGAAGCTGTCCTTTTGCATTGTGTGGAGAAGTTTTTGTTTGTTTTAAACTGTAAAAGTGACTTCTAAATGTAGATCTTTGGGGAGAAAGATATTAAGCTTCCCTATTTGCAAACTAAGCCATTTCAAATGAACATAAAAAAAAATCTAATAGTGTAGAAAATAAGGAAATAGAGTGGGCTGATGGCTACTTCGTTTGCATTTTGATTTTAAAGCTTAACTCTTGTCTTCATAGGGCTTAGGTTTTCAGCTTCACAGAAACAGACACAGTTTCCCATCCTTCTTAGGTGGTTTCCAAGGTCCTTCAGTTTCTGGTTCCTGGTCACCTTGGCAACATCATTTCCTAAAGCTTCTGCTTCTCTTGGAGCTCCCACAACACAGGTGCTTTTACTCTTTCTTGAGCCTAGCAAGTGTGATCTTCTCTTAGTGACTCTGCACTTGTGGTTCCTCCAGATAAGTGTGCAAACACCCTGTTCCCTCACCTGGGTCCTTCTCTGACAAAATGTCATCCCTGACCTCTACCTTAAATAGCAACTGCGTTACCTTCTGTCCTTCTACTAGCCCTATTTTCTTTCTCTCCAGGATTTCTTGGCATCTGAAGTTATATTACATAGTTATTTCTTTGATAAATTAGTCATCCATGAGGGCAGGCTTGTTTTTAACCTTTTAAAAATGTTTTTCTTGGTAAATTGCCATCAGCCAAAACAGTGCCTAGTACTTAGTAGACACACACCCTTCCCTCCCACATACACAAATTCATTGATTAAATATTATGAGTGGGTGTATATATACATACACACATAAGTATGTATAAACACACTGTATTAATCATTACTATTTGATTTTCTATATTCCTGATGCTTTGACATATGGGTTCTTGCTGACATTGGAAGGATCTCCCCTTCCAGGGCTAGCCAATCCAAGAAAACAAACACCTCACCTGGGAGTACACACTTCAAAGGCAAACCAACCAATCCAGAGCCCAGACCCTCGACCACCTCCTTTATTGGCTGTCAGATGCTGAACCACTATTCCTCTGGCCTAATCACCCTGGAGCCAAGTATCACATACTAGACAGAGCCCTTATACTCCAGAACTTAAATTATTCAAACTAGCCCATCCTACGCCTGTTTATCCCACCTTGCCTTGCCTCCTCTTCTGCAGAAATCACAACAAAGGCGCTCTCACTTCCTCTCCCTTCTGACTGACCCTGGCGCCTCCCTGTGTGGCTCCTCATTGTGTGGCGTGGCATGCTTCCTTCTCTTTGGAACTGTGAGTAACAAACTATCTTTTCTATGGCAGTCATCTCCTGATCTGTTGGCCTTACCACACCCAATAATAATAAAAACTGCATTTTCAAATGCAAACAAATAAACACTCAAATAAAATTCACTGTATTTTCAAGGACAATGAAATATACTAATCACCAGAAGTTATGGTTTTTCTGGACTCATAAGAAATAAAATCAGGCAGGGTACAGTGGCTCACACCTGTAATCCCAGCACTTTGGGAGGCCGAGGCAGGTGGATCAATTTGATGCCAGGAGTTCGAAACCAGCCTGGCCAACATGGTGAAACCCCATCTCTACCAAAAATACAAAAAAAAAATTAGCCGGGTGTGGTGGCACATGTTTGTAATCCCAGCTCCTCGGGAGGCTGAGGCATGAGAATTGCTTGAGCCTGGGAGGCAGAGGTTGCAGTGAGCTGAGATTGCGTCACTGCGCTCCAGCCTGGGCGACAGAGTGAGACTCTGTCTCAAAAAATGAATAAATAAATAAATAAAAATAGAAAGAAAGAATGAAATAAAAGAGGATACAAACAAATGGAAGAACATTCCATGCTCATGGGTAGGAAGAATCAATATCGTGAAAATGGCCATACTGCCCAAGGTAATTTACAGATTCAATGCCATCCCCATCAAGCTACCAATGACTTTCTTCACAGAATTGGAAAAAACTACTTTAAAGTTCATATGGAACCAAAAAAGAGCCCACATCGCCAAGTCAATCCTAAGCCAAAAGAACAAAGCTGGAGGCATCATGCTACCTGACTTCAAACTATACTACAAGGCTACAGTAACCAAAACAGCATGGTACTGGTACCAAAACAGAGATATAGATCAATGGAACAGAACAGAGCCCTCAGAAATAATGCCGCATATCTACAACTATCTGATCTTTGACAAACCTGACAAAAACAAGAAATGGGGAAAGGATTCCCTATTTAATAAATGGTGCTGGGAAAACTGGCTAGCCATATGTAGAAAGCTGAAACTGGATCCCTTCCTTACACCTTATACAAAAATCAATTCAAGATGGATTAAAGACTTAAACGTTAGACCTAAAACCATAAAAACCCTAGAAGAAAACCTAGGCATTACCATTCAGGACATAGGCATGGGCAAGGACTTCATGTCTAAAACACCAAAAGCAATGGCAACAAAAGCCAAAATTGACAAATGGGATCTAATTAAACTAAAGAGCTTCTGCACAGCAAAAGAAACTACCATCAGAGTGAAAAGGCAACCTACAAAATGGGAGAAAATTTTCACAACCTACTTATCTGACAAAGGGCTAATATCCAGAATCTACAATGAACTCCAACAAATTTACAAGAAAAAAACAAACAACCCCATCAAAAAGTCGGCAAAGGACATGAACAGACACTTCTCAAAAGAAGACATTTATGCAGCCAAAAAACACATGAAAAAATGCTCACCATCACTGGCCATCAGAGAAATGCAAATCAAAACCACAATGAGATACCATCTCACACCAGTTAGAATGGCAATCATTCAAAAGTCAGGAAACAACAGGTGATGGAGAGGATGTGGAGAAATAGGAACACTTTTACACTGTTGGTGGGAATGTAAACTAGTTCAACCATTGTGGAAGTCAGTGTGGCGATTCCTCAGGGATCTAGAACTAGAAATACTGTTTGACCCAGCCATCCCATTACTGGGTATATACCCAAAGGACTATAAATCATGCTGCTATAAAGATACATGTACACATATGTTTATTGCGGCATTATTCACAATAGCAAAGACTTGGAACCAACCCAAATGTCCAACAATGATAGACTGAATTAAGAAAATGTGGCACATATACACCATGGAATACTATGCAGCCATAAAAAAGGATGAGTTCATGTCCTTTGTAGGGACATGGATGAAATTGGAAATCATCATTCTCAGTAAACTATCGCAAGAACAAAAAACCAAACACCGCATATTCTCACTCATAAGTGGGAATTGAACAATGAGAACACATGGACACAGGAAGGGGAACATCACACTCTGGGGACTGTTGTGGGGTGGGGGGAGGGGGGAGGGATAGCATTGGGAGATATACCTAATGCTAGATGACGAGTTAGTGGGTGCAGCGCACCAGCATGGCACATGTATACATATGTAACTAACCTGCACATTGTGCACATGTACCCTAAAACCTAAAGTATAATAATAATAAAAAAAAAGAGAGAAAATGACTTTGACATTTTAAAGATCTGTGTACAGTTGTGCTTGTACACAGATCTTTAAAATGTCAAAGTCATTTTCTTTCTATTTTTATTTATTTATTCAACATATACCTCAACTGGAAGAAACCAAAGTGCCTAGGTATAGTACAGGACCACTAATTTCTAATGTTCCATGTGGTGTTGGTATCTGTCAGCGGGCTTTACAAAAGAAAAAGATGATGTCAATTGATTTGACAAATCAGTTATTAAATAACTTCCAAAGAAAAAAAAATAATAAAAAGATCTGTGTACAGTTTCAACTCCGTCTCAGCACTGAGATTCATTTATGGATTGCTTTTGTGGTTATTATTGTTGCTTTCTACTTTCGCCCTTTAAGTTTTTTTGTTTATTTGTTTCTTTTTTTAAGGGGGATTCAGACACTATTACCTCAAAGGAGCAGCCCTGCCTTATTCTTTTTGCTAGATACAAATCGTTAACCCTATTCACCAAACAGCAATTAATTGTCAATAAAACACATCTACACTGTGAACTCTGGTGTCAAAGTAGGCTTATCAATTGTAACAACTCTGAGGGGGATGTTGATATGGGGGAGACCATGTATGTCTGAGGTCTGGGGCTATCTCTTAGTCTGTTTAGTGTTGCTGTAACAGAATACCCGAGGCCGAGTAATTTATAAAGATTTAGCTCATGGTTCTGCAGGCTGTACAAAAGGCATGGTGCCAACATCTGCTTGGCTTCTGGTGAGGCCGTTTCATGCTGCATCATAGCATGGCAGAGAAAATCGAGGGGGAAGTGAACATGTGTGAAGAGGCAAAACCTCAGGGGCATCCTATTTATAACAATAACAACCCACTCTCATGAGAACATTCCTCGGTGAACCAATCCAGTCTTCCTTGAGCGAGAACTCACTCACTACTTCAAGAACAACACCAAGCCATTCATGAAGGATCTAATCCCATGACCCAAACACCTCCTATTAGGCCCACCTCCCAACACTGCCACACTGGTGATCAAGTTTCAACACGAGTGTTGGTGGGGACAAACTCAAACCATAGCAGATATATGGGAAATTTCTGTACCTTCTGTTCAAAATTGCTGTGAACCTAAAAGTGGTCTAAAAGAATTAAGTCTTAAAAAAAATACATACACATATGTTTATTCTCTTTAAATATAAGAAGATAATAAATCCTATCCATAACTTCCTAACCATAAATTATAGTTAGCTCTAAATGTAATAAAGACACATTTCTATGACGTGATGCACTCTGAGTTTTTTCAACACATTTGTTCCTTTTTTATTCCAAAAACTATGGTTCATGTTGTTCCATGGCCAATTTGCCAGATGCTTCAACATTCCCTGCTGGAATGCACCTCAGACAAGGCTAAGTCAGGGCCTTCCAGGGGCATGGCAACCATGAAAACTGGTCCTGGGAAACTGACCTTTAATATATTTTCATAGTAAGCTCAGAGGAATGTGCTGGGTGATTACCCATTACTTGCACCTGGTAAAGACACAGGCCTGAAGCTAGAGTCTTTGCACAGTAGAGATGGGCCAGCAAGATATAAAGATGTCCACAGAAGTGGCCAAGGAAACCTCTAGAGTGCACTGGAGGGAGCCTCAATCCAGTCAGTTGCTAACACTGGCAGTAGGGCCTTCTCCGGGATTTGATAGCCTATGCAGCCGTCTTCATGCAGTTCAGATTCACACCTCCTTTACTTACCTTACAGGGCTCTTGCCAACATGGTCACCCTGGTGACAACCATGTGCTTTCTAACAGAAATACCTGACCCTGCTCAAGGTATTAGAAACAATAAGAGAATAATTTTTAGGAGACTTAAGAGAGGTCTTAAAACTGTGCTCATATGCTTTTTTTGAAAACATGGTTTTCAAATAAAAGCAAGGGTTGAGACATCCAAGGAGCTAGTCGCTCTCCCTCTAGTCCTTCGGTCTTCCTTTCTGCCTGGTGTTGCACGCTGCCTCCCACACGCCAGTGCTCACAGCTGCTCCACTGTGGGTGTGGCTGTTCCTTCTCTTCTCTATGCTTCTCTCTTTTTAGGCTCATATAAAGGCCCACCTCCTCCAAGACACCATGTAAGATCGATTTTCTACAACCACTTGCTCCTCTGAACTCCAGAGTTCCCCAAGGGTGGTATGTCAGAGGATTTAATGTGGGACCCAACACCATTATTTTAATTTTTAATAGCTATATTTGCTTTGAGTCATGTGAAATTGATGTTTCTGTGGATTTAAAAAATGGTCAAATATTGGCAGTTTCATATAGTTCAACCTAATATGTGTCAGGGAAAAAATATTAAAAGAAAACCTGACATCATTGTTTAGGATGAGGCTAAAATGAGTACTTTATTGAACTGTGTAAAAATGAATAAGTAAATAAATGTTTTGATGGTACAGATACAGCAAAAATTTTTAAGCTTGTATCCACCATTGAACCACTGACCAAATGTATTTTGACAACCACTGTTCTATGTGTCCTTTTAACGTGTCTTATTATTGTGTGTGTGTGGTTTTTTTTTTTTTTTTGTATATCTATGTATTTGTGTTTTCTCTTCCATTAGTTTCCCAGATATTTGTATACAAGAGGCAAGGGGAGATTACAAACCTCTTAGCATAATACCCTGCACGCAGAAGACAGACTTGACATAGGGATTTGTCTGGTCACTTATGATGAGATCTTACCAGGAAACACCGTTTGTTTTCCTTATGGTCATTCTAAAACTGGAAACTGATGGGCCATGCAATGGAGTATGCCGTTCCAGCCAGGAAACCTACAACCTGGAGCAAATGAAAACACAGGACTCCTATGGAGCACTCCACACTGGGAGCTAACCTCACCACTGGGAAGCATTAAGGGGTAGTGTGGCCTGTTGGTCAGAACATGACCATCTGGACTCATTCTTAGCAGTGTGATTGTACATTATAGCCTCCACTTCTCCATTCCAACTGACAATGCCACCAAGAGCTGAGAAAGCAGAGGCCATGGGAAGCTGGTACCTACTAGGATATACTATTGGCTCCTGTCCTCTCTGCCCAGTTACTGACCACTGCACCAAGCTTCAGATTCTGTTTAATACTGTCCTTTACACAATGGTGCCTGGGTCTTTTGAAATGGATAGGAATAATTATGATTCATATGCTTCAAGAAATAAACCACGGTACTCACACAACCTACATATTTCATTTCTATTTTAAAAACACAAAATACTTACATGCTGTTGGTATTTTGAAAGCTTTTGTCACTTATGCTTTTTTAAATATAATGGTTCAGAAACAAAATTCTGCCTGCTAATCAGTCTTTATTTCCATTCACAAAAAAAGTCTCCATAATGCCTAAGAGGTCAATAACTAGATGTTGAAACAAATAATATTAAAGAAAAATATTTATTGTAGAAGTGTGTGGTTGAGGCAGAAGAAAGGTGTTATTTTCATCTGGGGTATCAAGAAAACACCATGAATGGAGAAGAATATGGGCTGAGTCTCAAAGGATTAAAAAAAAAAAAAAAAAAAAAACAACCTATGTGGGAAGAGAGAGAGAGAGAAAGTGCGCAGGCAGCTCAGGCAGGAAATGGTAAACTCAAATGTGTGAAATCGGGAGCGTTGGAGGCTGCTGAAAGGACATAGCTGCCTCTTTACTATTTTACATTTAAGTCAAGTTATTCAGATTATATTGGTCTCTATATGTATATAATGACAGTAGTAGTTTTATTCTCTAAAAAGTTGCTTTGAGAAAAATGTCAAGGGATTTAAATTCATGCTTCCAAAGTACAATGTTTTCCTACATAAAGATGCTGGTTTATCAACTAGAAAACTAAAGTGAGCTTCTTTATAAAAGACAGACTGAAAAGATTAGGAAAGTCTTGACAATATAAACATACATTTACTCACCAACTCATGAAATACTAAAACTAGGTTTTACTGCTCAAAGAAAGCATAAAATAGATCATTCCAGTAGAAAGAAAATAAAGCACATTTTTTACAACATAGAAAGTAATCTCAGAATTCATTAACCAAGAGACCAAAAACAATACATAAAATATTATATATGTTAAGAGAGCTTTAAATAAAGTCATGGAGAGCAGATTTACAATGCTTTAATTAAACCAGGATAGGAATGGCAGGAGTCTGTTCACAACCTTTCATGGCAGAGAAGAGCTATGTAACAGCCTTGATATTGACCAGCTGCAAAAAAAAGTCAATAACAATATGAAGATGACAGGACTTTTGGAAGAAAGTTACTATACAGCTTGGAGTTCATAACATTATGTGAAGATAGAGAACATTAATTCTAATCAGATCCACATCATTGACTTACAGAAAACATTTTTTTTAAGGTTCAGAGAAAATATGTGTGATATAAACACACAGGTATCAGGGCTAATAAGTGTAAGAGATTTAGAAAAATAAAATTTTGATTCTATAACTGGATAGTCATAATCCTAGTGAAACAAAAAGAGATGCCACTGTAGAAATCACTATGGCTTACAATAACTTCTCTGATGAATTTTGATTCTAATATGACAAGTAATAAATGGAACCAAGGACACGAGAGTAAAGACAAACACCAGTGTGTGGGAATAATTCCTAGAAGAATGCTGAAGAGGCCTAAATACAGGACTGGGATTGAACATTTTGAAAAACATACCAACGGGATGTTTATAGAAGATATTTTAAAATATCTTCAGAGGAAGAACAAGGAAAAATAGCAATACTTTTGGGGAAGGCCATTAACAATAAACAGCAAAGATGACAGAACTGTTCAACTCCCATTTTGTGAGTCCTCCCCTGCAAGCACATTGGGAAGGGCAGAATAAACAAAATACGCATGAAATTCCAGCCTGAGGTGGTGATGGGGGGATTTACTCACCAACCCAGAGCTAGCGTCAGACATTCACAGAACAAGCCCGTAAGACCCAGTCCTGCAACCAACATAATATGACACTAGGTTAAATGCTTCCACTTTCCTTTCCCGAAAATCTGAGCTTGTGGCAACTTTATTGGGATTCAATCATTTGACCTTGAGAACTTAGTGCAACTATGGAAATGGCCCATAATGACTAACGGAATTCCAAAGAGTTGGTGCCAGTTTTAGAATGACAGCTTACTGGGTTTGTGACCTGGGGCAAAAGATACAGGATGAGACTGATTTTCACATATTAGAAGTAAAGCAGATATAGAAGGTGAACTAGATTAGTTAAGCAATACACCAAAGAATGGACTCAGTGCCAATGGTTAGGGTTTATGGTGGACCGATTTCAGGGTCATCCATTCTTTTTTCCATTCATTCAGTGAATATTTAGTAACTTCCACTGTGTGCAGCACCATTTTAAATTCTAGGTGAACAAGAAACTCACTCCAAAGAAGGGAGGCCTGGATAAATAGGTCAGTATAAAGCAGGTATACAGATAAATGGGTAAATGCATTAAAACGCAGGTTAATAGAAACAACACAGAAGAAAAAACAATTAACTTTGAAGGTAATTTTAGATTTTCTCCAAGGTTAAATAGAGGAAAAAATTGATGGAGAGGGATAATAAAACACCTTAAAATGTGTTTCAGGCATGACAACACTATGATCAAAGATACTTCTGTGTGAAAAGTATGTGGCATGATACAGAAAATGAGTATTTTTGTTTGGCTGTAGTTTAAAGGGAACATGGTGAAAAAGTGGAGAATGATGCTAACCATGTAGGCAGGGGTCATGCTAAGGAGTTTAATTCCCACAGGCAATGGAGACCAAATGGAATATTTTAAATGGGGAGTGACAGGGTCAAATTTGTAATTTAGAGCAATAATTCTTAGAGAAGAACAGAGTAAGCTCTACAGGAAGACAAGCCTGAGAAGGGTAAATCTATTTGGAGGTAATTATGGGAGACCAGGCAAGATGAGGCAGTGGCAGCAGAGATGAAGAGAGGGAACGGATTTGAGAGGTATTTCTGGAGACAGAAGAGATAGCACTGGTGAGCAATTGGAATGCGGAAGTGAGAGGGAGTGAGTGACATGTGTGAGGGCCCAAGAAGGTAACATTCAAAAATGAATCCCAGGTTTCCACCTCAAAGGAATTGTTGGATAAAAATAGGGATTTCCATGGCACAAGAACACTTAAAGGATTAGTTTAGTTCAGGAGGAAAATGTAAGTTTTCCACAGAGCAATCAAATGCTTCAATATTAAACTTACAAACCATACAAACATGTATCTGTCCCCTGGATGGCTATTTGCTTCTCTCAGTAGCCACAAAGCTATGTTGTATGCCTGGCACACAGTGGCTCTCAACCTCTGATGGGTATTGGAATTGAATCAAATTGCCTGAGGAGGCTTTTCCAAGTGCATATGCCTGGTCTTCACCCCCAGGAGATTCTGATTTAGTGGATCTGATGTGAGGAGCAGGCATTTTTTAAAACAGCTCCAAAGGAGATACTGATATGCATCCAAATTTGACAGCCACTATGGTATACAGTCGATCCATAGCTATTTGAGTAATTAGTTAAAAGGAGGAAGGGAAGGAGAGGGCTTCTTGAAATTTTTGAAGAAGAAGCAGCTGGTTGACTTTCTATGCTCAACAGTGTAGTATTGCGTGAGAAATTTACTAAATAAACTTTCCTGTCTTTTAATCTTTTTTTTTTTTTTTTTTTTGAGCGGAGTTTCGCACTTATTGCCCAAGCTGGAGTGCATTGGTGCAATCTCGGCTCATTGCAACTTCCGCCTCCCACCTCCCCGGTTCAAGCAATTCTCCTGCCTCAGCCTCCCAAGTAGCTGGGATTACAGGCACCTGCGGGCCACATCTGGCTAATTTTTTTGTATTTTTTTTCACTTTTTATTTATTTATTTTTTTTGAGACGGAGTCTCGCTCTGTCACCCAGGCTGGAGTGCAATGGTGAGATCTCGGCTCACTGCAACCTCTGCCTCCCAGGTTCAAGTGATTCTCTGACCTCAGCCACCACGCCTGGCTAATTTTTGTATTTTTAGTAGAGATGGAGTTTCACCATGTTGGTCAGGCTGGTCTCGAACTCCTGACCTCGTGAGCTGCCCACCTCGGCCTCCCAAAGTGCTGGGATTATAGGTGGGAGCCACCGTCCCTGGCCTTCCTATCTTCTAATCTTAAGGGTCCACAAATGTGATGTTATAGTGTTCCTGGCTTCAACTTGCAGACAGAACACTGGCTGAGAAATCACTGGACTCACTCAAATTCAATCTTTTCTTATATTTTTTTACATTATTGATGAACATCCTTTCTTATAGCAACTCGTTCTTTAACATTTTTTGTGTGCTTTTACATATTTTTCATTTACTTCTTTCTCAATGTCTATTCCTCCTACTAGACTGATGTTCCATGAAAGCAGGCATTCTGTTTCTTTTGTTCACTATCGTATATATAAGCACTGACCTAGCAAAACACACACGTTCAGTCAATAAATGAGCAACGAGCCAGATTTTTCTGGTGAAACATTTTAAGCCACAATGCATTATTTTCAATATGCCTATAGGTACATCCATGAGTGTATTATAGATTCAGAAAATGGTTTCAGAAATAATCAAAAGCATACAGCTATAGGCAAAACATGTTTATATATATGTATATTTTTTACCTCGAGGAAACCTTTGACTCCCAGAACTTTGATGTTATGTAAGACAGCCCCTTACATCAGCACATAAAATTAAAAATAGGAAATAAATATCTAAAAGGGTGAATTAGGCACAGAGGTTCAGCCTGAGAAATAGAAGCTAAACCTCGTTCCTGTTCCTTATCTATTAATAGATCTCAGAAGCCTGAACCTTGAAGTCTGATAAATCTAGAGCTTTCCTGTCATTTATATCTAATGATCAATTCTAACAGTTAGATAAAAAACCACTAAATGAATGAAAAGATGAATTATTGAGAAACTTAAAGGGTCTTTTAGCAGGGCAATTAAAGAAGTAGGAACAAGTGGCTAACTTGAAGAGTCAGAAATGTTAAAAATCTCTGTATTAATAGTGATTATTGAAGTGTTTTTAGGTTCCAAGTTAAACATTTGCTGACAGTGCTTACTACAATATGTAGGTAACTCACGACATTTTTAAAGACATTTTACTGCCCTGAGATTGAATGTGAGTTTTTTTAACACAAAAATTATCAAAATCAGAATTGTACTTTACCTAAAATTTGCCAAGCAACTACTATCTGCTACCACTTTCGCATGTATCATCTCACGTAGTTTCCATAAAAACTGCACTTTACCAATCAGAAAACTAAAAATAAGAGCAACCTTAGATGAATGCCTAAAACTAGAATGCTATAAAAAGTGTTAATTATAATACAAATCACTGAAGTAACATTTTATCCAGGTAAATTTATACATATGTATAAAAGTGTATTTTAAAAAATACTAAATATGAACCTCAATCATAAGAATGACACAAGAATACTATGTTTTTATTAATGATATAATTTGGCTAACTGGAGAAAACACTGTTTCAACTGATGTTATTAAACAGGTATTGAAAGCAGTAATAAGACACATTGACATGATATGCTTGATACACTTGAGAAGGTTATACCACCTCTGTGGTATTCTTGCCAAAATTTTATAACCTCAATTTAATCATGAGAGAACATCAGACAAACCCAAATCAGGGATATTCTATAAGATAACCAGTACGCTTCAAAAATTTCACAGCCATGAAAGACAAAAAAAGACTGAAGATCTGTCCTATTGATTTCTGATATTTCTAATGTAAGATCAGTAGTCATTACATACTATTGGTTGTATAAGAAATTGGAATGATTCCATGTTGCATCCAGGGTATTAACTAAGCATTATGATGCAAAGTTGTTTGCATATTAGCTGCAATTTCCCCCAAGACTTACAAGAAAAAAAATTCCTTATTAACTAATGACTCCAGTTAACTGATTGAAATTACATTATACTAAGCTAAATATACATGTCATTTCTTACAAGGGCTGTATGTTTTTATAAATCAGTATCTCAGCTCGAATTGTTGGAATTATCATGGTTACTTCCATTGTTTAGACAGGAAAAAAGACAGGAGGAGTAAAACAAAGGGAGAGGGGCCATTTGAAGCAAGGAGAAAGGAAACTTGATTCTAAAACACATTCATTAACCCAGGACTACTACTAGATGCTCTAGGCTAGAAATGACCAGCCTGCTTCTAAACAGATTTTAATTTTTAATTCAGTAGAATAGGTCAGATACAGCTCTCCCACCTGGAGGTCCTGCCCTAGAACCTACCTGCCCCAAGGCGGCACTGCGGGTCTGCTGGTAATCATCATTTTTGGGTAAATGCAATCTCCAGTCAGCTACTTCCACTCTGTATGTTGTGATCCCAAGAACCAGTAATAAAAGTTGGACAAGATCTCACAATGAAGTGGAGGTTTTCTCCTTAGATATTTTTTTTAGGAGCAAAAAAACCACTTTTTTTTTTAAGCCAATAGAAATGTTTTTAAAGGTAGAGGTAGAAGGAGGGATGTTGGTGTTTGAAATAAAATTCTAATAAATAAAGACCAGTTTTACTACTTAATTAAAATTGGGTAGAGGCATATATGTGGGTCCAGATTTGATGCTCACCATACGAATGCCCAGACACGGGAGAGATCTCCTGGGAAATTAAAACGCCTACACGTAGGGAGAATTGAACAGACCAGGGCCCCAGAGCCTCCGCACATGGAGCTAAAACAAGCATAGAGGAGCCGAGTCGGACTGATTCCCCAGCTCTTCACAGCCCCCAGATTAGCTGGGTATTAGTGCAGGCTGGTCTCAGCTGCCCATGAAAATGAGAACACATTTTAAAACCTGCATTTGAATTTTAAAGGTACTCAACATTTCTAGTATTGTTTACTGAAAAAGGTCAACACTCAAGTGTTTTATTTATGCATGGCAGAACCTCAGTCTAAAAGCACTAGGCTTTCCATATGGCATAGCCTGAGAATGTGTTAAATATGTAGTTCCAGAGCCAAGAATATTATTTTTCAACTTAGTGAATGCATTATTAAAAGACCTCTGCTGTGCCCACCACTGGGAGATAGGGCAAGAGGCAGCAGTGACCCTGCATTCTGAATGCACAGAGACACTGACAGTCACTCACTCTAAATACCAATGACAATATCCCCAAGCCCACACCACCCTAACCCATGCCTTGCTCTGAATTTGGCCAATCTGGTAAAAATGAAAATGGAAACATTTAAATAAGACTCATAAAACTTCAGTTCCAAGCACAATATTTTTGGTTCTTTGGACAATAAGTGTTTCACTGAGATTTATGCCTAGGGTCCTTTTCCATATCCCGGCTCTGTGTCAGCGTTCACATCAGCCCTCAGTTCTTCTTGCAAATCAAGGGTATAATATACGGATTCCTTCAAATAATATTAGTGTTAAAATCATTAAATGCCCATGCAAGTAATTTTTTATTAATGGGCTGAGAAATAATACATAATACATACCAATTTTATGATAGTAAGAGGAGTTATTAACTTTAGAATGTCTGTTGTATAAATTAAAAATCTTCTTAAGAATAAGTCCAGTGTTTTAAATATACTATGGAAAAACAAAATCAATGCCAGGAGAATTTTGACTGGAATATAGAAGTGCCTTTATCATTCTGGGAAAAATACTACTCTATGAAAGGCACATCCTCTGATAAGTTCAGAAATTATCATTTTTATATAAATATTATTCACTTGGAAAAATGTTTTCTATAAACAGCTCCCTTAGTGCATTTTAACACATACTTTTATTTACAGACATTAGATTTACACACGTTTCCAGTATACGTCTTTCGTATATAGCAAAGAGAATCTATGACCAAAAATTCTGTTCAATTCAGATGTGGGGAGCAAATAAATGACCAGTGTCCCCATATACATAGTAATATATGGCTAATTTTATATAACATGTGCGCATTAAAAATAAGAATATAAACATTTTAAATCTTCAGGAACTGTCTTCAGGAAATTTCAGAAGACTATGACTTTTAAATTATGCTTTTACTTGATCCACCTTCCAAAAGCTCAGAATCCTTATATTAAAAGAGCTGGCACTGACATAATTTGATTTAATCCTGTAAATATGCATGGAAGTCCTGATGTACATCATCTACTATGCTCTGCCTGCGTGATGCAAGGTGAATCAGGCACCATCCACTGTCCCTCTTGATAAGGAGTCCACAACTGTGCTGGCAGGACAGACACGTATATAACTGATTATAATGTACTTGAGATAACTGGTATATTCCGGTGTGGGAATAAGAGGCTCTGGCAGCACATGGAGTAAAGAGCGAGGATCCTGGAAGGCAACCTGTGTGTAGGGAGAGTGAAAGCTCACCTGAGGAGGTGACATTTGAGCTGGTTGTAAAGGATGAATAGGATCAGACCAGGCAGAGGAGAGGCATTCCAAGTGAAGAAAAAACAATTATCCACACATGCCAAGCTTTTCAGATTTGACTTTTAGAAGCGTTTTACTTCAAAAAGGTTTAAGTGTGCAATGTCTAACATGAAGCAAAAATTACAATCTAGATTGTTTCTTTATGACTAGCCTGCTCTTCTCCCAAGGATCCTAGCTGTTTAGGAAGTACAGATAGTAAGAAGAGGATGTGAAGTACTTTGGTAGATACAGAGAAAGTGAGAACGCTGCAGTAACTGAACTAAAGATTAGAATTAGCACTGTAGGCCTGTGAGTGGGGTAGGGGGAGCTACCAGTGAATTGAGGAAAAACAAAAGTGTTTTAAGCAGACTGCAATAGCACCCCTTTTCAGTCGGCTTAAAACATAAGCCTTAACCTTCTTAAGAAAGAGTCTGCTAAAACACAGTCTGCCAGGCCTATCAACTACAGGGTCTGCAAGGATTTTGCTCTGAGCTGGGACCTGTTAGTCAGCAGCAAGGAGAGCAAGGAGAGCGGATCATTTTCTTTCAATAATTTAATCACACTGGTGTGAGTGGAGGTGAAGGCTGAGCTACAGGCTTCATATTCTACTTCTTTCACAGATGGCAAAGGAAGAGTAGAAAAGCAAGGTCCCCTGGGTGGATCTGGAGAGAGAAAAAAGTTCTGGGACATCCCTTGTCTTCAGCTGCGTTCTAGGAAAAGGTCAGGGGTGACAATAGCTCAAGTGAAGATGGCCGGTAAATGGCTGAGAAGACCAAGAAGACAGACTGTGACCCGTTTCACAGTGCCCAACTAAACCAGAATTTTAAATTATTAAGTTAGCTAGAAACATATTTCATTTATTCACATTTAAAAAAATCAAGTTAATTCATTCATATTGGCATTTTAAAAACGTGTATAAGAGAGGTACAAAAACTGAATTGTGTTCGTTGTTCATTTTTCTTTGAGTCATCTACAGAGTCAAGTTGTAGGAGGGATGTATTCAGGAGGACAAGCCTTGGGGATTTCACTCTTTTATTATTCTCTATATAAAAGAAGATGGTTTGTTGGATCCAAGTGCCACCCACACCTCTTCCCTGGGCATGTGGCCATGAGGCAGGGGGCAGAGGCTGCCCTGGGCTAGGGAGACCTGGGTTTTGGCTTCCAGCTCTGGGTCTGCCACTGACCCACTCTGTGAACTTGGGCTGGTCACAGTTTTCTCAAGTAAGAATGACAAGCAAGGACTGGACTGGACTCTTTTCCTGGCTGTTTTCTGCTCCAGTGCTCTCTGATTCTATAGAACAATACTATGTTCTAGAGAAATGTTTTCTTCTTTCTGGGTCTTTTTTTTTTTTTTTTGATACGGAGTCTTGCTTTGTTGCCCAGGCTGGAGCACAGTGGCGCGATCTCAGCTCATTGCAAACTCCACCTCCTGGGTTCACGCCATTCTCCTGCCTCAGCCTCCCAAGTAGCTGGGACTACAGGCACCCGCCACCACGCCTGGCTAATTTTTTGTATTTTTAGTAGAGATGGGGTTTCACCGTGTTAGCCAGGATGGTCTTGATCTCCTGACCTCGTGATCCGTCCGCCTTGGCCTCCCAAAGTGCTGGGATTACAGGTGTGAGCCACTGCCCCTGGCCCACTTTCTGGGTCTTATACATTTCCTTTTTTAAAAAAAGCCACTGTAATAACAACAAGGTCCCATCTAGTGTTAAAACAGGGAACATGGTCCAGGACTGCAGAATGAGGAATGGTGCTCCGGTCTTTCCTGGCTTGGGGGCTCTGAATGGCGATTGAAGGGCATGGATGCTGCTCAGGTGGTTTTTATTGGATCTCAATGACCCAACTTTGTCAAAGAGGGCATTTTTTAAAAGACTGTGTTTTACAACTTTTATGTGTGATGTACAACACTAGCATAATAGGACCGTTACCAAGGGCACATGGAACAATCTTTCCTATTATTTTTACTGACAGCTATCACCAAAAGCAAAAGAGCCTCCTGGGGATGGAGGTCATCAGGAAGCCCCCTCCTGGGAGATAAGAGATTCTGGGTGTGACGCAAGCAATTCAGCTAAGCTCTGGCTCCTCACTGGAATCTTCACAGACATAAACCTGGGAGTTCTGCAGGGTTTAATCACTGCAGCCTTCCCTTTTCATTGCTTTCTTTCTGAAAGCTCCGATGAGGAAAACATCTCCAATCTGGGTAATAGCTAACCACACATTCAGAACTTTCCAGGTTCCACAGTAGTCTGTCTCCCTTCTTCCTAAATGCCAACCCACAAGAAAAGAAATTAAGGGAGGGAACAAATGTGAATACTGAGACAATGCAGGTATCTTTGAAACAAATGATCATCTTCCTTCTTGTGGGTTTGTCCTGTGCCTTTTTTTTTCTTCATTAAGTGCCAAGACACTTTAATTTGTATACTGCCATATAAGGATGGCCTCATTTTGGAATCTGCCTCCCTTTTGGAACCCAGGTCATTTCAGTGGAATATTTGTGGAGTGACTACAGCATGCCAGACACTGTCTTAATGATGTCTGGGCTGAGAGAACAAAATAAGCCTGGACTCAGAAATTCTCCATCTCACTGCCACTTGCTCAGAGCTTTGTGGCCTAGATTACCAGAATTTCAGTGGCAAGGATTTCCTTTTTTTTTTTCCTTCTTAAACCTGAGTTTCTTGATGGTTGAATATATCCCAGTGGCTCCTTATCTTCTAGAATGCTTAAATGCCTACTGGGCCGACGACTCTAACTCACCCGCTTGTTAACCTGCATTGATCTCTCCTAACTGGCTGCCTCCCTATGCCCTCCATGGCTATTCTGCCTTCTGGGCTTACCTTCTAGTCAAATACTTGGAATTCTCCTGTCTATAAACCCCATCTAACTTCTGCCCAACCTTCAGCCTTGGCTTGCCAGTTTAATCTGTCCCTACTGTGATCCACATCTCCAAATCAGCTTGGTTCTCACATGCCCCAAATTGCCCTTAACTCCCTCATCCAACAATCCCATATTCCTATTCCACAGTCCTCATGCCCATCCTGGGGGCACAGTACTCTTTGACTAAAGTTTAGAATGATAGTCTCTGATCAGTCCTGTCCTACCAGTCAAACCCTAATCTCAATCCAGGTCTGGAAGCTGCGATAATCTTGAGTACAATATGAACTGGTAATCAGCAAGTGGGGTAGCTCAAACAGAATACTGGCAAACGAGATTTGCCTTAGAGGGCCATGAGAACATAGTGGCCTCTGATTAATACCAAAGAAAGAAAACATCTAGAATATTTCTTGAACACCTACAATAATACCTGGTACACAATAGGAGCTCAAAAAATTGGCAAATTATAGAAAGATGTCTTTTAAATAACACATTGCAAATGTTCAGAGATATGATTGTCTATTGTAAGCTTCTTCCGGATAAACTGTCTGATGTGTGTGTATATCCCAAGGGCCCAGCACAGTGCCTGACATACAGTAGGCTTGATAAATATTTGTTGAACTGAAATGACTTTGTTGAGAAAAGTATGTCGATGTCACTTTGTGGAAGATATCTACTTTTCCAGGAGTGTGGATGAGCAGGACATCTTAGGATGTCTAAACTAAAGGACCAGTTTGGTTGGGCCCCTAAATTTACATGCCAGGTGTTCTTAAGGCAGTAGAGTATGGAAGTCTGTCAGATGGACATGGACCACAACAGGAGAGGAGTAGGAACCCTGCAAGATAGTCTGTGCCCTGACTTACATTCCCTGTCTGCTGGAATTCTCTGGACCTTTGGGTTTTATCCACGATGTAGGAGATCTTTCTGACATCTTTTTTGCTCATTCATATGCAAAAGGAAAAATCTGGGTCTGGCCAAGCATCTCTGATGCTGGAAACATACATGAGCATAAAACAAGCCAGCTATAGCCCTTCTAATGGAGACCTTCATAGCTGCCATAACAGCTGATGGATTGGTGTAAGGCTAGTAGTTTTGAAGTTATATTTTGTATTTATTGTTGAATCTATCAGAAATGTAGAGAACACTGAGGTCAATCAAGAGTATATGATTTTCCAAGTATATTAAAATCTGTGTTCCTTTCATACAAAATATAAAGCATCCATCTTTAAAATGTTCACAGCAATCAATGCCTTTAATTGAGCAGAAAAGCATACACAGATATAGAAATGTTTAGTCCTAGCCGTGGTTCCTGACAATCATCTTCAGAGATAAATTTCCACAATGGATGTTTCAATTAAGACAGTAATATTTATTGAAAGGTAAACCATAAATGTATAGCCACTGGAAACATTATTGAACAGAAGTAATTTATGCTGCAGCTGGTGCACTGCATTTTTGCACTGCTTTGATTTTATCAGCATTTGTCAATTAATCAACATGAACCTTGTAAAACATGTTCTCTTATTAGTTGGAACAGGCAATTGCTTGCAGACTTTGCAGGAGAGGTCATTTAATAATTTGCTAATTGTGCAAAGACAGATTTAAATTAAAAATAAAAAAGGTAAACTCTCATTACCACTGTACCTAAATAAGACTTTGTTTAAGCTTAGCCTTGCCAATGTAAATATTGTCAATGGTTTAATTTTTTAAAAAACTTCAAACGGCAAATAAAGATTAAGAGGAAGATCAACTTAGCTCCAGGTTTTTAAAATTTAAGAGCATTTTTGTTTGCACCTTTGCCATTTCAAAGTTACTAGCCTTGAGGCTATAGTTATGAGACAAATTGACTATATTTTATTGGCAGAAAACTGAAGAGAAAAAAGAAAAAGCAAAAGAAACAGGAAATGCAGCAACACAAAGAGCAATCCAGTAGTAAAGTTCTTTTTTGTCCCCCCCCTTTTTTGCCTCAACTCATTCTTCATTGCTCTAGATGAGATGTCACCCCCCTACTTTTGACTGCTGGTTCATTTTCAGTTCAGTAAGTGAGAAAGAAGCTGAGTCAAGCCCTCTCTTTGGGTAATTCATGCATCAGCACACTCGCCAACTCTCCTGACAACCAAGAAAGCACTTTAACTCAGAGCGGCATCACCACCAACAAGCATTCTGCAGCCATCTAAAAGGACGCAACTGAGTTTAAAACAGGTAACATACCTTGGAGAGCAATTTCTACACTGGGGTCTGCAGAGCTGAATCGAGAAATCCGCACCATCTTGGAAGTGTAAGTGAAACTTAAAATGAAATGGCATGCCTTAAGGCATTTCTAAGAGTAAGAATTTTGCACAGAGTTCACAGAGACAATGTTTGTTGAATGAAGATGGGCCTTGCCAGATACAGTCTAGGCAAAGTGCTTTGCTGCAGAGCTCCTTTTATAAGAGTTTAGAGGCCCAAGTTGCTCTCTGCCTGCTCAAACTGGCTTATCAATCCATTCCATTCCATTCTGTTCTCAGTTCTAAATAAGTCATTATTTCAGGCACATTTCCCTAAGCAGACGCAAACACTGTTTTCCAGTGTGAGACTCCCTTGGGCAAATTAGGTTTCTTGGAAAAGGGTCAAGGAGCGATCAAACAAAATACCTCCTAGAAACAAGTGGTTTCAGGGGACATTGTGATTCATTCACGCTACAAGTCAAATTTTAGACACTGGTTGGGCAGTAATATTGAATCTGATAGGGCCAGTTATGGGGAGCAAAATCCTGCTACCTGCAGTTTCTTTTTAAGGTAATAATAAATGGGCGTATTTCTTATGGAAACAAAACTGATGATCATAAAACAATCAATGGAAAGTTTCCCTTTCTAATATTTTGAATTAAAAGGTGTTAAACAAATTTTAATTTCTTAATAAAATTGTAGTAAAATAACTTTCATAAGGCAAAAGTTCATATCTTCTGTTCTCACAGTCTTACCTAACAAACATGAAATATTTCTAAAATAGATACCTCTTATTGTATTTTTTTTTTGTTTGAGTCACAGGGAGAAAAGTCCCTTTTATGTTCTTTTAATACTTGCTTTGATTAACCTCAGCTTCAGTTAGCTCACTTCCATATATCAAGATTCTTTCTACAACCGAAGAGACAAGAGGTAAATGCAAATGTGGGAAGGGAAGCTGCTTGGTAACATAATAGCTGCTCCCTGGCAGGAGTTACTTCTATGTAAAGCATATATACCATATTAAGAGGCCATAGTGAAAAATGAAAGGATGGATTAGCAGGTTTTCATTTGTTTTTGACATTTTAGAATGCTGTAAATAAGTTTGTGTGTTTCAATTCAAATGGTTTCATTACCTCGGAGGTCTTAATCATTTGTAATAGCAATTTCAGAAGTATTCAAAGCTTGTGCTTAAGGAGTATTATTGGCATTCAATATAGTCATACGATATTAAGCAGATTTACAACCTTCTATGTGGTTATCCCTGATCATCTTTATTTAAAAGTAAGTTCCGGCTGATGAGGTGGCTTAGTATCCTCATGGATTTTGGCTTGTTAGCTGTCCCCTGCCAGAAAATCTGGCTCTGCTGGACACTCTCACACCTCTCCAAATAAACGTTAAATTTGCAAGGTGAAGTGGGGGGCAGCAGATGGCAGGAAGAGTTCAACTAACAAAGAAGTTTACAAAGGCAGCTTTTTAAAAAAATGTACCTGGGGTTTTGGTTTTATTCAGGTACGACAAGGCCAACAGATCAGGAACTGACTGTCATTGAGAGGATAGTTTGTCACAGTTCCAAGAAGAGCAGGCATGCCAGACCACACTGGGCTACCTGGGGAGGCACCAGGGTCAGTAGGAGGCAGAGGAAATAAGGGGAAAATGTGGGCAAGGGCCTTTATTATGGTTTCCACGGAAAGAACAGGCAAGACAGAGTAAGCAGCTTTAGGACAGCTAATTTAAATAATTTCAGCAGGCTCTGTGGTATAGGGGTGGTTCCTAGTTATGCAGTACCTGGCCCCGGAGTGATTCAGGGCAGGTAAATAGTGTTCCGGATTGCAGGAGCCTGATAAAAGGAAGCAGGTAGTGGCGTGGACTCAGGATTGGTTGGTTTGAATATCAAAGGCGAGCTCACGGGCAAGATGTTTGCTATCTCTAGGAATCAGCTGACCCAGGAAGGTTTAGCATCCTAAGTCCACAAGGCCCCAAGATGTCAAAGCATTGTAAAATACAGAAAATTTTAAAAAACAACAACATGATTAATAGGAGCCTGTCTGAAACACTGCTATAAGAAACATGAAAACAGAGCTTTTGAAACTTCACTGTTCACAGGGATCACTCAGGTATTTTCTTAAACTGCAGATTCTGATTCATTAAATCAGGTAAACGTTGAGACTTTGCATTTCTCATAAACTTCCTGGTGATGTTGAGACCACATTTTGAGTAGTTAGAAGTAAAAATATCATGAAGGGTCTTCTCTCTGGCTCATCTTCTGTCAGGAAAGGGGAAGGACCTTACATACTGAGTCCTACCTTGGACCAGACGCTGCAAGGCATTGAATATATATACTTGGTCTTGTTTTGCTTTAAGAGCAGCCTTTGCTAGTGGGAAAATTATCCCAATTTTATAGGTAAGGGAACTCAGGCTAGTTAAGTAACCTGCTCTAGGTCGTTTAGTTAAAAGGTAGTAGATATAAATGTATCTGGCCTAAAAATCTATTTTTCTCCCACTGCAATGTAAGTACACAGGGCACTGCTCTGATGGAAAATGAAAAGTCTGTTGGTAAAGACTTCATAAAATATAAAGCCCATGAACTTGAATAGTGGCCCATTTACAACTTGACTTCTGGAAAGAAGAGAAATTCAGAATGCTACTTATTATCTCACAATTAGAAATAATGGTGTTTATTAATAAGTGATTATTTTATCATAGCCTTCACAAAACACTTTAAATGGGATTCCCTATAAAACTAGTGTTTTTATTTAAAAAGATACGTACATGTACATGTTAAGATGTATACAATAAAAAGTTAGTCTTGCTCCTAGTCTACTTCTACTGCTCACAGGTAACTACTGTGAGGTTTGTATAGCCTTCCAGTACTGTTTCTATGCAAATAATAAACCTTTCTCATATAAATTCATTCATTTGGTTATTCTAGGCACTTGGGGAAAAGCAGTAAATAAAACAGACAAAATCCCTTGTGTACATTATATTCCAGTATGAAGATAGATCACAAATAAACAATAAGTTATAGATTATATCAGATGGGGATAAATGCTAACAGAGAAAAAGGGGAGAGAGGACAAAATGTTTTCAAGTACAAATTCAGTGGTTAAGGAAGGCCACATTGGAAAGGTGACAGTTGAGCAGAGACCTGAAGGAGGTAATCTTATTCCACACTTACTTTTTCCTTTAACAGTATGTATTAAAAATGCTTCACCACAGCAGGGCTTACAGATCTACCTCTTTCTTTTTTTTCCTATACTTTAAGTTCTGGGGTACATGTGCAGAATGTGCAGGTTTGTTATATAGGTATACACGTGCCACGGTGGTTTGCTGCATCCATCATCCTGTCATCTACATTAGGTATTTCTCCTAATGCTATCCCTCCTCCTGCCCCACACCCCTTGACGGGCCCTGGTGTGTGATGTTCCCCTCCCTGTGTCCATGTGTTCTCATTGTTCAACTCCCACTTATGAGTAAAAACATGCAGTGTTTGGTTTTCTGTTCCTGTGTTAGTTCACTGAGAATGATACTTTCCAGCTTCATCCATTTCCCTGCAAAGAACATGAACTCATCCTTTTTTATGGCTGCATAGTATTCCATGGTGTATATGTGCCACATTTTTTTTTATCCTGTCCATCATTGTATCTAACTATTTATTTTGAGATGGAGTCTCTCTCTGTCACCCAGGATGGTGTGCAGTGGCATGATCTCAGCTCACTGCAACCTCTGTCTCCTGGGTTCAAGCCATTTTTCTGCCTCAGCCTCCCAAGTAGCTGGGATTACAGGTGCCCGCCACCACACCTAGCTAATTTTTGTATTTTTAGTAGAGATTGGGTTTCCCTATGTTGACCAGGCTGGTCTCAAACTCCTGACCTCAAGTGATCTGCCTGCTTCATTCTCCCAAAGTGCTGGGATTACAGGCATGAGCCACTAACCTGGCCTACCGTATTCTTTTTAAAGACTCCATTGTACCCCATTGTTTGCATGTATCATAATATTGCTGGGCTTCTGTTATTTCCACAGGCGGATGTTTTAGATCAATCCTGTTATAGTCTGTTAGATGATCATTTGAATGGTTATAAAAGAGACTTGGGGCTTGTGGTATAAAGTCTGATTAAATAGAAAGAAACCTGAACTAAGCATGGGAAGCTATGAATGCAAGTCCAAGCTGTGCTATGCTTGCTATATCATTATTTGTGGACTTTTTTATTTTCCTGTTCTGGCCTCATGACAGGGTTTCCATTTTCCTGGCATATCTTAGGCTGTTCACCAGGCCCAGGGTCATGTCTAGGTGATTCTTCAGTTGGAGACCTAAGTGACATCCTTCCCACAGCAACATCAGTGCCATGCTACCTGTAACCCTGCAGAGTCAAATTAAAACTTACAAGCTTTCCACATTCCCCACGAAGGAAGTACTAGCAAACTTTTAGGGAGCAGTACCTCTGGGCTCTGTGCACGCTCTCCGTGCTTAGGAGGAAAGCGCATGAGCTTCCTTAAAACAAAAACAAAAAGCCATACATTCTAGTGATGTTTATTTTTGCAGATAGAGATGTTTAGCACTGGGTCATGACAGAGTGGATTTCACCTTTAATGGAAGATTAATTTGCCCAATGATTAATATCTGAGGCGATCCCTGGAATATGCCAGCACTCTGCCTGGCACTATAGGAGGAACAAATACTAGTGCAATATGGTTCCTGTCCTCTGGTGTTAAAGGCAATACAGCAGGAATGAACAGAAAGGGGAGAACACTATTATCCAGGGTCCCTCAAAGATCCCTCAGAGAGCTTTTTGAGCTGACATGTAAACAGGTAGGGAAGTGTTCAAGGGATGGAGGTGCTACCTTGGTAAGGGATAAGTGTATGTGAGTGTGTGTGTTAGGAATATGTGTGAATGGAAGGTGAACAATAATTGCACTACAAGCAAAGGACCAGATAAAGGAAAATATAGGTGTTGTACAGGAAACATGAAGTAGCTCTGTTTAGCTTAAAGAATGAATGTGGGGAGTAGGTGTAGATGACAGGAAATGTTGGTTGGAGTAAGACTGGCAGAGGGTCCTGAGTTCTACTTTGCTATTAGATATGAGATAGATAAACAAGTTTTGAAAGATTAAAAAATCACCATCATCTTCCTCTTTTGTTTTTGCTTTATTTGGGGGGTGGGAGCATTGTGCATGTTGGTTTTATAATTTCCACTTCTCATTCCAGTAATTTTTAAAAATCAGCTTAGTATTTATTAAAGTAATATATGCTCATAGTTTAAAAAGGTGAATAGTGTTATAAGGCCTATAACCAAAAAGAGTACTCCCTTCCCCCACTTTGCCTACCAGTCCCCCTTCCTGCTTCTCAGGAGAAACTTTTTTTTTTTTTTTGCTTTTATTATGAAAGATGTTTATTTTCCAGAGTGTGTAACCTCCTATATAAGTAAGACTTTTGCTGCAACCAACTGTTCTTGGTTTGGTTAATCTATAGTCTTGTCCAGTGCAGGAAAACTAGCACTGTCCAGCAACTGTAACTAGGGAGATTGAATTTCACCATGGGAGAGGAAACCACTTTTAATTATGCTATTTACATCCCTATACTTAAGTACTGTGTGTATACTGATATTTATTAACTTATAGTTTTCAGAGATTATCTGCCTTACTACTACTATCCAAAATAAGGAAAATTTAGCACTCTGATACTATCACACGTTCCCAAGTTTTCTTTCCTGATCTTTCCAGTGGGTTAAATGGCAACTTGGGGTTAAACTGATATTCTAGTTTACCTTACTATGACCATGTAATATTGTTTACTACCGAGACAAGTAGTAAAAGAGTATGCGTTTGATGTTGTTCAACATCTTATTTTTCCTGGTATTGTCTTTTATTTTGCTTACCGCTTTTGTGTATCTATCATTAACCATTCATGAACTACCCAAAAGAACTATAGAACTTATATTGAAACCATTTTTCTTTTTTACACAATTAGCCCACTGGTTAGTCTACTGGATCTCTTTTTCCCTGGAGGAGCCTCTCGTCCAGCCCCTCTGGTCTAGGGGTTTTCCAGGCCAGCTGCCCACCTGTTGTCCTGGGGCTTCTTTTTAACACCATTTGGTGAAATCCCCATGCCTCTCTCCTGTGTTGGAACCCCCGTTTCCTGGATCCCATGGTTTCCTCTTTGTTGGTTTACATCTTCATTTTTGTAAAGCACATTCTCTAGTAGCTTCCTGAGAAAAGGTACATGGGAGGTGAATTTGTTGAGACCTCGTGTGTCTGAAAATGTCTTAACGCTACTCTCATACTTGTTTTGTGAGTTAAACTTGTAATTGAATTTTAAGTAAAATGTAATTTTCCCTCCAAATGTTTAGGCTGTACTTCATTGTCTTCTAGCTTCCAGTGTTGCAGTTTCAGGCCACTACTATTCCTTTTACCAGGTATGATCTTTTACATGTGACCTGTGTTACTCCTCTGGAAGGTTTTGGAATCTTCTTTTTTAATCCTGGTATTCTGAAGTCTTAGAGTAAAGAACCCTAATGAGCTAATGAGAATCTTTTCTTACCCATCATTTTGGGCACTTTATGGTCTCTGAAAATCTGGAAAATAGCATTGTTCCATTTTGACAATTCTTCTTCTATTATTCTTTAGTACTTGTCTCTGAACCATTTTTTTCTTGTTTTCTCCTTCTGGCATGCTTATGGTAAAATGTGGAACCTCGTGGATTAACCCACTATATTTCTCCCCTCCACCTCACCCCATCTCCGTCTGATATGGTTGGCTGTGTTCCCATCCAAAACTCATCTTAAATTGTAGCTCCCATAATTCCCATGTGTTGTGGGAGGGACCCGGTGGGAGACACTTGAATCAGGGGGGTGGTTTCCTCCATACTGTTCTCATGGGAGTGAATAAGTCTCATGAGGTCTGACGGTTTTATAAGGGGAAACCCCGTTTGCTTGCTTCTCATTGTCTCTTTGCCTGCCACCCTGTAAGATGTGACTTTGTTCTTTCCTTGCCTTCTGCCATGATTGTGAGGCCTCCCCAGCCATGTGAAACTGTGAGTCCATTAAACCTCCTTTTTAAATAAATTACTAAATCTTGGGTGTGTCTTTATCAGCAGTGTGAAAACGTTTGGACTATCTACTTTCTAGAAAGTTTGACTTCTCTACCTCTGAATCATTTTATATTCTTCTATAAGTTTAATTTCCAATACCTCCTTCTTATTTTCTAATTGTTCCTGTTCTATAGAATACTTTTTATTTTATAGATATAACAGTGTCTCTCATCTTTCTGAAGTTACTATAGGTTTTTAAAAGCTTTTCATTTGCTTCCTGAAATATCTATATCTTCTCTGAGTTCCTTTAGCCCCTTTCTCTGTTTTGATCTCTATATTTTATTCTATATTTTATGTCAGTGGATATCCTCAAATATCTGGTGGCCCTTCATTACTCATTTATATTTAAGAAATATACATGTTTATTTCATATATATACATTATATATGAAACAAACAATTCATTTATATTTAAAAACAGTGGGTCTAGTTTCCAACGGAAACCCTGAGTGTAGACAGGGTGTGCTTTTTCCTTGACTGGCATCCCTCTGAGGTAACAGAGTGGGGAATCTAACCATTTCAACAGGGACTCTGCCAGTCAGTCATTTTTTGGACTGAGTTTCTGCACATAAGAATCTCTAAACCCCTGCCTAAGGAGCCAGTCCCTAGCTGTAGGTTCCCTGGGAGCTATGTCAGGGAATAGTCCAGGAGGGTTTCATCTGTTCTCTCTGTGGAGTTTCATCCTCTCTCCTGGGCCCAATCCCTGAGTCCAGAGTATCTCTGATTCAATGTAGCCTAAGAGTATCCCTGATGCCTCACATAGGGATGGAGAATTGGTAGTGGCAGTGTGAGCTAGGGAGGGCCATAACTACTCCATATACTCTGCTGGTCTGAAGCTCCTGGCAATCGATTCTCCTTTTTCCAGTCTCGTGACTCCTAAGCCTCCGCAGCATCCCATGCATGAATCTGAAGCCTTCGCTCAGTGCACCTCAGCTATTCCTCCTCCAACACTCTGCTGTCTTCCACAAATTGCCTGATATGTCACGTTCAGTAGCCTCTCCTCTGTTTGTTTGCTCTCATTTGCTTTGTGTCCCTGCTTAATGGTTTTTAAAATTCTTTACTAATTTCAGTGAGATTTATTTTTTATTCTGTAGTAATTTTAATGAGATTTATTTTTTATTCTTTACTAATTTTAGTGAGAGTAATTTTAGTGAGATTTCTGGAACAGGAAGATATGAAAGCATGTGTTCAATCTAATAAAACCAGAAGTTTCTAGTGTTATACATTTTACTTTGTAGTTATATGTACTTATGTATTTTGTTTTGGTCTAGTTTGTTTGTCCAGAGAACTTTATGAGTTACCTGAAATCAACTACTAACCACCTCACAACTACTTTTAAGGAGGATATTGACAAAATCATTTTACTTCTTTGTTATTTTTTAGGGATTATCAGGCAAGGTCAAGCTGACTTTCCATAAATGTTATCTTTATCCAGATAACAGCATTTTGTTATCTTGGCTCCAGAAGTTTGCACAAATAATCAATTTGAGGTAGATGCATATCAATTTATCAATAAGAAGGAAGGAAGACTATAAGGAGGAGGGAAGAAAGAAAGCAGAAAGGGAGGGAGGGGGGAAGGAGAAAAAGGAAACAGACATAAAAGATTTTAAAATAGAACAGCAGGAAGACTGGCCCAACTAAATAACTATAATAACAAAAGCTATGTACGTTCACTAAATAAGAAGAGAAATTTCAGAAAATCATCTGGCTTTAAGATAATTCCAAACAATGATCGCTGACTTGGAAGGCAGTTAAGCAATTTATGTCACTGAATGTTAATGGTCAAACTACATTTTATCATTCAACAAAATGTACCCAAAATGCATATGAAAAGCAGTATAGCCTGCAACAAAACCTATCACATAATAAATTCTCACAATTACATGTCCAGATCAACTTTTAACTATATATTGACTCTTATCGCTCTGAAATATATCTATTTTTTGGCTCAAGAATATATGCGTATATGTATGCACCAAGGTATATATGTGTGTATTCCTCCCCTCATCTACCAAAGAAATTTGTGTCAGCTTGCAGGTAATCCTTTTACTTGAATATATGTTTATTTTCCTGCTTATATTTCTTATAAATTTGCCTACCCCAAATTATGTAGTCCTCTATCCTCTGTCATACTCAATTATGGACCAATAACTTTTTTTAAAAAGTTAACTATGTTGTCAACAACATCACTTCCAATGTAGCCATCATCATATCTTTGAGCTTAACAAAAAGCTTGACTTTACAGTCAGATTGACCTTATTTTAAATCCCGTCTTCCATTTACTAAATAAACTCCCTAATAGGAAAATGGACATATTCTCTATTTTGCAGGATTTTATGAGAATTAAATCATACAATGCATACTATATGTACCCATATGGCATACTATAGGTACCCAATTTAAAAAAAGCTATTCAAATCAGAATATGAGATGATATTGAAACCTTAAGCTGTCTAAAAGTACATCTTTTCCAAGTGACTAATTTTTCATTTCCATTTTTAGGCATCACATCACTGGTAAGCTGGTCACCTGGAAGCAACACATCAGTTAGCCACTGAAAAGGGGTGTGCAGAGCTCTTACAGAAAATTAAGAAAATCATTATATTGATACATTGATTATATTAAGAAAATCATTATATTGATATCTACTTTTATGTAAGTAGGGGAAAGGGAGGACGGGACAAAAACAATAAAGGAAAGTATTTGGCCCAGCATCAGTTTCTTGACCCCTTTAGAATTCTATTTATTTAACTATAAAATTAGGAGGTTAGATGAAGTCCCTCCAAGTGTTCATGACAAAGAGTTCTGTGGTTAGATGATTTTGAAACACACCTCGATCGTCTCATGCCTCCCCCTCCCCATTCTTGAAGCTTTGAAACACATATGAGTATATTCAAGGTGTCTGTCCCATTTTGTTTTACCTTCCATTATACAAACTTACTTGACTACAGACTCTCCCTCTTCTTTTCTTTCAGGTAATATTTATTGACATACTTTGGAAAAGACTGGATGAGTTGATATGCAACTTCCCACTCTAACATATGTTTCTGTGAGTTTCTACAACTTCAGCTAAATGTTTTAAGGAAGAAAAGAACAACAGGATATGTTATAATTTTGATTGATTGATGCTCCCTCCTATAGCAGCATACAAATTTTAGAGTGGGAGAAAAATCTATTATGATTTCAATGAAATGAGCTATTTTTAAGTATAGCTTAATATCTTGTCCCTATGTGGTACCATCAACATTTTAGACAGATGAACACCAAACTATTGACTGAATTGCTGCATAGTGGATTTGATTTGATTATAAAGACAGTTAAATGACCAGGGTACCTCTGGCAATTTTGGCAATCAATAAGTAACATGAATCAACTATGTAGTGGTCAGACTGGCTACCCAGTGATCAATCAAAACAGGAAATAACTGAGATAAGTTAATCCTTAGGTTACAGGACTATACCATGATATCAGCATAAAACTCAAATGGACATTCATGATGAAAAAATGTTAATGCTATCATTATAAAATAAACTGACAAAAGTATTTTTGTTAGTAAAATACTTTCATTTTTCTATCAGTCTAACAACACTTATTTTTATCTGAAAGGAGGGTACTATGCTAAATGTCACTGGGACTAAAAGGATGTGTAGTAGGAAAAGGGCCAAAGATCCTACCAGAAAATGATCTAGGAGCCATATGTTAGTTCTGTCAGTAATTTTCCATGTAGCTGTCAATAATCATTTGTTTTCTCTTTGTAAAAATAACTATCCTCTGCTGGGTGCGGTGGCTCCCACCTGTAATCCCAGCACTTTGGGAGGCCGAGACGGGCGGATCATGAGGTCAGGAGTCTGAGGCCAGCCTGACCAACATCATGAAACCCCGTCTCTACTAAGACTACAAAAAAATTAGCTGGGTGTGGTAGTGCACGCCTGTAGTCCCAGCTACTCAGGAGGCTGAGGCAGGAGAATCTCTTCAATCCGGGAGGCGGAGGTTGCAGTGAGCCGAGATCGCACCATCGCACTCCAGCCTGGGTGACAAAGCGAAACTCTGCCTCGAAAAAACAAAAAACAACAACAACAACCACAAAAAACCAAAACCGGAAAATAACAACAAGAAAAAACTATCCTCAAGGGGCTTACTGTTTACAAGTTTGGGATTTTTGCTCCATGCCTTCTTATGTTACAAAATTATCCTTAATTTACCTACATAACAGAGATAAAAGTGAGTGAATGTTTTGATGTTCTTTAATTAATTACATGCCATAATCCCCCCCCTTCATCTTAACTGCAGAAATTCTATGAGAACCTGTTGCAATGTTTTCCCTTTTTCTTTTGATATGTCTCTTTCCCCTCAAGGCTGCTAAGGTTTTAAAGTGTTCTGTTTCTATTTTTTTCATTAAAAATTCTATCAGAAACCCCACTTCCTCTCAAGAGGAAATTTATCCAAAACCACTTCTGTGGTATCCAAGTCATAAGTGTGTTGGTAGTAGGATGACCAACTGCCCTGGTTTGCCCAGTAATAAGGAGTTTCCTACTATGTGGAACTTTCTGTGTTAAAAAATGGGATAGCGGCCGGGCTCAGTGGCTCATGCCTGTAATCCTAGCACTTTGGGAAGCTGAGGGATCACGAGGTCAGGAGATCGAGACCACCCCGGCTAACACGGTAAAACCCTGTCTCTACTAAAAATACAAAAAATTAGCCGGGTGTGGTGGCAGGCACCTGTAGTCCCAGCTACTCGGGAGGCTGAGGCAGGAGAATGGCGTGAACCCGGGAAGTGGAGCTTGCAGTGGGTGGAGATCGCACCACTGCACTCCAGCCTGGGCGACAGAGTGAGACTCCATCTCAAAAAAAAAAAAAAAAGGGATAGCTCTCTACAAACCAAGAGAGTAGGTCACCTTGGGTGTTAGCTTGAGAGAAGGATTGGATATGGCATGGAAACCTACACCAGAGAGCTGCAATTTTAATCCTATTAGAAACACTCTTCTTTCATTGCTAAACAGCTGTATACAACAATCAAACACCAGATGGATATGTGAATTTAATGACCTTTAAGTTTCCTTTACACCAGTGGTTCTCAAATCTGGTTTCTTACTAAAATCATCTGGCTAGCTTTTTAAAAAGTGCTCCCTGATTTAACTGATTTGAAGGTGAGTCCCTGTCATGGGCATACATGTTTGAAGTTCCCCAGCCAATTCTCATGTAAGTCAGGGTTAAGAAACACTACTTTACACACATTCTGAGATTCAAACTATAGGCCTAGCAAGAGCTGTTTAAAGCAAGGAGAAATCTACTTCGTGATCTCTGACTTGTTAATTATTACATGCAAGTTTCTACTTCAACTTTAAAACAAATGAGAACCCGCAAACTGACTTTATGTATTCACCTACATTTATTTATTCACCTAGGCTTCACGATCTATAAGCATCTCCCTTGTCATGTTTGTATTCTGAACATCAATCACTACCATCTATTAATATATATATTTTTTCTTACAAGAAACTGTATTAGGCACCGTGGGGTATAACGATTTAAATTGCAAGGTCTCTGTCCTCATGGAGTCTATAAGTAGAATACATGAAAGGTGACTACATGATCAAGGCAAATGACCCCACCACCAACCAATGAGGATGTGGTCATGGCCTGGGATGGTTAGGAAATCTTCATAGAGCAGGTACAATTTTTAAGGGGCTTTGAGGACTGGGTGGAATTTTAATTAGAGAGCCAAAAAAAGAACTACAAAAAGGGAGAAAAGCAGTTTAGGAATGGATAGAGAGGAATCAGTTTACCAAAGTTAAGTATGTATACAAATAATACAGTTCACATTCTGAGTCATGCAAACTGTGTCTAAGGATGAACAGAACCTTGTATGAGACCAAATGCTGAGCAAGGGAATGTAATTAGCCCAATCACTTTTTTGTTGCTAATTACTTAAGACATTGAAAAGGAGGATTAGACTGACCGATGAAACAATTGGTTCTGGATAAACATACAAAGCTTGGTCTGTAATGTGGAGAACAAGCCACTGAACAGCAATAGCCAAAGCCCCCTCCCTCTGGTGCTGGGCCCACTCAAGAGACCTGATCACACAGACAGTGAGGCAGGTGCTGCATAGATCACTGCTAGAACCCCGAGGGTCCCACTCTGTCTGATCCAGTGAGACGATTTAGGGTTGAGGAAATAAATTTAGAACACAAGTCATGTAAAAAGTACATGTTACTTTATATGTGATGTTATGTGATTATCAGTCATTGATTTTCAATTACTTTTATAATGCAAGAGCTTTTCCACTGGATTTCAGAATTAAAGAATTTCTGTGCCATTTGTCTTTGCCTACTAAAATAGTTAATTCTCATATTTACTCCAATAGCTGGTCTTCATGTAAGATATTAACTAAATGCCCATTAATGGTCTGGGTATGCAACTCAGGAAGTCAGTTGGCAAAATTAACATTTAGAAGTAGGCACCACTGGTTATTTCACACATTATTAACTTATATTACAATTCAAATAAGCTTACAGCTGGCAAAAAAATCTCTTCTGTAAAGTGATCTCAAACATAATAGGCTTAATCAGAGATAAATTAAATTAGGCAGCCATGCATACTACAGCATATTAATTCTGAGTAGTTATTAAATACATTTTCTGTTATCACTGGTGTGAACAACATTATGTGCAAACAAATTCTTCAAGAGGGTAGCAAATAAAGTTTATGTTTGGGATGCCATGTGCCTGGCATTTTCCCATGTTTTCTTAAAATGTTAAATAATCTTTTCTGCTAATAATGGCACCAGGTTAAGTCCCCATAAATGAGTCAACCTCACTCCCAGGAAATTAAACAAATGAACATCAGATGAAACTGCTAAGTGTGGTTTGGATTTTTCCAAAGGGAACTTCTCAACTTTCTCTGGCAATTAAAAAAAAATTTGTTAATGAGTCATAGCTAGAGCAAAATTGTCCAAAATGTAAGGTAGTGCATAGTCGTTACGTTAAAAATCGGTGCCTCTCATTCTCTGTTTTGGATGACCTATGTTGCCTTAGAATACTCAAAGAAGAAAATTATTAAGGTAGAATGCTATTTTCTAAATAAGATCCTGCCATTCTCTCTCTCTTTCTTTAAACGGTAGTAATCTAAGCCAGCAAACTAGCACTCAGATCCCACACGCTAGCAAATGATGCTTCACTAGCAAATGATGCTTTTGTGAAAGACAATGAAAAGATGCATCTAACCTTTATACACACACACACTCATGTTGCCTTTTTTGATGCACTTTTGTCAGATTATTTTATTCTTTGTTAATGAACCAGGCCCTTTAATTTCTGTATCCAGGAGTAATTCAAGTTACTAGGCATGACAGCCACTACCGCCCCCAAGTCTGAGAAACATGTTTCACATTCTTTGCGCTTTGCACATTTAAAACTCAATGTAAGGTGACAAGAACATTAAGCTGCCCAGTGAGCAAAATGTGAAACTAATCACTATCTGTTCTACAGATAGTGGGTACAATAATTGGCAAATTAAAGTGCCTGGGAAGAGCTGGGCCACCTGCATCAAAAAGCATCACCTTGGAATGGCTAATGAAGATAAATGTATGCAGCTAGCTTTACTGACAACTACTTCAAACACCAGCAGACTGAAAAGGCAACACTACAGTACTTATTTCATTTATTGTAAAGTATGCATCATGTGAAATTTTTGTTATTTAAAGGAAAAAATACCCAACCACTCTCAATATGTTGTATACATGCTGGCTGAATCGAGGCTAGTACTTACTCCTAAAAAGCCAATGCTTTTCTTTTAAACTGGCAAACTGGGATCAATTTGCTTATTAAAACGTTGAATTTGTATTTTCATGACAACTAGATTCAAATAAATTAGAAGGCTACAAAAAGAAAATAATCTAATTTCAATAAAATTGCTACTCTTATTCATCCATTCATTCATTTATTTGACAGTTATTGAATACCTAATATGTGCATGTACTGTGCTTGACATTTGGCAGAGAGAGACGAATGACATCTCCTTAAGGAGGTTGTGGACTATTTGCAGGCAAGAGGAATGCTTATAGGCACACACACAGGCAACTAGAACCATGTGCTATTGTAGAAACGTTTCAGAAAGGTGTCCCTTTCCCTTAGAGTCTTTCAAGAGAAGGCTTACTCTTAAGCTGAATTCTAAGATGATTTCTGAAGAGTTTTTGAGGGTGAGTAAACTTGAGAATGGTCTTCCAAGCTGAAAAAATAGCATGTTCAAAATCAACAAGAAGGTCAGGATCTGCTTGAGGAAAAGAAAGTGCCTTCAAAATATATGAAGGAAATAAATACAGAAATAAATATAGGAGGCAAGAGGTCAACAGATGATGAAGATGAAAGCTAGACAAGGGTGAGAATATGAAGGGCCCGAGAAGACATGTTGAGGAGCTTGCATTTAATTCTGCAGGGCAGTACTTTTCAGAATATGTGACAGAGAACCCTGGGGACCTGGGGAAGGAGGGAGGCAGCCTGGAAGGGAGTGAGGAGTGAGAAGAGGCTGAGCAGTCAGGACTCAGGCCCTGTACTTCTACTCATACCACAAGAGCTTTGCCAATATCTGTTTCACCTTTTGGGCCTTCTTAGTGTTTTTGACAATTTTTTATACTGGAATAATCTTAAATTTGCAGAAAAAATTGCAAAGATAATACAAAGGGTTCCTACATACTCCTCCCCCAGTTTCCCCCAATGTTAACATCTCACATTACCATGGCCCGGTACGTTTGTGACAACTAAGAAGCCAATATTGGTGCATTACTACTAACTCAACTCCAGACTTCATTTGGATTTTACCAGTCTTTCTACTAATATCCTTTCTCTGTTCCAGGATCCAGTCCAGCCTAGGATGTCACACTGCATTGAGACATCATGTCTCTTCAGTCTTTTTTGGTCTGTGACAGTTTCTCAGTTTTTTCTTGCTTCCCATGACATTGACAGTCTTGATGGATATTAGCCAAGTATTTTTAAAGCATGCCCTCACTTTTGGCTGATTAGGGTTATTGGGAAGAATATCACCAAGGCAAGGTAAACTTCTCATTACATCACATCGGGGGCAGGCAAATGACGTCAGCCTGACTTATCATGGTGACGTTAACCTTGATCACCTGGTTAAGATAATGTTTACCAGGCTTTTTCACTGTAAAGTTACTATTTCCCCTCTTTGGAAGCCAGTCATAAATCCAGCCCACATTTAAGGGGGAGGGTAAGCTTCTCTATCTGAAGGGGGATATATCTACCTGTACTATTTGGAATTCTTTTAGAAGAAAGACTCTTTATTTATTTGTTTGATCATTTATTTATATTAGGATGAACTCAGACATATTTATTTTATACTTTGGGTTATAATCAAATACCATGTTATTTATTTTGTGGCTCAAATTGTTCCAGCTTTGGTCTCTGGGAGCTCTATTAAATTGGTTCCTGTATGCCTTTCACATGCCTACATCTTTTTGTTTTTTGAGCACTTATTTTTTTAGGGCATACCATGTGCTCCAAGATCTTGTATTTTTACTGTCCCAGCCACAAACTCAGTCATTTCTCTGAGGATCCCTAGTTCCTATTATTGGAGGATAATATTTAGAAACCATGGTCTGGGCACCGCATGTGCTTGATGCTACTGAGGTATCACTGCTCCCAGGCCCCCTCAGCAGAAAGAGCCAAGAAGTATAAATACATATTCAAACCCAGTTATATGCACATATCTATAACTGTTTCTGTGTCTGTCCATATGTATATTTATCAAATTAAATAGTAGTTAAGCTAACATGAAGTTAGCTGATATGTCCAACTCTAATCCAGCATAAAGGGTTTGTTGCAGCCCCCTCTCCTAGCTTATGGCAATTGCCCTGACAATGAGAAACCTGGCTTGCACCACCTACCATCCATTCATTTATTTGTTCAGCCTCAGTATTTGGGTCTTCTTTTGAAGAGATTTGTTACTTTAAAATAATAATATATAAAAGGGCTATATTTTTATTCATTATCATCAAATTGCTCTGTTTTCATCAAATCATTTCGTGTTTCTCCTAGGCACCCAGGAAGACTATAATTCTCATGATCCCTTGTATTTAGGTCTAGTTCCAGTTAAAGGAATGTGGGTAGAAGTGATACTGACCACTTGTAGCCCTAGGCTCTATAATCTGTTGTGGGATTCTCTACTTATATTGTCTATTTTTTTTGATATCAGGTATAAGACACAGTGGAAAATTCCAGTAACAAAAGAGAAAAACTATATGACAATTCAATGGAAACAGAAAAAAATCTTGAAAAAAGTAAAAATCCACTAAGGATTTAAAAACAAACAAACACTCATCAACTAGAAATGAAAGAGAACTTCCCTAATACAATAAAATGCGTCTCTGAAAATTCTACAGTGAAAATTATACTTGATTGTTAATATAATAAAAAATTCCTCATAAAATCAGGATCAAGACAAAGATGTCCACTCTCACCACTTGTACTCAGCATTTACTCCTTAAACAGGAAGTCTGAGTCATTATAATAAATAAAAAGAACAACTACAAAAATTAGAAAGGAACAAAACTTTCTGAATCGTATATTTTGTATAAAAAATCCCATTAAACCTACCAAACAACTATCAGAACGAGTAAGTAGATTTACAAAAATTATAGAGTACAACTTTTTTTTTTATTGGAGATATAATTTATATAATGTATAGTTCACTCTTTTAAGGTGTACAGTTCAATGCTTTCTAGTACATTCACAAAGTTGTGCGACCATTCTTCTTACCTAATTCCAGAATCTTTCATCACACAAAATGAAGTCTTGTACCCATTAACAGTCACTCCCCATCCCCCCCAGCCCAGTCCCTTATAACCACTACTCAACTTTCTGTCCCTATGAAGTTGCCTATTCTGGACTTTTCATATAAATGGAATCAGACAATATGTAGTCTGTGTGTCTGGCTTAATGTGCTCAAGGTTTATCCATTTTGTAGCATGTAAATGTATTCCATTCTGATTTTAGGTTGAATAATATTCTGCTGCATGCATATATCACATTTCGTTCATCCATTCATCAGCTGATGGCTATTTGGGTTGTCTATTATTTTGGTTATTAGGAATAAAATTGCTATGAACACTCATGTACAATTTTTGTGAGAATGTATGTTTTCAGTTCTCTTAGGCCTATACCTAGGAGCGAGATAACTCTGTGACTAACTTTTTGAGAAAATGTCAAGGTGTTTTATCAAAGTGGTTACAGCACTTTACAACCCCATCAAAATGCATGAAGGTTCCAAATTTACCACATCCCTGTCAACACTGTTATTGTCTGTCAATTTTAGACAATTACTACAGTACTATATACTATATTACTATATTTACTCTCTAAAAATGATAGACTATAGTAATTCAACAGACAGTTAAAATAGTAACCCAAGTGGGTATGAAGTGGTACCACGTTGTTGTTTTGATTTACATGTCCTAAGGGTTAATAATGTTGGGCATTTTTTCATGTGCTTATTGGCCATTTATAATATCTTCTTCAGACAAATGTCTGTTCATATCTTTTCCCCATTTCTAAATTGGGTTATTTGTCTTTTTAAGTGAATTTTAAAATTTCTTCATATATCTGATATGCTCTTTATCAAATATAAAATTTGCAAATATTTTCTTCCATCTTTGAGTTCTCTTTTCACTTTCTTGACAGTGTCCTTTGAAGCACAAAAGTTTAAAATTTTGATAAAGTCTGATTTATCTATATTTTTCTTTTGCTGTATATGCTTTTGGTGTTTCACTCAAGAAACTATTGCCTAATCCAAGGTTATAAAGATTTATACCTATGTTTCCTTATAAGAATTTCATAGTTTTAGCTTTTACATTTAAATCTTGGATCATTTTTAATTTTTGTATATGGTGTGACACAAGCATCCAAATTCATTATTTTGTATTATTAATACATGTGGAAATCCAGTTGTCCCAGAACCATTTGTTGAAAAGACTATTCTTTCTTCCATTGAATTGCTCTGGAACCCTTTTGAAAATCAGCTGGCCACAGATATATAGGTTTATTCATGGACTCTCTATTCCATTCCATTTATCTATCTGTCTATCCTTCTGCCAGTACCAAAGACTCTTGATTACTCTAGCTTTGTAATAAGTTTTGAAATTGGGAGCTGTGAGTCCTCTAACATTGTTCTTTTTCAAGATTGTTTTGGCTATTTTGGGTCTTTATATTTCCATATGAAGTTCAGAAGCATAAATTTCTTTTTTCTTTTTTTTTGAGACAGACTTTCACTCTCTCGCCAGATGGAGTACAGTGGCGTGATCTCGGCTCACTGCAACCTCCGCCTCCTGGGTTCAAGCAATTCTCCTGCCTCAGCCTCCCGAGTAGGTGGGACTACAGGCGCACGCCACCACACCCGGCTAATTTTTTGTATTTTTAGTAGAGACGGGGTTTCACCATGTTGGCCAGGATGGTCTCGATCTCTTGACCTCGTGTTCTGCCTGCCTCGGCCTCCCAAAGTGCTGGGATTATAGGTGTGGGTCACCATGGCTGGCCTATAAATTTCTTTTAAAAAGACAGCCAATGCAGGTGCAGTGGCTCACACCTGTAATCCTAGCTCTTAGGGAGGCAGAATCAGGCAGATAGCTTGAGCCCAGGAGTTTAAGATCTGCCTGGGCAATATAGTGAGACCCCATTCTCCACAAAAAAGAAAAAAAAAGACAAAAGCCAGATAAGATTTTGATAGGGATGGCACTGAATCTGTAGATATATTTGGGGGAGTACTGACATTTTGCTAACTTAAGCTTTCTATGATTATGGTGTGTTTCACCATTATTTAGGTCATGATTAATCTCTTTCAATGATGCTTTGCAGTTTTCAGCGTGCATGTCTTACACTGCTTTTGTTAAGTTTATTCCTAAGTATTTTTTATTGATGCTATTATAAATAAAATTGTTTTCTTAATTTCATTTTAAATTGCTCCTTGCTAGTGTATACAAATATAACTGGTCTTTGTATATTGATTTTATATGTTGCAACCTCACAGAACTCATTCATTAGCTCATAGTCAATAGTACATTATTGACTAGAAGTGGGTAGAGTAGAAATGTTTGTCTTGTTCCCAATCCTAGGTGGAAAACTTTCAGTCTTTCACTAATAAATGTAATGTTAGTTGTGGGTTTTCCATAGATGTTCTTTAGCTGGTTAAAAAGTTTCCTTATATTCCTAGTTTGTTGAGCATATTTATCATGAAATGGATTTTGTCAAATATTATTTCTAAGTTTACTGAGATGATTGTATGTTTTTCTTTTATTCTATTAATATGGAGTTTACACTGATTAATTTTCAAATGTTTAAGTAACCTTTTATTAGTGGGATAAATTATATTTGGTTCTGGTGTATAATCTTTTTTATATGTTGCTGTATTCAATTTGCTAGTATCTTGCTGAGAATTTTTCTATCTGTATTCATAAAGAATAGTGGTCTACAGTTTCCTTTCTTCTTATGTATTTGTCAGCTTTTGCTATCAGGGTAATACTATAATTGTAGTTCCACCTATTAATGGGAAACTTTGAAAAATAAAAATTTTAAATTCTATCTGAAATATTTAAAAATAAAATTTTGAGTAATAAATATAATAGTATGTATTTAAGATGTTTATATAAAATATTACTGAAAGGTTTTAAAGAAGACCTATATAAATGCAGATATAGTGTATGTTCATGGATTGGAAGGCTTGATATTGGTGAGAAGTCAATTCTTCCCAAACTGATCCCTAGAATAAATATATTCCCAATCATAATCCCATTTGGCTAATTTCTTAGAAACCAGCAGCATAATTCTAAAATAAATCTAAAATTTTACAGGAACTAGGATATACAAACCAATTTTGTAAAAAACAAAAAAAGAACAAAGATGGAAGGCTTATACCATCTGACTTGAAGACTTACTATAAAGCTACAGAAATTAATGTAGTCTGGTACACTGATTATATAAAGAGCTACAAAACCAATGGAACAGAGCAGAGAGCTCAGAAATAGATGCACATTTATGTGGTCATTTGATCTTTAAGAATAACATTAAGAAATTGAAATTCCAATGGGGGAAAGGAACGTCTTCAAATAGTGCTGGAAGAATTAAATATCCATACAGAAAATAAAAAACTCTACACTGACCTCACACAACAAATAAAAATTAATTTAATATGGATAATAAATCTAAACATAAAAGCTACAACTGTACTATAAATTTTCAAACTATATATGCGTGTGTGTGTGTATATATAACAGAGATAACCTTGTTTTAGACAGGATACAGAAAATAATTACCCATGAAAGAAAAAGAAAGCCCTGATAAATTAGACCTCAAAATTTAAACTTCTGCTCATCAAAAGACATCACTAAGAGAATAAATTAGCAAGGCACAGATTGGAAAGAAATACTTGCAAAATATACCTAATAAAATACTTGTTTACATATTTACATACATATATATTTTTATATATGGCTCATACATATAAAGAACTTCTCTACCTCAATAATAAAAACACAAATAATCCAATTTAAAAATGGGAAAATAACTGCAATGAACACTTTACAGAGAAAATTATATAAATGACCAGTAAGCATATGAAAATGATTTCAACATATTAGTCATCAAGGAAAAGGCATATTAGATTATGATTAAACATCACCACAAACCCACCAAAATGGCTAAACCTAAAAAGTCAGACTGCACTCAATATGGGTGAGGACGTAGAACAACTAAAACTCTCACATTTTGTTGGTGGAAATATAAAAAATTACTTTGGAAAAGATCTGGCAATTTCTTCAAAAATTAAAAGTACACCTATCTATGACCAGAATCCTACTTTTAGATGTTGACCTACTATAAATGAAGACCTATGCCCTCAAAAACATCTGTACAAGAATGTTTATAGAAGCTCATTCATACTAGTCGAAACGTGGAAGAATGGATAAACAAACTGGTAAAATGGAATACAACTCAGCAATAGAGAACTACCAATGAACTCAATAACAGACTGATCTCAAAAACATTATGCTATATGAAAGGAGCATATAGCATACTCTTTCTGACATGAAAGAGTATATAGAGTATGGTTCCATTTATATAAAGCCCTGAAAGAAGTGATTTACTCTTGGTGGGGTAGGGATACTGGGAGGGGCCTGCAGGAACTTTCTGGGGTAATATAGATTTGGGTGCAACAGGCAGATACATTTGTCAGAACTCATGGAAATTCACTCATAAAAAGTTGTGTGTTTTATCATATGTAAATTTTACCTCAAAAGAAAAAACAAAGAATCATAAAATTTGAATTCTGGTAATAATGCGCACGTTCAAGTATTTAGGAGGATATGTACTAATGTCTATAACTTGCTTTGAAATGTGTCCAAGCCGGGTGTGGTGGCTCACAACTGTAATCCCAGCACTTCGGGAGGTCAAGGCAGGACGATCACGGGGTCAGGAGATCGAGACCATTCTGGCTAACACGGTGAAACTCCATCTCTATTAAAAATATAAAAAATTAGCCTGGCGTGGTGGCGGGCGCCTGTAGTCCCAGCTACTCAGGAAGCTGAGGCAGGAGAATGGTGTGAGCCCAGGAGGTGGAGGTTGCAGTGAGCAGAGATTGTGCCACTGTGCTCCAGCCTGGGTGACAGAGCGAGACTCCATCTCAAAAAAAAAAAAAAAAGAAAAGAAAAAAAAGAAAAAAAAAGAAAGAAATGTGTCCAAAAATAAGATTCATGAATGATGAATGGATAGAGGGATAGAATGATGCACAGTGGTGGGTATGAGCATTTACTGTAAACGTCTTTAAACTATTTGGAATAGTTAAACATTTGCATAATAAAATGTTTAAATAAAAAAATCCTTTAAAACTAAGACTTTCACAAAAAAAAATAAAAAGAAAAATAGTCTAAGCATAATTTCCTCCTTTATAAAATATAAAAAATAATATCTACTATACAGGACTGTTAAAGGACTATACTTGCCAATATATGTAAAAAACAGTTCCTGGTATAAATAAGCACCGAATAAATGTTTTAGCTACTATTTTTAGTAAGCATAGAACGTCTGTAGCCATAAACCCACAAAAATAAAACTTCCTGAAAAAGAAGACAATGTTTGCACACTTTGTTAAAACAATTGTTATGTTTGTTGCATAGAAAAAATCAGATTCACCGTGATTTTTTTCTACATATGAATACCATTTATTAGGTTCCCTAAGTGAATGAGCTAGTAGAAAGGAAATATTATATTTAAAAAACCCCATAAGGCATATTTTTAGAAACGGTATTTCCTTGACTTTCGTTCCAGGAAAATTCTAACACACGGCACGGAGCATGTGGAGCCCAGAAAAGAAAGCCTGCCAGATGCCACAGCAATAAATAGAGTAGGGCCTTGGAGACGAAGCATAAAAGGAAAATGTGGAGCATCATATCTGCAGCACCCTTCTCCATCTGGTATTTAGCCCACTGAAGTTATGGGATTTTTGGAAATTCACCTTTGTAGGCTACCTTTAATTATTTTTCTTGTTTATTTGTCCAGTAAACATTTAAATTGTAGCCTAATATGAGCCAAGTTCTATGCAGGTTTTCCAGGACCTTTGGAAAATGAAGCTGAGTATGGAAATTTCAGGAAAAAAATGTTCTAAGTACAGTGTAATGAAAGGTTAATACTATTTACATCTTGTCATCTCTTTTTACAATATTAATTTCACAAACACAATTTTAGCATTTCCAACCAATAAATTAAGCAACAGCATATTTTCTCAAATGGCAGGAATTCTCAGACAGGAATAAAAGGGAGTAGAATTTAAGTGGGTTATGTCTCACTTCGCTAAGAAGGGCAGAAGTGAAAATAGGTTTTTATAAATTATATTTTATATGGGTCTTGTATTATCATTTTTATAAACAGATATTTTCCATGCAAGTGGAATTTCCTCACATGATCTCTCAATTTAGTAATCTTTCTGATGAGCAAACTGAGCTGTAGAATGTTGAACATTGTTTCATCCTACTATGACCATCATCCTTTGGCTTGTTGAATATATATTCTTGTGATAATTTTAAGAAACTATGCCTCCTGGATTTTTATCCAGAATTTTAAAACAACAAAAAGTTCTTTTAAATTAAATGAAAAATACATTCCATTCCCTTAAGTTTTCTTTTTTGGGGGGATTACACATTCTCTGCTAAAATTTAGGATGGAATTTCTAACAGTGATGGCATTGTTCGGTAACTAACAGTCTTTTGTGTGTGTGAAAAATTCTAAATGAGTGGAAATGATCTCAGAAATTTTATCTTGAAAATGTTTGCCTATAGTATTTATTCAAGTGTTGTCCACATTTTAGGAAAGAATTTCAAAAAATGTCCTTTTCATAAAAATATGCAGTTCTCTTGTGTCTATTTAAAAGGGAAGTCCCTCTCCAACCTCCAGCATACACACTCATCTCTGGGCTATCAATAGAAGCTAAAGAAAAAATTAAAGAAACACTGGCTGCATGCCAAATTTTGGGTTAATAGGGAAGAGAAAGCTGGTTGGCAATCTCCCTTCCTAGTCCTTATCTTTTCCTCCCCTTATCTCTCCTGTGCTAGGGGTGCTGGGATGTCTGTTCTCTGTAACCTCTTTCTCTGAATGGAGACAGAAGCAGGAAGTCAGGTGCCCTGCACTTTAATGTCTTATTATTCTTCCCCTTGAGTAAAACCTAACTGTTAACAGGAAATAAAATGCTATATGTAAATGAACATCATCACTTGGAAATCATCATTCTGGGCTACAGCACCAATACACCTGTAATCTTAAAACATCCTTTTAATAGTAATGAATTTGTCAAAAAAGTATATTAGGACACCTATATTCAAATTAAGTTTACCACTGGCTTAGGTTTTTAAAATTAATACAAGTTGCTTAAGATGGTGAAAGGCCAAACTTTTGTGATTCCTTCCACTATGTATTATCCTGGAGCAAAACTCATAGGGGAAAATTAGAGATTCGTGAAGCAAGATAGTGAGGGTTTTTGTTGTTGTTGAGGTTCCCATCAGGAACAAGCTTATATTATTGGATTTACTTGAGAGTGTACAACTGCCCTTGAAATGAAACATCACCTACTTCCAACAAATGTGCTCTCTCCCTAGTTCACCCTAATTAAGGAGGCTTCCCTATATTAATTTTGTCTCTTATACAAGCATCCTTGAGACTCTTTGTGCTTAATTATTTATGTCTATGTCTCAAGTATTAAGAGCACGCTTGAAATTTAAGATTTTTCTTTTTTTTTTTTTTTTCTTTTATTGTAATTATTATTATTATTATTATTATTATACTTTAGGTTTTATGGTACATGTGCCCAATGTGCAGTAAGTTACATATGTATACATGTGCCATGCTGGTGCACTGCACCCACCAACTCGTCATCTAGCATTAGGTATATCTCCCAATGTTATCCCTCCCCCCTCCCCCCAACCCACAACAGTCCCTGAAGTGTGATGTTCCCCTTCCTGTGTCCATGTGTTCTCATTGTTCAATTCCCACCTATGAGTGAGAATAAATTTAAGATTTTTCTAAGTTCCTAACACTTACTAGCTTTGTTTTTTGCTGAGACCTGTTAATCTAATTTTGTCTTCTCAACACTTTTGGGAATAATGTATTGCTTATCCTTAAATTTTGCTTTGCAGTTTCTGTATGAAAGATTCCAAATTCAGGTTTCAATGTATTTGAAATGAAGCTGCTGATTCCCCTAACTGGAATTAAGACCTACACTTACTTTTCTCACTCTTCTTTATTCTATTTCAAAGTTTGATGAATATTTTCTCAAATTGCATTTGAAAAATTTAGAATCCAATACCATGACCAATCTTCCTCCTGCTAAGCCATTGGTGGTCTAACTATTACTTTTTCAGAAAAATTAATATGGACCTTGATATAAAAAGAAAAGAAAAACAAATATAGAGTGATTTCAGCAGGTCTATTACCAGACATGTTTTCTCATGTTTCTCAGTAGCTTGACCCTCTTGTCCGGTATTCCTGAGAGAATGGGCCTACCCACAGAGAAAGGAGAAGGAGGTAAAGAAGTTGCAGGTTTGCTGGTGATTTGAGCTGAGTCCTCATGCAACAACTTGAAGGCAGACAGATTGGAAGAGCAGTGAGTTGATTTTCTAAAGTAAAATCCACCAGAAAGAGTTTACAAGGTGTTGGAATTCTACCACATTTATAAATTAATGTGCCAGATGAGAACCCAAGGCCATCAGCAGATCTATCATTATGATGGCTATTGATAAATATCAAAATTTGACCATTAAGAAAATAGCACTACTAATCTCATACTGGGGATATCAGTACCACCACAGAAAAATTCTACTTAAAAACATATGTGAGCTAAAAGTGAAAAGCATTTCCCTGCTGATTCCACATGTCCACAACAGCCTAAGCAGTGTGTAGATGGCCAGCGGGGCAGTGATAGGGAATGTGTGCCAACATTTCTGACAGGAACTCTATTTTCTGAGGATTTAGGCTCCATTATGAAAGTCTGCTGAAAATGAAACTTGGCATAAATATTGTAGCTTAGTAGAATTCCATTAAATACAACAAAAATGAAGATTAAGGAGAGGGAAACCCTATAAACTCAACTTTCAGAAAAGACCAGAGCATTGCTAAGGAAAACCAAAGGAAGTTCTCGATACTTATTAATTCATCTTTTCATAAACCAAATCATATTTGAGAAGTGGTGAGATCATTTACAGTCTAATAATTTCCAGATATGGAAGGGAATAAATAATTTAAAGGGGTAATGATTGAACCTAGGAAAGGCTGTGTCAGTTCTAGAAATAGTGGCTTTTACTCTTGAATTTTTAAAAGTTCCATTTTCTTAGTGGTGGCATTGGCCCAGGCCACAATCATATACAAAAACATAACTAACCAAAAAAAAAAAAAAAAAAGGCTTTAATCTCTTAGAATAGCAAAACAGAACTTGAGAAGAGCCTAAACTCTAAGATATACAGCTCTTAAAATTTTACCATAAAGGACACTTTTTTAGAGCCCTAAATAAGGTGGGAACCCTAAACACAGTCCTTAATTTTAATAACTCTTGGGAATGGATGGTCTCAGTTAACTCTAATCTTATATTTGTTTATAGACCTCAGTTTTCAATTACAGGAGGCCTAAGCATTGAAGTGTTGGAGTGTTTCAATAGATGAAAGATGATTAATAGAAATTTTAACATTTTTCCAAGTCAAACGACCATGTAACCTCTACAAATATTACTGTAATCGCTACAAATATTTGTTACTTTGTTTATTCATTCAGTAATTCAAAAAAAGATTCATTGAGCACATGCTAGGTATAACACTCCATAAAACAAGCCTAAAATCTACCAAAAATACAAATTTGTATTCATTTGAGAATTTTTAATAGCTCTTATTTAGTGAAGGTACCAGACACTAAACAACATTTAACTTGAGATACATCTGGAACCTTTAACAACATACTAAACTTAAAAAAAAATGCATATTTTTCTAATGTGCTTCTGAAACAAATAGACAAAAAGAAATTTTTTATTTGTCTAATGGAAGAGAAAAGGCCTCAAAAACTAGCTGACCTCCCAGATAATGAAGTGTAAAAGAATGTGCAAATGTACTTCAAAAAGTAACTCTCCTGGACACCAACTGAACCCTTAGAAGCTAAAGGGGGGAAATGACCCCTTCTTCCTTCTTTTACTCTCTCTAGTTTGTCTTTGTTCTGTTTCCCTTGTCATTTCCCACTCTTCAGACACAATTATAGTTGATTGAGATATAACGAGTAAAGCTACATTAGAAACTACTCATGGAAAAATCAATAGAAAAGGATAGAGGCACATTCAACAGAAACAACAAAACAGAAACACTGTTAGGAAGAAGGAAGTGAAAGGTTTTTGTAGCAGAATGTACAGAACAGATATTTCCCAAGTGCCTCTTCTATGGTAGGTGGGACATAGCAGCATCATACGGTCACCTCATACATCCACTGTAAAAGAGGAGATGGGGAGGGGGGGCAGGCAGGTGATTGTCCAGAAAAAGCAACAGACTGGTTCTATTATGATAAAGTGAACATACTTCACTTGTGGAAAACTATACAACAATTAACCACTATGAATGAAACAGATCTCCATATATTAACAGAGAGAATTCTAAAAAAAAAAAAAATTGAGAAAAAAACAAGTTTCAAAGGTATATATTCAGTATGATCCCATCTATGTAAACTTAAAAAATATTGTACATATATGTGTGTGTGTGTGTATACATATATATATACACATACATATACATATATATGTATACACACATATATATAGAGAGAGATTAATTATAACTATATATGTGATAAATGGTATAATATACAACAACCTTATTATCGTGATAGTACCTCTGGGAAAGGAGAAGTAGACATCTGAAGAACATTTAAAAATTTTTAAATATGGGGTGAATACATACGCTTTGCTCTTTTCTGTAGGTTTAAGCTACTTGACAATAAAAATTAACTTTTTTTGAAATTTGTTGTCTAAAAAAAGAAAGCTGTAGAAATTGAGACAATTAGAAGGAGCTGTTCTAATAAGTCTAACTTTCTTATTTCTGAGCTGAGCTGAGAATATACAAGGCTGATTATTTTCCATCTTCAGAAAGAGAAACAATGGAGACTTACTGTAGAAGAAAAGACTATCCTTGCAATGAGAAGTCAGTGGCACTTTTGGCAAATGAATGGTCATTTTCAGGTGGAAGTGAATTATCTGAATGTAGTTATATTGAGTCCTCCAGCTTTAAAAGAATGTTTCAACTCATACACTATTTATTTGACTAACTCTTTTTTTTCCTTATGGGGTATGAATATGAGGTTTAAGGGACACAGTTAATAGATGCCAAGTTTTCATTGTTTCTACAAATGTTCATAGAGTCTGGATTTTGGAATAATAATTTGCACACTTACAAGTGTTGATTAGCTGGGCAAGATTGCAATTAATATTACTTTTTTAAGCTCCTCACAAAGACTTCCTTTTCTTTCAAAATTGCCAATAAACATTTTCTAATATAATCCCCAAGGAGCTCATTCACTGGGTGCTGGGGGACTCCAGCAGGAAGGAAACCTACTAACATTTTATTAATTTTGGATCATGTGCAATTCTTAGAATTAATGGCAAGGAGCCAGAGAGGTTTTTTTTTGTTTTTTTTTTGTTTTTCCATTTTTTAAATCACAGTGGAAAATAAGCCTGAAACATTTCACTAGTAAGGCAAGAGTCACTTAAGATATATTATTAAATATGAGGGGTAGAAATAAATCACAGACACAAGTGGTATTATACAGTGTGCGTTTTTCTGAAAAAACAGACTCCATGCATGAGGATTAGATATACGCCCACAATAAGAGGGCATATTGATCTATAATTTTCAATATTACATCCTTGTATTTTTTATTATATGCTATTTTTCAACTAGTAGAGGAACGTGTTCTCATAAAGCTAATATTTATCCTTCCATGTTTATACAGCTAGTAGTGCATTTCAGGAAATGAGAAATTCTGAGAAGCCAAATATAACTTGATGTCCTATGCAAAAAAGAAGACAAGACAGGAAAATCCCCATATTTTAAAAACCTGACTCAGGAACTCACTCATAAAACTTTAAATAATTAAATAACACAACATAATGAAAATCTTTTGATATTATTTTTTCTATCCCCATAAATCTAGCCTTTTCATAGATGATACATCTTATCATGTAGTCTTCCTCATTTTACTAGAAATCAAAGAAAAAGACCCTTTAGTCCAGTTCTCAATTTTCAACATTGTACTCACTGTGTGTATTTGGTGGAAGCTGAGGTAGATATTAACTGTAATCCCACTATAAAAATTGAGATACCCCTACTGGAAACTGTATTGTTAATTCATGAATTCTTCTCATTTTATTATTAAGTAACCTGTGTACTGGGGAATTCAATGATTTCTTAAACCCAAATAAAATAGTAGTGAATGATAATTTGGTTTTTCATGGAGACGCTGTATTCATATTATATTATGATAAAAGCCTCAAGAGGTCAGAGCCATTTCGGGGCAGAAATTCCCCAAGCCTTTGGAGGAGAAAGTCCCCAAAGGTCAATTGTTTCTATATCCTCTCCTTTTAGTTTATAACTTTACTTGAGCCCTTGGTGAAATCAGGAGAAACAGAAATTGTCAAGTCATTTCCCCATACTCCGCATGCATAAAGATGGAACTGGGTGTTGGCAACAGTAAGTAAGTGAGGCAGAAGGCAGAAGTGTGGAGGGGGACAGTAGGGGGTGAGGCCAAGGATGTTGGGACTAGAGGGAGAGAGCGGTTAGGCTGTAATCAAGGGCTCTTTGAGCTCCCCACAAACTGATCCTTGACTTTCTGAGGAAGCTTGTGGCCTAGAGCAGACAGCTGAAACTATGGTGCTTGGTGAAAAGCAAGTGAAAAAAAATACTACTTTATTACTTGCCTTTTCCCAGTCATCTTGCAGATTTCAGATTTTCTACCCTTTCTGTTCTCAGTAACTGACCGGCCACCTTTGCGGCATCAGCCCCACCACTTCTCCTGAGGTCCAAGCCCATCTCCATCTCCACATCCAAGAGCTGTCCTCTCTCTGCCATTTTCCTGTACTGAGTTCTAATATTATCTTTCCCTCATCCATGTTCCTATATCAGGAAAAACTGTCTCCTTTAAACACCAAACCAGAATTTCTCATTCTTCAAAAGAGTCTATCCATCCATTTATGTATGTTAGTGAATTTCTAGGCAGCTAAAAAATAAATGTGGCTCAGAGTAGAAGTGCAATAGAGTGGGAAGAGAATGGTACCCGGAGTTAGAAAAAGGGGGCTACACCCAGCTCCATCTTTCTGACCATTTGGGCACTGTCAGCTCTAAGTGAAGTTTCTGTAGTCTGGACAGTTGCAGACCTCCACTGCTGGACAAGGGGAAGAAGGTTTGAATCTGGTTACTACAATAACTGGGGTTGAGGGAGATGTTTGCCTTTGGTTCCTGAGAACCGTGGTTACTAAACATTCTTTTATTTATTTTTATTTTTATTTTTTATTTTTGAGACAGCTGTTCTCTTGTTGCCCAGGCTGGAGTGCAATGACGTGATCTCGGCTCACTGCAACCTCCACCTCCTGGGTTCAAGCGATTTTCCTGCCATAGTCTCCTGAAGTAGCTGGGATTACAGGCGCCCACGACCACGCCCAGCTAATTTTTTTGTATTTTTAGTTGAGACGGGATTTCACCATGTTGGCCAGGCTGGCCTTGAACTCCTGACCTCAGGTGATCCACCCGCCTCGGTCTCCCAAAGTGCTGCAATTACAGTCATGAGCCACTGCACCTGGCCGGTTACTAAACATTCTAAACATGCATGGGACAATCTTGCATCACAAAGGAACTGTCCCACTTAAAATGCCAATACTGCCCTGATGAAGAAACATCAATAGATGATTTTTAATGTTCCTTCAACCTATTTGGCCTCTAAAACTTAAGTGAAATGTAGGGAACTTAAGAGACTCAGGAAAGAACTGTGAGGATAATTAAAATTTTGGATTATGCAGATTTATAGGAAAAGTTTTAAAAATGGGCTTATCTCTCCCAAAGAGAAAAAGGATGATTTAAGAACTGAGACTAGGATGATACAGGGGAAGTCTGACCAATAAATTTTCTTTTTCAGTGGAAGCAGAAATAAATTAACACGATATAAGCTCAGAAATTACATTGGCTTTCTTGAGAAAGACTTGAAATCATAAATGAAAGAGGGGACATTACAACTGATATCACAGAAATAAAAAGGATTCTGAGAGACTACAAGGAACAATGATATGCCAACCAATTAGATAACCTAGATGAAACAGATACATTTCTAGAAACATACAACCTACCAAGACTAAATAAAGAAAAAATAGCCTAAACAGACCCATAACTAGTAAGGAGATTGAGTCAGTAGTTAGAAATCTTCCAACAAAGAAAAGTCCTATATCAGATAGCTTCACCAGATAATTCTACCAAACATTTAAAGAATTAATGCTAATCCTTCTCAAACTCTTCTAAAAAATTGAAAAGGATGGAACATTTCCTAACTCATTTTATGAAGCCAGCATAAGCCTGATACCAAAGTGAACCATGCCACAAGAAAGCTACAGGCCAATATCCCTGATGAATGTAAGTGCAAAAATTCTCAACAAAATACTAGCAACTTTTTTGCTAGCAACAAATACTAGCAAACCAAATTCAACAGCAGTATGCAGTATGCTGTTGAATTTGGAAGCCTCATACTTCCTGATGTCGAAATGTAACAACAAACTCTATATTATATATAGAGTTTCAGTCATGCAAGATGAAAAAATTATAATATATAAAGCTACAGTAGTCAGAATGGCATGGTACTGACATAAAGGCAGATATATGAACCAATGGAACAGGATAGAGAGTCCAGAAATAAACCCATATATATAGGATCAAATTATATTCAACAAGGGTTCCAAGACTCCACAAAAGTGTAAGAACTTATTCTTCAATAAATTGTGTTAGGAAAACTGTATATCCACATGCCACAGAATAAAACTGGATCCTTATTTTATATCATACACCAAAACCAACCCAAAATGAAGTAAAGAATTAAATATAAGATTTGAAACTACACAACTACTAGAAGAAAACCCAGGGAAAAAGCTCCATAATATTTGGTCTTGGCTGTGATTTCTTAGATATCACAAGAAAAGAACAGGTAACAAAACAAACACAGACAAGTAGAATTATATCAAATTAAAAGGCTTCCATGCAGCAAAGGAAGCAATCAATAGAGTGAAAAAGCAACTTACGGAATGGGAAAAAATTTGCAAACCATATATCTGATAAGGGGTTAATATATTAAATATATAATAAACTCCTACAACTCAACTGCAAAATATCCAAATAATATAATTTAAAAATGGGCAAAGGACTTGAATAGACATTTCTCCCAAGAAGACATACAAATGGTCAACAGATACATGAAATGATATTCGAAATCACTAATTATCAGGGAAATACAAATCAAAACCACAATGAAATATCACCTCAAGATGGTTATTATTTAAAAAAATAGACAAGGGTTAGTAAAGATGTGGAGAAACTGGAACCCTTGCACACTGAGGGTGAGAATGCAAACTGGTACTTCTGCTATGCAGTATGAAGATTCCTCCAGAAATTAAAAATACAACTACCATATGATCCAGCAATTTCCCTTCTGGGTACATATCAAAAAAACTGAAAACAGGATCTTGTAGAGATATTTACACACTCATGTTCACTGCAGCATTATTCGCAATAGCTGAGATGTGGAAACAACCTAAATGCCCACTGACAAATGAATGAGTAAACATGGCCTATATGTAGAACAGAAGATTATTAAGCCTAACAAGGAAAATCCTGTCATATGTGACAAAATGGATAAACTAAGGTCATTATGCTAAGTGAAACAAGCCAGTCACCGAAGGACAAGTACTGCATGGTTTCATTCATATGAAGTACCTAAAGTAGTCAAACTCATAGAATAAGGTAAAATTGTAGTTGCCAGAGCTGAAGGGAGGAGAAACAGGGAGTTGCTTTACAACAGGTATAGCACTTTAGTTAAGCAAGATGAAAAAATTGTAAGGATTTGCTGTACAACATGCAGAGAGTTAACAACACTAAAGTATGGACTTAAAAATTTGTTAAAGGGTAGATTTCATGTTTTGTGTGTGTGTGTGTGTGTGTGTGTGTTTTAACCACAATAAATGAAAAAAAAAATAAAACTAAGAAAAAAAGGAAATTGGATCCCTGGGTATGAAGGTTTGAAAACAAATGGATTTTTATTGGTTTCAGACAGTTCACGCAGAATCTTGCTTGTAGACTAGGGAGGAACATTTAGGTAACTTCTCACGTCCTTCCCAGCACTTCTGTTTCTATGGATACAGTTATTAGGTTCCAACACACTGTGATACCCTACTGAATTGACAGGCTAGAGAGCTGAGGATGGAGGCACAACTTCCCATCTACCCCATACCCTAGTAAATACCCTCTGCCTCACTGTTCAATGGGGGTTAATCATGAGGCCCAACAGCGAAGGGTACAGTGGGAAAACTGGAGTCTAGCCCAGCACTACAGTAAAATCTACTTTGATTCTTAGTAGAAATAAAAGAAATAAAAAAAGTAGAACCACAGTAAAGGGCTACTAAGAGAGAAAGCATTTGTCACCATGGACAGAAGAAAAGTACCACCAAATGAAATAAATGCCTATGGGAAAAGATGTGTCATGTTAGAAAGTACTGTGTTCCTTCTCCTTTGCCCTTCATTTAGTTTTCATCCATTCAAAGTACCAAGCCTTACCCTACATCCTGTTTCTTCTTCCAGCTTTGAAAGATGCACGGACTGAATTTAGCCTTTGGTTAGGTCTTTGTCAGAAAGTACCTTCAAAATACAAGTGTTTTACTTGGTACTATCCCAACAGCAAACACGTATTTCCAAAATGAAATGCTTGCTCTACTAGCAAGCTTTTTCCTTGAGTAAGCAACAATATTGTTAGTAATTTTTCAAACTGCTAATACGCATACACACACACACACACACACACACACACACAAAACCCCAAACAAGTCCTATTCTATCATTTATAAATCATAGGGTGAAGATCCTCTGGTAGAACTAAATGAAAACACTCAGGGCACTGAGTTTTTATAATTTGAAAAATGATAATACTAGTTGATATTGACAAATTCAGTTTTGATTTTCAATGTTTCAAAATATAATTTATCCACAAGGTCTTAAACAATTGAAAGTACTTAACTAAATCTGATATATGTAGACGCTTGGCATAAATTTATTGAATCTATTCAGTTAGAATTTATAAACACAAAAATAAAATTTGTTTTAAGCCAATGTGGGGTATATTTTATTTTTAATATCCTTGTTACATTCCACAGGGTATACATAAATAAGTATGACAAGATATTTATTTTCATTTAAATCTAACTTTCAATGAAATTAAGAAATGAAAATCTGTTTAAAATCTGCTCCCAGAGTTCTAATTGAAATAGAGTACAAATATTTTCCATTAAAAAAATCTCTCAAACTTAATATCTTCAGTAAGAAAAATGAAAAAATTAACACAAACCTCAAAACTGCCAGCAGCTCAGAAGACAAATGTGTTCTTTGGGGACTTGATTGAAACCATGTATTCATAAAAGTCTTTTAAATGGATGCTCTTCACAAAGGAAGTCCCATGGAAGACAGCATGGTTCTGACATACCAGAGGCTTCTGGAAGCAAAGAAAAGCACACTGTTAGGATATGTCTAAAGTACCATTACTGCCTGTAATGGTATTATTATCACTTATATGTATTATCAGCATGATGTTATTAATTTCTATCAATTTTGTACCCCAAATCATCTTATTCATCAATGGCAGAGTGGGACAGTAAACTTTCAATATCGTATTTAGAAATTTCTAAAGGTCAGGAGTATTTATAACTAAGCGAACCTCTGCTTTTCCTCTTATCTAGGCTGGGATTGAATAACTGTGGGCAGGGTATGAGCACAAGAGTGGTGACAGTATTTACTGAGTGTCTACCAGATATAAGGCACTGTACAAGTGGCTTTTAAATCTGGGATCTTTAATACAAACAACACTGCAATTGAAAAGTATTGGCTCCATCTTACAGATGAGAAAAAAATGCACAGATTGCTGACCTCAGGCTTAGAACCTGTAACCATCAAAGTTCAAAGGCCTCAGGGCAGGTACTTTCCCTCATCTCACTCTGTAGCCTTGGTGATTTAGAAAAATATTTCCCAAACAGAACTGACAAGAGAACAGATAATGCTGCAACATACTAAATTAATTCAAATATTACTAATTAATTAAGAACTTGTCTTGCCTAATTTACTTTAGTTTTATATTAAATATTGTCTTATTCAGGCAGGCCCACATAAATACAAATGCCCAGCTTTAAGCAGTATATTTTTTTCTACCAACTTTTCTTCCTTAGGCAAAGAGAGAACTTGCTGGAAACTGAGAAGCTCCTTTGTGTTTGGTGTGGGATTACGTGCAGTGCTACATCAAGGCTGGCACTGCAAACTTCTCATCTTCCTCTGGCCCGTCCATGTGACCCACAGTTCCTCCACTGTCCTGATGAATGAGAACACTTAGTTTTCCTGATTGCATCAGGAACTGAGCCCACATCCTCTGTGGCTATATTACTGTATCTCTTTGTGGATGCATTCACCTTAATGGCTGAGGGTGACAAAGCGAGGGCTCTAGTTGGATTTCCATTCTCATTTTTAGTCAGCTATCTCTATGTTTGTTTCTGATGGTTCCAGTGCAACACAGAGATCCCCCACAACTTACCCACCACCAGCTGTCCCAGTACCCACTCTCACACTGTGTTGCAGGGCTACTGCTCACCAAATAAATGCTTCAACATGTCCCTTGAAATGATAGCTTTGGATGCCATAGACTTTTGTCTGTCCCAAACCTTTTAGCTCATGGCCCCACCGCAGGACCAAAAGTCCCTTAGAGAGACCAGAAAATGATGGAGCCAGGAAGGTCATGCATAACTTTTGAAATTTTTAGTTTATTGGATTTTTGGCCACAAAAGCTTCAGTCATGAATAAAGAAACAAGGGAAAATGATTGATGGTATTTTCAAGTTCTACAGAACCAGAGCCTAGGATTATTACACAAACAAAAAGGAAAAAGAGCAGAGGAAAACAGAGCTAGTTTATCTTTGCATGAAAGAAGAAAGGTGAGCTTGACAAAGAATGAAGAAAAAAGACTTGAACCAATGGATCTAAACTAAGTGAGAGGAATGTGAAATGAATAGCAACTCTTCTTAAAACCTCATACACTAGCATTCTGTTTACTTCATACCACTCAGAAACAAATTTTCAGACAGAGCACGGTGGCCCACACCTGTAATCCCAGCACTTTGGGAGGCCAAGGTGGGCAGATCACTTCTGTCCAGAAGTTCGAGACCAGCCTGGCCAACGTGGTGAAACCCTGTCTCTACAAAAAATACAAAAATTGGCCAGGTGCGGTGGCTCATGCCTGTAATCCCAGCACTTTGGGAGGCCGAGGTGGGTGGATCATGAGGTCAGGAGATGGAGACCATCCTGGCTAACACTGTGAAAGCCTGTCTCTACTAAAAACACAAAAAATTAGCCGGGCATGGTGGCAGGTGCCTGTAGTCCCAGCTACTTGGGAGGCTGAGGCAGGAGAATGGTGTGAACCTGGGAGGCGGAGCTTGCAGTGATCCGAGATCACACCACTGCACTCCAGCCTGGGTGACAGAGCAAAAACAAAAACAGAAAACAAAAATTAGCCAGGTGTGGTGGTGCACACCTATTAATCCTGGCTACTCAGGAGGCTGAGGCATGAGAATCACTTGAACCCAGGAGGCGGAGGCTGCAGTGAGCCAAGATTGCACCACTGCACTCGGGCCTGGGCAAGTAAGTGAGACTCTCTCAAAACAAAAACAAAAACAAAAACAAAAACAAAAAAACAACAAAAAAACCAACAACCAAATTTTCAGATTAAATGCCTAAACTAGTAGGCCCATTTTTTATAAAATCCTAATGGCAATTTTTAAACATTCATTCAGCCACTATTCATTATACACTTATGAGCCAAACAGTAAGTTGGAAAATTCCAGGAACACTGCAGTAATCAAGACAGTCTTTTAGTCAAGCATCTTAACCGTCTTGTAGAGAGATACAACTAGGATGTCAAAAACCATAAGAAGGTGGTACCAGTAGGTGTTTGTAATAATGGGGTCTGAAACCAAACTGGCTGAGGGTGTTCCTGCTTCATTACTTCCTGGCTGTGTGACCTTGGGCAAGGTACTAAAACTGTATAACTTAGCCCCCTTATCTGCAGGATGTTTTTCCCGCAAAGGCTGTTCGAGGATTAAGTAAGAGAAGCCACATAAATTGCTTTGTGCACTGAGTAACATAAAATAAGAACTCATCAAAAGTTAGGAAATGTTGGCGGGATGCAGTGGCTCATGCCTGTAATCCCAGCACTTTGGGAGGCCAAGGCAGGCAGATCACTTGAGGTCAGGAGTTCGAGACCAGCCTGGCCAACATGATGAAACCCTGTCTCTACTAAATACAAAAATTAGCCAGGTATGGTGGTGCATGCCTGTAATCCCAGCTACTCAAGAGGCTGAGGCAGGGAGAATTGCTTGAACCTGGGAGGTGGAAGTTGCAGTGGGCTGAGATCGTGCCACTGTACTCCAGCCTGGGTGACAAAGTGAGACTCTGTCTCAAAAAAAAAAAAAAAAGTTAGGAAATATTAGTAGTGTTGTTGTATAACAGATCATGGGTGGTATCAGTGATGGAAAATGTGCTATGAAGCTCAGAGGAATTGGAGATCCTCTCTGTTGGGGATGAATGGAATCAAGAAGGCTTCAGTGAAAAAAGTAGCATTTAAGATCAACTATAAACAGAGAGACATGATTAGGCATTTACAGAAATTCTATTACAATTGAAAAGCCAGAATATTATATACTTTAGAAAAACATCGGTTCATGAAATTAGACATTATTTTCCAGGATTTGGTGTGAAAGTAGATACCTAACCTAACAACACAGCCAGGTAATAGTACAAAGAAAATCAGTGTACTGCTACCAAGAGAGGTACACGATCCCATGGGGTCCTGTTCTATTTAACTGTAATCCAAAATGACACCATGGCTTTTAATGGAGCTTGGCAAGCTCTAGACATGCCAATTTTAAACTTAGCCTTAAATTTAAATCATAGGGCTTGAGACTCAAATCTCCAATGTGACCTTTCCTGGGTATTGTTCAAGAAAACATCTCTGTCACTGTGGACAGAAACCATACGCCCTTTTACTCTGGAAAGTATAATGAAAAGATGTACTGTATTTTACAAGCACAGAGCCACAAAATGATGGTGGCTATAATTCCCTAGAAGCAATAAAAGCAAAGACTGTTTGATTTGTAACATTCATTTAGAAATGTCTTATTGCATTAATGAACATTCTTATTTCCCCCATATTCGGGACTTTAATTCAAAAAAAGCTTGGCAGGAATCTCATCATTTATAGGTTTAACATACAGTTCCTCTGGATACATTCATTTTGCAAGGGCTCACTGAGCCACACTACTTTGTCCTTGCCAGACCCATACAATATTGTACTGAACAGAGGAGCTAAAAGCCCACAGTAGCTTGAATTCTCCTATACCCTCCCTGTTTCCTAGCCATGGAAGGTCTAATCAAGGAGAGTTCCACAGTTGAAATGTGTTCAGGTGTTGCCAATGTGATAGTGTGAAGAGGTACAGCCTTTAAGAGATGATTAGGCCATGAGGACTCCTCCCTCATGAATGTGATCAAGGCCCTTATAAAAGAGGCTTCACACAGCATTCAGGTAGCTGGCCCTTCTGCCTTCTACCACGTGCAAACACAGCAATATTCCCCTCCAGAGAAACCATCTTGGAAGTGGAGAGCAGCCGGCACCACAGACAACGGAATCCTCTGGTGCTTTAACCTTGAACTTTCTAGCCTCCAGGACTGTGAGAAAATAAATTTCTATTCTTTATAAATTACCTAATCAATGGTATTTGTTATAGGAACAACAAACAAAGGCAGAAATTGGTACCAGAAGAATGGGATGATGCTGTAATAAATACCTAAAAATGTAGAAACAGCTTTGGAATTGGGTAATGGGTAGAAGCTGGAATGGTAATGGGTAAATGCTGGAAAAAGCCTCTATCGTCATGAACAGAACATTAAGGGCAATTGTGGTGAGGGCTAGGAAGAAGCAGAAGACTAGAGAAAGCCTGACTTTCTTATGGATTACGTAAGTGGCTGTGAACAGAATGTTGGTATAAATATGAACATTAAAGATTATTCTGTTGAGATCTCAGATGGACATCAGGAACAGGGTACTGGAAGCTGGAGGAAGGGCCGTCCTTGTTATAAAATGGCAAAGAATTATGCTGAATTCTGTCCTGTCCTAGGACTCTGTGAAATGCAGAACTTAAGAACAATTAACTAGAATATTTGGTGGAGTAAATTCTGAATTTTCCATTATTTCAAATTGTGAGCATTTGGGAAATTTTCAGCTTGGACATGTGGAGAATAAAAAATAAGTGCATTTAGAAGAGAAAACCAAGTGCATGACCAAGTGACTGTTTGGTAAGGAGATTAGTATGGATAGAAGCCAGGTGCTTTAGAAGAAAGCCAGGAGCCACTGACAATGGACCAATGGCTCTAAACACATTTTGAAGGTCTTTGAGGCTGCCCCTCCCATCACAGGCCCAGAGTGCTAGGGCTTTGAGGGCAGAATGGTTTTGAGGAAGGGGCCCAGGGTGCCTGAGGGATCTGGGGACTCACTGCCCAGGGCAATCTCAAGTCTCTGCTCCCCACATTCTGGTACAGCATTCCTCAGCCTCCCCAGCTGTGGTTTGAGTGGACCTAGCTGCAGCTGTACACCTCAGCAGCCTCCATATGTTCGTAATTCTGAGGCTTACAGAGTGCAAGAGCTGGGAGGCACGGCTGCTTCCGCCTAGATTTCAAAGGATGTCTCAGGCAGCCTTGGGACCTAGGCATGAACTTGCTTGCCACAGAGGTGGGGCCATGGCAGAGACCCTTCACTAGTGCAATGACTAGTGGAACTGTGAGGTCAGAGCCACTGCAGAGAGGCCCCAGTAGGGCAATCCTTAGTGCAGCCATGGGGGCAGCTTCACTCATAAAATCCCATTATTGTAGAGCCACAGCATGCAACTCCAGCCTGAGAGAGCTACAAGGGCTGAACTCCAGCCCGTGAGAGCTCCTTCATGGGCTATGCTCAACAATGTTGTCATAGAAGGGTCTCCTGGAGCCTTGGAGACCCAACCTACCTGAGTATGTCTTGAAGGGAAGATACGAAGTAAAAGATTACTTTAAAGTCTTAAGGTTTAATGTTTGCCTTGTTGGGTTTTAGACTTACTTGGGACCTGTTACCCCTTTCTTCTTTGCTATTTCTCCCTTTTGGAATGGAAATGTCTATCCTATGTCTGTCCCATCATTGTATTTTACTTTATTTTTGAGACAGAATCTCGCTGTCACCCAGGCTGGAATGCAGTGGCATAATGTCGGCTCACCGCAACCTCCACCTCCTGGGTTCAAGCGATTCTCCTGCCTCAGCCTCCTGAGTAGCTGAGATTACAGGTGCCTGCCCCCATGCCCAGCTAAATTTTTTTGTATTTTTGGTAGAGACAGGGTTTCGTCATGTTGGCCAGGCTGGTCTCGAACTCCTGGCCTCAAGTGATCCACCTGCCTCGGCCTCCCAAAGTGCTGGGACTACAGGCATAAGCCATTGCGCCCAGTCCCATCATTGTATTAATATTTTAGAAGTGCATAACTTGTTTAACTTCACAGGTTCATAGCTGGAGAGCAATTTGCCTTGACATGAATTGTGCCTTGAGTCTCACCCATATAGGATTTAGATGAGACTCTGGATTTTAGACTTTGAGTTGATGCTAGAACAAGTTTAGACTGGGCTACTGGGATGGAATCAATGTATTTTGCATGTGAGAGGACATAAATTTGGGAGAGGGGCCAGGGTGGAATACTATGGTTAAAATGTGTCCCCCTCAAAATTCAGGTGTTGTCAATGTGATAGTATTAAGAAATTGGGCTTTTAAGAGGTGATTAGGCCATAGGGACTCCTCCCAGGTAAATGAGATTAAGGCCCTTGTTAAAAAATGTTTCACACAGCATTTGGATAATTGCTCTTCTGCCTTCTGCCATGTGAGGTCAAAGGGTTCCTCCCCTCCAGAATAGCCATCTTGGAAGAATGCTTCCCTTTCCAGAAAACTGAACCTGCCAGTGAATTCATCTTGAACTTTTCAGCCTCCAGAACTGTGAACAAACAAATTTTTATGCTTTATAAATTACCCCATCTATTGTATTTTGGTATAGCAGCACAAATAGACTGAGAGTGAACCTGCAATAAATAGAGTATCCTTCTTTATCCCTTTCACTGAAAACCTGTCAACACTATTTTCCATTCATTCCAACTCATAACATCACAATTTATGCACTACCATTGTGTCAATTCATTCTTAGATTGCCATAAAGAAATATCTGAGGCTGGGTAATTCATAAGGAAAAATTTATTTTGGCTCATGGTTCTGCAGCCTATACAGGAAGCATGGCGCTGGTGTCTGCTTCTGGTGCATCCACAAGAAGCTTACTATCATGGTGGAAGGCAAATGGGAGCAGTTCCATCACATGATGAGAGCAGGGGCAAGAGAGAAAAGGGAGAGGTCCCAGACTCTTTTAAACAACTAGATCTTGCATGGACTTAGTGAGAACTCACCTATCACAAAGGGCATGGTGCTAAACCATTCATGAGGGATCCACCCCCATGATCCCATCACCTCCTACCAGGCCCCACCTTCAGCATTGGGAATCATATTTCAACATGAGATTTGGAGGGGACAGACATCCAAATCATATCAACCATAACTTCTAGCTAGTATTTATTCTTGTAGTTCATCCTGAAAAGAGCCCAAAATGGGTCATCCTCAGGCTATAATGGTGATAAACATTTGAACTAAAGTGAATAAGGCAGGGCACTGTGGCTCACGCCTGTAATCCCAGCACTCTGGGAGGCTGAGGCAGGCAGATCATTTGAGTTCAGGAGTTTGAGACCAGCCTGGCCAACATGGTGAAACCCTGTCTCTACTAAAAGTACAAAAATAGCCAGGTATGGTGATGTGTGCCTGTAGTCCCAGCTACTTGAGAGGCGGAGGCAGGAGAATGGCTTGTACCCAGGAGGTGGAGGTTGCAGTGAGCTAACACCACTGCATTCCAGCCAGGGCAACAGGGTGAGACTCCATCTCAAAAATAAATAAAATAAGTGAATAAATGCATAAATGAGATAATTCTTAAAATGTAACTCTAATTATGTACATCCACTACTAAAGAACTTACAAGGCCTCCCTATTTTCCACAGATCAGACCTAAGTTATTCACCAGAAATATCTGTTCCTACCATCCTCTGTAATCTCAAAACAGACTATTTCTGACCAAAACCCTTGGATCCAGTAGAAATGGTCTGCTCACTATGTTATATAGTGAATCTCAACTAGAGGTGCATCATAGGTGCATGGGGTGCCACCTATGACAAAAGTGATAAATGACATCTCTCTTGCCCTGTTTCTCTGATCAGCTGCTACTTTGTGAACCACCCTATGGAGAGGCCCATTTGGAAAGGAACTGAAGGATGTTTCCAAGACAACAGCCAGTAAGAAATTTGGGCCCTTTATCTATTAGCTTATGAGAAACTAAATCCTACCAACAACCAATGAGCTTGGAAATATATTCTGCCCCGGTTGAGCAGAGATGCTGTAGATGCTGCTCTAGTTGGGATGACTACAGGCCTGGCCATTGCTTTGACTGAAGCCTTGTGAGAGACCCAGAGCTGGAGGACCCAGCTAAGGCATGCTCAGATTCCTGACTGTTGTTTAAGCAAAATTAAAACAGGGGGTCAGGCCTGAAAAATTCCTGAGCAAATACAACCAGAGGCCTTAAAAATAGCCTTAATCTTGCTTAAATTGCCAACATAAGCAAAACTTAACTCAGGTCACTTCTGATAAATGCTTACATTAGAACTAAAACTTAACCCCAGTGCATCATAAGCAGCTAATGAACATAATTATGTGACTAGACTTTCCAAGAAAGTACCAAAGAAAAGGCCATTTTGTCATTGCAAACCAGTCAAATAATTTTATTTTACCTTAGCATTTTCCCAATAAATACTTGGCTCATTCTGTCATTGAGACACTAAACCTCTTGCAATCTGGTGTTCTCCATCCATAAATTGTTTCTTACTCAAACTCTTTAAAATTTTATGCCTTAATTTTAATGCAGTGATAGTTAATTTTATGTTGTTAACTTGGCTAGGCCATGGTACCTAGATATTTGTAAACACAAGTCTAGATGTTACTGTGAAGATGTTAAAATTAACATTTAATTAGTAGACACTGAGTAAAGCACATTACTTTCCATAATGTGGGTGGGCCTTATCTAATCAGTTGAAGCACATAAGGCAAAACAGACTGAGGTCCCCCAAGAAAGGGAATTCTGCCTCCAGACTGTCTTTGGATTTGAGCTTCTTCCCTAGATCTCCAGCCTGCTGGCCTACCTTGCAGATTTTGGACTTGCCAGTGTCTATAACTACATGAGCTAATTCCTTAAAATATCTTAAATTTCTCTCTCTCTCTCTCTCTTTCCCCCCCCCTCCCCCTCCCTCTCCTATTGGTTCTGTTCCTCTGGAGAACCTTGACTGTTGAGATAGAACTGATAGGATCTATAGAGAGAGAGATGTATAATAAGGGATTTATTAGGGGAACTGGCTCACTTGATTATGGAGGCTGAGAAGTTCCATGATAGGCCAGCCATCTGGAAGCTGGAGAACAAGAGAAGCTGACAGCAAGGCTCAATTCAAGTCTGAAGACCTTAGAACCAAGAAAGTAGTAACTCTCACACCAAGCCCAAAGGCCCAGGAGCCTAGGGACTTTGCTGGTGTAAGTCCTGGAGTCCAACGACAACAGAGTCTGGACTTCTGATATCCAACGACAGAAGGAAAAGGGCGTCCTGGCTCCCCGAAAGAGCAAGAATTCACCATTCCTTTGCCTTTTTTTTTCCATCTGGGATCCCAGCTGGTTGGATAGTAACCACCCACATTGAAGGCAGATCTTCCTCATTCAGTCCACTGACTCAAGTGCTAATCTCTTCTGGAAACACCTTCACAGATTCCCCTGGGGGCAGCCCTATTATTCTAATCAAATGCCAAAACAGTCCAGCTGGGTTTCCCTTTCATCAGGAGAAGGATAAACTCAGTGCCTACTGAAGCACTGAGAATAATTAATGCTTTACCAGCTATCTGGGTATTCCTTTGTTTTAGTCTATTCTCACGCTGCTATAAAGAACTGCTCGAGGCTGGGTAATTTAGAAAGGAAACAGGCTTAATTGACTCACAGTTCTGCATGGCTGGGGAGGCATCAGGAAACTTACAATCATGGCAGAAGGTGAAGGGGAAGCAAGGCATCTTCTTCACAAGGTGCAGGAGGGAAAATAAATGGAGGAACCACCAAATACTTATAAAACCATCAGATCTCGTGAGAACTCACTATCATGAGAATGGCATGGGAAAAACTGCCCTTATGATTCAATTTCCTCCATCTGGTCTCTCCCTTGACATGTGGGGATTATGGGGATTACAATTCAAGATGAGATTTTGGGTGGGGACACAACCAAACCATATCACCCTTAGACCAGTCACATTGACACCCAATCAACCATCACAATAATCACAATTAACTAATACGAAGACCCACAGATACTGTGAGACTAATATGACAGCCCTCCCATCACATTTATCACAATGAATTATAATTTTTGGATTCCTCTCTAATATGGTAAGCTTCATATTCTGTCAAGGCAGAGACCACGTACATCATGTTTGCAAACAAATCTTGTACTGTGCCCAGCACAGTGCACTACATTCTTGTTAAACAAATGAGTCAAAAATAAAGCTTCACCAGCAGTGTCTTCATATAACCTAAGAAAATGATGGAACAGTCCCCCAACTAACTTATTGTTTACGATTTATTTGTACCTTTATTGAAGGTACCTTTAATATTGTAAGAAGGCACGTATATTCATTCTTTCACAATAATAAAATTGTAGAGATGAGACAAATCATGACACAGTGTAGTGACACACAGAGTGGAGTTTTATGGAGTTGGAGAATAAGATGATTGTGAAATTGAGAATAACAAATTTGAAATTTTGTAGGCTGGTTTAGAGCTATCAGAAGTATCAGATTTGTATCAGATTTCAATTAAAAGTGTTTTTGAAGATGAACGTGGCATCAAAGTTTAGAATAGGAAAAAAGGCTATTGCTATTTGAATAGGTCAGTTAGATAGCAGTGGAAATATAAAAGTAGGGTTGGATTGAAGAAAAATGCAGAGAAAAAATTCCATCAATTAGATGAAATGGATAATGAGAAAAAAGATGCAGTCAACGATTATAGGAATATTTCGAGCCTAGGTGTGGGGGAGACTGTAAGAACACTGACAGAATGTGGAGATTCAAGAGTGGAGCTGGTATATGTCTGCATGCTTAGGGAGTATAAAATGATAGTGACTTTACTTTGAGATATGCCAAGTTTGAGAAATGCCACACTCCTTCCTATGTTTTATGAATACAGAAAATCTAAGTTTGATAAACCTTTCACCAAAGATCAATAGAGACTATCAAAGACTATCTTTAATTTATTGTTCAGCGAGTATAATATATGGTAAAATGCACTGATTTTAGGTGTACAGTTCACTAGGCTTTGATAAATGTACCTTCCCAAGTAACCTACACACAAGTCAAGATACAAAACATTTCCATCACCCCTGAAAGTTTCCTTCTAGTCAAGCCCCACTCAAATGTGAAATTCCAATGTCTATCACCATAAATGGCTTTGCCTATACTTGAACTTCGTATATAATCATACAGTATACCAGATAGTATATGTTCTTTTATGCCTGGTTCCTTTCGTTCAATGTAATGATTATAATTCTTGTTAAATCTTCCAGTAGTTAATTCATAAGTATTCCATTGTATAAATGACTAGTAACCTACTACATATAATATTACTTTATATGAATTTACCATAACTTATCCATTCTCCTGTCTATGGTCATTTGGCTTGATCCAGTATTTGGCTATTAATAAACAAAGCTATTACAAACATTCTTATCAGGGCTTTATGTTCTTATACAAAGCCATATATCCTTTCATTCTTAAGTAAATAGGTGTGAGGTTGCCAGGGCATAGTTAAGATACATGTGTAAGTTTATAAGGAACCACTAGTTTTCAAAAAAATCCTGTAATATGTTATACCCTCAGGAGCACGGTACAAGAATTTCAGTATTACCATGTCCTCACCAATGTTTGGTGAGCTCAGTCCTTTTATTTTTAGCTTTTTCTAGTGGATGTGAAGTGGTACTTAAATTTGCATTTCCTTCATGGCTAATGATGTCCTTATTACGCCTTCAAATGTTTATTAAACATTCTTATCTTCTTTTGTGAAGGTTCTGTTTAAGTAATTTGCCAATTGGAAGGAAAATATTTTCTTTGTATTTTTTGAGTTCTAAAGCTTTGTTATATATTCTAGATTCAATTCCTTTTTCATACATATGCATTGCAAACTATTAATATTTTCCCTTTCTGTGGCTTGCCTACTAAAAATGTTTTTTATAGGGAGACTTTAATGTTTGTGGAGTATAGTTTACTCATTTTTTTTCTATAATGTGAGTGCTTTTAGTATCCTAAGAAATAGTGTGATGGGGATGGCACTGAATCTATAAATTACCTTGGGCAGTATGGCCATTTTCACGATATTGATTCTTCCTACCCATGAGCATGCAATGTTCTTCCATTTGTTTGTAACCTCTTTTATTTCATTGAGCAGTGGTTTATAGTTCTCCTTGAAGAGGTCCTTCACGTCCCTTGTAAGTTGGATTCCTAAATATTTTATTCTCTTTGAAGCAATTGTGAATGGGAGTTCACTCATGATTTGGCGCTCTGTTTGTCTGTTATTGGTGTATAAGAATGCTTGTGATTTTTGTACATTGATTTTGTATCCTGAGACTTTGCTGAAGTTGCTTATCAGCTTAAGGAGATTTGGGGCTGAGACAATGGGGTTTTCTAGACATAAAATCATGTCGTCTGCAAACAGGGACAATTTGATCTCCTCTTTTCCTAATTGAATACCCTTTATTTCCTTCTCCTGCCTAATTGCCCTGGCCAGAACTTCCAACACTATGTTGAATAGGAGTGGTGAGAGAGGGCATCTCTGTCTTGTGCCAGTTTTCAAAGGGAATGCTTCCAGTTTTTGCCCATTCAGTATGATATTGGCTGTGAGTTTGTCATAGATATCTCTTATTATTTTGAAATACGTCCCATCAATACCTAATTTATTGAGAGTTTTTAGCATGAAGGGTTGTTGAATTTTGTCAAAGGCCTTTTCTGCATCTATTGAGATAATCATGTGGTTTTTGTCTTTGGTTCTGTTTATATGCTGGATTACATTTATTGATTTGCATATGTTGAATCAGCCTTGCATCCCAGGGATGAAGCCCACTTGATCATGGTGGATAAGCTTTTTGAGGTGCTGCTGGATTCGGTTTGCCAGTATTTTATTGAGAATTTTTGCATCAATGTTCATCAAGGATATTGGTCTAAAATTCTCTTTTTTGGTTGTGTCTCTGCCAGGCTTTGGTATCAGGATGATGTGGCCTCATAAAATGAGTTAGGGAGGATTCCCTCTTTTTCTATTGATTGGAATAGCTTCAGAAGGAATGGTACCAGTTCCTCCTCGTACCTCTGGTAGAATTCGGCTGTGAATCCATCTGGTCCTGGACTTTTTTTGGTTGGTAAGCTATTGATTATTGCCACAATTTCAGAGCCTGTTATTGATCTATTCAGAGATTCAACTTCTTCCTGGTTTAGTCTTGGGAGAGTGTATGTGTCGAGGAATTTATCCATTTCTTCTAGATTTTCTAGTTTATTTGCGTAGAGGTACTTGTAGTATTCTCTGATGGTAGTTTGTATGTCTGTGGGATTGGTGGTAATATCCCCTTTATCATTTTTCATTGCATCTATTTGATTCTTCTCTCTTTTTTTATTAGTCTTGCTAGCGGTCTATCAATTTTGTTGATCCTTTCAAAAAACCAGCTCCTGGATTCATTAATTTTTTGAAGGGTTTTTTTTTTGTCTCTATTTCCTTCAGTTCTGCTCTGATTTTAGTTATTTCTTGCCTTCTGCTAGCTTTTGAATGTGTTTGCTCTTGCTTTTCTAGTTCTTTTAATTGTGATGTTAGGGTGTCAATTTTGGATCTATTCAATGCCATCCCCATCAAGCTGCCAATGACTTTCTTCACAGAATTGGAAAAAACTACTTTAAAGTTCATATGGAACCAAAAAAGAGCCTGCATCGCCAAGTCAATCCTAAGCCAAAAGAACAAAGCTGGAGGCATCACGCTACCTGACTTCAAACTATACTACAAGCCTACAGTAAGCAAAACAGCATGGTACTGGTACCAAAACAGAGATATAGACCAATGGAACAGAACAGAGCCCTCAGAAATAATGCCGCATATCTACAACTATCTGATCTTTGACAAACCTGACAAAAACAAGCAATGGGGAAAGGATTCCCTGTTTAATAAATGGTGCTGGGAAAACTGGCTAGCCATATGTAGAAAGCTGAAACTGGATCCCTTCCTTATACCTTATACAAAAATTAATTCAAGATGGATTAAAGACTTAAACGTTAGACCTAAAACCATAAAAACCCTAGAAGAAAACCTAGGCATTACCATTCAGGACATAGGCATGGGCAAGGACTTCATGTCTAAAACACCAAAAGCAATGGCAACAAAAGCCAAAATTGACAAATGGGATCTAATTAAACTAAAGAGCTTCTGCACAGCAAAAGAAACTACCATCAGAGTGAACAGGCAACCTACAAAATGGGAGAAAATTTTTGCAATCTACTCATCTGACAAAGGGCTAATATCCAGAATCTACAATGAACTCAAACAAATTTACAAGAAAAAAACAAACAACCCCATCAAAAAGTGGGCGAAGGATATGAACAGACACTTCTCAAAAGAAGACATTTATGCAGCCAAAAGACACATGAAAAAATGCTCATCATCACTGGCCATCAGAGAAATGCAAATCAAAACCACAATGAGATACCATCTCACACCAGTTAGAATGGCGATCATTAAAAAGTCAGGAAACAACAGGTGCTGGAGAGGATGTAGAGAAATAGGAACACTTTTACACTGCTGGTGGGACGGTAAACTAGTTCAACCATCGTGGAAGTCAGTGTGGTGATTCCTCAGGGATCTAGAACTAGAAATATCATGTGACCCAGCCATCCCACTGCTGGGTATATACCCAAAGGACTATAAACATGCTGCTATAAAGACACATGCACACGGATGTTTACTGCGGCACTATTCACAATAGCAAAGACTTGGAACCAACCCAAATGTCCAACAACGATACACCGGATTAAGAAAATGTGGCACATATATACCATGGAATACTATGCAGCCATAAAAAATGATGAGTTCATGTCCTTTGTTGGGACATGGATGAAACTGGAAATCATCATTCTCAGTAAACTATCGCAAGGACAAAAAACCAAACACCGCATGTTCTCACTCATAGATGGGAATTGAACAATGAGAACACATGGACACAGGAAGGGGAACATCACACTCTGGGGACTGTTGTGGGGTGGGGGATGGGGGAGGGATAGCATTAGGAGATGTACCTAATGCTGAATGGCGAGTTAACGGGTGCAGCACACCAGCATGGCACATGTACACATATGTAACTAACCTGCACATTGTGCACATGTACCCTAAAACTTAAAGTATAATAATAAAAAAAAGAAGTAGTTATCATCTTTTGACTTTTTCTAGAAATCTTATAAATTTTACTTTCATGTAAAGATCTAATTCAAAGTATATACTTTGAATCAATTTTTGTGTATGGTCTGAAGAAGGTGTTAAGGTTCATTTTGTTTCAATAATTGCTCTAGCAATTGGCTCTTTTTCTTTTTCTATTTTTTTTTTTAAGAGACTGTGTCTTACTCTGGTTGCCCAGGCTAGAGTGCAGTGGAACAATCATAGCTCACTGTAACCGAGTACCCCTGGGTTCAAGCAATCCTGCCTCAGCCTCCCAAGTAGCTGGAACTACTGAGGTGCACCACCATGCTCAGTTACTTTGACTATTTATTTAGAGATAGGGTCTCACTATGTTGCCCAGGCTGGTCTTAGACTCCTAGGCTCAAGCAGTTCTCCTACCTCAGCCTCCCACAGTGTTGGGATTATAGGCATGAGTCACCACACCCAGCCTCCATTTCTTAATGAGCCTTTCTCCTATATGTAACAAAATTGCTTTGTTATTAAATCAATTTACTGTATAAGTCTGTGTCTATTTCATGACAACATATTCTGTTCCATTGATCTATTTGTCTATCCTTGTCTAGTATCATATTTTCTTAACGCTTTTATAGAAGTCTTGAAATCAGAAAGCTAGTCCCCCAACACTGTCATCTTTTTCTAAAATAATTTGACACTAATAAGTCCGTATAATTCTGTATAAATTTTAGAACCAATTTATCAATTTCCACCAAAAAAAAAACCAAACTTTTGGGACTGTGTTAAATATACACATATTTTGAAATAAAAATCTTAATATAGAGTCTTCATTTGCAATTTCATTTACCAAATGTTTCTTACTGTATAGAAATAGCACTGATACTTTACATTTATCTTGTATCCTGAAACCTTGTAAATTCAAGAGATTTTTGCTAAGTTCAAATAGATCTTTTTTAGACTCCACAGGATTTTCTATACAATTTTTTAAGTAAATTTTTGACTTGCTGTCTCCAAATATTTTTATTATTCTTTTCCAATCTATATACTTTTTATTTATTTTACTGGCCTGACTGCATTGGTTACGACCTCCAGTACAATGTTGAACTGGTGAGAGTGAACACCCACATCTCTTTTCCTGATTTGAAGGGAAAGTATTCATTGTTAACATCATTAGTTGAAGGTTTTTCACAGATTCCCTTTAACAGATTAAGAAAGATACTTTTATTCCTAGTATGAGTTTTTATCATGATTACAGGTTGAATTTTATCAAATGCTGTCTCTCTAACTAGTAAGATAACCTTTTTTTTCTATTAATGTGGATTGATTTTGAATATTAAAGAATGCATACATACTTGAAATTCATTTTTGTCAGGATGTATTATTGTATGTTAATACATAATAACACATCACTGCAGTGATTATGTGTTATTTCCTAATTGTATGTTAAACATTTTTGTGTCTATGATCATAAGGCATATCAATGTGTGATTTTTTTAATAATGTCCTTATCAGGACTTGGTATTAGAATTACGAAGCTCTCAAACAATGACTAGAAGTGTTCTCCCCACCTCTATTTCCTGTCTTTGTTTAAGACTGGTATTTCTTCTTAAATGTTTGAAGGAATTCATTAGTGAAAGCATCTGGATCTGGAGTGTTCTTTGTGGGAAGGCTCTGAATTATAAATTCAATTTAGTTAACAAATACAGAGCTATTCCTATTTTCTGTTTCTTCTAATATAATATTTAGTAAATTTTATCTTATAAAAAAACTTGTCCATTTCATCTAAGATGAGTTTGTTTCTCATGGCTTCTCATACCCTATAATAATAATTCCTTCACTTGACTAAACCATATATATTTCACTGGACCTCCTTTCTTGGTATATTAAACTCGCTGGTACTTTTTCCTCTTCTGAGAGCTTCTCCAGCCCTTACTGACATAATTTTGCATTGCCATGTGTTTTGAGTCATCTTTATTGGTTTGTTTTACCTTTGAAAAACAGATTATAGTGTCCTCAGAGGTGGAAATATCTTAAACTTTCATTGTTCTCCATGGAATTTAGCATAGTCTGTTAACATTTAATATGTATTTCTGAGATTATGGATTTGTTCACTGTTGGTTAGGTTGATATCTATTACAGATGTGCTTGGAGCATCTTATAGTAACAGGAAGCATGAAAATGTTAGAAAATAATGATAATAATAACTAAGACTGGACACATCAAAGTAACAGAAGCCAACCTTAAAGTGCTCCCAATGGCCAATACTGCAACAATTTGAGAAACAATAAATAATAATACCGGACTATATACCTCAAAGAATAAAATAATGATCCATGAGTTCATAATATTGTCAATAGTCAACTGAACGACTGAATCAATAAATGGGTGAGAAAAGTATCTTTCTTGCAGAATTCTAAATTAAAAAAAAGATGAAATGAGAGAAACAATAATTAGAACATCTAGTTAGAACGGCTACAGGCAAAACTCAATGATGAATACAAAAAATGAGTGGCCAAAAGCCACTCATTTAACAAGGAGCAGGACAGTTAAAATGACTCTAAGTAGTATCCCTAACATATTAATTACTATGGTGGCTTTTAACATGTGTCTACAATTCTTTCATATTCTTCTATCAGGAGATGGAAGTTAATTTTTTTCCCCTTGACTGGATGATAGAATTAGTGACTTGCTTGAAACTAATATGGAAGAGGAAAGTAGTAATTGTGGAGAAACCTGGCAAGCACCACCTTAATCAAGTAATCAAGATTCACACATCACCATTTAAAGTCATGTTGATATCATGTACCTTTGATATTATGATAAATGTACTTTACCACTGTGGTATTTTCCCCTAATATCCCTAATGCTCTTCTAACTGTGATAACATATTAGGAAACTAATGAATATTCTATGAAATATCAGACCTTTACTCTTAAATATTGTCAAGGTCATGAAAATCAAGGAAAACCTAAAACTGTCACAGATTGGTGGATACTAAAGAAATATGATCTCTGTGGTATCCTAGACTGGATCCTGGAACAAAAAAGGGACACAGTTGAAAAACTAGTTAAAAAAAGAGTAAAGTATAGACTATAGTTAATTGTATTGTGTAAATGTTAATTTCTTAGTTTGATAAACATACTATATTTAGGGGCAAGCAAGAGTAATTTGGAAACATCTTTGGTAACAGCTATAACCACTACTTCCAAAAAAGACACAGGTTGCCAATAGGAAAATAAATAATAAAGGTCAATATCCACAATACAAAGACCCTGGACACAAATCCACTTATCCACAGACCCTGACACCCGGCCCACCCATGGACCTCATCAACAGGGCCACCTGCAGACCCTGTCAAATGTTCTGCCCGGAATCTCTTTCCGGGATGACTTGTGAAGGGCTTTCCCTGCCAAAACCAGTCTATAAAGATGGAGAGAGGTGACTGCTTCTTCAAGTGCACAGACACCAACACAAAGATACAAGGATCACAAAGAATCAGGGAAATGACACCACCAAAAAGACAAAATAAAGCTCCAGTAACCAACCCTAAAGAAATGGAGATCTATAACTGCAAGAAAAAGAATTCAAACAATTATCTTAAAGAAGCTCAGTGAGCTATAAGAAAACAAATCAAGAAAATAAATTAACAAAATTAGAAGTTCAACAAAGAGATAGAAGCCATAAAAAAGAACCAAATAGAAATTCTGGAGCTGCAGTTATTATGACTGAACTAAAAAATTAAACAGTTTCAACAGCAGATTCAATCAAGCAGAAGAAAGAATAAACTCAAGGACATATTATTTCGAATTATTAGAGAAGAAAGAAAAGTGTGAGGAAATCCCACTAGACTTAACAGCAAGCAGACTAATCAGCAAGTAAACTAATATATGGATTAGCAAGCAACATCAGCAAGCAAACTAATATATGCATTATGGGACATTCAGAAGAAGAAGAGAAAAAGAACAGAAAGCTTATTTAAAGAAATAATGGCTGAACTTTTTAAAACCTGAAGATGGAAATGGACATTCAAATTCATGAGAGAACTCAAATAGGTGGAACCTAAAGAATTCTAGGAGAAATTACTATTAAATTGTCAAAAGTCAAAGGCAATTTTGAAAGAAAGAGAAAAAGGACTCCTCACATATATAAATCTCCATACAACTATTAGCAGATTTTTCAGCAGAAATGTTGCAGGCAAGATGAGAGTGGGATGTTATATTCAAAGTGCTGAAAGAGAAAAAAAGCTGCCATCCAGAAATACTATATCTGGTAAAAATGTCCTTTAAAAATGAATGAGAGACAAAGATGTTCCAAGACAAATGAAAACTAAGGAAGTATGTCAACACTGGGTCCTCCTTATAAGAAGTATGAAAGGAAGTTCTTCAAGTTGTAACAAAAGGATACTAAACAGCAACATGAAAGTATATGAAAATATAAATCTTGGCTGGTAAAGGTAAATACACAGACTAATACATAACAATGTATATTGTAATGAAGATGTATAAATTACTTATAATCCTAATATAAAGTAAAAATATTAAAGTTTTAAGAATAACTATAACCAAAAATATTAATAATGCACAATATAAAAAGTAAACTATCACATCAATAACTGTGTAATAAACATAGTTTTGGCATGTTATTGAAGATATGTTATCTTAAAATAGACTGTTATAAGAAGTTTTATGTACACCTCATGGTAATTACAAAAGTATAGTAGATACAAAAGATAGAATAAAAGCTTATTACTACAAAAGCTCACATAATAAAACAGCAAAAAGGAAGAGGAACAAAAGAACTATAAAACAAGACAACTAACAATATAACAATAGTATTTTACTTATCAATAATTTAAGTGGATCAAACTCACCAAATAAATATAAAAATAAGATTCAACTATGTGTTGTCTACAAGAGAAGCACTTTAAATTTAAGGACACATAGGCTGAAAGTAAAAGAATGAAAAAAAATACTCAAAGCAAATAGTAACCAAAATAAAGCAGGGGTAGCTATTTTTGAAATATACAAAATGCTTTTAAGTCAACTGTCACAAGAGACAAAGATCATTGTATAGGGGAAAAAAGAGTCAGCTTCACAGGAAGATAACAATAGTAGTAGACTTCAAAAACTCATCTTCGATATGGATTGATCATACAGAAAGTTATTAAGGAAAACAGCAGTCTTGAATAACACTATATACCAAATGGACCTAACAGAAATGTACAGAACATTCTACCCAGCAGCAGTAGAACAAACATTGTTCTCAAGTACATATAGAACATTCTCTAGGGTAGATCACATGCTTGGTCACAAAACAAATCTTTATTTTAAAAAGATTAAAATCATACCAAGTATCTTTCTGACCACAGTGAAATCAAACACGATATCAATAACAAAAAAAGAGAAAATTCACAAATACGTGGAAATTTAAAAACACACTCGTAAACAACTATTGGCTCACAAAAAGAAATGAAAAGGAAATTTACAAAGTATGTTGAGAAAAATAAAAATAAAAAATATACTAAAACTTATTGGATGCATCAAAAGAAATAATAAGAGGGAAGTTTATAGTATAAACACCTACCTTAACAAAAAAAAAAAAAACTAAAATGAATGACCTAATGGTATGCTTTAAAGAACTAGAAAAAGAACAAACCAGGCCAAAAGCTAACAGAAGAAAGAAAATATTAAACGTTAGAACAGAAATAAATAAACTAGAAAACAGAAAAACATTAGAAAATAATAAAACAAAGTGTTGGTTTTTTGAAAAGATAAAATACACAAGTTCTTGCCCAGACTAAGAAAAAAATATTCAAATAAGTCAAATAAAAGAGGGGCCATTATAACTGATGCCACAGAAATAAAAAATACCATAATAAACTATTATATATGACAATATATATGAACACATTGGATAACCTAGGAGAAATGAATACATTCTTAGAAACACAGGACCTACCACACTGAATCATGAAGAAATAGAAAGCCTAATCGGATCAATGACAAATAAGGAGAGCTAATCAGTAATCAAAAACCACCTACTAAGTAAAAGCCCAGTATCAGATGGTTCCACAGGTGAATTCTATCAAACATTTAAAGAATGAATGCCAACATTCTTAAACTCTCAAAAACTAGAAGAGGGAACACTTTCAAATTCATTTTATGAGTACAGGTACCCCAATACAAACCAAGACAAAGATTCCATGAGAAAAGACAACAGGCCAATATCTCTGTTGAACATTAATGTAAAAATCTTCAACAAAATAACAGCAAACCAAATTCAATAGTGCATTAAAAGGGTCATACACCAAGACCAAATGGGATTTATTCCTGGGATGCAAGGATGTCTCAACATATGAAAATCAATCAATGTGATACATCATATTAATAGAATAAAGGATAAAAATCGCATGATAATATTAATAGATGCAGAAAAGCACTTTATAAAATTAAACATGCTTTCATAATAAAAACTTAATAAATTAGGTAAAGAAGGAATTTACCTTAACAAAATAAAGGCCTTACATGAAAAGCTCATATGTATCATCACACTCAATGGCGAAAAACTGAAAGATCTTATTGAATCAGGAACAAGTAAGGATATCCACTCTTACCACTTCTATTCAAATGAGTACTGAAATTCTAGCCAGAGCAACCAGGCAATAAAAAGAAATATATATATATTTTTTACTTTGTAAAGGAAATAATTGGAAAGAAAAAATAAAATAATCTGTTTGCTGATGACATGATTTTATATACAGAAAACTCTAAGAAGTCCATACACACACAAAGTGTTATACATAATAAATTTAATAAAGTTACAGGTTGTAAAAATCAACATATAAAAATTAGTTCTGTTTCTATACATAAACAATTAACTATCTGAAAAGGAAATTAAAACAATCCCATGTACAATTGCATCAAAAAGAACAAAGTACTCAGGAATAATCTTTACCAAGAAGGTGAAAGACTTGAACACAAAAACTGTAAAACACTGATGAAAGAAATTAAATCACACACAAATAAATAAATAAAAATCCCATGTTCATGGAAAAGCTTGAGATATCAAACAAAAATATTTTGATTTGAAGAATATCAAAATGTTCACACTATCCAAAGCAATCTACAGATTCGATGAAACCTCTATCAAAATCCCAGTGGCATTTTTTTACAGAAACAAAAAATACAATCCTAAAATGTATATGAAACCATAAAAGACCCTGAATAGCCAAAGCAATTTTGATCAAAGGAAAATCTGGAAGTATCACATTTCCTGACTTCAAAATATATTACAAAGCTATAGTAATCAAAAGAGGATAACCTGGGCATAAAAACAGGCATATAGAACAATGGAGCAAAGTAGTGAATCCAGAATAAACCCAGGCATGTAAGATCAAATGATCCGCAACAAGGGTGCCAAGACTAAACAAATGACGGTGGAAAAAGTGGACATCCATATACAACAGAATGAAATTTTATCCTTACTGTTACACTGTATACAATAAAAACTCAAAATGGAATAAAGACTTAAATGGAAGACCTGAAACCATAAATTTTCTAGAAGAAAAGCTCCATAATGTTGACTTCAGCAATGATTTATTGGATATGATACCAAAGGACAGGCAACAAGAGCAAGCAATAGATACGTGGGATCACATCAATCTAGAAAACTACACCACAAAGGAAATAATCAACAAAATGAAAAGGTAACTTACAAAATGGGAGAAAACCTTTGCAAAATGGGGGAAAATAATTTATCTAATAAAGGGTTAATGTCAAAAATATATCAGGAATTCCTGCAACTCAATAGCAAAAAAATCCAATAAAAATGGGTAAAGAAACTGAGTAGACATTTCTCTGAAGAAGACATACAGGTATATGAAAACCTACTCAACAGTACCAATCATCAGGGAAATTCAAATTAAAACTGAGATATCACTTCACATCTGTTAGGCTATTATAAAAAATAAAAAGATAACAAATGTTGGTGAGGACACAGAGAAACAGGAACCTTTATAAGCTGTTGGTGGGAATGTAAATTTGTACAACCACTGTGGAAAACTGTATGGGGATCCTTAAAGAAGCAGAACTACCACTGGATAGTAGAAATCCCACTTCTGAGTATATATCCAAAGGAATCAAAGTCTGGGTCACAAAGAGATTTCTGCACTCTCATGCTCACTGAAGCATTATTCACAACAGGCAAGATATAGAAACAACCTAAATACCTGTTGACAGATGGACAAATAAAGAAAATGTGGTATATACATACAATGGGATATTATTCAGCCTTGAAAAAGAAAATCCTGTCATTTGCAACAACATGGATGAATCTGGAAGACATTATGCTCAGTAAACTAAGCCAGGCACAGAAGGAAAAATGCTACATGATACTACTAATATGAGGAATCTAAAATAATCAAACTCATAAAAGCAGATAGAATGGTGGTGGCCAAGGGCTAGAGGAAGGGCAAAATGTGGAGGTATTAGTCAAAGGGTAAAAATGTTCAGTTATAAAAGACAAGTCCTAGGGCTCTACTGTACAGTAGAGTGCCTATAGTTAATATTTTATAACACTTAAAATTTGCAGTGACATTATTTGCTAGATCTTATGTTAAATGTTCTTACTGCAAAATAATATGAAACTTTTGGAGGTGATTAATATGTTTATGGCATAGATTATGGTGATGGTTTCACGGTTATATACTTATCTCTAACTCACCAAGTTACATACATTAAATATGTAAAAATTTTACATTATTCTTACCTCAAAGTGATTTCTCTTTAAAAAGATCAATATCCAAAACCACTCTGACTTCAAAAGTCAGGTAGATAGTACTGACTCTTTTAGGAAATAAAAGAAACAGCTATCTTTTGGTGAGGTAATATCAAATTATTTTACATTTTAACTTTCAAGCAACTGTAAAGAGACACGAGATTTATACTTGTTCTAGATGCTTCAAGTTCAATATGGTAATCGGATCACATCAACTTATTCCATGCCTTCTCAGGTTCCCAAATAGCCATAAATCTACAAAGCCAAAGAAAATTGGAGTGAATGAGGAAATGCTAGAAAAATTCTAGATGATAGAATTGAACAGGACTGAGAAAGCTACAGCCTAAGTACACGTGAGAAGAAAGGATGATCAAAAGAAGGCAGAAATTTGAGAGAATTCTGTAGGGAAACAACCAGATTTCTAGACTATACCCTAAAAAGCAAGATATCAGGCTATAATCTCTGATACAAAGTTTGCAGTCAAATTTTCATTCTTAAATATAATTGTATAACACTTACTGACAGACATTTGAAGAAAGTTGGAAAGATAAAGAAGTCTGCAATCAACAAACGAAAATAACCCTTGAGAAGTGTCTGTTCATATCCTTCGCCCAGTTTTTGATGGGGTTGTTTGTTTTTTTCTTGTAAATTTGTTTGAGTTCATTGTAGATTCTGGGTATTAGCCCTTTGTCAGATGAGTATGTTGCAAAAATTTTCTCCCACTTTGTAGGTTGCCTGTTCACTCTGATGGTGGTTTATTTTGCTGTGCAGAAGCTCTTTAGTTTAATTAGATCCCATTTGTCAATTTTGGCTTTTGTTGCCATTGCTTTTGGTGTTTTAGACATGAAGTCCTTGCCCATGCCTATGTCCTGAATGGTAATGCCTAGGTTTTCTTCTAGGGTTTTTATGGTTTTAGGTCTAACGTTTAAGTCTTTAATCCATCTTGAATTGATTTTTGTATAAGGTATAAGGAAGGGATCCAGTTTCAGCTTTCTACATATGGCTAGCCAGTTTTCCCAGCACCATTTATTAAACAGGGAATCCTTTCCCCATTGCTTGTTTTTGTCAGGTTTGTCAAAGATCAGATAGTTGTAGATATGCGGCATTATTTCTGAGGGCTCTGTTCTGTTCCATTGGTCTATATCTCTGTTTTGGTACCAGTACCATGCTGTTTTGCTTACTGTAGGCTTGTAGTATAGTTTGAAGTCAGGTAGCGTGATGCCTCCAGCTTTGTTCTTTTTATGCAGCCAAAAAACACATGAAAAAATGCTTATCATCACTGGCCATCAGAGAAATGCAAATCAAAACCACAATGAGATACCATCTCACACCAGTTAGAATGGTGATCATTAAAAAGTCAGGAAACAACAGGTACTGGAGAGGATGTGGAGAAACAGGAACACTTTTACACTGTTGGTGGGACTGTAAACTAGTTCAACCATTGTGGAAGTCAGTGTGGCGATTCCTCAGGGATCTAGAACTAGAAATACCATCTGACCCAGCCATCCCATTACTGGGTATATACCCAAAGGATTATAAATCATGCTGCTATAAAGACATATGCACATGTATGTTTATTGTGGCACTATTCACAATAGCAAAGACTTGCAACCAACCCAAATGTCCAACAATGATAGACCGGATTAAGAAAATGTGGCACATATACACCATGGAATACTATGCAGCCATAAAAAATGATGAGTTCATGTCCTTTGTAGGGACATGGATGAAGCTGGAAATCATCATTCTCAGCAAACTATTGCAAGGACAAAAAACCAAACACCGCATGTTCTCACTCATAGATGGGAATTGAACAATGAGAACACATGGACACAGGAAGGGGAACATCACACTCTGGGGACTGTTGTGGGGTGGGGGGAGGGGGAAGGGATAGCATTAAGGTGATATACCTAATGCTAAATGACGAGTTAATGGGTGCAGCACATCAACATGGCACATGTATATATATGTAACAAACCTGCACATTGTGCACATGTACACTAAAACTTAAAGTATAATAATAATAAAAAAAAAACCCTTGAGGAAATTTGAGTAATTGAGAGAATAGAACTTTTGAAACTCTAAAAACATAAAGAAGATTTTATTAAAGAAATAATCAATTATCAATTTTACAAAAATCAATATAAAGAAAATTGTGTTTAATATTTCTTCCAAAAAGCTTTTAAAAACTGAAAGAGAAATGAAAAACAGAAGACAAAAGACAAAGGATATAGAGAATCCAACCAGAAGACCCAACTACTAAGAATGCCAAGGAGAATTCCCAGTAAGGAAAGCAAAGGAGAGGAATTGAAAAGAAATATCCATAACTGAAGGTCAGGTGTTTTCAAAATTAAAGGGCTCATCAAGAGGTAAACATAATCAATGAAGAAAAGAATCATAACCAGATATGTTTTTGTAAGAGTTGCTACAGATAAGTTTCTAAAAACTGAGGAGGAAAAAATTAGTAACTTACAAAGGGACAGGAATTGAATTTCTTGTCAACAATACTGGATACTAAAAAATAGAGCAATGCCTCCAAATTTCTAAGGGAAAATTATTTTTAACTTATATATCTTAATCTAGCCAAAATATTAAGTCACTTTCAGATATACAAAGATTCAGAGTATTTACTTCCCACATGTCCTTTCTGGAAAAATTCTTGAGGATGTGCTTCAGCAGTAAATAAAATTAAAGTAAGAAAAGGCATGAATCCAAGTAAGAGCAAGGCAAGATGCCTGGGTACCAGTTACCCCAACCTGGGACAGAGGGAAGTATCTAGGAAAAAGGGGATTTCTAAATATTTTATTCTATTTGCTGAGGTGAAAGTACTTAAGAATGCAATAAAGGCAGATTACACAAAGAAAAGTAAAAGCAATTAGAAACTCCAGGATAAACAAATATAATCATAGTATACAACTTAGATCAGTAGTTATAACTACATATTCATACCTATATATTGATTTTTAACCATTAGAATCGATTACACAAAGAAAAGTAAAAGCAATTAGAAACTCTAGGAAAAACAAATATAATCATAGTATACAACTTAGATCAGTAGTTATAACTACATATTCATACCTATATATTGATTTTTAACCATTAGAATCAACCTAACAATATTACAACTAGAATTGTAATATATTTGAAAAACATTATATCAACCTTAATAATTTAAAATTAAAAGCACATATGAGAGAAACTGGAAGGTATTAAAAGGAGTTATAGAAAGAATGATTGTTGTGGTCTGAATTTGTCCAAAATTTGAAACTCAATCCTCATTGTGTTGTTATTAAGAGGTGGATGGAAGCTTTGGGGACGTGACAAAGTCACGGGAGCTCCATCCTCATGAATGGATCAGTGCCTTATAAATGGGCTGGAGGGAACTAGCGTAGGTCCTTTTAGCTGTTCTGCTATGTGAGGATATGGCATTTTCTTCTTTTGCCCTTCCTCCTCTTCTACGTGAGGATGCTTCCATGAAAACACACTATGGATAGAACAGGCCTTCACTAGACACAGAACCTGCCAGTACCATGATCTTGTGTTTTCCAACCTCTAAACTTAGAAGAAACAAATTTCTGTTCTTTATATATCACCTAGTGTCAGGTATTTTTGTTATAGCAACACAGACTAAGTAATAGTCTCATCTTAAAAAGGAATCATTTGGTACTGTATATGATTGAGATAGAAATGAAAGAATAAGTATATTATTCATAGGTATACAGGTAACAAGAACCTCTGGGGTTTACTCTCTAAAATATTTAGAGGTTTTACTCTCTAAAATAGGAGGGTATTTTAGCAATGGGTAGCTGCTAGATCATTATGTATCACAGTGATTAAGTCAACAGATAATATTGAAATTTTATAAATCAAGAAATTGTGATCACACACACATGCAATACTTGATTCAGCCAATATTACACAGTTAGAACTAAAAAGGAACTAACAAAAATATAAACATAGAAACAGCTAAAAGAAATTATTAGTTTTTCTTTGGGCAGTAAGTCTGGAGGTGGGATCCAGCACTATAGTTTTTCATTATAAGCCCTCCTACACTCTTTCATTTTTAAAAGCATATATATGCATTTATTGATCAAATAAATGTGAAACATTTATTAACGTTTAAAAATCCATCTGGAAACCATCCAGCTAGACTAATGCTTCATCATAATACAGCTCTCAGCATGTAAATAAGGTCTTGTTGGTAATTCAGAAATTACTACATTTTAAAGCTCAAATAGCAATGTCTTCTACACATTCTACTCTGTGGTAGAAAATATCACAGCAATACTTTAGAACAGATGACAAAATAGCCTATATCAGGGATATTAGGTGTTAACGAAATAAAACTGTGGTTAAAATATTTGTTAAAAATATGAGGTGAATAAATGCCTGTCCTAATGAGTCTCCCCACTAGTATCTAATACAGGTTAGAGAAAGAGGAACATTGGTCTCTCCGCTCACTAGCACAGCAATGGACGACTGCTTAAACTGCAGCCATACTGAAATACCTTGAGTCTGTCATTTATTCCCTCTGATTTCCCATGAGAAAGGTTACAAATTGCCCACTAGAATCAGGGTCTGTGAGCCACATCCTCAGCTTTCATTTCTAGGACATAATACCTCTGCCGTCAATCACGGCACAGCTCAAATTTTTTGAAGCATAGTGGGATGCAACAGAATTGTCACTTAAAATTTGGAATACATCTGATGTAGCGCGAACTGGACTTTCTAAGTGTGTTAACTACCCTGCAATATAGATTTGGAAAATGTGAAAATGAAGTGGAAAACCTTAAAAAGACAAATGTCCAAATAAGAAAGATTACAGAGTCTGTGGATGGTATTCTCATTCATCTTCAAATTTCCTTTGCTTTGTGTTTAAACCAAATGAAGAGGTTTTCCAATGTCATTTGATATAGGCAAACATCTGAAATTCAACAGCAAAGCCCCATTCTTGCAGAAGCCTTAAAAATGAAAGCTGGTTTGCTTTTCCTAAAGAAAGAAAAAAAAATGTCTCCCCAACCCCCAACACCCACCCTTTCCTGAATGAGAATTTTCCAGTAGCTGGAAGTTTCCAGACCTATGTTCTCAGTGTTGGACAGCCTTATATTTACTCATTTTTAGCAAAATTAGGGCTCAGAAAGTTTCATGAGTAGTGTTGCACATCAGACGTCTGTTGGAAGTCATTGTGGAAAGGGTTTCTCTGTACATATGTATAGATCTAAGTAGGAGATGGAAGTCACCAAAATAATTTTGTAACAGAACAGCAACAACAAAAAGAATAATCTATAAATATTATAGGACTGTCTTGGTGTGGATAAAATCAGAGCTCAAAGAGCCTCCAGATCAATCCATGTGAGATTTTACAGGCCTTCTAGAATTGGTAACAGACAAGGTTTTGCTTTCCTGGGAGCCGGCACTCCTATTTCTGATGCATTCATACAGAGTGATGGTTGTTACTAACATTGTAATTACCTATACAATCCTTTTAAGAATGTAAGTTCCATGAGAGCAAGAATGTTATATCATCCACTACTGTATTCAATCATTTAGAAGAATGTCTGACATATAATAGGTATTCTGTAAAATTTTTAAATGAATAAACACCTTGTAAATTTACTGTAAAGAGCAAAGGAATAAGTACAGGTGAAAGTGCTTTGCAAATTAAATTCTAAAAGGTGAGCAGTTGTTACTCTGCATAATACAATTCCTGTTGGGGCCCGCTCCTAAAGGCTCTGACAAAGCCATTGCCTGCATTTTGATTTCTTCTACTGGGCCATAATTAGACTCATCTATATGGGAGAGGCAGGATAATGCAGTTGTTCAAAGTGTAAATCCTGAAACTGGACTTCCTGAGTTCAAATCCCACCTCTATGACTGACTGACTAGCTATATGATCTTGAGAAAGTTATTTAACCTCTCTATGCTTAATTTCCTTATATGTAAATTGGGAAATGATAATGATGCCTAACTTATAGGGTTGTGATAATTAAATAGATTACTATCTGTAACTCATTGAAAACAGGGGTTGGTACAAAGTAAGCATTAAATATGGCTGCTAGTGTTGTTGCTACCACTCCTATTACTGTAGGGATGCAGAAAAAATATAAGGAAATTCAGCAATGTCCATACTGTGAACTTTTTCTACTAATGCCACATGGAAGTTTAAGGCTATATTTTACATTGCTGAATTCCTCTAAAGTTTCAACTTCATGAACTATTCTTCTACATATTTAGTTCCTTAAAGAGCTCAATGGAGCTACAGCTCAGTAAGTTATGTGTTTTGGATAAAATAAGGATATGAGCTGAGGCATTTAATCACAGAAGCAGCCTCAGGCTCTCTATCCATTCTTGGCTTGTTTTTCAAAGCATGTTGCTAAATGTGTTTTCTCTTTCATAAAGTTTTTTAAAAGTTACTTGGACATGACAAGCTTCTTTAAATATAAAACAATTTTAATTTTTATTGAGATTTGCTTCAGGAACATTCTTAGTGTTGGTAATATTTTTAGACAATAATTTTATTCAGAAGACTTTATTTTATAGATTAACTGCACAATAGAGTTCATGCAGTTACATTTACGTGGACTTTGTGCTCCACAGTACTGAAATCCAAATATCAGTTTACTTCAGTATAAGCATATCAGATTGACCTGAAATGCTCTAGAACTTTTAAAAGGCGAACGCCAAAATGAAACAACACACCACCTCTGAAGCATGTATTCTGTGCTATGAGCAAGATCTTTCAGTTAGAACTTACTAAATTAGGTCAAGAGGTTCTCCTGGGATAAAGGAGTTTGCCAAAATAATTCTAAAATTCCCAAAATAAGGCATACAGCACTATAACATTTCACTGATTCTTATTCGTTCTTTTATAGTGCTTTGGGAAATGTTAGACCATTGGTCTGCATCATTTCACCTCCTTGTAGGGGAAAAACTGTCACCAGCAACTGCTGCTTCAAACTGTAATAATCTTCCAGGTTCATTCTAGGGAATCCAAAAGGCGAGCACCAGATATTTCCTTTCCTTTCCACAGGCGATAATGCAAATTCCCTAACTTAAGGCTGAGAAGTGCGTATGTGTGTATACTTATGTATATTATGTATATACAGCCTAGGGATATTATATATATATACACTATGGACAATATATATAGTATCTATGGATATTATACATATGCCATCCATGGATATTATATATGCATAATCTATGAATACTGTATGTAGATGCATATCTAATATACATACATATACATGTATTCATTATTTTATAGAATCAGGTTGAGCTTTTCAATTACTGGCAGATCTACAAAGGCTGTTGAGATTTAAACCATTACAAACAGTTACATGAGAGTTGTCTCAGAGTCACAGAGCCCAGAAAGCTAATTCTAACCTGCTTTCCTTCTTATGTACTATATACTTCTAATTACCTAACATGGTTAGGTTCTCATACCATTTTGCATATTTTCATCCAAAAATTCAAACCTACTCCATCCTGAGAACAAAAGCTGGCAAGAAGCACTCAAGTGATGGGTGAACAAATGTATTAAAAAAAGCAACATTCTGACATGGAAATGTCATGTGAGCTGCCGAATGGCACACAGCTCCAAAGTCTACCATAATATTTTGAAACACTTTGCCAATGAGCATATAATTGACTGAAAAACTTGCCAGCACTATTCCAGAGATGTTTAAATACTACATAATAAAACAATTTACAAAAAAGAATTAAATGTTAGAAGTACATTTTTAGAAAGCTTCCAAAACCAATGTGTGTGGGTTTTTTTTTTTTTTTTTTCCATTTTGGATCCAAAGAAATAACTCTGATATTCTCAGTTCTCACACTTTGCCTTCCATATTTGACCTGCTGCCTATCACTTGCATTTTTGCATAGCAGTCACATCAGTCAGTAATAAACCTGTATTTATTGAGAACTTTAGAAGTACAGATATCTTGGCTCAAATTGCTATAAGATCCTGCCTCATGAGGTCAGCATCTGTGCTTTTTTATGAGCATTTTTCCATCCATCCATCTTTCTAACAAGTATTTATTAAGCACCTAAGATATGTCAAGTATTGGGTTAGATGCCAGAGAGATAATGATGGGAAATATAATGTGACTGCCACCATGGAGTTTATAGCCTATCTGGGAAGGGTCACAGTTAAAGGAATAATAATCATAATTTGTGGCTGGGCGCAGTGGCTCACGCCTGCAATCTCAGCACTTTGGGAAGCTGAGGCACACAGATCACATAAGGCCAGGAGTTCAAGAGCAGCGTGGCCAACATGGCGAAACCCTGTCTCTACTAAAAATACAAAAATTAGCCGGGCATGCTGGTGCAAGTTTTTAATCCCAGCTACTAGGGAGGCTGAGGAAGTAGAATGGCTCGAACCCGGGGGGCGGAGGTTGTAGTGAACTGAGATCACGCCACTGCACTCCAGCCTGGGTGATAGAGCAGGTGAAGAAAAGGTGTAAAACATTGAAAAAAATTTTTTCAGAAGAACAATGGCTGGTATGTAGAGAGAACAAGGGGCAAAGCGGTAAGAAAAAAGACCGGAGAGGTGAGCACAGGTTGGGACTATTACTGTTTTTCTAAGATCCATTCTTTGCCCTTGGTCACTCTTCTATGATCATTTATAGTTTTAATAAATACTGGACTGGGTAACTAACAACACATCCTGAAGTAATAATACACAATAAAACTATTATTCCATTATTCTTAACACAGACTTCTCCTTGTAACCCAGTGAATCATCTGTAACAAAACCCAAAGCAACTATGTATCTATTCCACCAGGAAATTTTGAGTTTTTTATTAATAGATGATAGGTCAGGCTTTATGACAATATCTGCATTTGTGACTGACATTTCCTTTATGAGATTTATTATAATGAGGACAAATAACACAAAAGCAATACATTTAAAATCAATAAAAAAGGAGAAAAATCACAAGTACTCCTTTACCTTTAAGGAAAAGTTAACCCTTAGCTATTAATCACATAGTTTAAAAAACAATATAGGTTTCAAAGAAATATAAGGATCTCAAAACTATGATTCTGCATTAATTTATTATGTAAATGTTTTCATAGAAAACATCAATATTTAACAGTGAAATGTATATATTAATGCAATGTTTGTTTACGTTCAGGTACATTTATATACACATTTGCATGTGCATTTATTTCTGTCAACAGGCAGTTACAGGAGCAGTAATAATTAGCTTTTATTCTTGTGGGTTAAGTAGAACAATAATATCTATCTACTTCATGTTCACTTCTTGAGACAAAGAGGCAATTTTATATTTCAGCTCTTTTTGTTGTTGGATTCTATTAAAGTTGAGGTAGAATAAAATACAATTCAAACCAGTTTTACATATCTTTAATGTGCAATTGAGAGTTTTTTGTTTTTAGTCCTAAATATTTTTGCTCCATCACAGTAAGTCCCTATGGGTAGCTGCTAAATTCTTAAACCAGAAGGAATTATATTTCAGGAAAGAGTCATTTAAATGTTTGTATCTAGCACCAAATGTATTTTTGTCTTAATAAATTATAAAATGTCTTTCCTCTCCCTTATTTTTTCTAAGTCCACCCTTTCTTCTCTCTTGACTTTGGCATATGAACTTGTACTTGTAGCCAAACACATCAGTTGAGCTGGGAGTATTATCTTAAACAGCTGGAAGGGAATGATGAAGATGCTTGGCCAGCCCATCACCCAGCCAGCCTTCCTCTGTTTCCTCCCCACCCAAGTTCTAGATTTTGGCTTCACCCAATCCAACCAGCCTTTTCTAATTAACTCTTCCATACTCAGTTGTCTAAAGCGATATGGCAAAACTTACTGCCAGTCCTATTTTGGATTAGTTTGTAGAATATTTGTGTCTTTACAAGTCATACCTTTATAACAGCTCTTGTTATATGAGTATTCTACAAATTAACTCCCATCACCTATGTCTGCTGAGCATTGGAATATTAGTTGGACTGTCAAGATGCCATAGAGGAGACAGGTAGTTTCTATGGAGAAAAGCAGCTGCCAGAGGTCCAGCTCCAACTGTAGCCCCCCCTTCCTAAAATAACCTTGTCACCAGGATTGAGGCTTTCTATATGCCAGATTGTAGGTTGAGGCACCCACAGTTTCAACAAGACTACTTAGCTATGGTAGCTTCATCAGTAACTTTCAGATACACATTTTGTTTCATTTTCACGGGAATGCAACAATATTAACCCCACAGAAAGAAATGGATGCTCAGAGCATTAACTGATTTGTCCAAGGTCACGCAACCAGTACACGGCAGAGGTGGGAACAAAACACAAGACTTCTGAGTGCCTGTGCGTCACGTACTCCAAAACAGCAAAGTCTTTGGCAATGTCTCTCAAAAATTCTCAGACTGTATCTGCATGAAATCACTGTGGGTGATTTTTAAAATGCACGTTCCTGGATCCAGCCAAGACCTAAGAATTACATTCTCTGAGAATGGGGCCAAGAATCTGCATTTTAATGAGGTCTCTAGGTAATTTTCATTCATAGTAGAGTTACAGAAAGGCTAAGTCTTTTCTTCTATTCCTAAACTTTGGAGTATCAGTTAGTTTTTCATCAGAAACGCTTCTGGGATCTTTCAATTCATTGCCTGGGTTGTCTTAGGAACAAGTCAAATACTTATATAATATTTTCTACATCTTAGGTCTTGTTAATTGATTAAATTCTCACAACAACCTTACAAGGTAGATAATAGTATTACAATACTCATGTTATAGATAAGGAGACTTAGGCACAGAAAAGCTAAAGGGACTTCCCTCAAATTACACACAAGATGTGATCCTGGGCCATCTGGCTCCAGAGTCAATTTGTCAACCACTACACTATGCTAGTGCTACAGCTTCAAACAAAGAATCACAGTCGCTGAAAAGTGCTGGAGAGCAACTGCTCATGGAAATCTTTGCTCTGAGCTTCATGGAACAGATCAGAGTTCCTCCAGGATGTCCTGCTCCATACTCCAATGCCTTCACAGCTGTTCTTCCTGCTAACATGCCACGTATGCCCTCCTAATCTGACAAAACCTGGACACTTCCTAGATGTCCAGAGTGAGCCCGATGTCCCTCATTTTTGTTCCCAGGGCCTAGTGCACACAAGCCGCATGGCACTAATTATACTAACCTATACCTGCAAATCTAAGCCTAACTTCCACAGGAAACTAGAACTTCCTAAGGGTAGATATTGAGCCTTATTTATTTTCTGCCTTATGTATCTAGCAGTCAGCGGGAACTCCATAGATGCTTGTGGAATAAGTGAATGGTGGAATATACAGTAAAGAATGGTTATTTCCTTTATAACAGAATTACCAAAAGTTTCTGAATCCCTGTGTTCACTGACATATCATTAATGTCTTGACAGAAAGCCTAAAGGACTGGAAGTTAAAGCCACTGCCAACTGGAGATCAATCCAGTATCAGATAAAACATCTTTGAAGTCATAATGTAAGTCAGTGGGAAAGCTTCTATGGGATCTAAAAATGGGAATTAGACACAGCTTTTCAAGGACACTCCTGTTGCACAAAACAGAGTGTACATGTTAGAGAAGGTTTGCCTCAGTGCTATCAACATGTAAGCAGATGGGGACATGAAACAGCTTGTGGATTCAGTCCTTTTCTCTCCAGCTGGCAGAAGCAAGGATTTTGAGAACTCTGCTCTCCTGTCTACTGAAGGATCATGTTTCCTTGCTCTGCAATGACCATCAAAGCCATCTGGGAGAAACAAAATCCTTTTGCACAAGAACAGGGAGCAACAGGGAAGAACAAAGCTGCAGTACTTTGGTTCTTTGGCTCCCGCTTCTGGAAAACTCTAGTTGGTATTTTATCTAGCTTGCTCTCTCAGTAGTGTAGTAAATCAAACAGGATAGTTGCAAAATGTTCTACAGTGTTGGGGAAGAAGAATTTCTTACATGCCTAGAAAGCCACCAGGATTGTAATTAAATTCCTCAAACAAAGCAGCCCCAAACACACAGAATATTAGCTTCCCCATTTTGTGTAGTTTACTAAGCTCTTGAGATTGTGTACATGTTAAACACATTCACTGCCATTTTCTTCCTTGAAAGAGATTTTGAGTTTTCTGTCACATCAAAGAATGTATATCAAAGAAATACAAAATGGAATTTGTGATTAGTAGAAACAGAACATGTTAATTTTTCCTTCTAAACAGTACCCTAAGATGAAAACAGGCTAAAGCCATTATGCTAATCCAGTGATGGAGGGCTCAGATTACCACATAAATAAACAATGTGTGTTATAGAATACAAACTATAGTGTGCATCACAATTATATTTTATGGTGGAATATATGTTTATGGAGCTTTTGGCCTGGTCATTTAAGAAAAATGTCCTTAGGCCGGGTGTGGTGGCTCACGCCTGTAATCCCAGCACTTTGGGAGGCCGAGGCGGGTGGATCACCTTGAGGTCAGGAGTTCAAGACCAGCCTGGCCAACATGGTGAAACCCCATCTCTACTAAAAATACAAAAATTAGCTGGGCGTGGTGGTGGGTGCCTGTAACCCCAGCTATTCGGGAAGCTGAGTTAGGAGAATCACTTGAACCTAGCAGTTGGAGGTTGCAATGAGCCCAGATCACGCCATTGCACTCCAGCCTGGGCAACAAGAGCAAAACCCTGTCTCATAAAAAATGCCCTTAAGTTTGTAGGTCTCTACAAGTTTCATGTGAAGTATGGAGTCCTGTGAAAGCCATATCTCATGGAATAAACCCCAATCAATGTCTTTGACCGGAAGTTCAGGAGTGAGTGCCCTCTGCCTATGGTCACAGGTTTAATCAACTCCAGTATGGGCCGGTTATCTCTGCTACTATGGTCTGAATGTGTGTGTCTCCCCAAAATTCATATGTTGAAATCCTAACCTCCAAGGTGATGTTATTCAGTGGTGGGGGCCTTTGGGAGGTGACTACATCACTATAAAAGAAGGCCAAAGAGAACCCTCATTGCTTCCACCATGCAAGGACACAACTAGAAGCTGCCATCTATGAACAACAAAGTGGGCCCTATCTAGACATTAAATCTGCTGGCACCTTGATCTTGAACTGTGGAAAATTCGGTTGTTCATAAGTCACATGGTTTATGGTATTTTGTTATAGCAGCCTGAACAGACTAAGATATCTGCTCTGCCCAACAGTCAAAGAATGTACTATTATTTCCTTTCAACATGGACCCTATGGGACAATTAGGCAGGAAACATAGATGCTTGTTCAAAGAAACAGCATCCCCAAAACAAAACCAATCTAAGAAGTGCATTCCTCACGAAGAAGAATGTGTCAACCATATTAACGTGTTGTCCTCTCTTTTAAACTCCTATTTTTTGCTTCTTTTTATTCAGTTCATTCTCAGGAAGTGTGTTGTGAGAACAGATCTAAGCCAATGTAATCATCAATATTATCAATATTAGGTTCCTTCTGGTAGGTGAGATATGTAGGTCTCCTCTCCCGTACCTTACTACCAAATTTGTCATACGTGCAAATGTCTATTAGCAAGCAGACACAGCACAGATAATCAGTTCCATGATAAGTCACTGTCTCTGTTCTTTTCAGTGCCCCTCAGCAGTTTGCATCAAGAGCTCAGTGGAGGCAGATGCATTGATGTTCTAGTGCAATACTCAGCATTATTTTAGTTACTATAGAACAATCCTGCATGCACAATGGTCTAGGCTATAAACCTACAGTGATATTAGAAAGGTGACCAGGTTTCCAGACTTGTATCACTAGATTCCCAAATTTTGTTCATGCAATAGTACAGAATCCACAAATCTTAAACTCCATTTAACCACTGTAAAAAAAATACATTTCTAAGTCTTCTTTGTTGATCAGATACGTTGATAATTGAAATGTTTATGGTAACCACCTCATGCATCTTTGAAATACTAAACACTCTGAATTGAATATTCTCAATTAGGTGCTTCAGATATTGGTTTACCATCTCTGAGAGATAGAATAATTCACGTGTAATACACATACTCCACAGTGTCCACATGGAAGAATTTAAAAGTAAATTATAGAAAGTAAAAACAAGTGGAACCTCTATTTTTAACATTCTTTCATTAAATTCAGCATCAAAATGAGTGATTCCAGGCAGTACATGACAAAACTCTCCCCACCCATGTCAAGAGTCCTTAGCAAATCTTGTTTCCTTTCTACAGTATGTGAAAGCCTGGGGATCCAGACAGCATGGATAGAGAACAACAACAACCCTGAGCGTTAGTCCCAGGTATTCAAATAACCATACAAGTCCATTTAGTTTGGAATTTTTGTGCTAAAGTTTCCCTAAGAGGTATTGTTAGGCCAACTGAGATACATATTAGTTCTTCCTCAGACAAGTGCAACAGGTTCAATTCAGTTGAGTTAAATAACATTATGGAATACATGCTTTTGTTTCTCCCAATCTCACCATCAACCTTATACGCCAGCTTTGAACTATTGGCTTACAGGACTGCATTAATCACATGCCTGCTTAAAAAAAGTATTTGCCTACTAATAGAAACAAATTCTTTAGCCTAAAAACAAAACTTCAACCTACCTCTATAGCCTGGTTGGCGACTACTTTGACTATTTCTTCCCATTCCATTGAGAATGTCAGTGTGAGCTAGTCTCAACAACCAAAATGACTTTTCACACCTCTCCAAGGATCCACCCTTAGCTAGCTCTGACGATGTGGTAAATTCATCTGTCTCACCACAGCACCTGGCAGAAAGCTTATACTGAATGTTGGTGTGGCAGCCAGACAAACTGGGCCACCCAAAGACCAGGAGACCCCAGACCCCAGGAGTAGGCCTGAGGTAGACAAAGTAGCTAGTCAGCAAGAGAATGCAGCACCAAGCAAAGAAAGTCCAAGGAACTCTGAATCCCCTGCGATCCTCTCTGACTTACCCCGTGAAGCCTGAAATGTCTTGTGCCATAAGCAACCTTCTTGGCAGTCCCAGACTCATATTCAAAGCCCTTGTCAAGTTTCCTCTGCTCTCTATGCCCTTGATTTAGACTGCAGAATTGGTCTGGACTTGCAGTGGGTTTAGTGTCCCTCCCAGGCCCACAGTGATAAGTATTACATCTCCCTCCTTGAATGCTTTACCTTGCTTTTTAAGTATCTACTAATGTAACTGACTCCCCACTGGGCTATACATTTCCTAAATGAGCCTGGGCCCTATTCATCTTAGTGTTCCCAGAACCCAGTAAAGTGCTTAGCTCATAGTAAATGCTTTTAAAAATGTTCATCAAATAAGTGAATAAATAAGTGCACTCTAGTTTAGAAATGTAATAGCACTTCCTCATTGCTGCATGGCTTGTTGATCTAGATTCTCATTTTCATGACCCTGAATAGTACCCATTCTCAAACTCTTCCATAGTGGATCAGAAGCAAGCCCTTGAGCCCCTTCCCCAACAAACTTTACTGGAATGTACTTCATTATCCCTGGTTTTCATTATCTTTGGTAAGTACAACAGTCAATCTGCACACACACAAGGTATCTTGATGTTTTAATTATCTTACTAATAAGTTCCCTGAAGTAAAAGGCATGTTTGTTTGTTTTTCAATTTTATGACAATGTTTTATTTAAATTGTTAAAAATTCTCCAGTATCACTAATAAATACCATATGCAAGAAACTAGGCTAGCTGGGTGGGGCCCAAAAATGATATGATATCATCTTTCTTTTCACAGAGCTTTTTATCTACATGGGGAACAGGATATAGAACCATGAACTGAATCACCATCACACGAACCATGCAGATGGAGGATTAGGGAGGCTTTGCCGGGGGGCCACTGGTCAGGTAGAGATGGCATGTGAGGATTTGAGAAGAAAGTGGTACTGAGATAGAAGACATAATTTAAGCACTTAAGGTCAGGAAAGTGGCAGCAAGCAAGTCTAGGCTCTAAAATGCTTTGCAGCAACCCCAGCAGTGAGCAAAGAAGAGACCGGGATCAGGCCCAGTGGAAAGGCTGGGTCGAAACAGGCTCTATTTAAGATCAATGGTGGTCACCCACCATATCCAAACAATATGATTCTTCCAACTTAGCTAAGGGAAGGGAGTAAGGGAAGCAGGGAGGGAATGAGGGAAGCTCTTAGTGTAATTACTTGTAGAAATTTGGTAATATATGTACATTACACAGGAAACAATGGTTTTTCCTTAATATAGCAATGCATGAGGACATATCACTATTTTTCAAACAAAACCCAGAACAGCATACTCTGCCCTACTCTCTTATTTGGAGCTGTGTGAAAAAGTAAACTTAACTTTTGTCCAGACCTTCTGAATAAGGTAAACTGACTCATGTCTAGAAACAGGTTTTTTTCTATAGTAAGATAATAATTAAATTTTATATTTTATGAATATATTATTAAAAATACCAATCAATAAACTCCAAAGGATGAGTTCAAGTTTAGACCAACGAGATAGCCACCATAAGACATATCTGGGTACAACCTGATGTGATGACACATATTGCGCAGGGTACTATAGGCCCCTAGAGAGCAGCAGCCAGTATTATCCAAAGACTGATGTCAGAGGCTGATGTCAGGCCGCTTCACAACCACTGAGCTGGGCTGGGTATTCTCGCTCTCATCAAGGGGGACTGTGCCCAAATCCCATATAAGGAGGGCTGCAAAGTCTCCCCTATACCTTAGACAGACTGCACACAAGTCAAGTCCTTTGATGCCAAAGTAATTTTGTTACAGAGCCCTGTAAGACCACTCTCATGTCCTTCCCCCTAAAAAGTAAGAGATATAAAATATACTTTGCCCCAGAAGGTCTTTGCTTGGAATGAATGTAAATAGAAGGCTTTGAGTGCAAAGACTTACTGAAAATATAAATGTTCTAATAATGATTTATTTGTAAGCCTAACTCCTCTGCTGGATTGGGAGCTCCCTGAGGTCAGGTCTGAATGGTCTCTCCAAGGCTTCGTTCAGTGCTCAGTGGACGGTGTAGGCTCACTACATGCTTTTTTGAGTATACAAAGAAATAAATGCTACAAGGCAGGAGAGTGGCCCTAAACGAAAATTTGAGTTTTAAAGTTGCTATGGCATATAAGTACTTAAAAGACACCACAGAAACTGTACAGAATCATGTATAGAATCATGAATAGAATCAATCCTACGTGTATAACAATTTATTTGTAGACAAGATCATAGGAGCAGCATTATGGATATCAAGGTGGGCTCACTTTCTAATGTCAGAGGCTGGTACTCATTGGAGTGTGCCTCTCAGTCACATCTAGTTCTTGAAATCTGAGGAAAAACTCTATTTAAAAGTAGGGAGACTGAAAAAAATGAGTTTTGGATTAACTAGATTCAGATAATTCAATATTTTTACTACTAAACCACAGAGATCTAGATTACTAGGGAACAGAAATTGCCTTGAATTAAATACCACTCTGGGTAAGCCAGTATTGGCTTAATGAGCTTTTTGTGTACTGGGCTTAATAAAAAATTGTATTAGTCATTTTATACAAATATAGTAGAGCTGATGAATTACTCATAATAAAGAAAAATAACCCCTAATCCATTTTAATAATTCCCATATTTCAAAATACAGAAATTTGTCCTTAAGCACACAGAATCCTAGATGATAATACAGGCCCAGAGAAATGAAGTGAGTTGCTAAAGTCACACAACTAATTAATGAAGGAGATAAGATTAGAACCAAGGTCTCGCAACGCCTTGTCTGGCACACTTCTACCACATCGGTGATTTCCAAACAGTGCCCTGTAGAAGCCCTTCGAGGATCCTGGGACAGCAGGTGATGACGCCTGGCAGGCACAGTTCCCCTCTTTGCATCATGCTGTCTTTTCATGCAGACCCTTGTGCTTTAGTGTACTGGTACCCAGATTGTGGATTTCATGCTACTGTAAAAAAATAAAGAGTGACTACATACAATTACTATCATGTCATAAAAGAGGAATTTTTAAAACTCAAAACATTTGGAGGAGAGAATCTTGGAATAAATAGAAATTATTTATAAAACACAGCTTGGTTCCACATTTTTCTCATTTCACTAAGAATAACAGGAAAAAATCCTCAATGTGGAAAATCACTGTTCTGTAGACCTTCATTTGGGAAGCAGTGGTTTTGTGGCAAGAACATAGAATTTGGATTTCAACCACATCACAGCAACAGTGCATCTTGAATGACTCATTTTGATTTCTAAGTTTTGTTTCTTATGTATAAAGTTCAACAGTAATTCCTGACACACACCACAGTCCCTCACTCCCATCCTCTATAAGAGTTGCTCCTTTCAAAGATATCTACTTCTGTTATTCTCAAAAGGTGGGCTCAGGACTACCTGCATCAGAATAATCTGAGGTGCATATTAAAAACCCAAGTTCCTTGAACCTAACCCAGATGAGGTTTCCAAGAAATGGGGTTGGTTTTAAGTGGTTTAGTTTAGAAGGCACAAAGCCTGAGTTGTTATTTTTTAATGATAGTTTACAGCATCTGCTCTAATTACCAGAGGCTGATGGTAAGATTATGCAGATAAAATTCCTTTGGAAAACTGCAACAACTATAAAAGTAGAAAAGAGGAGAATAAGGGAAAGTAAGATAAGAATAAGGACTAAAGAGAAGATGCGAGGAGGGCAAACCATTTATTCTTAAATTAGTTTTCTTACCTGACGAACAAGGATTGTGAATGGGATCAGTGACTTTTTAACCTCCCCACTAGCAGCTAAACTATTTTCAAAGAAAATCTTTTAAGGAAATAAATCTTTTAAGAAAGCAATGTCTTCTGACAAAGGCAGAGTTGCTCTAGTAGAAGAGGCCCAGAGTTCTGTCCCGTCAATGCCCTATCTCGTTCCTCCAACCTCCTGGTAGCCTCTGAGGCCCCCTATGCTAGAAGATAATAGAATGATCTGCTTGCTCTCTGAGGTATTGTTCTGATTCCAGAGAAGGTAGGTCTAACCATTAACTAATGCCATGTATTTTAATATAATCAGCACAGAAAATGTAGCCACCCAATCACCAGATTCTCCCTGAAAAGTGATTCACGTGCAGGACATCTTAAGCAGTCTGGCACACCACAAACATGATCAATAAGAAGGTACCACACTTAATTTTTTAGTCCATTACTATTCTTCACCTAACACAGAGGTTCTTACCAAGTAATCTGCTCCCTTTCTTTCCTCACCGGACCCATGGAATCTGTCGCTTCCTTTCCATACTCCATGGCTACAGCCAACGTACAAGTTTCAGGAAGGCTGCCCAACTGCCTTCTTCACATCATCCTAGCCTTCAGACCCCTTTAGTCCATCTCATATCTTCTTGCCAACTCATTGTCTTGATGGTGACATCTGAAAACAAGTTCTCACCCCATGGTCTTCATAGAGACAATTCCAACTCATTAACCGCAGACGCTCACGTTTCTTAGCTCCTCTCATTAAAAAGCACACTGGTCTAGGGGTCTTTTTGAGTTATCAGGGTCCAAGCTCCTGCTGCACACCTCACACATGTGTTCCTCTCCAGGCTCCTATCTCAGGAGATGACAGATTCCACCACTCACCAAGGTGTTGAGATCAAATCCTTATAGTCACTCTTGACATGTTTACTTCTCTCAAATCCCCATCCCACCCACGTGTATGAAACATGGCCCCTCCTCACGCCCTCCACCCTGGCCACCAACATGCCTCCCTGCCTTGCTCTCTGCTCCCATCTTCTTCTACTTTTCTTTTTGCTCAGCTCGCTCTGCTCCAGCTCCCTGGCCTTCTTGCTGTCCTCAAATACACCAAGCACATTCCAGTTTCTGGGCCTTTGTACATGCCTGTTCCTCTGCCTGGAATGCTCTTCCCCAAGATGTCTGCATGGATATAGCCCTCTTTTCATTGAGGTTTCTGCTTCAATATCACTGCTTCAGAGAGGTCTTCCCTAAGCACCTTATTTCAAAGAGTGCTTCTACGACTCTATCTTTACCCTACTTAATTTTTCTTCATAAAATCACCACCTGAAATTCAATTATATATGCATTAGTTGACACATTTATTATCTGATTCCACTCTCATTTGTTGTGAAGCAGCATGAAGTCTGAGTGGTAACTTTGTTTCCGACCCAGTGTCTCTGATGTCTAGAATGATATAGGGCACTCTGAAGGTTTTCAATAAGTCAATCACTCAATCAAACAAAAATCTAACTCATCTTTAAATGCCTAATTTTATCAACTACTCCTTCACATTCAATATTAAATAATGTATATTTTTAAATTTTTAAAATTGTGGTAAAACACACTTAACAAAATTTACCATCTTAACCATTTTTAAATGTACAGTGCAGTAGCAGTAGTTGCATTCACATTGTGCAAGCATCATCACCATCCATCCACAGAACTCTCTTCGTCTTGCAAAATGGAAACTCCACATCCATGAAACAATAACTCCCCATTCTTCCTTCTCCAGCCCCTGGCAACCACCATTCTACTTTCTGTCTCTATGAATGTGACTACTCTAGATACTTCATATAAATTGAATCCTATAAACTACAAATCATTATTTGCAAAACTTGAATAATTCTCTTTAAAGCTTGCATCAACTCAATTCAATTTTTGACTGGCTTATTTCACTTAACATAATGTTCTCAAGGTTCATCCATGTTGGTTCTTTGGCCTATATTCCCAAAAGTAGAACTGCTGGATCATATGGCAATTCTATTTTTGTTTTTTTGAGGAACTGTCCTACCATTTTCCACAGCAGCTGCATCATTTTGCATTCCTATTAACAATGCACAAGGGTTCTAATTTCTGTACATCCTAACCAACACTTATTTTGTTTTCTTTGATAGTAGTCATCCTAACAGGTGTGAAATGGTATCTCCATGTGGTTTTGATTTGCATTTCCCTAGTCATTAGTGATGCTGAGTATCTTTCCTTGTGCTTATTGGCCATTTGTGTATCTTCTTTGGAGAAATGTCTTTTCCAGTCCTTTGCCTATTTTTTAATCAAGCTGCTTGGGATTTTGTTGTTGTTGGGCTGTAGAGGTTTTTAGATATTCTGGGTATTAACTCCTTATCAAATATATGATTTGCAAATATTTTCTCCCATCCAGTGGGGTTACTAAATAATTTATATTCTTCATTTCTTAAGTTGGTTGGTTCTCTTAATCTATCCATAACGGTTTCTACTTTGGAAAGTGTACTCATAGAGAACAGAGATGGTGCCTGTTGATTTGATCCATGCAATGCTTAACAAACAATGCTCTATGCAAGCTGGATGTTTAAAGTTTTTTGAAGATTATACAACAATATAGTGTACTATTTGGTATCACTTTTCTTTCAATAGTGGCAGACAAATGGAAGTACAATTGCTAATTAAAAGCACATAATGTTGCCTGATTATGAGTAAAATGTCCCAGCTCACTAGAGCATAATTCCTACAGCATTAGTAGAGAATTAACTAGCTTTATTAAAGATTTGGAGGACTAGTCACTTTTTCATCATCCTTTAATTAAAACCTCCACATCTTCCACTTAAAAGCCTTTGTTTCGTACCCATTATTTTCATTCTTTATTCTGGCCTTGAAAAACCAGGATGAAAAACAGTAAAAGCAAAAAAGTTTCTAAATGAGATTTTCATGCTGTAATAATAAAAAGGCATAGCTTTCTAAAATACTGAAAAAAAAAATAAAATGTTAATGTTCTTTGAACTAGAAGGCCAGGAAAAGAAATAGAGAAAAGCAGTGTTTAGCAGAACATTTTGGAGTTAAATGTTCTTTTATATTCTAAAATGAATTAATGCTACTATATAATTTCTCTCTACCTTCCCACTCACACTAACTGAAAGATACCACAGTTCAGGAGTACCAGTTCAAGGTCCTAAAGTGGAAAGCTATTGTTATACTCTAGCCTACTTTACTTTTTTCTTAACTTGGAATCATTATTTATTTTGAAGTAAATGGCATGGTGCAGTGGTTTGAATGTGCCCCCTCCAAAATTCAGGTGTTGAAACTTAATGGCCAGTGTGATAGGATTAAGAGGTGACATGGTCATATGGGCTTGTTCCTCATGAATGGGATTAAGGCCCATATGAAACATGCATTACACAGCATTCAGCCCTCTTGCCCTTCTGCCTTGTGAAGACACAGCGTTCCTCCCCTCTGGAGGATGCAGAAACAAGCACTACATTGGAAGCAGAGTGCAGCCCTACAGGCACCAAACTTGCCAGAGCCTTGTTCTTGAAATTCTCAACCTCCAGAACTGTGAGAAATGAATTTATGTTCTTCATAAATTACCCAGTTTCAGGTATTTTGTTATAGCAACACTAATGAACTAAGACACATGGCAAGACATAACCTCCCTCAACCTCAGCTTCCTCCTCCCGAAGATCTACGCATAAGGGTGCCCAGCACAGACCCTCACAAATATCAGACACTTAATAATAAATTAATAATTTAAAAACCATTAGCTAGAATTTGGTGGATGTTCTGGGCCAAACCTCCTACTGTGTGCTTCACATTCACAATGTCACAACAACTACAGAGGCAGCTATGGTCACTTGATGACCGCTATACAATGTTACACTTAACTGCATATTTCTCCCCATAACTCCCCCAACCCAAGTTACAGACTTTCTCTCCCCTAAAAATACTAGAATATGCTACTTAAGGAAGGGAGAATTTGATTTTTTAAAAAATATATTGATTTTGGAGCCTACATTTCTAAATCTTTGTATACAGTTTATAGAGTTCATTACATAGCTAATTTCAGCCCAGCTGAGAAGAAATCTAAAAATAATATGCTTTTTGGTTTCGTCATTGAAACATTCATTCTGTCATTGAATTTAGCCTGATGCATCTTACAAGAAGAAAAATCTGATATAATGTGTGTGAAAAAGAATTTGACTGATGGAAAGGAATAAAAGCGAGCCAGTGCAATGTCTATACCAGAATTATTATTTGTATGATTAAAACATAAAGACACCTGAATTTATCTTTTCTGCTTCTGCTGTTTCAGTCTCATTAAGACTATGTTTCTGCTTTCTTCTAAATATTGTTTTCCATATTTCAAACATCTAATTAAGTAAACACAATACAAAGTGAGATGATATACTGTTTGGAAAACCATAAAATTATAGAGTAGATAGACTTCCATTATAATCCAATTTTCATTCTGTCATAATTTTCCAAGAGAGTTTCCTTTGGGGTTAAAATTTTCTAAGCTTGATTTCAGTTCAAAACTGAATGTTTTCATTCACTTGTATGTAGAAAAGACTCAATTCAGTCTTTTCTCTGTTGATCATATGAGTATGTTTCCTTTAAAAGTAGACCAGGCTTAATTTTGTTGATGAAACTTATGACCCACCTTACTTTCGAATTCTTGGGCACTTAAAATAATTACTTAACCAATATAAAGGGTACAGAAGCCAACAGAGAATATGTTTCTTTGCCTTATTCCTCTGGTCCTACCCTATGTACAGCGTGCCCCCAGCATATACTCTTTGTATACATAGGACTGTTGTCTTACCATAGAAACTAAGAACTAGAATTGTTGGATCAAATGGAATGCACTTTTTAAATGGTAATGTATGCTGCCCAACTATCTTCCAAAAAGGCTTCACTACATTATTATAATCTCACCAAAAGCATATAGATGAGAATACCTATTGCCTATATTTATTAACACTGAATGTTATTGATCTATTGAATAAAAAGTTATCTTAATATAAAATTTCAAAATTATGAGTATTTTATTGTCCATTTAAAAAATTGTACCTCTTATCTTGCCTTTGAATATTTATTTTTCATTTTGCTGCAGTAGAGCTGTAAGTTATTCTTTTATAGAAGATTTTGTACCTTTAAAAGTATTTTGCCTTTATTTTTGAGAATTCTAGGTCCAAAAAGTTTTCCATGAGAATTTTAAAGTCTTGTGCTTCACTGTATTACAGAATCCAGGGTGGCCAAAAAGAAGTCCACTAACAGAATCCTCTTTCTTTCTTAAGTAGATTTTTTAATATATAGGTTATTTTTCTTTCATCATGCTGGGAAAGTGATTGACCCACTTAATCTGAAGGCACAAATCTATCTTCGATTTAGAGAAATTATTTTATTATTTGATAATTGTTTTGTATTTTGAGAGGAGTGCTTCAATTTCTCAAGTAATAATATTGATAACAGAAGTGAATATATGTTAAACATTTCTGCTTGTTTTAAATATTTTACATGTATTAGGTCATTTAATCCTCATAGAAACCACGTTACAGTAGTCCCTCCATCCTTAGTTTCACTTTTTTGCGCTTTAGTTACCCACAGTCAACCACAGTCTGAAAGTATTATTGCGTGCTGTTCTGAGTAGCATGATGAAATCTTGCACTGTTCCACCCAATATGTGAATCCTCCTTTTGTCCAGAGGATCCTTGCTGTAGGCACTCATTCCCAGTTAGTCACTTAGTAGCCCTCTCAGTTGCTAAATCAACTGTCCTTGTATCTCAGTGCTGCTGTTAAAGTAACCCTTATTTGACTTACTAATGGGCCCAAAGCACAAAGTAGTGATGCTGGCAATTTGGAGATGCCAAAGAGAAACTAGACCGTGCTTCCTTTAAGTGAAAAGGTGAAAGTTCTTAATATGGAAAGAAAAAATCATACGCTGAGGTTGCTAAGATCTATGCTAAGAATCTATCTGTCAAATTATAAAGAAGGAAAAAGAAATTCATGCTAGTTTTGCTGTCACGTCTCTTCAAACTGCAAAAGTTATGGCCTCAGTGCGTGATAAGTGCTTACTTAAGATAGAAAAGGCATTAAATTTGTGGGTGGATGACATGTACAGAAATGAGTTCCAATTGACAGCAGTTGGGTTTGGTACTGTCCGTGGCTTTAGGCATCTACTGGGAGTCTTAGAACACACCCCTCTTGGTTAAGGGGGGACTACTGTATTCCCATTTTACAGATGAAGACATTGACAGAAGCTAAGTAACTTTCCTAAATGATACTATTAGAAGCAGAAGTGCCAAGTTTACTCCTAGGCCAACTGTCTCTAGGCCCCAATTATATAAAAAGCCAATAAGTAAAAATTGTTTGCACAGCTATTAAAACAACAAACTACGAATGCAGCTGTCACACTAACCTGTCCAATCCAGGTAGTCTGAGTTTAAATGCCAAGAATACCTCTGACTCACGATCCTTCTGAATCAGTGACTGAAGTCAGATGACTCTCCTGTGTACATATGCTGTTTCAATATTCATCTAATATTTTATGCTGCATGTGAGTAAAGGTTACCTTGGAGAGAAGGGGAAGCAACTAAACAAAGCATCCAATGTTCATAGTATTTCAAACAATACCTATCAACTTTCATAAATGGTCTGATTCAATGGAGATAGCAAGCTTGACATTGATATTGTTAAGAACTAAAGTATATGATCAAAGTAGAAAATGTACTTACAGGATTTATTTCCTGATAGACAGAGTAGAATTTTTCCAAAAGAATCAGAGCTGTACAAAGGAAAGGTGCTTCCATCCAATTATTTCCTACTTATCATCTCTGATAGGAACCCACCTGGGGGTGATCTGCAGAGTCTACCTGTGTTAAATTTCTTCACATAGAGCTAGCTCATCATGCAAGTGGTACTAAGAAATGAAAATTATATGGCTTAGAAAATGGTTTAGCAGAATGCCAACAAGCAGAACTATCTCATGTGCAGATATTATGCAACCCCAGGATTTGAAAATAGTTACCTTTATCCACTAGTCCCATGCTGTGTGTAGAATAAACCAGGTTGAGAATGATCAAAAGTTAAAAGATTATAGCAACAATATAGTTATAGCAACAATCGTATAAAACAAAACTGCATCTAAACTGAAAGTACCTCTGGCTACTTTTAAATCTCCAAGAACAGGAATTTGCCAAATCATTAAAATCAAATTAGCATAATTAAGGATCTAAAATTGTTAGAATATTAATGTGATTACATTTATTTAAACTCAGTTAATGAAAAATTACTGTTGCACCCCTTTAAGAAAAAAATTACATTAACTTATATCATTGGGTACCATTTAGACTAGCCAGTTAATCACAATATAACAAAAATCTGTATCAGTAATAAGAGTGCTAGTAATTTATATATAATTAGAATGAAAGTTTTTGGCCATAAACAATCTCGGGAAGTCCTTATAAAATAGTAAGTGGGAAAACAAATTGTCCTACTCTATAAAAGACATTATGCAGAATATAATACAAAAAAACTAAAGTAAAATAATACTTTTTTTTACAATAAGTAAATAATACTTTTTACAAGAAGTAAAAATAGTATTATTAGGGTAACAGTACTGTAGGAGGTTTTATATTTTCCTTAAATTTTTAATTTAAAAACTTTTAATCTACAATGAACTCAACAAATTTACAAGAAAAAAACAACCCCAACAAAAAGTGGGCGAAGGATATGAACAGACACTTCTCGAAAGAAGACATTTATGCAGCCAAAAGACACATGAAAAAATGCTCATCATCACTGGCCATCAGAGAAATGCAAATCAAAACCACAATGAGATACCATCTCACACCAGTTAGAATGGCAATCATTAAAAAGTCAGGAAACAACAGGTGCTGGAGAGGATGTGGAGAAATAGGAACACTTTTACACTGTTGGTGGGACTGTAAACCAGTTCAACCATTGTGGAAGTGAGTGTGGAGATTCCTCAGGGATCTAGAACTAGAAATACCATCTGACCCAGCCATCCCATTACTGAGTATATACCCAAAGGATTATAAATCATGCTGCTATAAAGACACATGCACACGTATGTTTATTGCGGCACTATTCACAATAGCAAAGACTTGCAGCCAACCCAAATGTCCAACAATGATAGACCGGATTAAGAAAATGTGGCACATATACACCATGGAATACTATGCAGCCATAAAAAATGATGAGTTCATCCTTTGTAGGGACACGGATGAAGCTGGAAACCATCATTCTCAGCGAACTATCGCAAGGAGAAAAAAACAAACACTGCATGTTCTCACTCATAGGTGGGAATTGAACAATGAGAACACATGGACACAGGAAGGGGAACATCACACACCAGGGACTGTTGTGGGCTGGGGGGAGGGTGGAGGGATAGCTTTAGGAGATATACCTAATGCTAAATGACGAGTTAATGGGTGCAGCACACCAACATGGCACATGTATACATATGTAACAAACCTGCATGTTGTGCACATGTACCCTAAAACTTAAAGTATAATAAAAGAAAGTTAAAAAAAAGTTTTAATTTTTAACACGTGAAAGACTGAATAAATAGCTCTGTTAAAATACAGAAAAAGAAGAAAATAAAATGGTATTATTTTCTATCCAGTTTAACATTTTGGTATATACTTTTCCAGTTTTTCTCTTTATTATTTATATTTTTAATTTAAAACCTGTAACTCTTAAACTATAATGTTAATAACAATTCTATCCCTTTGTCACTTAACAATACACTGTGGACTTTTTTTACATTTTAAAATGTTCTTCTATGACAGTGGTTCTCAAAGTATGGCCCACAGAACCCTAGATGTCCCTGATAGATCCTTTCTTATGGTCTGGGAGGCTAAGTTTATTTTCATAATACTAAAATGTTTTTTGCCTTTTTTACTGTGTTGACATTTGCACTGATGGGGCAAAAGCAATGGTTGGTAAAACTGCTATATGATTCAAAAGAAACAAGGCAGATTTTGATTGTTGATGTAGTATCAAAGAACAATATCCAAAGTTATCTGAAAAGATTATTAAAACACTCCTCTGTTTACAACTACTTATATTTCTGAGGCTGGATTTTCTCCATTTTCCTTAACTGAAGCATCATAACAGGTTGAATAGTAACACAGCTACGAGGATCCAAATGTCTTCCATCAAGCCAGAGTAAGACACTAAAAAGATCTGCAAAAATGTAAAAGGATACTAACCTTCTTGTTAACATGTTTTGTTTTCAAAAATATATTCTTAAAGAGTATCTTAAGTTAAACAATGTGTTTTATTTTTAAATGTGTAAATATATATATTAAATAAATATACATATATTAAAATTTTCTATTTTAATTTCTAATACAGTATTGATGGATATAACCACATGAACAAAAGCTTTTTGAAGCCCCAAATAATTTTTACGAGTATTAAGAAGTACTGAGAAAAAGTTTGAGAAGTGCAGTTTATAACAGCACTTTTACAGAAAGCACAGTGATCTTTTTCATGGACATGCCTTAATTTACCTAGCCCTAGAATATACATACATTTCTTGAAAATGAGGATTACTACGTAAATCCTAAAGGGCCTGGTGAAAAATGTGCACCCAGTGAGTAACGACCTGATTTTGGAGCCACAGTTCATGGTCATCATGTCTTCCCCCAGGAGGAGGGCTGATTGAAGAAGAGGATCTAGGACTAGATAAAGCCCCCTCAGCTATGGATGGCTACATTCATTCTCCCGCTGAGTTTTTTTCTCCCTTCTCAATATTTTGTGTCATTTTTCTAGGATTTCCACAGCAATACATTGAAAGAAGTTGGAATACAAATTTATTTCAGTAAATCGAGTATTTTCCTTTAGCTCTCATGAAGTCTCTGATATGTTTTTTCCATTTCTGATTGGCATTCTATCAGGTTGAGTCCTGGGTACATGAGTTTTGTCACCCAACTACCTTCCTGTCCTCACTACCTCTGAGTCCATCACTGGTGACGCACATGGCCCTTAGTGACATGGCCAAGTTTATATGTTTTCTAACTCTACACTTCTTAAATCAGATTACTTACACTAATTTTTAAAATTAATTTAGAAATTAAAAAAAAGTCTGCCCAGAGTTTGAAAGCATACAAATTCTATAAAATGCCATTCTCTCATGCCTTATATTACTTCTTAACAAATTAAATACATACAGAGTTAGCCTCATTAAACTCGAATGGTCTCTGGGAGACCTACCTAAGTAACTCTGAAGCAGACTGTATTCCCTAAAATGTATTCTGAAGTACTGAGGAATTTTTGAGCACCCATTTTTTAGTAGGCCAGGATATCCATGCCAGAATGCTAAACAGAGTAGAACTAAATGACAGTACAGCCATGTAAGGTTCTCAAACTGTGAACACTGATGCTGTTTATTCCATAATTTGGTGTAAAATTAGTGTGGGAATCTTTATTAGTGATTTTTAAGTGCAAAAGTTGAATTCGTCCTCCAAAAATTTGCACTGGCTCTTACTGTTGTAAACCAAGCCACAACCTCCTTAATCCAACGTATCCTTTCCATTGTATGACTCCAACCACAAACATACTTTAGATCCTCAAGAAATAATTTCTCAAGAAAATATAGTGGAGTAAGTAGCAACCCACTTGGGTCCTTAACCAGGTTCCTCTGGGCCTAGGATAACTGCATCTGGGCTACAGGCTTGTGTTCTAAAGAACAGGCTCAGTGTTGCTGGCAAACACTGAGTTAAAATTTCCAACCACCACACTCCTTGTCCACAGCCCTGATGTCTACCCCTTTCCTCTCCCAGAATAGGTCAGTGATTTCCACACCAGGTACAGAGTCTGATCAATTTCCAGGGATAATATTTTACCTTCTTTCACTCCTATGAAAAAAGGAAAAAAAACTGTTCGCTACCCCATCCCTTAACTCCTAGAGGGTAAAGACAATAATGCTATCACAGACTGAAGATGGTAGGTGTACCTAGGCCAGGTCTTCTAGGGATTGTGGAAAATGATGCTTTTAGTCTCTTTGCAAATTACAATATTCCAAGATGACCACAGTAGGAATGGGTGCTCCTAAAGAGCAGATGCCTAAGGTGGTCTTCTCAGTCCAGTATTTGTCAACTGGCAACAATTTTGCTCTCCAGGAGGCATGTGGCAATTTCTGGAGACATTTTTGGTTATCACAACGGGGTTGGGGGGTGTTGCCACTAGCAACTAGTAAGCAGAAGTTAGGGATGCTGCTAAATATCCACAATGCTCAGGACAGACCCCAAAACAAAGTATTATTTAGCCCAAAATGACAACAGGTTAAGAAATCCTGTCCCAGTCTGATGTAAAATGCATGCTTCTGGATCCATGGATTTAAATGAAAATATTGCTTACATTACTTGATAGTTCATTCAATTATTTGCATTCGTGTACAGTTTTCATTATCAGAGATCTGAGCCTGGCTCTAACATCTACCGGTTGTGTGACCTTTAGCAAGGAGCTTAAACATTCCACACCTGATCTATGAATAGGGAAAATAACTCCTCCACACAATTGTCATAGAGATTACACTACGGAGTACATATAAAGTGCTTAGTGAATAAAGGTTAGCTGCTACTGCTATCATTATCATCATCATTATCATGAAAGACTTAATAACTACTAGGTGCCTGACACTGTGTTTAGAAATACAAACACATTTTCTTGTATTCTGAAAATACAAGAAAGAATAAAGACTTAGAACCTATCACTAAAGAACTCACAGAAACACCTAGCTGAGCAAAAACATATGAGAAGACCTATCTGACTATGTAGCAAGATCCATCTTTTCATTTGCCTCTAGCATCCCAGGAAGCAATGCTTGGCCCTCTTGGGTCTTCTTATACCCTGCCTGCCACTACCTCTCCCTCCATCGTTAACTCCATACACTGCAGTACCTCAGGCACTTTGTAGCAAAGAGTCACTCTCACAAAAAGAGAAAATAGCAAGCTAGTGAATGACTTCCCGTGGACCTCAAAAAGGACCTCAGAAATCTTCACCATGTTCACGATTCAGGTGTTAAAAGTTTCAGCCCATGAGCAGCACACGGTCAGCACATATCATCAGGCTACTTGCTCCCCATGGTATTTTTGGGATTTGTCAGGTAGAAACTCTTAATTTAGAAGAACTAAGCATCTTTCAAGGAAAAAAAAATCCCTGCTAAAATATTATTCAAAACTTATTTTCCTTATTGTATCAAGTGACTTTTACTTATCCTTCTTATATTACCTGATACAGTTCCGCTCCTTGTTCCGTGCAGGAAAGTTATAACTTGCACATACACATTATAATTTGTAACTGTAAGAATGACTGCAGCATCACATTCACTAGAGTAATGGCCTGTAGCATAAATAAATAGGGGTTATAAGGGAAGTATATGCCTTAGGAGAATATCCTTTAAGCTGTGCAGTTCAGAAATGAGGCTCTGTCTTGCACCGTTCTACACATTCAGCGGCACGAAAAATTACTTGGAAGGTAAAAGCTCTATTTAGATGCTGTATATTTTTTTGTTGATTTGGATTAAACCCAAATGATTATTTTTAAGTTAATGTAAAAACACTGTGGAAAAATGAATCATGTTTTAATTGCTATAATGCCGCATCATTTACTTAAACTAGAAATGATTGGTGAATCTTGTTTGGTGGTATGTCCCAAACAAGCCAATTAGTACAGAGATTAACCCCTATAATCACTCTCTAGCCAATTGCTTTCCATAATTTTTTCATAAAATTTGTTTGCATTCATGTTTTTTAATGAAGCAGGTAACTAGCCTTGCATTTTAGAATTTTAGTCCTCTTTCATAGAAAAGTTTACAATATTTGCTTTGGAGAAATTTATTGCTGATTTACCTGCATGTAATACAAAAATCCCATACTTTGCTGAGAGGCTTCAAACCATAAGAGGATACAAGATAATTACTTTTCAGACTATTTAGGAAGCAGGGAGTTTCATTTAAAAAAAAAAAACTCCATGGTTTTCTCAACTCTATAAATGCTTCTTCAAGAAAAATATATATTCCAAACCAGAATGATAAAGGAGGCACAGAAGTGTCTGCATGACAGCCTTCTTCCTTCAAAATACATCACCACCTTCCATAACATCTGCTCTAACATTTTGGTCACTCACAACCTTATATGCTCAGAAAGAAATATTTGTAAGATCTAATGTAAAAAGTGCCCAGCTGTTCACCCTTATGCTGGGGCAGCCCTAGTGGTATAGTTGTCCTGTATCTGAGTGGACGCTCTATTTGTATCTGTCTCTATCAAATGTATCAGATACATATGGAGGATATAAGGTGGATTATCTTTGGACCAATTTACATAAAAAACCACGGAGCTTCCTCAGATGGAATGGAAGAAAATGGAGTGCCAAGGAAACAATCTGCTTCTAGGACAAGACACAATGATGTCAGAAAAATGAAGTAATGGTGGAAAAACCACACATAGGTAAAGTCTTTGAATATTGAGAGACTGGTTCAGTGGGCACTCATGAGTCCTGGGCAGAGAAACTGCAATAAATGCAGAGCTAAAAATTAAGAATGGTTTATCTGAAATCTCAGTGGGGCACTAGAAAGGCATGACACTGGCACTCGTCCACTGATGGGAGATAATACTCGTTACTGAGCTACACATAACTGCCACTAGATATGGGGCTCTGTCACCTTGGATGGGTATCAGTAGAAGTCACAACTCCCAGCTACCAATGACAAGTGAAGGCATAGCAACTGGAAACATTCCCAGGGTAGAAGGGGAATAACTTGCTGGTGATTAGTGGTAAATAAGAGGCCTCATTCACAGAATGTATGTGAGACATTTACTGGAGACTCCAGAGCTATTTGGGAGGAATCTGAGCGAGCCAGCTGAAGCCAAAGAAATGCTGTTTTGTAACCGTTACTGTGATTTGTTTTTATCCCCAGGATGAAGTGGCTTGGGAAATATAGGAAACTAGCAGAAGTAATGATGATGACTGCGATAATAGCTACTTTATTTTCTATGTAGTTCTCTGCATTGTTTCTGTGAAGTAAGATAACTATATCAAAATATTTCACTGAAAATTAATAAGCTCTCAAGTGAAATTATAAAAGATCCTGTGATGTGAGACACACTATCCAAAAGTACTGAACCAGGTGGAGGAAACTGCTGAAAATCAATGTCTCCTCTATTTTCTCACGATATACCACATACACAGAACATTACCTAGCTTATTACTGATTGGAACTAAGGAGTAGAAAAAGCATTATCTCATTTCCCTGGAGTCTCAGGGTTGTATGGGGCACCCCCTGCATCTGCCTAGCCTTTCACCCAGGAGGAACACTCCTCAAACACACAGAGGCTAAGTACCCTCTGTCCTCCAACCACACAATAGTCCTGCTTCTCAGTGAACTGGCCTTTCCTGGGCTAAGGACCCAGCCTCTCCAGACCTAAGACTGTCACAGTGCTCTTAGCGCTAGCTGATCTCCCTCAGCCTGTCCCAGGGTTCAACCCATCTGTTCAGGCTGCCTCTGAGCCTGGTCCTCCTGCCAGGTGTGTGCATGTTGATACAGTCACTCTCTCAGGTAATGCCTAACTTAACATCATGATATATTTAATCCTCCCATAAAATATTTCCTTCATTTCTCTTTTACTTCATCATTTTTAAAAAAACCATAGAGAAGATGAGAAACTAAATGTGGAATGGTATGTCACAAGTCTGAATAAGGCTAGAATGACTGTAATGTGACACATTTTAGATTGTAGACTTGGGGTACACATATATAAACTATTGTAGACTTTGGGTTGGGTTAAATAACATTCAGATTAGGAAAACTTCCTTTTATTGCTTTTATACTAAAAATTACTATATGAATTAATGTTGAATTTTAATAAATACTTTATCATCATATAATGAGGTAATCATGTGCTTTTTCTTAATTAGTATGAAAAATTACATTGAGTCAATCTTGTGTCCCTGGTTTAATTCCAATTTGCTCATGTATTAACTATTTAATATATTACTTGCTAATGTTTTCATCAGGATTTTGTACTTATTTGACATAAAGTTGTTAATATCCTCTTCATATTTTTAATGTCTGCAAGGAACTATAATGATGTCCTCCTCTTTTTTCATTCTTACCACCTGGCTATAGTTTTAGTCTCTTCTTTTTCCTTGTTTGAGCTTGAAAATGTTAATAGACTTCTCAAGAAAACATTTGCCTTTCCTCCCCACCCACCCCTTTTGGAGATGGGGGTCTCACTCTCATTCACACTGGAGTGCAGTGGTGTGATCATAGCTCACTGCAGCCTCAAACTCCTGGGCTCAAGCAATCCTCTCACATCAGACCCTCAAGCAGCTGAGACTATAGGTGTATGTCATCATGCCCAGCTAATTTTTTCATTTTTCAAGGATGATGGTCTCGCTATGATGCCGAGGGTGGTCTTGAACTCCTGGCCTCAAGTGATCTTCCTGCCTCGGCCTCCATAGTCACTGGGATTACAGGCATGAACCACAACACCTGGCTCTTGGCTTCGATGATGATTTCTGCTGTACATTTATTTCTTGTTTTTGTTTCTAAATTTTCATTATTTTCTGCTCTCCTCTTTCCTTATTCCTACTTTGCTTTAGTTTATTTTCCCTTTTTCTAAGTTTTTGAGATGAATGTTGTTTAATTTTTAGTCTTCCTTCGAACATATGCACTTAAGGCTATACATTTTCCTCAAAGATGGCATTAGTTGCATTTTATATATTTTGATATGTTGACATTTCAATATCATTCAGGTCAAAATATTTTCTAATTTCCACTGTGATTTCTCCTTTAACCCATTGTTTACACAGAACTGTTTCCTAATTTTTAAATATAGAAATATTCAAGATTTTGCTGTTGTTTTCAGGATTATTTTTACTGTCTTGTAGCTAAAATAAATTATGATCAACTTTTGATTATTTATAAGTTTTCAATCCTTTGAAACATTTTTAGATTTGCTTTTTGGCTCAAGTTTTTTATATGTTCTATGTATACTAGAAAAAAAAGATTTTCTGCACTTGCGTATTCAATATCTTTATGTGTCCATAAAGTTTATCATATTATTTAAACTTTCTAAATGCTTACTAATGTTTTGTCTCCTTGATGAGGGCTCCGGCTACATGACCCAATCACCTCCCAAAGGCCCTACCACCTAATACCATCATCTTAGGGGTGAAGATACCAACTTATGAATTTGCAGGGGACAAACTTTCAGTCTGTAAGAACGAGTATGCATGAGGGCTGAGAGGAAGGGACTATGTATGTTACACATGGGGACATGGAATGGGGAAGGGTGTGAAGGAAGGTGAAGGTTGTTCTTTCTTCTACTGTTTGTTATAGTGATGTTTCTCCTGGGGTTGAGCAGTAAAGAGAGGAAGGAATAAAGAGAGGAGGGGAAAAAATTGGGGGATCAGATAGAGCCCTGTTTCCCAAACATCATGTTTTGAGCTATTAGTGAATGGATCAGAAACATAAATTGTTTTGGTAAGCTAGAACAGAAGCTATCAGAGTATACTGTATGTAATAGAGGTAACATTTCATTAAATATTTTGTTTCACATATAGATGAGTGTTATTGTGTGGGTATATGTAAATTTTTGTGTGTTGATTTGTCATATAAAATGCTTTTCATATTATAGTTTGTAGTAAAAAATGAGTCACTGAACTAGAGTATTTAAGGTTCCCTGCCCCTGCTTCCCACAGTACAGGACTGTTATGTTAAAGACCTGATGTTCATTTTTTACTTGTGTTTTATGCCTTTAGAACAAAACAGTAAGTTTTTTCTTTATTTCTGTTACCCATAATGATGCAAAGAAAAAAAAACCCTTGCTTCTGACTTTTCAGAAATCCTGTCTTATTGTTCTCATTTCATGTCATACATTGATTTCCTGTTAAATAGTTTTCAAATCTCAAGCCATACTAGATCACTGAGCTTTTAAAGATTTTGAAAATCATCTCTCTCCTTTATCTCTTTTGTAGATGGTTTTTAAAACTGGCATGTGATGTGGCTTTATTTAAAAATACATTCCCATCTACATTATTGTCTTTTTTTTTTTTTTTTTTTTTTGGATATGTAGTCTCACTCTGTCTCCCAGGCTGGAGTGCAGCGGCACGATCTTGGCTCATGGCAACCTCCGCCTCCAGAGTTCAAGCAATTCTCCTGCCTCAGCCTCCTAAGTAGCTGCGATTACAGGCATGAGTCATCACACCTGGCTAATGTTGGCCAGGCTAGTCTCAAACTCCTGACCTCAAGTGATCCGCCTGTGTTGGCCTCCCAAAGTGTTGGGATTACAGGCGTGAGCCATCGCACCCAGCCTAAGTTACTGTCTACCGGAAAAAAAAGTACACAGTGAATCAGAATCACTCTCTTGCTGTATAAACTTGGAAAGTTATTCATTCTCTCTGAGTGCCAGTTTCTTGGGCTGTAAATTAAAGCTCATATTATCTCCTTATCTAGATTGTTGTAAGGAGTGGAGATGATTCATGTTAAGTGCCTGACCAAAGTTAGGCACTCACTAAATGATATTTTGAATTACAATAAAATGAGAACCCAAGCACACAACTATTTCTTAGTAACCTCATATATAAGCAGGCCTCTTGTTGTCTACTGCCTTGAAGAGCCCATTTAATCTCCTCTCACCCCACCAAGGGCCAAAACATGGCCCGACACACAGTTGATGCTTCATAAAAGCTGACAGAATTGAATTAAGCGGGGGTGCTGTTGTGTTTTCCTGATAGAGTACACTTATTACCAAAATAATTATAGAAATCAAGTTTTATGCCCAAATTAGCTCATTAATTTTAGGCTGGGAGCATAATCACAATAGAACCGCCTATCTCCCAAATGATCCAACCACAAAGAGAACAAAAGTCAAGCTTCATCCAGTAAGCGTCACCTTACCTGGCAGAGGTTTAGCGTGTCTCTCTGCTCTGGGAAGAAGCCAATAATTGAAAGCATTTGCTGGTCAAGACAAGCAGAACATTTAGGCTGAAGAGGGAGTGATATTTCTGCTTATCTTTAAAAGGAAAGAACAAGTTGATAAGAGAGAACAGTGGTTTTGCTCTGAAACCAGCCTGACAAACTATATTGAACAGAGGTCAGTACTTATTTTCTTTCAAAAACTTTCTTTCTTCTGCTCCCATTTATACATAAACAACACACATCCCTAAACTCCATCCATTGTTTTATCCTCGAAATTCTTAGCCCCAATTGGCCTCACTGGCAGCACATGCTCTCCTGACCACACAGCTGCATCCAAGGGAGGTAGGGGCACAACCTTCAATGGTATCTCTGCTATCTCAAAGGAATTCCAGATATCATTAAAACAATGCGTCTGCGCCTCTAAATAAAACAGGCCAGGCATGTTTCGGTAAACTGACAGTCTTCTCTAAAGGACCCCAAGGTATACGAAGCTACTGAGTTTTCCCATCCTACCATCTTCAAAGTGATAAAGAAAATGCAATTCTTATGCAACTAGCTTTTCCAGCTGACCCTAGGGTGGCATTTGCTGTCTACTCTTCTATTAAACTACCTCACAAAAATCATCTTTTTGTAAAGATTCTTTGTTTCCTCTCTCATACATGCATAAGAGGCCCCAGTGGTGGAGGCAGTGTTAGGATGGGGAGGGATGGACCGGGCTCCTGGGAATGGCCTCCATCAGAGGCCTGGTCTGTGGGCCCCAGTCACCGTGAGGGGTCGGTGGGGAGTGTGGAGCTTCCCAGGATCCTGCCTCTCTCCCTGTTTTCTGCCAAGCAGCAGGAACACACAATTCATTAAAGCAAAGCCAAAGGTCACGGACTGAGAAATAGCAAGAAACTTCCAGGGACTTGTTGATTTTGGAAACTTAATGTCCACGCTGTGTAACAGTGTGCATGTTCCCCAGGGGGAAGTAGATTGCTATTTATGTCAGAAAGATGCTTCAGAAGATGTCTCCTCCAAGCAAATAGTATATGTCTAATTGTTGGCATCTACTATCCTCTCTCCTCTTTTATTCAATAAAGTGATCCACCTTATCTGAGCTACAGAGACCTCTGATAGGTGCAGGGGAGGATGTTGAAGGGGGTGCCATTTCGATAGGTTGGCATTTTCTCTGTAATGGCAGGAGGCAGTAGAACTATTTGTTTATGTTTCAAACATAAAATAATGAATCGGCACTCGAACAAGTCTTGAAAGATAAAATATTCAGTGTTAATTGAATCTCTATATTGTGCCAGATAATATTTAAATGCTAGGAATACAGTGCTGAATAAGGTCCCTGCCCTCATAGACAGGTGTTCTAGTAGGAAAAGACCAAACAGACAAGCTAAAACAAATTTTCAAAGAGTGATAAGTGCTATGAAGACGGTTAAACATGGATAGAGACTGAATGGCTATGGAGGGGGCAGATTTCAGCAGATTTAGGGAAGGCCTCTCAGATGAGTTGGCATTTAAACCAAAAGGTAAAGGAAGAGAAAGAGCTGCCAAGCCCCATCAAGAGCGTCCCAGGCAGCAGGTGCAAATGCCATGCGGTGATGTGGAGGACAGCTCGGCCGTGTGCCTGGAGCCGGTCAACTACAGGCACGTGCACGAGAAGAGGTCACAGGGCAGAGCGGTAGGGCCAGACTCCACAGGAGCCTAGGGATGGTGGGAGGACTTCCTATGTCACTCTAACTGTAAAGGGAAACACTGAGACTGCAATCAAATAAATCTCCTTTGCCGCCTCACTGTCGGAGCCCTGCTTACCACATCTGAAGGATCCATATCTTCCAGAGCTCTGCAGATTTTGACAGCAGAGATATGCTCCTCACACCCCCAACTTCTGCTTTTTCATTATTTGTGACTATCAAAACAGAATTTTGATGACAAATTATTTATAAATAAACCAATCATTAAAATATGTAAGATCTCTCACCTATCACCATACTTCTCACTTAACCATTCTCATGCATCCCAATGACTTGAACAAAAAGAAACAGAACCAAAAATAGTCAAAACAGTACAACTTAATCTAAATTATCCTTCTCACAACATCACTGAGATTGACTTGCCAAGTCCTGGTCGTTGTCAGATTGGATTCTCTGGAAGTGAGTGCCTTCTGCAAAGTATCTCAGACATGGATAACACAGGGAGGACTAAACTGCTTTTCTTCCCATTTGAGTTGCCAACACTTCCCTCTGGGCCAATCGAGGATTATTGTTTCAACAATACATGCAAGCTAATTGTTTGTTAAGCCGGCCCAGCCAACCATAAAATCACAGGAGAGTCAGGCCTGGCCCATCTTCTTGCCTCTGAACTGGATCACAGTTAATATCTCTGAGAGTTCCACCCCAGGTTCACAGACCAACTGGGGAAGATGGCTCTTGAGCAAAGTCTGAATTTTGTTTCCATGAAGAAAGGTTTCTCCAACATAATCAACTACAATCACAAACAATCACAATTTTTGACACATTCACATTCTTAAGTCTGTATCTGCTTTGGTTTCCTTAAATAAAAACAAGCTAGAGATAAAAGTATGGAAATAAAATAGTTTCAAACAGAGAGCCCTGTGGAAGAATGCCCTAACTTAATATGTACTTCCAGATAAATGACAAGATATGTGTATAAGAGAAGCAAACTTCTACAAACATTCATTAACGATGTGTGAAGATAAAAGTTATCTTTGATGGAAAAAGGTAACTGATAAAGACATCAAAGAGAAAGATCTGAAAGTGAACTTTCTACATACTGACTAGATAAAACATATAAAGGGGCAATTTTGGTTGTTTTATTGTTGTAGGTCTAAAGGAATACTTTCATTTTCAGTAGTTTGTCAGCAAACAGCTCAGGAAACTTTACTATTTGAAATGAGTAGTTTGAGTTAACAGTAGTGACCAGATATTATAAAACCATGTTCTGCCTAAATATATCCACAAATCTTCAGATGGCCTACAAACCCAATACTGAGGCTAAAAAAGACATGACCTCTTGAGGGGCTCTTCTAGAAAGTGGGACTCTCTGGTACTAGGGATATAGCACTGTGAACCCCAAAAGGGAGACAGCTCTAACCCCCAGTGCGATCAGGAAAGACAGATGCAACCCCTAACTTAGGTTGCAGGTTTGATGTCCCCACTGCTGGGGGCATTCCTGTCCAGAAACCCAAGTCCTCCCCAAGAGAGTGGCTAGAGAGTATATACAAACACTATAAACCTTTCGTAGGAAAATAATGTCTTTCTATGACTAGAATTTGGCCAAAGGCTCTTCTTTTGAGTGTTAGTGATATAAAATTCTGCTCTAAAATAATAGTTTTAGAACTAAGCTTAAATTCCTAATTATTTGAACACATTAGAAAAAGAAAAAAAGTTTCTATTTCAGAAGGTATAGTTATTTGGAAACTGCCACAGTTTCTTTTTAAGTCAAAAATAACAAAATTTCATAAAAGCAAAACAACTAACATCCCTCTCCCTGACCCGCCACAGAAACCTTTCTTAGAACTATTCTGGTTCCACATAATAGAAACCAAATTCAATGTGGCTGAAGTAAAAACAGGGATGTACTGGTACACTTAATGGAAAGTTCAAGGGATAAAGGGTTCAGGTATGGGTAGAACTAGGTGCTTAGACTATGAGGACCTTTCTCCATCTCTTAATTCTGCTGCCCTCTGCATTGGCTTCATTTTTAAGTAGGTTATCTTTAACTGGAGGCAAAATGACTATCAGGACTTCCAGATTTACATTACGTCATGCAGCAACCTCAGTTTTATAAAACACAACAAAACTTCTTCTGGGAATTCAACAAATGTCTCAGGATTGGGTCTCCTTAATCTGTCTGGGTCCACATGCCATCCCTGTGGTCTGCTATTCCTGTGGTCTGAATGGCCAGCCCTGGTGGCCTATTCCTGAAGATGTACCACTTGGATTCCATAAGCTAAGAAGGGACAACCCAAGGTGCGGCTGGCAGGAAAGGAATACAAGCTGACAGATATCACTAATGGAATGTCCATGTCTCTCCCTCCACTTACCTGTTTCCTCCTCTTTCAATCAAAAGCCTATCAAAACTGGGTTCAGATATTACCTTCTGCAAAAGCGCTTCCCAAATTCCATGGAATTGTTTACTTGAAAATGGTTAATTTAAAAAAACAACCAAAAAAAACCCTCTTCCTAGAGTCTCTCCTTTTGGTGTAGAAGCCCTTTCTGATCCTCCTACAAACTCTTGTTTCCCTCTAACACTGAATTTATTACACTTTTTGAAACTTTCTGTCCATATGTTTGTCTTAAGCATAATAAATTCCCAAAAGGCATTTTATCCTTGCCATGTAGGAAAGTCTTTGGCACAAAATAGTAAAAATTTATGGAATTAGACTGTTGTTGTTGACAGAGACAGTTCTCTCTCAGAGTGTATCAATCAGTCCACTGTAATATCAGTCACATTGAATTTATTCTGAACTAACAATGAAACAGTCTCTAGCAAAACTCCCATCTTTAATGTCTCTATCTTGTAAACAGAAATCTGAAAACTCAGCAACTGAGAAATGCATTTTTACCTAGTCAATAGAATTCAAACTCAGACAAGAATAGCAAAACAACAACTGCTAAAAGTACTTTAAAATGACTCATTAGGAAGCGCAAGTCCCTCTATTCAACAAAAAGACGAGTAAAATAACTAATTCATCTCTAACTTCATTCATATTTTCAGTTTATCTTCTGACTTCACAAGAATGGAAGTTTTGTATTCTACTATGATCAATACCTCATGTAAAAGTAGTTACGGCGCAGCAATGCATGACTTTTCAGATGATGTTATTCTTAACATTGCTGAAATTTACCATTACTTAAAATATACTAACTGCATTAGTAGATTCTAGAGAATACTCCTCTGTATCTTGCAAATGTATATATGCTCTGAGCCTAATGCTCATGTGGCTCCTCCTTAGTCTCCAATGAAAATGAGGTAGATCCTACAAGAACCCAGTTCCAACATGTCTGGTTTCAGAATCATCCACTTCAAGTTGAACTCCTGTGATCAAGGCCTTAAAAGCTGTACTGAATTCCACATTCAGGACCCACTGGTTCAGGAGACACTAGTATCAAGGCTCTAAGACAGCGGTCGCCAACCTTTTTGGCACCAGGGACCAGTTTTGTGGATGACAATTTTTCCACAGATGGCAGCGGGGGGATGGTTTTGGGATGAAACTGTTCTACCTCAGATCATAAGGCATCAGAATCTCATAAGGAGTGGGCAACCTAGATCCCTCATAAGCGCAGAATAGGGCTCTCGCTTCTATGAGAATCTAATGCCTTCAGTGATCTGATAGAAGGTGGAGCTCAGGCGGTAATGCTCACTTGCCTGCCTCTCACCTACTGCTGTGCAGCCTTGTTCCTAACAGGCCACAAATTGGTATTGGTTTATGACCTGGGTGTTGGGGACCCCTGCTCTAGGGTGCAGGAGAAGGTGAACTAATATTAATAAAGGGAAGGTAAACTAATATGAGCTGTGTGAGGCATGGTGCTGGATCAAGTTCAGGGGATAATTTATTTTCTAAAAATTACGTGGCCTTTCTTTTTAATTCTATTTATGTGATGTATCACATCTATTGACTTATATATGTTAAATGATCCCTGCATCCCTGGGATGAAACCAATTTGATCATGATGTATTATCTTTTTGAGGTACTGTTGACTCACAAGTTGTTGGAATAAAAAATAATAATAAAGAGAGAAAAAAATAAAAATTATGCAGAATATTTCTGCTTCAGGAAACTACTGACCCATTTTTTATCTTCTAAGATAAAAACCTTTTTATACACCAAAAACTTTTATCTTAAAAGGTACGTTATAATTTAGTCAAATTTGATAGTCATGGGTTTCATAAGCTGCAACAATTGATTATTACATTTGATAATATGATGACTGAAAAGCAAAAGAACATTTGGTATCTTAATATCAGTTTAAATTTCACCCAATCATGATGGCAAAATTGCCCACAAAGCTGTTCTAGCTGTTCCTTACACCTTTCCTCTTCTACAGCACACTCAGCCAGTGCAGGAGAGGATGGGCCCAGCACAATTGTGTCCACAAACCAACTCAGACAAGATGAGGTTATTTTGACTTAAAGGGTATGTGGTAAGCTTAATGAAATGATTTAAATAACATTTACACAGGCCTTAATTTTTTTCCATTTGCTTCTTTAGTTTAGAAAATACTGGTTTTATAAGTAGCTGGGTTTTGTTCTTAGCTTCTCTGTATTTTAATGTCCTGCTGGCCTGACCTGGTCTCTACCTGATACCCTGATGTCTGAGTCATCTCCAACCTCTGCAGGAAGAAGCAGAGACCTTTAGCCCTGTCACTCTGAGAGGTTTCTGATCTCTTACCAACCCTCTTTGAGAGCCCTGACTTAAGAAAAAAAATGCTTAAAAATAAAACACCGAAGTATTCATTGACAGCTTCAACTTCATTGTGGGAGACATTCTCTGATGTCATGAAAGAAGCATGCCAGGGAGGCCACCCACCAATTGATTTTTGAAATTCCTAGAAGCTATAGAAAAGGGCTCACCTCTGCTCTAGGAGATAAACAGTACTTCATAAGATATTTATTAACCTAGAGGCTCTTAACTAAAAAAAAAAAAAAAAAATGCAGCCTTTTAGTGTATTCCTAGAACCCTCCTCATTCCCCTTTCATTCCTTAGCTTATTCCCTCCCTTCTTCTTTCTCATTTACACAGAATCTTAGGGTCAGAAGAAATCTTGCTAGTTAAATAATTCAGCTCTTCTGGCTATACATTCTCCTCCCTTTTTATTTCTCTGCATCTCCATGCCCCAGCTTGCTTCTCCTCTCATCTCTGCAACTGTTCTTCCCCCTCTCATTTGTTCTGAAATTGCTGCTGCCTACATGGTAGGCACTCCTGGGTATACACAGTAGGACCAAAATAAGCCTGACATGAATGGTTTTGCCTGGGTCATTAACTGAGGTCCAGGACTGACTACCCAAAAAGAACTACCTAACCTTGTAGTCCTCTGCTTGTCTTAATACATGAAGGTAAGACTAGGCAATCAGTTATTTGCTGAGCTAATGAATGAACAAATGATTGCTTATCCAAGCAAATAGCATATCATATCATTTTCTGTTAAAGTGAAAATACAGCCCTAGGAGAATTAGGGAGGAGCTTCACTGGTCACAGATATCTTATTACCAATTAATTTAAGGATACTGCTCGTTCCTAATGGAACTAGTCATGATAAAAAATGGGAGTTTGTAATAATATTGAAGAGGAAGAGGAGGTAATTTTGGAACCTGGGATATTCTGTATGGGGAAATATGGGAAGTAGAGATGGGCGTTGGGAAATCTGAACAGTCAGAGGCAACCTAGAGACACCACCACTACCTAAAGACAGGTGTTAGGCGGCACCAGAAGTTGGGAATGGCACACAAAAATGAAATGCAGCAACAAAATTGAACATGAATACTATTATTTAATGTAGGTTTAGGTAGCTATTGTCATAATACCAATTCATATGTGCTGAATTGGGAAATCTTGCATTGAGCAGTCAATAAATAATAACTAAAGTTAATAGTGAATATAGGACCATCACCATTTCGCTATTTTACTTCTTAAAACAAAACAAACAGGAAAACAAATGCTATCTCATAAGACAGACTGGGCTTGACACTTGGTTGCTCTGACAACGAAGGCCCAAAGAAAAAGTTCCTGTTATACTGGTGTCAAACTACTCACTGCTTCTTTAAAACTGGCTCACTTAAATATATCTGCCTTATCCCTTTTTGATGTCATTTGTACGATTCACTTTTGCTTTGGTTTCTGGTTTTGCAAATTGTTAGTTCCTGCAGATAATGACAAGCAGAGGGATTAAAGGAAGTGCAGGATAATGAACAAACAAAAAGCATGACATAAATCAGGCACACAGTGATGCTTACTTAAGGCAGATATGTTGGAGAATTGACTGTTGCTATTTTCCATTCTAGTCCTAGAGTATTGTGAGAATAAAGTATCTTTCTTTCTTTCTTTCTTTCTTTTTTTTTCTTTTAAAGAGGGAGTTTCACTTTTGTTGCCCAGGCTGGAGTGCAGCTGCGCGATCTCCGCTTACTGCAGCCTCCGCCTCCCAGGTTCAAGCGATTCTCCTGCTTCAGCCTCCCGAGGAGCTGGGGTTACAGGCGTGCTGTCACCATGCCCAGTTAATTTTTGTATTTTTAGTAGAGACAGGATTTTGCCATGTTAGTCAGGCTGGTCTCGAACACCTGAGTGCAAGTGATCCACACACCTTGGTCTCCCAAAGTGCTGGGATTACAGGCATGAGCCACTGCGCCTGGCTGAGAAATCACAAAGTATCTTTCTAAGTGCACTAGTGCTACTTGGGGAAAACATAAATAATTACAGGTGGATCCTAGATAAGGAGACATTCCTTGTTACTTCCAAAAAAAATCCATAATCTTTGGAGATTCCAAAGATATTTTCCCTCGTGAATCATATGGAATGCAAAAGGCAGGTGTACATAAGAATCCATGTACACACTGAATCAGAAGTAAAGACTACAGCAAAAATAGGGAGCCACGTTAGGGACTTAACAGCAGTCTGGGCTAAAATCCTATTTCTGCCTACAGTTACCTTGAAAGGAATCCTTTGCTGCCCTTTATGTAAATGCAAGTGATTTAAAAACATAGTTAGATCTGTATAGTGCTATACAATTTACAAAGTACTTGGGCATTCATTATCTCCTTTGATTTTTGTAGATTTTTTGTATCTCCAGTTCCAAAATGAGAAAAGTGATGCCCAGAGGACTTGTGTAGCCAGTACAAAAATATATGGTAACTGGTTTCAAAGCTAGGACTCCAAGCAGGTTTTGTTTTTATTTTTGAGACAGGGTCTCACTCTGTCACCCAGGCTAGAGTGCAGTGGCACCATCTTGGCTCACTGCAGCCTTGACCTCCTGGGCACAAGCGATCCTCCCACCTCAGCCTTCTGAGTAGCTGGGACCACAGGTGCACACCACCACACTCAGCTAATTTTTGTATTTTTTGTAGAGACAGAGTTTCACCATGTTGCTCAGGAGTCTGGTCTCAAACTCCCGGGCTCAAGCAATCCATCTGCTTCAGCCTCTCAAAGTGCTGGGATTACAAGTGTGAGCCACAGTGCCCGGCCCTAACCAGGTTTTCTGACCCCTAGCCCAATATACTCTTAAACCAGCAATGTTTTCTTATTTTCAAAACTGAACTAATTATATCTTGGACGAGAATTAATACTTTAAAGACATTCTAAAAATACAAAGTAGCTTTAAAAATAACAGTGATTCTTGTATTCTTATCCTGTCTTTCTATCTAAGAGCTCAAGTGTCAAATGATATCTTCCTCTCTATTGGTATCCCAAAATAGTGAACCATAAAAAAAATTGGGAATAAATTGCAAACCCGCTAATATCCCAAAGCTTTCACGAGTAAAAAGATGTTAGGATTAAGGAGAGAAGCTACAGAGGAAAAGTGCTATCATAAAACATCACCTTAGCTGTGTCTTAATCATCACACAAAGACAACTAGCATCAGCCATATATGTGTCCTCAACCATCTGTGTTCTCAACCCTTGCTTTTTTGCCTTGTAGCAAACTTTGCTAATTTCACAGTACTGTACAATACTTCTTGGTATTATGTGAAGTACTCTATTTAGACATGTTGACTTCACTAATTAGTCTATAAATACTTGACTTTTAGCCACTGCTTTGGTAAGTGAGATAATTGCTGAGGAAAGGCCAAAGTATTTATGGTCAATCAGATGCAGAAAAGGGGAATATGGTCTTTGAGCTGAGTAAAATGTAAAACATTATGTGGCAAGGCAGAAGCTATTAGCAGGATCAATATCTCTCCTAGTACCTTAATAAATCATTACATCAAAGCCCCAACAGAGGATGGAGAAAACCTCAGTCTACCTACATGGAAGCTTCCAAATTGGAAAATAAAATTCCATTTAAATTACAAAGACCCAATTCATATACAATGGAAATGACAAGCTACAAAACTAGTCTCCAAATCCTGGATGTGCTAAGAGTTTTGAATCATTAGTGAAGGGAGAAAAGCAGAAAGACAAAGAACACTGCTACTCTTTGGGTTGCACATTCATAATTCGCAAGTGGTAAATATGTATGAATCTGCTCCACTGCAGCTAGGGATGACATACTGCTTTTTAGAGATAGCACTGAGCAGAGAAATCAAAGTAGAGGAAGGTTGGGCCGTTATAACTTACCTCCTCCCACATTTAACAGTTCTCAATCTTCTCAAATCTCCCCTTACTTAAATTGCTCTCCTTTGGGGATGGCTTCCTAAAATGAAAAGAACTTTGATACCAATGAATGTTCAATGTATAGCAAAAAGCATCCCATGGTGAGCTCTCACTGTAACATGGGACGTAAATAATTGTATTTTTTCTAAATCTTTAATCGCTCCCATTCTCTTTGATGCTTCCAGGAAAACAAGCAAGCAATTAAAAGAAGTTACTAGGCTAACTTGCCCAGTTTTTTTTTTTTTTAACTCTAGAACTAATTATTTCTCTTTTCTAATATGTAGTAAAAGACAAAAGAAACATTTTGCAGAGATTAATATTATAGAACATTAGGCTTTCCCTTAAGGATACTGTATTTCCTCACTTATAGAGATGATAGTGAATATAGACACTATTTTGACTCCACCACAGCTTTTGCTTTGTAGTCATACTGTTTAATTAAAAATAGTTTTTTTTTCTTACAAGCTCAAATTACTCTACTGTAGATCTCTCAAACCTCACAGTAAGTTGAAGCTGAGAACTAAGAGGTCACACTAGGAAATGTATTTAGATAGGTCATAACTGGCAAATCAGCAACAAAAGAAAGCAGGGCTTCCCAACGTCTTGAAACATTCATTCATGATTAATTATTTCTTTCATTCCACAATTATCTATTAGACACTTGAGTATCATGCTTGGGCTTGATGATAATTATATCAAAGAAAGTTCCCAGAAGGTTCTATTCTCAAAAAAAAAAAAAAAAGTCTGACCATCTAAGTGGGTACATAAGTCACCCTATACTTAAAATGTTAGATAACATTAGAAGATGTAAATTATATAAAAGTTGATTGTCACAAGTGCCATATATGGCTACATGCCAAAGAAGGGCTACAGTAAACTTTTATAAAGAAACCTCTATTGGCAGGGGTTACCAGGGAAGGGACTAGGGGAGAGGGTAAAAGACCTGAGCTATATAGAATTTGAATAAGTGAAAAAGAAAAGGACACATACCTCAATCAGTAGAAAAAGCCTGGGCAAGCCAGTGCAAGCACACAGTGCAGTGTGAAGCAGGAGAAAGTTCACAGCGCAGATCAGTGGTAGGTCAGGACATTAAAGTCCCACCCCAACACCCAGGAAAGACAGTAGCTGGACTGCATATCTTAAGGTAGGAAAGTTTTTACTTCAGATGGGAGAAAAATAGAGAGTCAGGAGAATTCTGATACCATGTCCAAGTCCAAGACCGTTTGGGGAGTCAAAATTGTATAGAAAGAAATACCTTCTCTAGAAGAAGCAGATTTCATGTATGGCCAGAAGGTGGTAGGGGTTTCCATAAAGCGGTCTGAGGCTATCAGGAAGCCTGTTTCTTATAGAAAAGGGGTTTCAGAAGATCCAGGGACAAGACACAATTTCAGGAAAGGGGCACTGGGAGGATAGTTCTTTTAGCAGAAACTTCCTGACAGGAACAGGGATGAGTGCCTAAGGGAGGAGATCCTGCCTGGGAGAGGCAAGAAAGGCAGAAATGAGAAGCAGGGTGGCTCTGACTGATCTTCCTGTTCTAAATGGAACCTAGTGTCTTGCTGGTTCAGGAGCCTCATTCTGGGCTAGAAATAGCATCCCACTCCCACCTCACCAGCCAGGTTCCAACCGTATAAGAAGTTAAGCTGAAAACAGGAGATTCATTTTGTGTGGTGCATACCCATAGTTCCAGCTACTCAGGAGGCTGAGGGAGGAGGATCATTTGAGCCCAAGCATTCGAGGTTGCAGTGAGCTATGATCATGCCACTGCCCTTCAGACTGGGTGACACAGTGAGATCTTGTCTCTAACAGAAGTTTTAAATTTTTAAAAAATTCATTTTGTGGTTATAAATACAAAAATTCCCCAATAATAATGACAAAAAAGATATAGGAAGATTTGTTGGTTAGGAGATCATAGCTGATAGGGTGTGTACTACTTACAACTGCTATTCTTCCACACTCACACTATCTCCTGTCTTAAGCAAATCTAGGCCCAGTGTCCCACTGAGGGAAATCACAAGAAGACTTAGAGGGGTCCCATCCATGAGAGCTGTACCATGAGTACATGCTACTTGGAAGGCTGCTTCTGTGGTCATTCTGAGAGCTGGGAAACCAACCTGGTGCTGAGCTGTCAAGAAGGCAGCATCCGCTGATTCTGGTACCACTGGGAAGAACAGGACACATCTTTACTAGGGAACTGGCTGCTAGTCAACAGCTGCCCCTTCTGCTCCCCAATAAGCACCTTTCTGATTACTGTCAGTTTCTCAGCAGAAAGGCCATCAGCTGTTGTGTTGATGATGGGGCTTCAGTGGTTGGAAGAATTTTGCAGTCTCCAGTCTGAACTATTCCTCTGGGTGTCCTTATTCAAACAGCATTTAATTTGAAAACAATTAGCTGGTTGTTCACTTCCTTAAGGCAAAGCAAGACTGGATGGGCTATCAGGTTGGACTAAGATTCCAGCAGAACACTCTGAAGGAGCCAGGATGTTTCTAGGATGGGTCTGATTTGTGTTGGCTTCAGGAAAAGTCTAGCATTTCTATCCCCGATCACTGTGAATTAGTCACTATTTCCCTTAGTTGCTCTGGCAGGCTTTCATTTATTTTTGCCTGGGTGACAAGGAGACACTTCTACATTTCAACATTAAACAGACTGGACGATTCATTTGTTTTCTTCTTTTTTTCACTCTTCCAGGTAAAGGGAAAATGGATCCTCATGGTGAATTATAGATGAGAATTCAATGAAAGATACAGAGACTAAAGAGAAGTAGAGTTTTATAAAAAGCAACTGGATTTGCTTTATAAAGTAGCAGATTTCCTTTTACAGGCTGGCCAACATAATCTTTGGGACTGAAATATCTTTCTGATAACAGTATGTCTTTTCTGTCACCGAATCCTCTACTTATATCCCCTGCCACACTTCGTCCTGCTAATGAGGACAAAACAATATGAGGAAAGTTTTGTTTTTCTCAGTCTCCCAATTCCTCACCTCTCTTCTCTGCAAACCACTCAGCTTCCATAACAAAAAGGATGACACAAACAGAGTAAAAATATGTTACTAGAGACTTTCTCAGTTCATGGCAGTATTCAATCAGCTAAATCTGGCAAACTCACACACATCTGGCCTGCTGGCAAGCCTGACTAGAATTCAGCTGTGCCTGTACAAGGAAGCAGGGGAACAGCATTTAGAGTTAGACAGCCCTATGGCCTGCTGAATCCTCAAATATGCAAGGGGCTTATTCACAAAATGCTTCACAAAAAGTGGTTCCTCCAAACACATGCATACTTATTTGATGTTTTTATACTTTTTTTCTTTTCAGTGCTAAGCCATCTTCTTTAGTTAGAACTATTTTTATCCTTTGTCACTTTATAAACTGCACTGGAATTCAGTATTCCATGTACAACCTTACTTTTCTGTATGACATGGAAAACAATATGGGAATCAGAGGGACTTAAAACTAAGTCCATGGACCCCAATTCCCAAATTGCAGATTTAGGCCTTACTGTCTCTCAGGCAGGTTAGACGACTTCTGAAAAGAAGTACTTATTTAAATATGCTTATTTTATTGTTATTGAGGTATGCATAAATTATCCCAAGTTATAGCTATCCAAAACTGTGAACAACAGAACAAGACCCAAAACTGCAGAGAATATATCAACTCAGTTGCAAAAGATAAGACAGTAGGAAAGGTGCCATAGAGAACAATATTGGGAGTTGGCATCATGAAGAAGGTTAGCAAGATGTGTTTATAATACAACTTTCATTCCAACAGAAATTATAACATGCTAAGAGCATGGACCTCGAGGAAAAAATATCTATTTTTGGGGGCTAAGTAACTTTTGGAAAAGACTAAAACACAAACTCCTTTAGTAAAATGCTTTAATATACTCTAGGGCTTTTCTTTAAAAGTAAGGTGTGATTAAACTAAAACTTTCAAGTAGTTCAATAAACTAAGCAAGAACTGTTGGCTTCCCTCCAACCATAGTCCCATTTGCTAGAGATAATAACCATAAAAGTTTCATGTGCAGCCCACACATATACAAGCATATATATCTGCATATTTACACATGTGTGTATTTGCTGGTACAGGCCTAAAATATGGAAACATTTGCTATTTTATTAAAAAGTGCTCATACCATATATAATATTCATGCAACATTGTTCTGTATCATTGACATAGATGGGTTTGTTCTTTTTAATGGCAATTTTATGTACTATTGAACAGGTATGCTATAATAACTATATTCCTATTGGTATGCTTTTAGGTTACTTCTGAGTTTTAACAATTAAAAAATATGCAATACGCCTTCTTACAATTATAACTTTCTAACTTGTATAGATAGAATTAAAAGTTCTCCAAAAATTATTATTCCAAGCTACACTCCTTCCAACAGAGTGACAATTTCTCACCACCACTAGATAGTATCAACTGTTTAAATTGTGTCCAATGGACAATTGAAAAATACTCTCTTATTTTAATTTTTGCCATCATTAATGAGGCCATCTTTGTTTGGCTGTTATATTTTTCTTTGAATAGCCCATTCATATTCTCTATTTGTTTTCTTCTACTGAGTTATTACTTTTTACTAATTGAGTCCCTTGTTTCACAGAGAAATTAGCCCATCATCTGTCATATGTACTGCAAATACAATTCCTAATTTTTCATTTGTCTATTGGCTTTGTTTTGGAATGAGGTTTTGTTTTGGAATGAGGAGACAGTCTTCTAGAAAATAAGACATATTAAATAATATATCGGTAATTGTAAAGCACAGATTGTATGGTGCCAGCCGTCATGTGCTTTGTTTGGGTGTTATGCTTATCTTAGGTAACAAGGTCATCAGGATTAATTAGTGAAAATCCTGCTGAGTTTCAGATCATCTCAGTGGCCCTCTATAAAGTGTTCCCACTCACCTGGCAGCCTCCTTTCTTAATCTCAGTTGGAAACTCAACCACAAAGTGGTTGCTCCTTGTACCTAGAAGTCATTTAAAAGACAGTAATCAAAACTTCTGTTCTCTTTTATTTGTTCTTCTGCTTCCCTATCAATAATACTGGGAGGAGTGGGGGAGAGAACAGTGCATAATCAAAAGGCAGACCTAGCAAATTATTATTTTATTGATAAAATAATTCAGCAAATTCTCAATATTCCTGCTTCACAGTGATTACCCTAGATTTTATATTTTAGGGTTTTGCACCTACCTCTTATCATTACCACTAACTAGAGTGTAGTCTGTGTAGGGCACCGATTAGACTCACCCCTGGTATGGCAGGCAAAGAATGCCAAGGCAAAAGCACAGCCGACAAAGCTCCCTGTACTTGTGCAGATAGAAAGGCAGAGTATACCCCGGAGCTGAGCTGCAAGGTACAAATCCTGACCCTCCTACTTGGTAACTGTATTACTCAGAGTCAGTTAACCTCTCAGGGCCTCAGATTCCTAATACATATGATGCATACAGGAACAGTGCCATGAGAATAAGAAGAGCAGCTACATCACAGGACTGCTATAGGGTGAATGGAGTTATGATGTAAAGTAGTGCCTGGTATACACATAGCACATTTTAAGTAAATGCGGCATATCAGTATAGCAATTATATATAGCGCAATAGAAAAGTTAGAGTGTGATGAAATCCAATAGGCTTTACAAAAATCAAGTAAGTATTAGTACTATGTAACCACAGAAAAGGGAGGCCCAAAGGAACAGTCAAGAAATGCAGTGAGGGCCAGGCACAGTGGCTCATGCCTGTAATTCCAACACTTTGAGAGGCCGATGCGTGTGAGCCCAGGAGTTCAAGACCAGCTTGGGCTACATGGTGAAATCCCATCTCTACAAAAATACAAAAATTAGCCAGGCATGATGGTGTGCATCTATAGTACCAGGTACTTGGGACACTGAGGTGAAAGGATCACTGGCTGAGGCTGCAGTAAGCCATAATAACACCACTGCACTCCATCCTGGACAACAGAATGAGACCCTGTCAAAAAAAAAAGGAAGGAAGGAAGAGACAGAGGGAGGGAGGGAGGGAGGGAAAGATGGAGGGAGGGAAATGCAGCAAGGGAAGAGATGGGGAGCAACATGGCCAAATTGAAGCCTCCACCACTCATCTTCCTCATAGGAACACCATATCTTGAGTAGAAAGATGAAAAAATGAACCAATGCAAAATAATAGCTATAACAACTTTTCAAGATATAGACAGTACAATAAGATATAAATAGAAACAATAAAAAGTTAAAAAGTTGGGGAATGAAGTTTAAAGTGTAGAGTTTTTTAATACTCTTTATTAGTTTGTTTATACAATTAGTGTAAGTTGTCATCAATTTAAAATAATGGATTATAAGATATTTGCAAGCCACATGGTAACCTCAAATCAAAAAAATACAATAGATACATAAAAATTAAAAAGCAAGAAATCAAAACATACCACCAGAAAAAATCACCTTCATTAAAAGGAAGACAGGAAAGAAGGAAGAGAAGACCACAGAACAACCAGAAAACAAATAACAAAATGGCAGCAGTAAGTCCTTACTTACCAATAATAACACTGAATGTAAATGAACTAACCTCTACAATCAAAAGGCACAGAGTGGCTGAACAGATAAAACAAAACTAAACTAAACAAAAAACAAGCTCCAATGATCTGCTGCCTACAAGAAACATGCTCCACCTATAAAGACACACATAGATTGAAAATAAAGAACTGGAAAAGATACTCCATGCCCATGGAATCCAAAAAAAGAACAGGAGTGGCCATGCTGGTATCAGACAAAACAGATTTCAAGACAAAAACTATAAATGGAGACAAAGAACTTCATTATATAATAATCTATGGGTCAATTCAGCAAGAGGATATAACAATTTTAAATATAACAGTGGAGCACCCAGATATAGAAAGCAAATGTTACTAGAGCTAAAGAGAGAGAGAGACCACAATACAATAATCACTGGAGACTTCAACACCCCACTTTCAGCATTAGACAGATCATCCAGACAGAAAATCAACAAAGAAACATCAGATTTAATCTGCCCTATAGACTAAATGGACCTCATAGATAATTCCAGAATGTTTTGTCCAATGGCTGCAAAATATACACACTTCTCCTCAGCACATGGATCATTCTCAAAGACAGACCATACGGTAAGCCACAAAACAAGTCTGGAAATTAAAAAAAAAAATCACATCAAGTATCTTATCTGACCACAGTGGAACAAAACTAGAAACCAACAACAAGAGGAATTTTGGAAAGTATACAAACACATGGAAATTAAATGATATGCTTCGGAATAACTAGTGGGTCAATGAAAAGACTAAGAAGGAAATTGAAAAATTTCTTGAAACAAATGATAATAGAAACACAACATTCCAAAACCTATGAGTTACAGAGAAAGCAGTTAGAAAAGGGAAGTTTATAGCTATGTTATAAAAGAAGAAAAACTTCAAAGAAACAACCTAGCAATGCATCTTAGTTAACTAGAAAAGGAAGAGCAAACCCAACACAAAATTAGTAGAAGAGAATAAATAATAGAGACCAGAGCAGAAGTAAATGAAATTAAAATGAAGACAATACATATGACTGATGAAATGAAAAGTTGGTTTTTTGAAAAGTTAAACAAAATTGAAAAACCTTTACCTAGATTAATTGAGAAAAACAGGGAAAGACCCAGATAAATAAAATCAGATGAAAAAGGAGGCAAAGGACTGTTAGAGGCTGCTATGAGCCACTGTATGCCAATAAATTGGGAAACTTAAAAGAAATGGATAAAGACACATACAGTCTACCAATATTGAACCATGAAGAAATCCAAAACCTCAAAACACAAATAACAAGTAATGAGATTGGAGCCATAATAAAAGGTCTCGCAGTAAAGAAAAGCCCAGGACCTGACGGCTTCACCGCTGAATTCTCCCAAACATTTAAAGAAGAATACCACTTCTATTTAAATTATTCTGGAAAAAAATAAAGGAGGAACGAATACTTCCAAACTGAGGAAGGAATACTTCCAAACTCATTCTACAATGCCAGTATTACCCTGATACCAAAACCAGACAAAGACTCATTAAAAAATAAAATAAAATAAAAAACTACAGACCAATATCCCTGATGAATATTGATGCAAAAACCCTTAACAAAATGCCAGCAAAATGAATTCAGAAGTGAAAGATCTCTAAAATGAAAACTATAAAACATTAATGAAAGAAATTGAAGAGGTCTCAAAAAATGAAAAGATATTCCATGTTCATGGATTAGAAGAATTAATATTGTTAAAATATCCATACTACACAAAGCATTCTACAGAGTCAATACAATCCCTTTCAAAATGCCAATTACATTCTTCACAGAAACAGAAAAATAATCCTAAAATGTATATGTATCAAAATATCTCATGTACCCCACAAATATATACACTATGTACATACAAAAATTCAAAATAAAAAAAATTATAATAAACAGAAAAGAAAAAAGAAATGCAATGAGGAATAGACGGAATTTGAGGAGGAGGCCTAAGATAAACAAAATCAAGTATTGTGTGTATTCTAAAAGAGGAGAAGAGCCTTACAAAAACACTATTACCTCAGGGACAATGAATAAACTAGTGGGAGTGCAGTGAAAGGCTGCGACTGGATAGTAGGAGGGGATTACTTTCAAAATGCAGATTGCCAACATCTCAAACTCTGTTTATTTAAATGAAAATGTTTACTTATTCTTTGCTCTCAATTAATAAACTGAATCAGCTATTATCAGAGTAGTATTTCAAATGTGAATCTTTAGAGCAAATAATTTTAAAAAAGAAATACCTTTCCCACAGAAATACTGGTGTCCAGGATGGAGGACTTTCCAGGCTGGTCCCTGCAGCCCCTGACTACAAATGCGAAGGCAGAGTAATGATATTATACTATCATCAGTCCCATTCATTCCTTCACTCAATAAGCATCTGCTGAATGCCTACCACCAGTCCATCACTCTCTTAAAAAAGAAGTGGTAATGGTGAACAAAGAGAAACAAGGTCTCTACTCTCGTGAGGCTTCTATTTTAGGGTGGGGAAGGAGAAAAGCAATGGATACAGAGCATAAAAATAAACAGATGAGTAAGATTAAGATTACTTGAGACAGTGGAAAGTGCAATAAAGCAAATCAAAGCAGGTGCTGTCATGGGGTGGAAGGCCCCTCTGAGGAAGTGACATCTGAGTTGACAGCTGAATGATGAAGCAGAAGATAAGTGCCAGGAAGTCCCTGGCAGAGGGAACAGCAAGAACAAAGACATTATGGCTGGAAAGAGCTTGATGTGTTCACAGAACAAAAGAAAGGGCAGTGAGGCTGGAGTCAAGTGCCAGGGTCCTAAGCAAAAAGTAATTGTGAATTGCAACTTTGAACGTCAAGCACACATCTCTCCCTTCATTCTGTTGACTGCCAGAGCTTTAGCAGCTCCTCAGCTCTGGACACAAAATGCATGGTGTTGAGCTCCTCAGAAGCTCCCGTGGCCTGGGGCTCTCTCTCATGGATCCAGGAGGAAGCCTTGGGATCAAGAGCCTGATGTGAAGAAAGGGAAAGGACTAGGGGAGGGAAGGATAACCAGGGTGGTCACAGCTCCAGTACCCACAAAGACGCTCTTTAGAAAGTAGGGGATTTCAATCCATTTGGCAGAATTTCAGTTAAGTTTAGTTAATTTTTTAGATGAGGGAAGATTCTTGCCTTTTGTTTCTTTAGTTTGTCTGTGAGCTTCCAAATTAGCAGTTTGGACAAAATCAGGAACAGCAGGAAATCCAAGGGTGAGCTATGTATAAATCACGACCAGGAGAACTAGGACAGTTGCTAGTGCATCACTAACCTTTTAAGATTTATGTTAAAAAACAAGCAAGCAAAAACCCCACCATGCCATCCTAGTAAACATCCCTTAGGATCATTCTGAGAAACAAAACAGATCCACTGATGGATAGAAAATGAATCTCACTGATTATGTCAGTTTTTAACAAGATTTTTCTATTTGTTTGGCCTAATTTTTAAATTCTTGATCCTCGTAATCACCACGTGGGTTGCAGTAGCAAAATAACTTGTGACTGATGATAATTAAGAAAAGGAAATTTAAGAAATGCATGTTTTCCTGAGCCAAGTTTCAACTAAATGTTTTTGTTACTAAAATTATGCTTTCTTATACAAATGTTGAATATAAGTAAGTTGCTCTGGGGATGTTAGTGTTTACATCTTTTTCCCATTTGTTATTTATTAGCATGAATTAATATGCCAGTTTGTATTTGACACAAGATTTTTATTCTTGCAATAATAAGACTACATTTCTCTATGCAGTCATATTGCTTTCTTGAAAAGGATGATTATCTCACAGTCAATGAACTTGGTGACAAATTATAGGTATTTTGATATTGCAGGTATAGTAATTTTAATGCAACCCATCAATGCATAGATCAATGAATTCTATATTTATTATATGATATATATTCTACTGTACTAGTATTTCTAAGGAAGATGAACACCCAGGGCAAATAAATATATTTTATTTCTGAGTTTGGAATATACAAATTGTTATTTTCCGTGGCAATAGCATATCTATCTTCTGTTGGAATGTTATTTTAAAAAATACTTCTATCTGCAGCATTATGGAAGGAACACTGGTTATTTGGGAGATAATTATTTCTGAAAAAAATAGAGCAAAGACTAAAAGCTAAGAACTTTGAGTTGTTTGTACTAAATGTTATCTAGTATCATTCGAGAGATGAATAACTACAAGATATTGTCTCCACCCTCAGAAGGTATAGATCTTTGAAAAATTTAATAATTTACTGAATTATATTCTAAATAAGTTTAAATGTTCACACATGTGAAAATGCTTTGTGAATTAAAAGCTACCACAAAATTTAAGGGCATGCCATTATTATTTTTGGAGTTAGTTTATCATGGCAATTCTTATAGCTAAAGCCCCATCAATTCTTCTTTTTTCAGTGACCAGGTCCAGATAATCAAAATAAGAATGAGCAGAACAATGAGCCCTCCCAGAGGAAGAGACAGCCAACAGAAAATGTTATTCCATCCAAGAAATCAATTTGTTTATTCATAATTTGAACAAAGTATTTCCATGCCAATTCCTGATTGGTCTCTCCAAGGTCTTTTTGTTTTTTAACTCACCATAACAGATGGAGGAAAATATATATACAACTAAAATCTGATAGCATAATTAGTGGACTGGAAGTTGGGGTAAAAATCACATAACTAAATCCTTAACAGTAAGGTCAATATCAAGACATATTCATTATACTTTGAATGGTTATCAAAATACATGTGTTAGTGCAAATCAGTACCATGTGCTTTTTCCCTGTCAGTATTTGTTTTTTTATCTAATTTACCTATATTATTATTTTTAAAATGTGATCTTCAGTCCAGTGAGTTCTATCACTCTCCCCTTTATCTAGTCCTCTTATAATAATTTTCAATGTTTAATATGCTTTAAAATGGGACAAATCATATCCAGGAGATAAACTGCTTACCAAGAGGCACTTTGTTAAAAAAAAAAAAATTAACTGCCTGAAATGATTAACTTAACTGTAGAAGTTCATTTCATCCCTGTCTACATGTGGCTTGATAATTAATTAATCTTATATTTATGAAAAATAGGGGAAAGAGAATCATAAATGTTCATACTTTAGAGGAAAGGAACCGAGACACAGAGAGATGAGTACCTTGCAGATGAGGGATCAGTACTTAATCTACATGTCTACTCTGTTCCCACAGTCTGCAAGGAAGAGAAACAGAATTTATAAAGTAGATTTGTAAATCCTGATAACATGAGTCAGGATATGATTATGTAACTTCAAATATCTTTGCATTTAACAAGCTAGAAACCCAGAGCTTGATATTTATTGAATTGCATACATGCCTTTTCCTGGTTTCTTGTTTACAATAAATTTTGTGGCAGGATATTTAGATTTGTGAATTCTAGCCAGACTGCTCTCTAATGAGACTACAGCTTGTTTGGGTTTTAAAGCTTTATGACATTTATAGATGTTTACTTTGCATCTCTAAAAAACACAGAAATGCTCCCATACTATAAAAATACTGATCTCTAAACTTTCAAAGCATAATGCAAAAAATCCCTAAGTGACAAATCTTTCTTTGTGATAGAGTAATACTTTTTTCAATTCTTTGACAAGTGGCACTATTATTTATAAACTTGAGTTACATAAGATAGTATATAACTACAGCAACAATATTTTGATAAAAGGTGTCAGATAAATGCTTTGCCTGAAAAGGCTAATCCAGAAAACATTTTTCCCCTTCCTCTTGCATGAAACCTCTTAAGCAGTCGACAGGCACAAGACACATTGCCCACAGAGAGTGGCACAAACTGAGAACACACAGTATCTGACTTAAAATTCCAGCTTTTGCCAAAGAAGAGTTGTCTTCAGCAGCCATGTCAGGGTGCCCTGGGAAAAAAGACAGAGACTCCTCTGGTCTTTTCTGTCATTCAGTGTGAGAAAATAATACTTTAACCAGCTAGTGTGGAGGTGATTACCTCCTCCAAGAAACATTTTGATAAACTCGCCCACTCCACTTGAGCTGCTAGGGGTTAAGCCAGATCACAAGCTGAGAGGAGGGAGAGCAATGCAAATAAGAAATAACCCAAAATGAGGCATCCCTAGCACAGTTACCAATTCCAGCTTCAGCCTTTCTTTTATCTAGAGCGGGTCCTACAACTCCAGAGTTTTTTTTTTTTCTGGGTCTGCCAAAATTCAAGTTCCTACACTAATTTGTTGATTTGGGTCTATTAGTATAATTATTATTTTCATCCCTACATTTGAAACTCATTCTATGAGACTAAACAGAAGAAGGCAAATGGATTTCATTTCAAAAGCCAATTTTTATCTATTACTAGTGGCTGTCTTAGGGGTCTGATTTGAGCAGAATTCTGAGGCTGAGCATGGTGAGAAAGTACAACCTAATGATTTCATGATGTCTGCTAGCTACAGGGATAGGGTCAGATCCCCAGGGCTTGCAGCATGTGTAGGTAATCAAAAAAATGTTTGTTGAAACTTTGGTTTTATGCAAAATGGCTGAGGTCTCTTTGGAAAAGAAGCTTTAAAAACAAAGGTAATAGACAAGCAATGGCTGTATACCCTTAGATAGAAATGCAGCCATCCACTCACTTACCTTTTATCTGAAATACTTCAATAGCCCTTCCTCACCTCTTTCCAAGCTACGCTGATATAAAAATGACCTTTCTAAATTGGATCATGGTTGCTTTTTCCATCCCTGGTTCCTTATTCTCATAAGGCTCTCTTAGGAAGCATACCACACAAGCATATAAAGATCACCTAGGGCAGACAGATAGATAGACAAATTAGACAGAGAGGTGAATGGATGGTAGGTAGGTAGGTAAGTAGAGATAGATAGATAGAACTAGGGCACTTTCATTAATCAATTTGCTGGTTATTCTCTGCATTCTGTTCCCTTGCATCAATATCTCAGACTCTTTGCTATGGCTCAGAGACCTGGGTTCTCTTCTTGAAACCTTTGACTTCATTGTAGCTCACAGATTAAGATAAAAGAGACTCCCAGTGACACTCTCAGAAGAGGAAGGGTCCCCTGGCATTACTGCATGAAGAGGCAGATTGAGATGACAACTCATCCTTTATTAAAATCTTTTCCTTAGAATATAAAGGGCAAGCTCCTTAGTGGTTTAAAAAAAAAAAACAACTGTCTTTCTCCATCTGGTCCCTGCTGTTTTGCTCAGCTTCATACAACCAATCATCATTCTCCAACAATGAGCCTTTTAAAGCTCCCTAACTACACCACGATGTTTCTAAAGTTCTGCTTCTCTTCACGTGGTGTTTTTGCTTTTTTGTCTGCTTGACAAACTCTGACTTGGTTTTCAAAACCCAGTTCATAATCATCCCACACCACACCCTGGAAAAAGTTAATCATTCCCTTCTCTGGGTTAGCTCTGCACTGTTCCCATAAATATTTCTATAGTTGCACGAATCAGGTGCTTTGTTAGTTTAAATTAATATCTGTGAACTGGTTGAGAGCAGGAGCTTTGTTTTAATTTTCTGTTTTCTTAGCACCCAGCACAGTTTAGGACACATTGAATATAACTGAGGATACCTTTAAGATTTTCCATTTGGGAGAAAAAGGGAATAGTGATAATATTATCCAAGAAAGGAAAATGAAAAACAGGAGCAGATTGCATTGTGAGATGCCATTTGTTTCATTTGGAGATAGTCACGTTTCAAAGTCCCAGTTAGATGTACCACAGAAGAAATTAGAGGGTTTGGGAAATCTGGGCTTAGAGTTGGGAAAGGGGGCTGGAGCTGAAGATGGTCATCTGAGAGTCAGCAACACATAGGCAGTAGCGGAAGCCATAGATGCATATAGAAATGAAAAACTAGAAAAAGTGGCAAGAACCCTGTAGTTCACTAAAAATTTGGCCCCAAATTTAGGAGCCAATGAAGAACATGTGGATAGATGAAGATTGGGAAGAATGATAAGGAAGAACCTGGAGGACTTCAGGGGCCAAGGACATTAACATTTAAAATAAGAAGGGGTATCGATCATGTTAGCATCTCATAATGGTTAAGTGGGATGAAAACTAAACAGAAGTGATGAATTTTCTAACATGAAGGAAGGGGTATGCAGGGCAAAGCATGACATCGAGAGCAATTTCAGTGGAGGCAAAAGCCCAGGATAGAACAAACTGCAGTCAGTTGGAGTGAATGAGTGCCTTTCATGCAGACTCATTACAGAAACTATGGCTTAAGCAGGAAGCCCTCAGTGGCCATCTGGGTGGGAAGTGGAGGGGAAGAGGGATGGAAAGGCGTGATGAGAAGGAATTAGCTAATGGGCAAAGCAGGAAGGATTCTACTGTTTGCACGATAACATTTTACATATTGTATATTTTAGGCAAGATGTCCCTAGGCAAATGATTCCATAATCCCTTTTGTTGATAAATGCCTATTCCCTCATTTCTCGTGTTTCTATAAAGGGGAAAGAACATCAACTCCACCAGAAGATACAGTCTCTGGCTTCTCATTCACTTCTTCTTGGGAAGGAATAATTTATCTGATTTTTGAGTTTGGGAGAAGAAATTGAACTTGTCTAGCTCATTATCTTCCTCCCTTAAATTCATAAAAGGCACAGAATCTCCTATTCTGTTATGCTTTAAGCAGCCTGCCACAGCAGAGGAGGATGATGGCTGTCTACCAATGCCTGTAACTGGGGGCTCAGTTTACATCGAAGGGGGTTGTATCAAGTCCATGTGGTCACAGATGTAAGTCACATTCTCCAATTCGGTCATGCTGGTAATAAAGCTTATGGTATACACTCCATCTGTCTCACTCTCATGTTTGCTTCTCAACTAGATGTGAACTCAAGGTGGGAACCGGTGCTTAATTATTATTGCCTTAAAACTTTAAAATTAGGCCGGGCACGGTGGCTCACGCCTGTAATCCCAGCACTTTGGGAGGCCGAGGTGGGTGGATCACCTGAGGTTGGGAGTTCGAGACCAGCCTGACCAACATGGAGAAACCCCACCTCTACTAAAAAAACAAACAAACAAACAAAAAAAAAACAAAATTAGCGGGGTGTGGTAGCGCATGCCTGTAATCCCAGCTACTCCAGAGGCTGAGGAAGGAGAATCGCTTGAAACCTGGAGGCAGAGGTTGAAGTGAGCTGAGATCGTGCCAGTGCACTCCAGCCTGGGCAACAAGAATGAAACTCTGTCTCAAAAAACAAACAAACAAACAAACAAAAATCAAACCTTAAAATTACACTTCAAGGAGATTGTTTAAAAATAGAGAAATATAAGACCTCCAATTCCTCATCTGTGAGGTGAAGGGGCTGAAGTGAATAATCTTTAAGTCCCTCCCAGCAATCTCTACACATTTGTTTGCTATTGTGTGTGTGTATATATCAGACAAGTTGGGGGGCGGGGGGTGGGGGTGCGTGGGCAAGGAGTCAGACAATCTTAGGTAAAAGGAAGGGAGGATTCAAAGCAGGAGCGGGCAGTCACCAGGGTAGTGAGCAGAAAGGTCTCCTAGGCTGAAGAAAAATTAAGAGATTAGAGGGCAACTTACTTATCAAGAGCATTTTCTGAGACAAAAATGAAGGTTGCTATATATAAACAAAAATATATATATACACATACATATACATTATAATACATACATATAAATAAGAAGCAAAATACTGAATCAGGCTGGAAAAAAATTCTCCCCAATTCACCAACCCTTCTGTGCTCACATAAACCCCTTCCCTCATTAGATTATAAGATTTTGTACCTTTGCACCTAAATTTTCCAAGAGAAAAAATGAATAGGCCACAAAATGCCTAAAAGCAAATGCTAGGAATTGTTTGGCTCAAATAACAAAACAGAGACCCTTAATTAAGCTGAGGACAGTGGAATATTATTTTGACTTCTTTCCTGTTGGAAGCACTAAGAAGACATTTCCAATTCCAACATTCCATAGACCAAGAGGCTTAGGTGAAGAGGGTTTCCAGGCTCACAGCTCAATGAAAACAATGATGGTCCAGGGGAGTCATGGCACTCATGTCTTCAACACTAATGGATTTCAGCTGATTCATCAGTGAACATTTCTCAGACCAAAGTGGAGAAAGCAATTTTTGTCTTCTGTTAAACAGAAATCTCAGTCAGTCTTGCACTGAATTCTTTCACAGAAAATCTCTGCTCTTCTGCCTTTTCAGACACCAAGGTCTCCAGCGGGTGCTCTCCAGAGATGGAAGGAAAGTGTGCTCTGTGCAATGCATCAGTTGCTCTGTGTTCCATTGTGGCATCTGTGATTTGCAAGGGCATAGCTGAGCCACCACAGCTTTCAGCTGTAATCCTCCTGGAATCTATCCCTGCTGTTAGAGGGATAATTATCTGGTTATCCCTGAGGCCAGTTCTTGCCATTTTCACATAAAAATCACCTCTTGCATAAGACATGGAATTTAAAATCATCTCCTCATACATATCATTGAGTCACTTCATTACCTCTGGGATATATATAAATTATGCATTCTTTGATTCTCTTTAAATTTTTAGAGGCTCATAGGGACAGTGAAGGATCTCATTGGTACTAAAAATATAAGGCATTCCAGAAAGAAACAATAACTTGTGTGATATTAACTGCTACTAGTGTTCCAAAGGCTCCCTGCTTGGTCAAGGAAATCACATAAAGCATGGAGAACTAATAGCAGGCTTGCATGCTAATGACTGCCGGTCTGCTAGTGACTGAATGTCACTGCCTCACATCCTCATGCTATTCATTTTTCTTATCTCAGTGACTTCTCCTTTCACAGGACTGATTTACTTCTCTAAATTGGCACCCTTCTGAGTGTCTGCAACCAAGAAGGCACTCAAAAATTAGAATCCACATGCCCTTATTCCCATTTATTTCTCCATTCCCATGCCTCAATATTAAGAGAGTTATTTATCTGTACCATGGAAATAGTGTTCTATGAATTCTCTGGAGCTTGTTTGATTTTACCTTTAGATGCGTCCAAGACTCACTATCATACATGCATTCATGTTAAAGAGAGGGCGTGACATTAGCATGAATAAAATGCAGTGGCTGTCACTGCAAGAATGAAGAAATGTGTGTGTTCTCATGCCCTGCCATTAAGATGAATTCACAGATGTAAGCTGGCAACACAACACAGCACAACACAACACTGGCAACACAGACATCCATGGAGGGCTACACATGTTTCATTCCATAGTTCCCATTCAATATAAATATGGCTAACGTTCCTTAAAGATTCAAACCCATAGTATAGTGTTCACCTCTAAACTGGAAAAAAACCTAGTCCTGTCACAGAAGTGAATTCAGTTGCTTGATCTTTACAGCTGCTGATAAAAGTTTGAAGAGTTCCCAGACTTATGGGAAAAGTGAGATAAACTTCAGTATCCAGCATTAAAGGCTTCCCAAGGCAAAATACATTGTGCAATATTAATTTTTCAAGTTAAAAATTGGAGGTATTTGAAAACCACTGCTTCCCCAAACAGGAAGGAAAACCACTGTTTGGGTGGTAAAATGTGCCAATTCTGTACAAAATGCCTTTAAGCCCTTGACCTAATGAGGTTAGTGACAGGGATATGGATGACTAGAGCAGAAAATGAAACTCAGAAAGAATTTTGTTCATGAACTGCCATATTTCTCCTGTCATTTAACCAATTTTCCCTCTCAAAATTACAACATGGACTGCAAATCTTCAAGGCTAATGCTGCATATGACAGACTAAGTGCTATTTAAAATGTAATAATATATCTGTCAATCTGATAGGAAAAAACAAGAGGACACACGAAGGACTTTTCAGGTAGACACGGGTCCTAAAAGGTTATAAAGATGGCAATCAGGAAAGCAAGCCACCACACAGCTTTTCCCGTCCGATTAGTAAAAGTGCAGTATTGTCAGCGAGTTCTATAAATGAAAGAATCCTTTCACCCTGAGCACTCAATGGCGTATACCCACTCTATTAAGTGACCTTCATTGTACAATACATTAATTTCTACTAAAATTAATGTTTTGGGTTAAAATCAATGCTTAGAGGACATTAATGGAAATGATTTAATATGTGTGTCATGCATACTGTTTCAAAAGTTTTTAATCTTTGTAATTTGCTACAAACCAAAATTATATGAGAGGTGGAAGAACACTCAGAATTCTAAAACTCCCACTGCTAACTAAAACATACCACTTTTGTTTTCCACTTTCATCTCAGTCAGGGCATCTGTGCTATTTTAATCTGCCATGCCTGAATTATCAGTAAAGAGAAACCACTGGTTTCCTACAAACATACTTTATCTTAGTAGGACACTTTCCCTCTAGACTCGCTGTGTGGATATTTTCAAGGATTCACAGCAGAGACATTGGGTGTGTACGATTGAGGTTATTTAAGATTTTCCCACAATGACTGGCATCCATGTGGAGAGACACTAAATTTCATGCCTCTTCTTAACCAGTTCTGAGGCGGGGAAGGTGGGGAAGGAAAAGCAGTGCGCCTGGGGAGACGGCATGACAAAAGAGAGAGCCACATTCTGCTTAGGAGCTTATTGCTTTAAAAGTTCACCTAAGATTGAATTTAAAATTTGTTTCAAGCACCTATAATGAAAGAACATTTTAGATCTTGGGAGAAAACGTATAAGTGTCCAGTATGGAGTGAATCACTTGGCCCTTTAATATTTAACTTCACTGAAAAAGAAACCCCATGAAGTCCTCTTAAAAGAACGCAGGAGACTGCACAGGACTTTCTCAATTGATGGTATAATGAGAACCATTAGGAAGTTTGACTCCATTTGACATCTTAAATCTCTGAGTCCTCCTTGCCAAAGGAAGCAAACAGTACCTGCTTCCCAAGTGAGAGTTGAGTGGAAAGTCGGCCAAAATGAGACAGTTTTCAGAAAACAAATTTCAGTTAAGTCTCAGGAAGCTACACCACTACTGCTTTCTCTATTCTCCATGCTCTGCTCCTGACAGATGGGAAATACATCAACTACACTCTGGGCAGAGGTAAGTGACACAGAAGATTTCAGTAGGCAGTGTTCAGGTCACACCTTCCTGAACAACTTGTTTTATTAAACAGAACCTCTGCCTTCCTGTTGACCTTAAAATCTTCTCAAGAGGATTATAACACAAGATGCTTTTATATTGTGGTTATTAACAGCTACCATTTATCCCAGAGGCTCAAAACAATAGGATGAGGATTGTTACCAGAAGAATAAGACATAGATTCCTCGGTAATTTAGGAAATTTCCAGCTGTAGTACTCCTTGCCCAATAAAATGCTTGGCTAGCCCTTCGGTATTTTACTCCAGGTTCCTCTTCTGTAAAGTCAACCAACACGAGTGGCCTAACAGTCATGATGGTGACAAGGGATGATGTTCACTTTGATTGTATTTTGGAGGTAAATGCCTGGGCAAAGAATATAAGAAACCACATCCTAGCAATATGTTGTAATACATAAGTTTCTAAAAACTAAAAAACAACTAAAAGAATGTACATTCCATTGAAATGTACTGGCCCTTGTAGTCTAATGAGAAACGTAATAGAAGACAATGAAACAAAAAATATTTTCTTCAATTAATAACACAACTCAGGAAGAAACGTTAAGAATTAAGGACTCATAAAAAGCAACCAGAGTTAACTGTTTAAGAAGTGCATATCTAACCCCATCACTTCCCTACTTAGATTGGCACCAAATCCTTAACACAGACTGTTGTAATAGGACAACAGAAGCTATTAAAGGGTTTCAAACTGGGAGGGGAGGGAAGCATGCAATCTGTCTTCCTACTTCTAAGACTCAATCCACTTGCCACTATTTTCTGCTTTCTCTAGGAAAGCTTCCCATAGCTGACAAGGAAGTTAGATTCCCTATAGTATAATCTTGTAGGACTGTATACTTTTTCTTGACACTTATCACACTTAGAATTACTTTTTCAATGTCTCTCTTTCTCCTCAGACCTGTGATGAGCAATATGGCAGCCACATGTAGCTACTCAGCATTTAAAATGTGCCTAGTTCACATTAAGATGTGCTCTAGTGTAAAACACATGCCAGATTTGACAAACTTAGTACATACTGCTACAGAAAAAAAAAAATGTGGCCCTGCAGAAACCTTGATTTTAGCCCATGAGACCAATTTTAGTCTTCTTAGCTTTAATAACATAAGAGAATAAATTTAGGTTAAGACACTAGTCTATCGTAATTGTAACAATTGTAACAGTAGCAATAGAAAACTAATACATGTGGCTTCCAAAAAGATTAAATTACATATATAGATCACACAGTATTTCTGTGGAACAGCACTAGGTTAGATTGTAAACTCCATGAGGGCAGGAAAATGTCTGTTTTCTCAGCTGCTCCATGTTCTGCACCCAGCATGCTTCCTGACACATATAGTCATTCCAAAATAGTGTGGATTAAACAAAGAAATTTAAAGAAGGTTTTACCCCCTTTATAATTCATAATTCAATCACTATTCCAATAAAAAATTATTAAGCGTTTACTATGAACCACACATTGTGTAAGGCACTGAAGATACAAGTATAATAAGAAGTGGTTGCCAGAGAGTGGGAGAGAAGGGAATAAGGAGCAACTGCTTAATGGGTATGGATGTTCCTTTTAGACTGCTAAAAATATTTTTTTTCTTTTTTTTTTGAGACAGAGTCTCGCTCAGTCGCCCAGGCTGGAATGCAATGGTGCGATGTTGGCTCACTGCAACCTCTCCCTCCTGGGTTCAAGTGATTCTCCTGCCTCAGTCTCCTGAGTAGCTGGGATCACAGGCATGCTCCACCGCACCCGACTAATTTTTGTATTTTTAGTAGAGATGGAGTTTTGCCATGTTGGCCAGGCTGATCTCGAACTCCTGACCTCAGGTGATCTGCCCGCCTTAGCCTCCCAAAGTGCTAGGATTACAGGCATGAGCCACCGTACCCAGCCTCAATATTTTCAAACTAGATAGCAGGACCAGTGTCTGGAGAGGGCTGTCTCCATTTCCAAGATGGCACCTTATGGCTGTATTCCCCTAAGGGGAGGAACACTGTGTCCTCATGTGGCAGAAAAGACAAAAGGGCAAAAGAAAGAAAAGAGAAATTCCCTCCATCAAGCCATTTTATAACAGCACTAACCCATTCATGAGAATGAAGCCCTCACAACCCAAAATCCTCCCAAAGGACCCCACTTCACAATACTACTGCTCTGGGGACTCGGTTTCCAACACATGAATTTTGGAGGAGTCCTCTAGACCATAGCATTAACCATGCAAACTGTAGAACGAGGAGTATTGCAGACAGAAAGCTCATTTATAGCATCCCTAGATGGCTCTTCAAACTCTTGGCCTTCTCTATTAACTGACAACTTTCTGCATCCTTACCCCTATCCTGATTGACAGTTCTTAGAGAGTAAAGCCTGAATCTTTGAAGTCACAGTCACCATAATTACCCGGAGTCACAGAGCCCAAGGAACAAAAAGCTGTTCAAAATGGGAAACTATATAAAAAAAAGGAGAATGGGATCCAGAGGCTTCATCAACTCTATGGGCAATCCAACAAAATATGCATGTAATATATAATCCGAGAGAAGAAAGGAAGGAAAAAACTAGGTTTGCTTAGACTTTACCCGACAACACACCACAGCCATTTAAAACGATCTGGCTTCTAATACAAATAAGATATAGAGCCCTAAACACAATTTGGGAAGAAAACCAAGAGGTCATCAAAATCACAGGATATACATGACAGTGGATAGGGCCATTTGGCTTCTCTTGTGGCTGGGAAAGATTTAAAAACAACCTGGGAATATCAGTGAAATTTATTTCAACTAAGAATTGATGCAAACAACTGTACACTAGATAAAAAAGAAGTGGTAATTTGAGGAAAATGTATTATATTTGTGCTCTAGAATAATTTTATTTACAAAATTTTTTGACACATTTGAAAACTTTTATCTCTAATTCTTAATAATGAAATGCTAATAATTCATACTTAATATACTCAATAACAAAATTTACCTAATACTTAATATAATGAAATTTATCCTCAGTTCATGTGTTATCTACTCAGAAAGGCCTTCCCTTCATAAGTAGCATCATTCAAGAGGTAAAATCAAATCCCCTTGCTTTATTTCCTTCAGATTATTATCTGACACTTTTTTGTTCACAATGCATCCACTTTTCTGCTTACATTTGCCTCCTGTCTCTAGAATGTAAGCTCTGTTACAGCACAGCTGGTATGGTCTTATTCACTGCTTTGTCTGCAACCACTCTTAGTAGAGTGCCAACCCTTAGTAGGTACCTTTGTAGCATGAATTAATGAACACAAAATCAAAATATTATTGCTTGACTTAATTCCACCTTTGATCTCCTCCCCCAATGATATATAAAACTTTATAACTGGAAAATCTGTTAATTTTATTTCTATTCTAGAAGTCTTACCAGATTTAATAGGTATTATAGAGTTAATTAAGCACATGGGACCAGAAATCATATTCCTAGATAGGAATTCTTGCTCCTTCATTTTTTTTTTCCTTCTACTTGTGTGGCCTTGGGTAAGCTACTTAACCTTCTTATGACTTAGTCTCATCATTAAAATCAAGTGATTAATATTAATATTAGCTATGTCATAGGGTTGCTTGAAGACTCAAAGTGTAGAGAATAGTGTCTGGGACCTACTAAGCACACATTAAATGTAAATTCCATAATGGGTTGAAGTCATAAATGAGGAAGAATCGTGGCTTAACAAAATGTGGGATTTTCTATCCTCTCAAAGAAACAGATGGTTTTAGGAGAAAGTTATCTGTACCCAGAGGTGTTCAAACAGAGATAATTATCCACTTGATGGAGATATTAGAAAGAAGATTTATGTATCAGAAATCCAATTACATTAGATAACTTTTAACAGCTTCCTTTCTACTCTTGCAATGCTAAGCTCCCATTGTAAACTGAAGCTGAGAAGTGCACAGTACACTTCCCAGATGCAAAGACAATGAGCATTTCAGTCTCCAATATCCAGCAGATGCATTTCTACTATTTTCACAAGGGAGTCAGTGTCTTCTCTGTACTTGCAGAACTTCCTGTTTATCTTTCACTATCCATGTCTATGTTCTTGATCTCCCCATGAGACCACAAGGAATCGGGGTGGAGGAACATGGGAAATGGAGCACAGGCATTCTGGGAGACAGAACACTGAGAGCTATGCTTGCTCACAAGGTTCATGGTAAAGAAAATTGAGTGCAAACCTGAAGGGGAGGAATTGCAAAGACTTTGAGATCTTCAAATAAGTCAAAAACAAAACAAAACAAAAACATTACAATTCTTAATTAGAAAAGAAGAATTTAAATTTATCCAAATTCAAAGCAGCCCATATTCTACTGTAAGTAGAGGAATATGACACTGGAAACCAACTGACATCTCCCAAAGTGGTCCTAGAGTAGGAAAGAATTCAAGGTGTTCTTCCAGATGGCCACCAATATAGCCAGCAAGGAGGGCAGGGGTAGGGTGGTGAGGGCTGTGAAAAGGGGTGCACCCACATGCAAGCAGCTAGTAATCATGCCTTTTTAAAAAAGAAGAGAGACCTGAAAAATCTAAATCCAGGTGCAGACTTGAGAATAAGAATGAGTCAGTGGGCTTCTACATGTACATCATCAGAACATTATCTGGGATATTCATGTCCTTGACCTCTACAAAAAATTCCAAAACACCTGCTATACCAGAAAAGATCAGTTAAATGACATTCTACATTAATATTTATGTTAACCAGGTTTTATCATATTCACATTGTCTAAAAATTAGCAATTTATGTGTACAAAGTTAGTTGACCCTCAGCCATTTGGGTTTTTTTTTGTAAACATTAGTGGACACTTTTGTCACCAACAAGTAACATTACGTAGCATTCACAGACATAGTATGACTTAATTCTCACCAGTCGTAAATTTGGAGCAGCTTCTCTGTGAGGTATTTTCAAGTGCCGACCAGAATAGCTGCACTAAGAACAGTTCTTGTATGCTCAGGTGAATACCTAAAAATACACACTTATTCTTCTTTCTACAGCAGTGAAAGCCATTTTCACCTCCCCTACAAAAGACTTTGATGTCAGTGTGTGTCAGCCTCAGTTAAGCTGTTGCAAATCCTATATACACATTTTGGGCAGTTCTTTCAAATTCTGATGAGCTAGCCAAAAATTGCTTCAAAAATGTTACAGTCCTTCCTCACTGTTTGCATGCAATTATTGGTAAGCTCATTTTGAGTTCAAAGAACTTCAAAGTTTATTTTTATAGGTAAGGTTCCACCCTCTCTTAATAGAATTCTCATTTTGCACTGTATGTACAGAAATTTGCTTGAGTCTTTAGAAGTTTATCTTAGAACCTTGAGAAGTTTTAAATTTACACATATGTTATTTAGTAAGTCATATTTAAATTCAAGAACTTGTCAATTTAATATAGCTTGTCCTTTAGGAGATTAATTGAAGCAGGTGGTAATAACAGTTAGGACCTTGTGCTGAAATATGATAGATGAATTTATTTTAAGGCTATTGGAAGAGCTAGTTTATTTGCTATATCTTGTATTCTCTTATACCTAAACATACAGCAAAATGGAGAGATACTCAGGTATCTGACCTAAGTTATTTTAGCACTACCTGATTCTTAATGGCTTCCTCTGGCATCAATATTTCATCAGTTTTATTCCATCCCCAGGGAGGAAAAGTCCATTTCTTACATATACAATTAAAAATCATTTTCTAAAAATCTTAAGTCTTAGCACAAGACATAGAATTATCACACAAGTGAGACAAAAAAAGTTTTAAAAACATTTTCCAAACATCAGTGGTTATTGATTATGAGTGATACTTTCCCTACTCTCCTAGTGGGTATTTTTGATTATCAAAATGAACTGGAAGACTCTGTTGGCCTTTACTGTGCAGAGGAGCCAGGGATGCAAAACCTCCTGCAATGCACATGGCGGCCATGCACAATAAAGGACTGTGCCAACCAAAATGTCAACATGGGGATACAAGACAAAAATACAGAAACCAATTAATAGCAGGAAATTATTTACCTCTTTCCATTTGTGATTAATCAAGTAGATTAAAAAAAAGGAACTATACAGAGTATCCAAATAACCTAACTAAAATGGTAAATCATATATAGTATGATCTACATGCATGTATATATCATATCTGCACCCTGGAAACACAGAACATAACTTCTTTCCCAATATCTACAAAACAGGCACAAAATTTGAAAATCTATTATGCCACAAATAAAACATCAATAAATTCCCCAAAAAAGAAAAGTATAGAAAACATTCTTGTATCATAATACAATAAAACTATCAATATCTAACAAAACTAGAAAAAATATGTCTTATCTTCTGAAAATTTTAAACTTCTCTCATAATTTTGAGGTCAAGGAAGGAAAAAATTAGTAACATGCAGAAAATAACTTTTTAAAAAAATCCACAGGATAGCTAAAGCCATGCTGACAGGAAAATTCATAGATTTAAACAGTTGATTAATAAACATGAAATAATAAAAACTAAATTAAACATTCCATTTAGGGAGTTAAAGGAAACAAAACTACAGAAAGCAGAAAAAGTAATAAATATACAGAAATATAAATTAACTGAAAGTGTCTTATTTATTTTCAATAAATAAACTGAAAATAAATAATTTTCAATAAATAATTTTCAATAAATAAATTGAAAATAAATAATTTTCAATTACCTAATTAGTTCACCAAATCAAGGGGGATAATGAAGGAGGCTAAAACAATTACACAAAATAAAAATAATAAGAGCCAGATAATACTAACATAGAAGACATTTTATTTCTTTTTCTTTTTTTTTGGAGACAGGGTCTCACTCTGTCACCCAGGCTGGAGTGCAGTGGCGCCATCATGGCTCACTGCACACTCAACCTCCCAGGCTCATGGGTTGCTCCCACCTCAGCCTCCTAAGTAGCTGGAACTACAGGCGCACAACACCACACCCAGCTAATTTTTAAATTTTCTTGGAAGAGACAGGGTCTTGCTATGTTGCCTAGGCTAAAGACATTTTTAAAAATTAAAATTGGTTCCTTTGCTCAACTCTGTGCAAATAATTTCAAAACATGGATGGTGGAGATAATTTTCTAGAAATTATTGTATGTCAACCTACTTCCAGAAGAGAGAGAAATATTACACTAATTATCACACAAATAAAGAAGATTGTTAGAGTTATCCCCGAAACTGGACACACATGCACAGACAGACACACACACACACGCACACACACAGCCTAGATGGTTTCATAGCACAACTTGCCAAACCTTTCAAATAACAAAAAATTCCAATGCCATTTAAACTCCTTCAAAGCATAAGGGAAAAAAAGACTAGGACAGTTTCCAAGTTCTTTTTACAAAGCAATAGTAACATTGATACCAAAACTTGACAGATTGTACCAAAAAGAAAATTATGGAGCAAACTCATCTCGGAATAGCAACGCTAAAATTCTAAATTAAATATTGACAAATAGAATCCAACAGCAATTAAAATAATACACCATGACTGAGTGAAATTTATTTTATTCAGGAATGTAAAATAAATTTTTTAAAAAGACCAAAAACTTAGAAATAAATCTATCAATACCAAATTACTCATTATGGCATTCAAAGCCTTTTATAGATGACACAGTTTTCTCTTCCACATTAATCCCACTATTTCAATGACAGTCAAACAATATTACTCACTTTTTCTTGTACTTATGCTATTTCCTGTCTCTTAACCTCCGCTAATTTTGTATCTATGTTTGGAATGCCATCTGTCTAAACTTCCTCCCAGTTCTAAATATCCTATCTACCCATAAAACCCAATCTAAATATTAACTCAAAAAAGCTTCTTTGATTCTCCCTACAGACACCTTTCTTCTGCTGAACAACCAAAATGCTATCTTTCTTGCAGCACTGATTAATGATTTAAAATCATTAAAATGATTTTAAAAAACATCAGGTCTTCTATTGTCATCAAGTAAACACTTGTTATTTTTAGCCATGTATTACAGATATTTGTGTAAAGGCTCTACATCTCCTATTAGATATAAACTTTTCTTCTTTTTTTTTTTAGGGTAAGGGCCACGTCTTATGTACCTTTGTATTCTAATCACTCCAAGCACAAATCTTTCCATACTTAAACATTTTGATGCATGAGCACAAAAAAACCCAGATTGTAAAAGCAAACTGAAGACTTGCAAAAAATAGTTTCCCCTTAAAATGTAACTGCACGTGCACAGGATGAAGAGTTAGAATCTGAAAATCAGCTGGGCACTAGCCATGCCTGCCCTGCTATCTTCCCATAGCCAGAATCACAGCAGCATGAACTGCACTCAAGCTCCAGACCAAGAAACTCTAATTACCTTCAGCGAGCAAGTAAACTGACAGTAACAGCTATTGCAGGAGGCAAAAGCAGCTACAACCTTCAATTCCAGGCACGGAGGTGGGAATAAGGAAAGAAGTCGGGATGGAACTGTTGGTTTCATTAGGTTGTTGGTTTGGAAGCAAGTATTTCACATACACACCCATCCTCCCACTATACACACCCATCCACTTCATATTTTCATTTTTCATAATGCCAAAATATTAACTTGTGTTCTAATATTTCAGGGAAGATGTATAAGCTAGTGAGAGTCATAATGTCGAGTTTCAAAATGTATGTATAATTTGTTATGGTGGCAGGGTGAACAGTCCTATCAGAAATGCACCCGAAGGTTTGCTAGGAACAGAATATTAAACACAGCAGAGACTATGGGATGTAATGTGATAAACCGACATTAGGTTAGAACAGTACAAAAATGCCAGATTCCAACCATTGTTGATACACTTCCAGAGAAGTGGACTTTCAATATAAAGCTGTTATTCTGGGTGTAATTTTAACAGCAATGAAATACAATGAAATGACAAATCTCTGGTTCATTCTGAATACAAGAGTTCCTGCTTATTTTGAGACCATGTGAATCAAAGAAGTCGACATCACCAGCACTTTGCTTGTAGGCTAATCTAGTAGTGACTTTTGATTTCCTGCTCCCCCTGTTGATCCATCCATCCACAGCTTTAAGACCAGCCTGACTACAATCATTCTTAATGTCACCAAAATCTCCATCCGCAGGCAAGAAGGAGATACCTAGCTGTCCCAGTTTGTTACCCAGATCACAAGCACAAACTGGGATCACTCTCTCCATCCCAACTGTGGTAGGCTGAATAAAGGCCTCCCAAAGATGTGACCGTCCTAATCCCCATAATCTTTGAATATGCTATCTCATAAGGCAAAAAGGATTATGCAGATGTGATTAGGTTACAGATCTTGAGATGGGGAGATTATCCTGCATGATCCTATGGACTCTATGTAATCACAAGGGTCCTATAAAGAGGGAGGCAGAAAAATCAGTGTTACACTGGCTTAATGTGAGAAAGACTTGACTGGCAATTGCAAGTTTTGAAGATGGAAGGGGGCCATGAAGCAAAGAATGTGAACAGCCTTTAGGAGCTAGAAGAAGAAAGGAAAGGTTCTCCCCTAGAAGGTCGGGAGGCAGGGCAGCCCTGCTGACACCTTAATTCAGCCCATTGAAACCAGTTTCAGACTTCTGACTTTCAGAATTGTAAGATAACATATTTATATTGCTTTAAGGCACTAAATTGGTGGCAATTTGTTACAGCAGTAATAGGCAATTTATAGACAGACAATTCTGTTCTTCGTCTATAGCACCACCTCAAAGCATCCTTATTCATTGATCACTCACAGTTAACCACCCTGCCACTTGACTTGCCAAGACCTATTGATTCTGCCTCCTAAATTATTTTAAGTTTTGCTTTTTTGTTTTCGTTTTTGTTTTTTGAGATGGAGTCTCACACTGTGGCCTGGGCTGGAGTGCAATGGCGTGATCTCAGCTCACTGCAACCTCTGTCTCCTGGGTTCAAGTGATTCTCCTGCCTCAGCCTCCCAAGTAGCTGGGATTACAGGCTCCTGCCACCACACCCCATTAATTTTTTGTATTTTTAGTAAAGACAGGGTTTCACTATGTTGGCCAGGCTGGTCTCGAACTCCTGACCTCATGATCCGCTCACCTCAGCCTCCCAAAGTGCTGGGATTACAGGCGTGAGCCACCACACCTGGACAAGTTTTGTTTTATTTTTATTAGCTAACTAATAACAATTGTTTATATTTATGGGTTACAATGTGATGTTTTGATACATGTATGCATTGTGAAATGATCAAATCAGGCTAATAGAATATGTATCATCTGAAATATTTATCATTTCTTTGCGGTGAGAACATGTGAAAGCCTATCTTTTCCTAAAGCATCTATGGTCCATCCATCTTTCCTTGTCTCCACAGCTACTCTCTGAGAGAAACCTTCAGCCTATGGCTCCTTACTGTTCTCCCTACATCTGCTCAGGCCACTCCCTTCTCCAACCCCAAGCTGGGCAGGCCATTCACCAAACTGCCCCAGAGGGTCTTTCTAAGACATAAATCTGAAATATCTCAAAAACAAATGGCTTGCCATTGACAGCAGAATGACAATCACCTTTCTTTACCTGATAAAATGTCTTTCACAGTTTGACACCTACCTAAGCATCCAACTGTAATGTCTGCTTCCTGGTCAAACTTGCTGCTCCACCAGCATGACATTCATACCTGGTGCTTCATCACGACTCTGTGCCTTTGTCTGCTGTTCTCTCACTGCTCCTCTAACTGACAAACCCCTAAATATCTTTCAGTACTAAACCAACTATGTTGGTGGGCTCTTGACAGTGAGCTCCTTGAGGGCTGGAACCTCTCTTCATCTCTTTGTCTGCAGTGGCTAGCTGAGGCCTCCCTCTGAATGAATAGGAGGGGGCAAGACTTCCTTTCTCATAACCGCTAGCCTACCTTCTTTCCAGCCACATTAGCTTACTTTTACTTTCAGCTCATATTTGGCTTTGGAATTACTTTTAGAATTAGCAGTTGATACCTGCCCGGTCAGACACCATGTCCTCACACTCCTGTGTTTTCAGTGAGCAGGTGCAAGATTTAAGAAATAGTAAAAGAGGCAGTGGCTCATGCCTGTAATCCCAGCACTTTGGGAGGCTGAGGCAGGCGGATCATGAGATCAGGAGATCGAGACCCTCCTGGACAACATGGTGAAACCCTGTCTCTACTAAAAATAAAAAAATTTAAAAAAAAATTTAAAAAAAAAATTAGCTGGGCGTGATGGCACGTGCCTGTAATTCCAGCTACTCAGGAGGCTGAGGCAGGGAGAATCACCTGAACCAGGGAGTTGGAGGTTGCAGCAAGCCAAGATTGTGCCACTGCACTCCAGTCTGGCGACAGAGCGAGACTGTCTCAGCAAAAAAAAAAAAAAAAAAGAAATAGTAAAAGAACAATCAGCTCTGATATCCTGGCCACTTCATCTAATGCTAAGACCTTCACCTTAAAAGATAGATTTAGGGTAAGAAGCACTTGTCAGTCTCAATTTTGCTCCAGATGAGGACCCACGCAAAACTACTTCTATGCTTTTCTTTCTTGGTTATAAAGAATTCCACTTTCTTTCAATTTTCAGCATAGATAAGTTTTTTACTTTCAAATCATCCATTACTTTTCTCTGGCCCATCTCCAATTTCCTAATATTGTGTTTAAAATATGGAGCTCAAAATTAGGCTCTAATATAGACCTTATCAATGTTGAACACAGTGAGTAAATTTCATGGTTCTTGTGTACTACATACATTCTGGTTAATGTAATCCCAGATCATGTTCACCTTCTTGATAACAGCCCCATATTGCTGACACATATCCCTGACAGGTGAGAATGGCTTTTTACCTGTAGAGTACTTACATGTCAATTCCAATCTTTATGACAGCTAGGATAGTCTATCAGTATTTTTTTCTGGAATAATAAAAACATCACCTATTGCAAAGAGCTGTCTAATGCACCGACAGTATAGCTCATCTTGACTTGATGTTCCACTCCATAATTGGAACCATTAGACTCAAATCAGAGCTTCTGAAAATTCTCTAAGAGTTTTATTTTTAAACATGTTATATATTTATGTGGGTACATAACAATTTCATTCAAAGTAAAAATAAACACAGTTATTCTTCAACTATTAGTTGATACAACTTCACTTTAGAAGCCATAAATATCAGAAACAATGATTTAGATAAACCATGTGGAAATAGTCTTAGAAGGTATCCTCCAATTCCATTTATGGAATTCTCTTTGTATTTTCCAAAAAAAAAATCTATAACAGGAAAGACAGTTGAAAGCAGAGAGTGCATTTTAAGTTATCTGCCTTTCTAACAAAGAAATGGAAACGGAGACCCAAATTATGCTTCTGAAGTGAAACGGGATAAGCTTAGCAAAAAATTTCAGTCCAGATTAAGTATATTTCTGTTCATTAACATATATAGTTAATTTCATTTTCTCACATTGACGTAGTAAAATTAAAGCATACAAATACATCTAAAATTTTTTGACATACTTTAATGACAGATTGAACATTATCTTATTAAAACAAAGTGTATAAGTAAGTGCTTTGGAGTGAAAATATCTGGATCATAGTCTTAGCGCATTCAATCACTATAAGATAAAAAAAGTCACATTACTCTTTAAGATCTCCATTTCTTTTACATGATAATGACAATCAGTAATCGTCACAATGCTTACAACAATCTACTTCTTCCCTCTGATGTGAGTGTAGCTGGGAAATCCATATAACCCTTAAAAAAATAAGGAATAAGATTAAAATACAAGCCTGTAATGTGGACCAGTATGATCTCTAAAATACGATCTGACACTTCAATATAGGGAAGTTGAGGTTGAAATTTGAAGTTGAAAGACGTACTGGAGCCTCATTCCCCATATCTCCTAGACATATGGCCTCTGAGCCGTTGTTTCCTCATTACTGTGTCAGATAGACTACACTAGCTTCAAGTTTTTGTTCTTGGAGGTGAAATTCTGCTCAGATCCTCAATAAACAAATGATGAAAACAGGGCTGCTCTGGTGATGCCAATGTGGCAGATGTGGGGCACTTCGTATCCTAACCCTCCGTTCTATGGCCCCAGCAAAAGCTGCATGGAACAAAATTTTAAAACCAATGGATGAGATTTAGATATGATTGTTTTCAATTATCAAGTCTTGGTGTCTCTTAACCATATGCACTTGCCAGAGGTGGGGTGAGGGAGAAGTGGTATTTTAATGGCAAAGAGCACTGGTACAGATTTGGACTTCTAATCCTTGGTAGGCTAAATATTCAGGAAAGCTCCCCTTTCATAAAACATTTGCATGGTGGATAAACAACTAACTTACAGATAAACACATTGCTGAGCTCTCCAGAAAACAAGGGAAGCTAACAAAAGATGAAACCTACAAACTAAAACAAGAATGCTAAGCAAACCCTGAAGTTGGGCCTTCCATGCAGGAAAAATATGACCAAACCAGGTACCAACAGCTTTGGACATTAATGGAAAAAAAAAAGCAAAGGGTCTGCAGAAAGAACTGCTGTTAAGTCTGGGACCCTAAATTCAGCTGGTACTAGAAACAACCTCACCCTCAATGAAAGAGAGCACCAAAAGCCAATAGCCTGTTGCAGAGGAAACAGATAGGAAGCCTAACTGTCCCTGCCTACTCTCAGGATAAATGTAACAAGAAAATAATTGTCTCCCCTCAGAATCTACAACAGAAGACCAGATCTCAGATGGTGTGAAGTTTACATTACTTGGGTTGTCAGGAAAACTCTAGGCCAAATAATAACTATTATCATTATTAAGATAGGGTATCACTCTGTCACCCAGGCTAAATTGCAATGGCACGATCATAGCTCACTCAGCCTTGAAAGCCTGGGCTCAAGCAATTCTCCCACCTCAACCTCCAAGTAGCCAGGACTATAGGCGAATGCCACTATGCCCAGCTAATTTTTTATTTTTCTTTTTTTTGGAGAGATGCAGTCTCACTATGTTGCCCAGTTTAGTCTTGAACTCCAGGCCTCAAGCAATCATCCCATCTTGTCCCCAGCGCACTGGGATCACAGGCATGAGCCACCATGCCTGGCCCAGGCCAAATAATTAAATAAAAGCTGTCCTTAGTTGGCTGCTTATTGAAGCCCTGGTACCCCAGTGAAGCATAGGCAAGTCTATTCTACAAAAAAAAAATCCTTAATATACATCCCTCATAATTCGCACAGATTAAGTTCAGCCAAGTATGAGCTCACAACCAAACATTAATATATGTAGGTGAGGAACCAAGCCAACAGCAAGCTACAAATTTGCTGGATGGCCTCAGGTATTAGCATTAATTGACATAGAACAGAAAATTGTTATGCTCTAAGTGGCTGAATGAGAGGAAAAAATTTTAATGATCAAAAAATATCCAATCAGACAAAAAAATAACAAAACAGATTATTTTATAAATAAAAAAGAAAACTTTTGAAATAAAAAACTCAATGATGGGTTACACCACAAATTAGAACTCACTTGAAAAAAAGATTCAGTGAACTAGAACAAAGACTTGAAGGAGCAACCCCAGATTGCAGCATAGAGTGACAAAGAAAACAGAAAATGTAAATTAGAGGCTATGAGGCATGAATGACCGAAAATGAGAAGAAACACATTACAATGAAAATTGTCTTTATCCAAAGACACCATAAAGAAAATGAAGAGTTAATCCACAAACATGGTGAACATAAAACCCAAAAGGATGTTACATAGAATACATTGAAAAATGGGCCAGGTGTGGTGGCTCACGCCTGTAATCCCAGCACTTTGGAAGGCCAAGGCGGGCAGATCAGGAGGTCAGGAGATCAAGACCATTGTGGCTAACATGGTGAAACCTTGTTTCTACTAAAAAAACAAAAAAAATTAGCTGAGCACGGTGGCACACGCCTGTAGTCCCAACTACTCAGGAGGCTGAGGCAGGAGAATCACTTGAACCTGGGAGGTGGAGGTTGCAGTGAGCCGGGGTCACACCACTGTGCTCTAGCCTGGGCGACAGAGTGAAACTCTATCTTTAAAAAAAACAAAAAAAACATTGAAAATGCCTAGGTATCAAAAGATAAAGACAACCCAACAGAGAAATGGGCAAATGTCAGAAATAGGTATTTCAAAGAAGAGGAAACATAAGTGGTCAAAAAACGTATGAGAAAATGCTCCAATAGTAACCAGGAAAACATAAATTTAAACCAGGAGGTATCATTTGATAATCAAGATCAGGGGAAATTAGAAAAGTTGTGGTTTCCAAATGTTGACAAGAGCACAGAGTATTGAATACAGGTGGGAATTTAAATTTAACAACCACTTTACACAGTAATTTGGCACTGTATTTGAAGATACACATACCCATTGGCTAATTATTTCAATGACTAGATGTATTTCCCAGAGAACCATCTGCACCTATGTCTTACAGATATATAAGGTCTTAGCAGCATTATTTGTAGTAGCAAAATAAAAATAAAAAACCTAACTATGAACAATTCAAATGAATCAAGAGATCATTAAAAACTTCTGAATAGTCATACAATGGAATATTTCCCAGAAGTGAAAATTAATTAAGTGTAGCTACACAAATACAGATAAATCTCAGGGAAAAATGTTGAATAAAAGAAAAGTCAAATAGAGTATGAGTCCCTCCATATAAACTCAAAAACACATAAAACAATATATTGTCTACAGATCACACATGTAGAATAAAACCATAAGACAACATAAAAGGCACAGAAAGGAGGTTTGGTGGGAGAGAGATGAGGGGCAGCAAACTGGAGAAAAGTACGTAGGAGGCACTCCATTTACTGGCAATTGTCTTTAGCTGGGCAGTGCACACACAGGTGTTTGTCTTTCTAGTCTTATAATGTAAGTACCTGTTACATGCTTTCTTTTACATGTATGTAATGTTTTGTTAAAAGCATTAAAACTCTAAAAAGAGCATTGGAGTTGGGAATGAGCAGCGAACTCCGGGGAAAACTGGAGCTTTGGCCAGATTTGTCTCAGACCCCTCCCACCTGCATTTTGTCTCAGCTGATTACAGCTCCCATCCACGAATACTGCCAAAGGAGTATGTGATAATCCTGGTGTTGGCAAATAGAAGTTGGAGGTAACTTTTCCCATGGAAACTTTGAAGGCAAAAGACCAGCCTGGCTTTGACACCCTCCCCAAAACAGCCCTGTGCCAGGGGACACCTTCTCACAGCAGCCCACACATGACTCAGCTCCACAATGGGGGTGACTGGAGGGCCAGCCTGTGGACCACTTACAAGAGCATCCCAGAGCCCCTCTAGAGGGCCAGTTACCCCTAATGATCACAATGCTTTCTCTATATTTTTCACCGTGTGTGGTCAACAAGCTCCTAGTCATTCACCTTAGTTGAAAAGACAAATAATTTGACCAACTTTTTGACTAGATATAAAATGTGAAAGGAGTCCAACAATGCATACAAGTCACACTTCTTATACTACCATTTAAATGTTAGTGACTTCTGAATTTAAGAATTGTGTTACTGTTTGTCAGCTAATCAATATGTTTACTGAAACACTCAGTCCTTATAAGCATAACTTAGTGCATACTGCAATAATTTAAAATCTTGAGCATCTGGGACAGGTAAAATATGTGATTAAGTAATTTATGGGAACATTCATGCAGCTTTATTTATAGATAATTTAAAATACCATCATTGCATTTTTTTTAAGTAAAAACAAGTACACAAAGAATAGAACAAAGAGAACAGCTTGATTTATTCTTGTCAGTAATAGAATATCAATATCTATTAGAATGTGATTTAATTCCTCAAAATTAGTTTGGTTGGATTTTCAATGTTTTTACATCAGAATGCAAAACTTATTGGTATAGATTTTTCTATGCTGTAAATGCTATCTTAATGAAATATAGAAGGAAGGGAGGGAAGAAGAAATTAAGATTTTTCTAAAGACAGGCTATATGATTCAACTAAGCCAATTTAACTTAACTGCATTGATATTTGCCAGATTGCTATCCTCCTCTGCAGAGAAAGGCCCTGAAAACACTAATGTTCATCACAAATTCTCCTAAAGTCACAATAGGATCTGATAAAATCAATAATTCTTTGGCACATTAAAAATTGATCTCAAGGAGATATTGCCTTATAATAATTATTCCTTTGCCAGATACCCATACAAAAACACTTTCATAAATTGTTAAGGTTTTACTTAATATTCTGCATCCTTGAAGTTCTCAAAAATATCAGTAACTATCACATTAGTTATTCAGCAGCAATGTTTTGCTAGTATTTCATATAGTAACAGAATACATGCCAACTAATTCCAAGAACTGCTTGTATAACTGGATTAAAAATTTCACTAATAATTATTGTAGAGAAGACCAGCAGCCTAGAGTCTGACAAAGATTGCTGTCTGGAGTGACTTCTCATCTGTTTACCTTCCTATAGGCTTTGGAGACCATTTCACTGGCAATGAAGGAATTCTACTGATTTTGCCCAAAATGCATCCTCAGGCCTACATCCTTTCAGGGAGAAGGAACAAAACGAATAAATAATCCCATAGCCTACATCAGAGATCAGAAATAAAATGGTTTGGAATTGAGGATGAGTGGCGAGAGAGTGAGCTTGAGAGGCCACTGCAGGAGGGCCTTCTAGGTTTCTGAGGCAACAACAACTCCTCAAGCTTTGTTTTCTTGGTTATTCTGTCTGCAGCGAAACCCTTAAAACAAAACAAAACAAAACAAAGAAGCCCTTCGAAACTTACCTGAGAGGTGAATAGAATTAAGGAGAGGTTATGGAGAGTGTTCGTACTCAGCAGGAATTTGAAACCATGGAGGTAGCCAACAAGGGCGCCCTCACCCCTGAGGGTCCATTTGGATTTGCAATTCTATTCCCCCACCCCTACCCTGCCACTCAATCCCTGTACACACACACACACACACACAGGCACCCCCTTTGAAGCAATTTATCAGGCTTTCTTCTGGGGAAAGTCTTGGAGTGAATATTAGTTTTCTTAACTTCTCCTTCTTCTGTTGACAATGACCTGTTTTGTACCAAAGAAGCTATTGAGTAATGGAGTTATGAAGCACGCTAAAACTGAGAGTTCATCCAGGTAAAGCTATCTGGGATTTTGTGCGAGTCTAATCCTTTTGCCCTCGAGGTCTGGAGGTATCTCTACAAGGTCAGGGAGATGTGCTCCTACCTAAGTGATTGTCTCTTACTGCGCCCAACAATGCCAGGCCCCATTGTGCTCGGAGGAGTGAAGGGATTACAAGGCAAGAGGGCAAAATAAACTCTTCCAAGATGCACAGATACTTCCCTTTTAATATCTCTGCACCATTCAGAGATACTAGAAAGGAAGAAGTTCCCTTTACAATTTGGAATGCAGTATCCAGGAATGTGGTATAATTCTTTGATTTGGGTGATAGGTATAAATGGCAGTGGTAAAAACAGCAAGTTACTTCGGTCTACAAACTGAGGTCAAGTCATCCCTTCTTACAAACTGTTAGCTGGACTGTTCCTGTCTGGTGCAATAGTGTGAATAAAGATTAGTCTGTACACATACATACAATTCCTCAAAATAGTATCTTCATATAAGAAGAGTTATATTTGTATAAAAGAACGTGTTTGAAAATTACAGGCAATGTAGCAACAATTCCTGAATTATTCTTTTGTTTACTTAGCACTTCAGTTCAAAAGGCTAATTATTATTTTGTTTAAGTTGAGGAAGAGGGGCTGAGGCTGACATGGAACCCATAGTAACTATCTTTGGCTTATACAGTAGGTGGTGAGGATTTATCAGGCGCTGTGTAGCCCTGCCTTTATTATCTCACTGAATTTTCACAACAACCCTGGGAAGGAGGTATTATTATCTCCATTTTGTAAGTGAAGAAACAAAGAGGGAGAGAACTTACTTAATGTCTCATGGGCTCACAGCTAACTATTAGCAAAGCCAACATTCAAACCCAGGCCTAACTCCAAACCTCAAGACCAAAGTTGCACCAATACTTATTGGGAGATGGCGCATGAGGCAGCAGGGAGATTCCTGGCTCCCATTTTCCTTCAAGAGACTCTGCTGCAAGGAACATGGGTGATGAACAGCCTCCAGTTGTCATACCTTTGCATCACCACAGCTTTCACTCCAAGACCAAGATTTTCCAGGGCTTCTCTCAGCCCATGTCTAAGCATGCACTAAGAAAGTTGTCAGAGGTGAAAGGCTCAGGTGGTTTATCAGAGAGGCGGGTGGAGATCTGGAAGGACAGTACTGTGGATCTCAGATGCCTCAGAGACACCAGGGCTCCTTGGGGGTGAATCCACAGCTAGGGAAAGAGATGGTGCCTCAGGGAGGGAAAGTGGCATACCTAGATCAGAAGGAGCTTAATGTACCAGATTTTAAGAGGCTGTTAAGTGAGAAGGAAAACCAGGACCCAAATGAGGTATAGATATTGGATGAATAGAAGTTTGTAGAGTAATAGCAGGTAGAAGGAATTATTTACATTTTCTTTTTCTTTGGTGTCTCCTGTTTTCTTCTTCCTCCTTGATTATCTAACTCTAATCTCCTTATAAAAAACTTACCCTTGTCCTTTTTCTTTCATACTCCAGTGAGAAGAAAAACATAACTCCAATGAACATTTTATTTCTCTCTCTTTTTTATTATACTTTAAGTTCTAGGGTACATGTGCACAATGTGCAGGTCTCTTATGTATTAGACTTTCATGTTCATTGTTCTCCATACAGATTAATTGAACATTAAAATTTTTCTTTCTCAAGAAGAGTTAACTGCTCTTTTAACGTGTATCATGGCCCTCAATTAACATTCTTTCATAGGGTCATAGGGTCAGTGGTAAGAAGAGGGTACACTGTTCACTTTCATCAGAGGTATTTTCATAGGAAAATACTGGCTAACAAGCTTTATCCTATAAAATTAAAACGCTAGTGAAAATCAAATTCACTTAGAAAATATCTATACACAATTTCACTTACTAAAAGAGCTATAATAAAGGCAAAGGTTTTTCTTAAAGCAATCAACTTCAGGAGCTACTTGCAAATTAGTGTCTGTTCTTTTCTTTACCAGTCATTAGCCTGAATTGGTACCCAAGTCATGTTACGAGAAAATAAAGACTTATACAGACCATTTTAAATTCTGTAGTCTCAATTACCATATACGCTCTTATTGTTTCTAAGAATTCCTCTTCAAAATGTGTGGAAGTAACGCATCATATGGAAAAGCAACTGAGTTTTCATATACGGCTTAAAAATACAAACTTCAGAAACACAGATGTTATACCAAATTCTCACTTGCTTACTCCCAACTAAACTCAATCTCTGAGCTTTAAAAAAATTTCTAAACTGCTAAAGGTTTAAAAAAAATGACATTATACATTCACATCTGGCTCTGTCACCATTTAGGGCATGTTAACATAGATTTTAAACATCTGGGGACAGGGGAAAAGATCTATCGGGAGCTTTTTGCTACCATGACAACTGAAATGTACTGTTGCTCAAATAGTTCAGTCTCTGCTCATCTACATTTAACACCACCACAGGCCTTCCATTTTTCACCACTTAAAAACAACAATTATCATAGGAAATAATACTCATATGTAGAAAGTTCCTAGGGAAGGTGTTTCTTTCGTTTCCATCCTGCTTTAATCCTGTGGGTAGGACAGATCCTTCCTCTTTGCAGCAATGCAGTTAAACCAGTTTATATTTTCTGGCTTTTAGACATGGAAGTCCTTCCTATATTTTTGAGTCACTCAAGAGATGGCTCTTAATGACAAAGTCTTAATGGAAATGGTGAAAATAACCTAGCATTATTTTTTCTATAAAGCAGCATCCTTTCTGTGTGTTCAAAATTTAACCAACATTCTAAACAGCATAGAATATGGGCAATAAAAATTATAGGTTTCATGTGTTAATGTTTTCTGAATGGCAGATGTACAACATACTTTAGATATACTATTTTTCATTTATTCTTGAAAACTACCTGTAGTTAGTATTATTACTTCAGAAAATTAAACTATGGAGAGAGGTACAACATTCACACAACCATGTATTAAGTGCCTATGCTCGGGCAAGTGCTGTGCTAGGCAACAGGAACGTAATGGTAAAAATTACAGCATGCCCCACCCTCATGGAGTGTATCAGTCTGTTCTCACACGGCTCTAAAGAACTATCTGAGACTGAGTAATTTATGAAGAAAAGAGGTTTAATTGCCTCACAGTTCCACACGCTTAACAGGAAGCATGGCTGGGAGACCTCAGGAAACTTACAATCACGTCAGAAGGCGAAGGGTAAGAAAGCATGTCTTACCGTGCAGAACAGGAGACAGAGAGAGAGAGAGTGGGGGAAGAGCCATACACTTATCAGATAACCAGATCTCGTGAGAACTCACTCACTATTATGAGAAGAGCAAAGGGGAAGTCTGCCCCCACAAGCCAATCACCTCCCACCAGGGCCCTCCTCCGACACGTGGGGATTACAATTCAAGATGGGATTTGGGTGGGGACACAGAGCCAAATGATATCATGGAGCTTACCATCCATGGGCAAGAAAGGGAAACAAAGGGCCACTGACAGGTGGGAATGGAATCTAAATCTGACTTCAAAGCAAAAACCAAAACATCAGGTCTGACTGACTTCTAAACCAAAAGCCTTGCAGTCACCTTTGACTCACCTCTTCCTGTCACACACAATACATCGAATCCATCAGCAAATCAGGCTAGCTCTGGCACAAAATCAATCCAGATTACAACCACATCTAACCACCCAGGTCAAAATCACAACCATCTCTCACCTGGATTATTACCTCCATTCCTAACTAATCTCTCCATCTCTAGCCCTTTCTCTATTTATTCTGTTCTCAAGAGACAGCCATCTGGGTCTTGCTAAAATGTTTTGTCAGACATGTCACTCTTCTGCTCAAAACCCTGCAAAGTCTCCCATCTCATTCAGAGAAAAAGCTGAGTCCTTACATCAGCCTGCAGGCCCTATACAATGTAGGTCTGGGTCACTGTATCTCCCACTGCTCACTTTCTTGCTCACTCTTTTCTGGCCCACAGGCTTCTCTATTGTTCCTCAAACATATCTGGCCTCTTCTCATATCAGGAGTCTGTACTTGCTGTTCCCTCTGCCTAGAACTCTCATCCCTTCCGAATGGTACCAGCTTAGCAAGGCCTATCCTGCCCATATTTATGACAGCAAGCCTCCTCCAGCATGCCCTATTCTCCCTTCCCTGCCTCATCACCCTCTGCAGTACAAATCACCATCTGACATACACTTTACATGTTGAAATTGTTCAGTGGCTGCCTCTTGTGTCTCCCGGCTCTACAGAGTTGACTGTGCTCATCTCTTCCCAGCTCCCATCCATTGATACCACATTGCTAGCCTGAAATCAGCTGTGATCAGCAAACACTACAAAGTAGGCCTTTAAAGAAAAAAAAAAAAAAGCCAAATTAGTGTACAGCACTCTCCTCCTAAGAACACATAGCCCCCTCCAACAAGAAAATATGCTGCATGAAGCAGAGTTTTTGTCTGTTTTGCTCCATGCTTTCTCCACAGAACCTTAGTGCTTGGCACATCATAGGAACAAGATAAATGTTTGTTACATGAGTGAACATTTCTCCTGTCCTCAAGCAGATTGAAAGTACTAGTATCAGAGCTCCAAACCTTCATTTTCAGAACTGCTCTAAGCACATTCTGTGGTTTAGAAAGCATGGCCATTTTCCTGAACCTACTCCATCTGTTCCTAACAGGGGCTCCTCTCCACTTGCATGGTCTATGGGCAGAAGACACAAGGATTGCCAATGCCCTCCAGTCTCTGCACATGCCTCTAACTCACAGACGGCAAAGCATTAAATTGGGAAAAGCTTGACAAAACTGGTTTTTCATTTTTATTGTAACTTGTTAAAACAAATATTAAACTACAGATGATACAGTGTGCTATGCTCAAAACTGTAGAAAAATGTTTGTTAAAACTGTGGGTGTCATGTTTAAGGAGACCTCTTTAAAAACACGTTGTTTAGAAAGTAATTTTTTTTTTTTTTTAGGATCCAAGGAGCAGTTTAACAGACGCTCTAAAAGAAACAGCAAACTGATAAGGATCTGCAGAGGAAACATGTTATTCTGTCACATACATGGAGGATAACTCTTTGGTAAGTAAAAGAGAAAGAATGTCACTGACCCACTTAAATGTGTTAACAGGGCCTTAATTCAATTTAAGTGGGAATTCTAGAACGTTCGTGAGCTTGGTGAACATGATGGAGGGAAGAGGTCTGAATTCTGTGGTGCAGGTGGGAGAGTTTGTGATTAAGATAACAATCAAAATATTGAACTAGGAGAAAAGAGGGAAGAGGTTTAATAGAAGCCTCCACCAATCATGCTTCCTTCAGGAACACAAAATTGGACAACTATTCACACACAAAAAAGCACCTTTAAAAGAACCAAAAATCACAGTACCTGGTTTTAAGTTTATATCACTGAAAGAGGCACTGAAGACGATATAAAAGACAATATTGAATTCCTGATGCCACCCCTTCCTCATCCCATGGCAGTACATCCCACCATCGCTGTACTCTCCCTCCCCTAAACACACTTGGGAAAGGGAGAGTGCAGTGATAGTGGGACTTTGCATTGAAACTCAGTGCTGCCCTGTCACAGAGGAAAGCAACACTAGGCAGAACTCAACTGGCACCTACAGAGGGAGCATTTAGACCAGCCCTAACCAGAGAAAAATCATTCACCCCAGTGGTCAGAACTTGAGTTCCAGCAAGCCTCATCACTGCAGGCTAAAGTGCTCTACAGTTCTCAATAAACTTGAAGGCAGTCTAGGCTAAAAGGACTGCAATTCCTGGGCAAGTTCTGGTGCTTTTTTGGGCCCAAAGTCAGTGGACTTGAGGTGCATATGACCTAGTAAGACACCAGCCAGGGCAGCCAAAGGTGTGCGAGTACCGCCCCTCCACCAACCCCAGGCAGCACAGCTCACAGCTCTGGGAAAGACTCCTTACTTCTGTTTGAGATGAGAATAAGGAAGAGTAAAGACTTTGCAAGTCCAAGTTGAGGACTTGCAACTTGGATACTAGCTCAGCCACAGTAGACAAGGGCACCAGGCAAAGTCCTGAGGCCCCCATTCCAGGCCCTAGCACCTGAATGACATTTCTAGACACATTCTGGGCTAGAAGAAAAGGACCCAATCTTGGGTGATTCATCACGTGCTGACTAAAGAGCACTTTGAACCTGAATAATCAGCAGTAGGACCCAGGCACTACTCACTGTGAGCTTTGGGTAAGACTCAGAGACATGCTGGCTTCAGTTGTGACCCAGCATATTGCCAGCTGAAGTGGCTATGGGGAAGGACCCCTTACGCTTGAGAAAAGGAAAGGGAAGAGTAAAGGAGACTTTGTCTTACAATTTAGGAACCAGCTCCATCACAGTGGTACAGTGGGGTAGAGCATCAAGCAGGCTCTTGTGGTCCTCATTTCCAGGTGTTGACCCTTGCACAGCATTTCTGGACCAGCACTGGCCAGAGAGAAGTTCACTGCCCTGAAGGGAGAGTTCTAGGCTGGCAGCATCCACCACAAGTTGAATGAAGAGCCCTTGGGTCTTGAAGGAACAATGGTGGTAGCCAGGCAGTACTCACTGCAGACCTGGGGCAGTGGTAACCATGAGGAGAGACTCCTCTGCTGGTGGAAAGGAGAGGGAAGATTCAGGAGGACTTTCCCTTGTGGCTTGGGTGCCAGCTTAGCTACAGTAGAATAGAGAATCAGGTAGATTACTAAGGTTTCCAACTCTAGGCCCTGGCTCCAGGACAGCATCTCTAACCTGGGGAGGAACTTGCTGCCCTAACAGAAGACACAAACTTGGCTGGCTTTACCACCTGCTGATTGTAGAGCCCTAAGGCCTTGAGTGAACACAAGTGGTATCCAGGCATTGGTTACCACAGGCCTTTGGCAAGACCCAGTGCTGTGGTGGCTTCAGGTCTCACACAGCACAATCCCAATAATGGTGGCCACAGGGATGCTTATGTCACCCCTCTGCCAGCTCCAGGCAGCTCAGCATTGAGAGAAAGAGAGACTGTTTGTTTGGGAGAAAGTAAGGGAAGAGAACAAGAGTCTCTGCCTGGTAATCCAGAGAATTCTTCCAGATCTTATCCAAGACCAACAAGGTGATAGCTCTCTGAGTCTGCAAGCATCACAGTGTTACTGGCCTTGGGGTACCCTCTAATGCAGATATGTCTGCAAGGACCAAAAACTTATAACACTAACATCTTTTCAAATACCTGGAAAACCTTCCCAAGAAGGACGGGTACAAACAAGCCCAGACTATGAGGACTACAATAAACACCTAACTCTTCAATGACCAGACTGGACGAATATCCACAAGCATTAAGACCATCCAGAAAAACATGACCTCACCAAATGAACTAAATAAGGCACCAGGGTTATATCCAGGGGAGAGAGAGCTATGTGACTATTCAGACAAAGAATTCAAAACATCTGATTTGAGGAAACTCAATGAAATTCAAGATAGCACAGAGAAGGAATTTAGAATACTGTCTAATTTAACAAAGAGACTGAAATAATTAAAAAGAATCAAGAAGAAATTCTGGAGCTGAAAAATGCAGTTGACACTCTGAAGAATGCATTATAGTCTCTTAACAGCAGCATTGATCAAGCAGAAGAAAGAATTAGTGACCTTGGAGACAGACTTATTGGAAAATACACAAAGGAGACAAGAGAAAAAATAATCAAAAAGAACGAAGCATACCTACAAGGTCTGGAAAATAGCCTCAAAAGCCAAAAGCACAAACCTAAGAGTCACTGGCTTTAAAGAAGAGGTAGAGAGAAAGAGAGATAGGGATAGTAAGTTTATGCAAAGGGATAATAACACAGAACTTTCCAAACCTAAAGAAAGATATCAATATTCAAGTACAAGAAGGTTACAGAACACCAAGCAGATGTAACCAAAATAAGGTGACCAAGACATTTACTAATCAAACTCCCAAAGGTCAGGGACAAGGAAAAGATTCTAAAAGCATCAAGAGGAAAGAAATAACATATAATGGAGCTCCAATACATCTGCTGGCAAACTTCTCAGTGGAAACTTTATAGGCCAGAAGAGTGCAAAATGACATATTTAAAGTGCTTAGAGAAAAAAACTTCTTATCCTAGAAGAGTATATCCAGTGAAAATATCCTTCAAATAGGAAGGAGAAATAAAGGAGCAATAAACTATACAAACACATGGAAATCAGACAATAAGCTCCTAAATGACTAGTGGGCCAATGAAGAATTATGAAGGAAATTTAAAAATTTATTGAAACAAATAATAAAAGAAAAACAATACACCAAAACCTCTTGGATACAGCAAAAGCAGTACTAAAAAAGTTTTTCCCCATTCAGTGCAATACTAGCTGTCGGTTGGTTATGACTTTTATTGTATTGAGGTATATTCCTTAATACCTAGATTTTTGAGGGTTTTTAACATGAAGGGATGTTGAACTTTATCAAATGCTTATTCAGCATCAATTGAAATGATAATATAGTTTTTATCCTTCATTCTGTTCATATGATGTGTCACATTGATTCATTTGCCTATGTTGAACTATCTTTACATCCTGGGGATAAATCCCACTTGGTCATGATGAATGATCAGGTTTATAAGATCTGGAACATGACATCAATGCCCACTTTCACCACTGTTATTCAACACAACTGGAAGTCCTAGCCAGAGCAATCAGACAAGAGAAAGAAATAAAGGGAATCCAAATTAGAAAGGAATAAGTCAAATTTTTTGGTTGCAGATGATCTGATACTTGGAAAAACCTCAAGACTTTACCAAAAAACTATTAGAAATCATAAATTTCAGTAAAGTTGTAGAATACAAAATTAACATTCAATAATCAGTAGTGTTTCTATATGCCAACAGCAAACAATCTGAAAAAGAAATCTAGAAAGTAATCCCATTTACACAGCTACAGATAAAATGAAATCCACAGAAATTGTGTATTTCACAAAAATGTGAAAGACATCTACAATGAAATAAAATACACAAAAATATGTATTTTACGGCCAGTGATGGTGAGCATCTTTTCATGTGTTTTTTGGCTGCATAAATGTCTTCTTTTGAGAAGTGTCTGTTCATGTCCTTCGCCCACTTTTTGATGGGGTTGTTTGTTTTTTTCTTGTAAATTTGTTGGAGTTCATTGTAGATTCTGGATATTAGCCCTTTGTCAGATGAGTAGGTTGTGAAAATTTTCTCCCATTTTGTAGGTTGCCTGTTCACTCTGATGGTAGTTTCTTTTGCTGTGCAGAAGCTCTTTAGTTTAATTAGATCCCATTTGTCAATTTTGGCTTTTGTTGCCATTGCTTTTGGTGTTTTAGACATGAAGTCCTTGCCCATGCCTATGTCCTGAATGGTAATGCCTAGGTTTTCTTCTAGGGTTTTTATGGTTTTAGGTCTAACGTTTAAGTCTCACTGGCCATCAGAGAAATGCAAATCAAAACCACAATGAGATACCATCTCACACCAGTTAGAATGGCAATCATTAAAAAGTCAGGAAACAACAGGTGCTGGAGAGGATGTGGAGAAATAGGAACACTTTTACACTGTTGGTGGGAATGTAAACTAGTTCAACCATTGTGGAAGTCAGTGTGGCGATTCCTCAGGGATCTAGAACTAGACATACCATTTGACCCAGCCATCCCATTACTGGGTATATACCCAAAGGATTATAAATCATGCTGCTATAAAGACACATGCACACGTATGTTTATTGCAGCACTATTCACAACAGCAAAGACTTGGAACCAACCCAAATGTCCAACAATGATAGACTGGATTAAGAAAATGTGGCACATATACACCATGGAATACTATGCAGCCATAAAAAAGGATGAGTTCATGTCCTTTGTAGGGACATGGATGAAATTGGAAATCATCATTCTCAGTAAACTATCGCAAGAACAAAAAACCAAACACTGCATATTCTCACTCATAGGTGGGAATTGAACAATGAGAACACATGGACACAGGAAGGGGAACATCACACTCTGGGGACTGTTGTGGGGTGGGGGGAGTGGGGAGGGATAGCTTTAGGAGATATACCCAATGCTAAATGACGAGTTAATGGGTGCAGCACACCAGCATGGCACATGTATACATATGTAACTAACCTGCACATTGTGCACATGTACCCTAAAACTTAAAGTATAATAATAATAAAATAAAATAAAGAAATTGAAAACAAAAAGTAAACTGGGCATAGATTAAATAAATGTACCTTTTTGTATAGCAATAATAACTTAATAAAAAGAAACAAGGGAAGAAGCAAATTTTTAGAAATGATGCCTATGTTTATGGCATGATTATAGTGTCTGCATAAAGTGAATATGTGCACCTTTTTGTATGTCAATAACACCTCAATAAAAATATTTTATTTGTTTAAAAAAATGTATTTTACAAAAATATCTACAATGAAAATAATAAAATACTGATGGAAGAAATGGAAGAGAACACAAAAAATGGAAAGATATTCCATGTTCATGGGCTGGAAGAATCAATATGGTTAAAATGTCCATACTACACAAAGCAATCTACAGATTCAATGTAATCCCTGTCAAAATACCAATGACATTCTTCACAAAAATAGGAAAAACAATCCTAAAATTTTTATGGAACCACAAAAGATCCAGAATAGCCAAAGCTATACCAAGCAAAAAGAACAAAAGTAAAAGAATCACATTATCTGACTTCAAATTATACTACAGAGTTATAATAACCAAACAGCATGGTAGTGGTATAAAAACAGACACATAGACCAATGGAACAGAATAGAGAACCCAGAAACAAATCCATACATCTACAGTAAACTTATTTTTGACAAAGATGTCAAGAACATACATTAGGGGAAAGTACAGTCTCTTCAATAAATGGTGCTGGTACAACTGGATATCCATATACAGAAGAATGAAACTAGACCCCTATCGCTTACCATATACAAAAATCAAATCACAATGGATTAAAGACTAAAATCTAAGAGCTCAAACTGTAAAACTACTACAAGAAAACACTGGGGAAATTCTTCAGGACATTGGACTGGGCAAAGATTTCTTGAGTAATACCCTATAAGCACAGGCAACCAAAGCAAAAATGAAGAAATAGGATCACATCAAGTTAAAAAGCTTCTGCACAGCAAAGGAAACCATCAACAAAGTGAAGAGATAACCCAAAGAATGGGAGAAGATATTTGCCAACTATCTATCTGACAAGGGATTAATAACCAGAATACAGAAGGAGCTCAAACAACTCTCTAGGAAGAAATCTAATAATCCAATTAAAAAACGGGCAAAAGATCTGAATAGACACTTCTCAAAAGAAGACATGCCAATGGCAAACATGTATATGAAAAGATTCTCAATATCATTGACCATCAGAGAAATGCAAATCAAAAGTACTATGAGATATCATGTCACCCCAGTTAAAATGTCTTTTAACCAAAAGTCAGGCAATAGTAGATGTATGCAAGGATGTGAAAAAAAGGGAACACTTGCACACTGTTGTTAGGAATGTAAATTAGTATAACCACTAGGGGGCTCCTCAAAAAACTAAATTTGGGGGCTCCTCAAAAAACTAAAAATAGAACTACCATATGATTTAGCAATGCCACTGTGAGTTATATACCCAAAAGAAAGGAAATCAGTATTTCAAAGAGATATCTGCACTCTCATGTTTATTGCTGCACTATTCACAATAGCCATGGTTTGGAAGCCCTCAACAGACAAATGGATAAAGAAAATGGGGTACATCTACACAAGGGGGTACTATTTAGCCATAAGAAAGAATGAGATCCTGTCATTTACAACAAAAATGGATGCAAAGGAGGTCATTATATTAGGTGAAATAAGCCAGGAATTGAAAGACAAAGTTCTCATGTTGTTACTTATTTGTAGGAGCTAAAAATTAAAACAATTGTACTAATTGATATAGAGAGTAGAACAATGATTACCAGAGACTGGGAAGAATAGTAGGAGCAGGGGGAAGGGGAGTAGTTAGTGGGTACAAAAATATAATTAGATAGAATGAATAAGATCTAGTATTTGATGGCAGGGCATGGTGACTCAGGCCTGTAGTCCCAGAACTTTGGGAGGCCGAAGTGGGTGAATCATTGAGCCCAGGAGTTCGAGATCAGCCTGGGCCACATGGGAAAACCCCATCTCTACTAAAAAAATAGAAAAATTAGCTGGGTATGGTGGCATGTGCCTGTAGTTCCCAGCTACTTAGGGGGAGTACCGCTTGAGCCCAGGAGGCAGAGGCTGCAGTGAGCTGAGATAGTGCCACTGTGCTCCAGCCTGGGTGACAGAGCGAGACCCTGTCTCAAAAAATATATATATATCCAGTATTTGACAGCACAACAGAGTGACTACAGTCAACAATAATTTATTATACATTAAAAAATAACTAAGAGTATAATTGGATTGTTTGTAACAAAGAAATGATAAATGCTTGAAGAGATGGATACCCCATTTACCCTGATGTGATTATTATGCATTGTATGCATGTATCAAAATATTTCATGTACCCCTTAAATGTGTACACCTGCTATGTAACCACAAAAATTACAAATTAAAAAAAATCACAGAGTATTGGATTAGGCCAAAAGTGTACATATAGAGTTTGTGCTTATTGTGCATAGAGTTTCCTTCTTTATTAATGAAGCTTTCTGTTTTTCCTTTCTTTAGAGTTATCAATATACCCTAAGTAATTTATTTGTAACCGCATAGTTTGTTGGTAAAAAGTTCCCTACAATTTTCCTTATTTTCAAATATTACCAATGGCAGTAAGTTAACACATTCATGGGAGCAAAGCTACAAAAATGTTAGTCTGGCCATACAGAAAACCCTGGCTTGATGTGTGTTTAGTGCTTACAAATCCCCAAATATATGAGATACATTATTTCATATCATCTGACCAATAATTTTGTAGAGAAAATATTGAAAATCTTGAATATTATAATACTCATTTTATGCATGTAGATAAGTATAAAAACTGAAGCTCACAGACGTTACTGCTCACCAATTAGGGCAAGTACAGTTGCTGAAGTCCCAGCCTGCAGACTCAAGACCCTACTGCTCTTTCTAATGCATGATGTTGATTCTCTTGAAGGGAAGTTTGGAATCTTCAGAGGTATGTGTTAGGCATGGGTAGATATAAGGATTCTCTGATAAAGCCTCTGGTAGAGACATCCTGTGAAATGTCTGTGGTCTTTGTCTCTGGGTAATATCTGTCTAATCCTCTCTTGAGCTCAGGGAGTTGCAATGGCTTAAGGCTAGAAGCACCAAGTCACTGAGCTGAGAAACATCCAGGAACAGGAGTGCATATATGATGCAGAATGGCTGGGAATCATTCCATCATGTGACACCACTTTACAATATCTTCTTTTGTTATGTGTTCCTGAAAAATGCTTTAGAAACATATCCTCTTCACTAAAGACATTTCAGTAATTGACTCCTTAATTCAATAAATGAAAGCATCATTATTTTGAGGTCTGAGAATGGGTACGAGCATGGGGAGAGCAAAGTGTCATTTCTGGTTGAATTTCCTGAGAATAAGAACACTGGACTTTAAACAATATGTTATCATTTTTTTCCCCGAAACTGAAGTTATTTCTATTCTATTTAATGTCACATATATTTTAACTATTATGTAAAAAACATTGTGTTAGATGTCAAAGGATATAAAGACGAATGAGATCATTTCTTCCCTCAAGGAATCACCAATACAATGAAAAGATGAAACTCATCTTTCTAGAATACATTTTCCCTGTGTTTATCTTTAAGAGTACACTGAATATTATACAACTTCTCCTTGATGACTGAGGGACATCATTCCAAGCCAGCTGACATGCTGGGCCACAACAATAAGCACAGCTGCAGCTAGAAATGAGTGTGACAGGAACTCAGGGCTATTGGTCATAGGAGTTAACCAAGAAATGCCTCCTGCCATCTCAAATTGGGTGGATGAGGGGCTGGATAGATAACAGATATAAATACCCCCGATGTCATGATTGCTTTTTGGTCTTTTCCCTTTTTCCTCCCATCCTATATATGAACCAAAGACCTGCTTCATGACTAATGTGCTTTGAACCAGCACAAAACTGCCATTAGCCATCACTGAGGTATACAGGTAGCAACAGCTGAAGACTTTTCCTGTCTGGCACCCTGCAGAGTGTCCAGGTCTGACCTAAATGTTACTCCTTATTGCTGGGCCTCCTGTAACGTCAGTGTCAGCTACCCACCTCCTTTCATCACTTGAACTTCTAAACCAACTGGCATCACCCCTTCTAAGCTCTGCCAGTTATTCTGCTATTCAGAACTCTCTGTTCTCAAATTACAATGTGTATAAAATGTCCAGCACAGTGCCTGACACAGAGCAGGCACTCAGTAAGTGCTAGAGCCCCTTTCCTTGTATTTTATAGTCCAATCTTTGATCTGACATTTTTCCTGTCTCTGTGTCTTTTAACAATCAGGTGGATATACATAGGTACTTCTTTATGGTTAGCAAACCAAAAAATCACAATCCATTACTTTCTATTTGTACATATCTGTGAATGAAGCTTTTTTCCTTTTACCCCTGCATAAGATACTTACTAGCTTATCTACACCTTAATAACTCATTTGCAACTGTATAGATAGCTTAAAGGTTCTTTTTTATTTTCATAAATTTTCTCCACCCAGTGGTTATAATTTAATAAAGTAGTCACTGTGGCTGTATTTATATTTTGTAAGTAGTTTATGTTTTGGTATAATGAATAATTCTGGATCTGAGTTATGTGACTGTGAATATACAGTTTGAGCTTTCTAGAATCTCTTCACTACCATTCTGATGCTGCCTCCTCTCATCTAATGACAACAACCTCATAGAAGAGATAAAAGTCTAAGATTCAAATATCTAAAAGGCAAAGCAATTATAAAGTATAGCACATGTAGCATCTAATTATTTTTCCACATATAATGTCACACATGCAATTGGAAAAATGTTCTTTTTTTATTTGTAATATAAACCATGTCATTTTATTTTATTTTCACTTCCTTGCAGACTCTCATTAAAGCTTGCACACATATTATTGCACTGAAAAGTAATAACTTCATTATTATGGCACAACAATTAATGTAAGGTGTATCAACACAAATATTTAAAATGACCATTACAAATGTAAGAAAAACATTAATCTACTACTAGGGACTTACTTCACTCATGTAAGAAATTTTTCCATCTTCTGTCCATCTGGAGAAGAGCAAGATAAATTAATCTTTGGTTCCAAACATTTTTAGAGTTCTTTTATCAGGAAATAACTTCCTATTTTCCCAAGTTTTGAAATTTTGCACCTTCTCATAAGTATAAAACAATCTCAGCATTTCACTTTGACCCATTTCAAATTTATATGGCAGATTTCCAAATGCTGGGAATTGCAAAGTGCCTGTTCTTAGCACATGATATCTACCATCTGCCCTGGCCATCAGGATAGGGTCCAGATAGTTCTCCAACGTAATATTGTAAAGTCAAAGTGCTCTTGGCATTTATGCAATATTTTTGCAACATTTTGCGGGTGATAAATAAATTGTAACTTTTTCAAACTGGGACTCATCTAATTACATGCATGGGAGCACTTTTCTTGTGCTGTGTATTCAACTGTGTATGCTTGTACCTGCTCATTCATCCTCCACACCCACCTTACACAATCTGTCCGACTGAGATTTGATCATGTGAGTGCTGAGAAAGGCTAAAGGTTTGGTACCCATTCAAAATGATATTTTTAAAGTACTTATTCAACATTTATTAGATGGAGTTGGGGAAAACTTATTTTCCATTAAGAAAAGTGTGTCTCTCTTTATGCTTAGTTAACGAACAGGGTTAGTTCACGCACTAAATGAACATATCACTTTCACTTGCGTCAGTCTTTCATTTCACAATTTTGTGGTTTCTCATTAACGGACAGCATTAGTTATTCATATTCAGGAGGGCAGAGGTAACTCTCACAGATATGGTTACAAAGTTACAAAACAGATTTCAAAGTTCTTTTATTTACTTTCATGTTGTTAAAACATTTCCCACTTTCCCATAGTTTTTTTTTTTTTTTTTCAGTTCAGTTTTATGACTTACTGATACAGGAAAATGCTTGGAAAGCACAGTAACAACTTTTAAACTTAATATTAAAAACAAATCAAATTGCCATTGCCAATAAACACACCTATGTAAAATACTGCTCAGTGTAAGAATTTCAACTGACAGTGACCTGTCAAATTCAGGCAATTCTAAAATAGGATGGTTGTCGTGCTTGCTGTTACACTGTGCAAAATATTCAATAGAGAGAGTTCAGGAATGCCAATGATTTTTTTGTTATTGTTATAAAAACATTCCATAAAGATAGTTCAATAATGGCGGCAACTCTTACTGTTATCTCCCTCCTATCCCACCTTGGGGGCCTTGTAATAAATTTTGCTTGCAAATTGCCTAAGTGTTATATGTGGAAAGCTAAGTTAACAGGTGTCATGTTTCCCATTTATACCACTGATGTTCCAATGCAAGGTGCCCGGGGAAACTGCCATCCCTTAATCCAGCTCTGCTCACCCAGACATACACATACACCCATCAATCCATCTGTTAGGCATTAAGAATTACAATAGTATAAAGAATAATCCTTTGGTGTACATGTTTAAATGTTAAATATATACTCAAGGGTTTGAAGCAAGGATCTGGCAAACATGACTCCATCACACATCTGGTTCAGCCCTGTCTGGATGTCAGAATGCATCCATCATTTTGGATTTATGTATGACAGAAATCAAGTCACGACCCATGTAGTCTCAAAAGGCTACTTAGATGATGATGAAGATCCACAATACTCCCTGAAGTACTGCTGATTCTTCAACTCTATTAAGAATATACACTTCTGACATTTTAAATATCTTAAGTCAGTGATTTTGGCCACCTGGGAAAAACAATGTTGCAGCATGTAATTTAGGTAATTTCAACAGAGCCAGTTCAATCTTAAATCATTATTTCTAATGCATTCTGGCAATACTTTTTTTGTAAAGCGAAATTGCACAACACTTCCAGAAACCACAGAATGTGACTTAACAACCAATTACTTGTACAGTTTGCAAAACAAGTAAACCTCTCAGCAGTTGGGAGCTTGGCTGAGAGGCCTAGGCTTGCCCCTGGCATGGTACCTTGCTCTTTTCCATGAGTTCACATTGCTTTCTAGCCTGCTAATGCACTGGCCTTATGAACACAGATTCCCTAAATGCTCTCCAAGAGTCTGATATCACATTCAGGGTTAACACATTTTTTCCCTTGTTGCAATTCTGCAGTTTTTTACAGTCATTCATATCCAACCAATTGCTGTCAACAGGCGTCCTCACATATGAATGTTAATAGCATATTATTAAAGAGTTCCTGGTAATTTGTTTTGTGGGTAGAGTTGATGAGGGGTGACTATAGGAAGGGAAGCCAAAGGAAAAACATTTCAACTACTCTGGAAGCTGACCTCTGGAAAGCAGTCAGAGAGAACAGATGAAGGAGCCAGGCAAGCTCTTTTTGAATAAGATGGTGTGTATTACAGCTAGGAAGAGCCAACAGAGTAGATCTCACAGTGACCAGCCCAGCTAACAGCAGTTGAAATTGTTAGTCATGAAAATACAGATGCCCCCTGAACGGATTACGCTCATATTTTCTCAGTCACTAGTTTGAGAGTATCATATTTGAGAGACAGAGTTTTTCTTGATAATTGAGAAAGATCAAAAAGGGAACTGAATTTTCATTGGCAAAAAGACTACATAAATAGAAGCAACATCTTTGTTGGTGTCTACTTGTCATCAGCTAGAAAGGTCAGATTTTTTTTTTTTTTTTTTTTTGCAAAAACCTTAGGAACAGGATTCAGGGTACTTTCCAAAAGAGTAAAGCAAAGGCAGACTTCATGGCTCCTAGAAAGTATACATTCAAGAATTCCCTATAATGTAAACTTGAAAATTAATGCTTTTTCCTCCACAAGAACTTGTTTCAAAAAGTTAGTCTGGTTACTCATTCTCATAAATTGTTCTTAGTATTTTTCTCGCATATTTTCATGATATGGTTCCCAAAATAAATCAGTAGCAAGCATTATGATCTGTGCCTTCCACTTTAGCATAGTATTTTGCTCCATAAACATAATATAATGAACATTTATGTATCACTACCTTTCTTACCTTTCTTTACTCACTTCATCATATCATCAACAAAATGTATTTGATACACAGTTGCAAATAAATATTAAGCTTTACATTTTGTAATAAATATTTCTGAGTAATAAAAATGTTCCAACTGATCAAAAAATTTGATATTTGATGATGGCATTTGAAGAGATGCATGTTTATTAGCTCAATTTAGCCATTTCACATTGTATACATTTTTTTAAAACATGTTGTACATGATAAACACATACAATTTTTATCAATTATAAAAAATTTTGAGTGTTATTATTTGAGTGATAACAAATTTAGATGAGTTAACAGAATACAAACCTCCTTAATAAATTTTATTGTTTACTAGTCCATCTTCAAACGTTCATCATATTAACTACAGTCAGAAATTGGTTCCCAAAGTTCATTATATTTATTACAGTCAAAAACAGGTTCTAGGAAGTCTATTGTATTTATACAATTAAAAATGACTCAACCTGTTATTGGGTACAAGGTTTCTTTTAGGATGGTGAAAATGTTCTAAAATGATGGTTGTACAACCTGAACATAAATGAAAAAATTATGTACTGCTGAATTGTACACTTTAAATGAGTGAATTTTATGGTATGTAAATTATATCCCAATAAAGCTATTTTTAAAATGGGTCAATCAAGGACACTAAGAGTTGTTTATTTGAAAAGTTCAAAAAAATTCACAAACCATTAGCTAGATCAAGAAAAAACTCAAATAAATCAAATCAGAAATGAAAGAGGAGGGATTATAACTGATGCCACAGAAATTAAAAGGATAAGAGACTACTACAAAAAATTATATGCCAACAAATTAGATAATCCAAAAGAAATGGATTAATTCCTAGAAACATACAACCTACCAAGACTGAACCATAAATAGAAAGTCTTAACAGACCTATAAGTAATAAGATTAAATCTACTAAAATACCAAAAATTAGCCAGGCATGGTGGTGGGTGCCTGTAGTCCCAGCTACTTGGGAGGCTGAGGCGCAATAATCGCTTGAGCCCCGGAGGCGGAGGTTGCAGTGAGCCGAGATCATGCCACTGCATTCCAGCTTGGGCTACAGAGTAAGACTCTGTTGGAAAAAAAAAAAAAAAGAAGGTATATCTCATTTTACCCATTTCATTCCACAATAATGAAAAATAAAAGTGTCGGCTGTCCTAGGAATGCAGAATATAAAAGGTGGGGCAACAGGGCATGTGGTGCTTTCCTTAGTTTACTTTGACAATAAAAACTCCTATCTCTGTTGTTGCTGGAATAGTATTTATTGGAAATCAGCCTCTCAACAGTCCTCACCCATCAGGAACAGGAATCTGCGATTAGCTTGACAGCATACAGAGCACCATATCAGGGTTACTATGGGAAGACTCTATTATGGCATCAGAAACACAAAAAACACTGGATATAGTTAGTTTCTGTTGACAGTTTCAGAAGAAAATCCCACAGATTGGACAGGCTGCCTGCTGAAAGGGTTGTCACTACACACAGCATGCCCTGAACCCTGGAATGAAGGTACCCCTATCTGTGTGACCAGGACTGAACAACTCTGAGGCTCTTTTTCTAAGCTCTTAGATTCCTGCAAGAACCTCACACTTACTTCCTCACCTGGCTTTGGACCTCAAGCTAAAAGTGCAAAGAGTCTGCCTACTTTCCTCATAAACATTTCCCCAAAATAAAGTGTTTTTTTTGTTTTTTGGTTTTTTTTTTTTTTTTTTTTAGCACTTGCTTACTTGTGTTCTCGCTTTCTCTGTCTTCCTCTCCCTCCCTCCTTCTCTCCCTGCTCACTGTCATCAGCTGGGTCCCAATCCAGTTTCTACACCTACATTCATGACTAATGACCCACCAGCAGCCCCTAAGAGCCACTAGGCTGTAATGAACATTTTCCTGCCAGTTACATGTGGTGGGTCTGGGAGGAGCCCCCCATTTCCAATGAGGTATGTTAAATACAGTTAGAATGATGTGGGATGTGGACTCTGGAGCCTTGCTACATACAAAATGTGGTCTGAGGACCAGCAACAAGGCATCATGTGAGAACTTGCTAAGTATGCAGAACCTTAGACCCCACCCCAGAATTACTGAATCAGAACGTGCATTTTAACAAGATCTCTTGGTGATCTGAATGTACATTAAACTTTGAGGAGCCTTGGAATAAAATTTGAATATATTTTGAGAGAAGACTGTGGAATTTGGTGGGGGATTGGGAAGTGGTAGGATTCTTATGTACAGGGCTGCTTACAGAGTAAATAAATAACATTCATTAAATACTGAATAATTTAATTTATTTAACATAAGAGGAATAAATAAATCCAATTACTATATGTATAGGGCCTTGAGACATCAGTGAGCTTAATGAAACTTCAGCAGGAAGGCTTAACTACATATTCTTATTCTTTGTATTTTAATAAATCTGCTTGCATAAGAGCTTTAAATTGTATCAGTGACAAGTAGGTATGTTTTCATAATGGAATAATAGTGAGCAATAATACCCCCCAAAGAGGGGGAGCAAGGCATAAGTAAACAAAATGTATGTGTGTAGCATACATTTTAACAGGTGAATCCAGCATGGCATGACGGAAACTTAAGTTCTGGGGCCCACACAGGCCCCTTCCAAGGACCAGGAACTAACTTTGCATTCAAAATTTTGTTCTCTCTTCTTACAGACAGCCTCAAAAATTATATAATCTTAAAACTTCACAAAACCTGGAACCATGCCTGATCTAATTAATCATGAAAACTCTTAAGTTTATTATTATTATTATACTTTAAGTTCTGGTATGCATGTGCAGAACATGCAGTTTTGTTACATAGGTATACACGTGCCATGGTGGTTTGCTGCACCCATCAATCCATCATCTGCATCAGGCATTTCTCCTAATGCTATCCCTCCCCTAGCCCCCCACCCCCGACAGGCCCTGGTGTGTGATGTTCCCCCCCCTGTGTCCATGTGTTCTCCTTGTTCAACTCCCACTTATGAGTGAGGACATGCGGTGTTCGGTTTTCTGTTCCTGTGTTAGTTTGCTGAGAATGATGGTTTCCAGCTACATCCATGTCCCTGCAAAGTACATGAACTCATCCTTTTTTTGTGGCTGCATAGTATTCCAGGGTGTATATGTGCCACATTTCCTTTATCCAGTCTATCATTGATGGGCATTTGGGTTGGTTCCAAGTCTTTGCTATTGTGAACAGTGCTGCAATAAACATACGTGTGCATGTGTCTTTAAGTTTGACATTATATATATATATAAAATATATATTTATATGCATTTTATATATATTTATATATATAAGACTCCATCTTAAAAATATATATATATTTTTAAGATGGAGTCTTACTCTGTTGCCAAGGCTGGAGTGTAGTGGTGTGATCTTGGCTCACTGCAACCTCTACCTCCTGGGTTCAAGCAATCCTCCCACCTTAGCTTCCCAAGTAGCTGGGAGTACAGGTGCCGCCACCACACCTGGCTAATTTTTGTATTTTTAATAGAGATGGGGTTTTGCCATGTTGGCCAGGCTGGTCTAAAACTCCTGATCTCAGGTGATCCTCCCACCTCAGCCTCCCGAAGTGCTAGGATTACAGGCATGAGCCACCACACCCAGCTGACATATAATATTTTTAAATCCTTTCAATATACTAGGAAACATTTAGAATTATATCACTATCATTCAAGCTACAAATGAAAATAACAATTTAATTGACACATGACCTAGGAATAATTCTGCTCATGTGTAAGAAAAACTGTTTGTAATGATATGGTTCATATCTTACTCTTCTTTCCATGTTATCATTTAACGTGATTAAATTTAACAAATATATCATTTGTTGGCATTTCTCTCTCTTCCCTTCTTCTTTTCCTCCTATTTTAACTTAAAAACCTAACTACTGCAGAGGTGGGGAGGTACTAGAAGAAACATCCAAAAATGTTCCTCAGTAATTTTTGTTTAATTTTATTATTTTCCTCAGGTTTGAAACTCATATCTACTTATCTACTTGTATTTTTTAAAGAATGCAAAAGGTAAAACAAGTAAACACACACACACACATACATACATACATACACATATTAAAAAGATAAATTCTGGTGACATTTTAGTGACTAGTATTTCAAACTATTTAGGTAAGATGTTAACAGTGTGGTTTTGAGAGTTACATGTGAGCCTATGTATGAATATATATAACTGTATGAGAGAGAGATCTAGAAATTGCTGCCCTGATCACCAAACCACTGATACACCTTTTCATACAGATAAAGTAGCTCTGCCTCAGCATAAGCTAGAATGTATTCCGTATGTATGGTTATCAATATAAACAATCTGCCAATGCTGGGCATTCCGTGTGTTCCTGATTTTCATTTTATAAATGAAGCTGCTATGGATATCCTTATGCATGCTCCCTCTTGCACTTTCCTTATTTTGTCCTGAGGAGAAATTCCTGTTATGAAAATTGCTGGATAAAATTTTGGAACACAATACCAGTGTGCGTTCTGAAGAGTTTCATCAATTTATAGTACAATCAAAAGACAATTTCACTTTTAAAACATCATTTGCTAACTTGAGAGACAAAAAAAAATCTGTTTTTGTTTATATGCTTACTTTTTAAACTTTTAAAGTAAAATACACATACAGAATAGCACACAGCTTAATGAGTTATTACAAGGCAAACATCTCCCTGTTCTACCTGTAGCACTCTGTACTAGGTCAAGATACAGAATATTCACAGCTCCATGGAGACTCCCTCACATCCCTGCCAGTCACTACTCCCTCCTTCCTCTTGAAAACTAACCCCCAACCTGACATTTAACACCATAGACTGGTTTTGTAAATAACTTCTTTGGCTCAACATTCTATGCATGAGATTTACCCATGCTGTTCCTTGTATCTGTAGTTTATTCATTGTTGTTGCTGTGGAGTAATCAATTATATGAATATACCACAGTTATTTTGCCATTTTCTTCTTGATGGACATTACATTACTAAGTGCAGTTTATATATTTGGGTGATGCTGCTTTGGTCATACAAAACCTTAAACTTTTATAGGCTTAAATTCATCAATCTTTTCCCTCTATGATTATATTACTGGTGTCCCATTTTTAAAAGATTTTTCCCACTCCAAGATTATGAAATATTTACCTATACTTTCTACCACTATGTTTGTTTCCATTTGTTACATTTATAGATTTACTTCATTTGGAATGTATTAGGATATATGGAGTAATTATGCATATATATGTGTACATACATACATATCTAAATGTGTATTTACATGTGTATATATATATACACATAAACACACACACACACATACATGTGAATAGGTACACTTGAGTCTGTTTCTGGAAATTCCATCCTTTTTAAAAAACATGCTAATATATACTTTTGCTACTACAGCTAATATTGAAATGAATATCCATAGAATGAATAATTGTGTACATGTGAGCACAAAATATTTATAGAATAAATTCTTAGAAATTCAATTCAAGATCAAAGTGTATTTTTCTTTTTTCTTTTTTTTTTTGAGATGTAGTGTCGCCCAAGCTGGATCACAGTGGTGTGATCTCGGCTCACTGCAACCTCCACCTCCCTCCCAGGTTCAAGTGATTCTCCTGCCACAATCTCCTGAGTAGCCAGGACTATAGGCGCTTGCCACCATGTCTGGCTACTTTTTTTGAATTTTTAGTAGAGACAGGCTTTCACCATGTTGGCCAGGCTGCTCGCAAACTCCTGACCTCGGGTGATCCACCCACCTTGGCCTTCCAAAGTGCTGGGATTACAGGCATGAGCCACAGTGCCCAGCCAAAGTGTATGTGTATTTTTAAATTAAACTTTTATTTTGAAATAATCCTATCTGCACATGCAGTTGTAAGAAACAATACAGAGACATACAGTGTAACCTTTGCCCAGTTTTCCTCAATGGTAGTAGCATCTTGCAAAACTATAGCACAGTATAACAACCGGGATATTGACAATGATACAGCTAAAATAGAGAATATTTCTATCAGCTTGAGAATCTCTCATTTTGCCCTTTCACAACCATACCCACTTAACTCTTTCCCCACGCTCTTAGCTTCCGGCAACCACTCATCTGTTCTCCATTTCTATAATTTTGTCATTTCAAGAATGTTATATAAGTGGAATCATACAGCATGGAATTTTTGGAGATTGGTGTTTTTCACTCAGCATAATATTCTGGAGAGTCATCTAGGTTGTTGTGTATACCAATAACTCGTTCCTTTTTTTTATTTTTCCATAAGTTATTGGGGGTACAGGTGGTATTTAGTTATATGAGTAAGTTCTTTAGTGGTGATCTGTGAGATTCTGGTGCATCCATCCCCTGAGCAGCATACACTGTACCATATTTATAGTCTTTTATCCCTCGCCCCCCTCCCACTCTCCCTCCAAGTCCCCAAAGTCCACTGTATCATTCTTATGCCTTTGCATCCTCATAGCTTAGTTCCCACATATCGATGAGAACATGGGATGTTTGGTTTCCCATTCCTGAGTTACTGCACTTAATAGTCTCCAATCTCATCCAGGTCACTGCAAATGCTGTTAATTTATTCCTTTTTATGGCTGCATAGTATTCCATGGTTTATATATACCACGGTTTCTTTATCCACTTGTTGACTGATAGGTATTTGGGCTGGTTCCACAATTTTGCAATTGTGAATTGTGCTGCTATAAACATGCATGTGTCAGCGTCTTTTTCGAATAATGACTTCTTTTCCCCTGGGTAGATACCCAGTAGTGGGATTGCTGGATCAAATAGTAGTTCTACTTTTAGTTCTTTAAGGAATCTCCACACTGTTTTCCATAGCAGCTATGCTAGTTTACATTCCCACGAGCAGCGTAGAAGTGTTCCCTGTTCACTGCATCCACACCAACATCTACTGTTTTTTTGTTGTTGTTTTTTGTTTTTTGTTATGGCCATTCTTGCAGGAATGAGCTGGTATCCCATTGTGGTTTTGATTTGCATTCCCCTGCTCATTAGTGATGTGAAGCATTTTTTCATGTTTGTTGGCCATTTGTATATCTTCTTTTGAGAATTTTCTATTCATGTCCTTAGCCCACTTTTTGATGGGACTGATTTTTTCTTATTGTTGAGTTCGTTGTAGATTCTGGATATTAGTCCTTTGTCAGATGTATAGATTGTGAAGATTTTCTCCCACTCTGTGGTTTGTGTGTTTACTTTGCTAACTGTTCCTTTTGTCATGCAAAAGCTCTTTAGTTTAATTAGGTCCCAGCTATTTATCTTTGTTTTTATTGCACTTGCTTTTGAGTTTTGGTCATGAAATCCTTGCCTAAGCCAATGTCTAGAAGGGTTTTTCCAATGTTATCTTGTAGAATTTTTTTAGTTTCAGGTATCAGGTTTAAGTTCTTAGTCCATCTTGAGTTTTGTATAAGGTGAGAGATGAGGAACCAGTTTCATTCTCCTACATGTGGCTAGCCAATTATCCCAGCACCATTTGTTGAAAAGGGTGTCCTTTCCCCACTTTATGTTTTTGTTTGCCTTGTCGAAGATCAGTTGGCTTTTAAGTAATTGAGTTTATTTCTGTGTTCTCCATTCTGTTTCATTGGTCTATGTGCCTATTTTTGTACCAGTACAACACTGTTTTGGTGACTATGGCCTCATAGTTTGAAATCAGGTAGTGTGATGCCTCCAGATTTGTTCTTTTTGCTTAGTCTTGATTTGGTTACGAGGGCTCTTTTTTTGGTTCCATATGAATTTTAGAATTGTTTTTTCTTATTCTGTGAAGAATGATGGTGGTATTTTGATGAGAATTGCATTGAATTTGTAGATTGCTTTTGGCAGTATGGTCATTATTCACAATATTGATTCTACTCATCCATGAGCATGGGATGTATTTCCATTTGTTCGTGTCATCTATTACTTCTTTCAGCCGTGTTTTGTAGTTTTTCTTGTAGAAGTCTTTCAACTCCTTGGTTAGGTATATTCCTAAATTTTTTTTTTTTTTTTTTTTTTTTTTTTTTTTTTTTTTTTTTTTTTTTGCAGCTATTGTAAAAGTGGTTGAGTTCTTGATTTGATTCTCTGGCCACTGTTGGTATATGGAAGAGCTACTAATTTGTATATATTAATCTCGTATCTGGAAACTTCGCTGGATTCTTTTATCAGTTCTAGAAACTTTCTGGAGGAGTCCTTAGGGTTTTCAAGGTGAACAATCATATCATCAGCAAACAATGACAGTTTGATGACTTCTTTACTGATTTGGATGCCCTTTATTTCTTTCTCTTGTCTGATTGCTCTGGCTAGGACTTCCAGTACTATGTTGAAGAGTAGTGGTGAGAGTGGGCATCCTTGTCTTGTTCTCATCTTGTCAGGTTCTCAGAGGGAATGCTTTCAAGTTTTCCCTATTCAGTGTTATGTTGGCTGTGGGTTTGTCTTAGATGGCTTTTATTACATTAAGGTATGCCCCTTGTATGCTGATTTTGCTGAGAATTCTAATCATAAAGGGGTGCTGGATTTTTTTCAAATGCTTTTTTTGCATCTATTTAAATGATCATGTAATTTTTGTCTTAAATTATGTTTAGGTGGTGCATCACATTTATTGACTCGTGTATGTTAAACCATCCCTGTATCCCTGGTATGAAACCCACTTGATGATGGTGGATTATCTTTTTGATATGTTGTTGGATTCAGTTAGCTAGCATTTTGTTAAAGATTTTGGCATCTATGTTCATCAAGGATATTGGTCTGTAGTTTTCTTTTTTGGTTATATTCTTTCTTGGTTTTGGTATTAGGGTGATGCTGGCTTCACAGAATGAATTAGGGAGGGTTCCTTCTTTCTCTATCTTGTGAAATAGTGTCAAAAGGATTGATATCAATTCTTCTTTGAATGTCTGGTAGAATTCTGCTGTGAATCTGTCCAGTCCTGGGCTTTTTTGTTGTTGGTAATTTTTTAATTACCCTTTGAATCTCACTTCTTGCTATTGGTCTGTTCAGGGTATCTAATTCTTCCTGATTTAAGCTAGGAGGGTTGTATTTTTCCAGGAATTTATCCATCTCTTCTAGATTTTCTAGTTTATGTGTGTAAAGGTGTTCACAGTAGCCTTGAATGATCTTTTGTATTTCTGTGGTGTCAGTTGTAATATCTCCTGTTTCCTTTCTTAATGAGGTTATTTGGATTTTCTCTCTTTTCTTGATTAATCTTGCCAATGGTCTATCAACTTTATTTATCTTTTCAAAGAACCGGATTTTTCCTTTATCTTTTGCATTTTTTTGGTTTCAATTTCATTTAGTTCTGCTCTGATCTTGGTTATTTCCTTTCTTCTGCTGGGTTTGAGCTTGGTTTGTTCTTGTTTCTCTAGTTCCTTAAAGTATGACCTTAGAATGTCAGTTTGTGCTCTTTCAGTCTTTTTGATGTAGGGGTTTAGAGTTATGCTTTCCTTTTAGTACTGCCTTTGCTGTATCCCAAAGGTTTTGATAGGTTGTGTCATTACTGTCGTTCAGTTTGAAGAATTTTTAAATTTCCATCTTGATTTTGTTTTTGACCCAGTGCTCATTCAGGAGCTGATTATTTAATTTCCATGTATTTGCATAGTTTTGAAGGTTCCTTTTGGAGTTGATTTCCAGTTTTATTCCACTGTGGTCTGACAGAGTGCTTGATATAATTTCAATTTTCTTAAATTTATTAAGGCTCATTTTATGGCCTATCATATGGTTTACCTTGAAGAAAGTTCCATGCACTGTTGAATAGAATGTTCTATTCAACAACCGTATTCTGCGGTTGTTGGATGAACTTTTCTGTATATATCTGTTAAGTCCGTTTATTCCAAGGTATAGTTTAAATTCATTGTTTCTTTGTTGACTTTCTGTCTTGATGACCTTCCTAGTGCTGTCAGCAGAGTATTGAAGTCCTGCACTATTATTATGTTGTTGTCTATCTCATTTCTTAGGTCTATTAGTAATAGTTTTATAAACTTGGGAGCTCCAGTGTTAGGTGCATGTTATGTTTAGGATTGTGATATTTTCCTGTTGAACAAGGATTTTTACCATTATATAACATCCCTCTTTGTCTCTTTTAACTGTTGTTGCTTTAAAGTTTGTTTTGTCTTATGTAAGAATTGCTACCCCTGCTCGTTTTTGGTGTCCATTTGCATGAAATGCCTTTTTCCACTCCTTTACTTAAGTTTACGTGAGTCCTTATGTGTGAGGTGAGTCTCCTGAAGGCAGCAGATGGTTGGTGAGTTCTTATCCATTCTGTGGTTCTGTATCTTTTAAGTGGAGCATTTAGGCCATTTATATTCAATGTTAGTATTGAGATGTGAGGTACCATTGCATTCATCATGCTATTTGTTGCCTGTGTACTTTGTTTTGTTTTGTTTGTTTTGCTTTTTAACTTGTATTTTTGTTTTATAGGTCCTGTGTGATTTACGCTTTAAAGAGGTCCTGTTTTGATGTGTTTCCAGAATTTGTTTCAAGATTTAGAGGTCCTTTTAGCAGTTCCTGTAGTGGTGGTTTGGTAATGGCAAATTATTTCAGCATTTGTTTGTCTGAAAAAGACTGTATCTTTCCTTCATATATAATGCTTAGTTTCGCTGGATACAAAATTCTTGGCTGATAATTGTTTTCTTTGAGAAGGCTGAAGATAGGGCCCCAATCCCATCTAGCTTGTAAGGTTTCTGCTGAGAAATCTGCTGTTAATCTGATCGGTTTTCCTTTATAGGTTACCTGGTGCTCCTGTCTCACAGCTCTTAAGATTCTTTCCTTCATCTTAACTTTGGATAACCTGATGACAATGTGCCTAGATGAATATCTCTTTGCAATAAATTTCCTGGGTGTTCTTTGTGCTTCTTGTTTTTGGATGTGTAGGTCTCTAGCAAGGCCAGGGAAGTCTTCCTCAATTATTCCCCCGAATATGTTTTCCAAGATCTTAGAATTCTCTTCTTCCTCAGGAAGACCGATTATTCTCAGGTTTGGTCATTTAACATAATCCCAGACTTCTTGGATGCTCTGTTTATATTTTCTTATTCTTTTTTCTTTGTCTTTGTTGGATTGGGTTAATTCAAAGACCCTGTCTTCGAGCTGTGAATTTCTTTCTTCTACTTGTTCAATTCTATTGCTGAGAATTTCCAGAGCAAAAATGTGTCCAAAGCTTCCTGAATCTTTGATTTTGTTTTCCTTTAAGCTATCTATTTCCTTGAATATTTCTCCCTTCACTGCTTGTATCATGTTTTGGATTTCCTTGCACTGGGCTTTGCCTTTCTCTGGTCCCTCCCTAATTAGCTTAATAACTAACCTCCTGAATTCTTTTTCAGGTAAATCGGGGATTTCTTTTTGGTTTGGATCCATTGCTGGTGAACTGGTGTGATATTTTTGGGGGGTGTTGAAGAGCCTTGTTTTGTCATATTACCAGGGTTGTTTTTCTGGTTCCTTCTCATTTGGGTAGGCTCTGTCAGAGGGAAGGTCTAGGGCTGAAGGCTATTGTTCAGATTCTTTTGTCTCATGTGGTGTTCCCTTGATGTAGTACTCTCCCCCTTTTCCTATGGCTGTGGCTTCCTGTGAGCCAAACTGCAGTAACTGTTGTGTGTCTTCTGGGTCTAGCCACCCGGCAAGTCTACCTGGCTCCAGGCTGGTACTGGGGGTTGTCTGCACAGAGTCCTGTGATGTGAACCATCTATGGGTCTCTCAGCTGTGGATACCAGCGCCTGTTCTGGTGGAGGTGGCAGGGATGGGGGTCAGGGATGCAATGGACTCCATGAGGGTCCTTAGCTTTGGTGGTTTAATGGTCTATTTTTGTGCTGGTTACCCTCCTGCCAGGAGGTGGCACTTTCCAGAGAGCGTCAGCTGTGGTAGTATGGGAAGGAATGGGTGGTGGGGTGGGGTCCTAGAATTCCTAAGATTATATGCCCTTTATCTTCCACTACCAGGGTGGGTAGGGAAGGACCATTAGGTCCGGGCAGGGCTAGGCATGTTTGAGCTCAGACTTTCCTTGGGAGGGTCTTGCTAAGGCTGCTTTCAGGGATGGGGGTGAGACTCCCAGGTCACTGGAGTTGTCTACCTAGAAGGATTATGGCTGCCTCTGCTGAGTAATTGCAGGTTGTCATGGAAGTGGAGAAAGTCACAGGCCTTACCCAGCTCCCACACAAACTGAAGGGCCAGTCTCACTGCCACCATGCCCCCCTCAACAGCCCCATGTCTGTTTCCAGGCAGAGAGCAATACGAGTCTGAAAACCTGCCCCAGGATACCTGCCTCCAACTACGAAAGAAAAGGGCTTGGTTCTTTGCCTGCCTGTGGAGTCTGCACACCGGATTTGCACCCTCCTTTGAATTCTGGCCAGGAGGCTTCTCACCCCGTTTAAATTGTTACAAAGTTCAGCTAGAGATGTCCTTCTCCCTGTGTGGTTTTACCCCCTGCTCCTCTCCTGTTGGACCCCTGTGGTGCCAGGCAGGAATGGCCTGCTAGGGGACCCAGTGAGCTCCCAGGGCCCTTCTGTTTCCTCAACTCCTGTATTTCGCTCAGCTCTCCAAATTGACTCAGCTCCAGGTAAAGTCGGAAACTTCTTCCACAAACAGACCTTCAGCTTCTCCAGTGGGAGTGTGTATTCGGAAGAGGATGGTCTCCCTTTCCCACTTTCACAGTTGGGGCACTCAACAGTTTTGGGGGGTGGTATCCCGGGTCCACTTCCTTCAGAGGGTGTGTGGGTCCTCTTGGGATGGCTGGTTTGTTCTTGCAGTCGATCTGGAGCTAACATTCACAATGTGAGTCCCCGCACGCTGCTCTGTCCAGAGATGCAATGTAGTCCTGCCTCCCATCTGCCATGATGATCCCGCTCCTCCTTTTCATTGATATGTGTATATCACAACTGAACACTATTCTATGATATGTGTATATCACAATTTGTTTAACCATTTGCCCATTGAAAGACATCAGGGTTTTTTCCAATTTTTGAATATTGTAAATAAAGCTGCTATGAATATTTGTGTACAAATTTTTGTGTAAATATAAGTACTCATTTCTCCAAGACAAATGCCCAGGAATGCCATTACTGGTCTGTATGATAGTTGCATGTTTAGTTCTTTATGAAACTGTCAAATCATTTTTCAGGGTAGCTGTACCATTTTACATTCCCACCAGCAATGTAAAAATGATTTAGTTTCTCTGCATCTTGCTAGCATTTGATGTTGTCAGTAGTTTTTATTTTACTCATTCTGATTCATGTATAGTGATACTCATTGTGATTTTAACTTGCATTCCCGTAATGACTAATGATGTTCAGCATCTCTTAATAGGCTTATTGGCCATCTCTATATACTCTTCAGTAAAATATTTATTTTTGTCTTTTTCCTCTTTTTTAACTGAATTGTTTTTTACTGTTGACTTTTGAGAGTTCTTTGTATATTCTAGGGTACCAGTCCTTTCTCAGATATCTGCTTTGCAAATATTTTCTCCCAATCTATAGCTTATATTTTTATCTACTCACCAAGGTCTTTTGCAGAGCAAACTTTTTAATTTTAATGAAGTGAAATTTTTCCATGCTTTGATATCAAGTCTAAGAACTCTTTGTCTATTTTTAGATACCAAAGATTTTTTCCTATTTTTCCAATAGTTTTATAGTTTTGTGATTCACATTAAGTCCATAATCCATTTCGAATTTTTACATAAGGTGTGATACTGAGAATGAAGTTCATTTTTTTGCCCATGGATATCAAATTGCTCCAGAACCATTTATTTAAAGAGTATCTTGTCTCTAGTGAATTGAATTTGCACCTCTGTCAAAAATCATATGCACTTCTGTTCATATTTGTGTGGGTCTTTACCTGTGTTCTCTATTTTCTTACAGTGATATATCTCTATCCATCACCAACCACAGTCTTGATTACTGTATCTATATAATCTCATAAAATTGCCTAGACTGAGTCCTTCCACTTTATTTTTTAAAATTGTTCAAAATATTATAGTTCCTTTGCCAATCCATAAAGAACTTAGAATAATTTTGTTGACATCCTCAAAAAATATTCTTGGGATTTTGATAGGAATTGCTACCAATATCTACATATCAGCTTGGGGAGAATTGACATCTTCCACTCCATAAACATGGTATGTCTCTTCGTTTACTTAAATCCTTTTTATTTCTTTCATCAGTATTGTATTGTTTTCAGCATGCATTTCTTATACATGTTTTGTTATATTTATGCCTAAGTAACTCTTTTTAGAGCAATTGTAAATGGTATTGTATTTTTCAATTTCTGTGTCAATGTGTTCATTGCCAGTATATCAAAATACAGTTGATTTTTATATGGTCAGCTTGTATCTTGCAACCTTGCTGAACTAACTCCAGGATTTTTTTATAGATTATTTGATATAGTCTAGATACACAATCATGCCATCTGCAGATAAAAACAACTTTTTTTCTTCTTCTTCAGTCTATTGCTTTTTGCTCCTTTTCTTGCCTTTTGGCACTCTGTTGAATAAGAGTAGTGAGATTGAATATCCTTGCCTTGTTCTCAATCTTGAAGAGAAAGCATTCAGGCTTTCACCTTTAACTAAAATGTTATTTCTAGGATTTTTTTTTTTTGTAGACTGTCACATATTGAGTTTAAGAAATCCCACTATTCCTTCTTTTTTTTCCAAGAATTTTCATCATAAATAGGTGCTGAATTTAATCAAATGATTTTTCTGCATCAATAGATATGATCACGTGGCTTCTTTTCTCTAACCTGTTAATGTGGTGGATTGCATAGATTGATTTTCAAATATTGAACCAGCATTGCATCTACAAAATAAATACCACTAGGTTATGGTAAACAATTCTTTTATATACTGCTGAATTCTATTTGCTAATATTTTACTAAGTATTTTTACTTCTCTATTTATGATTGATACTGGTAGATAGTTTTCTTTTTTGTACTATTTTTGTCTGGTTCTAGTATCAGGGAAATACTAGCTTAATAAAATAAATTGGGAAGTGTTGCTTCCTTTCCTATTTTCTGGAAGAGACTCTGTAGAATTAGTATTGATTATTCTGCAAACATGTGATAGAATTCTCCATAAAACAAACAGGGCCTGGATATTTCTTTGGGGGGAGTTTTAAAATTATAAATCACATTTCCTTAGTAATTACAGTACTATTCAAATTACAAACATAATATTGGGTGAGTTGTGGTAGCCTGTGTTTTTCAAGGAATTGGTCCATTTCTTCTAAGTTGTCAAATTCATGTCAGTGAAGTTGCTCACAGTATTATCTTAATTTCCTTTTGACGTCTGCAGGGTCTTCAGTGACATATACAATATCTTTGTTGATATTAGTAATTTATGTATCCTCCCTTTTTTGTCAGTCTTGCTAGAAGCTAATTTAATTGATCTTTCAAACAACTAGCACTTTGTTCCACTGATTTTCTCTACTATTTTTCTGTTTTCAATTTCTTTGACTTCTGCTCTTATCTTTATCTCCCTTTTTCTGCTTCAAGTTTAACTTGTTTTGTTTTAGTTTTTGGGGTGATAAATTATTAATTCAAGATTATTTCCTCATTTTTAATGTATGAATTTTTAGTCCTATAAATTTCCCTCTCATCACTGCTTTATCTACCTACAAATTTTATGTTGTATTTTCATTTTCATTTAGTTCAATATATTTTTATGTCCCCAATACTCTGACCCATGCATTGACTAAAAGTATATTATTTAGTTTCAAAGTGTTGGAAATTGTCCTCTTATATTTCTGTTATCTCTAGCTTGATTTATTTGGATCAGAGAACATACTCTCTATGGTTTCAATGGCCTTATATTGAGGGTTTTTAAAATCACTCAAGCTATTATCTTTTTTGGGATATAGTCCACAGGCATTTGAAAAAATATATATATTCTGCTGTTATTGGGTGGACTGTTTTATAAATGTAAATTTGTTCCTATTAGTTGATGGTTTTGTGAGATATTCTATATCCTTACTGATTTTCTGTATAACTGTCCTATCAACTTTTGAGAAAGGGGTGTTGAACTCTCCACATATAATTGTAGATTTGCCTGTTTCTCCTTTCTGTTCTATCAGTTTTCACTTCACATATTTTGTAGCTCTGTTGTCTCGTGCATTAACATTTAGAATTGCAATATCTTCCTGGTAGATTGATCTTTGCATCATTATATTATGTCCAGCTCTGTCTCTGACAATTTTCTTTGCTCTAAAGTCTACTTTATCTGATATTCACATAGCCACTCTTGAATTCCATTGATTAATGTTTGTATATCTTCTCTGCCCTTTTATTTTCAATGTGCATATGTCATTATATCTGATGTTTCTTGTAGACAGGATACAGCTGGTTCATGTTCTTAATCACCCTGACAGCCTCCATCTTGATGGTTTTAGACTATCTGCATTTAATGCAATTATTGATATGTTAGGGCTTCAGTCTGTTATCTTACTTTTTGTTTTGTTTGTTCTGCTTTTCATCTCTGTTTTTTCTTGTGTTTCAAGTAGGTTAATCATTTTAGAATTCCATTTCGATTCACCTATAGTGTTTTAAATGTACTTCTTACATTTTAGTGGTTGCTCTGGGTACCACATATGTATGTATAATTCAGACAGTCTATTAGTATCATTTTATCAGTTTGAGTGAAGTATAGAAACCCTATATACTTTGAAGTCTCTTTGCCTTCCCCACTTAAAATATAGTTGTCTTAAATATTTCCTCTGCTTTTATTTACAACCTACATCAGACAGGGTTATAATTTTCACTTCAACTACCAAATATATTTATTAAATTCAAAAGGAGAAGGAAAGCTTAATGTTTACCCATGTTTAAACATGCTTTTGTTTACTGTGTTCTTTCTTCCTTCCTAATGTCCCAGAGTCCTTCTTTTATTGTTTCCTTTCTATTTAGAGAACTTTTTCAAATCGCATTTCTAGGGCAGGTTTACGGTGACTAAATCCCTTCATCTTCCTTATCCTGAGATGGTCTTTATTTCTCCTTCATTCCTGAAGGATAATTCCACTGGGTTTAGGATTATGAGTTGATAATTTTTCTTTCAGCACTTGAAATATATTGTGCCACTTTATTCTGGGTTTCATTGTTTCTCAGGAGAAATACGCTGTCCTTCTAATTGATTTTTCCTGTGTCATTTTTTTCTCACTTTCAAGACTTTTTCTTGAATATAGTTTTCAGAAGTTTAATTATACTGCATCTTAGTGTAAACTTTTTTGTGTTTATTCTGTTTGGGGTTTCCTCAGCTTCTTGAGTCTGTAGGTTTAGATCTTTTCCAAATTTGAGAAATTTTCAGCCATTATATCTTCAGATACTTTTCCAGCACTGCTTTCTTTCTCCTTCCTTCTGGGACTTCAATGCCATGAATGTTAGATGTTTTGTTATAATCCCACAGGTCTGTGAGGTGCTGTTCATTGTTTGCTTATCATTATTCTCTTTTCTCTCATCATTGAGATTGGAATTTCTATTGTTATGTCTTCCAGTTATTGATGCCTTCCTTTCTCCCCTTCACTATGCTGTTGAGTCTATCTGCTGAGCATCTTATTTCAGTTTCTGTATTCTCAGTTCTAAAATGTTCATTTAGCTCCTCTTCATATTTCCTTGCTGAGACTATTTCTTTGCTGAGCTATTTTTGCATTTATTTCAAGTGTAATTGCTTGTTTAAGCATTTTTACCATAGCTGCTTTCACGTCCTTTTCAGATAATTCTGACAGTCATCCCAGTGTTGGCAGCTATTGACTGTCTCTTTTCATACAATTTGAGGTCTTCCTGGTTCTTTGTATAAAGAGAGATTTTCAATTGAAAGCTGAACATTTTTATATTATGCTCTGAGACCTTGAACCTTATTTAAACCTTCTGTTTTCACTGGCTTTTCCTGACCTTGCCCCTGTAGGGGAAAGGAGAATGCCATCTCCTATTGCCAGGTATAAAAGTCCAGGTTCCCCACTTGGCCTTCACTGACACCCAAGTGGGAGTTTATTTTAACTGCTGGATATGGTTGGGGTTTCTAGATCTCTCTGTGGCCTCCTCAGACACTGATGTGAGGGTAGCCCCACGACCACTAGGCAATGGTAAAAGTCCTGAGTCTCCATTAGGTCTCCAATATCACAGCCCCAGCAAGAAAGGGCAGGGGTACATAATTTTTGTTAGGTAGAAGTGGAAATCCACTGACTGATACTGCAGCATGAATGAGGAGAGGGAACAAGTCGTTACCAACCAGCAGGGATGAAAATCCTCGCTCCCTACTTTGTCTCTGATATTACCCCACAGGAGAATAGTTATAGCCTCTGGAAAGTGAAAGAAAGTCTAGCTTCTGCACTCAGGCTTCCCTGGCACGGGTAAGAGTGGGGCCACAATTTTTTCTGTTCAGGCTTCACTGGGGGCTTTTTGTCTGTGCCCACTGGTATTCCCAGCTTGCTAGCTTCTTCAATGTCAAGTCTTGGATATGTAAGATAAGAAGACAACATAGGGAACTTACCACCAGGTTATTCCTCTGGGTCTCATGTCCTTAACCAGTCTCTTTCCTCCTCTCTGCCTTTCAGAATCTTGTGTTTGTTCTATATGGAATGTCCAGGAGTTTTTGTTGTATTTAGTGGGAGGAATAGGGAAATCACATCCACTCCAATTACTTGAAAGTGGAATTCTGTATTTTTAATTCACATAGCTGTTACCTAATTGCCTTCCATAGATGTATCAATTTACATTTACATTTCAGTTGAACCAATTACATTTCTGCAGAGTTGACATTGGTTTACACCACTGGTTTACATTCCAGAAATTGCTCTTGGCCATCTGTTTTTGCCCTCACATCTGCCATTTTAGAGTCAACTTAAGAACTTTTTTTATAGAAAATTCTTCTTACAGGATAGAAAAGAAGTAATGGTATTCAGGAGTGAGCTTCTAGTAGATGCCTTCCTTTCACTTGCCTGCCTCCCACCTAGCCCTAGTTCATCTAATTTGAAGGTGATTAGTGGAGCTTTTCTAAGCCTCCTCCACTTAACAAAAGTGAACGCTACGCAGAGTCCTGAGAAGGGAATTTTTATTCCAGTTCCTGGTGTCTTCTATTTTATTCTAAATCAGATTATATTAAACAAAACTTCTCTGAAGTTTGAGGTATTTTATTGGGACTATTCCCTAATCCCACCATTCTCACCATGTATGCTTATTTTTGTCTGTTTTAGTCAGTATTTTGGGAGAATGGGGTGGACTGCTATCATTCAAAGAAGCATTAAGTGGACAGCCTTTACAGGCAGCTTCTTTTCAGGGGTGGAAATAAGCCATTGCATGTGTAAAAACTAAGGCTGAGCAACAACAATTTTGCCAGATGAGTATCCACTTTCACTGTCTAGTCCCTCACACTTGATTACACCACATCTTTATTTTCTGGGCTTGTTTGTGTGGTAGTCCTTAAACCCTACTTTCAACACTGGTGTGAAAAGAGTATTCCAAGAACAAGACAACAGTAACTAGGAATCCCTATCATTTAAGATAGGAATACAATTAAAACACTCTCCCCTCAATTAAAGCTTATTGCCATTAATACAGAGTCCTCAGAAGGGTTTTTGTTGGTTTTACTTCAAAAGCTGAAGCTCCTGCCCTTTACTACAAAGAAATATATACACATGAAGTAAAAGGATTACCTTGTGAGCCTCAATGTAGAATAGAGGGTGTGTGTATATATATACTGCAACTTCTCAAACTAAAAAAAAAAGATATGTAAATACTTCTGATAAAATATTTACTTATACTAGAATATTTCATACAAAAAATACATAAAAATGGAACTCCACATAATACTATCTACCTATAAATTACTGTAAAATGTTTTTTGGAATATTTTGTTCTAGTCTCTTCCTAGGCATTTATATATACATACAACCACACATATATATATACACACACATACGTGTGTGTATATACGTGTGTGTATATATATATATATGTAATACATATAATTAGATGGGCTCATACCATAAATACCACTTTGAACTCTGCTTTATTCACTTAACATAATGTATTTTCCCATTTGGTTAAGAGGTCTTTAAAAACATGAGTCTTTAAAGGCTGCAATAATAATATTCTGCCTTGTGAAGGTGCCATAACTTAAACATTCTTCTATTTGTGGGTATTTAAGTTTTTACATTTTGCCACTTTTAATAACACTGCAATGCATATCCTTTTCCATAAATCTTTGAGTTTATTTTCCTCAGGGTAGACTGCTAGAATTTGGATTACTGAATTGCAGCTACTAGCTGCACTAGGCTCCCACCCACAGCAGGAAACCCTGTTCTGGGTTAGGGCCAAGTTGACTCTTGGCCTCAGCATTGAAAAGAGATTGCAGATTCTGCACCCCTCTGGCAAGGCACTGTTGAGGTACTCTTTAGAATACTTATTTCCTGTCAGTGGTGCGGCCAGGTAAGCCTGGGGCTCTTTCAGCTTGCACAAAATGTATTTGCTGCTTCTGCTCCCCAGAAGAACTGCTAGGAAACAGGGAAACTGAGTCAGATTTGTATGTTTCCTCTGGTTTGTACTCTGCCAGTGTGAGTCAGTAGAAAGGTAAGAAATTTTTGTTTGCAAGAACCCCTGTCTGCTAATTTATTTTAGAACAAATATAATAGTTTCCATACCACAAGGAAACAGTATCTTTAAAACAAAATCGGAAACACATTATCTATATGCAAGTAGCCTTTTACTGTTTTTTCTTTTATTCTTTTTTCTTTGGCTAAAATTTAGGCACTATATTGTTTTACCACATTATCTGATTGTGATGCTTCATCTCTGATCACATGTTGCTGTCATTAAGGCATTTCTGAGGCTTTTTTTTTCTTAATCTGGAAAGTTATTAAATTGTAAAAATGTGGCTTGTTGTATACTACCTTCTAAAACTATTAAAGAACACTCTTCTTTAAAACAAGAGTGTTCTCCATTACCGTCAAGACAAACAGTAGTAACTTTACACAAAAGAAGCATTCATCTGTCACCCTACTTTAAAATACCCAATATTCATCAGCTGTTTGACCTTCTTGGAGCAGCCTGAGCAGGAAAGGGTTAATGTTTTATCCACTCATGCCCTTTGATCAATTTTCTATTGAGATGTTAGGTTTTTTTCTTCTGAATTTGAGAAAGCCCTTTAAGTACTGATTATATTAACCCTATGTCTATGTCTGTCATATTTGTTTAAAATAATTTTTCCCACTTTTCATTGCGATCTGATCTCATAGATGGTGAATTTTTTTTTTACCATTCAGAAATATTTAAATTTAGTACATTATATAATGTTATCTACTTTAGCATTTGTTTTTATTTTCAAAATTAGGACATCATCTCAACCTGAAAATCATATATATTCATCAATTATATTTTCTTTTTCTAATGTATTTCTTTTTCTAGTGTATTATATATATATAGCCTTATAAGATTAAAATAATGTATTTCTATTATAATCTTAATTTTTTTTTTTGAGATGGAGTTTTGCTCGTCACCCAGGCTGGAGTGCAGTGGCGAGATCTCAGCTCACTGCAATTGCCGCCTCCCGTGTTCAAGCAATTCTCCTGCCTCAGCCTCCCGAGTAGCTGGGATTACAGGCACCTGCCACCACGCCCAGCTAATTTTTTGTATTTTTAGTAGAGATGGAGTTTCATCATGTTGGGCAGGTTGGTCTCGAACCCTTGACCTCAGGTGATCCGCCCACCTCGGCTTCCCAAAGTGCTGGGATTACAGGCGTGAGCCACAGCGCCCAGCCTGATTTTTATAATTTTAATTGTATTATTATAATTTTAAGCAGTAATAAAATATCATTTTTGAGAGATTTTTTATTGGTTTTGATACAACTCATCATATACTAAATTATTTCATACATTAGGTTTTTATACCCTGCTAGCTGTACCACTGTGATGTCTGTTGCTTCTTAGACTGTTCACTGGAGGTGTATCATATATTTAACACCTTGTAAAACAAGTATTTTCTTCTGCTATCATTTACTTTTTCTTTTCCTCAAAATTTTAAGTAGCTCACCCTATTTGTTCTTCTAAATGACTTTCGATTTGACAATTCAAGTTTCAAAATTTCTAAATGAGCTTCAGAGTAAACAATTCCAGTTAGATTTCAATTTCATGACAAATATAATGTTTATAGCAGTAAAGATGTAAAAAGGCATTCAAACTCACTACTAACCATGGAATTATAAATTATTTGCCATCAAATAAGTAAAATATTTTAAAGGCTGATAATGTTCAATGTTGATATAAATATGGGTAAAATAGGCATTTTCATAGACCATTGATGAGAAAATAAATTGGTAGAGTTATTTTAGAGGAAATTTGCCAGTATCTACCATAATGCAAAATATGAGTATCATTTGATCCAACAATTCCCCATCTAGGAATCTGTCTCATAGACATTCTTACACATGTACACAAAGATACAAGGTAGTTCACCACAGCACTGTTTGTAAAAATCCCACATTGGGATCCACAAAAAAGTCCATGTGTAGGGGAATGATAAAAGTAAATTATGAAGTATCCATATCAAGGAATGTTGTAGAGCTATTAAAAATAATGAAGTAGATATATGTATAATAATATGGGGAAAATCTTTTAAGCTATATTATTACATAAAAAACAAGTTTCAGAGTAATGTGAACAACATAATGCTATTTACATTTTAAAGTGTGTGTGTGTGTGTGTGTGTGTGGATAGGTAGGTTGGTAGTGTATATATGGATACATATATTTAGAAGGATAAGAACAAAAAGGATAGTAGTATTTACTTTTGGGGAGGTGAGGTTAGACAGTAAAAAGAGCTTATAACTTTTAAATCTAAGTATTTCTATAGTATTGAGTACTATGTAGGTATTTCTCTTAAAAGTTTTAAAATATACAAATTGTACATAAACATAATCTTATAAGTAAAAATTTAAAATAAATTTGTATATTTTAAATTTAAAAACTTAAAAGCAACACCTACTTACTATTAACATCACCTTTACCTGGATCACCACTTTGTGTGTCTGTGTGTTTATTTACTGTTGAACTGGCAGAAAGTTATTCATATCTGAACTGGCCAACAGGTAATATGTGTACTCTCCTGCTGGCAATACCCCTTGGGTGGTAGCTTCTGAATCCCTTTCTGGGTTCCATCCTATAGTGCAAGTTGGTCTGCACACTTTTAATGTTTAGCAAGTTTTCATCCTGGACTAACCTAAGCAACTGGGCTGAGGTGTATTATTTCCTGTTGTTGCATATTTATTTACTCAAAACTCCCATCAAACAAAGAGTACAAGGAAAGCCACAATACATGCACCCAGTGCTAGACAAGCTCCTCCTGCTTCCAGTTACATACTTGGATGGTGTGTTACAGAGGAGTGGGAGCTTTACCACCTACAATGGATTTCATTCTTCTTCTCCAGCACGACCCACTAAACAAGAATAGTAAATTTCTGGGAGTTGCCGTCTATGTAGATATTTTAAAAGGGTGTTGTAGAGAAGGAGCTCTGCAACAATATTTGGAATAGGTCAAAAAGCAGTACCCACAGGAGATGGCTGCCCAGGCTTTCTAACTGATATAGAAATCCAGTGTTGGCCAATGATAGTTACTCTCAATTCAGCTCCATTAGTCTTGTAATCAGCAGAAATTCCTCTAGAAATCCTGCAAAAGGCTATCAGTCTTATTTTCTACCAATATGTTTTTATCTTTTTATGTCATCATGGGTATGTAAGTGGAAAGGTGGGAGAGGCTGCATCAGGGTCTATCAGCCAGATGATATTATAAACATGTTATTTTGTAATTAAAAGTTCAAACATAAAATAATAATGTTAATGGGCAAAAGAGGTCATAAACTCAGAAGGTGTATGTGGGCACACACCACTCTTAGAACATGTTTCTACATCATGGTGGCTGTATCTGCTGCTTACTAATCAGGCATGGTGGCTCTCCAGGGTATTAATTCCCCCCAAGGACCAAGAACCCATTTATTGTGTATGTGTGCAGGGAACAGGGAAACGTTTCTATAGCAGCTGCCTGGAAGATCAGAAGCAAGGGGAGAGAAAGGAATGAAGGAAAGCATTAACGAATACAGAAAGCCTGAAATCTGGGTAGAAATAAAGGTAGACAGTAGGGGATAAAAAGGGGATTAATACCTGTGAAGTGATAAAAGAGAACAGACTCCAAAAGGGGGTGTAAGAGAAAAACTCTATAAATAATCAGTGGGATGGAAGCTCCACAGGAAAAGTCATTCAGCTTAGTTTTATTCAGACTTAAAACCGGGATTTGGTGCCACCAGAAAAGAGTAGGTAAGCGTGAAAGTTGAAGCAATTTATCAAAATCATCATTTCTACTGATGAGCATTTCTTTCAACAAATGTCCATTACAAAAAGCAAAGCCACAATTGTATTAATTACTCAGCACCTGGTGCTGTTTCCTATGAAGAAACTAAGGAAAAAAATATAATATAAAAAGAATAAATGTATGACTTTTTTGGTCTTTGACAGAGATAAATGTGCTAGAAGGAAATCTTCCACTCTATTTGAAATGTAAAAATACATGTTCAGCTCATATATTTCCTGTAATTTCCACATGTGAGAAGTGAGACTGTCTAAAATTATCCAATATAAAATATGATGTATATCAGGATTTTGTTGGATCTTGTCAGCTACTCATAGGCAGATAAGGCAGGAAAGGAAGGGCCAAAACTTGCATTAGACTTGCAGTTAAAGAGACAGAGATAAAGGAGAGGGAGAGAGAGAGAAAGAAAGAGAGAGCGAGCGAGCACACACATGCACTGAAATGGGCAAAACATAATGCTCACTCTGACCTCAATCCAGAGGCAAAAGAACAGCTAGTTTCAGGAACTAGGGCAAGATGCAGAAAGGGGGCCAGCAGTTCTCATAAGCCCTCTCGCACCAGTCAGCACACAACTATCAATCAATGGGGAAGAAGCAGGGCCCTATCATGGGACTGACCTTCTGGGGAAACGCAGCCCCAACACAGCCAGAATTGCTGCCAGCACAGCTAGGCAGGGCTTCATTCCTAGAGTGGGGACCAAATAAGTAAGAGAGTTCTGACCTACACCACCTCAGGCTGCCTGAGGTTGGAGAACTTAGGCACAGAAGTTTTGCTGTAACTAAGAGACAACAAGTGGGCAGAGCTGATGATGGGTCAAGAGCACTGGGTCCCATGCTCATGGTCACGCAAATAATAGTGACATACAGCAAATACTATAAAAGGGCCTCCTGTTATTGGTAGTAGCAGGACATCACATCCAATTTCAAATGATAACATCTTCTTGACGGTAAAGTTTTTGCATTTAAAGTCTGTGATTAATAACTGTTTCATGGAACCACTGGAACATAACTCTGGAAGAGCCAGCAGATAATCTAGTGTCTGCCCAGGTTCCAGTGTAACTTGCTGTTTGTCTTTGAGCATTATCATTAAACCTTACAGGGCCTTGATTTTCTCATCCCAATAGTCTCCCTGGCCTCCCTGGAAAACTCTTGTGGCCCATGAACTTTTGTCATGAAGCTCTTCTTACAAATATTCTCTTAGCAAAAATTATCCTACATTTGACACTTTCAATCATTCAACAAATCTAGAGGAAATAATCACACTACAAAATAGATGTCCAGAACATTCCAGCTTGCTTCACAGAAATCCTTTGGAAAGTAGACATGGCAACAGCATAACCAACGGCACGGGTGGCAGAGATCCAGGAAGACGAGTCAGGAAGGAACAGTGCTAAGGAGAGGAGGAAATCAGCCACTGAAGAAATTCTGGGACACAGCAATCAATCACTAGCAAAGAAGATGCAGCTTTGAGAATACACTAAGGAAAAGGGAGGGAGGGAAGAAGAGAGGGTAGGCAGGCAAGCGCATATTCTATGTTCCATAGTGCACTGAGGAAAATAGGACCATGAATGAAAGGTTTGGAACATAAGTCCTGTCATAGCTCACCTTGAGATTTCAATCAAGTTACAACTCCTTGAGCTTTGGGTTCTTTTCTGTAAAATGAGAAATCAGGATTGGTGAGATGACAGTTAAGGATAAGCGGACTTTGTGCACAATGAGACAAATGGAATAGAACCACATTCTACATGGACCTAATTTTATGGAGAAAACTGTACCTTTCAAATGGTTCTGATTGGGAGTGCTGCTATGCAAAGCCCAGTGTGTTCAGCCCAGAGCTTCCTACCTTTTATGGAATTCCAACTCTGATACAACACTCATAGCTTAGATTTAGTCAGAATCAACTTACCAAGGCTCAAAATGTTCCACAGAAGCTTTTGTTTTTATTAATCTATTAAGACTTTACAAAGTTTCCTTCTCTTTGGTTAGAAATGAAAAAAGTGGGTTAATCTCATGTCTTGTTTCAACCGGTAAGCCATGACTTAAGGAGAGCAGGCTACCTGCCACAGATGATACCGAAAATTAAGGATACTCAAAAACACTGGTCCCAAATCAATGGCATGCCCACAGCCTTTGTTCCCTGAAGATCTGCAGCTCATAAACATCCAGGGGAGGCCAGGTCTCCTCTCTGTCCTTCCTAGTTGCAGATACTGATACAGCAGAAGGCAAAGCCAGAACATGTATGGATTAGATTGTTCTGATCTCAGGACAATCCAGTTGCCACATAGAATTCAAGACTTAAAGAATAGCACTCTAACACATTCTGATTATCTCTGCTTTATCCACTGAGATTTTCAAACTACCTTTTCATTGCCCATGCCTCCCCCACTATTAAAAACAGCTGTCCCCAAATTTTACAGTATAAGTCTTTAATTGTTTCCTAACAAATAATTTGAAAATGACAGACACATTTCACCTTCATCCTGCCAGGATTTCACAAAGTTGAGAATATGGGTTTAATTTGAAATCCATCATTGCAAAACCATCCTCATGTGGCAATAGGAAAGACTCCCATTATAATTTTCTGCTGGGAGTCATTAGAAAAAGCCAAAGCAATAGAAAAGGGTCCGAGAGCACCTCTAACTCACAAAAGTACAACCCACTTTGTTCAACAAATAAAAGCAGAGGCTACTTTGTTCAACTCGTCCTCTAAGAGGATATGGACTAGAAAATCTTTATTGCTGCAGCCTCATTCTATAAAATAGGACTATATTTACCCATCTTTCTGGATGGCCAAGAAATAATGATACATCTTGTAAATTTAGGTTGGTTACTTCAGGAAGGGATAGGAATTAATTTCAAATCTATCACATAGTATCAAGCTATTTCCCATGAGATTTCATACCAGGCCACAGCACTGGAAGCCATAATTTCCATATTTATTGAAAACAGCATCTCAGCCAAAGTGGTACATTGTGTCCTCATAGTGAAACCTCACCCAAGGAAATAGAATTAACTTGGACTACCATCATAAGTGTCTAGGGTTTTTTTTTTTCCGAAAACTGTAATATTTGACCCCCTAATTCAGAGAAAGTTTCCCTTAAATGCACTGAGCTCTAGCAAAGACTGTAATTTAAGAAACTGATTCCTAACCTAGTAAACTTTCTTGCCAGCAAACCAAAAAGTTTAAATCTGTGCAGTGCATAGTAAAAGATAACAGAACCAAATAGCTGGATTTAAAAAATATCCATGTGTCTCCCAGCAGCATTGCTGGGTCTTCATTTATTTATGGTTATGTATTTTATTCTCCAAGGCTGTTTCACAATCTGTTTATATAAATTGTGTGTGTTAATGCATGTGTTTGAGTGGTGGGGGGCAGTGCACAGATTCATCTAACTTTAGACTGTGATGAAATAACTGATGATAAAGGATGCCATGCATGTGTAATATATCTAAATACTGGATTTTAAAACCACTTTTGATGGATGGCATGACATGATTAATTTTTGAGACTTCTGGCTCAGATTAAAACTTCCTACAAATCTAAATATTTTGTTTCTGTTTTCCTTTCTTCTAGGAATATTAATACAATTTTGGGAATGACAGACAGCACAGAATTGGCATGAACATTAGTACTTTCACCAGAAAACAAATGTGACATATACAGGCCGGGCGCAGTGGCTCACACCTGTAATCTCAGCACTCTCGGAAGCCAAGGCGGGCAGATCACCTGAGGTCAGGAGTTCGAGACCAGCCTGGCCAACAGGGCAAAACCCTGTCTCTACTAAAAACACAAAAATTAGCTGGCCATGGTGGGCGCCTGTAATCCCAGCTACTCAGGAGGCTGAGGCAGGAGAATTGCTTGAACCCGGGAGGCAGAGGTTGCAGTGAGCTGAGACGGCACCACTGTACTCCAACCTGGGCAGCAGAGTGAGAATCCGCCTCAAAAATAAAAAATAAAAACTGTGACATATACAAACTTTTTCACTAAGAGAAAAAAATTGGGAAATTAGGTAAAATTGATTAATGAGAACAAACTGTTTATTGTACAAAACTCTTAAAAATCTAGTATTTTCTTAAGAAGTTTTGCCCTGAAGATACATTAACGGTCTAAGATCACCAGTACCTGATTCAGTTCCTATTTATCAATAGACCTGGATTGAAATAAAAGGCACTGATGCAGATAGTCTCAGTTAGGAACAGGCACTTAATTATTGGAGTTGACAATTATGCCCTCCCATAATGCATTTTTGGTGTCACTGAAGAGACTACCAGCATTCACGACTCTAAGCCAACACAGTTTTTATGTTTTAAAAAACACATACTTCACATGTATATGTGATTCACTTAGAATTTTTTCAATGCTATTTTAACAATAAATAAAAATCTTGGCCAGGCGCAGTGGCTCATGCCTGTAATCCAGCAGTTTGGGAGGCCGAGGCTGGTGCATCACTTGAGGCCAGGAGTTCGAGATTATCCTGGCCAACACGGCAAAACGCTGTTGCTACTAAAAATATGAAAATTAGCCAGGCATGGTGGTGTGTGCCTGCAGTCCCAACTCCTTAGAAGGCTGAGGCATGAGAATCACTTGAACCCAGGAGGCAGATGTTGCAATGAGCTCAGATTGCGTCACTGCACTCCAGCCTGGGCAACAGAGCAAGACTCTGTCTCAAAACTAAAAATAAAAATATTTACCTATTGTTCTTCTTGATATTATTATATAAGAAATACATATTCTGGCCAACTTACAAAATTAATCTTACAATATTTTCCCTAAATTATTATGGTAAAAGTAGATTATATACTCCCTAACAAGGGCATCTGTTTTTAATCTTTGAGTAGTTAAAACCATGTAATAAGTTTATGCCTATTAAAAAATGTAATCTTTCTAAGGAAAAAATTAAATTTCAGGGTGCTCATTATCATCTCTAATTCCACTGCTCCTCAATTCCAGGATGCATGCTTTTTTCACATTTGAACATTTTTGAAAATAAGATACATCTTAAAACAGTATCTACATTAAATGTGGCTCTGTTCTTTTTTATCTTCTAAAATGCTGTTATTGCATCCAGCAATCCATGGTGTATCAGACATGAGAAAATATGCTATTTTCTGCATGCCTACAACTCACCAGGTTCTTCTAGATGCTTGGTACACAGAAACCTATAAGGAGCAGGCTCACAACAATAGGCCAATGTATTTTACAGTGCTAAAGTAGTTACTTGAGTAATATGCACTAATCAACTCAAATTTTGTTATATAATCCTTTATAACTCTCATTCTCAATAGGAAAAGACTCTGTCCCCTCCACCTCCACCCACCTACACAAAGAATACCTACCCAGCATCACCTGTCTATCTCTGAATAACTCACTAATACTGTGTATTAAAACTGTAAAATCAAATAAGCATGGCTGGTGCTCACTGACTGAAAAAAGTGAGATATTTTAATTGTTAAGATTTAAATTATTCAATATGCCTCCCAATTACCTGTTTTAGAACATGCACACGCACGCGTGCGCACACACACACACACACATAACCTACAGCAAAATCAACCTTAAGTAAAACATAGAACAATCTTTCACTATTTTTCCTCCAGAACATTGATCCTGCCTTGGAAAGAGAAAGCAAATGATTTAGTGCATCTAATACTATACTACATTTGTATTAACTAAAAATTATTTCCCCCATGCCTCCATTAAATAAATATAGATCAAATATTTAAGTAATATAGATTTGGAGGGGCATCAAGGTATATCTGATCAGGAAACCCCACATAACTTGGAACAGCCCTCAGCAAAGCTGGAACCCAAACATCAGGCTTTTTGGTTTCCAAACTGGCTTTAGGACCTCAAAATCCTGGGTTCAGAGAGATGACCCAAGAAAGCCCAAAGCAGGTAAGAAACAAGAACTAAATCCAGGACTCTCAATTCCATGCTCCAGAGTTTTGTCCATATTTGTTAAGAACCTAATCTGAGATATATACAAGAGTAAGATATGATCCTGCCCCCAAGGCCCTTGAGTCTCTATAAGGAATTGTGCGATTTAAATCAATACAACTGAAATCAGAGACACAAAGTAACAGAGTAACATTAATTTTTAATTTTATTTTTTTTTTTTTTGAGACGGAGTCTCCCTCTGTCACCCAGGCTGGAGTGCAGTGGCGCCATCTCGGCTCATTGCAAGCTCTGCCTCCTGGGTTGACACCATCCTCCTTCAGCCTCCCAAGTAGCTGGGACTATAGGCGCCCACCACCATGTCCAGCTAATTTTTTGTGTTTTTTAGTAGAGATGGGGTTTCATTGTGTTAGCCAGGATGGTCTGCATCTCCTGACCTCGTGATCCAACTGCCTCGGCCTCCCAAAGTGCTGGGATTACAGGTGTGAGCCACCAAGCTGGGCCATTTTTTAAATTTTTTTAAAAGATGTCTCATGTGTCTATCAAGATATTTCAAAATAAAAGGAAGTTTTCAGTTTGACAAAGCTATAAAATACAAATAATCAAGATAGAAACAACATGATGATAACAGTCATGTTAACATTTATTGACTACTTACTACATAACACTCACTTTGTAAGGTGCTTTTCATCATTTAATCTACAACAAGATCATTAGATATTATTATCATCCTAGTTTTACAGAAGAGAAAACAAAAACACTTTGAGAGTTGCTTAATAACTCACCCAAATTTACATATGCTAATAATCAATTCAGCCTCCAATTTCAAAGATCCTGCCACCATCCTATAAGTAGTTCTTTAAAAAGGGATAATAACCCTCCAACACACAATCACACACACACATATGAACACCCAGGTCCAGTTTTATCTGTCTCTCTTTATGGTCTACTTGCCTTGAATATCTCAAAATTCAACCACATCAAGAAAGAAAGCTGGGAGCTGGAAGCTGAGAAAAACACTACCCACACTGAGTTGGTCATTGGTAATAAATAAATTAATCAATAAGGTAAAGAATAGGAAGAGTTTAAACAAGAAAATTTCCAACATGTTATGCTTTAATTAATTGTGAATTGAAGTAATTATTGGGAAAAAAGGACAGTATTTTTAGAAAAGCAATTAAATTTAGCTGATAGGTGTCACTGACACTAAGGCCATTTCAACAAAAAGGATTTTCAAAGTAACAGAAGCAGAACGTAGGGCAGAAGCACTCAAGAGATGGATTCAACAGAATCAAAGACCATTTTACCCCAATGTTCAAGGAGAGGAAAGTATAGACTTCATTTCCCTCAAGATCCCACTGAGATTGGATTCCTTTACTTAACTACTCATCCATGATACTATCTAAAAAATGCTGACCCTACAGCTTTGTGCAGACAACGTGCTATAGCCTCAACTACTCTGTTTATTGGAATACCAATTTTCCTGACTAATAGAGCTCAGAATTTGAACTTCCTTCACTTAAGCTGATATTCTCCTTCCTCATTTATACTACAGCTATGTTTGTACTGAAAGACATGAAATATTAATATTTGTGTCCATGATCATACAGTCCAATGTAAGGAAAAATACAAGTAGAAAACTAAGAGGAAGAAACAGTCATTTCACTGTCTTTCAAAGTAAAACAATTACAATTATGTAGGAAAAAATATTACTTGTAAAAATTAACTGAAAACATTTTTTATTTATAAAGAAAAATTGTTATCGATTTACATGTTTACAACTGTCCTGTCTCACAAATGTGCAAGCTCCCCTACAGTATTATAAGGTTCTTGAGGGCAGGGGTTAGATTCAGAAACTTCACCTCTTACATTGGATGCCAAGGACCGAGGGTAGGTACGTAGTGTTTGTGTTCCCCCACCGTCTACCTCCTGGCTGTGAATGAACTAAGAAGACAGGCTAATGATCGTGATCAGTTTAGTCATGACAGATCCAGCACAGCACCCTGGCCATTAATGGCAGATGCCTATTTAGTATGAGCTGGACAAGAGGGAAGTAACATCAGTGTTACCCAGTTATCTCTATGAACCACCAATTGAAACTAGATTTGATATATCTTCCCAATTGTTTAGTTTGATTTCTTCCTTTGGAATAGCTACTATTTTAAAAGTTTAGGCATACGGTAATACTTAGCAAGAAGTAAATATTTAACCCAATCTCCACTAAGTAAAGCCCTTAACATTTTATATATAATCTGAAGACATCCTGGATGTATGTGTGTATATGTATGTGTATATATATATATGTATATATACATATATACACACACACATATATTCATGCACATACATATAAATATCCATATATACATAAATATATATCAACATAAGCTGGCACTGTGATATAGTGCTATTTTCTACATTATTTTCTACATCATAGCAGCAAATCAAGATTACATACCAAGAGAAGGCATTTATCTTCCATCATTCCGTCTGCTGAAACACATTAACTTTCCTCATCTCCCTACCTCTTCAGTCATGTCTACCTTTATATGCAAAATACAGTAGCTGCTTATTTTAAGGAGTACATAATTTCACTAAATATTCTTCTGCTCATTGTGCTTTCTCATTCCATTCCTATTGCAAAGCTTTTAAGTTGTTTGTCAAGTCTAAAATCTCTCTCCTACTTTTCACTGGAGAGATTAATTTGGTAAAAATAGAATCCCAAACTGCCATTGCTTTTAGTCATGTTAATTAATTGTAATTAGTTTTAAAATATTCAGTTCCCGATTTCCCATAAAACTGAGGGCATCACACACACATGTGAGCTATCATTATTTCTTAATACCAGCACTTGTGATAGAAAGGTAACCATCCATTCTTTCCTGTGGTCTTTCATACTTTCAACCCTGATTAGTATGTGAGTGGCTGGTAAATAATTAATTTTATACTGAGTGACATATTTTGAAATCTGCAAAGTATTTTATTCTGGGAATTTAAGCCAACCCTTGCATTTCCCTAGATAGCTCTGTGTACGCCTACAATTATAAGTTGAAGCAGATTCTTGACTTTCCCATTAGCATCTAACAATTTATAAGCTTTTGATATCCATGGGATGATTTTTAAATGATGACTTTAATTCCCCAATGCACCTAGATAACTAGAAAAATAATAGACAATAAGTGAATGCTTTAGCGAAGGAATTTAACTAAGAATTTAAAGCTTCACCCAAGCTGAAAGTAATCAAATAAACTTTATAATGGTCCTGCACTGACTTCAATATTCTCTTTACATTTTTAAAGAGAATAACTTCAAATAACTTATTTCATGGGGACTGCATAACTATCCTATTATGCAGAAATCATTATATACAATTTACAGATGAGAAAACTGAGGCTCATATATTTTAGTTAAATTGCAGAATTAGGAATTGGCAGAGTTGGAGTTTGATCCAGATCCAGCTGCCTTTAAAGCTATATTCACAGTACTACACCACCCCTGGCAGAACATAGATCCTTGCTCTTCCAACATTTACAGTACCTTTCGGGTCTTATACCAAGTTTAAGCCTAAAAAACATCTTCAGGGTTTGGTTATCTCATAGATTATACAAGTTATTTGGGCTCAATTTGTCACTGACCACACACTGGGTAGGCAGTGATAGGTCTGTAATATTAACCATAACTAAAGATAACATATTTTGGAAATTAATTAATTTAAAAATCAAATATAAAGAAATGTAACAAATAATAGTTTTCCCATTAAGAATTTGGCTAAAAAATCATGATGGAAATCAAAGAAAAGTGTGTGTTTTTCTTAGCCAAAATATTTATTTATTTATATCTTTAGAGAAGGGTTTCACTCTGTGCCCAGGCCAGAGCACAGTGGCGTAATCATCCCTCATGGCAGTCTCTAATACCTGAGGCTCAAGTGATCCTCCCACCTCAGCCTCCTTCTGAGTAGCTAGAACTACAGGTGCATGCCACGATGTCCAGTTAATTTTTTTTTTTTAAGAGAGGTAAGGTCTCACTATGTTGCCCAGCACAGCCTAGAATTCTTGGCCTCAAGTGATCCTCCCACAAGAGCCTACCAAAGTGCTGGGATTACAGGCATGAGCCACTGTGCTCGGCCACAGAAGTCTTTAATAAGGTTCAATTGGCATCATCCATTGTCCAAGTACAAAATGTATACTTTCATTTACTACTGTAGCCAAAGGTGATTAAAGAGGGCATCAATCATATGCCCTTTGCGCATTCTATGTAAACAATCTTTCATTACAATACCAATTAATTACCAATTCATTGGAAGTTCTGAACTCCATGGAAACTGAGTATTTAAGCAACAAGTTTGGTTGAATCCCTATTCCAAATTATTTAGTAGAACTCAGTAAGTGAAAAGAATTAGAAAATAATTCTCCTTCTCAGAATTCAGATTATATAAATTCACTTGTAAAATTTTACGTATTTAAAAAACACCTTTTATGGTCATTATTTTAGCTAATTATGCACTAGTTTCTATTGGGAGACAGTTCTCTACCCTGTGGTACCTTTTGTTTCAGACTACTATTCAAGGATGTCTGTAAAGCAAACAGCCTGGGAGGATAAAGATTATGGCTTCCTCCTCCAGGACAGAGGATAATTTTGTTTCCTGGCAAGAGTCATAAAGACAATGCCTTCTTCCAGGGCAAAGGTTGGGCAAGTGTGCCAGAAACAGTTTATAAGACTGGTTATTTCCTAAACTCTGTGTTCCTAGGTTGTGACACAGATCCAACAGGTATGAAGTAATCACCTGGGCCCCCTCTGCACTGCCCTCAAGGGAGGTTCCCCTTAAGCTCTACAAGATGAGAGCTTGTAGCCCATGCTGCCTGCTGTACATTGAGCAGTAACATCCTTTATGTCTGATTCAGGAGTTTCGTGTCTTCTGCCACCATGTATGAATCAGGCAGGCTAACTTGTTACCTCACAGGCAGGGTAAAATCTCAGACCCCTCACTGCTCTTGACAGCTCTGTATGATTGATGAAATAAGTGTTTGCAGATGTTGGCTAACTCCAAGGTAAATTTTTACTCCTCCCTCTGAAGCCCAGAACTCACAGCTGTCACTTGTGCTCACGCAATTAGGGCAAAACTAAGGAATACCATCTTCATACATGAAATTCTTTGGACTGCCTGACGACTCTGCAGCTACTGAAATGAAGTGAAGGCAAGCGCAGGAGGCTTTTCCTTCTGGTGGCCACTGTTGGGTTATTAGAATCCTCATCTGTACACCAAAGACAAGCTATCCTTCTCATGCCCTGATTGATTACAAGCTGTCACAGGCCGACCTGTACATCCCTGTCATCAATCACCCTCTCTCACAGAGAATATGGGAAGATTTCATGTCTCAGTCACACTCTCCAGTTTACCCCAGGGTAACAAAAGCCAGATAGAGTCTTGGGGCACTGAGGTGATCATACTCACTTTCCTTTCTCGCCTCATCATTTAGACATGTGGATAGTAACGGGCAACGTTTACAGAGCACGTCTCAATAATCGTTTTATCCTTCTCCCACCGAAGAGATGCAGACAAGCAGAATTTCTATTTTCTCTTCACAGAGGCTCAGTGAATTGAAGTGGTTTGATCCAGGCCCAGATCTGGTAACCAAGGAAGCAGAAGCTTCTTACCATTCCATGTTCTCTCTACTTCACAAAACCAAGGAGGCCAATAGATGGTCTCAGCACCCATTCTGGCCCTCTCAGAGGCTTCTTTGGCCACTCTCTAATGGGCCTCGTAAGGGGCAGGGAAGTGCAGTGGTTAGGGAACACAGTCAAGAGCTAGATTGCCTGAGATTTTGAATCCTGTCTCATTCACTCATTAGCCAGTCACTCCTGGCTCAGTCACTTAGGCAATTTATTTAACCTTTGTGTGCCTTAGTTTCATCATCTGTAAAATGGGGACAATAATAGTGCTTCTATTACAGGATTATTATAAAGCTTGAATAAAATAAATAAATTACTCCAAAATAACATAAATAAATTACTGTATCTGACACCACCATTGCTACCACTACAACTGCTTTGAGTCCCTTTTAGACACATTGATCCCTTTCTGGTTAGAAGCCCAATTTCTGATTGTCAGGCTTGGTTAGGAACTCAGGTGAACTTCCCCAGGGTCTCCATATCCAACGCTGCAAAACAGCAATCTAGGCTCACTCTGCCATCAGGAACCAAATTACCAAGAAGAATGTGACAAGTTCCACAAATCTTTCTTGTGGAATGAATAAATGACTCGGGAAGACTCTCTGTTTTGCAATATACATTCTGGAAGAGAAATGAGGCTTTGGGCTTGACTATCCCTATATCCCCTTCGTGAATAAATCCACGTGAGGCAGAATGATGACTACCACCAAACCCCCAAAGATGTCCAGGGTCTATTTCCTGGAACCTGTGAATATGTTACCTTACATGGCAAAATAGATTTTGCAGATGTGATTATGATTAATGGCCTGGAGATGGGAGATTATCCTGTATTTTCCAAGTAAACTCCATCTAATCACATCAGTCCTTAAAAACGAAGAATCTTTTTCAGCTGTAGAGAACCAGAGAGATGGCAGCATGAGAAGGTCTCGAACTACCATTGCTGGCTTTGAAGACAGAAAGGGATCACAGCCAAGGAATGTGTGTGACCTGTAGAAAATGGAAAAGGCAAGAACATGGATCTCCCCCAAAGTCTCCAGCTATGCTGACACTTTGATTTGAGCCCAGTGAGAACTGTGTTAGATTTCTGACCTGCAGAACTGTTAAGACTATAAATCTGTGTTGTTTAAGCCACTGGGTTTGTGGTAATTTGTTAGGGCAACAATAGAATCTCTGAATTCTTCCACTAGGGAAAGATCATAACCCAGTACTGGGACTATTCTGTAGGGTTAAGCAACAGGAAAGCATGTATTTACTCACCAATTCATTCACTGATTCATCTTTTTGATTCATATTGAGCACTTACCACAGCCCAGACACTGTTCTTTGGGCTACAGAAAACAACAGTGAACCAGAGAGCCATGGTCAGCTTCTGCAATCACGCAGCTTACAACCCAAAGCTGAGAGATAGAGATTAAGTAAGCCAATTAATAAATTAGATAACTGCAAACAGTAGAAAGTGCTGTGAAGAAAATAAAATAAGATGATGAGATAGAGAACACAGAGTGCAGAGCTGGGGAAACAGAAACCCCAGATTTGGGTGGATGGAAGGCTAAGAAATGACATTTGCCAGCCAAGCAAAGGTCCAAATGAGTTCGTAAGCCACTAACTCGTGGCTGACCTAGCCTTCTTATGGATGCTGTAAGAGGTGAAATACCTGTTTTTGAGAAATTGATATGACTTCTCAGTCCAAGGAAAAGTGTGCTGTGTGAATTGCTACTCTAATTTTCCTGTCTCCACTCTTCACAAGCATGACTTTTAAGGCTTTATTTTTACCATATTTTATGAACAGTGTAAAGGCAGCATTATCCCAGAGTCCCTGCATATCATTTTCAGTGAGAGTACTCAGTGTTCTCCTTATCTGAATATGGATGTGGTTAGACTCCCTGTGACGGCTACATTGCTGTTACTGTGATGGATTTCCCTGTGCTGGCTGCAACCTGTATCAGCGACACTGGCTCCAAAACCAAATACATTGCTCAGGGTTAGACCCAGACACAGTGCTAGAGCCTACGCAGACCACAGCTGGCTCCACTGCACATTTAGTTATGACAAAAATGTCAAAGTGTGAAGGTGGCAAATAAAGTGTCATATCATGTAGGAATGATGGTCTCTGATATCCAAATCATACACACACAAAACTGGCCACTCAATTCATTTATTGTATTGTCTTGCTCTAATATCTATGCGAAAATAGTACAAACAACTTCAATTTTTATTCAGGTTGTCATAGTGTCAATAATTACTTCTCATAATTACCCCTTTCATAGGTTGTCTATAAAAGTAAAACTAGAAAATCCAAGTAATCTGTCTCAACCCAGAGTTCCCAGACACACACAAACAATGCGGGGCAACGCAAATTACCTTCACACTCTGGTTAGTTTGTTCTATAGATGCCTTACTGTGTGAGAAGGGGCTAAGCTGAAGCATAAAATGAATCCAATTCTGAAGCTACTCTAACCATTTCTAGTGTTGTATACATTAATATAATGAACTTACAAATAAACAATATCTAGTAAGATGGCTTTTGTGTTGGGGGTGAGAAGTGCAGAGTTCACACTTTGATAATTCACTGATTCCAAGAATGGTGCTCAGGTTTAGAGCCAGAGTATCTAGATTTGATTTCCAACTTCATCATATAATAACTCTATGACCCTGAAGAAGACATTTCCCTGACACAGCATCAATCCTTTTTTTCTCTATGAATTGAGGTCAAAATTAACACACACTCTGCCTGCTTCAGAGGGTTCTCACAAAATGAGAAAGACTTTGTAAACTATAAAACACAAGTGCAAACCAAAAGTCCCCTGGCCTCCCAGTGCTTACAGATATGTTGTATTTAAGGCAACAGCCTAAGTCCCAATCCTCTGAGCTCCACGCATGGACTAACAAGTCTGAGTTTTTCCTGGGATCCCCTCCTCAGTTACTCCCTCCAGGATTCCCTGACAGTCAGACTTACGGCCTGCTGCCTGACAACCCTCCTCTCCTACTCTCTTGAGCTTTTCCTCTGCTCCACATGCCTTCATCACTCTGCCATCCACCAGTCACCATCAACACCTCTGACAACGTTCTCACGGAAGACAACTTCTTCTACAGCACAAAGAATGGGGTGAAGAGGGAAGGGAAGGAACCTCAAGGCCTCACCATCAGGGAAGCCATTTCCACTCTTGAGCCTTGCTTTTTCAAAACAGGGCTGCCCAAAGTAACACCGTTAGGTATCACTGACCAGTTCTTGGCAGGGGTTGGCAAATTTTACCAATAAAGGGCCAGATAGTAAATATTTTAGCTTTTGAAGACCACATCTGTCTCTGTAGCATATTCTTCTTTGCTTTTTTTTTTTTTTCTTTTTACCACCCTTTAAAAATGTATAAACAATCCAGCAGGCCACAGGCTGGATTTTCCTCAAGGGCCATAGTTCACTGACCCCTGCTTTATGACACAGCCATCGTTCATGCCATAGTATACTTGTTTTTTGTGTGAGCAGGAGTCTGTTGTCAGTAGGGGGAATTGAGGTGAGGCTCATTAGGTCAAGGGAGGTACCCAGAACCACTGCCCCTTAGACTTTCAAACCCAGGAGCTCGACCGGGCATGGTGGCCTCACTCCTGTAATCCCAGCACTTTGGGAGGCCAAGGCGGGTGGATCACCTGAGGTCAGGAGTTCGAGACCATCCTGGGCAACATGGTGAAACCCCATCTCTACTAAAAATACAAAAATCAGCCAGGCGTGGTGGTGGGCACCTGTAATTCCAGCTAATCGGAAGGCTGAGGCAGGAGAATTGCTTGAACATGGGAGGCAGAGGTTGCAGTGAGCTGAGATCGCACCACTGTACTCCAGCCTGGGCGACAAGAGCAAGACTCCATCTCAAAAGCAAAACAAAACCAAACTCCTGTAGGTCGGTCTGGTCCACGTTAACAGACTTCTTCACTCATGGCTTTTGTTCAGGGACCTCATCACATCCCTCGATCCAACCTTTTTGGGGAATCCTAAGCTATGAGAGAGATCAGTGCATGTCTGAATGCCAAAAATGAGTCAAGCTCCAGTTCTTACACTCAGAGCTCCTAAGCTCTATGTAAATCTAGCATGTGGCTTCCGTGTTTCTATGACAGTTAGAAGGCTGTTCCACCCACAGCACATGGGACCTCTGTGGTTAGAGTTTCCAATGATACAATCAAGCCTAGGAAAAATGCATCTGAGCCAGTCAGAATATTTTATACATTTATTAGCTACTATGATTATTATCTAAAAAGGAAGAACAGGAGGAAGAAGAGGAAGAAAAAGGAAGAGGGGGAGGGAAGGAGGAGAAGAGGAGCAGGGATGAAGAGGGAAGGGAAGGAGAAGAAACTACTGCAGAAAATTTTGCCAAGATGCAATAATGATTACAAAATTAAATTATCCTTACCTAGCACTTTCTCCTCGTAATAAAAGACTTCACTTTGAGGCCGGGCATGTTGGCTCTTGCCTGTAATCCCAGCACTTTGGGAGGCCGAGGTGGGCAGATCACTTGAGGTCAGGAGTTCAAGATCAGCCTGGCCGACATGGCAAAACCCTGTCTCTACTGAAAAATACAAAAATTAGCTGAGTGTGGTGGCAGGAACCTGTAATCCCAGCTACTCAGGAGGCTATGGCAGGAGAATCGCTTGCATCCAGGGATGCGGAGGTTGCAGTGAGCTGAGAGCACACCACGACACTCCAGCCTGGGTGACACAGCGAGACTCTGTCTAAAAAAAAAAAAAAAAAAAAAAATCACACCTATAATCCCAGCACTTTGGGAGGCCAAGGTGGGCAGATCTCTTGAGAGGTCAGGAGATCAAGACCAGCCTGACCAACATGGCAAAACCCCATCTCTACTAAAAAATACAAAAATTAGCCAGGGGTAGTGGCGCATGCCTGTAATCCCAGTTACCTGGGAAGCTGAGGCAGGAGAATCACTTAAACAGGGGAGTCGGAGGTTGCGGTGAGCTGAGATCGTGCCATTGCAGCCTAGGCAACAAGAGTGAAACTTCGTCTCCAAAAAAAAAAAAAAAAAAAAAAAAAAAAAAAAAAAAAAAAAAAAAAACAAAAAGATTCACTTTGAATCTTTTTGATTATCTATTCTGTAAGTGAAGGCCTCTATAAGCCTATAAAGTACCCAGCTGCAAATTAGTAAATAATGCCTACTTGGCCCAAAAGTGAATCAGAAAATGATGCCTCTTCAGGTCTATGCCCTAGGACCATTTGGCTATCTACAGGTCACTTTTTTGGAGGGAACAGGAGTCAGGGGTGGGGGGGCGGAAGTCACCTGTTAATCCTGGCAGATCCAGCCATGTCCAAGGACATAAATGAAGAGCAGAACCAACATGCATTCTCATCCCGACTTGAGCCCTTGACCAGGCTTCACAATAACACAGAGGCCCTAACTTAAGTTTTGAGTCAATGTCCACAGGCCCATTTTCTGTAGCTACTTGCAGTATGCTAACATGCTGGCACAGAAGTTAGTGATAATATTTATTGTCATGGTGGTGGTGATGGTGCCACCAATAAAACTTGTCAGCTGAGGGCCCTTGCTCTCTCTGGACCACTTAAAGAGGGCTGATTTTGCCCAAGATGAAATAACTTAGAAATATAGAGGATAAAGTGGTCCATAGAGTTAGTAAGGTGGAGGAGGGTGACTAAGTCATGAAAGATGTACAGCGCAGACAGAAGAGTTTTTAAAATGATTCCAAATAGTGTGCGAGAGCAGACTACTGAAGCTGAGGATGAATGTTTGCACCCTGCAGAGAATGTTGCACTCTAGAGTTTCACAGTGCAAGATGACCTGACTTTCATAGTGGGCAGGAAGGTCTGGGAGGCCTTGCTTTGGACTTAGGAAGAAGCAAGCAAGCTGAGTAGCCAGGATGCCAGTGATGAGCATTCATTGGTCCAAAGGAGAAAGACAAAACCAGGAGGTGGCCTGGAGATTTCCAAGGGAGAGAAAATTCAAAGCTGCCTGGGAGATGCATGGCAGAACCCTAAACAGATTGTAAAGAGGAGGAGAAAAGGTCATGGCAAAGTCAAGGATGACTGGAGCTCCCTGCCTGGGGAAAGGATGGATGGCTGTGTTTTAGTTGCCAAGACAACAAGCCTCAATGGCAGGCAGAGAGGCTACAGTCCCTCTCTGGGAGTCTCCTGCCCTCAGTTGTGCAGCACAGGCAGGTCTTCTTCCACCTGGAAGTACAATATGCTGCTCTGCTACTGGAGGTGTGTTTATCACTGAAAAGACTCACCCCCAAGTATACTGGACTGCAGTAGGCTGCAATCATGCTACAGAAACATGTATTTCTCAGCATTGTTAATGGAAACAAACATCTGCAACACCTAATTGAAACCCATACACAGGAAAGATAAATAAAAACATTCTAACCTTTAGCATTATGCACAACTTTTTAAATCCAGAGAATGTTACAGCAGAGATCTACCTTCCTGGTTGAGAGTATACTACATATTTTCCTTTGGAAACTAAAGATACTATAAACAAATTTGAAAACATATTATTTCTTCAAAGTATTAATTTTTAAAGCGGCCAAAATTGCTAACAACCAGGGAAAGTACCAATTTATAATTTATGTTCTTGGCATATAGTATATATTGTGAATTTGCATGCATATTAAATGCAAATAACCAGAAGAGCATAACATTAAGGCTTCAAATTTATATGTGCAAAAGACAGTAAATTCTAACATTAAAATTCTTCCCAGAAAATATTAACTCCCCACATCCCCTGTGACTGTCACATAGTCAGCTGAGCAACCTCACTACAGAACTTGAGTAGTCAATAACCTTGTTCAATGAAAATTTGCATTTCCCATCCCTGCTCTTCTTAGCAGGCAAAGACGACAAGACCATTTGGCACCATGTGGGACCGGGGTAAGGTGCTAACATGGCCCAGCTTTTCAAACAAATTATCTAACAATTTGACAGAAAAAAAAAGTGCCAGTAAGAATGCCACCATTGAACCACTAACAGAATCTTTACTCCCTTATAAAGATTACAACACTGGGGAAATGAAGCAAAATGCAGCTGACTCTGCTCTTTCCACTATAGTAAAAATATGAGATTTGTGATGGCAAAATCATCTGAGTCAATCTGGCTGGGCCAGAGTGCTCAGTTCTTAAGTCCAACACTAGTTTAGATGTTACTGTAAAAGTATTTGATAGATGGGATTAACATCTATAATCAGTTGACTTTAGCTACAGGAGGGGTTACCCTTGATCATGTGGATGGGCCTCATCTAATCAGTTGAAGGCCTTAAGAGCAAAAACTGAGTTTCCAAGAGAAGGAGTTCTCCCTCAAGACCGTAACATAGACATCCTGCTTAAGTTTCCAGCCTGCTAACTTGCCCTATGCATTTCATACTCAAGGCTATAACATCAACTCTTGCCTGAGTTTTCAGACTGCTGGCCTGCCCTGTGATTTTTGGACTTACCAGCACCCACATTTGCATGAGCCAATTCCTTAAAATAAATCTCCTAATAAATACATATTTATGTATCTAGTATATAGAAAGACAGATTCTGTCTAGTGAACACTGATACAGGATTCAAAGGGATTTTCAGTGTAGAACTAAAAAAGTGCTCAGTATTTTAATGCATTCTGGTGGATGGGTAAGTGCTGGTTGATCTTGATTGCAATATGAAAATTAATGTATTCTTTGTTTAAATAATACTACTGCTTTGCAGTGCAGAATTTACTGGAAGATTTCCTTCTTGATATCCATTTAAAGAATTTCCATAGTCAACCCTAAGACAAATAAGGGTGAATTTTATTTGTAAAAGAAAAGGGGCTCATGATAATCTTTCTGGTGGCTGAGCCCAAAAGGTTTTGGGGCTCAGCTTGCTGCATTTATATTCTGAATTCTCTGTGGGTCCTAAGTCTTGAGAGCTGGAACTATCCCTTCATTTATGTATAGTCTGAAAACACTAATCAGACTGTTTACCCCAATGAAGCAAGTATCTACTTAAATTTAGATCAAACAATTCCATGAGTTTAATGCCACTCCAACCACTGTTTCTTTTTGTTCCTTGGCCTTTTCATGAAGCATCTCACAGTATTTGCTGCCACACCTCTGCTCCTCCCTTTCTTCACTCTGTGACACAGAATGCTCATCTATACACTCAGACCCCACTGCTGTGTTCACTGATGATCCCCAGACCTATGCTTCCTTTCCTGACCTCTAATTCCTATCGCGCTCCTTATTTATTGCTGTCTGGATGATCTTCTGGGAATGGGTGGGGCAAGGGCTACAATCACAGCACGTCCAAAAGAGAAATGATCGGTTTAGCAAAGTTCTATGTTTCGCAAACTGTTCCATGTCCACCATTCCATGATTTTTAATCTGGGAAGAGAACCGACCTGTTCCACAAGGCATTTGGACATTTGCTGGATAATCTTCTGGTCACTTTGCTTTTTGTTTTTTTGGACTGTTAAATATGGGAGTTGTTCTCCAAGGCAGCAATCCAGCCTTGACTTACACTGTCTATAACTTACCTTTATCTTCTGTCTTCTCTACCAGTCCTGTCATCAAGTCAAATTCCTTCTCCTTCTCACTCTTCTGCAGTCATTCTTAGCATGCACCAACTGTCTTCCTCCTCTCTGAGCTATTTTATAACACAGCAACAATCATCTACCCGAATGTCACGTTGATCATGTCACTTGTTGCCAAATGTTCCAAATGTTTCTTCTTGAATTAAATTTCAACCCCAGTTCTACAAGTCCACAGCTGACTCCCTTGATTCTCCTCTTCCTGGCTGTGGTCTGCAACCTGCCCCACCGCTCCCCACACTCCCTTGCTCTCCAAGGCTCACTGTACCCTCTCTGTTCTCCAGATAGCAGGACAAACTCTTTGCTCTCATTACCTCTCCCCTTAATATGTTCCCGTTCTGGAAAAGTTCAAGAGCTGGTGGGTTTCCTTGATTCCACCTTCCAAATAACTAGTCCACCATGGTTTTCCACCATTCCTGATTCGGGGATCATAAGGTTTGGGCTCATATCCAGAATATCCTGGGGCAAAACGGTAGTAACAATGTGAGTAATCACTGTCTTGACCTCATCCAAAAGACCCCTATTTTTGTCTTTTCTCATAATGATGTCGCAAGTAAGAAACCTCTCAAAAATTTAAATTTCTTCTTGGCAAATTAGACATATAAACTTATCCAGCAAGTATTATTATGCATGTGCATCAGAATACATTTCCCATTGTGATTTATGCCCGTGTTACATATAGTTATGGATATATTTTTAGAAAATTGTTTTTTAAATATTTAGTAGCCATTAAAAGGGTAAAATAATACTCTGCTCCTTATGGAACAGTGAGATGCCATTCTAGTACTTTTGCAAGTATTTGCAATTGTAATCAGTAATGCGGGCAGAAAGAATGCCAGTGTTTTTCAATCATCACTGGCAAAAATGTAAATTTTTTAAAATTAAGACTTTAAAGATCACCTGCATTAATCTTCTGCTAATGCAAGCTGGGACTATTTCCTAGGATTCTGAGTGGTTTAACATCATCAAGACATGTCACAGGCTTCATCCAAATTATTCAATTCCTACCATACATTATGCTGAGCCTCTCAGAAGATGAATCGGGAAGAGGCAACCTAAGTGTTTAGAGAACAAAAGGAAAAATGAAGCATAGAGACCTCTGGCTAAAAGTATAAACCCTTGAGAGGGTTTTAAGGACATACTATAGGACTAAAAAATGAGAACAAATCAGCAGGCCCATTAGCTGTGCAGCAAATTAAAGCACCATTGTTTCCAGTTTCAGCCTTGAATCTGGAGGGCACCAAATAGACCACGCTGTCAGTACCCTCTGTGAAAGAAATGTGTTCTCTGCTATGTATTCTCAAGCGCCTTTCTATTTTTTTTCAGCTAATTTAACAGTTTCCCACCTCTTCTCCTAAATCATTATTACAAACTTCCCCAGGAACATGTTAAAGGGACAACAGGAAAATAATCAAAGTTTCAAAACACAATCTATATTTATCATGAATTTCAACTTATCTTTTTCCTTGTATTAAAAAATGAAGCTCGCTATCTTCAGATTTATATTCCTTTTATTTTAATCCTTGGGGCAAAATATGGCATGTGGATAATCCACAAACTAAATAGCCTCTGCATTTAAGAAGTAGACCATTGTCCACAGTTGTATAGTCCATATTTTGTCATCTCATCTCATAAAAACAAAGTTGAAAGCAGCTCTGTCCAATGTTTTAAGAGGGCAAAAGGTCTGGAAGATCCAATAAGACTACACAAGAGATTTTTAAACATTAGTATGTATTTAAACCAATTTATTCATAATATAGTCTCAACTGTTACATAGGACTAGGCCCAGAGATAACTGCTTTCAATTCTTTAAGTAATTATTTTGGAATTTGTTTCCACATGTGGAAATCAGTAGGTGCTGGCACACTATTGTGCAAAGAATTGATTCCAGGTATGCAATGAGGTATGGATGTCTCTCAGCCTCAGGGAATCAGGTGGGGTTCTGAGGTAGCAGGTGCCTCTGGGCAGATCACACCTGGCCATCAGCTTCCTCAAGGTATAAAGGCATGGTCCTCATGGCTCTGCTGAGAGGCACTAGAAACATCCATGGACACCCACGTCAACAGGCTGCTGCAGAAAGCACCCCTTCACTTTGTGCAGAAGCAGTCCATGTAGCTGCTGAAGGAGGTTTCATTCCAGGTATAGAAGGCACAGCTGCTTGAAAGTGGAGCTCTAGAAAGGTGTGGGCAGAAGGGCCTGATAGGCTAAGCTACAAGGGACAGCCCCACAAATTCTGTCTATACATACCAGATATTTCTTTCCAGTTGAGTCAAATATCATCTTTTACTGGCATCCAGGCTACCTATGGAGTGACTGCTCTAACAATAAACACACACTTTATAAATTCGGGCCTCATTATTATTTTTAATTACCTCATAGGAAAAAATTTAGTTGAATTTGAAATCTGTTGGAATTTTCAGAGGATTGCATTTGTCTAGCAAAGAAGAAAGCTAAAACTATTAATGTTTTTAAAGATAACTTTAACTTTTATAGAATATGAAATGGTGGTGAAATGGCTTGTTTTTTTTAAAAATCACTACTTGTGTAGTATCTCACTGACAATGACTAAAAAGAATTTGAAGAGAGAATCATTAAGATATTGATCAAGAATTGTGTTCAGCCATTTCAGGCATGTAAGAAATATAAAAAGTTAGGTTTATGAAAGCAAGTTCAGGTTTTTCATTGAAAAAATCTGAAAATATTTTATTTGAAGTTTTATATCTACCTAATATTCTACAAATGAATGTCTCCACCTTCCTACATTATTCAGTATCAGTTTCTATGCGTGCCATACTAAAGACAAAAATTTATATGCACTGATTTAAATAACATGCTTCTCTTACTACTTCTTAGTTTTTCAATTTCAGGTATTATTGATTGACCTCCCAATGAGGAAGATGAGGGTTAGGTTTTTTATCATACACACGCATGCCTCATGTTCCCATCCTCTCAGAATAATTCTGGTTGTGTTAAATATCCATATTTACATCCTTAGAATCATGTAGTGTTCTATGATTATATCTCATTTTCTGCCTTTTTGTCTTCCTTGGAATTAATCATTGTTATATTTAATTTGCATTAGTTTCCTATGTACTTATCATGATGCTATCCCCAAAGCCTCCCCAAGATCTGTAAATCTCCTCTCAGCGCAAACACATTAGATGTTTAATCAATTTTACCATCTTGAAGAACTCTCTCCTGAACCCCTCTACCTACTGCAATTTAGATCAGTTGATCACTAGTCCAGCGCACAGCTGTTGAGATCTCTTTTACCATCACCTGTGAATTCTTTTCGCCTCGCTCTTGTGTTGGTCCTATCTCTGGGATACCAGGTCTTTCTTTTTATTAGTTTACCATGTCATTTATTGGGCCACATTCTAGTGTTGTAAAGTTTCATGATCATCTATTGCTACTCCCTTTTAATCAGGAAACTTCTGTTTTTGAGAAATTTTGTTGAATTATTCCTTTGATGGTTTTCTGTCCTCCATTTTTTATGTTCTCTGAATCTGGTGTACTATTTTTGGATGTAAGAACCAATCCTCTAAGCCTCTTATTTTTTCTGTTATTTTCTATTCTTTCTCTTTTTACTACACTTTCTGGAAAACTTCCTTAATTTCACCTCCTAACCCTTATAAATTCTGTTGTGTTTCATGGTTATAATATCATGCCTTATCTGTCTGGAGATATTGATGATTTCTTTTTTCAGATTTATTCTTCTGGCCGGGCACTGTGGCTCACACCTGTAATCCCAGCATTTTGGGGGGTAGACGCAGGTGGATCATTTGAGGCCAGGAGTTCAAGATCAGCCTGGCCAACATGGTGAAGCCCCATCTCTACTAAAAATATAAAAATTAGCCAGGTGGTAGTGGCACATGCCTGTAATCCCAGCTACTAGGGAGGCTGGGTGGGAGAATCGTTTGAGCCTGGGAGGCAGAGGTTGCAGTGAGCCAAGATCACGCCACTGTATTCCAACCTGGACAACACAGTGAAACCCTGTCTAAAACAAACAAACAAACAAAAAAAATTTCTTCTTCCTATTAAGGTTGTTTCCTCCAAGTTGCTTTTTTTGTTTGCATGCTTTAGTTTTTTTCTCTCATGATATCAGACATTTCCTTAAATGTCTCACGATCCTTGGCTGTCTGCGATATTTAAGGGCCGAGCACTAGAAGGTCCACAGAAAGGTTGGGAGTGTGGTTGTTGACATAGGATTTATTTTAGAATTGTTCTGGCTAGGCCCGTCCTTGAGGGAATCCCTGATATCAGTATCCTTGAGTTCTATTTTTAGGTTAGAGTCCCAGGGATGTTTCCTGGAGTTTCCTGTAAGAAAGGTATCCTTAGCTGCCTGTAGGCTAAGGAGCAGAGAACAGAAGGTATTGTCATTCTTGGGATTTGGTAAATCAGTGTAATCCACAATCTACCAGATTTCAGGACCATATTATACCCTTTTAACCTTTCCTGATACTTCTCAATCCAAAAACCTTCTGTTTTACCAACTCTATAGAAAACATAATCTTCATCCCTCTGTTGGAGTGGAGGAGCAGTTTCCTCCTTGTATAAAGTTAGCAAGCAGATCTGAACTTTCAACCAATACTTCTCAACTGTATCTTCACTCTCCCTTCCAGGGGTTCTTGTTCCTGAGTTTTTGCAGGGTTCATCAGTATAATTTGGGTTACCTTTTTCCTTTCTCCTCTGCTAGATTAAAACTTCACTTTCTCAGGTCTGCTAAGTAAGTTAGCACTCATCCATCTATATCCCAAATCCCAAAGTGCTGCAACTGTTGCCCTATTTCTTTGCTCTCATCGGTGTGCCCCTTTTAAAATAAAAATCCCTTAAACATCATTTTAATGAAGTTTCAAGAAGGGTCAGGAACTAACACATGTATTTATCCTTAATCTGAAAACGATCAGTCAGTCTTTATCCTTTTGCATTGACATTGAAATGGGGATTACTCTTTTTTGTCCCCCCAAAAACATTAAGCCAAGGCCCAGTGTTCAGGAGGAACAGGAAATAGAGAAAATAGCAATTTTTGGATTTAGATGAAACTAAATTTAATAATCGCATGCTTATAAACTAGTATATCATTGCCCTAATAATGTATTGGACACTGTGGGAAACAAAAATATGTCTCTATTTCAAAACAGTCTCTAAAAATTCTGAAAAAGATGAACAATTAAAGAGGTCCTTAAATTGATAATTAACCTAAAAGAGAGTATTCGGAGAGAAAAATCACCAGGCAAGGAAGAATGGTGAAAGGCAAACTCAGTGGAGGAAAAAGGACCTTAAACTCCATTTTGAAAAATAAGTGTTACAGACATTTCTTCTGCAGAGTTTGCATAATGTGTATTAGGTATAAAGTGATCAGTTGATTGGGGAATACAATTTGTTTTATGCAGACTAGGGCTCCTGGCATAAGGAAAAAAAAAAAAAAGGTCTTCTGCTTACAACACAGCTGCTTTAAGGTCTTTATTCTCCATTTCTCACAATAGTGGATCATTAAGATGTTGAAACAATTTTTTAAAATACCAGCTTAGTTCACTACCATCTTATAAAAAGAGATATAATAAAATGCATTTTTTCGTGATGTTCAGGTTTTAAAGTTATACTTTTACAGAGATAGAAAATACCATTATTATTTAAATAACTTCAGGTAAAACAACTTTGATTATTGTGCCCCTGCAGCTCTCAAGTCTCCAACACTATTTATGCCACTGAAATAACTGTCTTTATAGCACAGCTTTTGATAATGTGCAGTTTTAAGGACTATATTGCCTGGAGCAGAACTGACTTTAATTGGATGGATATAGATATGAGAGGAAGGATTTGATGCAGAATACTGTGTGCATTGCAAAATGGGATGACAGAATGAAGAGATGAATCTGTCTTCCCCATAGGGTCTGGGTAGGAGGCTGGTGGAAGTTAAGTACGGACGGGTGTCTGGACAAGTCTGAACACAGATGCTTTCAAAGCCAAGTAGTAGGGAATGAACTCTAAAGTACAATGAGCCCACAATTTTGTAGACAACAAAGAGACATTGATGTTTTCTGAATAGAGAGTAATGTTGTTAAAATATTTCAAAAAATGTAACCTGCCAATACTGTGTAGGGCAGGAAGTCTGGTCACAGAAAACAGTTAAGACACTAAATAATACAGAGATCCAAAGTCATGTGAAGCTGGCCTGGACTCCTTGGCAGTAAAAATGTGAGAGAACTCACTTCAGAGCAAGAATCAATAAAAATGAGGAATCTACATTTACAGTACTATGGATATAGGCAGCCCAGTAAAAGAAAAGGGACTGAATTAGGACTGATAAAAGGACTTACACTGAAGTAGTTTTTAAACTAAATCCATGATATCATTTGGTTTTCAATTCAAGAAACATTTACCAAGTATCTACTATATGCAAGGCATACAGTCTTTTCTCATCATTTGTCTCATTATCTTAGAAGCCAAATGTAAAAAATTCCAGTTAATTAATTTCACAGACTGATTGATGTTCTTCTGTAAGAACAACAGATTGATTTTTTTTTTATAGACGGCAATACTAATTCTTCCATCATGTCCTTCTTTTTCTGTGCACATAGTCCTATCGACTTTGGGGCCAACTCAATACAAAAGCAGAAGAAAGGCATTAAGAGAACAAGGTCCATTAGGCCCAATATTGCCTCAATTACTTTAGTTCCATTATTCCTGTTCATATTACTTCTTTAATCAATAACTCTTTTCAGTTTTTCATGTTTACCCTTTTCAAAATCACAAGTAATAGGATTACGGTCTTTTGAGCTCAGTGGCAACAGAGTTTCATAAATATATTTCTGAATTTGTGATTGTCTCCAGATCTGCAACTGAGAAGTCTTAAATTGAATCAAGTTTTCCAGAGGCCATTTTATTTAATAATGCAGAGCATCTTCATGCAATAAAGGTGCTTTTTCCTGTTATTCCATTTGTCACTCACTGTCAAAGACAATCACACATGCTGAATGGCTTTCTAAGTATCTTCTTCCCATGTCTAAACCTTTGGGCAGTTTAACTGATTTTCAAACTGCATCTCTTTTCTGTACATATTTCTGCCTTTTGTTTAATGTAATCCTTCCACCTTCACTGACAATTATTCTTCCCTCTAAGAGTTTCATCTGGACATTATGTTAACTACTACCCCTTCCAGATGACAATTAATCAATCCCTCAGTTCTACCTCTGTAGCAGCCGTTCAAATGAAAGGAACTCTGTTTTCCTCTACCATTTTAACAAACATCCATGCAATGTCTACTATTAATACATGCAAGAAGCTGCACTTCCAGCATAAATAGGATACAAGATAGGTATATGGCCCTTCCCTTCAACATGTGGATAGTCTAAGAATGTTATAAAAATAACTTGTGATATATGAGAAGCATGCGAAAATTGCAACATGCAGCGTCTATTCAAAGTTCTGGAATCCACAAGGGGTAAAATTCATGAGTAGAGAAAAGTTTTCATAAAGGATATGAATTTCAGTGAGGTCTTAAAGGAGGGAAGGATTTTGAAAATGGAAACTAAGAGAGCAAAGTAGCCAATTCTGTGTGAAAAGCAAAGCAGGCAAATCTAGTGCAGTAAATGATTCAATGGAGTAAATTAAAGAGAGCTTGACTTCCCTTTGGAAGCAGTGAGACCAGGACAAGGGTCATAAAGGAAGAGTTTGGCAGGATATAAGCACTCTTTCACACAGCCATTCTCCCTGCAAGGAGCAGGATGAACTGAAGACATACAAAAGAAGGCTCAACAATGCATCAAAGGACCTTCAAGATTTGATTTCTGCCTTCCTATAGAGTCTCATCCAGCCCTATATCCCTCTTCACACTTTATGCTCCAGCAATACCTAAACAGCATGGAATACACAAACATGCCCTGCCCCCTCATACCTCTCTGCTAATCTCCCCTCTGTTTCATTTAGAATGTTCTCTACCACTCATCTCCTACCAATTTCCATTCAAATACAATCTTCTCTATAAAGTATTTCCTAATTGTCCCAAGCCAGTTTAGTTGCTCTGTTTCCTATATAAAAGATATACTTAGTTTTATAGCTCCATCATAGTCATGCAAAAATCATTGCTATCTCCCACATAAATTATAATATACTTGATACTATGCCCAGAACAATTTTTGGCACACATCAAAAGGGTACTACATGAATGAATGAATGAACGAACAAATGAACAAACAAAACAGAGTGGTCATATGAAGAAGCAAGAAAAAGGTAAGAAATGCTTGGAAAGGATAATCGTGGATTTAAAAAAAGGAAAGTAAAAATATGGAAGAATTACAGAAATTTGACAGAGCTTAGTGGTAACTAAATGTAGATGAAAGAGAATTCCAAGCTTCTGAGTTCCCTGCCAAAAGCCACTGCTCTTCTTCATCATTTTTATATTACCAGCTCATAAGCACTTAACATAAACTCGTGATTTAAATGAAGCAAAGAAGGAACCATCAGAGGGAGAGGCAGAAGATCCTACAGAAAGCAGACATTAAGATTCCTATTTTAACTAATTTGTGTACAAAAATTTTCTGAAAAATGTTGATAGAATCTTGAAGTATAATTTGTTTAATTAATATACTTTCCATAATATAATAATTACATTCTAATGTCAGAGATCTAAGAAAAACTTACCATGTTAATTATTAACTAAAAAGACATAAGAATCATTTTTCTCATTTGACCCTTTTTAAAATCAGAGTTTAACAAGTTAGCAAATTACTATCAAGTACATGAGAATCTTATAGCTGAGTTTTCAGAAATGTGAAATTAGAGAATGCAAAATGGAGTAAAGACAAAGCAACAACAATAAAACTCGTTTTCCATGTTCAAGGCACCTGAGGTTTTCTTTCTGGGTTATTTTCTCTTTAATAATAGAGAAGTGTTAGATACACATAAGATAAGTTAATTATTAAAATAAGACTTATTGGGATGTTATAATTGTTGTAGTACACACTGTAGGTACTTCACTGGCTATTTTGGGACAGCTGAATTACTAGAATATAATTGCTCACCAGGCCCTACCTGCAGCCAGCAAGGGCTGGCCCACCATCACTCTGTTTGATCACTGTATAACCAAAACAAATTAACTGTTTCAGTTTTAATGAAACCTATAGACATGCCCACAAGCCACACTAGGAGAGTTCATGTGAAAAGTTATGAGAGACCTTTCATCAAGGGTAGTAAGCTCTTGCATAAAATGGAAAACAAAAATAAGCAATGGAGACACAGGATGAAGTTATACATCTGTATCTGGCATTTGGTGGAACTGTGCCTGCATGCATCACACATGCCATAAATATCTGCCGTTTGATTTACCAATTTTCTTAAGACTAATGTCAGAAAAATGCTAAAATGAATTTCTACTTTCATTTTCATTTCCTACTGCCTGTCATCATCTTATAAATCTACTGCTGTCTAAGCCAATGCTGTCAGTTGGCCATGGGACAGCCTGCAGCCCCACCCCCAAGAACACAAAAGCTCCTGTGGGGCTGAAAAACCTTGTAAGTAAATGATTCCACCTTCCTGGAGGCCTGGGCCTGACCCACACAGTCAATCTGTAGACATTGGCCTGCCTGCTTACAGCAGCTCCACACAGCACTAATCCAGGGGCTTAAGCGAATTTGCAGGGCTCCTAAAGATGCCTACCTCACTCCTAGGAGGAGATCTGCCCCTGGACTTTCACTTTTCTCAGCAGGAGTCTCCCTTTTGCTATTAAAAAGGTAATCCTTTCCTAGAAGTAACAGTAGACATGGCTAGAAAGCACTACCCCAAGAGGAAATAAAGGGTTTCCCAAATAAGCACCTCTAAAGAACAAATCATTTAAGTGCTACCCAGAGACCAGTATCCTAATAATTTATCAACACCCAAATCTGAACACTCAAAAGATAACTTGTAATAATGTTGAGCTAAGGAAGCATAAAGAAGGAAGAAGACGCGATTAGGGCAGATCTATTTCAGGATAGCATTTAGAGATTAAAGCCAGAGAAGAGAATGTTAAATTTAATAAGTGCAAAGCGATGCAGCTGGAAAGAAAGAATAGCCTGGCTAAGTATGATTTAAATGGTATTGAATTAGCTGGAAGATATCTTGATATACTGATAGAGGCAGCATGTAAATTGGCAGTTCAACCTGCGATGCCAACAGAGACAGCAGTACCGGCTCACACAAAGGGCTATATTTTATAAAAACCCCATCTGCTACTACTTTTAAAGGAAAACTCTTATCTCATTTATGAGGTTGTTTAGCCTGGACTATCCTGAAGGCAAGAGCTCCCTGAGGACAAATGCCAGCATAATACCTGCCCACCTCTGGTCACTGCACTTTGCTTTGTCAAATTAAATTTGGCCATGGCCTTTATGGTCCTTGCCATTCACTAATTCAACAAATATTAAGCAGCAGGCACCATGCTAGATGCTTTAGGGGTATCTTGAGGAATTCACTTCAGGCATGCCTTGAATATATTACAGGCTCGGTTCCAGACCATTACAATAAAGCAAGTCACACAAACTTTTTGGTTTGCCAGTGCATATAAAGTTATGTTTACACTCTACTCTACTCTATTAATTGTGCTATAGCATTATATCTAAAAAATGAACACACCTTAATTTAGAAATCCTTTATTACTAAAACAATGTTGATACAGGAACACAGTGTAAGCACGTGCTGTTGGAAAAATGGTGCTGATAGACTTGCTGGATGCAGGGTTGCCACAAACCTTCAATTTGTAAAAAAACATAGTATCTGCAAAGCTCAATAAAACCAAGTGAAATAAAATGAGGTATGCCTGTATCCCTATAGTGCTATCGGCTGAATTGTGTACCCCAAAAAGATGCTGCAATCTAAATCTCTCATACATATGAATGTGACATTTTTAGAAATAGAGTCCTTGCAGATGATCGAATTAAGATAAGGTCATTAGAGTGAGCCCTAATCCAATATGACTGGTGTCCTTACAAAAAGGAAACCTGGACATAGACACAGACACACACGTAGGGAAGACAGTGTAAAGACACAGGCAGAATGCCATCTATAAGTCAAGGAATGCCCGAGGCTGCCAGAAGGTAGAAGAAAGGCCTGGGACAGATTCTCCCTCACAGCCTAGAAGGAACCAACCCCGCTGACACCTGGACTTAGGACTTCCAGAATCCAGAATTGTGAAACAATAAATTTCTATTGTGTAAGCCAGCCAGTTTGTGGTGCTTTGTTAAGGCAGTCAGATGAGATTAATACAGACTGGGTCACAAAAGAAGCAAGTCCAATAATAAAATTGCCATGGTCATCAGAACTCCTAATGTAGGTCTATCTACGGAAGCTTTGGCTCAGTTAATGGGTCCAGGTTTGGTCACTGGACAATAGATCACTATCATCCACATCAGTCCTAAAAAGGGCATCAAAGAAAAAGATGACTCATATCCTAAGGAGAGACTAACCCAATGGGGACTGTTTAGTCCTCTAAGAAGATGATTAGAAAGAAACAGAAGCAATAAAGGTTAATGGAAAATTAATCTCAGTGACCTATTTGGGCAAATCAAAGTTGTGAGACATGTACTTATTTCTAAAGAAAATGCAAAGGAAATTTAGAAGGAAAACTTTAGATAAGGGGACAGAGATAAGACTTTAATTAGAAGTCTTCAATATTCATGTATTTACATAAGTGTTGAAAAGATAAAGGCTGCATGATAAGGTGATAAAGATGAACAATGGTAGTACCTTTATGTAAACTCTGTAGAAGTTGGAAAGAGATTTCAAGTGACCAGTCCTATTTCCTTGCTGGCTGTTTACAGAGGCCCTGTCGTAGGTACTTTGTAAATGCTCCCCAAATGCATGTTAGTTCACTGAGATCTTCTGCCACAGGCCCTCTGAACCCCAGATATAACTAAGACACACATTAGAGAATGATGCCAGAGGTATAATTAAACCACATCCCTTCCCATATGGTGACAACCAGCCTGCTTGTTATTTGTGGTGCACACACCATCCCTTTACCTGAGCATGGTGAGCTCTCTCTCCTCCACATATTATAAATACGACATCATGCTGGCAGCAAAGGACCTGTAAAATAAAGGCCATCTTGTTAGAAAAAACTTCAAACATCAATTTCAGAGAGCTGACTGAACATATATATGTAAGCAGATGCAAGGTTTCGCCTGCAAAGTTCGAGCTGAACATTGCCCTTTCCATTTCTGGCCACTGCAATTGAATGCCCTTGGAGAAGGTCTCCGCATGGTGCTAACTTGGTAACAATCAATAAATGTGAAGGTCTCATCATAAACAAAGCCTCCGAACTGTCAATCTTTCAAAGAGTATTTCTGCTTTAAAAGTAGTCTTTGTTGCTAAAGTAGCTACACTAAAGCCAGTGCTAGGGCCAGGGCCTCCCAAATCTAAGAAAGCCTAAATAAATAAAGCTATGTGTTAATTAACGGCAGTACAATCTAAAATGTCATTCAAAAGCAGTTTTAGGGGTTGACTGGTATCAGACGTACTGTTTTTAAGTGTGAGAAATTCTAGCAAGTTTCCAAATTGAAATAAGAGTTACACACTTATAAGCTTTCTCTCAGGAAATTTGTTGTTCTGCAAACTATAAAGTGCACCTAGATATTTTCAAAGGATAAATCCCAACTTTATTTTCTAGAAAGTATTTTAAGGCCTTGTTACTCAGAGTGTGGTCCACGGGCAGCAAAATCAGCCTCACCAGTGAGCTTCAAGTGCTGAATGTGAGAACCCACCTGAGACCTACTGCAACAGAATATGCACTTTAACAAGATCCTCAGATAATCCCTATGCACATTAAAGTCTGAGAAGCATGGTTTTAAAGTGCCTTATACATCAGGCCTGTGAATGCTAGAATCATAAGAAATAGGTTGCCCCAAACTTCAAGACCGTCCTCTGGTATCTAAAACTTAATGGAATCACAATTCCTCTATTATAGTTGCATGAATCTGGAAACAAATATTCTATTAAACTCTCCAGAAACACCTTACATCTAGCTAAATCTCTTTTCTTTCCAGAACATGTAGACTAATTGTAAACAGATAACTAAAAGCATAGCCAAATTTAGAAGCATTTTACACTCTAAAGACCAGCATCTGTAGACATCGAAGATAGACATTATTTGTTCCATAACTAGGTGCTCAGTAATAACTAATACTGTGTAAAGAGCCCCAAAGTGGAAGGATAAAAATTATCACATCGCATGATAGATCTAACAGGGAAAGGTCAGCACAAGAAGCCAGGGGCAGGGGAAGGTACTGGTACACACTTAGAAAGTACCTGACCCAGGTGGGAAATACTGGGAAGGCTTCCTGAGCTGAGTATTGAAAAAGGATGAGGAAAGATCTTTCAAGAAGCAGTCCGCCTACAGGTATAGTGAATGAGGGCAGGTCACTAGACCAGCAAGGAGTCAACTACCTTATTTCAAAAAAATATCAAAATGTGATTTTATCGAGTTTTTTCAGCTTCTTTAATATTTGTATGCATGAGCTATAAATGTGACAGCCCTTAGGAACACATCTCTTCCCTTTCAACCCTCCTACAAGACAAGGAGGAATGGCAAACATCAAACACAAGATGCACTACTCAGAAGTCGGCTGCAAACTGCAAGGGGGCAGGAATAGCAGAACTGTACCTCCACATTTGCTATTTGATCACACAGAGTGTCAATGAAACTGCAACCAGCAATACGGGGACCGTAAAGAGAATCACATTAAAGTTAATACAAAAGTCAGGAAAATGTCTTCAGCAAGGGGCACTGGCTATTTGGCAGATGCCCTGCTGGGAGTAATTGAAGGCTCTCAGTGTGACTAAAGTATGCACTCCCCTCTCTGAGCCCCTCTCTTCTTCCTGAATTTAAACAGTTCTTATCCCATCTCCTTCCCCCTCACTTATTTTTGCGATTTCTCTAACTCATTTTCCTTCTCCCTCACTACCTCCAAGTGCCCTCCTATCTCTAATTCAACTCCCTTCTTTTCCCTTTCAATCTGCCCATTTTTTCACCCCTTCCTTTTGTGAGAAGAAGGAGCTAAGGGAGAGAAGGAAGGACAACCAAACATCTTTTTTCCCTGTTTTGTTTGCTCCTTTCCCTTTTCTTCACTAACAACCCCACATTTTTATTTCCCTCTTCTATCCTCTCTTTTCTTTCCTGGAATCAAATCCCTGTTATCAGTACATAACCTGTCTTCCCCAAGCATAGAGCTTAGAAATGATAGGAAAATTGCTCAACTCCTAGACTGTTCCATTGTAATTCTTGGGAGTTCTCGGATTCTCCTAACCCAATGCCAGGTCAATGATTGAGAGAGGAAAGAAAAACTTTCAAAACCTAGCATTTTCTTAGCATTTCCTAAAATGTAGAACAATTCTGGAGTATTTGGCTGCTGTACTGAAAGGGGATAAAGATGTAAAACATACTAGTCCAAAGGCTTCATTCTACCCCTGGTTCTCCCTAAGTGTATTTCCTCCAACCCACCATGAAACCAACCCTTCTGTTACTCTTATTCCTCTCTGTGCATATCCCCAAAACCCTCCTGGAATGACTGAAACACGCTTCATTACCAGTAAAAGCCAGATAAATGACAAGGCAGGAATTAACAGAGTACTTCTTTACAATGACACAGAGTAGCACACAAAGAGCCTCATTTAATGCCCCATCAGGAAGCCTTACAAGTTACAGCTTAATAAATATATGAAGATTATCGTAATATAGAAAACATCTGGTACCACTTCCCACATGAAATGCACTTATGGAAAACTCTACAGAGTAGGCTGTGATATGGCAATCTTGCATATAGTCTTTGAACTGCAGAAAAGCAATTTGGCTTCCTTTAGGTATTTCACTCTGTATTTTCAACATATGAACTATGATTGAAACTTTGTAGGCAAATCTGATTTCCCAATCTTTTTATTCCAGCCCCTAGATACCATATATGCCCCTGAAATAGAGTACATATTCCCAAAATATTTGCTGAATGAATGAGTTAACTAGTCAAACAATCACTGGCCAATCAACATAAGCCTTAAGACACAACTGAACTAAGTATTTGAAGGAAAATAGGGCTGGGAGCGGTGGCTCATGCCTGTAATCCCAGCACTTTGGGAGGGTGAGGCAGGTGGATCACTTGAGATCAGGAGTTCGAGACCAACCTAGTCAACATGGTGAAACCCCACTTCCACTAAAAATACAAAAATTAGCTGGCATGCCTGTAATCCTAGCTACTCAGGAGGCTGAGGCAGGAGAATCGCTTGAGCCCAGGAAGTGGAGGTTGCAGTGAGCCAAGATCGCGACACTGCACTCCAGCCTGGGTGACAGAGTGAGAGTCCATCTCAAACAACAAAACAACAACAACAACAACAACAAAACACCAGTATTAGAAGGAAAATATCACACAATAATGCGTTTTGAAAATTTCCCGTAGATTTTTGGTATTGACATCTGATATGATCTGGCTGTGTGTCCCCTTCCAAATCTCATCTCAAATTGTAATCTCCACCTGTTGAGGGAGGGAAGTGACTGGATTAAGGGGATGGTTTCCCCCATACTGTTCTCGTGATAGTAAGATCTCATGAGATCTGATGGTTTTATAAGGCAGTTTTCCCTGTTCTTGCATGCTCTCTCTCTCACCTGCTGCCATGTAAGATATGTCTGCTTCCCCTTCCACCAGGATTCTAAGTTTCCTAAGGCTTCCCCAGCCATGCAGAACTGTCAGTCAATTAAACCTCCTTTGTTTATAAATTAGCCAGTCTCAGTTAGTATCTTTATAGCAGTGTGAGAACGGACTAACACATCATCTAATCGTAAGGTCAATATAGGGTCTTGGATGTATGTAACTCAACTCTCAGAACTAGAATGAAAAGGGGTGCTGCTTTGGGCAGAGACACTAAGCAGTCAGATGTGTCAACATTCTAACAGCAAATGAATAAATAGAAAACTCAAGAAAGCAAACAAAAGTTCTCAAAAGCTACAGCAGCCTAGAATAAATTAGTCAATCCCTCTATTTGTTCCCATGATACTCTCTATACATATCCCATTATTACTAAAGGTCTCATTACACCATTACATTTCTTCAAAGGTTTCTGAGTCACCCTGGGAAGTGAGGACCTGATCACAGCCCACTACAATTTCCGAGGCAAGCCAAAAAGAAACCTCCAGAATAGATCTGCTCTACAGATCAGGAAAGGGACTGGAATCCTATTTTGCGGAAGGGGAAGAGGAGACATGACAAGTTGAGCTGTGTCTGGATAGAGCTCAAGGATCCCTATCTCTCTGGATTCACCTCTGAATTCAGGGACTAAGGTAGCAGTTCCCCAAGAGAGAGATAGCAAGTCACTCCATTTCAATCAACCAAGAGTTTAGTGGAAAAGCCAGTAGTGGAAATTTGTTATATCTTGCTCTAAATCTCTTAATAATTTAAAAAATATGTTTTATTAAATATCATCAATAGTGTTCCAGATATTGGAATCTACTTTGTATTCAAAAACTATGAGAGGTGCTTTTTACCATTCATACCATTGACATCATTGGACTGAGATCATCACCCCTTCAGAAAAGAACTCTTTAGAAACCTACCCAATCTATGATAGAGAGTGCGAGCTTCCTGTTAACCTTCAACTCCATTGCCCCCTCAGACTTGAGCCAGTTTTAACAAATGCCCTGCACTTACATCTGAAAAGGAGTTGACCCTTTGAAGAAAAAAAATGTAGACACTTCTGGGATATATGTATTTTAGTGTAACTCTAACCCAAAGTAAAGTATTTTGTAAAAACTTTAGTAAGTATTTACTAAAGTAAATTTACTGAAGTAAAGTAAAGCCTTGGTAAATTTCTCCTACTTTATTACCATTAGATAATATTCCCTTTAATCAATCCTATTTCTCCACAAGTATCTACTTTTTCATCACCTAGCATAAAAATAAACAAGTTTAACCATTTCTTTTTTCTTTTTTTTTTTTTTTGGTGGAATGGCAGAGAAATGAAATTTATTTTTTTTATTATTATTACTATTATTATTATTATACTTTAGGCTCTATGGTACATGTGCACAACGTGCAGGTAAGTTACATATGTATACATGTGCCATGCTGGTGCGCTGCACCCACCAACTCGTCATCTAGCATTAGGTATATCTCCCAATGCTATCCCTCCCCCCTCCCCCCACCCCACAACAGTCCCTGAAGTCTGATGTTCCCCTTCCTGTGTCCATGTGTTTTCATTGTTCAGTTCCCACCTATGAGTGAGAATATGCGGTGTTTGGTTTTTTGTTCTTGCGATAGTTTACCGAGAATGATGATTTCCAATTTCATCCATGTCCCTAAAAAGGACACGAACTCATCATTTTTTATGGCTGCATAGTATTCCATGGTGTATATGTGCCACATTTTCTTAATCCAGTCTATCATTGTTGGACATTTGGGTTGGTTCCAAGTCTTTGCTATTGTGAATAATGCTGCAATAAACATACGTGTGCATGTGTCTTTATAGCAGCATGATTTATCGTCCTTTGGGTATATACCCAGTAATGGGATGGCTGGGTCAAATGGAATTTCTAGTTCTAGATCCCTGAGGAATCGCCACACTGACTTCCACAAGGGTTGAACTAGTTTACAGTCCCACCAACAGTGTAAAAGTGTTCCTATTTCTCCACATCCTCTCCAGCACCTGTTGTTTCCTGACTTTTTAATGATTGCCATTCTAACTGGTGTGAGATGGTATCTCATTGTGGTTTTGATTTGCATTTCTCTGATGGCCAGTGATGTTGAGCATTTTTTCATGTGTTTTTTGGCTGCATAAAAAAAGAGAATTTTAGACCAATATCCTTGATGAACATTGATGCAAAAATCCTCAATAAAATACTGGCAAACAGAATCCAGCAGCACATCAAAAAGCTTATCCACCATGATCAAGTGGGCTTCATCCCTGGGATGCAAGGCTGGTTCAATATACGCAAATCAATAAATGTAATCCAGCATATAAACAGAACCAAAGACAAAAACCACATGATTATCTCAATAGATGCAGAAAAGGCCTTTGACAAAATTCAACAACCCTTCATGCTAAAAACTCTCAATAAATTAGGTATTGATGGGACGTATCTCAAAATAATAAGAGCTATTTATGACAAACCCACAGCCAATATCATACTGAATGGGCAAAAACTGGAAGCATTCCCTTTGAAAACTGGCACAAGACAGGGATGCCCTCTCTCACCACTTCTATTCAACATAGTGTTGGAAGTTCTGGCCAGGGCAATTAGGCAGGAGAAGGAAATAAAGGGTATTCAAGTAGGAAAAGAGGAAGTCAAATTGTCCCTGTTTGCAGATGACATGATAGTATATCTAGAAAACCCCATTGTCTCAGCCCAAAATCTCCTTAAGCTGATAAGCAACTTCAGCAAAGTCTCAGGATACAAAATCAATGTGCAAAAATCACAAGCATTCTTATACATCAATAACAGACAAACAGAGAGCCAAATCATGAGTGAACTCCCATTCACAATTGCTTCAAAGAGAATAAAACACCTAGGAATCCAACTTACAAGGGATGTGAAGGACCTCTTCAAGGAGAACTACAAACCACTGCTCAAGGAAATAAAAGAGGATACAAACAAATGGAAGAACATTCCATGCTCATGGGTAGGAAGAATCAATATCATGAAAATGGCCATCCTTCCCAAGGTAATTTACAGATTCAATGCCATCCCCATCAAGTTACCAATGACTTTCTTCACAGAATTGGAAAAAACTACTTTAAAGTTCATATGGAACCAAAAAAGAGCCTGCATCGCCAAGTCAATCCTAAGCCAAAAGAACAAAGCTGGAGGCATCACACTACCTGACTTCAAACTATACTACAAGGCTACAGTAACCAAAACAGCATGGTACTGGTACCAAAACAGAGATATAGATCAATGGAACAGAACAGAGCCGTCAGAAATAATGCCACATATCTACAACTATCTGATCTTTGACAAACCTGACAAAAACAAGAAATGGGGAAAGGATTCCCTATTTAATAAATGGTGCTGGGAAAACTGGCTAGCCATATGTAGAAAGCTGAAACTGGATCCCTTCCTTACACCTTATACAAAAATCAATTCAAGATGGATTAAAGACTTAAATGTTAGACCTAAAACCATAAAAACCCTAGAAGAAAACCTAGGCATTACCATTCAGGACATAGGCATGGGCAAGGACTTCATGTCTAGAACACCAAAAGCAATGGCAACAAAAGCCAAAATTGACAAATGGGATCTAATTAAACTAAAGAGCTTCTGCACAGCAAAGGAAACTACCATCAGAGTGAACAGGCAACCTACAAAATGGGAGAAAATTTTCGCAACCTACTCGTCTGACAAAGGGCTAATATCCAGAATCTACAATGAACTCCAACAAATTTACAAGAAAAACACAAACAACCCCATCAAAAAGTGGGCGAAGGACATGAACAGACACTTCTCAAAACAAGTTTAACCATTTCTTCAGGTCTTTATGTCCATACAAAGGCTTCTTGGTCATGTACAATTTATATGAAATAAATTTGTATGCTTTTCTCTTGTTAATGTCTTTTCTAAGAGGGGCATCAGCCACGAACTTAGGATGAATGAGGAAAAGATATTTTCTCCTTCTACACCATTTTAAAGCAATCCCTAGATACTGCTCATATTATATCTGCATATTGTGAGACCTAGATTTGTTACCATTCGACAAACAGGGGTTCTAATAATAAGGAATTAGAGAAAAGGTAAAATGTTCTAACCTTTTCCTCTTAAGTTTCACTTTGAGATTTCCAATATAAATTTCATAGTTATATAAAAACCACCACTCTATGATTTCAGTGCTATAAGTCCGATTTCATCCTTACTTCCAGAAAGAAAAAAATAGTTGCATTTGCCATCTGAATTCACTACCTACGGTTCTACAGCTATGTTTTTGTACTGGGGCATTGAAGGACAGCAAAAAGTAGGGACAAAAAAGTCTCTTACCTCCCAAAGCCATCTGAGTGCCTTCTCACCCTGCAAATCACATGCCATACCTTTTCTAGATCAATTCTTTGTTTAGTTTCAACAGTACATCAGCATCTTCAATTTCTTCTATTCTCATCTCAATAAGCAATGGCTTACAGAAAAGATAAACCTATTTTTTTTTAAAAAGCAGGATTTTAAAAACCTGCTTCCTTCCATAAAATTTGTTTGCATGTGTGTATATATACATACATGTTCGATTCTCATGTGATTTCCAAATTAGAACTCAAGTTCAAATGATCAAATCATGCTTACAAAACAAGATCTATAAAATTAAAACAGATTGATGGAGGACCCCTTGCTACCACTTCTACCATATCCCTGACACATATGACTCACCCAGAGGATCCACTTTTCAGTCCCTAGGTGCAGCCAAGCCCTCCACTAAACAAAGCTCTTCCTGACAGGGACTGGGTGAATGCCTCTATAAGAGATCACCACATATTTTCATAGTTTACAAGGATAAAGCAATTACAGCTTCAGTCGTTCATGAATAAAGCCTCTTTAACATTTTAATGAGAACATTAACTCAGCTTCACTTGGTTTGGCCTCTCTAGAAAGTCTGTTAGCCTAAGAGAAAGTTTCTCTAAAAACCAGTAATGAAATTGAGGCCTCTCTGTGCCCCACAGGGCATAACTGGGCTACAAACACTGGCTGGACTATTTCTCTCCTGAAGTAGCCTATATGTTTTGATAAGACTACAGTTTGGTAAATGAAAGAAGGCATCTAAAGAAACACCTTTCTCTCTGCAGTATTTGTGTGCTCGTGTGTGCTCACTCATTTTATATCTGACTTGTCTCCTAATTTGCTTTTTATGTTATACACAGCTTTGAGTACAATGTGTGACTCAATAAATGTTAAATCATACTTTTCTGCAATTTTCCCTTAATCATTTCCTACTGCGTCTGTTCTCTCTTGCAGCATGACTGATTCCCAGCAAGGCTACCAAACTGCCATTCGCCTGGAGACCCATTAAATTCAGCAGAAAACCAGCAGAGTTTCAGAAGCCAAAGGTGAACAAGAAATAATTCCCAGACTCAGTGACTTAACATGAATTTCTGCCTCTTCTCTGGACCAAACCAGGAGCAGAGTGAATGAAAGAGTTTGTCACCTTAAGAGTAAAGCTAAAAAGAACGAATGTCCAAGACACACATGCATTTAACTCTTCAAACGTCTGCTGAGTACGTATTATGCAGCAGGAATTGTTAGGTACTGGGAGTACAAGCCAGGAACAAGACAAGACTCTCACTCCCACAGAGCTAAAGTTCTAATGGGAAAGACAGGTGATAAACCAAAAAGAGAATGTCAGAGTGCAATAGGCACTATGAAGAAAATGCAACAGGGTGATGAGAGGATAGAGAAATAAGGTGAAAATTTAAAGCCAAACAGAGCAAAAGGCTACAGCAAAATCCTCAAGGTCATAAAAAGACATGGAATAACCTTAAAAGCATATTGCTAAGTGAAAGAAGTCAGTCTGAAAAGGCCGCATGCTATACCATTCCAACTACATGACATTGAGGGAAAACTCAAACTATGGAGACAGTGAAAATATCCGTGGCTGCCAGGGGTTGTGGGGGAGGGAAGGGAGGGAGGAATAGGCAGAGGGCAGAAGATTTTAAGGCCAGTGAAACTATCCTGTATGGTACTATGAGTGGATACGTGTCATTATACGTTTATCCAAACCCATAGAATGTACAACACCAGGAACAAACCCTAATGCAAATGATGAACTTTGGATGACAATGATGTGTCATCACAGGTTCACAGATTATAACAAATGTAGCAGTCTGGGGGGGGGATGCTGATAATACAGGAAGCTATGCATGTGGGTTGTGGGGAGCTATATGGGAAATCTCTGTACATTCCACTAAATTTTACTGCCAACCTAAAACTGTCCCTCAAAATAAAGTCTTTAAAATCCTTAAAGTATAAAAGAATGTGGTGAGCTGAAGAACCAAAAAGCCCAGCTTGGCTAAAGCACAGTGAACAAGCTAACCCGCAGAGTGGCTAGAGTAAGCCTGGCAGGTCACGGTTAGAAGCTTGAATTTCATTCTAAAAGCACCAAGAAGCCACTGAATAGTTTCAAGCAGGGCTTGTCATTATGTGTTCTACATTTTTGAAAGGTCACTCTGGCTGCTGTATGGAAAATAGATCATAGAGAGGCAATCAACAGAGGTTGATGATGGTGGTCTAGTCTACAGTAGTAGCAACAGAGCAGTAGAAGTAGATGGATTTGAAAGAGGAGCTGACAGGATTGGTGATGGACAGATTGGATGTAGGGGATAAAGGAGAAAGAGGAATCAAAGATGATTTCTGAACGAGAGGAGAGACCATGCACTGAGATGGGGAAAACCCTAGCTACAAAGACCACACAAGGTGCCATGTGCCATGGTACAGATCTCTGGAAGTTCAGTCCTCCAAGGGAAATCAAGTTCAGCTTGCTTGATCTCTGCCTCAGCATGAATAGCAAATGTGTGTGTGTACACACATATACACAAATATATGCATATATACATGGATATATGTAAACATATATGTTTTAATACTGTTTCTGAAATTCAAAGCAAGTTTTAAATCATGTCAGCAATCTTTCGAAGAACAGAGAGGCAGGGTTGTTATTGTTGTCCCAATTAACATGCAAGGAAGCTGATGGCAAATGAGGTGAAAGGTCTTCTAAAGGTCGCACAGCAAGCAGTCAGCAGCGCTGAAAGGAGGGGCCCGGCTTCCTTTCAGGAGTCCCTGCCATACATCACACCCTCTGCCTATCATCTGGAGCATGTGGAGCACCCTGCAAGCACTGTGAGAGAACATTCTTGGATGAAGTAAGGGTGGGGGTGCTGCTCCCTCACCCATGCCATTTTCTTTTTGCTTATCCCATCAAAGGTGCTATTTTAATAACCCATAAAATGTGGCTGATAAAACCAAAAGATCGTTAACACCAAAGCAAACTTTACAGAGAGCAAATCAAATATTAAGGTATGTTGTGGCATAGATTTTTAGACAGACATTTAAATTATGAACCACGAGGCATCTACTGCACAAGCTCTCCAAATCCTTCTGAGGGCTGCACAGGTGGAGATTCCTCCTAAATGGAAGAAACACTCATGCCCAGGAATCACAGGCCTATCAGTAGCCTCATCTGGAATTCTTCATCTAGTCTTTAGATTTCTCAAAGAACATCAAAAGCACTGCACACATTTTAGGAAAAGAGACAAAAACACTAGAACAAAAGAGTTCACAGGTCTGGTCTTTGTAACATTATTTAAAGGAATACAATTTATCTAGATGAAATTACCACTAAAATAAGTCAGATCATAATTAAAGACACATGCTAGGGGCAGGACTGGGAAGCCTGGACACATTGTTTAGTCTGTATATTACCTGTACAAGTTTTAAAAATACACTTTAATTTTTCATCTACCAGGCTCTCCCTCAGAGCTGTGAGGACTCCCATCACAAATTTAGAAGTCTGAAAGAGAAACAGTGAAGAGGTGTCCGCCTCTATGTTTGTCCCTGTGAGTCATACATTTTCTGTTCCTACTAAACGTGGGTTGGTTGTTTTCTAGTTGATTTGAAGACTTCCTCTCTGCTGCTTTTCTCTAATAATATTTTTCCAAAGGACCCCTACCTTGCAAGCACAGTCCCACTAAGGAACAACAGGCAATTATGCACAATCACAGTGATCACAGTTACTGGGGCCTGAAATAACTGGACTGAGAACACCCACAGAAAGGGGTCTGGGGAAAAGAAGTTTGAGATAGCTGGTCCGTTGCACCCTGACCTCCAGTCTACAGATTTAGAAAATCACTTGTCAGGGCTAAAATCATGGTGGTCATATGTGTTGTCTTCTTATGAAGATGGAGTCATTTCCATCTATTACTGGTTGTCTTGCCAATACTTTCACAAAGATACACGGTAATATGCTCTCAGCACACACAAAGTAGAGTTGAAACTTGCCCTGCTATTAAACACTCAGGTGGGTCACCCTCTGAAACTGCCCACCGAGTCTCCCACCAAGACCCTCCAATAAGGCCTTATCTCCCTGTCCAATCTGCCCTACAGAACCCTTTTTACTTCTGGACACATCACTTTCCCATTTTCTCATATCATTAAAATTGTCTTTCCTTTCTGGGAGTGCAGTCAATGAGATTGGCAGAGAATACAGGAAAGGCAGATGGCAAGCATGAAGGCAAACTGGGAGTAATTTGGAGGGGCCTGGGTTCAGGGAGCCTGCTCCCAGGAAAAGCCTGAGTCAGTCAGCCATGGAGATGGACTGCCGGTGGGAGGCAGGGAGAGCAAAGAGCACATGAGTGGGAGTGGCCAAAAGGAAGCAATGGGTCAGGAACAAGCAAAGATTCAAGATGAGGGCTTTTGGTACCACTATGAGACATCGTACAGGTGGCTCTGAGGCTGGAAGCAGGAGGCTGTAGGGTGCCAAAGCCACCTAAACTGGAAAGGGCAAGAAACTGAGCCTTCAAAAATAAGACAAATACTGACAATCTTCTCCCTTCATACTCAAAACAACCTCTCTCTAGAGCACTCTTTCTCTTCTTTCCTTCAAATCTTGAGCCCAATGTTTGACACTTGATACCTTGAGGTGCCAATTATCATAGTGATGATTCTATAAAGTACACAATTTCACACTATAACTTTCTTTGCAAAGCATTTTTTTTACATCTATGGTATCTTTTAGTTCTCACAATATTGTGACATAAGCATTATTAAATGCACACATCCAGACTCAAAGAGATTTAGAATCATGCACAATGCTACACAAGTGAAAGAATCTGTATCCAAATCCAGGTCTTCTGACTTGCGATCCTGTGCTTTCTAGAATATACTATTAGTCTATTTCTTTTTTGTTACTTTTATTTATTTTTAGGTTTCACTTTATTTTAAATTGACAAACAATAATTACATATTTATGTTAGTCTGTCTTGTCCTCCAATTCTCTATTCTCTACATTTCACTAATTTAGACTTCACTAATTCAGAATTGGTGAGGCAATAAAACATCATTTGATACCCTATTTACTTGGAAATCTGGGAGGTGCTATACAAATGTGCATACAATATATCCAGGAGGCTGAATGGGGAAGCTACCATCCTGAAAGTGGAGAAAAAAAGGAAGCTTGCCTTCTTTTAGTCACCAGGGCCAACATCAGCAATTTAACATCAATATGACATTTTTAAAATGGATTTGCTAACTATAAATGACTTAATTTTGAATTCATGTCTAGTTAATATTCTATAAAACTCAAAAAAATCCCCCAAATATAAAAAATATGATCTTAAACTAATGGTACTTAGTCTACAGGCTAATTTTTAAAAACTATCACATTCTTATGATTTTTGTCACGTCTTTATTATGTAACATAGTATCCTGTAGTTCAATTTTTCTGTGAATTCAGATCTGCCTGTCCTTGTAGAGTCTGGCATAAAGCTGGTTTTCAAATATTTGTTGACTAGATGATGGATGCAGACATGAATGAATGCATGTGTTTGTAAAGTTACACTCCATGTCAGCTGGAGAGTTAAATGCCACTTCCATCAGGCACAATGGACCAGTCCTGGACTTTAAAATTCCATAGATACAGATTCCAATCTAGCTGTTTGTCAGCTACATCATCTTAAGCAAATTACCTCACCTCTGGACTCCAAGTTTCCTCATCAGCAAAATGGTAACAACACTGAGTAGCACACAGGACTGCTGTGAGGATAAAGTGAAGTCACACATTCGATACACTGCCTAGGTTGCAGCCATTAATATAGCTTATTTATCCTCTCTCCTCTCTCTGTCTCACATTTAGCATGACCTCTTTCATAAGACCAACCTTGATAATGGTGTTTCAGTACATAAAACCCTGTTGTAAAGTTAATGGCCAAACATCAAGTTTATTTACAATGACTCAATTTCCCCTCTACTAACATTAAACTTATTTATTCATGGTCTAGAGATATGTTGTTATGCATAGCAGGTGTTCAATAAATTTTGATAACTTTAGAAAAAAAAATTCCAGGGAATTGAAGCTCACTCTTTTAGGCACTAATACTCTCTTCATTTGAAAGCTTTCAAAAATATACTATACCCTCAACCACTATGCTGAGCAGCAGGTTGAAAGAACTCTAACCTCTTCTTGAGTCAGTTATCAACATGAACTTAGACTTAACACTGTAATGAAAAATAATTCCTTGAGGGTTTTTTAAGTCAGTAGATCTGCTTGTACCAAATGTTCCCAGATTTCTATGCCATGACCATTTCTTTCCATTTCTTCCTGTGATCAGCAGCATGAGACACTGGGGAATGAACAAGATCAAGTCCCTGTCATCTTTGAATGGTTTACCAGGAACAATTCCCAGCTATTTCTTATCTGTGGCCTCATGACACACACACACGTTTTGGTAAAAGCTTCAAGGAGGGACCCTAGTCAAAGGAGGACTGCTCCATCCCTCATGTTTAACACATAATACCTAGTCAACAAATATTTACGAAGTGAACTGAGTAAACAGTATGTAATTTTTGTAATTAATATTTGGAGATAAAAACTATTTGTAGTTTCTATTTGGAGATGTTTTTCTAACCCATGGCTAGGCCCTTTACTCATTTGTGGCTATATTTCTTCATCTTTAAGATAAGACAATTGGGTTAAATTATCCCTAAGATACTTTTCAACACTTACATTCTATGATCTAATACTCCAAAGCTCCAGATGATAGAACTGCTGGAAATATGACCACTGGATAAGTGAGGTATTAGAGGACATAATGAATAAACAATGCATCCTTTGCCTTCAAATGCAAAATCCTATCAAAAAGATATTATCTGCATATCATGGAAACAAATGCCCAAAAGATTAGCTTTCTTACTTCTTTCTCTCACCTGAATACCATATACAAGAGTAGACATATTGACCTTGGAGTGTAAACATACTGACCTTTTTATTTTTCTTGTGTCAAATGTTCATAATAAATGAAAAACCTAATATATCTCAAAAGAAGTCAACTGCATTCAGGCAAATACAACCCTAAAGGGGTTTTTCTCATAACTAAATGCAGTAATGCAATGCTTCACTACCTTTTGTTCATAGTTATTTCCTCAAACACCACTTGGTTCATATACTAATTTATTCACATTTTTTTTAGTGTTCCAGTTTTACTCTTTATACAGAAATGAAATCCAACTTTCTTAAAGTATGGTTTAACTGTATTAAAACTAAAACTTCTAAATTGAAAGAAGTTTCATAAGTGTACACAGAAAAGAAGTAGATGCTTTTAAATAACAAGTCAAATATTTTTCAACAAGTACCTTGGGAAGGCATTCTGAGCACAGCTTTGCCCCTAGAGGCCCAGGGCAAGAGAAATCATGGACAACTCTCTATTCCAGATAGGATGGTGTTCCTTCAGTTCAATTCAAAGTATACCTTCCTCAAGCACTATACCAATTCTAAAGGGGATAAAAAATGAATAAATACATCATCTCTGCCTTGGAGAAGATGCAGCAAGACTGAGTGCATAGAGTAATGACATTGGAAAATGATGTCCCAGGATCAGATCCCAACTTCACCATAATTAACTGTAAAACTTTGGCAAGTTATTTAACCTCTCTGATTCAGTGTCCTTATCTGCATAATGGTGATGATAACAGTACCTATCTCATTGAGTTGTTATGAGGACTAAATACAGAATTACTCCTAAAGCATTAAGAACGATTCCCAGCACACAGCAAGTACTCAAGGTTAGTATCATCACTGCGAACATACAACCCATGAACTATTTTTTTTCTAATTAAAACTGAAGCTATAGCAGATGTCAGGAAATGAAAAGACAAAAACAATCTGGAAAATTATTTTTCCAGCCTTCATCATTATTCTCGTGTCTTCCTGAAGAATCCTAACTACATCTATTCCTCAGAGAGATACAGAGATAGCAGAGAATGGAGATGTGAAGAAGGAAAAAACAGAGAAACATGAAAGGAGAGAAAGAGAGAGAGAGAAAGAGAGAGCAAACAGGAGGTGCATTTCTGTATTATCCAAAGCCATTAGAAAGGCAGACATTGAACTAAAGTTGGAGAGAAGGCCACACTTGATGCAGCCCTGCCCTACCCCTTTCCCTTCTCCTCCCAGAAACTCCTTCCTCAAGCATTGAGCTACCACACTTTTGTCCTAACCATTTCTGTGCTTTTCTTTCCCGTTTATATTTTTGTTTTATAGAATATGAGGAGAGACTTTATATGTTTTATAGAATGAAAAAGGCTTTAGAAGTTGCCACCTAACACAATCCTCTCAATTTATACATGAGAAAAACTAAGGGCCTGTAAGACAAAGACATTTGTCCTGGGTTGTATAGCTCTATAATGGCACAAACAAAATCAAAACTGGACTCCCTAAGTCCATGCCATTTCCCTTAGGACAACAAAATGTATACATTTACCCAAATGCAATATGGTTAGCCCTTATCCCATATGGCAGATATTTAAATTTTTCTCTTGGGAAGAAAATCTTGAGAATTTTTTTTAAATGAGTTAACAAGAATCTTACTGTTTTTAATTTAATAAATGTGTTTTATTATTGACTTTATTGCTTGCTAAGTCTGAAATTAGATTTCTCTATGTTTGGGCAGGTCTTGTCTAACCAATAACAGGACAACCAGACTGAAATGAAACAGATATTCCCACTTGGGCCATAATGCATAAACACACACACACACACACACACACACACACACAATCAAGAGGCACTTAAAGTTTCAGCACATTCTCGTTGTCACTTTTCTGGCCTGTGTTTAGGAGAAGGAGATATTAAATATTATAAGGCTCTTCTAATATACAGACTTCAAGTCATTTATCTTCCAAACGAGGAAGAAGTTTCCTGTCATTTCTCCATATGCTATTTCTAACCCCACTGCCTGCCCACCGTACTCAGTAAGTTTTCATATCTGGGCTCAGAATGTCCTCAGTATGCCTTGCCCAGATCAGGTCTATGGCCTCCTAAATGTTCACTGCTCCTTACTCCCAGCCTTCAACTCCATAATGAACAACTGAGGCTCTGAAACCAGAGCCTTATAATAATATATTTTTTAAATAGAGCCAATAAGTATACCTTTCTGTTGTTGTTATATCTCAGATCTTTAAGTATAAGGATCTGGATAAAGCAAACATTTTAAAACAAACAAAGCCTCCTGGTTTGCTTATACTCTCCCCATTTCTCTAGTATTCAAGGTAGCTATCTTCTCTTCCATTCACTATGTGGGGCTTCATAAATGATATGAACTCACTGTGACTAAAGGAAAGGTTTTGGCAGTCTTCTCACACTTGTTTAGATAATAGGAACATCTGAATCTGGGCCACTAAAACCAACTCAGTTCCACGGTCTAAATAGGTGTTTACTTTTAGTAGGCTAGACCTGCAGAAAGCCAGTTTACTAGAACCATGCTTGGTAAGTATTATTTACGTGGATCTATACTACTACTATGTGTTTTGTTTTCCTTTTTCTGTTAATTTTTCTTTCACAGCAAATGCAGGCTGGGCCACCATGGGTGGTGGCGGTTGTAGCTGCCATTCTCATTCATATGAAATTCAATAATAGAAAAAGTAGAATTCAACATTACAAAAACAATTGCAAAAATTAAACACTCAAAGCTCAGAAACAGTTGAGCCAAGATTTGAAAGTTTCTAAGGAAGGGGAAAAAAACACATTGCTGCATCCTCCTACCCGGCATGCCAGCTAGCAGTGGCAGTTCAGTCTCTCCAGATGCCTCTCAGAAAAAGAAATGCCACAAATATAACAGGAGTTGAGATCCTGGGGGAGCCAATTAGATTTAAGCTGCTTTCAAAATTCTGTAAAAGAAAAAAAGGCATTAGAAAAAACCTGGCACTTGAAATGACATTTTATGTGTTCCGCTTAGGGCCTTTGGAATACTATTCATATAAGGGCTGGTTGCCATGCTTATAAAATAAACTTTGGGTTTTTAATATAACAGAACAAAATCATTAGCTAGTAAAACAAACTTAGCTTCAGAGGGAGAATGTGGCACATCAAATCTAAGGTATCTCATCCTTTATCTTTGGAATTGTCAGCCAAAATAAGACAAATTAGGCCAAGGTCAATGGCAGACACTCTACTGAGAAACTCTCCTCCTATGACTGGCTGTTGTGTAGTACTTTGAGGTTCTGGCACTTGTCAAGCAATTATTTGGGGGTGAGCTGCAAGGCAGCAGAAATTTTCAGGCCCCCCACCCAACATCATACGAGTTCCTCAATTGCCTTTCGATATCCCATGGCAAGAGAGGGAGGGGTTGGGAAGGAAGTGGGGAGCTCAGAAGGGACTGCAGTGTCTCCACAGTTACAGAAGCAGGTCTGGGGTCCAGCTGGTGATGGGGAGAGATGCACTACACTAATGTAATGGCTATTTGTCAGTCCATTATCACCTTTCCCAATGAGATGCAGGGCAGATGCATCAAAGACAAGAGAACCAGACAAAAGACAGAGAGATTTAAAAATACACCAACTTCAGTTGGGTTTTTGGGATGATTTCTTTTCATCCCAAGATGAAACAGCCACAGATCCACCTCCAAACTGGAGGCTCAACCAGGCTGTACCCTCAGAGCCCACTCACTCCTTCACCTTCTCTTTAATATGGTATGAAAGCAGTGAGGTCCAAGAAGCCAGCACAGGGGTACGTGCCCTCCCGAAAAACATTCCAGGGCTACAGGACAAGGACAACTTTTTGTTCTACCGTGTAGTTGAATGTCTTGGCGACACCACCTTGACCTCCTCCTCCTGGTAGAGCGGTGGTTATTTCACTGCCTCTGCCCGGAATTCAAGTCTATAAATATGTATTTAGACATGGTTCTGTGTCAGCCACTGAACCATGTGTCGCAAAGAACACTATGGGAAGAGAACTCATATTTTGCCTCCATAGATTACCCTCTAAGCTAATGAAGCGTACATGTCTGTAAAGGAAGCAACTTTACTTGCTGAAACGCTATTATTTTCAAGGCCTACCTTAAAACGTAACCTACTCCATAAGGTTGCCCTAACCAGAAACAACATCTCCCTCATTTGAGGTCCTATGTCCTTGTCTATCTTCTATTTTAGCCATTTATGAAATTGTCTTATTGCCCCTTTAAATTCTTTAAGCAGTGATATTTTAATAACTGGTAGGAGCAATATGTCAGAAAATGTCAAGTTCTTGACTGTGTGGTAGACATAGGTATCTCAATTATTGAGGAAACAAAGTGGTCAGAAAGGATTTCACTCAGCTATATTTGATGGGACACTAAAATTGAATTGTCTAGAGGAAGGTGTTAAATTAAGTAAGAAGATGAGCAAAAGTCAGATGTCCCAGGATGTCTCCTAGCACAGATATTTAAAATGCAGGAAGTTCTGACAACCTTCTGAGTGGCCATGAAGGGTGATCAAAAGTCCTTTTATAGCAGATTCATCAGTCCCATGATAGCACCTCTAATCCACACTAGTGACGGTAACAACTGGGGAATAATAATACATTTGTTTTTGAGGCCCTGGAACATCTCTGAGGACTATCACCCTACAGATAACAGGTAATCTTCAGAAGCACTTGAATTCCCATGTTTACATTTACCACAGTGACTGATATGACCTCTTTGGAGGGAAGGAATGAGTAAGAGCTAAACTAAGCCAATGCTTCTTTCTGCATAGTAGCCATAGTCAACCATAGACAGCGAAGGTGTGTCTCTTTACAGATTTTTTGAAGCAATATTTTTCCCTAATTACAAAATAGGAACGCATATGTTATACTCAGTCAAACCAAAAAAAATAATGATCACAGCTAAATAATACCAATATAAATATTTGAACTTTGTAATGGTTTTCAAAGAAGTAGTATTTAGAATGTCTCTTTAGAGCTGCTAGTTTTTAGAAATTACTGTCCCTTAAGCATTTACTTTCTTTTTGGCCTTACTGTGTAAATCATGCTGCTCTTCCTCAATTTCCCAGGATCCCCAAGGCCGTTCTCTACAGTGCTTGCTTTAAACAAAACTTGGTGCCAAAGAGTCTGCCGCAGCTTTCAAGTTCACCCGAATGACACTTTCCCACAATGGGTCTCTTCATACTTCACTACATCCGGATCTAGTTGATCCTCATTTTCTGCACAAAGTCACTTCCCAGCAATTGCAATCTGCATCTTGCATAGTTTCCTTCTATTCTCCTGGGTAGGTTGCTGCCAGGAAGGCAGAGGAGAAGAGGAGCTTTTTGATGCTAACAAGGCCTCTGTGTAGGACTCACAGCTAATGGTAAGGAGTTGAGTATGGCATTTCTCAGGGGAGCCCAGGTGAGTGAAAGTGTAAGGGCACAGCTGACAGCCATGTGCGTACCTCGCTGCTGGCCTAAAGTAGGTCCTCCAACCTCTGAGCAGTAACCTGTTCATGGCTTACATCATGAAGAAATGAGTCAGTGTACTTGGCAACTCATGCCCTAAAATACGTAAGGCCTGAACTCAAAAGGAAATTCTGAAAGAAAGGCATTATATGGTGACAGGTTTTTTTCTTTAAGATGCTGGTGGTAGGATAAAGGCTAATGAATTATGAACATCTGTATTATTCTGCTGTCTTCCTCCTTCTGGACTTTTAGATGATTGTGAGCTCAACTTTGAGCTCAGCTAGTATTTTCTCCTGGCCATTCTGAGAAATGAGAACACCTTTGCCTGCTGGGAGGCATACCCATTACTTATCAAATTAGCCCTCCTCGGGAATCTAACAGACTTGTCACTGCCTTTAGAAAACCCAGAACACACACACACACACACACACACACACACACACACACACACACACTACATGGTTGAAACACTCAGAAATCTCTTAATATATGTGAAGTCTTGGCCAACATGCAGCAACCAAGGAGTCAAAAGTCATGTATAAGTCCTTAGGATAATCTTTCAGCAGGCTCTTGCCACTGTCATGATTGGAATAGCAAAGGAAAAGCACCTGACCTTCTAAACAAAGAAGAAACAATCAGTAAAGCTTAGATATTGGGACTTAGTAACAAAAGATAACCTTAAGTAGCTCTCGGGATATACCAGGACTTTATTTGTGTTATCTCATTTAATCCTCATGATAATATCTTGAGGTAGACTGGTGGTATTAATATTCTCATTTTTTAAGATGAGAAAATCAAAGCGTAGGAAGCTTTAGTAACTCATTCAAGTCTCCCCAGTTAATCAGTGGCAGAGATGGGATGTGAATGCATGCTATCAATTACTTCTGCTCATCAGTGGTCAATGATATTTTCTATCAGGATTAGCCTACATCCAATAAATTTTGAAAGATGAAGGAAAAGATGAGCAGAAAAAAAAAATACAGGAGTTCCTTATTTTTTTAACAAAGTGAAGACAATAAAGGGAAAGAACACATTGTCAGTCCATTTCTGTGTTATCTGGCTTACTGAGGCAAAAGGAGGTTCTGAAGTTGAACCATATGAATGTTGACCCACAAAGACCAGGGTTTGTTCTTAGCTAAGTGAGTCTTTGGTTAAAGATTCTCACGTAGACTCTGAGACCTTACATACATGGTATCACACTCATTCAAGTGCAATTTGCCCCATTTGGCTATTTCCAGTAGTCAACACACAGAAACTGAGTTGTCCTCCTGTGTCTCCTTGGGGAGGTCAGGGAGGGGTGGTGACATCATGGGAACAGTGTCTGTCTTCTCTCCTATGACTCATCCGAGTACGTCAAAGAAATGCTGCTAATGCTAGTCCTGCAGCATGAATTATCTGATCTGCCAAGCAAACTCATGTGGAAAACAGCATACTCTCTCCATCACAGCCCCAAAGAAAGGTGGGAAAGGCAGCAATGAAAAATTACTCATGCAAAACCAAAGTACAAGAGAGGTGAACTTTACTCACTTCCTCCGCTCCTCACAAAAAAGTATATATACATTTCCATTTTCATGTTGCCAGAAATAGGTAACGACGGAATTTGCTTCCTCCTCTGTGCTCTCACACCACTTTGTACAAATTGCTAAATTACAATGCTTACCATATTGTCCTATAATTAGATTTTAGGTGTCTGCCTTCTCACTAGTGTAATAACTCCTTTTTTCTCTTACCATTTGTATTCCAAGCATCTGGTATCACATTTAACAAATATTTGCTAAACAAACAAATGAAAGGTTGAATAAATGGCATTTGCTCAAGGGCTCTAACTAGGACAAAAAGTAATGTTCTTTTTCCTCTATTCTTTGTGACTGAAGATGGCTGACACAGTCATATTGGACGGGGGAATGGATCATGTCAATCTGGAGTATTGGGTGTCTCAGATGTTCTGGCAATTACTGAATGAGTGTTGTATGTGTGGTTACACATGTATCTCACAGTTTCCTCTGCTTTTGTATTCTACAGAGTTTGTCTCTTCCCCACTCGCACCCACCAAGCCAGCCTATTTCATGATTGGCTCCGTTAATCACTTATTTTCTTTGAACTTAATTAGGTCAATTAAAATCCTTACTCTAAGAAGGCACTCTTCTTATTTTAAGTTCCAGGAGAGACAGGAGGGCAGGAAACATAACGATATTACCCTACAGTGCATGCTATGTTCCAAGCATGATGGAGGCTGGATATTCAGCAAGACTCAGTACATCCACAGCCCTTCCTCTTGCAGAATTTACAGTCAGTGGGAGAAAGCGAGATAAATCATAAGGCCAATCAAATGTAGTAACTATAATGACAGACAAAGCACAGGGTGCTATGGGCCACACAGGAAGGAAACCAAAGCTAATCTGGAGATCAGGAAGAGCCTCTAGACAACATACCTTTTACATTTTGACCTGAGAGATAAGTGAGACTTATCCAGGTGAAAGGAGAATGTAGGAAGAGGGAGGAGGAGACCCAGAAACTAGAGAGAACACAATATAAACAAAATCCTCAAAGCTACTGAGGAGGGCTAGTGTTTAAGTGAGAAGGCAAACTCAGGCTCCAGCTACTTTCCCATTGCCCTTATCCTAAGGGCAATGGGAAGCCTTTGGAGGATTTTAACCAAGGTAGTGACATTTGGATCTGAGTTTCGGGAGAGAGACCTGGGTTGTAGGTAAAGTCACATAGATTTGGGAGTGGTATCATTATGGGAGGTTAACTGCAGCAACAAGTAGACCTTCAACATTTCCTTTTAGCAAGATTACTGTGGCTGCCATATGGAGAATGGATTATAAAACTGTGAGATTAGATGTGCAGAAACCACTTAGGATGCTATTTCAGTAGTCCAGATGAAGATGGTAATGGTGACATTTGAAATGGAAAGAAGTGGATGGGTTCAAAAGAATACTAGACAGAATTAGCAGGCATTGGCAATTGACTAGATGAGAGGTTGGCAAAATTTATCTGCAAAGGACCAGATAAGAAATGCTTAGCCTTTGCCAGCCATATGGTTCCTGTCACCACTACTCAACTCTGCTCTTTTAGTGAGAAGGTGGACATAGACAATATATAAATGAATGAGCATGCCTGGGTCCCCATAAAAACCTATTTACAAAAAAACAGGCCATAGGCCAAATTCGACCCAAGGGCATGCCAACTCCTGGATTAAATGAGGAGTGTGGCAATCAGAATAGTAAAAATGGCTCCCAAGTATGTGGACTTGGCATCTGGTTGTCCGGGGCAAGTATTTGCAGAGAAAGGGGCACAGGAGAAGGAGCAGGGTCAGAGGGAAGGAGGCAGTGACCAGTTTTAGACAAGCTGAGTTCAATATACCTGAAATATGTCACCCAAGATGTGTCTAACAAGCAGTTAGATAGTTGGATCTCAGTTTCAGGAAAAAAGATCTGGGCTCTAGGTAAGTTGTTTTAGTTAGGGTCATCTAAAATATACTAACAGGCCACAAAAATCAGTGGCTTCAGTAATAAGTATTTCTTTCTCATATGATGATAGAACTCAGGCCAGGGCTGGGGGGAGGACAGTTGTTCCAGGAGCCCATACGATGGTAGCATCCATTCTACTCAGCCAAAAGGAGGAAAGTTCAGAGATAAGCATTTGTAGGAGGTTTCTATGGAGGGATATGAACTGCCAGAGAGGTGAGAAATGCAGTTTAGCTGTGTTTGTTTCTAGGATCAGGGGTAGACTGAATTTTGGTGAACAGCTACCAGGATCTACCACCAGAGTAAAAAATACATAGAGAGGTCAAGAAGGCATGAAAATGAATAAAAGTGATTCAGGCAACTATAAAGCATGAGACCAAGGTCAGAGCTCCGAAGAACATTGACCATTGTTAGGAGATACACTGAAGAGATAAAAGGAAGATCAGCAAAGTAGAAGAATGACAAAACAAAAATAAAACGAGGAGACTGTGTTAGATACTTAATCAATGTATGTAGAAATGTGAGTACAAATTTCCTCATTAAGCACTGAGCACATCTCCGACAAGCTGACATTATTTGGTGCCTCTGATATTTAGATGAAAAATAAGCCAAATTGGATTTAATAGAAAATGGCAAAGTCAGCATCTCGAAAAAGCCAGATTTTCATTACCATGCAGATGGACTGCTTTAGGGCTATGTGTCATAATATTCATTTTTTCCATTTACTTTTGTGTCCATAAATCAAGCTCTCTCTATAGGTGAAATGTGTATTCTGCATCAAACATTTTATGTGATCTTATACACATATGAACTTAATATAAATATGAATATACATCTGTCGTTGTATACATACACTCAACACTCACAGGATTCATTACCAAATGCATTTCTTTTTCACTTCCATTTTTTGCAATTTTCCATGCTCTCTGCTTTGCCCAAGGCTTCTTCTCCACCACCCAAACCATCCCACTTTGCATGTCTGTTCTTGGCTTTCTGTGGAAAGACCAAGGAAAAGAAGCTAGACTTCACCCTGATAACATTTTAAGACCTTCTCCATTATTACAGAATACAACAGAGTCTGTAGCCTGAATGAAAAATCCAGGCCAGAACATCCATGCCCCGTTCCTTGGCTCTTCCTCCAAGAGATCTCAGCTAGGAAAAGGAAGATCTGAAATCTTGCTGGCATGTTACCAACTAGCAGAGTGGTATCCATCAATCTAGCCTCTTCTCTCTCTTTAGAATGTAAGGTATTCAGGGCAACCATGGGAGTTCTGAGATTTTTGTATTTAGAACACTCTTTTTGGCAAAAGAACAGCCAGCCTTGCTTATAAATAAGTTTAAAAAAAAAAAAAAGACAAGTAGATTTTTTAAAAAAACTTCCCAGGAGGCACTCATATAGAAAACAAAATTAGTAACCTCTTCTACTTGCCCAGCATAAATTATTAGTGTACTCAGCCTGACCAAGTGACAATTTATAAGTCTGAACACCATGGTGTTCAATAAATATAATTGAGGATGGTGACAATGCTACCCATATTTCCTTACTTAATGACACCCAGTTGGCAGTTCAGTAGCACAAATCATATGCATTTTACTCTTCCTTTACTCGTCTTCACACTGTAACTCATATCAGGAATGAATTTAACCATTGGAAATAGCCTTCCAATTAGCAAAATTAATTTTTCCTTTGATTTGAAAGAGACCAGCCAGTGGATATAAGCAAGGAAAAACTCTGAAAGCAGCATTTCTGGCTTCTGTGAGGAGATTTTCTGTCAGCTCCAACAAGTCTTTCTTATTGCTACTTTTATAGGGTCATCATTATTCAAAGTCTGCTAGCTTCAAATATCATCTGCAAAGCACATCTAGAAATTTAGCTGCTGATGCAGATAATGTATGAAACTGAGAAACCACAACTTGTTTCCCACTGGCTAAGTTAAATATGTAGTTTAGAAGATTTTAGAACCTCTCAGCTAGTCTGAGGTGGGAGAAGGGCAAGAGTTCGCCAACACCATGTGTACATAGCCTGTGAAACTTCTTAGACATTTGTTCAAAAGAATATGTGAATGCAAAATTCACAATTTGGACATTTTATCTAGCCTTCAATTGGCAACTAGGCTGGAACTCCATCAACTTTGTTTAGTCAGATCCTTCTCTCATCTCTGCCATTCTTCTAAAGCCACAAAGTCAACCCTGCCATCTCCTTCTCTTCACAAGACAATCTTGTCTCCTCTATGTCTAGAAAATCGAAACCATTTACTAATACTGTGAAACTTAGGACCACCTTTCACTCTCCCATCAGCATCATTCTTCATAAGTAAGTACCAAAACAAGTCTTTCATCTGCCTCTGTTCTCTCCCTCCACCACCCCTATCTTAGTCCGGGTGCCCGTCACTCCTTACTTAGACTAGTACAGAAACCTCTCGTCATCTTCTTGCCTACTGCCTAATTTCTCTGGAATCCATACTACTCATCTTCCATGAAAAGAAAAAAAAAAACTATCTAAAACACCAATCAGACAGTATCATACCTCTGTATAAACCCTCACAACAATTACACCATCTGAGAATAAATCTACATTTATCCCATGGTTACAATCTCATTTCTCATGACTTCTGTCACACATTTCGCACCATACACACACAGCTGCTAGTCCTCACCTAAGAGACTTTCACATTCAAGTCTCTGCCTAGTATGCACCTCCTCATTAATCACCCCACCCTCCCTTGGCTCATTCCTACTATATCTTTAATGTTCATTCAGGGGTAATCTCCTGGAAGCCTATGGACTTTTTTTTTTTTTTTTTTCCCCCGAGACGGAGTCTCTTTCTGTCACCCAGGCTGGAGGGCAGTGGCACAATCTTGGCTCACTGCAATCTCCGCCTCCCAGGTTCAAGCGATTCTCCTGCCACAGCCTCCTGAGTAGCTGGGACTACAGGCGCATGCCACCACGCCTGGCTAATTTTTTGTATCTTTAGTAGAGATGGGGTTTCACCGTGTTAGCCAGGATGGTCTCAATCTCCTGACCTCGTGAACCACCCACCTCAGCCTCCCAAAGTGCTGGGATTACAGGCATGAGCCACCGTGCCTGGCCACCTGGACTCATTCTTAATCCTCTCCAAACACTCTCTACCTAACTCTGTGAGTGAACTCTAATACTTCTATATGTGAATCTACTTTTTTATCTCTGAATTAGTGGATGGTAATTGACATATGGAACAGAATGGAGGAAAGAGAACTAGACCTAAAGATCCAGGGGAACTTAGTGTATGATGACTGGGAAAGCCACAGATTCTGAAATAATGGTGTTGGGATAACGTTAACATACAGAAAAAATAATTTTGGATTCTTACCAAGTATCTTCCCCCAAAATTAATTCCAGAAAGATTAAATCTTTAAATGGTTTTTAAAATCACAGAATTAGAAGAAAATTTAATGGACAATTTCTATAATCCAAGGGGAGAAGTTTTTCCAAGTATAATTGTAAAAGCCAGAAACTATAAGGATTGATACATTTGATCGCACAAATAAGTAGCTTTTCAATTGGGAAAAAAAATGCTATAAATCCAAGTAAGAAGACAATCAACAAATAGAGAAAACTGCATATTTAGCACATTGCCTGACATCTAATTTACTTCGCATAAACTGATTTATATGTAGAGGGCTAATCTCCCTAATATATAAAGAACTCTTTTGAACCAATACAAAAAAGACAAACCTCCTATTAGAAAAAGCAAAACAAATGACATGAACAGGCATACAAATTGCCTCTAAATTTATGTAAAATTTTCAAACTCCCAAAGAAGTTCAAATTTTACATGTTTTGTATAACAGAATACAAAGATTTTTTAAAATACTCTGAGTTATTGAAGACGTGGGAAAATGGGCACTGTTAAATACTGCTGAGAGTAAACTGATAAAAATTTGTGGGAAGTAGTTTAAGAGTACATATTAAAAATTATGACCCAGAATTTTCACCAGAATTTATCCTAAATAACAACCTAAACATCTATCAATGAGGTGTTCTTAAATTATAGTAGCTCTTTATATTACAGTATCATGTACCATCAAAATCAATAACATGCATATTTACAAAAAAACTACACCTATGTTATAAATTTATTTTAAAAACTATATTTGAAAACAATTTATAACACAGTTGTGTTTTTAAATAGGTGTGTTTACACGTACAACAAGAAAAAACTTGGAAGGATATTTCTCAAAATGTAAATCATCATCATCTCTAAGAGGTGGACCTATGAATTTCTTCTTTATACCTTCTTTCCTATACATAGATTTTTGAATTATCTGACTTTTTTTTACAAAGAGCATGTATACTTTTATAATTAAAATTATGAACAATAGAATTATTTCTACTGTTTTATAAGAATGGAGAAAGACAAAAACCAATGTTTGTGTGAATGGATAGAGAAGAGTCACATGTCTAAAAAAGCTGCCATTTTAACTAAATTATACCAACCACAACCAAGGAACACTCATAAAGTCCAGCTTGTACAAAGTTTGCCAAATCCAATTAACAAAATACCATAGACCGCCTGGACAATTAACATTATAGTTTTCCTTTTCTGAATCTTTCTCATACACAAAACAGTCAGCTACTATTCTAATTCCAGTGGCCGTGAAACAAGAATGAACTGTTTCATAGCCATTCAACTCTGATCATTCTTATAATAGAAAAGGTGAAGCTAATTTCCTCTCTCTCTGTCTCTGAAAGTTTGCCCATCTTTTGTCACAAAAAATGTTGGATGACCTTTCAGCTCTAAGGATAAACGCATGCATAGGTTACCAGGACATGTTGCAAGTCTATATGCATGTTCTCATATGAACAATAATCATGTCTATGATTAGCCAATAATTCTCACAAAACAGAAGGGTATCAGTGACATGGGCAGAAAAATCCAACAAACAAAAATGTCAACTAAGCTTTAAATTCGTTTTATTACCCAATATTATAAATTTTATTATCCAATATTAGTTTAAGTCCATCATTTTAAAATAGGGTTTATTAACCATAGGGAGTATGGGGAAGCTAGGACTTAGTGACTTGTCTTTCTGAGAACAAAAGAAGTAAAAGTTATTTATAGTGACCTTTTAATGTTTACCTTAGAGCTGCTAATCAGATGTAAATTGTCACCCCATGGATATGCATAATCAACTTTATTCCCTTTGCTAATTGAGAAATAGAGCTGTTAATGTCAAGAAACATTTAAAAAATGCACCAAGCCTGCTCAGTGGAGCAAGTTCATTTTAAAAGTCAGAGTTTCCATATGGTAAAATCATGGAAATTAAGCTTAGGAAAAAAAAAAAAAACAGAGAGAGAGACTAATTTGTTGTTGAGCTAGTCTGTGATAGAACAAAATCAGTCTTAACAACCCCAAACCTGGAAATTTTGACCACTTCTTATGTTCAAAAATAACTCCCTCAGCTCTTACGAAAAATAATTCCATCACATCCCTCCAAAGTTCATGTCCTGCTGAGTTTATGCTTTCCCACCTGCAGTGGGTCTGGCTTAGCAGTCACTTTGCCAGGACACTCATACAATGCAGTTCACACAAGTCAGTCCTCTTTCTTTTACTCTCTGGTAGGTCATCTTTTGAGTTTCCTTTAAAACTGATCACTGAGAAGTAAATGAGTGAGTCGTATGCCAATTGTGTAAAAAGGGGATGATAATATATTCCCTTGAGTGATACTTGAAGATTGCTGTCACTTTTATAATGCCACATATGGTAGAAGTAGACAAAATTTTAATTTATGGTTAATCTTAGAAGAGATGTGGTTAAAGCAGTCACTGGCTGCAAGGGACCACTTTGCCCTCTCCTATTCCAAGACAAGACTCACTTCTACCCTTCCTCAGTGACTTCCTTGTTTTATAAAACCCAAGTTTTCTCCCGTTTCTTTTAGACAATCCTCATTAGTGAACATTCTCCCCCTTGAAATAGCTTAATTAAAATCTTCTCCTTAATTGTCTGCTGCATTTTGTCTAAGAAATTAAAGCCAGCCCTAAGCATGTGCCCCAAACATTCTCTTCTCACAGGCAAGGCCAGCAACCATTCTGTTTCTAGTGAGGATAGAAAACACAAGTCACAGTGAGAAGAGCACAAGCACTAACCGCACACATCTATGGCACCTTTCAAGATCCTGCAAGGCAGACTTAGTCCTGAGAGAGTGGGGCTTAGTCCTGAGCACATCTAGACTTCAATCTCCTGCAGTCACCAGGCCCCACAGAATGATATGTTCACAAAGACACACCTGATGTGAACTGCATGCTCTTCTGAGAATGTAACCCATGATTAGCAGAATAAGCTCATATTTTTTTTTTTTTTTTTTTTTTTTTTTTTTACCGTTTTCTAAGTCTGATATATTTCAAAATGATTTTCATTACATACACGACTGATAAGGGAAGTCATTAACAGATGACAGTATACATAGTCTTCCACCTCGAATGTAAATGTATCTCATGTTCATAAGCCTGATTCATGTGTTCCCACCCCCCATGACCAAACCCCCTACCTTGGAAGGCTGGTCCCTCTCAAGCAAGGTTTTCAACATTGAGCAATGTTCCTGGAACCCTCGCAGAGCCTGTTGCTACCACAGGGAACCTTGTCAGAGATCTGACTTTCGATGCTGAACGATGGGGTTCTACTCCAAATTAAGTGGCCTTTTCAAGGTTCAGACCACCTTAAGCTTTTTAATTTTAATTTTTATTTTTTGAGACAGAGTCTCACTCTTTCACCCAGGCTGGAGGGCAGTGGCGCAATCTTGGCTCACTGCAACCTCTGCCTCCCGGGTTCAAGCGATTCTCCTTCCTCAGCCTCCCGAGTAGCTGGGATTACAGGCACCCACCACCATTTTTAGTAGAGACAGGATTTCACCATGTTGGCCAGGCTGGTCTCAAACTCCTGACCTCAAGTGATCCACCCGCCTCAGCCTCCCAAAGTGCTAGGATTACAGGCGTGAGCCACCGTGCCCAGCCCACCTTAAATGGTTCTTTACTCCATTCCCACCACACACTGCAGGAGTCTAAGTAGGGGTTACCTAACCTCTCTGAGCCTTGATCTCTTCATCCATCAAAGTGCTTTAACTGACCTAATCACAGCCAGAGAGTTCACCTTGGTTCAACAAAACATATTCAGACCCATTCTCCTTTTACTTTTAAAAAATCTAACTTTTTTTTTTTTTTTTTTTTGAGACAGAGTCTTGTTCTGTCACCCAGGCTGAAGTGCAGTGGCGTGATCTCGGCTTATTACAACCTCCGTCTCCCAAGTTCAAGCAATTCTCCAGCTTCAGCCTCCTGAGTAGCTGGGACTACAGGCACGCACCACCGTGCCCAGCTAATTTTTGTATTTTTAGTAGCGATGGGGTTTCGCCATGTTGGCCAGGCTAGTCTCGAACTCCTGACCTCAGGTGATCGGCCCGCCTCAGCCTCCCAAAGTGCTGATATTACAGGCGTGAGCCACTGCACCCGGCCTCATTTTTTTCTTCACTTATAACAAAATAACAGTTTTACTGAAATATGATCCTTATACCCTAAATATTACCCCTTTTTAAGTGCACAGTTCAGTGATTTTTAATATATTCACAGAGTTGGGCAATTATCACCATTATTTAATTCCAGAACATTTTAATCATCCTCAAAAGAAACCCCATATCCATCAGTAGTCACTCCCCATCCCCCCACTACAACCCATGAGAACTACTACTCTACTTTCTGTTTCCATGAATTTGCCTATTCATTTCATATGAATGAAATTATATAATATGTAGCCTTTTGTGACTAGCTTCTTTCAGTCAGCATAATGTCTTCAAAGTTCATCTCTGTTGCAACATGTGTAGGTATTTCATTCCTTTTGATGCCAGAATAATATTTCATGGTATAGATATATTAATACCAGATTTTATTTATCTATTCATCAGTTGATGGACATGTGGGTTCTTCCCACTGTTTAGCTATTACAATTGATGTTGTTATGAACATTCATGTACAGGTACTTGTATGGAAATATGTTTTCAGTTCTCTTGGATACATAGCTAAGAGATATGCTGGGCCATGTGGTAACTCCATGTTTAACCTTTTCAGGAACTGCCAAATTGTTTTCCAAAGTGGTTGTGCCATTTTCTTTGCTATTTGATATATTTTGGTTCCTTCTGTGTCTGCTTTCTGGTTTTTGGGGGCTCAGCTGGGAAAGTAATTGGGATACTTCAAAAGATATTTTATACATAGTGGACAATTTTTAGCCATTATAGGTAGACACAAACACACAGTGGCTGATATGAGCTTGGGAGCCACAGAATGTGGTGCTATAGGGCACACAGAAAGGATATCCATGCTAGTTAGCAACGATACCTGGAGTTCAGGGACCAATTTAGGAAGATCTGGGTGGGTTTGGATATGATATAGCAATAAACGACACATAGATACACGCACTTAGACCTTTATCTCAGATGCTTACACTATAACCAGGACAATTCAAGATGTACATAAATAATGACAGGACACATTTTGGAGATTCCTTTGCTTTTTTTTTTTTTTTTTTTAAGAATATATAAGATTACTTCCAGCTGGCCATATCAGAGAAGATGGTTTTGGAACAGAAACCATCTTCACTGGCTCTTGAAGGATAAAAATGTTTTAAACAAGCAGAAATGAGGAGTTGCATCTTAGGCAGAGGCAACTGTATAAAGAAAGGCACAGAGTGAAACATACAAATGAGGAGTTGGAAAAAGACACAAAAGAAATGAAACAATTAATATTGAATATGAACAGTGATTTAGAAGGTGGAATACAAGATGACTCTATGTTTTTGGCATGGAAGATGGGATAGACCATTGTGCCATTAACAGAAAGGATGGTCAAGTCTGAAGGGAGAACTAGTAGGAGCGGGAAGGAAATGAGTTCAATTTAAGACATAGATTGGGTTTAAGCTATCAGGGGAACATATGTAGGTAGGGTCCATTAAGCAAATAAAAATATAGAATCAGAGCTTCAGAAATATATTTCTTAATAGAGGTCATTGCTGAAGCCTTCAGTGGGAACACAGGGAGAAGAAAAGTGGCCTGTTATAACTTACCCTCAAACAGGAAACTCAGTCCACTGAAGAACAAAGAAGACCAGGACAAGGCCATGCAAGGGCTTGGGAAACTGACCAAATTTTAGGGCTCAACCTTGAGGAAGGGAGCTGGCTGTTCAACTACAATGTTCTGAAGGACAGTGCAAACACAGGCTTACTCAGGGCAGAGCTGATAACTAGGAAGTTTAATCTAGAAAGTCAGGCACAGCAGCAGGAATTTCCAATCACAGGCTAGCCATATCAGGACAGATCACCTGCCACTGGACAGAACCCAGCCTCTCCAGAACTAGCAGGACCTGGGCAAAATAGACAAGTTCCACCCAAAGGGATGGGATTCCAGAAAGACTCTAGTTCACACAAATTGGGCAGATCTGATAGGCTTTGCGGGAGGGATACAGGATGGTCTGAATACAAGTAACCAGAAGTAACTCCACCTCCCCTCTGTCAACACCTGGCTTACAGGAGCAAGACTGGTTTGGGTCCCCATATGCTACTTACTGTAGATGAAGCTTCTATTGTTCCTTCTGCCCTGTTCAGGAAAGGCTCACAAACTGAAGCTAAGCTTCCAGATGCTCCATCACACCAGAATCAGCATTGAGGAAGGAAAGGATAGGGCCTTGCAGTACATTCACATTTGGCAGGGCAAAGAAGGCAGAGAGAAAAAGAAGATATGGTGGTGAATACATTCATACACTCTGTATATCAGCAGAGAGTAATGATGAAGCAGGAGAGAAGGAGATCAGAGAAAATGAAGAAGTGGACTCAAAAAAAATGGGTGAGTCACCAGGGAATCCCTTTGTGTCACTGGTTTTCACCTAAAATTTTACTTTACCATATCCAACAGTGATGCTCTATTACAAATAATGCTTTGCTTGTCATCCCACCTTCAAAAGCCCCTTTGGTTTTCAGCAACCAATATGTAAGAATCACAACTCCTACATAAGTACCTTTTGGTAAACACATTCAATCTTGACCTGGAAGCTACAGTAAAAACAAAGAAAAGATCAATTATATAAAGTTGGAAATACAGACCTCCAAAGGCCCTAATTGTTAGAGTAGCCGGCAAATATCAGAAACTTTCCAGAATGCCAAATCACAGCATAAATAATAAAATGTAAAACTCAGTGGTTATAAAAATAGACTGTGAGCTAAAACTTAAACAATTAAACCATATTATAGAAAGGCATCTTTTGAAAATTTAAAATACTACAATTTTAACACATATAAAAATTCACAAAAATGAAGTTTTTTTTTACCTCATATTTTATTGAGGCAAGAAGTAAAACAAAACAATGATCTTAACACCATGATCAAAAATAGAAACTTTCAATCAACACTGCACTTTTCACAAAATTATAAGAGGCTGAAAACTGCAAACAGCACATGTCAAGTCTCTGCACACTTCACTAGAGATATATTTATTCAAAACTAAATGTCTCCCAACGATCTTACTCTAGAAAGAGCATGAGTCATATACGCTGAGAAACTCTTCTTACAGTTTTAACCTTTTGGGGAAAAAAAGGCATAGCTTCCAGCCCATACACTAGTAAAGAGCCTGTGAAAAACAATTTCACAGTTTAAAAAGCAAGACTCTCTTTGGCACTGATATCCAACATTTCAGAGAGAGAAGCAAAGAGCTCATCCCAGCTGATGACTGCCTCATAACTTGGGAAGCAATTGCATAATGACTAATTCTGGAGCTTGTGCAGCTACTGGGACAAACACTGCAAATCTTGTAAAGGACAAAAAATCCCAGTGGGTGATAAATCAGCATGGTTGCTCAGGCCCTCCAAGTAGTATCATGGAAAAGTGCAGCGGCCCCTCCTATCACACTGAGGCATCAGCTAAGAAATGACTTGAGGGAAGAATGCCTCCTATGGAATCATCAACAAGTCAAAGAGATCACTTCGTTTTTATACACTTCTGGTTCAGGGGTCTGATTTGGTGCTCTAGAGAGGAACACACAACCCATGCTAGCAAAAAGAAGTAGAAAGAATTCTTTTCTCCTTCTAGAATGGTACCCCAGCACAATCGGGATTGCTAGAGGGCACATAGGCAACAGAGCATTCTTAAAGTTACTCCTTTTCTGAATACTAAAGAACTTTTCTCAGGCTTTTTGAATGAGCTGAAAACCAGTTTCGAAAGATAAGATATTAAACCATTTCTATAGGGAATAAGAACACTGGAGATTATTTACTTTGCTGTAATTACTCTGGCACATAGGGAGATTAGCTTTCAAATGCTACTAGGTTTGCATACAGAGATTTCAATAATGAAGAAAAATTAGTTCATGTTTTGAATATTTAGGGCCTGAAGTATATATTACTGCTAAAGAGTGAAAACTGGTTAATACTTGTGCAGAGAAGGATAGTTATCAAAACCATTAATTGTTTTCAAGTCTGCACTTCTTTCCCCACAAACAATCACTTATTTGGCTTATTTTCTCTTTTTAAAACAATACATAATAGTTGTACATATTTTTGGGGAACATGTGATATTTTGAAACATATGTACAATGTGTATGCATGTATAACACACATCAGGATAACTGAGATATCCATCACCCCAAACATTTATCTTTGCTTTATGTTGGCAATGTTCCAATTCTATTTTCAACTATATATTAATTGTTCATTATAGTCACCCTACTGTACTACCAAACCCTTGATATTATTCCTTCTATCCAAATGTATTTTTGTACCTGTTAACAATCGATTGTTTTTAAAAAGCATCTTGATTTTTATTAGAGCCACTACTAAGTGAAAACTCACTTGGACATTCATAAACAAGTTTGAGTTTCATAACTCTTGGGTTTTTAAACAAAGAAGACAGCCAATAATTCCATCTAGTAAGGGGGAAAATAAAACTTCTTTTGAGTTAAATGAACAAACTTCAAGAAGAGATAAATGGAATTTCAGAAATTCATTATTTAGTGGGATATTTTCTTGGGTTTTTGAGATTGTTTACATCATGACTTTAAGCTGGGACCAAATTTATTTCTGAAAAGAGTCTGGTAGCATGTCTCCCTTTATACATTATAGTTCATCCCCCTGCTTGCTATCTGTTAGGTGAGAAGTGCTTGACAATGTTTGCACAGTTATTTTTGACTTTTTATTCTGAAACAATTATCAATTTATAGGAAGTTGCAAATGTTCCGTGTTCTTTTAGCCAGCTTCCCCAGATGGTAACATCTCAACATAATTATCAAATCCAGGAAACTTGGTTTGGATCATAATCCTGAAAGATACAATCCCAAATGTTGAAATCCCAAAGGATCAAAATCCCTAAATATCAAACGCCCTTTAAATCAAAATCTTAAAGTCCAAAATTCTGAAAATTACAGTCACATGATAGTTGCATCATGTTAGATGAAACTATTACCTTCTTACTGTCTTTATTTGGAAATTGAATATGATTTAAGGAGAGCTGTGTCTTGAAAGAAAAACCTCAGCTATTCATGATGATACAAAACTTTAAGATATAATGATTGTGAAAGTCACCCAACTCTTATAAACTATCTCCAGGCAACTGTCCACAATCTATTCTTGCAATATACTTTTTCATACATGGAATTTTAAAAGATTTTTTCTTATTATTTTAGTTTTTCACTATTTAAAATTATCAGCATTATTTTCTACAATTCACTTGCTACGTATTTCATCTTCACATCATTTCAATACTGGAGGTACAAAATCTGTAGAGACCTTTAGAGAGTTCCAATTAGTTTTACGCATTTTTTTGCAAAAGAGACTCCACAAAAGTACATTATCACAATGTTAATTTTTGTTTGTAAGCATTTGTGCATGTACGTAAAAACACTGAAATTTCCTCAATAAAGAGATGTACTTTTTGTACACGTGCATTTGTAAAAAATAACATTTCTCAAGATCTCAGCAATTTGAGTGACTGTATATGTTGTGGTGACCCATCTTGATTTTTTAACTAATCTCCTCAAAAGACTTAGGTTGTTCATCACAGTATTTCAGATGACCACAGGTACAAAGCTGGGTGCACACGGTTACAAACCATAATGATATGCACTCATTATTTCCCTTTTTACCTATTTCTTTATGAATACGGTTTATCTGCTCATAACTGTTATACCCATGCAATTATTGTGTATATACCTTAGTGCTTACACAAATATCTATGTTAGTATTGTGTATTTTATTGTGTAAGGTAACCTATGAAGTGTTCTGTCATGTTTTTATATGTTTCATAAATAAATCCCCTTTTAAAATGCAAATACATATCTTTTAAAGAATTTTTAAATTATTTTTTCCAGAACTATATTTTTGGGATTTTTATCTTTCAGGATTGTGATTTTGGGGATTTTAGACCGAAAGAATTTTATTTTTTGGGATTATGGCATTTGGAATTGTGTCTTTTGGAATTATAATAATCTTCCCAAGAAAATACAATAGTGATACCCTTATACAGACTACAGATCTTATTCAGATTTTGCCAGCTTTTGCATGCACTCATTTGTACATGTGTATGTATGTATGTATATATATAGTTCTACATAGGTTTAGTCCCTGTATAGATTCTGATAACGATCACTGTAATCAGGAAACAGCATTCTTCTATCCCCACCAGGGAACACCCTTATGCTACTCCCTCCAACCTATCCCTATCCCCTGGCCACCACTAATGTGTTCTCCATCTCTATAATTCTGTCCTTTCAAGAATGTTATATAAATGGAATTATACACTATGAAATTTTTTGAAACTGGCTTTTTTCACTCAGAATAACGCCCTTTAGACCCAGCCAAGTTGCTGCATGTATCAATAGTTCATTTGTACCCTTTTTAGTGCTCTGAAATATTACTCTCATTTTGATCATCATACAAATTGACTGAATGCAGAAATATCTTGTTGAGGTTTAAATAGATAGATAAATAGCACTTCTCACAAGTTCCAAAACAAATTAAAAGGCAAATGAAGCAGGCAGATAGGGGATAAAAGATATCAATGCTTTACTGTTCAGTCTGATTGAAGAATATAGCTTTATATCTGATGCCAGAGGGGTTGGCTAATACTCTACTGCAGGATTAAACTTATCCATTGGCATAGATGGAAAACTACTGGCAGGCAGATCTGGAAGAACGAGGCATGCTGAATTCCTACTCTGTAACTCACCTTTCAGGTAATGCTATGGTCAAAATGTGTCCCCCCAAAACTCATATGTAGAAACTTGGTATTAATAGATGGGGCCTCTAGGAAGTGATTAAGTTATAAGGACAGAGCTCTCATAAATGGGATTAGAGTTCTTATAAAAGAAGTCTGGGCTGGGTACAGTGGTTCATGCCTGTAATCCCAACACCTTGGGAGGCCAAGGTGGGTGGATCACTTGAGGTCAGGAGTTCAAGGCCAGCCTGGCCAACATGGTGAAACCCCATCTCTACTAAAAATACAAAAAAATTAGCTGAGCATGGTGGCGGGTGCCTGTAATCCCAGCTACTTGGGAGGCTGAGGCAGGAGAATGGCTTGAACCCGGGAGGTGGAGGCTGCAGTGAGCTGAGTTTGCACCATTGCACTCCAGCCTGGGCAACAAGAGTGAGACTCTGTCTCAAAAAAAAAAAAAAATGTTTGAGGAAGCCCTTTTGCCCCTTCTGTCATGAGAGGACACACAGAAGACACCATCTATGAAAAACAGGCCTTTACCAGACAGCAGATCTGCTGGCATCTTGTTCTTGGACTTCCTAGGCTCCAAAACAGAAAACAATAAACTTCTACTGTTTATAAACTACCTATTCTATGGTATTTTGTTATAGTACCAGGCACAGACTAAGATAGGTAACCTCAAATTCAGGAGAGGAATGACTTGGGAGGCATAGAAAAATGGGTAGTGTTCTTTCCATATTTTTCCTTCCTCAGGTGCAGTGTGTACATTCTGTCCTCTGTAGAAACATAAGGAGTATGGAATAGACATTGTAGCCAACAATCCAGATTTTCTCCCCCTTTATCCCTTTCACTGTCTTTTAGTTTTTCCATTTATGGGTAACCAGAAATGTTGCTATTCCCCTGAGTGAAGACTGCTTTTCGGGGCCATAAATCCAGGCAGCTTTAGATAGTATTCTTAGATACCTCTCTGAAGCGTCTCTGGGAATGTTACACGCTTATCTATCTTTCTACTTCAGAAGTCCTATTCATAGTCCTATTCCTTAGTTCTATAGAATATCTCAATAACATTTCTTGAGAGTAGATTTTATTCAGTAGATGACAAATTTAAAGCAAAATATATAATAAACAGGCAATATGCTAGGAGTTAAGAGAATTTACCTTAATTTCCAAATGAAGACTTTACCTGTTTTGTTTCCCCTAATGTTTGCCCAAAAAGGAATAACTGACTACTAAAAATACTCTATGCTTACCAGTTCTATAGTAACCTTCCTTTAGAAGCTGTTTATTAGCTTTTCCTATTTTAAAAAAGGACATATATGTACATTATATATATATATTCTTAAAAAACCAGCTTTTTGCAATTTATAGCAAAATGGTAAACTAGAACAGATTATTGTATCCCTTCCTCATGCTCAAACCTGAAAAAAAAATGACCTTAGTAGCAAAGAACTAAAAATAACAGGGATGGTGAAAGACACCAAGAATAGGTATGCCATTGTATTCTTCTTGATAGAATTATGGATAACAAATTAAGATACTGATAGAGAAAAATAAAAAAGAAGAGTGCACTTTAATAAGTTAGGGAGAATCACATAATGTTGAACTAGTGTCTTTTAAACAAAAGAAAATGTGATGTATACAAAGGAAATCAGAAAAGAAGAAAAAGTAAAACAAAAAGAAAACATAATAACAGAAAATATATATGACTAAGATAACAGGAATAAGTCCTGATGTAACAGTATTTAAAGTCATTATAAATGGTATAAGCCCACCAATCAAGACCCTCAGAGAAGTTCTGACTTCTAATAATGGTGGAGTAACTTATAACAGACTAACACTTCGCTGAAAATAGGTACAAGCTCCACACAAAACATAAAAACAACTTTTTGAAGGCACTGAAGGGAAACCAAATGAAGAAGAAAACTGACCTTTGAAAGAAAAAAAAAACACACTGGGTAAGATCTACTTTTATACATCTTTTCCCTTAGGACGGGATAGGTGGAATTCAAGCAGAAATCCAGTCTGGTTAGTATGAAGAGTCAGAGGACAGAGTCTGAGGCTGCCAGAGCACTGCAAAAAGCAACAGGGGGTGGGGCTGGTGATCCAAAACGAAGAAATGCATAGAAATAAGACCTGAATCCCGCATTTAAATCCTTGGCTGATCACTTAAAATTGTACGTACATGCATGCATGGGGCACGACTCCAAAGAGCACAGGATAAAACCAACCAATGGAAGGCAGAAGGAACCAAATAGAGATTTCAGCAGCTGTTTATTTCAGCTGCTGATAATTATTATCTTGAATTTGCAATTTAAGTCCTGCCAGCTAGTGGGGGCTTGGCAAATAACTTGGGCTTTCTAGTGACATCACAGAAGGGCCATGAGTTAAGAATAAATACTTATTTGAAGAACTATTTTCCTTACAACTAAAGGCAAAACAAAAACAGTTCTACCCTAACAAAGCCTGATATTGACCAGTAACATAATTGGATATTGGATATTATCCAATAATATGAAAGATATAGGTAAAAGACTATAGAGGATATTATAAAACATAACACTAAAATTATTTAATTAACCTAAAAAATTCAGGAAAGGAGGAACAGAGAAACAAAATAGAGGAGACAAATGGAAACCAAATAGCAAAATTGCACACTTAAAAACAAATATCAAAAATTACATTAAATATATGTAACACCCCTGCAGTGAGCCAAGATTGCACCACTGCACTCCAGCCTGAGTGACAGAGTGGGACTCCATCTCAAAAAACAAACAAACAACAACTATATATATATATATTTGTAATATATATATTTGTAATATATATATATGTAACACTCCAATTACAAGGCAAAGATTTTTAAACTAGATAAGAAAGCAAACAAATGCATGCTCTATTAAAAAAGATGCACTTTAAATGTAAAGATATATGCAAGTTTAAAAAACAGAATGAAAAAAATACATCAAATATTCCACATATAAGAAAGCCTGTATGGCTATATAAATATCAAACAAAGTAGACCTCAAGCCAATGTATATTACCAGAGAAAATGAGGGTAGTTTCATAATGACAAGGGGTTGTTACTATAGAGGTCCATTTCATTAATAAAGCTCAAGAATTTTAACATATATGAAACAAAGACTTAGTAGAAATAAGGGGAAAAAATAGAAACCATTCATATAGTTGGAGATTTTTAACACCCCTCTCTTAGGAAATTATAAAACAACAGACCAAGAGGACAGTATGAATGCAGAAGATTTGAACATTATCAGTGAACTTCAACTTAAAATATATTTTGAATAGTAAACTCAACAAAGCAAAATTCATATAATACACATTCTTATCCAGTACATTGAAAAATATTTCATGAGACAGACTATATATTGGAATAAAAAACAACTCCCAATAAATTTTTTAAAATCAGATAGAATGTTTCCTGTCTACAAAGTATTTAATAAGATACCAATATTAAGAGGTCTAGAAATTACTAGGCCTCTCAGAATATTCCTGCTAAACAATCCATGGGTACAAAGAAATCATAAGTGAAATTAGAAAATATTTAGAACTAAATAATAATAACATATAAAAATGTGTGAGATTTACTAAGGCAATGCTTAGAAAAAAAATCTGTAGCTTTAAAAAGCTTATATTTAAAAAAGTAAGAAAGGTTTAAAGTGAATGATCTATGCTGCCAAGTTAAGAAGCTACAAATAGAATAAATTAATACAAAGTAATTAGAAAGGAGGAAGCAATAAAATAAAGCAGAAAACAATGAAATAGAAAAGAGACAGTAATGAATATCAGCAGGGCCAATTTGGGTTCTTGGAAAAAAAAAGAAAGAAAGAGGCGGAAGGAGCATACCACAACACAATTCACAATTATCACCCTAATAACAAAATGTGATAGCAATATTACAAAAAAGAAAAATCACAAACCAATATCGCTCATAAAGATGTAAAAGCTGTAACAAAATAGTAGCAAATCAAGCCCAGTAATACATAAACAGATAATACAGCTTGACCATATGGTATTTTTCCCAAAAATACAAGATTAGTTCAACATTCAAAACTGTATCTGATTAACAAAAATATTAACAATATATGGGTAAAAATAAAAACTATGATCATGGTAAGAGATACAGAAAGGACATTTTACAAAATTGAGCACATAATCAAGAAAGAAAAAAAAAAAAAACAAGCTCCTAGTAATAGAAGGGAACCTGATAAAACTATCTAAAAAAAACTCACTCTAATATCACAATTAATGTTGAAATATTGAATGCTTTTCCCCTAAAGTCAGGAAAATATCCACTCCTACCACTTCTACTCAACATTGAACTAGCAGTCCTGGATACTGCAGTAAGGCAAGAAAGATATATATATATATAAAAGGCATAAACATTAGAACAGAAGAAGTAAAACTGTTTTTTGCGCCCAGCTTCACTCCTGACCCAGACAACATGGTTGCTTACAGTGAAAATTTTAAGGAATGTACATACACATAAAATTACTGGAATTGAAAAATTCCTTTAGTAAGGCCCAATGACAGAAAGTGAATATATGAAAATCAACTCTATTTCTATATACTGGCAGTGAATAACTGAAAATGAATTTTAAAACAATACTATTTACAATTTCATAATAAAACATTAAATAGAGAAAAAACATAATAACAAATATGCAAGACCTCTATACGGAAAACCAAAAAATATTGAAGAAAAAGAATAAAGACCTAATGTAAATGAATAGATGTTTCATGTTTCAGGGAAGTCTCAACATTAAACCGTGACCTGCCCCAAAGTTGATTTGTAGATTCAATGCCATCCCAATGAAAATCACAGGAGGATTTTTGTAGAAATTGACAGGTGAGTCTAAAACGTGTATGGAAATGTAAAGAACCTATAGTTATTAAAACAAGAATAGGGCGGGGCGCAGTGGCTCACACCTGTAATCCCAGCACTTTGGGAGGCTGATCACGAGGTCAAGAGATCGAGACCATTCTGGCCAACATGGTGAAACCCTGTCTCTACTAAAAGCACAAAAATTAGCTGGGCATGGTGGCGCTCACCTGTGAGTCCCAGCTACTTGGGAGGCTGAGGCAGGAGAATGGCGTGAACCCGGGAGGAGGAGGTTACAGTGAGCCGAGATCGTGCCACTGAACTCCAGCCTGGTGACAGAGCGAGACTCCATCTCAAAAAAAAAAAAAAAAAAAACAAGAACAAAGTAGAAAGATTTACAGAAATGCTATCAAAAAATGTGGTTCTGATATAACGACAGAAAAAAAGATCAATTAAATGGAATAAGGAATTAAGAAATGTATATGGACATATATTGTTAGACTAGGTAGTTAGGCAGACATGAGCAGAGTAGGAGAGGGGTCCCCCTTATACCAGGAATGTCAGGCCACCATCAGGTGATGGCTATGCAGTTGTTAAACTGTCTCTCTAAAATAATTGGTTGTAGCTGGTGCCAGGAAAGGCAGTTTCCCAGTAGATAGAGAACACCTGAAACTGATGATCAGCAGCCTCCCGATAAGATCTCAGGAGTTGGGTGAGTGGGCTCAAGCATGCACACTAAAAGGCAAACTGGAGCGTTTAACTGGTATGTGACCTTGCTCTAGGAACACTCATCTGGTGAGAGAAGAATGCTTCAAGTGAGCATGCGTACAACTTCAATAAGCACATTGGACATGCAGCACCTCCCAAGTGCGGACCGGCCACTGCGCATGTGGACAGCCCACCCTAAGGGAAGAATCGAGGTAGAAGTAACACAGACCCTGGAATCATGCCAATGTATAAAGCCCCAAGTCAAAGGTCAAACAGTGCACTTGAATCTCTCAAGTCACCTGCTTGGCCCTCTTCCAGTGTACTTTACTTCCTTTTGTTGCTGCTCTAAAACTTTTTAATAAACTTTGACTCCTATTCTAAAACTTGCCTTAGTCTCTTGCATTGCCTTATGCCCCCTCAGTCAAATTCTTTCTTCTGAGGAGGCAAGAATTAAGGTTGCTGCAGACCCATATGGATTTGCTGCAGCTAACAATAGGACAAATTAATTTTCAACAAAAGCACCAAGGTAATTCAATACAGACAGAAAGTGTGATCTTTTCAACAAATGATGCTGAAATAAATGTAAATCTGTAATGAATAAATAGGCCTCACAATATATAGGTAAAGTAACTCAAGACGATTCATAGAGCTACATATAAAAACTAAAAATATAAAGCTGATAGAAGAAAAAACCTTTATGACTGGTTGGATGGTAAAGATCTTTCCATACACAAAACCCACTAAGGGTTAGGCAAAACAAAACAGAAAAAAATTCTGCTCTTCAAAGGACATCATTAAGAAAATGAAACGGCAAGCCATAGATTCCCAGAGTGGCTTTAAAAAGCAAATAGCCTGTCTATGAGAATTATAGTTTTTAAAATAAGGATATAAAATTACTGGGGTAAAAAGGAAGAAAATATTTAAAATACACATATCTGACAAATGATGTATATACAAAATATATTTTTAAATTCTACAATTTAATAAAGAGACAACACAATAAGTAATGGACAAAAGAAATAGAACCTTGAGAAATGAAGATGCAAAAGGCCAACTAGTATAAGAAATGGCTTCAACTTGACATCATTAGTTACCTGAGAAATGCAATTAAAACCACAAATATTGATGAGGTAATAGGCCACAATATTGAAAAACACAATACATTCCAAAGGATCAACATCATATAGAAAATTTTTTATGACCATAATATGTAGTAAAATCAGAAATTAATAACAAAGGAACAAAAAAAGTAAAAAAAAAAAGTTTGCAAAATAAATATTAAATAACCATTACAGAAGAAATCTTAAGAGAAATTATAATTTTAAGTACATTTTTAAGGAAACAAAAAAGACTGAAAACAAGCAAGTTAAACAGTCAACACGAGAATCTGCAAAGAGCAAGTAACAAACTGAAATTGAAACCCACATAAAGGAAAGAATGATGAGGGCAGGGATCAATGTGAAAAACATTCATAAAGGAAGGAGAAGGAAAAGAAGGAAGAAGAGGAAGAGGAGGAGAGAAGGAGGGAGAAGGAAGATTAACAAGCTAGTTCTTGGAAAAGATTCCTAAATTATACATAGTTCAAGAAAATCTGAAAAAGATAAAAAGGTAGAAGTTGCAAGTTAAATTAAAAAACAGAAATAACTACAAACTGATTTTTTTCTTTTATTATTATTAATCAAACTGATTTTTAAATGAGAAAAGAATATCAAATATTCTTGAAAATATTAAGCATCGAAATTGTTTGAGATAAAATAGAAATCTTGGATAAAACAATAATCATAAAAAACAGCACTGGAAATAATAATTTTTAAATCTCTTCCAAAAAAGGAAAATATTAGGACCAGATCATTTTGCCAGTGAGTTTTACCTTCAACAAACAGATCATTCTTATTTTATATAAGTTATTAAAGCATACAGAAAAAGAGGATAAGCTGCCCAGCATATGTGATAAGAACACTGGTACCTTAAAACCTAATAAGGACAATGAAAGAAAATCTCACTTATCAACATAGATGCAAATATGTTAATATAAACGTAGTCAATCACATCCAACAGTATTAAAATAGGAGGGGAGAGGAAAAAGAGGGCAAGAGGAGGGAAAGATAGTGGCAGGGCAAGGAGACTATGGCAAGATAACAGAGACATAATGATCAGATAAAGTTTATCCCGATGTTCAGATATATCCTATGTCTGGAAAACATATTTCCTAATAATTCAATGATGGTTTGACATTAGAAAACATACGAAAGTAATCCATCACATTAATAGATTAAATGAAAAAAATCACTTGGTTACCTCAATAAATGTAGAAATAACATTTGAAAAGTATACAAGGATTCATGTTAAAAATTATCAGACTACTAAGAATGAGGGTAACTTCCTTAATAAGGTAAAGGTTATATACCAAAATGTACAGCAAGCACTCAATTAATTGAAAAACTTTAGACACATAACAGTACCTGCTATCACTACTTCAGGCCAACACTGTGAGAAAACAAAAAGAAATCAGAAGGATAATAATTGAAGGAGGAGAAAAAAAAGTGATGAACATAAAATATGTCTATCAACATAGAAAAATTAACACAATCAATAAAGAGAAATGTGACCAACATAAAAAAGCTGAACCAATAGATAAGAATTAACAGAATCAATACATAAGTAGAAAAATAACAAATTTGAACAAGGTGATCGAATTCAAGATCAACTTATCAACATCTACAAAATTGCTCTACAGAAACAATAATCAAGTAGAAAAATATAAAAGAAAATAAGACAGCATCCACAATAAAAGAAATATCTTGAAATTAACTTGAAAGTAAGAATGCTCAAGGAAGTCCTGGCCAGAGCATTCAGGCAAGAGAAAGATTTAATAAAAGGTATCCAAATAGGAAAAGAAGAAGTCAAATGATCTCTCTTTGCTGACAATATAATTCTACACATAGAAAATCCTAAAGACTCCACCAAAGGCTCCTGGAACTGATAAACTAATTCAGTTAAATTTCAGGATATAAAGTCAACGTACAAAAATCAGTAGCATTCCTATACGCAACAACGTTCTAGCTGAGAACCAAATCAAGAACACAATCCCATTTACAATACCCACAAAAAAAAAAAAAAAAAAGAACTACCTAGAAATTCATCTAACCAAATAGGTCACAGATCTCTGCAGAGAGAACTACAAAACACTGCTGAAAGAAATCAGAGGTGAAACAAATAAATGGAAAAACATATTAAGACCATGCTCATGGATTGGAAGAATCAATATTGTTAAAATGACCATACTGCCCAAAGCAACATACAGATTCAGCGCTATCCCTATCAAAATACTAACATCGTTTTTCACAGAATTAGAAAAATCTATTCTAAAATTCATGTGGAACCAAAAAAAAAAAGCCTGAATAGCCAAAGCAATCCTAAGCAAAAAGAACAAAGTCAGAGGCATCACATTACCTGACTTCAAACTATACTTTAAGGCTACAGTTACCCAAACAGCATGGTACTGATGCAAAAAAAGATACACAGACCAACAGAACAGCATACAGAACCCAGACATAAACCTGCATATCTGCAACCATCTGATCTTCAACAAAATCAACAAAAATATGCAATGGGGAAAGGACTTCCTATTCAATAAATGGTGCTGGGATAACTGGCTAGCCATATGCAGAAGAATGAAACTGGACCCCTACCTCTCAGCATAGCCAAAAATTAACCCAACATGGATTAAAGATTTAAATTTAAGACCTCAAATTATAAAATTCCTAGAAGAAAACCTAGGAAATCCCTTCTCAACATTGGCTTTGGCAAAGAATTTATGGCTAAGTTCCTAAAAGCAATTGCAACAAAAACAAAAATTGACATGTGGGACCTAATTAAAACTAAAGAGCTTCTGCAGAGCAAAAGAAACTATCAACAGGGTAAACAGACAGTCTAAAGAATGGAAGAAAATATTCACAAACTATGCATCTGACCAAGGTCTAATACCCAGAATCTACAAGCAAAAAGAAATCAACAAGCAAAAAATAAATAATGCAATTTAAAAATGGGCAAAGGACAGGAACAGACACTTCTCAAAAGAAGATGTACAAGTGGCCAACAAACATGAAAAAAAACTCATCACTAATCGTCAGAGAAATGCAAATCAAAACTACAGTGAGATACCATCCCATACCAGTCAGAATGGTGATTATTAAAAAGTCAAAAAATATGATGCTGGTGAGGCTGCAGAGAAAAGGAAATCACATATACACATTGGTGGGAATACAAACTAGTTCAGTCACTGTGGAAGGAAGTCTGGAGATTTCTCAAAAAAGTTAAAATAGAACTTCCATTTGACCTAGCAACTCACTACTGGGTATATACCCAAAAGAAAATAATCCATTCTATCAAAAAGACACATGTACTTATAAGTTCATTGCAACACTATTCACAATAGCAGAGATGTGGACTCAATTTAGTTGCCCTTTGACAGTGGTTTGGATAAAGACAAGGGCGTACATATGCACTATGGAATACACTACAGCCATACAAAAGTGAAATAATGTCCTTTGTAGCAATATAGATTGAGCTGAAGATCATTATCCTAAGCGAATTAATGCAACAGAAAACCAAATACAATATGATCTCACTTACAAATGGGAGCTAAACATTGAATACACATAGACATAAATATGGGAACAACAGACACTGGGAACTACCAGATGGGGGAGGGAGGGAGGGAAGAGGGGATGGGTTGAAAAAGCCACCTACTGGGTACTATGCTCACTACCTGGAGGACAATATCATTTGTCCCCCAAACCTCAGCATCACACAATATACCTATATAACAAACCTGCACATGTACCCTTTCATCTATAATAAAAATTGAAATTATTTAAAAATTGGAATCATCTCGGGAGGCTGAGGCAGGAGAATGGCGTGAACCCAGGAGGCGGAGCTTGCAGTGAGCCAAGATAGCGCCACTGCACTCCAGCCTGGGAGACAGAGCAAGACTCCGTCTCAAAAAAAAAAAAACAAAACAAAACAAAAATTAGAATCATAATAAAGCTGTTAAAATAGCTTAGGAATAACGATATAATGTTGCTGTTGGACCCTTCAAACAAGAGTTTGTTATATATTCCCCCTTGTGCAGGTATTCTACTGTGTCCTTTAGTAGTATTTTTAAATTTTCTTCATAAAGGTTTTACACATTTATAGTTTTAAAAAAGAATGCACAAGATCTCTATGGAGAAACTTTAAAAACTACATTAAGATCAGATACAATGGACAAGATGAATTAACCAAGAAATATTCCATACATAGGAAAAAGTTATCATCATCCTGTAATTTATTTTTCCTACTACTATTCTCCAGCTTTCAAGGAGGCAACTGATGTATCCCCTGAAGGCTCAGGGCCTGATTCCAAGCTGATCTAGATGTAAGACAATCAGCATTTTAATTCCCACTGGCAACCATTCCCTGAAGGTCTGGAGCTAGTTACTCTTCCAAGTATTTGTTTCCACAAAGATTCTTAAGCCTATTATATTACTGCCTATTAGAAGTCAGGTGTCCTTCAGCAGTGTTAACTGTGTTTTTATATCTACCACTGAGTTGTAGTACAACATATATATTCATTCAAATACACACACACACCAGCACTCGCACGTTCAAGGTTAGGTGTGGGCTTTGGTTTCTGTGACTGTCTTGATCTAGCCCGCCCTTCTGCCTGGTTGCTGGAGCTGCTCAATGCAGTGCCTGGGCATTCAGGCTCCCCCTGAATCATCTATGTCCCAGTGGTCATAATCAATGCTGAGGCTGGAAAGATGAGAGATAAGAAGATCACACGCGAAATTCTAGAAACCAGAAATGCACCAAGTCCTATGGCACTCATAGACAAAACACCTGATTAATCCCTCATTTCAACACAAGAAATCCAAAGGAACTAACCACCAGAGAACCCTAATGTAGCGCACCAAGTGTGGACAGTCTCGGAACATGCAATGGAGCACCAGAACCCTAAAAAGACTGGCCAAAATCCTGAAAAAGCTTGCCACACTTTTTGGCTATGGAGCTTTTTGCCTAAGGGGCCATGCCTGCACCCAACCTCTAGCCTGTCCAAATGAATGAGTCTCTTGCCCAATTCTGACCTTCTGTCTAAGACTTCTAGAGAAGGTATCAGACCTCATATCCTATTTCTGAGACACGATAAGAGCAACATTTGTAAATTTGCTGGAATTTTCACATGTAAAGAAAATAACCTATAGCAAGTTCACCTAATCCTCTCTTCAAGCAGATATATTTTTAAAAAATCAAGATGTATATCTTTAACTGTAATCATTCTAAAAATAAGACAGAGAACAGTGTTTCATTTTGAAGGAAAATTATCTAAAATTAATATAAATTACATGTTATTATTGAAAGATCACATATGTAAGTCTAATGTTTCTCTCAGGACTGTGCTTGCAGACTTATAGATCCTATGCAATATAAATAAGAAAGCAATGATCTTATTCAATATTCTTGTGCCACACAAGTAAATGTTCTATAAACACACTACGTTCTCTTTGATAAGGCAGCCCTGGACTAGGGCTGCTCCCTGAACCTACCAGTTTCTGTACTTCCATCTCTCCGTGACTTAGCACAAGTTTTCCTTCATACAGAAGCCTGTTCAATGCCTCTCTTCTATCATTTCCTTCCTCAATGGCTACTCAAAATCACCTCCTTGAAAGTTTGCCCACTCTTCCCAGGTGCCCAAGCTCTTTGAGCTGTCTCAATTATAGCTCAGCTTCCATTTGCTTTGAATTGGACTTACCTTTTTCTCTACTACTCAGTGCTGGTGTTATGGGCATGTGACTTGTGCAGCCACAAAGAGCTTCACTCTTAGAAACTCCATCTGAGTTTAATGCTCTGCTGTCATCATCTTGACATGTTTAAGAACTTTATTTTTGAACTTGTGTTTTGTAAGTGAAGCCTGATGGGACACTGGAGCATGAGCATAAGCAGAGGGGTATGCACATGTGTGTCCCCATTCCTTTCTACCTTATTTGTATACAGCTTTTTTGATGCTCCATGAAGACAGAAGTCCAGTGGATCCACAACGGGTGGGAAGAAGTCTAACAAGACTCAAAGCCAAGTACAAGGTAAACATATTACATTTATGACTAAGTAGTGAGTAAACAGGGACACTGACAACCCTGAGAGGGCGTGCTCTCCACTTGAACCAGAACTTGATTCACAGGCAGAAAGAAGGCAATGTTGTTCTAAATAGTAGTCAACCACTTGCTGGAAATAATGACATAGAAGAAAAGGGAAACACAGAGCAACCCATTATTTATTTTCTTTTCAGTTCTTCCTTATTTACCAGTAGTCCAAAAGGAGAGAGTGATGGGTAGGATGTGCACATAACAAGAAGTGAAATAAAAACAACTGAGTGAGTTTTGTGCAGTGTTTCTACTGGTTTGGTAAGGATGGAGTTGTGAAATTTCAACTTTCCACATACAAATTTAGTACCCTTATACTTACATTTAAAACCAGTATTGCATGATATACAGATGAATGGTAAAATTCATGCTAATAATTTAAATTTTTAATTATTATTTTCTTAGGATATTAAATAGCAAATTTAAAACACCATAAATCCAGAGACTACATAAATAATAAAAAGCTTTTATATATTTTATATCTTTACTGGCACTTTTTCCCCTGCTTTTTGCACAAGGGGACCCACATTTTCATTTTGCACTGGACCCTACAAATTAGACAGACAGCCTGCCACTGAGACATCAGTCCCTGGAGCATAGGGACTCTGCTTCATGCATGGCTCTCTAACTGCAGCACCTAGGCTATTGCTTTATGTTCATTCAGTGCTCAGTAAACACTTGTTAAACATAGAATGCGGTGTATAAGGACAAAAGATCTTAGGGTCCCAAGCTAGGAAGACAATAATCCTGCTCTCGACTCTGTTAAACAGACCACACCTGGGGTATAATGTCCAGTTCTCGGGCCACCTTTGAACAGGAATGTAGAGAAGAACTCATCAAAAGGTACTGGGTTCAAATTATTTCATCAGCTTATTAGCTATATAACCAAACAGACATTGTTTAGCCTTTGTGAGCCTCAGTGTTCTTTTTTGCAAAATAGGGATAAAAGGGTATTTAAAAAGACAATGTAAGTGAAAGCATTTTGCAAATTCCAATGCTTTATACAAATGTTAGTTATTATGATCCTAACTAGAAGGTGTCTGAAGGAAATTAACTGGAATGATGAGATGGCATAACAGCAGGGCCTTAGGCAGCAGAGAGGATCTAAGAGGAATACAGCCACTGACTTCTAACAATTAAATGTTCAGAGGGATGTAGGTTTAAGAGTGACCAGTGAGAGCACAGTAAAAACCTCTGGGAAAAAATTTATAATAAGGCAGGAAAGGAGCATGAGGAAAAATTTCCAAAGAAGTAAACGTGGGCCTGCCTGAGGATACAGTAAGTTCCCTGTGCCTTGAGAGTACACGACTACCTAAGGTTTTAAGAAACATGTAACATCAGATAACAACTGGACATAAAGTAATAATCATAATGATGGTGGTAGATATTGTTTATTGGTGCATCCTAAATACCAGACATGATGACAGGGACTTTACATATATTATCTTTTAAAATCATAACAAATCCATAAAGTGGGTAAAATTACTCTCATCACTGTTGTTATTACTCTAAAGGTTAAAAAAAAAAATAGGTTAAGTAATTTATCCAAGATCACAAAGCCAACCACCTTCCACTGAATTCAAAGTCAATATTGAACATTTGTCTGGCTGCTAAAATAAATAATAATGATTACAAATCCCAGGTCTATTTGTTAAAGACTCCCAAAATGGCATCCTCAATTTCACACAAACATGACAATAATCATCTGAATCATGAGGAAATCTAAAAGATATACCAAGAAAATTACATCATCATAAAACAGAACTTTAAAAATATCAAGGAGACAAAAGGTTTTCTTCCTGGGGCATCAACACAGTTTGTGAGTTTCTAGCCCTTCCCAAACCATCCCCACACCTTAAGAAACACTCGGGGCTCTAGAGCTCTCTTTCTACACAAAGGATTCCTGAACACAGATCTTAGGCCCTGCCTTGGCAGAACAAGTGGGAGCCTCGGCCTGCCAGACAGCACTTTTGTCCCATTTGAAAATATACTATATAGCTTTTTATATTTAAGCATCTTGAAAATCACTCTACGAAAGCCATATTCGGACACTTAGAAGTATAGCAGGTGTGAAATTATCTCTTGGTGGGACACTGTTCACTTCCCCACCACTTAAGTCCAGAACGTGATTGAAACCAAAATCTGTAAAAGCAAAGCTGTGACATTCATTTAACATTTCCATTGTCAAAAAAATTACTCAGGAGCCTTGTAAGTACTCTGTATTCTACCTGTTAGGATTATTTTGAAATGACATCACCACAAATTTCAACTGAAAATTAAGAATTGGAACACAGCCGACTCTATCTGTTATTCCTAAAAGCACTTCAAACTCTTAATCTTCTTATATTCATTTCAAGTAGGTAACAAAGCACTCCATGAGTACAAATGCATTTTAACAGACTTTTGCCAAAGCCAAGACAATGTGAGAGTCACTGAAGATAGTCAAAATTTAAAAGTGGGTTGATATCACACTATAAATGGGACCCAAGACACTTTCTGTCCAGGTGTTGCTATACTTCAAATTGGTGGTGGCATTTTAACCATCTATACAAATGCCTGAATCTACACACACACACACACATACACATGACAGGAAGAACTGGACCAAACCTTTAAGCTGTAGAAAAAAAAGAAAATGAGACTCCAGAATATTTCATTAGGATAAAAATGTTAGGATAAAAATGTCCAAATACAAGCTTTGCTACTGAAAACAGTTATTCTGGGATATCTGATCAGCCGTACAACACCTTATCTCTTCACATCACTAGGGTAGTTTTTATATTTGAAACCACATCATAAATTATACTGTAATACCTATCTGCCTCAAACACAGTAGAAAAACACCCACACAGCATAAATCATACATGACATCACATTAGGTCTTTTAAATAATGTTGTGAACACCAGGAAAATATTCCAGAAATCCATTTCTCATGCTCTTTCTTTTTGCTACTACCCAAATAGAAGTGTCTACTTTGCCTCTCCACCAGTACCTTCCAATTAAATAAATCAAATATATACAAAGGACTTCTCATGCATGAAAGGTAGCACATGTTTCTACACAAATAGGAGTGGCATATCTATCCTCCCTAGGACCCAGAATACTGAGTTCAAGCAGGCCTGGTCTGTCCTCTATGTGCTCTACCTCTTAGAGGTCTGACACTGCTTCTCTTTGTGTCTACATTTTGTTTCAACAGTACCTCCAACACATGGAATGAAAGGACGGGGGAGGGAATTCTCCTAGCACCTATGCATTCCTCACTCCTCGGCAACACGATCTTACCACATTGATAAAATAATCTATATGCCTGTACCTATGCACAAGGACCATTTTGCTCATTTGCATATCTCCCCTGACTAGCAGGATAGTAGAAACAATTAACACCAAATCCATAAGTGTAGATTAAACAAAAACCAGTCAAGTTTGCCTTTGTATTGTAACTCTGGTAATATGTTTTAGAGGAAATTCAACTAAAAAGGAAAATGAACTTAAAGAGTCTGGATTTTTTTCCTAATCCATAGTTATCTAAATCATCCTTTCTCAAAAGAAGGCTCTTTCTTCCTCTTTGTCGGCTCTTGCCTGTCTTTCCCTTTCTCCAGTTCTCTCTCACACACAGCTTCTATCTAAAGCTATGCAAGAAATACATTTTACACTAGTGATTTAGTCAGCGTTACCCTGCTTCATCTTGCTATAAATGCAGTATATATGAGACAAGTACAAAAGAAAGAGTATCTAACTCTCTTATTCTCATCATGACCCACTGGGACAAGGGGAGAGAGAGGGCACAACTGCCTCCACGGAATACCCTGTTGTTGGGCATGACAAAGCCAAGGTAAAGTTCTCTGGCATACCTGGAATTCAGACATGATTACATGGATATATGTCTCACCTTCCTTGATTATTAAGTTGTAACTCTAGAGTATTTGACCAGCAGGAAAGGATAAGCTTTTTCTGATGGGTATTTAGAAAGAAGGGTAGAATCATTTTATTTTTAAATCCTGCTTTTAAGAGGAAACCAAATAGGGTCTCCCTTCGCACTGGTTGAGCAACTATCAGCCAATCACTCTGAGCCAAACGCAATGACTACAAAAGACCTTGGTTCCCTGAAATGCTTGAAGGTTAAGGGATTACGATATGACTAACTGGACCTTTATAATCATAGCCAAACTGAAGAATACAGGCCTCAGAGCTCACCAAGTAGTAGTGTTATTCTTTTGTTGTAAAGGGACTCAAACAGAAGGACCTAAAGAGTTAACACAGTATCAGCCAAAGTCTGCTCCTCTCCCTGAGACAAGGACAAGAGCTGGATGCAAGAATTTTATAAATAAGAGCATATCTTCGACTCCTGTGTCAAATTTAACTTCCACAAGTATGAAATTTCTGCAAGAAAAGTGACTGCTGCTCTTTGCTGTTTTCATTTCTAAAGCCACTTTCTTCCCTGACCAGCTAGAAGCCACTTAGATAGTTTTCACCAGGCACGGTGACTCACGCCTGTAATCCTAGCACTTTGGGAGGCAGAGGCCAGCAGATCACTTGAGCTCAGGAGTTCGAGATCAACCTGGGCAACATGGCAAAACCTCGTCTCTACAAAAAAAAAAAAAAAAACTAGGCATGGTGGTACACACCTGTGGTCCCAGCTACTCAGGAGGCTGAGACAGGAGGGTTGCTTGAGCCCAGGAGGTGAAGGCTGCAGTGAGCCGAGATTATGCCACTGCACTCCAGCCTGGACAACAGAATAAGACCCTGTCTCAAAAAAAAAAAAAAGGTTCTAATTATCTTACCTTCTTTGGTAACCAGATACAGTCCCAGGAGCATTAGATAACACTGTTTTTGTTTTGTCTCATTTTGTTTTCTTAACAAGCCATATACTTATACAACAAAGGAACAAAAAATAAAGTGTGATCATAAAATTAAAACATAAACCCACAATAAAGAATACACCAAAAAAACAAAACTTTAAAGTTTTAAGCTCTGACTTTTGTTATGAAATTTTTGATCTTTTTTTTTTTTTTTTTTTTTTTTTTTTTGAGATGGAGTTTCGCTCTGTTGCCCGGGCTTGAGTGTGCAGTGGTGCGATCTTGGCTCACTGCAACCTCCGCCTCCCAGATTCAAGTGATTCTCCTGTCTCAGCCTCCTGAGTAGCTGGTATTATAGGCATGCACCACTACACCTAGCTAATTTTTGTATTTTTAGTAGAGACGGGGTTTCACCATGTTGACCAGGCTGGTCTCAAACTCCTGACCTCAAGTGATCTGCCTGCCTAGTCCTCCCAAAGTGCTGGGATTACAGGCATAAGCCACTGCGCCCAGCCTCATGTTTCAACTTTAATCATTCATTGACCACTCTATCATCTGCATGAGCTTTAAAAAATGAACTGTTGGAGAACACCCAACTCACTCAACAAATACACACATGCCTGAAGGAGAAGAATTGGCCTCGATGGGCAACGTAGAAATTCTCCTAGGATTAGAGTTCAGCTCTAAAGAAGGAAACTGAAGAAATGCATTGACTTGGTGTGTGTGTGTGTGTGTGTGTGTGTGTGTGTGTGTGTGTGTGTGACAGGGTCTCACTGTATCACCCAAGCTGGAGTTCAGTGGTGCGATCTCAGCTCACTGCAATCTCTGCCTCCCAGGTTCAAGCAATTCTCATGCTTCAGCCTCCCAAGGAGCTGGGAATACAGGCACACGTCCCCACGCCTGGCTAATTTTTGTATTTTTAATGGAGATGAGGTTTCACCATGTTGGTTAGGCTGGTCTCGAATTCCTGACCTCAAGTGATCCACCCACCTTGGCCTCCCAAACTGCTGGGATTACAGGTGTGTGCATGGACTTTTGTCTCAAAGACAAAGTGATGCACCGAAGAACACCCTGCACTTCTTAGCATTTGTTCTCTCCTTCATGGGTGCTGGTACTGAATTTCCAGCTCTTTCACAGGGCACTTCACACCATCTCAGACTCCAGAGCAAAGGCAGATGTCCCCCAAATGAGGTTAACAGACTGCAGTTACATTCTTTTTTAAAACCATCCTGTGGCTAATTCCTTAACACATGTTAAACCAGGTGGGAATAAGAGACCAACATCTTCCTTTAGACTCAGCAATAATGGGTCCCCTCCACCCCCAGCTGAAGTTCTGCTTTGCAAGGATAACCCAAGTTGTACTGTTCATCACTCTTAGCAGACAACTTAGACATAGATAGAAATGAACGGAATCCATGTTCTCTATCTGGCTGGCAGACAGCAGAACTAGGCCATCCTTACAATGTTGTTCCAGAAAGTTTGTTTTAGGCATGGGGTTCCTGCTGTCAGTTGGCTTTCTATGAGGAAAACTGGGATGGATAAAGATGGTGCTGAAGTCCATGTATGGTTGCTGCTGGGGCCGCGGGTAGAGAGAAAGGGCCAGGCAGGATGGAGAGGGAGTTTATAAACTAGATCTTACATTAAACGGCTAAGTAAAAGAGAGAATTAGGCAACCCCTCTCTATTCTCCCCTCTACCACTTTTCCCTACTGCCCCCACCTCTAAGTAAATGTATAGAACCATTTGAAAAATATTAACACCTTTGAGAGGTTTTTAAAATAACTTTGGCTACTAATATTATTGCCATTAACATTATGCATTTGCTTATCGATACTTTCATTTTAAAGAAGTCAAAGTTTTAAAAAGGCTAATTGTAGATCCAAAACAACCATATTAACACATCTGGTATAAACAATACTGCCAATTCATAACAAGAAATAATTTTAAGTTAACAAACCTCCCCCAACGCTATTTTCTACTATAGAAAATATACAATAGTTTAATGTACTAAAGGCCATGGCAGCAGCTGCCAGAATTTAATACCCCTTGGGCTTTTATAAATCCAATTTCCCTTCCTCTTATTCTCCTTTGCTCTTTTCTATCTTTCTTTTCCTTCTTCTCTGGAGAGAGGTGAAAAAAACAGAAATGAGGTGGGGTTAGGGCAAGTGACCTGTGAATCAAACCAGGTCACATTCCCACAAGTCAGAGAACCTTCTTTTTCTTGAACTGTCCTTGGAGTAAAAGAAAAAGTGAAAATCTCAAAATCATAAGTTTTAGTTCCATTCTCTTGCCTAATGTGAGATCAAAGTCAATCTAAACAAAATAGCAGCACTTGTCAGCTAAAGATTTTGAGGGGAGAAAAAAACATTTATTTCTTTCCATATCATATCCATTTTCCAGGCCCTTTTACACTGCAAGAATTCATGGGGTGTTAATGCACATCTAAGTCCACCACAGTACTACTCATCTCTCTGGCATTTAATACCCTATCCCCTCAGTGAACATCTGCAGAGTTTGGGCAAATAGATCATTGTTTCCCAAAATGTGCACTGAGACCGAGGGCTCTCTGGGATGGTAACAGATTCTGAAGAAAATAAGCATCTCATAAATTCACTTGGGAACTGCTGTGTCTAAAAAAAACAAAACCATATTTGTTTACAGCAGAACTTCTTGGAGACTGGGAGATGCATTGGGAATTTCTAAGAGGGGGATATGGTAAGCAGTATTTCCCAAGACTTAGCTGACAACTAACTCCTTTGGAGTGAGGTATCACTAACCTTTTTTCTATAAAACACAAGCTGGAGAAAAAACTGACCACATATCTACAATCCATCATGCATATTTGTGAAATATGTTAAATTACGTTAAATGGCAAATCGAATTATGTTAAATGGCAAATCGAAGTATGGGAAGTATCATTAAGAATCTGACTGACTGGGAAAGAAAGACTGGGAGAAAATTTCTGCCCTTTGGCTAGCTAAGCTTCCGATGTGTTCTTTCTCAGCTATATTCATTTGATCAATAATAATAACCACCACAAAAACCACTTAGTTCCGTACCTTTGTTTTGCACATGAGAAAACTGAGGCCCAAAAAAGTTATCTGCTTTGCCTGAGGTCATTCAGTGAGAAAGTGGCAGAATATGGAACAGAAAATTCAATGTTCCACAATCCAACATTCCCTGAAATTATGTTTACCCAATATGTACTCTGGATGTAATTATATATGCCAAGATAATGTATAAGATCTAAATAAGTATCTATTTAACTCAGATTACGCCACTCTTCTGATTAAGTTATAGTAAAGCCTATTAATTTCTACTCTGCAAAATTGGCATTTGTGATAATTCAGCTAGGTCTAGGTAAACGTGTCTCTTGTATTATTTATGAAGAAGAACTATGTCTAATATAAACACAAGTAGCACAGGGAACACTTAATTCATATATGACAGACAAAAAAAATGATTTGGAAACATCTTCACAGCAACCCACCAAGAACTGAGTTTTTAATCTACTTTTCATCTATTTATTAAAACATTTTTGTAATGTTTTGTTGTGGTACTTAAATCTTGAAAAATAAATTGGCACTAGAAATAGTAACAGCAGCCTTGGGTTAACATGTCCATTCTCTGCCATGTCTCCCCATCAACCCCTAGAAGTCAATGTTTCGTTCCAAGTGGAATTAAGTTTTAAAAGTTAATATATTAAAGAAAACTACAAAAGGAAGCAGATGACAAAACAATAGGCTGAAAACAATAATGCCTCTCTGATGGAGGAGTATACCTTTGTCTTTACTGACAGAAAGTCAACTTTGTAAGCTAAATCTGGGTGTGTAAACAGCCTTCTCCCCTGCACTGGATCTCTGTACCATTCCAATTTTAGTATATGTGCTGCCAAAGCGAGCACTGCACTGGATCTCTTCTTGAGTCACCACCCACTCTGTGGGGGACATCTCCCCTGCTCCTACTCTGGGAGACCTTCCCATTCATTTCTGGGAGAGAGCCCTCCCCTCTCTCCAGAGGATCCCCACTCTATCTACGGAAGATCTCCACCACCTTGTGAGGGATCCTCATCACTCTCAGGGGCATTCCCTCTCACCCATGGGGGATAGGAGCAATCTCTTCTACTCTCACAATTTTTCTACCATCCATATGTTAATGACTCCTAAATCCTTTGCTGTAGTTGGCTACCTTAAATACTTCTGTAGGGGAGCAGCAAAGAAAATAAAGGAGAGGAAGAAAGGTGGTATCTCTAGGGCTGGCCTCACACCAGAGCACTATTTATACCCTACAAGCATATCTAATTAACCTTCTTCTCATCTTTGTCCATAAACCTGATTCTCCACTTCTATTCTCAATCTGTTGTTAGCACCAGCCATCCACCAGATAGCCAAACAAGGACTCGGGGGTTCATTCTATATTTCTCAATTGCCCTGAGAACCTACATCCGATCACTCTCCAAAGTCTGCTTCTTTTACCAACAAGATTTTAATAATTCTTCTGTTTTGCCTGGAGAAATCAGTAAGTCTCCTACCTGGTCTGCATGGCTCTGGCTTTGTTCCACCCTCAAAACCATGCTCAAATCAAGAAACCCCCAGAAGTCCCTGTAAAACATCATACTGGCTCCATCACATTCTTGCCTAACACCCTTCAGTAGTACCATGTCACATACAGGACAAAGCCCAAACTCCCTAGCACAGGTTCCCATCTAGCATCTGCCCACAGCCCAGCCTCACCATCATGACCCTCACTCTGTGTGATCCAGGAACTACTTGCAGCTCCCTGCAATGTCTGTGCAACTTCTGACCTGCATGTTTTTGCTCCAGCTGTTCCTTCATCCTCACCCTCATTCTGCAGGACTCAGCTCAGGCCTCAGCTCCTCCAGGAAGCATTTCCTGTCATCTGGGATAGTCTAGCTATTCATTCTCAGCACTCCTATGATACCCTGCAGCAGCTGCTGCTCTTTAACATTGCTCCCCAACTCTTTCTTCATGATGTGTCTCATCCTTGGGGGCAGAGGCAGTTTCTTACTCATCTGCATATACCCAGTTCCTATTACATAATGTATGCCAAATAAATGTCTACTGAATGAATAAAACGAGAACCCAGTAATGACAAGCACAGACCCACTAAGCCCACCTTCTCTCTGAGTTCCTCCTCAGTCCCAAGAACCCCTGCCAAATTCTAGGTAATCACCCCGGATAATTACATCAATTTGCCATACACTAAAAATTACTCTAATTTAAACTTCACTAACTTGGCTGGCCTTTCCAAGTCAGTTTTAATTAATGATGTTCTCTCTGTTGAGATATTTCACAGAGTGTTTTCTGGACTGAATTATTCTATGTGCCTCAGTTCTCTGCCACTTTCCATGGGTAGAGCTTTGTATAGTAAATGACAAAGTTTATAATATTTTTAAAAGTTCCTGTTGAAGATACTTCTCAGCAGAATAGTATAGCCACCTGTTTTCACTCAGTCATAACTCCTTTCCTCAGCCAAGCTTTTTTAAGCTTGGTCCCAGTCCTGTTTTTTTTTCTTTAGGAAGAATTTGAGAAAAAAATCAAATTGCCATTCTGGAGTAAGAGAAGATTGAAAATTATTAAAACATACCTTACACTGAAGGTGTAACTGCTTTTGGCTCAGAATAACCAACATATTTCAAAAATGTATTCAAACTACATTTAGTTTAGTATCTAGCTTAGTCTTCCTCACGAAATCACTAACTGGCTTAAAGCAAAATAAAATATTTTCAAGCGAAAAAGAACTAAAGCTATCACTTCTGAGTAAATGCAATCAGCACAATATTTTAGCAAAACATCACGATTTATAATACATAATGATAATAAACATTTCTGCCATTGAGGTCCTTAGCACTGCAGAGAAAAGAAAGGAGCTTGCCCCCTGGGCTTGTAATCTAAATTAAACAAGCAATATAAGTCGCACAAGTTTCACAGGTGAGAGTTAATTAACATTTTATCCCAAGCAGCGAAGGAAAGGGGAAAGAAAATTAAAATCAATATTAACAGCATCAGAATTTACTTCAACCTTATAGGAGTCATCTGAAACGTGAATATAATTTAAGAAGCTTGTAACACTACCAAGCCTGCCTGATAGCCCCTTGTCCCTCCTCCTACTTGGCTATCACCTAAACAGCATATTTATGGGGTTGATTCTTGTGCAGCTTCACACAGCCAATGGGCAGAACTGCCTAAAGATACAGGATGGATAAGATGAACTCCAAGGACCTGTTCCTGTTTTATGACACAAAAATTTTCTCTTAGCTTTTTGTCTTCCTCACTCCTTATGACAAAGCATGCAATGACAGAAAATACATTGAACCTGTATTCATTTCACACTGTGTTTGTTCATGAGAATATACCCTCAAATCCTCATTACCAGACTATTTGAAATTGATTTATAAACAATCTGAGCACCTAGAATGTATTTCCATTCTCATACAATTAACTTCATTTTCTACCAAGTCATTAAAAAATATGTACCAAGTAATGGTGAGTGCCCAATCAGCCCCCTACTATTTTTAAAAAATTTAGAAGTGAACTAGCTTCCCACTGCTAAACACTGAAGAACCAATACCAAAAACAGTACCCTAAAGAAAAAGACAATACACAATTACATCAAAGAATAGTAAGATATGTTGCCTCTTAAATCTTGCTCCAAGGTTTTCTTAAATGAGAATCCACACAAGAATTAGTTGGTAGATTTAAAAAGTTCAGAGGGCAGAGCATGGGTTCAACAATGCTGCCTATTGATGTTTTTGGTTTACTGGCCCTCAACACTCACTGCATTTTCTCTGGCCTTTCATTCAGCCCCAGTAATGCAAGACAAAGCAAGTTCTCCACTTGCCCATTAGACTGCTCTGAATATGGCAACGTCAGTGCCCATGCTGCAGACAGTGACAGTTCACATCACTGACACAAATTACATCTAATTGCACGGAGGCACACATGCAGAGTAAAAGACGGCCCACACCTAACTGGCTGGGTCAGTTGCAAGACAGATCTCGCTATTATCTAGTCCCTTCCTGGAAACCTCCCTCCATACCTGGTGAAGGATTAAACTCCCTTCATACATGAAGAATATACCTTCATACCTGGATAACCAGACCCATCTCCCACAACACTGTGAGCACTATGAGGCTGGAGTACAAAAATGTAAGGATTTCATGCATTCTAAATAATTTTATACCATACACATAAGGAAACAGTAATAACAAGAACAACCCCTGCCCCACCACCTCCCAAATACAACAAATGGTAGGCAAAATACCTTCTGTGCAACAGAAGAGCAAAGACCAGATAGCAATTGCTATAAGGAAGGCACAGTAACTGTGCTATTGAAAAACACCATCAGTTCAGTTATTTTCCACACAAAGAACTGAAAGATAATAACCTCTATGCACAAATGAATCTTGGGCTTTACAAACATGTCAGAAGCATCAAAAGGCATTAGAGTAAGCCACATCCTATGTGGCAATTTATCCTCGACTTTGTCTGAATGCTCCATAGAAAAAGAGAGACCTAGTTTTTCAATACACCAAAAGCACTGCCCTTTAAAAAGCCTTCTCATCTTGCCTTGTACCAGACACTTGTTTTCCGAATATACCCTGTTCAGATTGCTGAGCTTCAGGTTGAACCGTTCACTAAAAGACTTTCTGCATCATCGACACGAAAAAAAGCTTGAGTTATTAAAGGTTGAATTGTGTCCCCCTAAAAGGAATATTAAAGTCCTAACATCCAGTACCTGTGAATCAGACTTTATTTGGGAATAGGGTCTTTCAAGATCTAATCAAGTTAAGATGAGGTCCTTAGGGTCAGCCCTAATCTAATATGACTGGTAAACCTATAAGAAAGAGAACAGAGCTCAGGAATTCAAGGTTACAGTGAGCTATGATTGTGCCACTGCAATACAGCCTGGGTGCTAGAGTGAGACCCTGCTCCTGCCCCCCAACCAAAAAAAGAAAAGAAAAGAAAGAAGAAGAGATACAGGCAGAACACCTTGTGACAGTGGAAGCAAAGATTGAAGTGCTGCTGTGTAAGCCAAGGAAAGCCTCAAGGACTTCGGACAAACCACCAGAAACAAGAAAAGATTCTCCCCTACAGGTGTCAAAGGAGCATGGCCCTCTCAACACCTTGATTTTAGACTTCTAGCCTCCGGAACTAAGAGACAATTTTGTTGTTGTTGTTGTTGTTGTTGTTGTTGTTGTTTTAATCCACCTAGTTTCCACTTAATGGCAACCCTAGACAACTAATACAAGGGTTGTGTCTTCCATTCTTTTACCTGCAAGCCGGGCTGCATGAAAATTAATCCTGATAGGCAGACTATGTTAGATGCTATAGAACCTTCTGTAATCTATCCTAATGGAGAAGACCTCCCAAATTAGAAATTCTTATCTGTAACCAAAACAGAAACAAAAAAGTATTTCTCCAATTCATTACTTTTCTACCTGAAAGTATCTTTGAAAACTGCTGAGGTCCTCCTGCCTTCTTTTCCTAAGGAAATCCTCCTGGAGGAGGCAACAAGGCAAATCCAAAAGGACAAGCAAGCAATTTTTCACTCTTGTCATGTGTTTTTCAGAATACCCAGATCTCAAAAACCTGATGCTTCAACATCCGTGGGTATGAGCACATAGGCAATGACAACTCTCTATCATTTAATGAAATCACAGCATGCACCACTAGCAACTGGGAAAACAGAGCATTCCTATTGAAGGCGCTATAATAAAATGTGCTCTAAAGGAGTTTCTGGTTTGCTCTGTTTGGAACAAAGACATACGAGATATAGCCACAAAAATAGAGGACAGCTCTGGAAGACAGAATCAGAGAACTTGTTGTTAGCTAGTTATGTTTTTAGAGATCCCATACCATAATTTTACAGATGAGAAAAATCATGCTCAAGATACATCTTTGAGGCACCACTGAGGGCCCTGGCTTAGGCAGGCTTTCTACCAGACTGTGATCCCAATGCTTCCCACCTCCAAAGGTGGAATGATAATATTTATTATGTGCTTCAGATATCCCAACTAAAATTTGTTTTATTTGAAAGAAAAACCAGTTTTGTAAGAAAGAAAAAAGAAAAGAAAGTCTATCATTTTAAAGTGGAAAATGAGAAACATACTACCATGTTATAAAATCCCCAAATACTCAATGTTTAAATGTATCAGAAAGCATGACATTTAGGCCAACATGCTAGTAACTGGGCCTTTAAAGACCACAATTACAACCTGGATTTTCTAAACAGACATAAAAAATTCCTTTCTGCTGTATTTAACAAAACAATCATGTAATAAAACATATTACAGTATTTACCAAACTGAGACAAACAATAAAATTTATTACCACCCATTTTAAATAATATAACTACTTGTGGAATCAAGGAGGGTAAAAGGAAAAAGGCAAATGTGGGTCAGGCATGGTGGCTCACGCCTGTAATCCCAGCACTTTGGGAGGCCGAGGCGGGTGGATTGCCTGAGCTCAGGAGTTCGAGACCAGCCTGGGTAACACGGTGAAACCCCATTTCTACTAAAAATACAAAAAATTAGCTGGGCCTGGCAGCGTGTGCCTGTAGTCCCAGCTACTTGGGAGGCTGAGGCAGGAGAACTGCTTGAATTCAGGAGGTAAAGACTGCAGTGAGCTGAGATCATACCACTGCACTCCAGCCTGGGCAACAGAGCAAGACTCAGCCTCCAAAAAAAAAAAAAAAAAAAAGCAAATGTGGCGCAAAAATAAAATGTGAGAGATAAAAGACCAGGGATAAAAATAATTCAAAATCTCTACAGTGGTAGGACAGTTGAAACACATATATATAATCACACCAGAAGATTACTCAAGGTGAAAGCTTAAAACAACATCTATCCCTCCATTTAGTGGTGACCATAGCACAGACAATGACAGGAAGAATCCTTGCTTCTGGAAACTTCCTGTAAAAGTGCAACATTACAGAAGGTAAAGTGAGCAACAGAGAATGATGATCAAAACCCATTTTCAGGACGAACTCCTTCCATTTCCCTTCTTTTATTGATTTTTTTTAAACCCACTTTGCACTCTCTCAGTCAGCTTGGTTGCAGGGAACATAGTTTAATGTACCTTATTGATTCAATCATACACATTTATACTTGTGTAGAAACTTCTGCTACAGTGCATTTATTGATCTTTTAATTATTAATGTAAGCCACAAAACCTGAAGAGCTTTATTGTAAATATTTTTATTCTCTCAAATTATGACAAGAAAATGATCAAAAATTGTCAGCAAATGAAACATGGTAGTTTGCTTATTTCCTCTGAAAAGTCTAATCAACCGGTTATGTATCAAATGTACTGTCAATAAGAACTTTTTTCTACAGTCAGAATTATATAAGCCTGAACAGTTCTCTGATAAAAACTTTAATTTCTAGACTTATTATTACTGTGATGCCTTTAATTTGGCTCTGGAGATGGCAAGCAAGTGTTCCATTCCAGTGTGGCCATTTTCAAATTGCACAGAGCCATCAGGTGAGCAAGCTGTCTGTCAAAATGGTCATAAGATAGGCTCCTGTGCTAACAGTTGTGGACAAACTGTGAAGTGGTATGCTTTGTCTGGTGAATTACTTTATCCCACTTGTCTCCGCAGTATGGCCCTCTAGACCTAGAGTAAGATGCATTCTCACCCAGATACTCTGTACTAGATTCAAAATGAGAATTAAGGGGACTGTCTAGGTGGGAAGCTCTGCAGAACCAGCCACCAGGCTGTAGCAAAAGGCAGGTTCTGAAGGCTTTAGATGAAGTGGAAGGGGTGGGGCTGAGTTCTTACTGAAGCAAAGGGAGGCAGAAAATACATTTAGGTTCAAGGTGGAAAGAGATGAAACTTTGATGGTCATCCTTTCCCATGCAAACTTCTCCCTCATCTCTCCCTCTAAATACTACTTCAGCTAGCCTTAAACAGTCAATGTAAACTTGGATGAACCAACTGAACCAGAAGATACTGTCTTAACACAGGCTTAATTCCACCCTGCCATAGATGATTTCCAGTGGAAGCCAGCTTCATGCTTAAATTTCTTTTAGAATACTGACCAGCAAATATGTTTGCCATTGCACCTTATACTTTCCAATACCAAGGCAATGATGTGTGTAATAAAATCAAGTATAACCTCTAAAAAACACCCCAGAATTTGAAATAATAATTTAAATTTGTGTTGCTACCTTCCGGAGTCTGTTAGGTTTTTCCATTTCTAGACAATAACAAGACCTGCCATTTCCGGACTGAATGGTCCTGAATATGAATAGAGGGGTCACATATCTAACATGGAGCACTAACAGTAAATACCAGAAAGCCTGGGCACTTGACTAGTGACAGAAGCAGATATCCTCAAGCAAATGTTGCTCTGGATCTCTGAAGAATCTCTGCATTGCTCAGCAGTGGCAACAAATGCTTGAATAGTCTGTCAGGTTCAACTCTCTTCCAAGCTTCACGGTTCTGGAGGCCACAGAATGCTGCTTCTGCTTGGTTCAGGCCTTCAGTGAACTATACCAAATAGATGGGAACCCTTCCTCAGAACTGATCTCACTAGTCAAGGACACCATCCATTTACATGAGTTATATACATTACCCAAATGCATATTCAACATATTTATAGACCATGAGTGAAAAGCTGAATAATATATTCACAACTAGGAAGGAGACTAGGATTGACCTTCTAAAAGGGACCACGTGGTTAAAGATCTGGTATCCACAAATACACGTCATTAAACAAGTCATAATTTGTGACCATCATGCATTTACCTTGACTTTTATTATTTAAAATACACATACAGCTAATTTGCCAATTACACAGAACACACAATGGGCCCTTACACAGCAAACATACCTACTAATGTGGTGTCTAATTCTTACTTTGTTCTATATCCCCCACAGCAGATCAGAAAATCAGCCTTACTGAAATAATTTCTCATAGGAAAATTTGAGCTATGATTTTAAACCTTTTTTGTGTCCTTCTGAAGAATTCCTACTTTTTTTTAGACCCAAATCACCATAATCAGTTTTCTTGAAAAATCATACGTAAGTAAAATGTGTATGAAAATGTTATTAATTAAATGGTATTTTCTAAATATCTTAAAGTATTAGAAATGCCAAATTCTTTATTTTAGAGTATGAATATCTTCACAAAAGCCCTTTTACCCAAGCTTAAAGGGTACATAGTACATGATACCACCTAGAGGAAAATAATTTTATAAATTAGGCCATAGTATTTTAAACATGTCTTTAAATAGTTTTTCAACATAACAATATGTAGCTATAGAGCCAAGCATATAGTCAAAGAATGCAGTAATTTAAAGTTCTCTGACATTAAATGAATAAAGAAAATATTATATTGAAAACATCTAGTCTATGGCTAACTATCATTCTCTCAGGCCATGTATAGAATTACAAAGGAACTAGTTCTTAAATTACCCATTTTAAAAATTAGTCAATATTAACAGTCTCTATTTAAACAATCCACCACTCACCCACATTTAAATAGAAACAATGTTTTCATTTACTACTTTTCAAAGAGAGGTATCTTCCAAACAATAATTCTTTAGTTGCATATCATTAGAAAGGTTTTGAAAAAATATATGAACCAAGTAAATGTCCCACAAGCATACCAAGATGGCAACTGATTCTTCCTGGGTAATGTTTGCTCAATTATTTACAATGATATCTGATTATAGTAATATATATAGATTTTTTTGTTCCCAAACACTCTGAAACCATTTTGCCTATTCATGCTAGTTTTGCCAATCAGTAATTCAATTCTTAAGGAGGACCAGCACTCATCCCAATTAAAACTGCAAAGCAAGAGGTATTGCCTTTTACCTGGCCCATTTCTGCTTTCATAGTCCTTCCAGTCCATTTCCTCTCTGACTTTTTTTTTTCTCAATTAGCACCCAGGACCCTTACCCTCCATACTCATGGCTTAGTGGGGTTGCCCCTTTACGGACAGTGCCCACCCTTCCAAAAATGGACAAATCTGAAAGGCCACACTAAAAAAAAAAAATATCCTATCTCCCATTTCCTGTATCACCAACTGTTTCCTAGGTTCCAACTAGCTAATCAGATTAATTTATACCATTTGTTCACTAACAAGCTTACACTAATTCATTTCTTCAACAAATATCTACTGTGTGCCAGCATTTTTCTAAGTACTGGGGATATACTGGTGAACAATACCAGGCCAAAATTCTTTCCTTCATCAAAGGTTAACACAATGTTATCAATTAATAATAAATACATTGGTGGGTGTGGTGGCTCACACCTGTAATCCCAGCAATTTGGGAGGCCAAGTCGGGCAGATTGCTTGAGTCCAGGAGTTCAAGACCACCTTGGCAATATGGCAAAACCCCATCTCTACTAAAAACACAAAAAACTAGCCGGGCATGGTGGCATGCGCTTGTAGTCCCAGCTACCTGGGAGGCTGAGGTGGGAAAATCGCCTGAGCTCAGGAGGTGGAGGGTGCAGTGAGCTGAGATAGCACCACTGCACTCCAGCCTGGGCAACCAGAGTGAGACAGCCTGTCTCAAATAATAATAATTATTATTATTATATAATAAATGTATTTATTTAAATATATATAAATGTGGGGGGGGGTTAGATGATTCTAAGACCAAGAGAGAAAAATAACATAAGAAAAGAGCTATTGTGATGAGGTTGTATTTTATTAATAAATAAGATGGTTAAATAAAGTGATGGATAAAGTCTAAAGAAGATGAGGGAGGAAGCTGTGTGATATATGATTAACCCTTAACAGCATGGGCCTGAACTGCACGGGTCCACTTAAACTCAAATTTTCTTCTGCTTCTGCTACCCGAAACAGCAAGACCAACCCCTTCTCTTCCTCAACCTCTCCTCAGCCTACTCAATTTGAACACAACAAGGATGAAGACCTTATAATGATGCACTTCCACTTAATGAATAGTAAAAATATATTTTCTCTTCTTTATGATTTTCTTAGTAACATTTTCTTTTCTCAAGTTTACTTTGTTGTAAATTTTGGGGGAGTCAAAAGTTATGTGCAGCTTTTCAACTGTGTGAGTGGTCGGTGCCCCTAACTCCCACACTGTTGGAGGGTCAACTGAATATGGGGAATGCGTTCCCAGCAGAGGGAACAATAGATTCATAAGTCATGAGTTAGAAGAGTGACATTTCTGAGGCACAGAAATGAGGCCATGTGCCTGTAGTGGGGTAAATGAGACAAAAGGTAGTAGGTGTTTAAGGTAGGGAAACACCAGGAACCACTGGAAGGACTTTGCATTTACTCTGAAACAGAAGGGAAACCATTGGAAGGTTTTTAGCAAAGAAGTGACCTCAACTAATTTACCTGCTTTTTTTAACACCTTTACTGAGATATAATTAACATATCATATCCATTTTAGATGTACAGTTGAATGAGTTTTAGTATATTCACAGAGTTGTACAATCATGATCACAGACAACTTTAAAACATTTTATTTTTTATTTTTTTTAACTTTTTAAGTTCAGGGGTACAAGTGCAGGTATGTCACATAGGTAAACATGTCTCGTGGGGTTTTTTGTACAGATTATGTCATTACCCAGGTATTAAGCCTAGTACCAATTAGTTACTTTTTCCTGATCCTCTCCCTCCTCTACTCTCCATCTTTGTTACTCCAAAAAGAAACCCCGTATCCATCAGCAGTCACTTCAACCCCACCCCAAACTCTTGGTCCCAGGCATCTCTTATAAATGGAGACATACAATATGTGGTCTTTTATGTCTGGATTCTTACATTTCACATGTTTTTAGGGTTCATCCTTGTTGTAGCATGTGTCAGTACTTCATTTCTTTTTATCGATGAATAATATTCTATTGTCTAGCTATATCACATTTTGTTTATTCAACAGTTGAAGGACATTGGCGTTGTTCCCTCTTTTTAGCTATTATGAATAGTGCTGCTATAAACATTTGTGTACTAGTTTTGTGCAGACACATTTTCAGTTCTCTCGGGTAAATATCTAGGAGAAGAATTGCTAGGTCATATGGTAACTCTGTGTTGAACCTTTTGAAAAAGTGCCAAACTATTCTCCAAAATGGCTGAACCTTTTTTTTTTTTTTTTTTTTTTGAGACAGAGTCTCGCTCTGTGATCCAGGCTGGAGTGCAGTGGCATGATCTCAGCTCACTGCAACCTCTGCCTCCCAGGTTCAAGAGATTCTTCTGCCTCAGCCTCCCAAGTAGCTGGGATCACAGGCACACGCCAGCACGCCTGGCTAAATTTTGTATTTTCAGTAGAGACGGGGTTTCACCATGTTGGCCAGGCTGGTCTAGAACTCCTGAACTTGTGATCTGCCCACCTCAGCCTCCCAAAGTGCTGGGATTACAGGTGTGAGCCATCGCGCCCGCCTGAACCTTTTTATATTCTACCGGCAGTGTATGAGGGCTTCAAATTCTCCATAGCCTCAACAACACCTGTTATTATTGGTCTTTTTGAATATAGCCATCTAAGCTGGTGTGGTATCTCATAGTGGTTTTGATTTACATTTCAGAGACTGAGTTCCTTTTCATGTGCTTTTTGATCTCTTCAGATCTTTGCCCATTTTTGAATTGTGTTATGTACCTTTTTTATTAAGTTGCATGAGTTCTTTACATATCCAAGATACAAGTCCCTTATCAGATATATGATTTGCAACTTTTTCTCCCATTTCGTAGATTGCTTTTTCACTTTTTTATGATGTGCTTTAAAACAAAGAATTATAAAATGTTGACGAAGTCCAATTCATCTGTTTTTTGTTGCTGTTGCTTGTGCTTTTAGTGTCATATTTAAGAAACTGTTGCCTAATCCAAGATCATGAAGATTTTCACCTGTTTTCTTCTAATAGTTTTATAGCTTTAGGTCTTACTTTAGGCCTTTAAAATATTTTTGAATTAATTTTTGAATATGGTATAAGAGAAAGGGTCTAAGTTCATTCTTTTGCATGTAGAGATTCAGTTGTCCTGGCACCATTTGTTGAAAAGATTATTCTTTCTCACATTGAATTACCTTGCACTCTTATAAAACTAAATTACATTTTAACAGAATTTCTATAGTCGTATTAAGAATAGACAAAATGGGCATGGGTAGAAGCAGAGAAGCCAGTTAGAAAGGTATTATCATAAATCATGTATATTAGGGCTCGCCAGAGAAAAGGAATCAACAGATATATAGAGACATATAGAAAGAAATTATGAAGAATTGGCACACATATTATTGAGGCTGAGAAGTCCCATGATCGACATGCTGGTCAGGAAAACGAGTGATATAGTAACAATCCAAATCTGAAGGGCTGAGGAGCCAGTAGTGTTAGTCCTGGTCCAAGTCCAAAGGCCTAAGAACTAGAAGCATCAATGTCCAGTCAAAGACAGGAGAAAATGGATGCTCAAGCAAAGAGAGAGAGAGAGAGAGAGACAGTGTGTGTGTGTGAGTGTGTTAGTTCACCCTTCCTCCATCTTATTTGTCTATTTGGGCCCTTGACAGATTAGATGATGCCCACTCACATTGGTGAGAGCCATCTTCTTTACTCAGTCTACCAATTCAAATGTTAATCTCTTTCAGAAACACTCTCACAAACATACCTAGAAACAATGTTTTACCAGTTATCTGGGCATTCTTTGGCCTTGTCAAGTTGACACATAAAATTAACCACACACCAAATAAGAGATAATGGTGGCTCAACCAAGAGAGTAGCACTGGAAGTGGAGAGAAGTGGTTGAATTCTGGATGTTTTGGAAGTTGAGCTGATAGGATCTGCTAAGAGACTGGATGTGGGTGTGAGATAAAGAAAGGACTCAGTTGACTCTGATATTTTTGATTTTTCAGTTAGACAAACTACAATTTTGGGGAAGAGGGACATGATCACTCAAACTACCATGTGTAAAACAGACTGGGAACAGGGAATTGGGGGATAGGATGAAAGCCTTCTATCCTAGAAACAATTTCTATTTCATTGAAAATCTACTGAGTCCATAGGGCACAGAGATGGCACTAGTTAATGTTCCTTTACAGTGAAAGGGGCTGTTTATTCACTGAAAAGAGAATGCCTTGAGGGTTTTATTAGGGTCTTGAACTGAACTCTTTCTGTCTGTTTGTATAAGAGGTTCTCAGAACCAGTTCAGGGTTGCCCAGAAGTTGTTTTCAGAGAAGCCCTGAAGGCTCACACTTTCACAGAAGGAGACCTTGATAATCTCTCATCAGGAATTTATTTGAAATGTCATTAGAACTTCTTAGAGACATCATGACTAACCTAAAACAAATAATTAACTGTGAGAACTACAAATTTTACCACAAGACAGTGGAGAAAACATTGCAGGATAGATAGAATTTTAGGAACCCCTCAAATCACACTCCTCCAGAACATTTTCACTGGAAGATAAAGGAGCCTCATTTCCTATTAACTCCGAAACTCTTTCAAGCATCTGTTGTGGTAGATTTTCTAATAGGTCCAGCCCAGGGGGTTCTCAGGTATAAATCCTCAAGTTCTATTAAAGACTCTTGAAAAGATGGTCAAGGCACAACTTGAATAGCTCATACCACTGAACTGGAAAAAAGCTCCTAAAGCTCTAGTGTCCTTTGAAGAGACTTAATCTTCCTCCCCTGGCCTTAAGAGAGGCAGGTAAAGTAGGATAAGTACTGCAACACACAGGGAAGAAATGAAAGCACTGAAGATCTCTCTTTCTGCATAAAAATGGATGAATTTCTTCTGGATTTAGCAGCTGTCTTAGTCTGTTTTGTACTGCTATAACAGAATACTTAAGATTGTGTAATTTATGAACTACAGAGATTTATTTCTTATAGTTCTGGAGGCTAGGAAGTCTAAGATTGAGGGGCCAACATCTGGTCAGGGACTTCTTGCTGCATCAAAACATGGTAGAGAGAGAGCCAGAGAGAGGGGAGCAAACTTGCTTTTATAACAAACCCACTCTCACAATAGCAAACTCACTCTCATGACAATGACATTAATCCATCCATGAGGGCAAAGCCCTCATGATCTAATCACCTCTTAAAGATCCCATCTCTCAAAACTGTTGCATTGGAGATGGGGCTTCCAATACATGAACTTTGGGAGGACACATTTAAAACCACAGCAGCAGCTTTCGACTCTCTCTATCCTAGAAACAACTTCCATTTCAGTGAAAATCTACTGAGTCCACAGGGCACAGGAATGGCACTAGTTAATGTTCCTTTACAGTGAAAGTATGAGGCTTTCTCATACTTTTCAGGGCTTCTCTGAAAACAAGTTCTGGGCAACCCACTTTAGATTCTGAGAACCTGTTATAAAAACAGACAGAAAGAGTTCAGTTCAAGACCCTAATAAACCCCTCAGGTCATTCTTTTTTCAGTGTACCAATAGCTAATGAGGAAGCTGTGCCTCTTAATGAGGAAAGGAGGCTAGGATACCATGCCAAGGATCTCCAAGACACACAAAGGAAGATGTAAATCTTTCCTCAGGCCTGGTGACAAGACAAAGACCAAATGGAATCCTAAAATGGGCTCTTTGGCAGTCACGTCTAGAGGAATGGAAGACGTGATGAACTACTCTAGGAACTGGTATTAAAACAAGCAACCCAAACGTAAATAAAAGACTGTTTGCTTCAATTAAGTCTTAGCTACGGGAGTGTGAACTTTAATATTTCCTCAGTGTACATCTCCGCTAGTGCTTTCACCATTATTAAACTATGTTTATACAGGGTTTGGCTTTCCAGCTATTATGGAAAAATTACATCTTGCCAACAGTACTATAGGGGCCTAAACACAGTAAATCCTCCACTGACCTTGAACCCAAGCTAAAGCAAACAGTCACTCTCCTTGGTGCTGAACTGCCTAAATAATGCACTGTGTAAATGGCTGTGAATCTAAACTACATCTACAATGCATCTTAGCATTACAGATTACCAACAATTTTTCCAGAAGGCAGTGTTTGTAGAGGCATTGCAATGTGAAGGAATTTCTTAGGGAGATAACTGGAAAACATTCACTTGCAAATGATGATCATTTATTTATTGAACACTAGGAGTATACTGGGCCTTCAGCTCCACAGAGGAGGTAGCAGGGTGATGACAGCCTCTGGCCAGAAGGCTTCACAAGAGTGGAGGAAGAAGATGATGGTTAACAGACAATATGCGAGAAGAAAAGTAACTGCAATAGAAAGCTTGAAGTGGTGAAGCATCACAAGACGGAACAGAAAACAAAAGAGGGAGAAGACAAAAACGCCAACTGAAATGTCTACTTAATATAAAATTACACTTCCATTTGAACCAAAATAAAATTTATCCACATGTAAAAGTGCTCATAAAATAACATTAAATGAAAAAAGCAAAATATAAAATGATTAAAACATAAAATCATACATATATATAAAGGCCGAAAGCTGGAAGGGAATACAGAGAAATCAAAACCACTTAATGAAAATGTTAGAATTGTGGACATATCAGTTTTCTTTTGAAACTTCCTTTAATCATATTGTAAGAACACATATACTATATTTTTAAAAGGCAATTAGAGTATATGTGAATATTCACGAAAGCTCTGTTTGTGATGGTAAAAGAAATAGAAACAACTAAAATATCCATCTATAAATAACATATTAAATGAATTTCGGCATATACATAAAATAAGCTGCTATACCACTGATATGGTTTGGCTGTGTCCCTACCCCAATCTTATCTTGAATTGTGGTTCCCATAATCCCCAAATATCATGGGAGGGACCCAGTAGGGGGTGATTTAATCATGGGGGCAGTTACCCTCATGCCATTCTTGTGATATTGAGTTCTCATGAGATCCTATGGTTTTATAAGGGGCTTTTCCCCTTTTTGATCAGCACTTCTCCTTGCTGCTGCCATGTGAAGAAGGACATGTTTGCTTCCCCTTCCGCCATGATTGTAAGTTTCCTGAGGCCTCCCAAGTCACACTGAACTGTGAGTCTTTATAAATTATTCAGCCTTGGGTGTGTCTTTATTAGCAGTGTGAGAATGGACTAATATAACCACTTTAAAAATTGAGGTATATCTATTTGAACTGACTTGAAGGTATGTCTATGATACATGGCTAGGCAAAATTTTTAAAAGGCAAGTTGAGAAAAATACATATGGTATAATCATATTTATATGAATATAAACAACTATATTAATATATGTCAGTGTGTACATCAGAAAGAAAAAGTTTAAAGCAATATACACTAAATAGAAAAGAAATTATGGAATGGGAGATTTATATTTTTTATATTAATGTATTTCTGTAGGTTTCAGTTTTGTAACCTTGGATTACATATATCATTAGAAAAAACCTTTAAAGAATAAAAACCGAATTAAAATTTTAAAAAATAACTGCCATGTTAGGAAAAATTCTTTGGACATTTATTTTATGGTAATAAGGGTTAAAATTTAAGAGGAGCTTTGAAGGGCAGAGGGAGGTTAGGGCAGGAGACAGGCAGTGTAATTAAGGAAATTAAAATAAGTGGTCGATAAGCTGGACTCTTACTTGGCCAGTAGTAAACCAATCAACACTAAGTTGAGGGGTAACAGGAATGAGAAAATCACCTGAACATAAACATAAGAGAAGGTATTTCATAGAGTACAACAGATCACTGTTCATCCATATAGTTCTGAGAAAAAGTAACAGAGAATTTTTGAAAGAGAGAAGTAAGTAAGTAGAAAAGAAAAAAAAGTGAAGTTGAAAACTAGTGGGTAACGGTGAATAAAACAGCACAAAGAAAACTGGAGGAAAGTACACAGAATTTATGAGGGGACTCATAACATATGGCTGATTTACCAAAAGCTAGTCAAGCTCAAAGTCATCTAGCTCCAAATCCATTAACCTGAAATCCACTTTCTTGTTTTGAAATGCAATCTGAACTTCAAACTGCAATTTGTCTCCTCTTAACCAGTTCAGCAAACTTCACTTGAAAATCACCATTGTTCATGCTAGTCTGCATCACCATGCCTCAGATACTTGCAGGAATCGGGGCAGCCAAAAGTGTTTCAGCTATTGGGACCTCCTCTCCAGTTTAGCAAGCTGGGAATGGTGACAAGTATAAGTGGCATGCCTCAGTATAAAAAGTAAAATGATTGGCTCTACCATTTACAGTCACATCACAACCCGTATCGCTTCAGATTCCTAGTCTGAAAAATGAGTATAATCTCAAAGAATTGTGAGATTCAAGTAACAAACAAATGAGAGCTCCATGCCTGGGACATAGTAGACTCTCAATAAATATTTCTGAATGAGCAAATGAACCAATGTGTTATGATACTATATGGTATTATTATTGTGCACAAAAAGAAGGTATGGAAAAGAGTAGTATTCTAGTGAATTCTATCACTGTAGTAAGGTCAAGTAACTTCCTTTTATCATCAAAATCTTGCACGTATTGCTTCCACTTCCGTAACTGCCCTTCCTAAACAAGTTTCCCAGGCATCTGTAATCCCACCTCCAACTTTGCAAGTTTATGTCTGGACCTTTTGCCTTCTCTCTTTAGAACTATACATTCCGCGATGGTGAGGGTTGTGTCTTCACACTTCATGGACAGGCTTATAACCAACAAACCATGCAGAGGAGAAAACATGTCTAAGCCTTCCTCAGGCCCAGGCAGAATCCTCTGGTGCCAACACCTATGTGGTGGCAATGAAGGCGATTCCAGATTCTTTGGTAATGTTGAGGCAAAAACATTTTGAGGACCTAGATGTAAACAGGCCCTCAAATTGGATACCTTTTTACTTGAAGGATCTAAGATTCAGCAATACCCTCTGGACTACAGTTTGTTAATTCAGGTCCTCAGATCCCAAAGGGATCCATGGATAGAATTCATGGAAGTTCTTGAATTCAGATAGAAAAAAATCAGATCTTTTGTCACCAGTATCTAACTGAAATTTAGCATTTGCTTCAACTAGGAATTTAGACAACAAATCATGGTAGCATTAGTAGTACTTACATATGTGTCACCAACAGAAATCACAGATATTTTCATATCTCACTGCAATTCTTGTTATCTCAAAATATTATCTGTTTATCACCACTTTGAAATTAGTGGTCATTATGTGCTCTGCTAGATCCAATACAATGTGTTAGTGAAGAAGCATGTATATTACCATAACACAAGTTTGTTTTAATAACTTGATAACTATTTCAATATAATCGGCTCCTTGTCATTCTATGTGTTTTATTTCATTCATTTACATATTTTACTCTGAGAAACAGTCCATGGACTTCAACAGACTACCAAAGATGTCCCCAGCACTAAAAAGGCTAAGAAGCCCTTCTCCAAACTATAATGTCCAACAATTAAAAGTATTATGCAAGTACAAATCCCATTACTTGAAGCACTTTCAACTATAAAGATGAAAACATTATTTGAGAATCTGCAATCATTCTGATATGTAGGAATTATTTACATTGACTAAAAAGTTCTAAACTAATGGCCTGATTTACATAATAGAGCAGCCTATGTATGAAACAGTCTGATTTGAGTTCTTGTTATTACATTTTAGCACAGAGTTAAAAACATAAGTATTTCTATCAAGGACTTGGCTTTGAAGTTTGTCTTGAATTTACTATCTGACCTTGGGCAAGTCGGTAAACCCAGCTAAGCCTTAGTTTTCTCATCTACAAAATGTTGAAAATACCTCCTCCTTCAAAGCATTATTAAGAGAATTAAATAATATACGCAAAATACTAAATAATGGATACAAAGTACTTAGCACAGTACCAGACATGATAAGTACTAACTTACAGCAATATTATTGTCCTATTTTACTTATTAACCTCATTTAAGTAAAACTTTATATTGAGTCTTTAAGATGATTTCTTTAAAGTATTCCATAATTAAAATATAAGAGAGCACGTTGCTTCAGAATACAGACTCTAATGACAGACTGCCTGGGTTTAAATTTTTTTGTACCACTTACAAGCTGTGTGCCTCTGGATAAGTTACTTAATTTCTCTGAGGTTTAGTTTTAGATCTATAAAATAGGGAAAATAGTATCTACGCCATAGGGCTGTTATGAAGATCAAATTAGTAACCACAGGTGAAGCACATTAAAACATGCCTGGAACATGGTACTTTGTAATTACTAGCTATTATTACCAACAGTAATTATGTAATAGTTTCACATCAAGTTACACAGGAGTTTTTCTTCCTCTTTAATCTGAATTTTAGTGAAAATTTCTCACAAATGGAGTCAGCCACACTAATCATACTATTTACATGAATGTATTTGACATCAATAAGAACAAGGCAGGGAATAAATTCAGCTACAATTATTTACAAGGAGGAATTAGGAAGACCCCATTTCCTTTGGCTTTGTAACCAAGTTAAAGCCCGTACAAGAAAGATTCTCTATAGTTTGAAATGCTTATTTTATGGCAACAGATCTATGAATTACAGGAATAAACATAATTTTGCTTTTTTACCTTTTAACAGGTACAGAGAGGCACCTCTGTGCCCAAGGCTGGAGCTCACCTTGGAGAAGGAAGCCATGGAAATGCTGGGATTGGTGACAACAGCAAGGACAACATCAGCATCATGTAGCAAAGATGCACCTGTTTCCCAGCAGGGAAACAGCTTTGCTCCTCACGGGCAATTAGCAAGGTTTGACTTAATTTAAAGCCTACACGAACCACTGATCTTTGAGAATATGACTGATGTTATTTTCTGTACTGAGAGTAACAGTAAAACAATAATAATGACAATAACAAGCACTTCACTCCTCTCCATCTTTTAAGGTAGTTGAGTAATTACTAACTCAACAATTAAGTCATCACAGCAAAACTATGAAGCATGTGAAAGTATTCTCACCATCATCTTATTTCAGTTTTTTACTTATGAGCTTTAAGAATTCAGGATCCTTTGTTGAATATATTAGTCCTCCCAACATATAAGACAATGAATATTAAAGTCAAATTATGATACATACCCCAATAATTTGACTATACTCTAAAATTAATACACATAACCATCTCCAGGACTTACCAAAAATGCAAATGCTGGCTGGATCTCATTTTTTAAAATTACAACAATTAAAAGGTTACTAAATCACTAGTGTTAAAAAGTCAGCAGCAATAAACCGTTAGGTTTTCACGAGATGCACACAGAGGTCTCCCTTGGAGATTTAGTTTTCCAACTCATAAGGCTGAAGGTCCATTCCCAGGAGGAAGAAAAAAACAGGAAGCTTCTCCCCAGAGTAGGAAAATAAAATTTGGCATACTCTGGGTTTTAGTGACCAAAGATTATCAGGAAGTGGAAACATCTATAGTAGAATCAGTGCGGATGTGATCATTAGAAGGCTCCATGCTTTGTGCCAGTATTATTATTTCCAGCATCCCTTAATAGTGTCAAAAGCATAACATTCCAGCTGAGGGATTAATAGCTGCCCTAACAACAGAGCACACAGCAGGCTTTCAACACAGCAGGGGGCTTTTCAAAACACCCCAGGGTAGATAGGCCTGGTCTTTAGTGCTTGCACCATGGCTCAACTACACTGAGATACCTTCCAAGTCTCCAGGTTATGAAGCTTGGTTCTCAACTCCACTCTGATGTGATTCTGCAGTGGAGCACCTTTACAATTCAGATTAAGGCAAGATCTCTGATCTGGAACCTTTTGTCAAAGGAGTCTTGGAACAAGACTGACAGATGTCCCCTCTACATCAACAGGTAGGGTAAGGCAAAGACAGGAGAGAAACCCAGAAATATGTATACATGTGTATGCAGCTACACAGTTGACACGTGGTGCATAATGTTCCATGTGATCAAATTTCTTTCAGGCCCATTCAAAACAAAATAGTTACATGGGAAGTAATAATAGAGAACCTTTACTGGTTGGAAATTCTCTCCTCTTATTTAACTAAAATCCTACATATCCTTAATCACTGTAGGTTAGCATTCATTCTAGTGAGAATAATCTTCCTGGAACACAAACGTGGCCTGTTACTCCTCGGATTAAACACCTTCAGTGGCTCCCCTGGGCCTACAGGCTAAAATCCTAATACTTTGAGATGACAAACAAGACCTCTGGTTTGGCCCTTACCTACTTCTCTAGCTTCATTTACCTCTCTGGCTGCCAGGACCCCACATTCCTCGTAAGTCCCCAAATTATCTGTCATGCTCCTTCTTATTTCTCATCGCTTACTGGCAATATCTCTGCACCTAGAATGTTTTGTCTTTGTAGCAGTTTCAACAAATGCTTATTCATCTTTCCCAGCTCAGCTAAGGTCACCAACCTTGTAAAGCCTTTACCAACTTTCCTTTCCCAGGAGAGACCCATTGCTTTCCTTGGACTAACAGAATCCCCTGCATCACTGCTCTTCTGGCTGCCATAGCACTTTACTGCACTGGTTTTTTTTAAAATAGGTTTATGGAATAATAGTTTAAACACAGTAAACTCCACACTTTAAAGTGTACAATTTCATAAGTTTGAACATATATCCATACCTATGAAACCATCACCACAATCAAGATAATGAACACATTCACTATTTCTAAAAGTTTTCCATGCCCTTTTGTCAACTCTGTCACTCCTCCCTGTCCCTCCTCATCCCCAGGGAACCACTAATCTGCTTTCTAGAGAGTCATTAGCATTTTCTGGAGTTTAAAATATATGGAATCATGCAATATGTAGTCTTTTTATTTTTGCCTTGCTTCTTTCACACAACATAATTATACTGAGTTTCATCCACACTGCATGAATCAATAGTTCATTACATTTTACTGCTGAGTAGTTTCAGCATGGATAAGGCTATACTATAATGAGCTTGTCTGTTCACCTGTTGATGGACATATGGGTTATTTCAAGTTTTTGGTAATTACAAAGAATACTGCTATGAACATTCACATATAAGTCTTTGTACAGACACGTGTTCTTTCCTCTTGGGGAAATACTGAGGAGTGGAAATAAATGAATCATGTGGTAGGTACATGTTTGATTTTTTAAGAAACTGCCAAACTATTTTCCAACAGGCTGTGCCATTTTACATTCCCACTAACAGTGTGTGAAAATTCCATTTCCTCCATATCTTCATGAACATTTGATATGGTTTGTTGCTTTAATTACAACCATTCTACTATGTCTATTGTATTATCTCACTGGGGTTTTAATTTGCATTGTCCTAATGATTAATCATGTTGAGTATCTTCTCATGTGCTTATTTACCACCCATATTTCTTATCCGGCAGAATATCTGTTCAATTCATTTCCCCATTTTTTAGTAGGTTGTTTTCTTATTATCACATTTTGAGAGTAATTTATATATTTTGAGTATTTTATACATGATTTGTCATATATATTTGAAATATTTTCTCCCAAACTGTGGCTTATCTTTGCATTCTCTTAGTGCTATCTTTTGATGAGCAGAAATTTTTGATTTTGATGTCTAATTTATCAATTTGTTCTTCTATGAATTGCACTTTCAGTGTCATATCTAAGAAATCTTTGTCTAACCCAATGTCACAAAGATTATTTCTTAGGTTTTCTTCCACAAGATTTATAGTTTTAGGTGTTACATATATGTCCATGTGGTGTTCATTTTTGTATATATTATAAAATATGGTTTGATGTTCATTTTTTGCTTATGGATATCTTGTTTTGGCACTATTTGTTGAAAAATTAATCCTTTCTCCACTGAATTGCCCTCATGCCTTGGTCTAAAATCCACGGTCTATACACATGTGGATCTATTTCTGCCTCTTTCTTCTGTTCCAGGGATCTATTTTTCTGTTGGGACACCAGTCTCACACTCTTTTGATTACTGTAGCATTACAAGTCTTGAAATCAGTCAAATTTAGTCCTCCAAACTTCTTCTTTTTTAAAATTGTTTTGGCTATTCCAGTTTCATTGCATTTCTTTTTTTTTTTTTTTTTTTTTTTTTCCTTTTGAGACAGAGTCTCACTCTCTCACCCAGACTGGAGTGCAGTGGTGCTATCTCGGCTCACTGAGACCTCTGTCTCCCAGGCTCAAGCGATTCTCCTGCCTCAGCCTTCTGAGTAGCTGGGATTACAGGCGCACGCCACTACATCCAGCTAATTTTTGTATTTTTAGTAGAGACAGGGTTTCACCATGTTGGCCAGGCTGGTCTCGAACTCCTGACCTCAAAGGATCCACCCACCTCAGCCTCTCAAACTGCTGGGATTACAGGCATGAGCCACCACGCCCGGCCTCATTGCATATCTATATAACTTTTAAGATTCATCTTTTCAATTTAAAAACTGCTGGCATTTTGATTGGGTTTTTGTTGAATCTACGGATCAATTTGGGAAAAAATGACATAACAATATTGAGACTTTTTATCAAATACAAGCTTTAACTCTCTAACAATTTAGGTCTTTTAAAATTTCTCTCAACGAGATTGGGAGAAATATTGTATGGCTTCTGCACATTCTTGTCAGACGTATCCCTAAGTATTTCGTATTTTTGATACTATTGTAAATAGCATTTTTGTTTCAGTTCCTGACTGTTCATTGCTGGTATATAGTAACAAAATTGATTTTTATTTATAGATATTGCACCCCAGAACCTTGCCAGAGGACACTGGAATTAAGAATTAAGATCAACATTTTGATGCCTAAGGGGACAAAAGAAGTTGATCACAACTCCCATAGGAAAAGACATGCTGTGGAAACACATTTGCTCAGGAGAGAGGAGAAATAGAGCTATATCCTCAGCATTTATATTTCTATGCCTTTGGCCTAGATAGTTTGAGCCTTTAAGCCCATCAGTCAAGTGATATGGGAAAAATTCAAATATGTAGTATCCATGGTTTTTCCTAAAACAGTTTCTGAAATGTGAAACAGTATAATCACTTACCACATAAGAGAAACTCAGGGGCCTATTAACAGTAATACCTCACCTTTCTTTTGGTCTTGATTCTTTTAGGTTGGTTTCTGCTTTTTTCCTTATCCAATTATGACCAGATTTCCTTAATAGAAATCTAGTGCTGACATTTCAGAGACATAAGCTGATGTGTTTCTTCTATGTACATAAGCTGATGTATTTCTTCTACGTATCTACGTGTGTGTATATATACATATGTATATATATACACATATGTATACACATGTATATATACATATGTATACACATGTATATACATATGTATACACATATACACATGTATACATATGTATACACATATACACGTGTATACATACATATGTATACACATGTATATATACATATGTATACACATGTATATATATACATATATGCGTGTATGTGTGTGTGTGTGTGTGTGTGTGTGTGTATATATATATATATATATATATATGTATTTTTTTTTTTTTACTCTGTCGCCCAGGCTGGAGTGTGGTGGTGTGATCTCTGCTCACTGCAACCCCCACCTCCTGGGTTCAAGCAATTCTCCTGCCACAGCTTCCCAAGTAGCTGGGATTACAGGGGTGTGCCACTACGCCTGGCTAGTTTTTGTATTTTTAGCAGAGACGGGGTTTCACCATGTTGACTAGGTTGGTCTCGAACTCCTCTACTTGTATCTTTTAATTTTAGCGGTTTTTTTTGTTTTTTTTTTTAGAGATAGATTCTTCCTCTGCCACCCAGGCTAGAGTGCAATGGCACAATGATAGCCCACTGCAGCCTCAAACTCCTGGGCTCAATAGATCTTCTTGCCTCAGTCTCCTGAGTAGCTGGGGTGACAGGTGCATGCCACCACACCCAGCTAATTTTTTAATTTTTTGTCACTATGTTGCTGAGTCTAGTTTCAAATTCCTGGTCTCAAGTGACCCTCCCACCATGGTCTTCCAAAGTGCCGGGATTCTATTCATATTGTGAGTGACTGGTCTTAGACTCCTGACTCTAAAATCTGAATATTAATGTATGCCTGTATAACTAAATCCACTTCTGTTCTTATTGACCCTGCATCTGTAAATAAAATGCTGGCTTAACAATGCAGTATTTCCTGCTTGCTGCATTGATTCTCCACAATAGAAAACTCAGAGGTCACATGTTTCTCCATCCTTCAATTCACCAGAATTCTATCTGCTCAGGAGATTAAAAAAATAAATAAAAAAAAGATACCATTGTTATACACTCCAGAACACAAAACGCTTCTCCATTCCACACAGAAAAAAATCAATGCGTGTTCCTAATTTCCTAATTGAAAGGACTTTTGGTTAAACATGAGCTTTTACAGCCTCTTCCACATCTCCATATGACCATCACTGTCAGAACCATCATCTTTGAGTATGAATGACATGCTATATGAAGGGCAGAGAGAAATAGACACCAGGAGAAAAACATACAGAAATAACATCAAAGAGTGGAATCTGGTCAAAATTCCCTAACCTGCTTCTTGTCTCTCCAGGTTGTGTCACAGTCATTCAGGAGGCCTCGGGCACTGCTTTATTCAGGGGCTCATGTACCTGTGAAGCTCTAACACCTCTCACTCCTGCATGCTCTCTCTCTCTCACTCTAAATAACCACTTGTGGGCCTTACATTTCTTTCCTATAAAAAATCTTTAATGTTTTTACAATTATAATACATGTTGACAGTATAAAATTAGAAAACCCAATTAAGCCTAGATAAGCAAACTAAAACCATCATTAAATCTAGTACTCAGAGACTACCACTCCTAACATCTGGTACATATCCTCCCACACTTTTCTCCTCTGTTATAATATTTTCAACAAAAATAAAATTATAAAATCATCCACAACTGTTTTCTAAGTTCTAAAATAGGTAAAATGGCAAGAATACATGTTGATTACTTTCTGGTATGATCTTAGCAAAACAAGTAAAGCATTAGAGATAACTGGACCTTAAGCCAAAGCCATAAAATAATTATGATGTGAGACCTGAACTATCTCCAGCCAGCCCATGGTTCACTACCAAGATGAGCAGAATTAACTAGCAAATAAAGAAATCCCTTACTAACTAAAAATCAGAACACCATCCCTCAGCCAGGTCATATGAGACAGTCCAGTCCACCGACAAAGCTTTAAGCAGGCTATAAATATATGTGCTTGACACATTCAGGGTGACATAGTGGAAAAGAGTTGAGGCTGAATTGCTCCTGGTGAGAAGAATAAAAACTTAAGTGCCAGAGGTCCAAAGAAAAAGGCTGGGCATGGTGGCTCATGCCTGTAATCCCAGCACTTGGGAGGCCGAGGCAGGTGGATCGCTCGAGCCCAGGAGTTTGAGACCAGCCTGGACACTATGGCAAAACCCCATCTCTACATGATATATAGAAATTAGCCAGCTGTGGTGGCTCATGCCTGTAGTTCCAGCTACTCCTCGGGAGGCTGAGGTGGGAGAATCACCTGAGTCTTGCAGGGGGTCAAGGCCGCAGTGAGCCGGGATCGTACCACTGCACTCCGGCCTGGGCGACAGAGCGAGACCCTGTCAAAAGGAGAGGAGAGGGGTAAGGAGGGGAGGGGAGGGGAAGGGAGGGAGGGAAAGGAGAGGGGAGGGAAAGGAGAGGGGAGGGAAAAGAGAGGGGAGGGGAGGGGAGGCAGAGAGAGATGTGCATGAAGCGGAAATGCAACACACCACTGGCCATTTTTATGTGCATCCGTGTGTCTCATTGGACTGGGAGCTCTCAGCAGGTATCTTATTCCTCTCTTTTATCCCCAGTGCCTAGTACTTAGTAAGGATTTGCTCATTAGGGGCTATCCCAGAAGCAGTTGAGCTGAAATTGGACAGGTAGGAACAAGTCTGCATTATGCATGTTACAAAAAAGATGAAAATTACCTTCTCTAGTTATAACTGTCCCACTGTGATTTAGGCAAAAGCCATCCTGGATATGTCACAGGTAAATGTTTGTAAATAAGCAGGATATACTTGGGAGGGGAGGCTGAGGTGAGAGGATCCTTTAAGCCCAGGGTTCCAACCCTGGACAACATAGTGAGACTGTGTCTCAAAAAAAAAAAAAAAAAAAAAAGCTGGATAATTTTAGGGTTGTAAGCATCGTTAATCCAATTTCTTAACATAGACACATAATATTGATTTTCAAACTCCCAGCTGAATATTTTTCCCCTAAAAAATACTGTTTCCAAGGTTAATGTGTGTTATGAAAGATAAAAATGTATGGAAGATAATTATATGAGAGACCTGATATGGTAGATTAATTGCAAAATGGCCCTCAATTCTCTGCTTCTCTTTGTATCCATTCCCTCTGATATCTGACTTTGCAACTTCTCCCATTAAGAGGTAGGGTCAATTTCCCCATCCCTTGAACCTGCATTGGCTTTGTGACTTGCTTTGAAAACAGGATACAGGGGAAGTGAAAGTGTGCCAGTTCTGAGACTAGGTCTCCAAAGGTCTTGTGAGCTTCTCCTCTCTCAGAACTCTGCCTACCACCAAGCTGGCCAGCTGGATGATGAGACACATGTGGTTGTGTGGCTTGGCCACCTCATCACTCCAGCTTTCAGTCAGCCAACCACCAGACAAGTGAGTGAGGACACCCTCAACCAGCCGGCTCTGAGCCACTTTGTCATGTTAGCACAGATGCATGGCATTTCAGCAAAGAATTAGGGAAATGCAAATTAAAGCCATAGACAGGTATCAATACACACCTATCAGAGTGGCTAAAATAAAAAATGACAACACCAAATGTTGGTCAGGATGCAGAGAAACAAAGCCATTTTACACTACAAGTGAGAATGTAAAATGGTACGACAACTGTGGAAAGCATTTTAAAAGTTTCTTATAACACTAAACACCCAATTACCTACTAGTACACTCTTGGTCATTTATCCCAAAAATGTATGACTTTTTTTTCATCCAGCCAAATAAAAACCTATGTTCAAACAAAAACCTGTACAGGAATGTCTGTCACAACTTTATTCACAGTAGTCAAAAACTGGAAACAACACAGAAGTCTCTCAACAGATTGGCCGGGTGCGGTGGGTCACACCTGTAATCCCAGCACTTTGGGAGACCAAGGCGAGCAGATCACTTGAGGTCAGGAGTTCGAGATCAGCCTGACCAACATGGTTGAAACCCCATCTCTACTAAAAATACAAAAATTAGCCAGGTGTGGTGGTGCATGCCTATAATCCCAGCTACTCAAGAGGCTGAGGCAGAAGAATTGCTTGAAGCTACCAGGCAGAGGTTGCAGTGAGCCAAGATCACACCACTGCACTCCAGCCTGGGTGACAGAATGAGACTCCATCTCAAAAAAAAAACATAAAAACAAAAAACAGATAAATGTTTCAAAACCTGGATTACTCCTCAGCAATAAAATGGAACAAATTATTAATACACACAATAACTTAGATAAATCTCCAGGTAGTTATGCTGAATGGAAAAAAAAGACAATATTGAAAGGCTGAACACTGTGTTTATGTAACATTCTTGATATGACAAAATTACAGAAATGGTGAACAGATCTGTTGCCAGTTCACAGACAGAGGAGGGACAAGAAGAGAGGGAGGTGGATGTGCATAGAAGGGCAGCATGGGGATCCTTGTTGGATGGAAATGTCCTGTATCTATGTCAGTATCCTGACTGTGATATTGCACTACAGTTTTGTAAGATATGACTATTTGGAGAAATTAAGTACAAGGAATCTCTCTGCATTATTTCTTATAGCTGTGTAGGAATCTATATCTCAAAATAAGTTGAATTTAAACTAATTACCTGAATGGCTTTGGGCAGGTTACTAATCCTCTCTAAGCCCTGGTTTCCTTATCTGTAAAATGGGGGAAATAGGACTTAATGAGGCTTAAATTAGATGATTAAATGATGTTTACAGTATTCTTAGTGCATGATTAGTATTCAATAAATGTTACTGTTGATAATATTTGTAGTAATAGTAATAACAGTCAATAAACATAGTCATAAATTCAAAATTGTATTTGTTAAAGTTCTACCAGATTTGGCAAGGATGGCAGCAAGGCAGACAGAAGTCTGAGCAAAGGAAAGGACGCTGTTTGCTCAAGGTCTAGAAAACCGAGAAAAACAGCTCTACCTTATAAACAGCTAGGGAATGAAACAGAAAGTTAAGTAAGCGAAAACCTGGCCCCTGGAACTGATAAGTTTCTTTTTTTTTCTTTTTTTTTTTTTTTTTTTTTTGAGACTGAGTCTCTCTCTGTCACCCAGGCTAGAGTGCAGTGATGCCATCTCGGCTCACTGCAACCTCTGCCTTCTGGGTTCAAGCTGTTCTCCTGCCTGAGCCTCCTAAATAGCTGGGATTACAGGTGCCTGCCACCACGCCCAGCTAATTTTTTGTATTTTTAGTAGAGACACGGTTTCACCATGTTGGCCATGCTGATCTCAAACTCCTGACCTCAAGTGATCCACCTGCCTCAGCCTCCCAAAGTTCTGGGATTACAGATGTGAGCCACTGCTCCCAGCTGCTTGAACTGATCAGTTTCTATAAAGCTATATAAGTAAACACATATCCAAAGAGTCATTGAACCTTGGAGTTAAATTAGAACTTAACCTCACTGAACTTTTTCAACCCCTCATGCTATACTGAAACAGTCTCTACAATATCTGATAAAGTTGTTTTCTTAACTTCTAGTGATGAAGCCACTATCTTGCAGAGTGAAATGTAATTGTTTAACTCTAAATCAGAGGATGACACTCTAAACTGCACATCAGAATCATTTGATAAACATTTTAAAAATAAGAGTTTAACGATTTTCAAAGGTATGACTTTTTTTCATCACCTTGGAAGATGTCTCTTCAGTGTGTAGATATAGGCAACACTTAAAGATACTGTATTTACTTCTTGGATGATGTCTTAATCCAGCCAGACTACAGCATAATCAAGCTGCATCATATTAGGGCATATCCACCCACCCATCCATTCATTCAACAAATAATTACTGAGCATCTTCTATGTGTTAAGACACCATGTTAGATGCTGGAGCTACAACTGTAAGCAAGAGTGACATAGTCTCTGCCTTCATAAAATGTCTATCAAGAGAAGAAAATAACTGCTTAATTATCATAAAATTATGCACAATGGTGGAGATTAAAGAGGGGCTTTGGGAATACCTCACAGGATGCAGAAGCATCTACTTGTCTGAAAGGTTATCAACAATAAGACTCTCTTCCCTATAGGAATACACTGAGAAAATATAGATCAACTCTTTTTTCATTAGATAATGAAAAGAAACTCCTCATTTGTCTGCCATCATGAAAGAATATCCTGGTCTAAGTGCACTTTGTAGAAAGCTAGAATGTATCACCTTGTACTAAAGGTTTATTTAACATTTCTAAAACCAAGTCCTTCTAAAATGCAACATTAGGCACTGCCCCGAATCACTAAAATAGACAAATGATTGTAATTTACACTATTTTCAGTGGCTCCTGGTAATCCTCATGAATGTTAGTACTATGTATTTATACCAGGAAGACACGGAACTCTCTGAGGGATGTAGAGGAACAGAACTCCCACTGCATGCTGTCCTCTGCCATCTGTCCGTGCCCTCACCCGAATGCCTGGAACCCAGCATGTGCATGTTTGCCCCACACTAAACATCCCTGGATCAGTGATGCATTCTGTTTTCTTTAGGGCCCGTTGACTCCACTAGCACTTGTCCACATTGCCCGCCTCTGCCATCACTCCTCCCTTCTATCCTGCTCTCTTCAGCTAAATTGTTCTTCTCCTTGCATTTTATAAGCTGGAACATAAATAAAAATTTCCAAGGGAATCCAAACAACTGTCATCATATATAAAGTAAAAAGCCTCTTTGCCCAAAACAAAGTTCACATGCACAGAATTTGTGGAAAATATTTTCAGTGGGACAAGAGGCACTGCATTTTCCTGACTTTACTTCCAGGATCACAAATATTCCAAAAGCATTAAAGTGGAAGAAAAAAAAAACAAAAAACAAGCAAACAAGCAAGCAGATGCCACCTGCCTGGCAATGAGCATTATGTCAACTATGATAATGATTATAAAGAATTTTCCCTAGAAGAAGCTCAAACATTTGTAATATTATCTCCCTTATTTTCCCCAAATTCCTGGGATATGAAAAAGGCAAGTACAATTATTATTATTTTGAGAGGGAAGCTGAGACCACTGAGATTCTAAGTGAGCTGCCCGAAGTCACAGAAAGAGGCCCGAGAGTCTTCCTGCCTTCCTGTCCTCATTCTCCTTCCAGGAAACAATGCTCTCAGAGCAGAGATACCCACAAGATACCTAATTTTCCCCTCAGGTATAGAAAAATTGAGGCAAGAGAATGCAAATTCCTCAGCACTAAAACCAGTGAAAATTTTTAATAGACATTTTCAATCTGAAGGAAACCACCTTTATTTCATACAAAAACACATGGAACTACCTCAGACAATAAAGAAAATACCCTCACGTTTCTAAATCACCACATGGACTCATTACCTTTCCAAACACCTTGAAATTACTTCAGATAAATGCAGTAACTCTCAGAGCACTTTTTATACAGAGAAAAAACACACTGTTCTGTGAGAGTATAAAAAACTACCTACACACTTCCACAGAAATGACTCTGCATTAGCATGTTACAAATATCAACTCCCTGCCCACTATCTCTGGATGTCTGCTCGCTTTTCAGCATGAGACTAGATTGTTTTCAGAAGAATTTCATTCTGTTGGGAGAGGCCTTTCCTTGCTCTTCAACTTGAGGGACCGTAGGTCCTCTTTCTTCGCCTCTGCATCTGCTGAATTTACTCAGGATTCTTGGAATATAACATTTTAAAGTGCTCACCATGTTCTTGCTGCTTTAAGCCAAATCTGTGTCTCCTTCCAGCTCCAATTAGTAAAATATTACAAACTTTTACAGGAAAGGAGTTGGAAACATCATTCCAAGTAGTCAGCAGTAGAACAGGAAAAGAAAGAGCAACAAAAAGCAATAAAATAAAATAAAATAAAAGTGTGTCTCTGCTCTTCTCTAGGGTCATGCTGCCTCCTCCTACAAATATAATTAATGCATATTCTCCTTGTCTGCTTTTTCTAAACCATATGTCCTATAAAACTGGACTTACTGGTACAAGGAGAAGGGTAATGTTTAATGTGCATGGGTGTATCTGAGATGGATAGGGCTGCTGAGATATGTCTTGAGGGATAGCTCAGTGTTGGCAAAAGTCTGAAGAATTCATCTGGCAACATCTCGATTAAGCAGGAAACTCATAAATTAAAGCAGCTCAGGGGCAATTTAAACTTCATTACCCAGGTCGGTCTGGAGCTCTAGGATGAATGTAAACTACAGATGTAGCCACTTCCATTTCCTCTAAGCAAACGTCTCCCTCCAGTTTTCCCATTTCTCCTTGTGCTGTCAATAGCCTACTGTTGAGAAGAGGGAAAGGTGTGCAAGTTGGGAGCTATTATTCGTTCCACAGGACAGCCACGTCTCAGTTTTCTCAGACAATTAGGGATAGGTAAATTAAGCTTCACAATCAGATTTGAGTTTCTTATCAATTTTCTCACACATATAGTTAACTATGAGATAAAATTTGAATTTAACTCCCTACGATTGTCCCTCTATGTCTTTTAAGTGGTAGTACTAGTAAGCATGGCACTAATCAAAACACAATATAGAAAGAAATGGAGAAGCACAACCTAAGTCTCTAGCCTCCAGTAAATGTAAGCCAGTGGCATCCGTTTTCACCAGATGAAAGTTAATAATCTGGGACAAGCACTCACTCAGAATCCTAGAGTACTGAAAATGCACTCATGGTAGCCAGCTGTGGGAATTAGGCAAGATATTTACTTCTTACTATTGACAATGCAAAACAATGCTTAATCTACCTAAAGTCAGAATATACTTTTTAAAAAGAAAGTGTCACATATGAAGCCTCTGAAGCAACACAAGAAATATTTATGGGAAATTTCTATATTTGTTAATGTAATTAGAAAAGTGTCTAAGTGATTCAATCCATTCTCAATTAGCCCTACTACTGGGAGTTAATCAATGCATTGGATAGCTGAAAAAGGCAAACTGTGTAAATATGGCTAATAAATTTACTCTCTTTATTAATGGTATATGATGCATTGAATCTTCTTCATATTTAACTGAATTCATCATTTTTGGAGAAGTTGAAAATCTTAGAAAATAATTTTATTCAACCTTCTTACTTTTCATCCAAGGAAAGTTAGGCTTAAAATGTTTCAGGCAATTACAGTTTGCTAAGTGGAAGAGTTAGGCCTCATCTTTGTCTGGGCTGCAATAACAGGATATCATAGATTAGGTGGCTTGTAAACAATAGAAATCTATTTCTCACAGTTCTGGAGGCTGGGAAGCCCAAGATCAAGGCGTCAGCAGATGTGGTGTTTGGTGAGGGCCCACACCCTGGCTCATAGATGGCTGTGTTCGTACCGCATTTTCACAGAGTGTAAAGGGGGCAAGGCAGTGCTCCTGGCTCTTTTACAAGGCACTAAGCCTATTCATGAGACCCCTGCCTTCATGATCTAATTACCTGTGGATTAGGTTTAAGCACATAAATTTCTGGAGGACACAAACATTCAGTCTATAGCAGATCTTAATCTAAACATCCCAAATGACATCATGAAGTGGAGCTATGAGGACTCTATTCAAAACAAATCTGAAAATCAACTAGTTACTTCAGTGTCTTCCCACTCCAACCCCAACCTCAGTTCAACCCTCAAGCCTCATTCACTTCCCAAAATACCACAAACTAATACCTCTGAGAACTTCCTAAGTACAATGTCAGATTGATTTAATACTCCAACTTGAATAGAACTTCATGTCCTATTATCTTTCCATAGCAGTTGATTGACATCTTCCCTGAGAAAGTAAGCAATTAGCAATTTTGAGCTAAAGAAAACATTACTGAAAATGTTGCTAGCTTAGAATAAGCAAAAAAAGTTTAGATCAATAATGCCTGTGGAACAACATAAAATGTGAACACTATCTAGAAAAAGAGTTACATGTATTATCACAGAGATATAAGATTCATAGAGAATTTGTATCCTAGACCTATGAGAATTTATCTGATTCCTGAAGAATCCCAAAGGAGATTCCACAGCTTTTCACAACATTCCCAGGTAGCACAGTTTAATGTTTACCTCTTACCACCGACATAAAACACCTATTTAAAACCCACCTACTGCGGCTTAATAGGCGTCCTGTTTATTCTAATTTTGCCAAAACGAGGTCAGTGAAGATTTAAACAGGGGATACAGTGCCTCTTAAGTGTCACCCAGTATAGCTGACTGACACTTCAGAGGCAAAGTCTACCTTGTCTTAATTGCAGTCACAACCCTGAAACATCTACAAAAACATATTCTAACAAAAAATTAAAATGATTGGAGAGTTAGATAAATCCTTAAGATGTTTGTGAAAGAAAACTCTGCTTGAACAGAGGGCCTTATATTCCACAATGAAACATCCTCACAAAGGCAGCTAAGAAATGAGCCCACTTGTAACAGCACAACCAGGAGCCAGGATAATTACGATGGAAACACTTTATTTCAAATCATGAAAAGAGTTACACTTGATCTTCTTGTTAGCCGGGGCTGTGCAGACAGCAACATTTACTGTGAAATGTAAGCGCAGATAACAGCTGATTTGAAAGGGGATTGTGTAAATCTAGTTAAAGAGCAACTTTAGAAGATTATTTTCAATTACTAAGATAACATCATGGCTCTCAGAAAAAAAAATGGAAAGGTTTGTTCTTTACACCACATACAGTGTACAAAATCTAACAAAAATGCCTGATTTCAAGCAATAATATCAGCTAACAGCTAATATGCCTTACCTTCACTTTATCCTCCTTCAAGTTGTTTTCAATTATTTCTAACATTTCCTCATGTCTGTGAACAAAAAAGTTACTTTTCAATCAGAAGAAACAGCTTAAAAAACACCGTCTCCTTCAAAATAATTACTAAAGCTTTTATATTTGCAAGTGCCAAATATACATAATCTGTGAGCCCTCTAAACTAGGGCTAAGGTCATGAGGTAAGAGTGCTTGCAACTTGGGGTTGATTAAAATGACATTTGCTTCACTGGTAGAACACTTAAATGAGAATGTCTGGGCCTTAGCCCCCACTCACGTCACCTTAACTGATCCATAGGAACACGCACCGATTTGTACATGGACCAAATGCAAGCTACACCTCTAGCTTAAATGGATAACCTTGTCAAGTGAAACTCCTAGTTGTCATATTCCTCAACATGGCATATATAGAGGGTGCTAATGATGTATTTAGGGGGAAAAAACTAAATAACAAAGAACCTAGTCTAAAGGAAAAACATCAAACTGGGAAGCAGAAAACCCTGTACCTTCCCAACTCTGTCATTTACAACCGACGTGACCTTTCCAAGCCTCATCGTCCTGTACTCTCCACATGTTCTCAACATCCCACCCACTTAACACTATGCTCCCTGGACATACTGTGTTCTTCTGTGTCTCTGTGTCTCTGCTTTGAATGACCTTCTCCACCCGGAGAGCCCTTGGAGCCTAGCTTAATTCCCTTGTCTATGAACGGCACCCCAACTCCCTTGTCAGAATTAATCTGACACCCTGCTGTGCACCCCTCTAATGCTTGGTAATTATTTGCTTCCTAATGCTGATCACACACTGTTAGTTATCTATAGCTATCCATTCCTCGAGTAAAAAGTGCTCCTCCAGGGCAGGGACATGTCATCTTTGTATATTCAGAGCTGCAGTAACATTAGGAAGCACTCAGTAAACACTTATGAAATAAACAATGAATCAATGAAGGAATGAATGACAAATTGACTTCACCAACTTTCAATTTCATCACCTTTATAACTCGGAAAATAATCATTACCCAGTTCATTCAGAAATCACAGTGATCCAAAGATGCAATGATGCTTTTCACATCATTAGGTAATGATTATAATAAAGATAGTAATGTTAAAAAGTCATAACATATGAATAGAGTATGATGTCTTCACATACAGTCTGCCTATACTCAATTTCAGTATCTTTCTTCTCATAAAAAGAAATTTAAATTTTAGCAAGAGGAGAGACTTCATTGTCCAAAAAGTGTTCTTATGACACTAAAACTAAACCTCTACAAGACAAAAGAATCATTAGCCATTTTATATGTGCTTCTCCTTCCATTGATTAGCTGCATTTTTCTGCTTGGACATGTGGCTAGATACAGATTCTACTCTGTGATATGTACTGGACACTGCATATTCCACTCCCGTGTTGCCACCTCAAAACATTCTAAAAGCAAAATTGCATTTCTCTGGAAAAACAGGTCCCTAATTCACTAAAGGACTGAGGCAACCCTTCAAAGAAAAAAAAAGGTAACTGAGGGATCCTGAAGGTGCACAGGAGCAATGATAATGATCTCATATTTCAACTGTAGGTAACTGCGGACTGTATGTTAAACATTTTCCTCCAAAGATCTACGTTCTTTCTAACCAAAACACTTTCTTGTCACAGAGAGAGAAAGAATTATCTTATTTGATTAAGGCTACTGCTGTAACAATAAATCCTAACACAGTTCATTCACTTGAGGAAGCACAGTATCCTAGCCATGCACTCAAGCCAAAGCACCACAATCGTCCCAGCCCCCGGGACAATGGGGTAGTGCACTGCTATAGCTCAACTGTAGAAAGGTAAACTTTGGAGCACTGAAGTCTAAAAATGCATACAGGGAACGGTTATGAGCTTGTATTTCATGATTATTTTAAGGTGACAAATAATTAAAATTATATTCAAGTCCCAATGTTCCCATTGCTCAGAAGAGTAAAACAGACTTGGTTTCTAAATTTGTAGACACAGACAAGGTCAAGCTACGGACAGTCAAAAACCATCCAAAAAAATTAAACTAATTTTATCATGGAACAGAAGAATGGGAATTGAGAATTCTCACTAAAAGGATGAAAAGGATATCCCAGCTGCAAGTTATCATAAGCTAGTTGGCCCATCATCTGCCCGGCTGCAGCTGTATCCAACTCTCAGCTCACCCAAAGAGATTCACGCACTCATGGTGCCAAAATGAATGTCTCTCTTAAAAAAAAAAAATTGCCCAATTGAAAATAACTCTCTAATCTGCATCCTTTCAATAGAAGTGAAGTGCACTTCACCAACACAGAGCACAGGCATCTTGAATTAGCAGAGAACTATTTTTAACACATGAAGGATAAGATATGAAATTAGTTTCACGGGGAATGAGAACCTTGGAGATTATTTACTTTGCCTTAATTACTCTGACTCACCATTAATTTAGCTTTCCTAGGGCACTAAATATTTCACACTAAGATTTTCAGTCTAAAGAGACAGAAGCAAAAATTTGGAGCATTGGAAGTTTGCAGTGGCATCTTCAACACTGAAACACAGATGTCCCCATTGGGCACTGAAGGCCATTCAAGTATGCACTGCTCAATGACATTTTTAGTTACTGTTTCTGTGTTGTTTTTAACCTTGGGATCAGAACCTGTGCCCTGAAGTATGCAGGGAGCCAAACTTTATGCAGCTTCTGTTTTACTCCTCAGCCAACAATATCACCAGTGTTCACAGCTACTCCCAGCAACTGCCAAATAAGGCAGGCAGCAATTGCCTCACGCCAAGGAGGGAAAAGTTTAGACTGTGCTTTAAAAGAAAGTTTCTAACAATCAGTGCAATTGGGCAATGAAGTCAATTTCCAATAAAGGTGACTAAGGAGACAGTACAGCAGATATTCTGTAATGGGTTCATTAGCGCATCAGTGGGAAATAATGCACTCAGCTCCCACCAAAGCACTTACAGTGAGCAGGGTCTGTCATACACAGCTGGGCACTTGCCAAAGCCCTCTACTCTCCCCCGTGGCTCTTAATCAGTTGTCCACTGGCAGACACCACAAACATGGGCAGTGCATTGCAGCCGGCAGGAGCCTGAGGAGAGCAATACACTGGATGCCAGATGCAATACCAGACTCACTAGGACCACTCAATCTATCAGTGCCCTCCAGCTCCACCTGGCACTCATCAATTAGAGATGAGGAGGAGGGAAAGAGACTAAGAGAGTCGGGGGGAAGGGGGGCTTCTATTAGTGGATGCCCACAAAGAACTGTTCCATATTCTAAATGTCAAATGAACTGGTTCTGTATTACATAACTCTATTCCAGTGAGCTTAAGCCATATTTTTCCCCACTAAGTACTCTACAACCTAACATTTTCCTTCTTACATACATATATTTTCACTCTGATAAAGTTTTGCTTTCATTTATGTTGTGCTTTTCCTCTTTTGATTACTAATTGTTTTATATCCTTCTAGCATTCTGAACCCAAATAAACATAGCAGACAAGTTGAGACATCTCCAAATCTCCACCAATCAAATTTTCTGTAATGAACGTATGCTTCCATAATAAACATTTCTAGGCTGAGTGTGTTGGCTCATGTCTATAATCCCAGCATTTTGAGAGGCTGAGTCAGGAGGATCACTTGAGGCCAGGAGTTTAAGACCAGCCTGGGCAACATAGTGAGATCCTGTCTCTGCAACAAAACAAAACAAAACAAAACAAAAAAAATTTAAAAACTACCCAGGCATGGTGGCACATGCCTTGCAGTCTTAGCTACTTGGGTAGCTGAGATGGAGATCACTTGAGCCCAGGAGTTCGAGGTTACAGTGAGCTATGATTGTGCCACTGCACTCCAGACTGGGTAACAAAGCAAGATACTGTCTCTTAAAACATAAATAAATATTTAATTTGACAATAATAAGTACTAACATTTCTTTAGCATATTTATAGCTTTAAAACATACATACACCATATTACTTTATCTCATCTATTTTTACCACTTGGCCTCTTTCCATGTTTCTCATGCTCATGAATACTCCCAACTAGCAGTCATTTTTCACAAGTAAACCTGTTCACTTTGTCATTGTCAATCCAATTTCCTCGTTGTCTGCCTAGGTCACAAACCTCACTTGGGCCATTTACACTTTCAGTCACTTATCATTTACAATTATTAGGTGAATCTCTCCAATGCCATATCTCAATTTCAATACTTAACACTGTATTGCTTATTTTCTAGTATCTGTGAAAATAAAATAAACAAATTGCTATTAGTTAATTTCTATTTGGGGAGAGAAGAAGCAACATGGTGAACAACGTGGTGAAGGAAGATGTTCAGAACTCTTCCTTCTATCACAGTGGGCAAGTTACTTAATCTATATTTTGGCTTCCTCTTATTGTCATTAAAAACGTTGCCATGAGGATTGAATAGGATGACATATGCAACTGTGTCTGAAGATGCTCAAAAGACATTACCCGTAACACTGAATCTTCTGCTAGGTTTCTAAATGCCCTTCTCCTTCACATTAATAAAGGCTACTATAGCAAATAGCACCCCTCTGCCACTGGGTCCCTGCAAGTGTGCCTCCCTAATGAGCTTCCCCATTCACTTCCTCAAAAGGATGACCAAGGCACACTAAGTGTTGCCACCCCAGAACTCACTGATTTCTAAGTTAATTTTTTTTTTTACTAAATTCAACTGCAAGAATTTCAGAAAAACTACAGTTGAGAGCAGAGAGTAAGTGCATAGATGGCCATTAGCTCCAAGCACTTTCAATTATGCTTCACTGGTCTTTACATCCTATATTGGAATGGGGAAGTAGATAGTAACAGACTGACTGCAGAGCAAGCATGTGCTGACAGCAAGATACATGTGGCCACTCAGGGGCTCCCAAATAGTCTATCTCTAGGCCTTCACCCACCAAGCACTAGGCTTACAGCTGGTAGAATACATTCCTCTCCATCCCTTTCTCTTTGCCTTCCTCGTGAAACACTTAAAAACCACAGGAGCTTTGATTAACCTCAAATGATGTCACTTCCAATTTGTCATGCTCAGAGAAATTGTGACACCTGAAATTCTACTTTAATTCTGAAGCCTCCACTTAAAGGTTCAGAGACTAAAAAAAAAAGCTCACAACAGGCAGTTGAGGGATATCAATGCCTAACTGGCAATAGTGTAGTTTCATGGCTTAGATGGCTTATGTAAAATGCAAAAGGGGCGTATCTTTTGATCCAGCAATTTCTCTAATAAGAATTTACCCAAATGAGATAATTGCCCAAGTGTAAAATAGTATACATGCAAGTATGCTTAGAGCAGCAATGAATTTTAGAATGAAAAATTGGAAACAAATGTCTATGAGTAAATCTAGAGTAAACTCTAATAAACATCATTAGCTGCCTAGTCAGCGAGGCATTTCCGCTTCTTCTCTAACAAAACTCTTAGTTTCCAATTCATGAAGTTTGGACGAAGTTAGCATATGCTTCTACACAGATCTGAGACAATGAGAAAATGACATTCCCCCTGGTCACATGACCTACAATGGTGCAAGCAGAAGGAGTAAAAGAAGAGAAGCTCTTTTTCTCTGGAAAGTTAATGTGTTCCTAGAGATGCAGAAATTTTGCTACCATTAGGAGCATGAAAAAGAGTAAGAAATAGACAATTATAAAGAAAGAAATCCTATATCCTGATTAAATCATGCCTGAATCCCCTACCCACTGGATTTTTCAGTATGTTCCATTTATGCTAGTTTGCCCTGGGAAATGTATTACAATGAAAAGCATCCAATAAAAGTATTCAAGTCATTAAAAAAATTATTTATTGACATGGAGAGAGGCCCATTACATGTTATTATCAAAAAATGGATTATATAATAGTACACACAACAAAAATCTCATTTATTTACTTTATCTGCATATAGTATACGTATGTGTACACACACACACACACACACACACACACACAGACTCAAGAGATATGCCTGGATATGTCAACAATGGTTATCTCTAGTAGGAATTCTGAGTAATTTTACTTTCTTTTTGTATTCTTCTACAGTGTTTACCCGGGTGCAACAACATGCATTTTTGTGGGAGAAAAATAAGCTTCTAAAAACTGGCTATTTACTGATTCTGTCTGTCTCTAGTGTGAAATAAATGGATGGCTTTGCTTCGTATCCCTCTCCAAACTTAAGTGTTCCAGGAGAAAAAAAAATCAAGAAAACTAGCCAGGCACTCAAATTATTATTTCATTATAAAATTCCATGATGAAGCAATGAAACCCCTTTCAGATCTGAATTTATACACTCTGAAAAAGAAACACAGCCAGCGATACCTAAGTGTCTTTCTAGAAGGGTGGAAATAACATTAATCAAAATGAAAGATCCTACAGAAGCTGAACACTTCTTATCCCAAAAAGAGAGAATCCAAGGCGGGAGGGCAGAGGCATAGGCAGAGCAATGACACAGCTGCCTCCAGAAAGAGCAGAAACCTTTGAGGCCACGTAAAAGCTGCAAAGGGGTTCTGAGCGCTATCATATTAGACAGGTGGTACCTCACTGACTGTCGCTAGGTATCCACCCCTTTTTTTGTGTGGGATAAACCCCCAAGGACCTAACCTACCCCTCAGTAAAGGAGCCTTATTCTAGTCACTCCAGGCTCTCCAAAGGTAATAATTTCAAGGAAATTAGAAGACTAGATGTTCTCTGTGACCTCTTTCAGTTCTATAGTTATAACTTAATTAATTAAGTACATTACATACATTTTGTAAAGAGAGATTCTTTGAAAGACTTGAAAAACATGGGTTAGAGACATTGAGTGCTGTAGATTCAGGCTGGAAGTGACAGGTCTAAGAGGTAACGCTGGGTTTAGAAATATCCACTAAGTAAGCATCAAGGAGACTAGACATCAACTGACAACTGTGAGAGCCAACTACACATAAGGCACTCTCCTAGGCCATTTTGAATTTGATAAATTTAGCAATCTTTAAAGGATTGATAATGGCAAGAGATTTCCACCTTTTCATTTTTCTAAATTAAAACATTTGAAAGCAACAACAACAACAACAACAACAACAAAAGAAATATCTACCAAAGACAAACAGAAGTCAAAGATAAAAATCTCTATTTGTTTACTGGTGATTTTTTACCAGAGTCTGTAGAATCTTCCCAAAAAGTTCTCAGAAACTCTGGCTTCTAAAATCAGTTCATTGGTGTGATATCTCTTTTTTTTTTTTTTTTTTTTCCGAGACGGAGTCTCGCTCTGTCGCCCAGGCTGGAGTGCAGTGGCGCCATCTCAGCTTACTGCAAGCTCCGCCTTCCGGGTTCACGCCATTCTCCTGCCTCAGCCTCCCGAGTAGCTGGGAATACAGGCACATCTGCCACCATGCCCGGCTAATTTTTTTTTTTTTTTTTTTTTTGTATTTTTAGTAGAGATGGGGTTTCACCGTGTTAGCCAGGATGGTCTCGATCTTCAGACCCCATGATCCGCCCGCCTCGGCCTCCCAAAGTGCTGGGATTACAGCATTGGTGTAATATCTCTTTAAAGTAAAAGGAATCTTATAGATATAAAGTAACTGCAAAGATAGTAGGATAATTTCCATCAGTTCCAAAGTTAATTTCTAGCAGTTATTTGTTGCTTTTACAATAAATTACTACACTACTTACATTGTATTTCATGATACTGGCATTATTCACAGTTAGACACTATTTTGTTCGGAGAAAGTCACGGTACTCAAAGAAAATAATCTAAAATAAACACCAAGTATCAAATTGTCTATACTACATGCTGGCTTTGGGATCAAGTTAAAGATGCATCCCCAAAAAGCATTCCTCCCACTCAAAATTACAAGCATGCACTAGGTTATCCATTTGTCTATTCTGTGTCTGATTGTAATTCCCTCCCACCTAAATGGACTGTTGGCAGCCTTCAATCCTACAGAGCATAAAAATGGGAAAGAAGATCCCAGCACTTTGGGAGGCCGAGGCAGGTGGATCACCTGAGGTCAGGAGTTTGAGACCAGCCTGGCCAACATGGTGAAACCCTGTCTCCACTAAAATACAAAGAATTAGCTTGGCGTGGTGGTGCATGCCTGTAATCCCAGCTACTCGGGAGGCTGAGGCAGGAGAATCACATGAATCTGGAAGGCAGAGGTTGCAGTGTGCTGAGACCGTGCCACCACACCCCAGCCTGGGCGACACAGCAAGACTCTGTCTTAAAAAAAAAAGAAGGAAAGAAGACAATACTGAGTGGTTCTCAAACTTCAGTTCCAACAAGAATCCTTTATGGACTATCTTCAGCGTTCTGCATCAGTAGCTTGAAATGGGCTGCTAGCTGTAATTTTAAAAACAACCTAGATAGATCTGAATAGTGTACGGATCGCCCTTTGGGAAACAATGATGTAGATCATTACAAGGGCATTTTGTCACTTACAGATAATCAAACCTGATTCTATAACTCTATCCTGGATCATTCTACTCTTCTCTACATTTATGGTCACTGTTCTTGTCCCTTGTCCAGGAATCCACCACCATCTATTCCTCACTTGAAAATAATTTCCAAATTAGTTCTCTTGTTTCTAGTCTTGCCCTCTCCAATCTCTCCTCCAGAAACTTGCCAGAAGGGTTTTATGTATTACAAATCAGACCACATCACTTCCCTTAAAACCCTTCAATGGCAGCTTAAGGAGTATAGGATTTCCTTTTGGTGGCTGCACAATATCGTGAATATACTAAATGCCACTGAATTGTTCACTTTAAAATGGTTCATTTTGTGTCATGTGAATTTCACCTCATTTTTTTTTTAAATGGCAGACAAAAGCAAAAGCAAAAACACTTCAGTGGCTCTCCATTGCACATAGGAGAAAATCCAAAGTCCCCAGCATGGTTTACTAGGTCCGGCATAATTGGGTCCTAACCTCCACCTCAGCAGCCTTGTTCCCGCCACCGTTCACCTTTCTCTCTATACTCTCCAGCCACACTGGCCTCCTTCTGGTTTCTAAAAGCCAAGCTTTCACACATCTGGACTTCATACTTGGGACTCTCACCTGGATAACCCCATCCACCCTTCAGGTATGAATTTATAAATTACTCTTCCATATAAGCCTCCTCTGACCACTTCACCCTCATTATGCCCTTTCAGAGAAACCCGGTTTTTTCAAAGTACTTATCATAAGATCCAATTACATAATTACTGTTCTGTTTATTGGTTTGATGTATTTTCCAGTAAACTGTAGACTCCCAAGACAGGAATGCTGCTTATTTTGTTCACCACTATGTTCCCAGCATCTCATGTGAACTTGGCACAACAAATACCTATTCATTAGGCACGCACAATGAATATCTAGCATGCTTTTCTCCAAAAACATTAAATCTCTACAAAATGATTAAAGGCCTATAATCGCAATATCATATGAAAATTAAAATGTTACAGTTATTCTAAAATTCATAATAACCAGATGAGAAAACTCAGAAACTTCTTAGAATCAACTCAATATAGAGTACATCCACCAAGCACAGAAAACAGCTTCTCTAACTTCTACAGCACCTGCTTTGTGATGCTTGATAGAATCAAGTCTCTAATGCCCAAGAAAATTCCACTTAAAAACTCTCTCTTCATGCCACAGCACATTACCAAGTAATAAGGAAAGAAACATTGTGTACATCTCTGCAGAAAGATACAACTGAAATGGATAAAAGACTAGAATTCAGAAAAATGTCAGGAGAAACTGTTAGCTACTTTCACATAGGCATGACTTTCTTGAAAAAGGGTGTATAGAGTACTACCAGAAAATAAGGGCCCTGGACTTAGTCGGTTCTGAGAGATAAAGAAAAAGGAAAATGGAAGACAAACTCACATAAAGGCAGGCATAATTGGTGTTTTGTTACTAAACAAACTGCTCTTCAGTGATTATAGGTGTGCACGTGATTGATTTTTTCCAATCTTGCACTTGTATTAACTAGAACCCTAATTTGTCCATGAGGCTGAAGTGTGTCTTAATTACTTGCCTTCAAAGCTTATGCCCATTTAAAATAAGCTTATTTCTTTTCCATTGTCAGTTCACTCAGAGCCGCCTAATCCACAATCCTCCTGCCCAGCACTCACCACTTCTGATCATTATGGAGAGCAGAGGCAAGGGATGGCCTTACAGACAGGTTCCAAAAAAATCCATCTATTCATAACTGTGTGCACCAGCCCACAACACATCCCCCAGCCCTGCTCTCACTGCAAGGGCAACAAAACATCAAAACCTGAACACATTTACCATCCACACCACAAGCCACAAGTGATCTTTCTTTTCTTTTCTTTTTTTTTTTTTTTTTTTGAGATGGAGTTTCGCTCTTGTCACCCAGACTGGAGTGCAATGGCGTGATCTCGGCTCCCCGCAACGTCTGCTCCACAGGTTCAAGCAATTCTCCTGTTCGGCCTCCTAAGTACCTGGGACTACAGGTGCCTGCCATCATGCCCAGCTAATTTTTGTATTTTTAGTGGAGACGGGGTTTCACTATGTTGGCCAGGCTGGTCTTAAACTCCTGACCTCAAGTGATCCACCAACCTCGGCCTCCCAAAGTGCTAGGATTACAGGCCTGAGTCACCGTGCCCAGCCTCTTTTCTTTTTTTAGAGACAAAGTCTCCCATGCTCTTTCACCTAGGCTGGAGTACAATGGCATGATCATAGCTCACTATAATCTCAAACTCCTCTGTGTTCAAACAATCCTCCCACCTCAGCCTCCTGAGTAGCTTGTGACTACAGGTGTGCATCCCTAATATTTTTAATTTTGTAGAGACAGGGTCTCACTTTGTTGCCCAGTCTGGTCTCGAACTCTTAGTCTCAAGTGATCCTCCCACCTTGGTCTCACAAAGTGCTGGAATTACAGGTGTGAGTCACCTCACCTAGCCCACAGGTGATTTTTCAATACTTAAGTTTTCTTCTGCCAAAGCTTTGAGTTTTCCCAGGCCTCAGGTCAGTAGACCTGGTGGTGATCTGCATGGTTACTAATTTTAAGACTATTCCTATGTGTGCTACAATGCCTAAACTGCTCCTAGCATCTGAGGATGGAGAGCCCACGATTGGGTGGTTGATGTGCCCTTTTGAATATCTTAGTTAGAGATAGCGCTAAACCTTGTTCTTAATTGAGGCTCCAGCTTCCTGCTCTCTCTGCTTGGCTTGGGGCCCCTGGAGAAAGAATGAAGCTGCTGGGGGGCCTACATGGCTGCAACCAATAAAACCTCTTTCCAACAGAGACAGGGAGCCTGAAGAGTCACCACAATGCCCCACTGCCACCCCTAAGGAATCCAAGTTGCTCTTTTGTGCCTCCTTCCTTAAGGCAGTGTGTGTGACCACTATGGTGGCCCCCAGCTTTGCTCCATTGACAGACCTTCTTAATTTGCCTTGTTTGAAGATGCTACTTGAGGCCTGTTTTTTCTTAACCAAGCATTCTTATTAATGTTCTTGACATTGTTTTTATGATATAACCACATATACTTCCAGAGGCAATAAGGTGGAGGAGGCTGATAATAATATAAAAAGTATTTTCATGCAGTAAAGTGCCAGCCAAACCAAACTCTATGGAGCAGAGGTATGAACTGAAAGCCAACGTACATTTAGGAATGAATCATAAGACCAATATGTTAGTATGTTAAGGGTATAATACATAAGAGATGAGGTCAGTAAGAACTGCTGGTAGAAAATAAGATAGGGAGTGTTAGCAAATGAGGGTTTGAAGGACAGAATAACAAAGACATTGGAGTGAGATTGCCAAGTTGACAAACATGTATGAAAAAGAGGTGCTTAGAAACCACAGACGAGGAAGGAATGAAGAATCAGCAAAGGGACAGAGATTCCTGGTGGCAGGGGTGAAGTTATAAATGCAGGTAACGTCCACCCCACCTGGAACTAGTAAGATTTTTTGGAGTGGAAGAAGCTACAATGTCAGAAGACAAAAAATCTCACCAGATTTATAACATTACCATGCTTTGAGGAACTGGGGAATGTCTAATTTAGAAAATAGAAATATTGTCAAGATTTTCCACTGAGGAAATTAACTGCGGAGAATTGACTACTCAGGTGATGGAGGTGCAGACAGCCTACCACCAGATAGTGAGGTAATCTAGAGATTAGCATGAACAGGAAGCACTACCTCCCCTGGACTATAGCAGGAAGTAGTATTGCTGGAGTCTGTGGGACAAAGTCACTAGTAAGCAGCTAGAACCAGAGAAGGTCTGTTGAGCACAAGCTGTGCTACAGATGTGAATTCCCATTGCCAGGGATGCTACCCACAGCTAGGGAAAAAAAAAAAAAAAAAATCCTGCATCACCCTTTTCCATGCGGTCTCCCACCAGTGCCTCCCAAGGGTAAAACACAGCAAGCCAGCTGACTCAGAAATCTGAGAAAGCAGCCTGCAGGGGTGAGCCCCCTCATATACAGAGAGGAGGAAGGAAGAGCAAGGAATGCTGTACCCAACACCAGAGAGAAGGATAGAAATGCTGGTGAAAGGAAGAGGAGTTCCAGTGAGCTTGAATAAGAAGCTCCTTTTACAATAGGCATACTTTAAAAAGGTTTGCTTATTGCCATACAATGGTAACAAGGGAATAAATAAACCAGAAGTTCTACCTTCTGGAATAGCTGACTGACCTTCCTGCCACATTCAAATGGCCCCTGATGCTGCTATGCAGGACCCACATTGGAAGGGGGTTGGGGAATTTATTCTCTGTTACACTTTCTTCAGTTACAATTAAGTCAGGACTAGTCCAAACAGGTGAAAAAAATTCTTAAGAAACATTCTACACTAAAAAAGGCTGACTTTTAAAATGAAAAATATCATAAATAGTCCATAAAAGTAAATACATATGTGCACACATACATACACACACATAGTTGTACAAGTAAAACTGAGGAAATCTGAATAAGATTGATGGATTATATCAATGTCAATATCCTAATAAAACTGTACACTATAGTTTTATAAGAAGTCATCTTTGTGGGAGCTGGGCAAAGGGTACACAGGATCTCTCTGTATTATTTATTTTCTTTTTTTTTTTTTGAGACAGAGTCTCACTCTGTTGCCCAGGCTGGAGTGCAATGGCATGATCTCGGCTCACTGCAACCTCCGCCTCCCGGGTTCAAGCGATTCTCTTGCCTCAGCCTCCCAAGTAGCTGGGGTTACAGGCGCCCACCACTATGCCTGGCTAATTTTTTTTTTTTTTTTTTTTGTATTTTTAGTAGAGGCGGGATTTCACCATGTTGGTCAGGCTGGTCTCGAACTCCTGACCTCAAGTGATCCACCCCCTTGGCCTCCCAAAGTCTGTATGATTTCTCAAAATAACATGTGAATCTACAATTATCCCAAAATAAAATGTTTAATAAAAAATAGCATAAGTATGTACATAATATCCACAATTAACAAGGCTTCTTTTCTACTGTGTGTCCGGGGCCCCTTACACTCACATGCTCAGTATTTCTACTGTCAGCACTCTTTTGTTCTCACTGTTAAGCAAAGCCCAGTAAACTCTTTGCTGACCCACTCCACCACTTCTTATAATTTGGTCTTTTCTTTGTCATTGACTCAATAACACTTTTGCAAAAATATGGGGATGATGTCGGGTTACTATTGTTTGATTATTCAGCCTTTGTATTTCTAACTATAGAGAGAGCCAGAATATTAGTATTCCTACGTGGGACAATTAGAAGCCTGCCTTATCTTATTTCATATCTTCTAACAAGCTTCAACCTCTTCATTTCATAATTAAGCATTCAATTCAAAACAGCTCTCTTTACAGATTTATGTTTTCTTTCTCTCACTCTCTTTACCCCTTTATCCCCTTTGGGAGCTAGTGGCCTAAGAACTGGCAGGAAAAACTGCAGTCAAAAGCTTGGCATTGACAGAACAAGAGGAAAAAAAACAATCCCACCCCCAGCTACTACTCATTCACTTAGCTAAAATATAGGCTATCAAAGCATCAGGGAAAACAACAGATACAAATGCACAGAGTCATACTAGGTCTTCCAGAAACTGATGGTGGATGAAAACCACCTCTTCGCCAAGAGCAAGGGGGGAAAAAATCACTATTCATCACAAAATGATGCACCACAGATCTCTCTTCAGCTCTCCTTCTCTACAACTCCACAAATCCTTCCCATAAAATATAACTTTCTTCCTTTAATGATCTGATAGTGAATTATTCATATTCTTCAATTTATCTTTCCTTCATTTATGCTCAGACATGTACTACTTGACTGGGAACATCACACTTCAGGGACTATTGTGGGTTGGGGGGAGGGGGGAGGGATAACATTGGGAGATATACCTAATGCTAGATGACGAGTTGGTGGGTGCAGTGCACCAGCATGGCACATGTATACATATGTAACTTACTGCACATTGGGCACATGTACCATAAAACCTAAAGTATAATAATAATAATAATAATAATAATAATTACAATAAAAGAAAAAAAAAAAGAAAAAAAAAAGATTATAGATTATAGGCAAGACAGAGGATTCCCAGCCCTTTCAGGGGTTCCAAGTCCAATGGGCAGGGCAGGGCAGGGCAACAGGACGAGACGGAGGGCTAACACTCATCTGGGGAATGGCAGGTAAGTGACCACATGGCGCAGGCCTCTATATCATGCTGACTGTTTTAGAGAATCCATCTCAAATCCTTTCCGTATCTCCATCCCAACAGTTACACCTTAGCTTAGGTACTCATGATTGTCTGAGCAGTGCCACTTCCTAGCTGGTCTCCATGTCCCCAACTCCTCCTCCATCAATCCATTTCCCACACATCTGCCAGAATCATCTTTCTAAGCTGCAAATCTAAGGAGCAATGCCCTCATCAGTAGGTCTCTATCACCTGAGGCCAGGTCTCCCAAACTTGCCTCGTTATTTAAAAAAAAAAAAAAAAAAAAAAAAAAGCAGATTCTCCATATCTTATGTTGAAGAAGCCAACCTTGTGACAGAATTTAAGTGCAAGTTATTTATTTGGGGAGGGATCCTAGGAAGTACTGGTAGAGGAATGGAGAAGGGAGACAGCCATTTTTAAAGCACAGGTTGTCTAGCTGGCTATGACTGTGGGTAACTAAGGATGCTAGCATATTACCCAACTCTCTCATGTCACTGGCTGAGGTCTATTCCTGAGGCCATTAACTGTGCTGCACTACTAAGCTTCCCCGCACACGAGAAAGAAACCCCGGGTGGGGAATAGGAGGTACTTGCAGAACTGCATCCTGAAGCAGGGAGTGTCAGGGCATGAGTAGCAAACTATGTCTGCTGCACCAGGCCACATCCCTGAAGATGTCCATTCAGTGGGTCTTGGGTGGGATCTGGAAATCAGTATTGCGACAAACCCATCGTGGGATTCCTATGAACAGACAGATTTGAAAAACACTGACAACATTATTAAGTCCAAAATCTTTGGTGGACTCTACCAGGTCCTCCATGGTCTGTGTCTTCTGCCCTGCTCTCCATACCAACCTCCATGCACAGTCCACTTGCCAGAACACATTGAATCTGTGCACTTCCCTGCAAGCAGCATGCTCTCTTCCATGAGCAGCAACTGTGCCTTAAGAAACTGCATGAGGCCGGGTGCGGTGGCTCACACCTGTAATCCCAGCATTTTGGGAGGCCGAGGTGGGCAGATCACGAGGTCAGGAGATCAAGACCATCCTGGCCAACACAGTGAAACCCCGTCTCTACTAAAAAGAAAATACAAAAAATTATCTGGACATGGTGGCAAGCGCCTGTAGCCCCAGCTACTTGGGAGGCTGAGGCAGGAGAATGGCGTGAACCCAGGAGGCAGAGCTTGCAGTGAGCCGAGATGGCGCCACTGCACTCCAGCCTGGGCAACAGAGCGAGACTCTGTCTCAAAAGAAAAGAAAAAAAAAATCTGTATGATCCCCAAAGCCAAATACAGTACCATTTATGCAGTAAATGCCCAACAAATGTTTATTAAAGAAATAATCCCCAAAGAAATACATAGTATATTATTTAAATGGTATTGAAAGGTTCCCTGGACAAAAAAAAAAAACCTTCCCTATGTGTTAAAATAGTAGGTACAATTCCACTATTAAAACTAAGCAAATACATATTGAGCACCTAATATATGCAAGACACTCAGGAATCCCTCCAGAAAAGTACTTTAACCTTTTATCAGCTTTTACTCTTTAACAAAGATGTGCTGATACACAGATGTGAATAAAACCCTACAAAGGAGATAAACACCTGGGCAGTGGTAAAAAGGTAAAGGGCACTCACTGTAAAAGGAACTGGAGGTATGAAAGACTACCTATCCTGTGATTCTGTCAGGGTTGTCTTCAGGGACACTACCTCCTCCCTCACAAAGATTCAACAGGATAAAGAAGAAAGTTTTATGTCAATGGCACAAACACCTGGAATTATGACTTCTTCCAATGACTAGAAATGTGGTACTTGGGATCCAGATGGTAACTCTGAGCTCTATCCCTTCCATCCACAGTAGCTTCTGGGGCTTTTGAGATGCTCAAGGTGCTCTCTTGCAAATGAGACCAGAGCAAAGGCTTCGGCCACTGAAGTCATTACAGCCCTCACCTGTGGCTTTTCTCCCACTGTTAGAGATGTTAACACAGCACCTTGGTCACATTCCAGTCTGGATAATTACATTGGGGCTAGCAAACTTCACCCTCCAGCACCAACTAAACAAACTATTCCTTTGGACTTGCGGCCATAACCTTTGTTATGCTGCTGTGGGCTATTAAAGAGCTATTCTATACTTAGGATGGCTGTATTTGTGGAAAATAAATAGCCCTGGCATTACTTTCTATACTGACAAGAAATATATTCCAAAATATCGCTGGCTAAGTTGGCTATTTTGGCTTAAAATATGCAGTGCCAGAAACAATTAGAAATTACAGTAATTTCTTCTCCATTCTCTAAACTTTTACTATCCACACAAATGAAGCTTGAAATATTTGCAGCATTACACAAAGAGGGAGAGATGATGCATTAATTCCACAAAATATATACTTAGTGTCTGCCATATGCCAGGCTATATGTCGTAGGTACAGGGCGCTGTTCTCAGTGCTGGGGGTTATGTTGACAGTGTAAATATGAAAATTTTCCAGAGGGAGTAATTCAAATGAATTCTTCCTATGCTGCTACATTTCTAAAAATCTGAATACATTATCTTTACTTGAAAAACTACCATACACAGTTCTCCCAATCAAATACTACTTTTGTCCACTATTTTTTTTTTTTAGATGGAGTTTCGCCCTTGTTGCCCAGGCTGGAGTGCAATGGCGCAATCTCGGCTCACTGCAACCTCTGCCTCCCGGGTTCAAGCGATTCTCCTGTCTCAGCCTCCTGAGTAGCTGGGATTACAGGCATGCGCCACCATCCCGGCTAATTTTGTATTTTTAGTTGAGATGGGGTTTTTCCATGTTGGTCAGGCTGTTCTTGAACTCCCGACATCAGGTGATCCGCCCGCCTCGACCTCTCAAAGTGCTGGGATTACAGGCGTGAGCCACTGCGCCCGGCCTTGTCCACTATTTAAATAAGAGTCTGTAGGACCTTAAACTCTGTGTGTATGTGGAAGTATATGTGTACCTAAGAGTGAGAAAATATGCCTTCCTGGCTATCCTGGAGGGTAGCAAACAGAATGCTGCTTATATATTTATTTGTTTGCTTATTTTTAGCAATCATCCCGTTTGGGTGGGTAGGAGTTTACAGGTTATAATAGCAGAAGCTGACATAAGAAAATTGAAAACATAAATATCTCTTGTTTAAAGCTCTTTACTGTATGAAAGAAACACAAATCAGGCCCTCTGATATTCTATCATAGGAATGAAAAGTGACAAAAAGAAAAAAATATAAGTATTGTGTGTGTTTGCACATACACACAGATTATCTTGCACATGAAAATAGGAGAGGGAAGTTAATTAAATCTCAAGATTCCAGTAGGTTAAATTAAATGTATGAACTAAAGAATATTTAACATCACACTATGCAAGTGGATACAGAAATAGTTCAGAAATTTTTTTAAGCAACATAACCTCGAAATTCAGATTAATCCTAGTGGATCTGAAACAAGTACTTCTCCTAGACAAATTATATCTAGACAGTGGAAAATAGATTTTTTTTAAAAGTGAAGTTCACTTGAAATATGCCAAATTATTATTCTTTTGGAAAATCCTTCTAGCTAGAACAAGTTAATAGCAGGCTTCTAAAACTAGGTTTAACATGCTGTAAATCCATTTATTCCCCTCTACAAATCTACTAAAGTACATCTTTTCTGGTGAAAAGGACTCTTTAATGGTACTTAATACTGTCACTACATTGTTTCTCCAATCAGTCAATGTCAAGGTTTTCTACTTAAGGAGTTACATTAAAGTTAAATGCTTACTTTTGTCATAAATAATAAACAATGGAATACAGATTATTTAAAATAGCACACGGAACCTCTAAATGTATTACACACAATATATATTTCCTAAGTTTAGAAGAAATGACTAATAATGCATGTATGACCCAAGTTTTCCATCCTATAATCCATTCATTATCATTTTAGCATTAAGTAACAATCTGCACTATCACCTCTCTCAGAGATAGATGACTCATCTTCCACTAACAGGCATTAGGTAACACCTTTGGCAAGATGGCTTTGATCAAAGACTGAAACAAATATTATGCAGGGACACAGGCACCCCACGAACTTTAAAGAGCCCAGATCACTACACCAACAGTATGTCCATTGCTTTGTAGGATAGGAGATTGTAATGAGTGATTGATTAATTAGCTATAACGTAAGGTATACAAACTGACCGGTACAATCTTGAGTCTCATCCCTGTTGAAAATTCACACAGAATAAGGATTATTAAAGACTGCCCAAAGCTATAGACAACTACCAAAGCAAGGGACTGGGCTTCCCAGTTTAGGGAAAGAGGCAGGAATCATAGCACTTTTAGAGACTGAAGGCACAATATATTATACACAATGCATCTAAGACCACAATCTAGCCTAGTGTGTCAATGTTGATTTTTTACTCTCAAATGTTATCGTATTTTCTAAGTACAATATCAGAAATTACAATATTAGGTTTTTATTAAGATAAAAATCTTGGTTGCAAATGTTATGTAAATAAAAAACAAAGAAAGAATAATCAAGGAGAGAAATGAGGGGGAAATGGTCAAGTGTGACCCAGGGGAAGACATCCTGAGACTGGGTCTGTCACCAGGGTTGTGTCACATAATCTCACTACGCCTCAGTGTTCCTTAATATTAAAGGGTCAGGCTAAAGCCTCAGTCTCTACTTCATTCCTAGCAGTAAAATCCTGCCATCTATTTAGGTATCATAGAAAACTCAGGTTTTTGTAATATCCTAAGAGCACCTGGCAGCACTTAAAATTTGCTTACGATGTTTAATGACTAAAAAGGGAAGAATGAGAAGGGTCTAAACAATCCTCCCAATCTTGCATTTTTCAGTTTATATTGGGCTTAAGAGGGCAATTGAAGTTAGATGCTTCATTTCATCCCACAATAATTCTTATTATAATAAAACATTTAATATTCCTTAAAAAACATCCAAAAAAAAGAAACAGCTTCACCTTACTCAAATGAAACTTAGTGGATCTGTCTCACTTGGAGGGTTGCAATGCCTGAGCTACAGTGTGAGTATCAGGATGTGGAAGCAGCTGTCACTGCTTTGTTTTTCATTCACAGTAGGTGGTTGCCAGGCAACAAAATACTATTGTCTGTTTCCATGATCTATTGGCCAATTCTACTGGTGATAATGCTTTCTACAGTTTAAAACAGGGCCACCTTTTGGACAAAAAGAAATGAGAAAAAATTCTAAGGATGACAATAACATATATATGAATAAATACATTGAATGTACCCTAAAATTATGTGTATAAATATACAACGGTGTGCTGATATACATACAAATATTTTGCATGTATGCATATGTGATTATATACATTCTCTTACATACAAACCCATCTAAATTTAATAGGCCCACAACTTGAAACTAAATCCCTTAGGGAAATCAAGGTATGAACTAGAGAAATAAAAACACAGAATTATTTTCTTAACAATAGCAATAATTTCCAATTTGTCGCATATATCAAATCCTGTTTCTTGAATAGGAGGTCCTCCAGTCAGAGAAGCAATTCTGTCTACTTATATAAAAATAATAATAATGGGAAGCCTTTACCATCTACTTTAGAATCATGTAATACATTTAATATGTTGTTTTACTATCATATGCTACCAATGTGTACAAAGATAATTCAAAGAGTGTTGCTGTTTACAACCAAGAATCTTAAATTTTATTCATCTTAAAAATAATTGAATTGTTCTCCCTGGAATAGCCTCATGTGATTCCCCACTTTGTTTTGATATGGGTCCCTGGGGAACAACAGTCATGCTATGTTACTCTTGCATATTTCACTAGCTTACAAATAAAATAACACACAGTGTACTCAATATAAAGTTGTCAACATTAACTTGCATCAGTTGCTGTTTGTTTTGCATTGACAAGGCTTCTAAAGATAAGAATTACAATATTCTTAGATGTACAGACACAACATCAAAACAGCCTGAAGGAATTAAAGCTGGAAAATGCTAGAGGCAATCATGCTTTGAAATGAAGAGAAATCAGTATCATTTATACGTACACATATATTTCTTCAAGGCTCTAAATAATGCCAGAACAATCTGCATTTTATGCAATGCTCATCCGTCTTCCCTCACAATATTCCGAAAGCACTTTAACTATTTAATGCATCTCCTCCAAGAGGGCTTTCACTTTTTCAAACTCATTATCACTTTCAAATCTGTATATTACAAGAAACTGGAATAAGCAATATCCATTACATGAATAGACATTATTAATATAAAGTCTCTATCAAACTGGCAACGCTACTAAAACAAAAGCAGAGTGTGTTAACCATAAGCTAAGTACCAGCTAATATTACCACTTTGCTTGACAGAGCCATCTCCAACAGCACGCACCCACCTCTCGAGAGGGCCCACCAGCTCAGCTTTCCAAGCTCGCTCACCTGTGTCTCTCCTCCAGGAATCAATTTCCTTCCCACTTTCTCCACCCTCTTCAGATCCCTTAAGCACCCTTCATTACCTTCTCCAAACTACCAGACTCAAACCTGCAGCCCAGTTGGCCAGGAAGCTCTCCATACGCACGTATTTCCTGCATTCTCCCGGGTCTACTTTTAAAAATTGCTACCACCAAACAAATGCAATCTTAACAAAATTAGGATTACAAAGCCAGTTTCTTTTTTCATGTAATGTTACAGCAGTGAAAGATTGAGGGAGAGAAAAGGAGAGAAGCAGGAGTGTATCTGGGTGAAGAAGCGTGGCTCAGTGGCTATACAGTGAGACGCAGAGATTCCACAGAGCTGGGCTTGCCCACCTGTCGACCCCACTTTCCCCATGTGCTCGCCGCGGGATGACAACCACAACACTCCAGAACTACCCCCCTCCGAAAGAGGGCGGGGTTACGCCTTCAGCCAATCAGGACCCGCGAGCCCCGGGTGTCCAACCTATGGGGTGGCTGTGGCCGTGCACGGGGAGGACATGGGGTGGTCTGGGAGGGGCCGCGTCCGTGGGAGGCTCGCACGTGTCGGGTCCAAAGAGGCGGGGAGGCGGCCGGCGTCCAGCGGCCGAGGCGCGGGCTCTGCACCCTGGCAGCGGCCGAGTCCGGCTGCCCCAGTGCCTCCTTTACCTCGCGCTGGGCCAGGCAGGGCGCGCTCCCGCCGACGAAGACCTGTCCAAGGTGTCCGAGCTCCCCGCGAGAGGGAACAGTCACAAATAACAATAGTACCCCACGCAGACGAGGCGGGGAGGAAAGTTTCCGGCCCGCAGCAGAGCGGAGTCCGCCAAGGCTGGAGGAGAAGGGATGCAGAGCGGGAGGGTGAAAACCTGAAAGAAGAGGGCAGCGGGAGCACTGTGTGGGGAGGACCGAGTCCCGGGGGCGACGCCCGCCGGGGGAGACGGGTGCGGGGTGCGCTGTCCAAGGTGCAGGGGAGGTGACTGGCGCGCGGCGGGCGCGGAGCCCGGAGCCGACACTGGATGGCGGGCGTAGGGGAGAGCGGGGAACAGCTGTCTGGGGCGCTGGGCACCCCCGGGCTCGTAAAAGTAAGGGAGCTTGAGACGGGGCACGGCGGGGAAGGGCGTGGGGGCTGCACCGAAGCCCTCACGCGTCCACGCACCCCTCCTTACCAGCCTCACCTCTAGCTCCACTCCCCTCCCCCCTCGCCCACTCCCCTCTCAGTCTAGATCCAGGTGCCTTGGCGGGGGCGAGACCAGAGGACCCCGGCTCGGAGCCCGGACGCCCCAGGGATGCTGCGGGCCCCGGAGCTGCTTACCTGGGGCCGCCGTATGGGGAGCGGAGGCAACCCGCTGCGCGGAGTGGGGCGCCGGGCGCGGCGCGGCTCCTCCTAGCCTCGGCGTCCTCCTCCTTCTTTGCTTCTCCCGGACTCTGTCCCGGGCACGGAGCTGGTAGACGCGGCCAGGCTGCAGTCGCCGTTCCCTCTGCCGCCGCCACCGCCGCCGCCGCCGCCGCTGCAGCAGACAGAGGACGCCCCGTGGCGGCTGGAAGCCTGTGTGAGTAGCGGCGCCCGGGAGAGCGGGGATCTGCTGAGGGGCGCTGGAGACTCCGCGGCTGGAGTCGCGCGGGCGTGCGCACGCGCGCCTGCGAGTGTGAGTGTATGGGTGCGCGCGCGCCCACGGGGTGGGGGAGTCGCGAGGGGAGGGGGAGAGAGGCCGAGAGATGCTCGTAGGGACCGAGGCAAAATTCTACGCCCCCGGAAATCCGTAAACGCGGGGAAGGAGGATCGAACGCGCGTCTCGCTTGGAGAAGCTGCCCACGGGGCGGCAGCAGAGGAGGAGGGGAAGTCAGCGAGGCGCGCTAGGGCTCGGGATCCCAGCCCGGCAGAGCCGAGCGGAGCGCGCAGCCACCGATGCAGCAGAGGCGGCGCCCGCAGCCCACGGTCGCGCTGCCCCCTCTCGGGAGGGGCCGAGGCCGCTCGCTCCCGCCACCGCCGCCGCGGTCCGGACTGCTCTACTGGGAGCGGGGGAACCGAGAGAGGGACCGCACGGTTGCTACGGCGACCCTGGAGGCGCCGGGCCCGCTGAAGGGCCAAGAGTAGAACACGGGCGCACGTGGCCGACTCCAGGCTGGAGCGGGCGTGTTCCAGGGTTGTGATCTTGGGGTAGACGGTGGAATTGGGCCGCGTGGCCTGGGCAGATCATGCGGGGTGTGCGGCCCAGAGTGGCTCGGCCGGGGTGCGGTCAGCATTCAGGTTGGTAAGGATGAGGGGATCCTAACCCCTGGTGACATGTTGCCTTTTTTTCCTCCTTGGAGGCTACTTTTTCTCAAAGTTATCCACTTCCCAGGTAAGAGTGCCGGCCTCCTCTTTGTTAGGATTCAACTTAGCTGTGTAGGCATCTAAGCAGTGCCTCCTTAAAGTCAGGCTCGTCCAAGAACCTCTCCCACCACCGCCCCCCACACACCCACATCCCCCGCCCCTCCATCCCAACTACATTGTAATACTTTAGAAATAAATGTTTAAAGCACATTTACATTCTCTGCCTCTTAACAGATATATTGTCCTAGTAGTATACTTTTCCTTGCTTATTTTAAATTCTGAGTGGGATTTTATTCACACAAGCATTTCTTCAAGGGTCGTAAGTTCTGGGTAATACTTGAAATACCCTTTCTGGCAGGAATCCTCAGGGCAGGGATTGTGTTTTGCACACTTTTGCATGCCCTCCAGTGCTTAGCATAGTACTCTGTACTTTGTGAGTTCCCTGTAAATGTTGAATGAATGACATTGTTTTCTAGCTTCACGTAACCTGAAGGCAAAGACTTGGATGCTGGGAAAGTCATTACCACCCCACTAGGCTTGCTTGATTTTAACTTATGCCATTTCCCTGTGTGTGGCTATTTTCCCCCCTGGCGGTCAGAACCCCAGTGCAAAGAGAGAAAATAATACTTATCCATTGTGCATCCTTAACAAAGGATGCATGTAGAAGCACTCTGCAGGGACCCCAGTGGGATCCCCTGGGTGTGAGGGGGCCAAAGCTCAGAACCTAACCTCTCAGAATGTGAAAGTCAGTGTTCATGAGCAGTTTATACTGTCCCTTCTAGAGCAGAAGGATGGGGAAAAGAGTTTTAAGAGAAATACACTTTTGTTTTGTTTTGTTTTTTTGTTTTTTGAGACGGAACCTCGCTCTGTCACCCAGGCTGGAGTGCAGTGGCGCGATCTCGGCTCACTGCAACCTCTGCCTCCCGGGTTCAAGCGAATTCTCCTGCCTCAACCTCCTAGTAGCTGGGATTACGGGCGCCGGCCACCACGCCCGGCTAATTTTTTTTTTTTTTTTTTTTTTTGAGTTTTTAGTGGAGACAGAGTTTCACCATGTTTTCCAGACTGGTCTCCAACTCCTGACCTCAAGTGATCCGCCTGCCTTGGCCTCCCAAAGTGCTGGGATTACAGGCATAAGCCACCGTGCCAGGCCAGAAATACACATTTCTAATAGCTTATCAGGTACGCATTTTTCTCCTGTAAAGAGTAGTGTTCATGGACACTGATCAATACATTCAGGGTCACCCCAGACTGCTAATTCTGCTGTCTGGTGTAGCACCAAGTCCACATCCTGCAACCTCGGTATTTCTACAATCATCGTCTTAGAAGCAGAAGTCTTCAATTTTGCATTCCATGCTAAATTTCAATTCCTTTGAACTCAGGCTCGCCTATGAGCTGCTTCTCTCTCCACTCATGATACCACAGCTGTGAACTATAACTGAAATAAAGTGAAAATTAAAATGGATTTATTTGGGTGCCGTGTGTTCTTTAGTGGGGTCCCTTTAACTGATTTATCTACCTTCACTCAATTGACAATCTTCTTAGAAGACATTTGTTGTGATATTGGAGCTTTTTTATTAGGTTGAAAGCTTACTTAAATTTTTCACTTGAAAGGAAGCTCTAAAACTTGCAAAAGAAGCAGAAAAACTCTGATACCGAAAATGGACCCTTGACAGCCAACCTATAGAATGGGTATGAGTCAGAATTTTCCAAAACAATTTTAAAGCTTCATTTTCCTTAGAAAGTTGCTTTTAGGGTTTTGTTGGGCTCAGAAACTAATACCGGAAAATATGGCACTTTGACATGCTGCACTGAAGAAGCAGCCTCAAAGTCTCTCTGACCCTCTCTCTGCCTCCTGTCTCTCAGTCTTCTGTCTCACCCAAAGCACAGGATGAAATTGTTCTCTGAAGGTCTTTCATCTGCCTAGAAACCAGATCTGCCAAAGAAGAACGCACTTGCCTTCCCTGAGTTTTTATTAATCTAACTCACATCACAGGAAGAAAGATTGAAGCCTGTCAACACAACTGGACATACTTTTGTCACACTGCTCTTCAGGCCCAACAGACTTTATCCCAGGTCATTGTATGTTCCCCAAGCTCATTGAATTCCACTAAAAATTCTTTACTATCCCCCTTAAAATCATCCACATTTCCCTATTCTTCCCCTATGAAGAAGGGTATATGAGCATCTGTGTACCCTACTGGGTTATTGGGCAATCATTCTCCTGCAATTCCTTTGGATTATGCACATGAAAATAAGTTTTGTATGTCTTTTCTCCTATTCTGCTTTTTGCGAGGTGATTTTCAGTGAACCTTCAGAAGGTTGAAATCCCTACAGTTTCAACAGCTTCCCAAGTGTTTGTCTTACTTGGTGGGTGGAAGAATGTTAATAAAGCTGTAACTTTTCTGATGACCACCAAAGGGGACAGTCTTGTCTTTGTAAAAATAAATATAAGAAGCCAGCATTTAAAAATAAGAATGTAGGCATATCGCAATCTTAATGTATGTTAACTTAAAAATAATGTATGTTAACTTAAATAAGTTAATGTATGTTAAAAGGTAAACAATAGGAAGAAAGAATAACAACATAGATATTTAGTGTTTCTGACCAACTTAAACATAAAAGTTTGGAGGAGCAAATAGGGTTATATGCTATCGACTCCATAGCTCCTTCTGCTACTTAAGTACTAGGTAATAATAAAATGTACAGCTGAGAGGTTCATTTTTATATGTTATTATCAGCCAGGTTTAAAATCAATTTGTAAAAGTTCTATTTTTCTTCCTAAAGGGAATGTTCCTTAACATAACTGCTTTTTTCAGTTTGCAGCAGTGCAGTAAACTAGTCAACCATTAACTTAAAAACACAGGATGGTGAAGGTGTGGGGCCTGTGGAGAAACACTCTAAACTTATTTGATCACAACTGTTTTGTCAGTCTAAATTAAAAACAAACAAACAAAAAAAAAGCTTTCTACCTTTAAAGACTGATAAATTTAGACTGTGAGATGTACCATGAATTCCAAAGTCAACTCCTCATGCTAGGAGCCCATTGCCCCAAATCCTCTGAAGTGAGAAGGCAGGGACCGTTAGCTGAAATGCTGTTGATTTTAGTGACTGTGAGCACGCATAAGGATACAGGTAATTTCCCTCATTATTAGGTCCCAGATCACTTAGTCCATTAGAGTTTTAAATGATAAAAAAAAAACCTTGACCTGCACTTGGAAAGAAAGTACCAACTCAGTCCAGAGTATAGAACAGGAACAAGAAGCAGCCTCAAGTCATCCTATTTGTATCCATGTCTTTAAACATTGCCTTACTCCACATACTATTTAGGAAAACTTAATTCTGACTGGAGATCAGACATCTTTAGGAAGGTAAAAAAATCAGAGAAAAAAAATGTTATAGTTTATACTAAGCAAAAGAAGACCAGTTTTCTTTCTTAGTCATCATTGCTGACATTTGGGGAGCAGGTAGATATATTTGGTATCAGTGGTTCTAACAGTTTATGGAGCTATGTATTTCCAAGAAACTGAAGAAAGCTATGGATCCTTTCTTCAGGAAAATGAACATATTAATGTATAAAAAAGTTTAAATAAAATTTCAGGGAGTTAAGGGAACTTCCTCTGAAGCTCACATTAAGAGCTACTGCCTAATATAGACTAATTGCACCATGACATTTTATGGCTAAAGGAAAAAGAATTGGTAGATTTACTAATCTCACTTCTATTTTTAATCTAACAATTTATTTGATTGTCAACACCGAGAAGATGCATAAGCAGATCAGTAAACCGAACAAGTATTTACTTCATAATCGGTTCTGTTCTTCAAGCTGTGTTTGTTACCAATAAAGTATAAAATACGATCTATCTATTCCTTTAAGGAGCCTATAGTGTAGTAATCATTATTCTTGAGGACAAAAAAAGTGAACATAAGCATAATTTATCACTTGACCAGGTGCAACAAACTTCAATTTGAATTACCAGTAGGACTTAATAAAGCTATTTGTTAAATAAATAAAGCACTTGGGTAATAATTGATTATCAGTGGCCAATGTATATATGCATATTTTCATATTCATATTCCCTAGTAGCAATCATTTAGATGATCACACCATATATAATGTAAAAAGCTAGTCTATTGCTGTAGCGTGAATTTTAGATTGAGGATATGAAGAAGTTGACAAGGAGAGATAGACCATGTGGGCCATGGCAGCTGTGGATTACCTTTCCCTGGGATCACTGGGCAGACTGGAATAAGTTAGAATATGCTAGAGCTTATATTTAACCCATCCAAGAATTTATAGGGCAACCCATGAACAGTATTTTGAAATTCCTATGTCTACAAAAACCCAGAAGTCTCTTCTTGCATAATTTTAACATTTTATTATTACTCTCCTTACAATTTTTAAAATTTTCACTTTCTCAATTTCTTTCCACTTATTAACACAGAATTATTTTTAATTAATGTAATTTTTAAAAACACAACTTCTTCACTCAATTCCTGACAAAATTATGAAGAGTTAAAAAGCTCTTATACAGTGAATTGACATAAAGCCATTTACTTAATTAGAGCTGTTTGAAGCCCAACCATCCATGTATTGAATGCTTTATATAACCTGCCTCCCGACGGGCCCCAGAGGCTTCATTCATATGGGGAAGCTAGGACTGTTAGTGCTATCTTTTGACTTTTCAAGAGGTGGTCTTAGCACAACATTAAAATAACACAGGATACTGAATCATAAGATCTGAGTTCAAATCCCAGCCCAGGCAACAACTTGCTGTGTGAGATTGGGCACCACACTTTCTGAGCTTCACTTGCCCCCGTCTGGGAAATGTGGATAATAACACCTACCTCATCAGTTTCTTAAGAAGCTTACATCAAGTAACATTAAGTTACATTAAGTAACATGAGAAAGAGTCCCTTTGTTGTGTTGTAGGAATTCAGTAAATCTTTGTAAACCTTGGACCTAAATCAAAAGTGTGTGGCAGAAAATTGGAACACAGTCAGGAATAGGAAGCTCCTGTAGAAATTCTTTAAATCTTTATTATAATGTTGAACTGAGCTGATTTCCTGGGAGTCCCTTCCAAGGATATTTTAAGAAAACCACAGACAACCAAAAGTTGGCAGAAACTGACACATGCAGGAAATTGTGGATTCCATAATTCTAGAGGTGCTGTAATTCTATAAATTCTGCTGCTGTTACAAAACCCAAGCTTTGTGTTCATTTGTTTTTAATTAGTCTCTGTTTTGTTTCTGTCACACATATTCTGCCTCCCCAATGGTGCTTTGCCCTGCTAATTCAACTATGCGAACATTCATTTTACAGATTAATACCAACTGTGAAAATGTCTTTCTTTTAAACAAAAATAGTTCACTGTCCTCTCTTCCCCACCACATCCCAATTGTAAAAGCGGTGTGTGTGCTTATGGAGAAAAAATAGGCAATACAAAAATGTATAAAGAAAAAGATTGGCCAGGCGCAGTGGCTCACACCTGTAATCCTACCACTTTGGGAGGCCATGGAGAGTGGATTGCCTGAGCTCAGGAGTTCGAGACCAGAGTGGGCAATATGGCAAAACCCTGTCTCTACTAAAAACATTAAAAAATTAGCCAGGTGTGATGGTGGGCGCCTGCAATCTCAGCTACTTGAGAGGCTGGGGCAGGAGAATCGCTTGCACCTGGGAGGCGGAGGTTGCAGTGAGCTGAGATCGTGCCGCTGCACTCCAGCCTAAGCAACACGGCGAAACTCTATTTCAAAAAAAAAAAAAAAAAAAATGCAGTAAGTAGTATTACCTCTCAGGGACCAACTACGATTACTATTTTGGTGTATACCGTTCCAGACATCTTCTTTGCGTATATTTATTCTTCTTAAAAGTCATTCAGGTTGGCCAGGCACGGTGGCTCACATCTGTAATCCCAGCACTTTGAGAGGCCGAGGCAGGTGGATCACTTGAGGTCAGGAGTTCGAGAACAGCCTGACCAATATGGTGAAACCCCTGTCTCTACGAAAAATACAAAAAATTAGCTGGCCATGGTGGCATGTGCCTGTAATCCCAGCTACTGGGGAGGCTGAGGCAGGAGAATTGCTTGAACCCAAGAGGCAGAGGTTGCAGTGAGCCAAGATCAAGCCATTACACTTCAGCCTGGGAAACAGCAAGACTCTATCTCAAAAAAAAATGTCATTCAAGTCAAGATTCAGCCATTTTTAATGTTACCATTTTAGAAACAAACAGTTAAACACTTTCACAAAAAGGCTCAAATGTGTTTCTTTTCCTTTCCTACACCTTCTTTCCAAGATAGGCTCTTTGCTCAGCAAGTCCTTTAAAACAGGATTTTCACTGGTCATCATTGAAACTTCTTTTTATATTTCCCCACTTTTAACACTTCTAATAATTAATACTTTTAATGGCCCTTTAAAAACTTAATCTCACCTTGTGCTGATGCTGATGTGTTCTTGAGTCACAAGCCCTGCCCTTGGCCTCTGGCCATTCTGTGGGTGCTTTGCATTACTTAACCTCTACCCCCAAAATGAGATCCAGTGCTAACCTTGGATTTGGTACTGCATTCCCTCAGAGCAGAAAAGATTCTTGATTTCAATAAGTAACCAGAGTGTTCATTGGACATACTGCCTCTGCAGAAGCTTGGCCCAGAAGTGGTGAATTATTTGAATTCATGTTTTATGTCCATTGCTGCAGGCAAATTTTGGAAAGTTTGTTTTATTTTGCTTTGAAGAATCTATAAACAATCCTTAACAATTAATGCAAATGATAGCTAAAATTCCAATAGAATTTCCTACTTCTGCAGTTCAGTATGTGCACTAGTTTACCCAGGAAGGTATCATTATGAATAAAAAGTCTAACAGTGTTTATAATTTTGCCAATTTGCTAGTTGTATGGAGGGATATGGGTTCCCAAAGTAAAAGAGCTTCAATCCCAGCCCATCCCATTCTGCAAATCTGCGACAGAATTCTAGTGCCACTCTTAAAATGAAAGCTAGAGAACTGATGGAAGAAGAAAGGAAGGAAGGGGAGGGAGAGAACACAAGGTGGGATTAATTATCTATGGGAGTTCTCTGTAGAATATACACAGTATATTGTAAATTATGAAATTTCTAAGTACAATTCAAGTGAAAGTCTTTTCTAAGAAAACAATGATATAATAAAATGGGACACATAAGACAAGCTATATCTTGGAAACTCTATACATGGTATAACAATATGCCCTGAAAAGTTTTGGTAAGTGCTAAATTGCAAAAGAAGAATCAAAGAATAGGTATATTGTCTCTAGCATTAATCAGTGAAGAGGGAGTCATCATGTTTAACAAATTAGAGAATTTTAGCACTGGAAAGGTGAACTAATTGCACAGGAGCATTTATCTTGATTCTTTTGTGTGCTAGGTGCTGTAGATGTATTTGCACAGGTCCACCTTGGGCTGAAAAGTGACCTTGGGCAGGAGGAGGTACTGAAGTCTTTATTCAGAGATGTCAAGTTTATAGCATTAAATCTGAAAAATGAGGTGAGAGTAGAAACAGAAACTCTGGAACTGAGAGGATGAGGCCAGGGTTCCAGAACCAAGTTTGTGAGAGTTGAGTGGACGCAGAATACGCCTCATATGTGATACCTGGCTTAGATAAAGTCCAAAGAGATGGAGGGTCTCCACTTTTATTTCCTTTGACTGCATCATCAGAAACCAGTCTTGAACATTATACAACCAAATGACTAGAATGATTAAAAATGAAAATAAGTATCAAAACATTTTTAAATGTAACTACTTTGGTGGCAGTTCTACTAAAATAAAGTATGCTGTTCCTTTAACTTAATATTCACAAATCAGAATAATCAGAATAAATATTAATATTTAATGGAAAGATAGGCAAGCATGGAAAAGTAAAAGTATTATGAGATTTACCATCAGATTGAGCTGGATTTGAATCATGGGTCTATCACAAGTGAACTTAGGTAAACTCTGTAACCTTGATATCCTCATCTGAAAATAGAGATTATTTAATACCTATCTCTTAGGACTTTCTATGAAGATGGAATGAGACAATGTGAAGCATTCCCTTCTTCCCTAACATTGACATACCCCTCATTAACTGATTTTGGATATAACCACTTTCACTGATCCCCAAGGGATACCAGGGGTATGTAGAGTTTACCTTCCTCCTCTACCAAACAGACCACGGAAGTCACCTGTGTGGGTCCTCTGTGCTTCTTCAAGATGTCAGCTGGCTCTTCTTGTTTCTCTCAGTGTGACTGACTGTAGATTCTTATCTGCTCAAAAGAGAACTCCATTATATAGACTCTGGAACATCTATGTTTCATTATGAATTCTCTCTTTACTAACTTCCTGTATCTAAGCTGCATTCTAAATAAATAAAGTACTACTGGAACTTTGTTTTTCAGACACATTGATATCTGTACAAGAACAGCCCAGCAGAAAATATATACATCGGCCCTTCCTCATTCCAGCTCAACTCCCCAGCCCTCATGTCACACCATATTCTCATGCTTGTAAATCAGTTTCCTATGATTTTAGTTAAAATGATTCCATCACTCAGAGCTAGACCACTCCTCAACTTTTATTTTTTATTTTATTTATGTTTTATTTATTTATTTGAGATGGAGTCTCACTCTGTCGCCCAGGCTGGAGTGCAGTGGTGCAATTTCAGCTCACTGCAACCTCCACCGCCTGGGTTCAAACGATTCTCCTGCCTTAGCCTCCCCAGTAGCTGGGATTACAGGTACATGCCACGACACCTGGCTAATTTTTGTATTTTTAGTAGAGACAGGGTTTCACCATGTTGGCCAGGCTAGTCTTGAACTCCTGACCTCAGGTGATCCTCCCACCTCAGCCTCCCAAAGTGCTGGGATTACAGGTGTGAGCCACTGTGCCTGGCCTGCTCCTCAACTTTTAAAACTGCAAAACTGTGGGCCGAGACCCAGACCATAAAGGTCCTCTCATTAAGGAGATGCCTCTTTCGTACGACCCAGCCAGAAACATTTGGTGAGTTTCTTTCATATTATAAAAATCACAAGTTTTTGAAATAAATGAATTCAAGTTCTTCCCATATCTAAAACATTCTGTGAGTCAAATTTTCACATTTAGAGATTCAGTCTGTATATTTATATTTCTTAATCTGTGGCATGAGGGATTTAATCAAAGTATAAAGAGTTTCCTGGCAATGAAAGTGATTGTACCCAACATGAGTTAATGAGAAAGAAGATGGAATTGTCTTCTCTGAAGATCTTTATAGTTTTTTTTCAAAGTATTTATGCACAGTCCTTCCTAAAGCCAGACACTGAAGATCAATCAAGTACTCTTCTTGTCAAAGGATTCTCTGATGCTATAGAAACTCTAGATTGTGGTTTTATTCTGACACATTTTGGTAGTTTTGTTCTGTGACAATTAGAGGAGAAAAAAATGAAAGGGTAAAGAAATGAAAATTGGCTTTTAGCAGCTGTTTTAGTGAGACAATCTACATTTTAGATTCCAGAATGGAGATACTAGTCCATCAGAGGAGAAACAAGATTTTGTTCTTATTATAGTAAAAGATCTTGTGTTAAAGATATTGTTCTTATTGTGGAGAAAGAGAGAGAGAGAGAGAGAGTTATCTTTTACCCTGACTTTGGTGAAGGGGTCATGAAGTAATCTGTTCTTGGACCAGAAGACTGCTGGATTTCAAGGAAATCATTAAAGTTTTGCTAACAACCATGCTTAATTATTTGAATGTGTGTGTGTTTTGTTTGTCTAGTCTTGTCGTTAATACAATTAACTAGAATCCTGTTTGATTCTTGAAGTTGAAATGTCAATTGTGACTTTGTCTTACTTTTCTCTAAAACCATTTTCACTCTCTTTTTAGATATCATTTTTGCACATGCTTACCTATTACTATATAAAAATAAAATAACTGCTTTAAACATTTTAGTGAATATCCTTTCAAGACTCTCTTTTGAGCATCCTAACAAATATGAAAGAAATACGTGCTATGCATACACAGAACCACACTCCACAATTAAACCCTCACAGTGACATTCCTTAACGAGGCAGTGTTAGCCTGGAAGAACCGTTTTATAAAATCCTTCTAATGATTGCATCACTTTGAAAGCCAATGAAATTGATTTGTAAACTCTAGAACTAGATTAAGATGAGGAGTATGAGGGAAAATGTTTCCAAATTCAACTCTTGCTTTGAATTTTCTTTTAAATTTATTTTCCGGAGTTTCTTTTTTCCCCAGCCATAATAAAGCAGTCTTTATTCCATAAGAAAGCAGTATTATTTATTATTTTAGACCATTGATTTACTTTTAGACCATTGATTTACTTTATTTTAGACCATTGATTTACTTTTGTGAAATGAAGACAAATAATGCACATATGTTCACGTCAGAAAACTTAGGTTCACGCCATGGGTCTCCTTCTTACTATTTTACTTTGAGTAAATTATTTTGCCAACTTCTGTCCCAACTTTTTCATCTCTAAATTAGAGATAATGATTATGCTCATCCCACAAAGTTATTATGAGAATTAAATTAAAATGTTTGCATAAAAATTTTGAAAAATCTGAGGCATCGTACAAATGCTAACATATTTGGGGGTATTACTATAGTTGTTACTATTTTAAATATTAATATTTTCAAAGCTAAATAATAGTATCATAGTGGAACTACTTGGCATAGTTTACTGAGCACAGCAAACAGTCCACTTGCAAATTGAGTTTTTCTTCATCTCATGCCTATATCAATGTTTCCCCCATCTAGGACTCAGTGTAATTTAAAGCATGTAATGAGATGTTCAGTACATTTTTTGGTCTCACCTGCCCCATGCCTCTTTCTTTCCTTCTTTCCAATTTCATTTTTTTTCAATCCTCTTGTATCTTTCTTTTCTTCTTTTTTTAAATCATGTAGGTTATCATTTTTCACCATAAGCAAATATCTTAAGAACTATGAAAAATGCCCATAGCACTTTCCATCCAAAAAATGCATAAGCCTTTTATAAACACATTAGTGATCATTACAAAATATTGTCTACCTTGAATGTTTTCTCATCTTTTTATCATGCATGTCTGCCTAGTTTAAAATCACAGGGCAGGAACTCTGTCTAATTCTATTTGTAAATCAGAGAGAGAGTGTTGTTGTTCAATAAATGCCAAGAAGCAACAGTATCCATATGAGGTGAATAGGTGGAAATTATTATTTCTGTCTATAGCAAGGTGAAAATAAAATGAGTGCTTTACAATTTTCAAAGCATTCTCATATCGATTATCTCATTTGTACATCACACCGACACTGGGAGAAAGCCAGATGGGGCAGTTTTACTGTTATCCTCTTTCTGTCCTTGTATGATAGTGGAAAGTGAGACTAAGAGGTTAAGTGCCTTGTCCACGTCATCAGGGAAATCCCAGCCTACAGGATCTCTACCCTGCTCTTCTGGTTTTAAGTTGGTACAAATATTTGTACATTCTTATGGAGTGCATGTGATATTTTGTTACATGTAATGATTAAGTCAGGGTATTCCGGGTATCCATTACCTTGAGTATTTGTCATGTCTATGTGTTGGGGACAGTTCAAGTCCTCTTTTCTAGGTATTTTGAAATATAAAATACATTGTTGTTAACTGTAGTCACCCCATTCTGCTATTGAATATTAAAACTTAGCCCTTCTACCTAACTATATGTTTGTACACATTAACCAGCCTCTTGTTATCCCTCTCCCACCCACTCAGCCTTCCTAGATTCTGCTACCTGTCATTCTACTCCCTACGTCCTTATAAGTAACTTTTTTAGTTCCCGCATATGAGTGAGAACATGCAGCATCTGTCTTTCCGTGCCTGTTCTTATTTCACTTACCATAATGACCTCTAGTTCCATCCATGTTGCTGCATATGACAGGATTTCATTCTCACATTTTCTTTATCCATTTGTCTGCTGATGGACACTTAGGTTGATTCCATACCTTTGCTATTGTAAGTAGTACTGCAATAAACATGGGAGCGCAGATATCAAACTTTTTATCCTTTGAGTAAATACCGAAGAGTGGGATTGCTGAATCATGTGGTAATTTCCCTGCTTTTCTCAACTAATGCTGCGGAAACTTCATAGTGATATGGGTCTTGATAGGTCTTGAACATGTCAAGAAGTATATCTATTTTGTTACCTTTGTGAGACAGCATTTAACTCTGACCCTGGCCCACAGCTAGTGCTTAGTAAATAGTTGTTTAATTAAAATAAATAAATAATATTATAGACATCAAGTCAGCAGAACTCATGAACTAATTATTGAATCCATGGCAAGGCCTGACATCCTCGCCATCTTGGCTGCTGCTCAACCCACCAAAACCATTACGTATTGTTAGTTTTCTGTTTCATTTAGTGAAACTTGTAATGCCAATTTTCAATACTACTTTCCAGTCATATCATTCTCCCAACTGCTGCTATTTCTATTCAGTAGCTCAGGTACATAGGCACTTCTTTAATAAACTTAATTATATCGTGCAAAATGCAATCAATGGAAGAGCCTTAAAAAGTTTAAGCTTAACCTTTCATTTCATTAAGAAAATGTGTGATATGTTTATTTAAACCTTGTGAGTTGTCAAGAAAGCCCCAGAAGCCAGACACTGATATCAGGATGCATGTGACTTACAATTGAGAGTCTGCTATTCATGTCCTCTGTTTGTGCGAATGGCATATAAAGGTTCCAAGACATTTGTGTGTTATGTTGAGCTTTGAAGAATGTTGAGCACACAAGCTGGATTTTATAATAAGAGAGTTGAAGAATCATAGAAAATAAAAGAAATGTAAGAGAATGGCTGTGCATTTCTTAGTGGCTATTTTCTTTAAATGTGGGTGGAGACTGTCAGTAATATTAGCCATGCTAGATTTGGGCTGAAGGAAATGCTCACGTTAGTTGCTAGGAATGCCCTACAACCCTTGATTGTGCCAAAATCAAATGACAATGCACATATATGATATATGCACTAGTTTGGAGACCATATCAGCCTCCTTAACATCCTTTCTATATATACTGTAAGTTTGCAGATGCATTTTGGTCTTTCGGTAGCATTTTCAAATGTAACTTTTCAAAATGGTTCATCAAGGAAGCTGGTGGTTGAACTTAGCATATCTTATTTCTCAGAATCATAATCAACTCAAGAGACCACCAATCCTTTTTCACCCACACAGTCTTTCTTAAACACACATATTGTTCTATTACAGCTAACTTCATATCTTTAGTTCAGTCATTCATTTTTCAGAAAAACTGACAAAACATCAATTAAATTATTTCTCTTAGAAGAAAAGCTTAAAATGAAGACCTTATGACAATATATTCTAATAACATTTTGAATAATTATAGAATATACAATCCTGGATTCATTAGTGCATTCAGTGTCAACATGTGGTCATTCAGTTTTATTATCCCTTTAATAAAGCCATCTAAGATTTGTAAGTACTTTGCCAACTTCTCATATTAAGTCAAAGGTCTGAGGGACATGCAGAGAAAGTTCACAGGAGAAAGTGAGTCCCAGCTCTTTATTACATGCATATTGACACTAGTTAAATTTAAAAATGAAATTAACCTAAATATCTAAATAATATGTTTTACTTGTTTAAAGTACAACAGAATTTGAGAGGCCAAGGCGGGCAGACCACTTCAGGTCAGGAGTTCGAGATTAGCCTGGCCAACATGGCGAAACCCCATCTCTACTAGAAATACAAACAATAGCCAGGCATGGTAGTGCATGCCTGTAATCCCAGCTACTAGGGAGTCTGAGGCAGGAGAATTGCTTGAACTCAGGGTGCTGAGGTTTCAGTCAACCAAGATCATACCACTGCACCTCTGCCTGGGTGACAGAGCAAGACTCCATCTCAAAAAAAAATTTTTAAGTAAATAAATAAATAAATAAATAAAATATTTATTGGGTGTTATTCAAGTGTGTGTATGTGGTGGTAGTGGGAGGTCATTTTTATTAATAAGAGTGAGAAAATGAATGGCTTAGAAATAATACAATGTCTTGTCCTTTGGTGTTCTGTTAATTCTACCAGTATATTTCACCATACTTAGTATTCTGTACCATGTTGTTTTTGTTAAATTTTAAATGTGCTAATAGACACTTACTAAAGTAATTCTGTTGTTATTTCTCTTAAAATAATCTTTTAAAATAATTATCCACAACTACTTTTTTGTTGTTGCAAGTCTAGATTTTCATATATGAAGTTGCTTAAGGACTCACCTATGCTCTACATTAATTTTTAATCAAGTATCGAACATCTCCTACATTTCAGGCATTGTGATAAAATATACCAATCACTTCCTGTAGGGCATGGATTATTATTCTCATTTTTTATAGATGAGAAAACTCTGCTTCAAAAAGGTTAAATAAGTTCCTAAGGTAAGAAAACTAATAAATGCTAGAACCCATCTAGGAATCCAAATCTGTCTTTCTCCAAGGCCTATGCTCTTTTCAGTATAGCATGTAGCCTCTCAAAATTTAAAACTATCAAGGTTTATACAAATATATGTACTTTCACACACATATACACCCAGGCAGAGTAGCATTCTTTTCTTTTGAAAAACAGCCTTGACAACCAAAACATAATTGCATTGGAAATACATGAGTTTTGATGGTGAACTTATGACATTTTGGTATATACCTGCCTTGGTTTTAACCTTTACAAAATCTCAATTAGCATTGGGCCAACCTTGATGAATCACCCTTGCTCTTAGTAAAGTAAATATGATTTGTGAAAGAGACAGTTTCCCATTTTCTGCACCTCTAAAGAGTTGTGTCATCAGGTATAAAAGCTAACAATAGATTTAATAAGCTGTTTATTTTTATAATGAGAGAAACCCTTATTATTCACTAGGAATAGACTGAATTGGGGGATACTATAATAGATGTCAGAAATAACAATTGAAATTCTGAATACATTAGAACCACAGCATGTTGCAGACCAATTAAAACTGACAACCAAGTGAAGCAAATACACATGGATAAATATAGAAAATTCAAGTTGCTGTTAGGGTGGTTTTTTTCCTCTTTTGTCTTTACCACTTGATATTTTTCTTTCTTCTTGATATTCCAGTTCATTTTGTTAATCTTTTCCTGCTTGGCTTCTGAATTTTAATTAAATTGAAAGCTGAGAGATAATCAAACTTTAATGCATTGTAGAATACCTTAGCACTTTGATGTATTTAGTGCCCTGATGTTGGGAAACTATCACTAACTAGAAATGCCAGCATTTGTAGACAATATATAATTTTCATAATCTTAAACAAAGATGGGAAAAATAGATACTGTGCTAAACATTTCAGCCGTGTGTTCACCTTTCTGTATTAAATTTAGTATTGGCAGCTGAGTAGGAGATTATAGGGTACAGCTGCTTTAACCTTCAACAGTAAATGATGCTTGTTGAATTGTCTCCATGTGCCTCTAAAACCTAGGAAGCTTAAAAATATAGGCTTGATGCTAATGATGAGAAAACACAGTAAATTAACATCACTTAGGTTGGAGGAGAGTTGGGACTAAATATATTGCTAATGAAGATTATGGAATTAATTTTTCTGAAGTTCTTGAAGAACGTTTTGTATAGGACATGCAAAAAATTGATTAAATTTGATATAACAACATAAAAAATAAATACCTGGCAGGGTGGTACAGGGCATGGTGGTGCACGCTTGTAATCCCAGCACTTTGGGAGGCTGAGGTGGGCGGATTACTTGAGCAGCCTGGGCAACATGGCAAAACCCCACCTCTACAAAAAAATACAAAAAATTAGCTGAGTGTGGTGGCATGCACCTGTAGTCCCAGCTACCAGGGAGGCTAAAGTGGGAGAATCCCCTGAGCCGGGAAGTCAAGATGTGATTGCACCACTGCACTCCAGCCCAGGTGACAGAGTGAAAGCCTGTCTCAAAACAAAACAAACAAAACCCAAACCAGATAGCATTTATTGAGTACCACTTACTATATATCATGCGTTGTACTGGATGCTATACATTATCTAATTTTATTTTTGTAATACCCTATGGAGTAGGCATTATTATCACAAGTATACACATGATAAAATTGATGCTCAGAAAAGTTAATTACTATACCCAGGATTACATGATTAGAGCTGAGACTGGAACTCCAAAGCCCATACCTGTGTCCCTTCTAATTTCAGTGACCTACCAACATCTATTATATATTAGTTCTCATGTCAAAAGACACAATAAAGTATTTGTTCATAAATGTATTATAATGTTTAAAAAATAATATTAGCGAACAGCTAGGTGTAATCCCAATACAATTTCATTTAAACACAAATGCATTTCTGGCCTGAAGTTGATTTTTAACTTCCATCTTTTTTGAGGAAATGGCATCTGCAATGTGTATGGGGGTTAGTGGGGCAGGAGAAAAACAGCAGTTCCAGGAACACTGAAAGAAAAGGATCAAGTTAAATGCTTTCTACTCTCAGACAAGATTAATAACCCTTAAAATACTTTTCTTATTTAATAAATTGTGACAGAATCACTCAATGTGGGCTCAGAAAAGGACAAAATGATTGGGCTCCTTCAAGTAATGCTTTTTAAAAATTGAAATAAGATTGATACTAATCTGAAAACAAATACGTTTCAGGGTAAGGGGAATCATGCCTCACTGAATTAATTTGTAAAAAGTGCAAACACTGCCATCTACTGGGCTTTAATTTTCTCTTTGTTATAGGTTTTGCGGATGATGATAGCTATTATGCATATTGAATACACAAAATAAGAAAAGACATCCGTTACTTGTTATGAAGATTTCAAGCTACCTAAAAATAATTGAGTGGCTATGTTTATTTCTTTATGAATACATTCTAAGTCACTTTATTATTGGTGTTAACAGAAATATTCAGGAAAAACAAAATAATTTCCTTCAAATAAATGTTATCTCAATATTTTGCAAAACCTTTTGAGGAAGAAAGTTAAACTCCCCTGCAGAGACACATCACCAAGTAAAACTTGAGAGAAACTGTCACAGGTTTGTGAAATGATGCACCTTCTCTGCTCAGCTGACAACTCTTCTTCCCAAGCTGTCTGATCCGTCCTGGAGGCTAACATATTTCCCTCTTTATAAAAAAGAGGAGGAAAAGAGAACCACTTTTCCTAGCTAGGAGGCTGTGCCCTATGTAGTGTGTACAAATGATCATTCTATCCTTCCAGCATGGTGGAAAAGAGGGGGCTGGGTGTGCTGTACCCAATTCTCTCGGAAGGAGGACTCAGTGCGCTGGCTCATCTGACTCAGTCTTTGTCAATTCACTCAGGAAGATGGTTTGTGATTCACCCTCTGGTAATGCCTCAGTACAGTGTTTGTGTTCCTTGGACGATCTGCATCAGTTTCACCTGGGGAGCTTGTTGAAGATGCATGTTACTGGCCTGAACCCAAGACATGCTGAATCATAAACCTCTGATCTGGCACCCAGGAATCTGCATCAAACAGGCTATTCTTTTTTATTATTATTACTTTAAGTTCTGGGATACATGTGCAGAACGTGCAGGTTTGTTACATAGGTATACATGTGCCATGGTGGTTTGCTTCATCCATCAACCTGTCATCTAGATTTTAAGCCCTGCATGCATTAGATATTTGTCCTAATGCTCTCCCTCCCCTTGCCCCCCCACCCCACAACAGGCCCTGGTATGTGATGTTCCCCTCCCTGTGTCCATGTATTCTCATTCAAACAGGCTATTCTCATGCATTTTGGAGGCTGATAACCACTGACCAGAATCTTGGGATTCTTAATCTTGTAGCTTCTGTGGTACCTAAGATCAAACTGCCAGTGGGAGGGCTTACAATGTTTCATCCCAGGCCTTTCCTGCAAGGACTATTCTAGAGCCATGTAGCCCTGCACATCAGCACCAGCTGTGGCACTTTGAAAATTTCTGCTCCCTGGGTCCCATCTCAGTGATTCTGATTCACTGAGTACCTCCTCAGGCTGCACCAATGTACAGCCAGGCTTGGTAAGCCGCAGCTCTAGGGAAACTCCAGGATTACCCCTGCAAAGACAGTCCCCAGAAGACTGTGAAGCAGGCAGAACATGTTTGCTGTCTCCTACTGTCTTCTGCATATGCCCTCCCCTTCCTCTTGATACTCCACCTCCTGCTGTGGGCACCTCCTCTCTCTTTCACTACCAATTCTCTGATTCCTTTCATTTATCCCATTTTTGATAAGGGTGGTAGATGGCAGCTAACCTCTCCCAAAACATTAGCTTTTAATGAACTTAGGTGCCCAGAGGGTGGTCTATAAAATCTGGAAATATGAAATGTTGTTTGTCATATATTGTAATGTAGCATCCAAACCAACTATGTCTTCAGACTTAGTGCTTCTTCTTTATTTATTTTTTATTTTTTTTGAGATGGAGTCTCGCTCTGTCATACAGGCTGGAGTGCAGTGGTGCAATCTCAGCTCACTGCAACCTCCGCTCCCCAGGTTCAAGCAATTCTCCTACCTCAGCCTCCCAAGTAGCTGGGACTACAAGCATGCACAACCACGCCCAGCTATTTTTTTAATTGATTGATTTTTTTTTGTATTTTTAGTAGAGATGGGGTTTCCCCATGTTGGTCAGGCTGGTCTCAAATTCCTGACCTCAAATGATCTGCCTGCCTCGACCTCCCAAAGTGCTGGGATTACAGGCATGAGCCACCATGCCTGGCCAAGTGCTCCTTCTTTAGATAGAATGTCATTGTGTTAGCCTGGTAAAGGCTGCCAGGTTGTCATGAGGGGGAGTGTGTGTGGTTTGACCAGAGCGTACTGTGAATAGTGTGGCAGTATGAACAGAGCCTTGCTTCTGGAGACCTTTGTGGAAGTTGACTCATGTGAGGTATTACCTATTTTGGAGATGGTGGACACCACAAAGGCAGTGAGGTGTCAGCAAACCAGAGCTGTCTCTGACTTCCCTACCGACAATAGTGACACCAAGTAAAGAAATTCATCTCCAGGACCAAGAACACCCTTCTGTCACTTATCTCTAGCCAATCTAGCCATCAAAGCCAGCTCATATCTAAGCCCACTATGGAGCCCTCCTAGGCCAGGCCTGTTCATAGTGATCTTTTCTTTTCCAAAACCACAGCAGGGATACTTTGATCCACCAAATGACAACTAGTTACAGACTGTTTTGAAATATTCCTTAAGTTATGTTAAAGAAGGTGTAAAGAAGGATGGTTTGAAAGACAAAATTTGGGATGACATGTAACATAAGTATTATTCACTTTACCATTATCCTTCCAACTCACTGGAAAGATGCTCACTGGAGGCAGGGACTATGTCTTGTCTTTTTTATATCTTGCATGGTATCTCACACAGAGCAAGTGCTCGATAAATATTAGTTCATTTGATACAGCTTTTTCTCTCGCATCTCTCCTCAGGAACGAGCCATGAATAGCAATTTACTGGAGTGCTCAAAAGTGCTTTTAATGTAGGACTTGTTGAATATTCTCCAGATTGACAACTAGAAAGCTGCCGAGTAGGAAATGTCTCAGGTAAGAGACCCTCTGGAGTCTCAGATTCAGACCCTTCCCAGATGAAGTCCTTCTTTGTTTGGTGATCTTAGACGCCTACCTCTTCTGCTTAGTTCTATCAAACTCTTATTGGTTCACTATGCCTTCTTCCTGTATATAGATCTTCCCCTTAGGCAATTCTGTTATTCTCTAAGAATAATGTTTGTCCTGTTCCCCAGTCTCCCACAGCCATAGACATATCCTCTTCTAACTTACTGATGGTTTCTCTGTTCCAGTTACATTAGAAATATAACTTTGTAAAATGCTGCTATGCAAGCTTCTAAGCAAGTTTGATTTAATTGGTTTAGAGAGGGGGCCAAGGATTTGATGTTTTTAAAATTCTCTTGGGTAATTCTAACATGCAGCAGAATTGAGAACACTCCATTTTCTGTTTCATATTGTGCTCAGCTAAGAAGTTCCTATTTTGTCTTTCTCCTCAAATTTAGGCCAGAACCCTAGCTTACAGTTTAACTGTTAAAAATTAATATTTTCAAGTATAGACATTTACCTAAAAAGCCGACAGTGATATAGACTATGTAAAATAAAACCAAATAAAATTATATAAACATAATTTATAAAAGAAGAGTGTTATACTCTGCTCTACTTCTGTTACCTTGTGGAGATAACTAGAATCCTCAGATATTTTAAAGGTTTTAAGGCTAGAGATTCCCCAAATGGGTTTAAGAACTGCTTAGTTAATATATGAATTATAAATTGGTATGAAACTGAAAGATCTGGTGAAACAAGATCTTGAGAATCTCTACCAATGTTCGCTCTCCCCAAGCATTTCTGCCAATTTCCTCCAAGCATTTCTGCCAATTTCAAATGCTGGAGAAATCAAGGAGTCAAGAATGTGATTTTCTTCAAGGAAAGGATTGCCTTGAATAGAATTTAGAACACATGACTCCCACTCAAATGTGCTGCCCAAAAGAAGATGCTGCCAATGATTAAATCAAACTGGGTTTGCTGCCCACTCTGTACCGTTTCCAGGATTTTTGATGTTAATTACTATTGAGTACAATGGCATGGGATATTTCTCAGCCCATCACTATGTTTTGTATAGCACATAAAGTGTCTGGGGTATATGTGAATGGCTAATAAATATATGTGTGTAATAGGTTTAGCTAAAATAAAATGATTCACATTAGGACAGAATGCCCTCCTCCATCCATTTGAAATTGTTTTATTTAATTGTATTCTACACTATTGAATCCCTAATATTTCTGTCAGCAATCAATGGAAATGATGATGGCATAAAATCTACACGCCTAACATCTAATTTATCAGGAAAAATTAGTGGGTTTAAATACATAATTAGTTTATAAAATGTGGTTTTGAACACATTTACAGAATGAGAGTTTTTATCTTCCAGTTCACTGAAAAGGCCTTTATGAGTGTTTAGGGAACTTTGAGGACAATTGTAAAAGAGCTTGTAACCAATTGGAGGATGAGCCTTGGAAGAGGAGCATAAACTGTTGGCCCAAAATTGTTATGAAACCGTTTCATCTTCCCAAAAACATATTCTGTTTGAGTTCTGAACAGCCATTTCTCTATTTCTGTTCCTCCTCCCTTGCTTTTTGTTTCTCATTGGAGAATGTTAACAGAGTTTGCTAGGTCTAGGTTTTGTTACTTTTGTAAAGATACATAGATGAGTAATTGAAAAATCAAAAAGATTTGACAAATCAGAAAGCCAGAGTGAGAGACAGAATACACAAATGTGTGATTCTTGAGAGACCCCCAACTATGCTGCCTTCTCTTTAATTTGCAGACCTGTTATGTAGGTGTATTTTCTTTGTTCTCTTTTACCCTGTCAACTAAGCAGGTTAAAGTTGACCCAGCAGCATTTAATAGCTCTTTAGAGATGAAGCAGAATACAGTGACACAGCAGAATCACTACTTTTAAGCATGAAGTTTTGTTCTTTTAGAACAGTTATTAAGATTGGGTAAATGCCCAGGTAAGATTTTTTTCGCAGAACAGAATAAAGGACTTCCTTTGCTTCAAAGAGAATAAAATACCTAGGAATCCAACTTACAAGGGATGTGAAGGACCTCTTCAAGGAGAACTACAAACCACTGCTCAAGGAAATAAAAGAGGATACAAACAAATGGAAGAACATTCCATGCTCATGGGTAGGAAGAATCAATATCGTGAAAATGGCCATACTGCCCAAGGTAATTTACAGATTCAATGCCATCCCCATCAAGTTACCAATGACTTTCTTCACAGAATTGGAAAAAACTACTTTAAAGTTCATACGGAACCAAAAAAGAGCCCGCATCGCCAAGTCAATCCTAAGCCAAAAGAACAAAGCTGGAGGCATCACACTACCTGACTTCAAACTATACTACAAGGCTACAGTCACCAAAACAGCATGGTACTGGTACCAAAACAGAGATATAGATCAATGGAACAGAACAGAGCCGTCAGAAATAATGCCACACATCTACAACTATCTGATCTTTGACAAACCTGACAAAAACAAGAAATGGGGAAAGGATTCCCTATTTAATAAATGGTGCTGGGAAAACTGGCTAGCCATATGTAGAAAGCTGAAACTGGATCCCTTCCTTACACCTTACACAAAAATCAATTCAAGATGGATTAAAGACTTAAATGTTAGACCTAAAACCATAAAAACCCTAGAAGAAAACCTAGGCATTACCATTCAGGACATAGGCATGGGCAAGGACTTCATGTCTAAAACACCAAAAGCAATGGCAACAAAAGCCAAAATTGACAAACGGGATCTAATTAAACTAAAGAACTTCTGCACAGCAAAGGAAACTACCATCAGAGTGAACAGGCAACCTACAAAATGGGAGAAAATTTTCGCAACCTATTCATCTGACAAAGGGCTAATATCCAGAATCTACAATGAACTCCAACAAATTTACAAGAAAAAAACAAACAACCCCATCAAAAAGTGGGCGAAGGACATGAACAGACACTTCTCAAAAGAAGACATTTATGCAGCCAAAAAACACATGAAAAAATGCTCACCATCACTGGCCATCAGAGAAATGCAAATCAAAACCACAATGAGATACCATCTCACACCAGTTAGAATGGCAATCATTAAAAAGTCAGGAAACAACAGGTGCTGGAGAGGATGTGGAGAAATAGGAACACTTTTACACTGTTGGAGGGACTGTAAACTAGTTCAACCCTTATGGAAGTCAGTGTGGCGATTCCTCAGGGATCTAGAACTAGAAATTCCATTTGACCCACCCAGCCATCCCATTACTGGGTATATACCCAAAGGACTATAAATCATGCTGCTATAAAGACACATGCACACGTATGTTTATTGCCGCATTATTCACAATAGCAAAGACTTGGAACCAACCCAAATGTCCAACAATGATAGACTGGATTAAGAAAATGTGGCACATATACACCATGGAATACTATGCAGCCATAAAAAAGGATGAGTTCATGTCCTTTGTAGGGACATGGATGAAATTGGAAATCATCATTCTCAGTAAACTATCGCAAGAACAAAAAACCAAACACCGCATATTCTCACTCATAGGTGGGAATTGAACAATGAGAACACATGGACACAGGAAGGGGAACATCACACTTCGGGGACTGTTGTGGGGTGGGGGGAGGGGGGAGGGATAGCATTGGGAGATATACCTAATGCTAGATGATGAGTTGGTGGGTGCAGCGCACCAGCATGGCACATGTATACATATGTAACTTACTTGCACGTTGCGCACATGTATCATAGAGTCTAAAGTATAACAATAATAATAATAATAAAGGAAAAAAAAAAAAGAAAGTGAAAAAAAAAAAAGAAAATTAACGGAGAGTATCAATCAAATAGAAAATGGTCAAAACATGATGGTCCCCTGCTGCCACAGCTAGGACAAGGTAAAACTAGAAAGTAGATGGCAAACAGAAGCCTGCTTTGTAACAGTGAGTGATTAGCAGTGACTCAAGGGTTTTGAGCAACTGATCAATTGACGAGAGAAGGAAGGGGACACTGCAAGGGGTGGGAGGGAAATAAATCTGTCTCTATTTTGCTCTACTAAAGAAAATTCTGTTTTTTAACCCTTGAATAAAAACCAGAAGATACTTTCGGGTTTTTTGTTTTTTGTTTTTTGCTTTTTTTGAGATGGAGTCTCACGCTGTCACCCAGGCTGGAGTACAGTGGCGTGATCTCGGCTCACTGCAACCTCTGCCTCCTGGGTTCAAGCGATCCTCCCACCTCAGCCTCCCCAGTAGCTGGGATTAAAGGTGCCCACCACCACCCCTGGCTAATTTTTGTATTTTTAGTAGAGACAAGGTTTCACCATGTTGGTCAGGCTAGTCTCCAACTCCTGACCCCAAGTGATCCACCCGCCTCGGCTTCTCAAAGTACTGGGATTATAGACGTGAGCCACCATGCCCAGCCTAGATAATCTTTATTGAATATCATAATTTATAAGGTTACAAGCTGGTTAGAAATCATGCCGTCATGCTCTTGTAGGATAATAGCAATTGACTTCTTCTCCTCTGCAACTATTTCAAAGAAGTCCAGGGAAATGTATTGCAATGGACAAAAACTAATTGGCCTACATTAATAGATGATTAGGGCCATGTGTTATATGATTCCAGGGGACAACATTCATGCAGGTGACTTACTATTTTTGCATAGCAGGTACGACTCTCAAACCATGAACACAACTGTGCAAGACATACCCGTTTGTTTTCTATAACCGAACTTAATTTCTGACTCTAGTATTCCCATCATCCATTTTTTGGAGGAAAATTTATCCTCTGCCTTTCTTGGAAGCCTCCTTCAGCCCCAAATGTGCCATTGTTCTGGGATTTTGCACACCACCAAGTGGATACTGGGAGGAGCCAGGTTTGAGCCATCTCCAGAGGCTGCCTTTAAAGTGAATGGCCCCCAGCAAGCAGAAAGAGACTATGGGTCATCAAGAGAGGACAGAAGCTGTGGAGGCTGGTAAGAGGTCATTTGGAAAGTGTCTTATAGAGAATGGTGCAGATTAGAATTCCTTGGTGGGGAGGCATTTAAATAATCTGCAAATACAACCCAACAGAGACTACATTTTAATGACCATTGAGACAGAACCACAAACAGCAAAAGCTAAGTAAAGAGGCCTTTTCTCTTGCTTTTAGCCCTCCTCTTCCCCACTGGAGGGGAGGAGGGGATGTGGTATTGGGAGCTGGAGTTTAGAAGAAGACAGCAGTAGAAACAGCCTGCACTTCCTACTCCTGGTACCTAAACAAAGCCAGAAGTCAGGCTTCAGTTAAGAGAAGCTTTAGTTTAAATTAAAAAATTAAAGTAAGACTTACGTGTACCTAAAGATAAGACTGTAGCTGTGGTTGAAAATTACCAGAAATGCTATGGAATCTCCCTGAGATGTTGCCAAGTGGTAGGGAGGATACACCTAGCAGGGCATGGGTCAAGACAGTGGTTTGCTGATTGTATCCTAAAGAGAATGTGCTTATGTGCTTTGTCCCTTCCAGTCTGGCTGCCTTCTGAAGCCTCCCTGTCCTCCTTCCTCCCCGGTCACAACCATTACCTGAAGCCATTCTGCACTAGGCTCCTGCTGCCTCCCTGGAGGCTGCATTTGACTCCTCCCTGCTCCCAGGCCTCCCTTTCTTGGGAAACCTCTCCCTCCCTCTACTTTTTTCAAATTCCACTTGTTCCCGCAAATATTTTCTCCCTTATGTATCCTCTATAAACAGTGTAAGTTCTTCTATGGGCTTACATTTCATTTTTAGAAACAAAAGCCAGAAGGGGCAAAGGCTGCTTTACTTTCTACACCTGAAGTAGTGGCTATTGGCATGACTATGGAAAGGGCAAAGGACAAATAAAAATGGTGAGGAAAAAATATAAATTATATATCAAAGCCATATGCAGTTCTGCTTTGATTTCTAATGGAACTTAGTCAATCTTGAGCTGATTGGGTTTTGCTGTTGGACACAGAACATGAATGTAACTTAAATGAATCACAGCATATTTTATACAGCATATGCTTGCCTTCTTCCCTGTGCTTTATGTGGGCTGTGTAAGAGGGGAAGCAGAGAACTCACCATATTTATAATTAAATAATTAACCTAATAGCTCTTACACATCTGCCTTCCATGCTCAACTGGAAGCTTCATGACTGCCGAAACTATGTCTGTCTTTTCACTGTGGATCTGAATTTCTTCTCCACAGGTACATTCTTTTTATATGAATGAGTGAATCTGTCAAAGTGTTAGGTATGTTGGGAGGTGTAGGTCAGGAGCGTGGCAGCCAGGACCAGGCTACTATTCAGCCTCTTTGTGTGAAGAGCAGGGGATTTGGGAGGGGTGAGTAGCCCTGGACTAAGTCGTCTCCTGAGATCCCTTACAACCCACCCAACTGTCCGGGGGCTTTCTGATTCAGGGTCAGTCTGGCCTTACATATGACCTGCCATAGCTTTGAGGGTTGTAAGATATATTACGATAGGTTTTGTTCAAGCACTTGTCAAAACAAAAAATTACCAGGCTATTTCTTTTTACTTTCAAGAGGCATGATAAAATGGCATCAACCCATTAGTAGTATTTATACCTATTAACAATAGAAACATCTCAACTTAGTGTTTGGCTTTAAAAGACAAATTTTAAAAATTAAATTACCACTTCTTCATATTTATTTAGCATATTCACAGACTAAAAAAGAAATAATTGCAGGTCTCTTAAAGGCCTTATGGCTTACTCCAAAGTCAGTAGTTTCCAGTTTAACTTGGACTAATGGGTTGGTCAGCTGAGGATTGCTTTGGCGAGGGACTTACTTTAATGATTACAGACAACACTGATTCTTAAAGACTTCATGTTCTGAAAAGCATTATAATGATGGAATGATTAAAAATAATAATATTCATAGGACACTTTATAAATAAGCCTGCCATAGTTATGATTTCATGTCTAAACCAACCCAGGGAGTAGCACATGAACCAATGGTGTAGATCCTCAGAGGCAGGTTTCCCTGCTTCCCCACTCCCACCCAGCCTCTGAGTCTCCACACATCTTGGACTCAAAGATTCTCTTTTATCTTCTCTATGATAGTTAGACCCCCGAGCTCAGTTTCGTGGTTGTTCCAGCACGCAAAGGCTATGGTTTGAAATATCCCAGCCTTTCCTTTCTATTTCATCCATATCCTGCCCATCGTCTCAAAGATAGCTCATCTTGTTCACTCCTTGAAAATTTGTGAAACGTATTTGGTATTTCATCATATTCACTCTTTCAGTGCTGCTGAACTGTTTCATCTGCTTCAGGTATTAGTGGCTCAACTGGGTGTGAGATGAAGGAAGGAGGGGACCATGCCTTGCACATTATGTTGCAGAGATTCCCTTAGTAGATGTACGCTTGTTGAATAAATGGTCCAGAATCATACCAATTGGAATACTTTCTTAAATCAAGTTACATGTTTGTATGGTGCCCTCGAAAATGTCTAACACTTCTTAGGTGTTCAATAAATATTAATACTGTACTTGTAACCTGAGATGTTGAATTTGGTTTTAAAATAAGCCAACAAAGTAAGCAAGCTACTTCCCAGGTATGTTACCTTTTATAACTTCTATGTTTACAACTCTACTACCATATTGAGAGAATAACTGTTTAACATGATGACCCTGTGGTAAAAATCCATACTCATTAAAAAAGAAAAGTTTGAGTTTCAAGTCAGTTACAAGTAAAATCAAATAAAGGAAGAAAGGAAGGAAAGCAGGAGGGAGGGAAGGAGAGACGGAGGGAGGAAAGAAGAAAAAAAAGAAAGAAATTAAAATGCATTTGACATATTGAATGTATTAATTCAATTGCCAACCAATCTTTTGCAGTGCCTCCTAATCCTGGACAACAGAACGTTGCTGGACAACCATGGCAAAGCTGAGCTCAGTGGGCTCACCATGGATTTACTCTGATCTGCATTACTTAGATCATTAATGTCAATCCCTTTTTTCCCAGTAGCTTTATGTCTGTTCACATCATTTCATTCTCAATTGCACTAGCTCTATGCTTTTGCCCTCAGCTGTTATCCTCACCCTCTATCTAAACAAGAGCTCCTTTGATTTCCTTCCTTCTCACTTTAAAATTTTCTTTTTCCTTTGATCATTCTCTTATTTTTCTCATCCTGTCTCAGGAATGCTCTTTCTTCCCAAGGCTATGCCTTCCTCTCTGCATGGATCCTGTCCTCTCCTGGCTTCCCAGGACCACTGCATGAATTACCTTCTATTCTCTTGCATCTTCAGTGTCACCCTTTTCATGAGCTCTGCAACAGTCCTATTGCCCAAGCTCTAGAAAATCCTCCTCTTTTAAATTATTGTATTTCTAGCCTTTCATTTACTATCTCATTTCTCAAAAGTGCAATAAACATGTAATTTCCCTTTTTCTACTCTTTTGGTTTGAGGCATATTATCCTTCTAGTTCTCACACCTAAGGTCTCAAATTTCACCTGTAAGGGGGTGAGCTTGCACTTAGGTTCTAGGCTAAATCTAGTCACAGGAAAGCAACTAGTGCAGTTAGATTCACAGTTTACAGTGTCTGTGGAAATGCTCCACCTTGGGATGGGATTCTGCCTGCGTTACTGTTACTTGAGCATACAGATGCCACCTGGATATTCACCTGCTTCAGCTTCTGCCTGTTGACCCCTTGCACACTACCTTCTCCCCCTCTCGTTTGGAAGAATCAACCTCAAAATGTTAACTTCATTATTGATAAAACCAACTCGGGAACATGTCTTTAGATGTTTGGTCAAAAGCCTTGCTGAGTTGAATTTTCTCCTACAACAGCAGCCCAGAATGCACTCTCTCTGCCCTTGGTTTGCAGGCTGGCTTATGGAGAGTCAGGGGTTAAGTGTTCTTCCAACTTTGCAAAAGATAAATCAGTCATCTACTAGGAAAAGAGGAAAATCAGAGATAAGCTGAAAGCATTCCTCTCATAATTTTCCATTCCTGGGGAGTAGATTTGACATTTTCTTCCCTTAATGGAAACATGAGTCATGAGGAATAAATGCTCCCTGCTATCAGTCCTCCCTCTCCCTTCTAGGGCTTCTCCTGGTTCCTGTTCTGCCCCCAGAAAGCTTGTCTAATCTTGGCTACCCTGATCCAGCCTCCACCAGCCCCGATGCTACTGGTATATGCTTGCTCCTTAACCACACATATTGTGGTTTCTGCTTTAACAATCAACCATAGGATTTTAATTACCCAATCTAGCCACACGTTCTCAGTCCTTTTCTGCTCTAAGTTCTCAGCTCAAAAATTTTGAATATATCCCATTTGATTGTGGACAAAGAGGCAACAATCATGGGGTAATGCACTATGTTTTTGTACACTAAGTTTCTTTTGTAAATATGATTGTTTCTGGCCAGGCATGGTGGCTCACACCTGTAATCCCAGCACTTTGGAAGGCCAAGGCAGGCGGATTGCCTGAGGTCAGGAGTTCAAGATCAGCCTGACCAACATGGTGAAACCCCCTCTCTACTAAAAATACAAAAATTAGCTGGGTGCGGTGACACGTGCCTGTAATCCCAGCTACTGAGGAGTCTTAAGGAAGGAGAATCGCTTGAACCCGGCAGGAGGAGGTTGCAGTGAGCCAAGATTGCGCCACTGCACTCCAGCCTGGGTGAGAGAGCAAGCCTCTGTCTCAGAAAAATTAAATAAATGAATAAATAAATAATGCCATTGTTTCTAATTTTTTTTTAAAAAAAGCTGTTTGCTTGACATTCAAGTGTGCTCTATTCTAAGGCTTTTCTAAAAATCAGTATTCATGTAAAAAATACTTTCTACTGATGTAGAAGAGGGGTAAGAAAGTTGGAGTGAAAACAGATTAAAGCTTGGGTTTGAATTCCAATTCTGACACTTACTAGTTAAATGACTTTATTTAATTTCTCATCACTTTAGTAATTTCATTTCTAAACTGGTGATTAACAGTGGCTAATGTGTATTAAATACATAATGCTAATCACTGAGGGCTTTATATGCATTATCTTATTTAATCTTACAGCTCCATGAAGTAATCCTATTATTATTTCCATTTTACAGATTTTTAAAATGAGATTTAATGAACAAAAGAAACTTGCCCAAAGTCACACAACCAGTAAGTGAGACAGTTTGGAATAAAATATAATAAAACACATATTTGAACTCAAGTTCATGTAAATCCTAAGTTAAAGCTCTTAAAAGCTGTGCTTTTCTTTTTCTATACTTAGTGTATGCAAAGATCTCCTACAGTGCCTTGTGCTGATTATGAAGTCACCAGACAATAGCTGTCATTATCATCACTGCCATCATTATTATAAACAAAACATTATGTTCGAGCTTGGCCATCAGTCTTTTTGCAGTGTTTTTCAATTTGGTTTCTTATTATGGATTCACTAAAAGGAGTCAATTTCTCTTTTTATATGGACACTTTGTAGTAGAATTGAAGATAACAATTATTAGATAAATTGACATGGTGTTATTCATGTACTAGAAGGAAACATTGACGTATTTCTTAATAAGCTAAGTACGAGAAAAACTTTCCTAACTATGACACAAAATACAAAAACAGTAAAACAATTGATCAGTTCAACTACATAAAAATAAAACAACTTTTGCATGGCAAAAGTAATATAAAAAAGTAGAAAGATAAATGACAAGCTGGAGAAAATAATTGCTACTTCTGTCACAAACGAAAGATTATTCTGGCATGAAGACAGCCACATTGGCCTACAGAATAGAATAGAATGCCAAGAAACAAGCTCTCACATAGATGGTTAAAAGATTTTTGACAAGGGGACCAAGACCATACAATGAGGAAGAAACAGCCTTCCACAGATGGTGCTGGGAAAACTGGGTATCTACTTGCAAAAGAATGAAGTTGGCCCCTGCTTTTATACCACATACAAAAATCAACTCAAAATGTATCAAAGATTGGGCTGGGTGTGGTGGCTCACACCTGTAACTCTAGTACTTTGGGAGGCCAAGGTGGGTGGATCACCTGAAGTCAGGAGTTCGAGACCAGCCTGGCCAACATGGTGAAACCCTGTCTCCACTAAAAATACAAAAATTAGCTGGGTGTGGTGGTACATGCCTGTAATCCCAGCTACTTGGGAGGCTGAGGCAGGAGAATCGCTTGAACCCAGGAGGCAGAAGTTGCAGTGAGCCGAGATTGTGCCACTGCACTCCAGCCTGGGTGATAGAGCCAGACTGTCTCAAAAAAAAAAGTATCAAAAATATAAACATAAGAGCTAAAACAATAAAATTACTAGAAGAAAAAACATGGTGGAAAGCTTCATGACATTGGAATTAGCAAAGGTTTCTTAGATATGATGTAAAATCACAGGCAATGAAAAATAGATAAATTGTTGAACTACATCAAAAGGTCAAAATTCTGTGCACCAAAGGACATAGTAAATGATGTAAAAAGGCAACTAACTTTTTTTCCTTCATTTCAACTTTGGTGAATCTGACAATTATGTGTCTTGGAGTTGCTCTTCTTGAGGAGTATCTTTGTGGCGTTCTCTGTATTTCCTGAATTTGAATGTTGGCCTGCCTTGCTTGATTGGGGAAGTTCTCCTGGATAATATCCTGCAGAGTATTTTCCAACTTGGTTCCATTCTCCCCGTCACTTTCAGGTACACCAATCAGACATAGATTTGGTCTTTTCACATAGTCCCATATTTCTTGGAAGCATTGTTCGTTTCTTTTTATTCTTTTTTCTCGAAACTTCTCTTCTCACTTCATTTCATTCATTTGATCTTCCATCACTGATACCCTTTCTTCCAGTTAATTGAATCGGCTACTGAGGCTTGTGCATTTGTCACGTAGTTCTCGTGCTGTGGTTTTCAGCTCCATCAGGTCTTTTAAGGACTTCTCTGCATTGGTTATTTTAGTTAGCCATTCGTCTAATTGTGATCGGTGCGCTGCACCCACTGTCCTGCACCCACTGTCCGACACTCCCCAGTGAGATGAACAGGTGCTGAAGAGGATGTGGAGAAATAGGAACACTTTTACACTGTTAGTGGGATTGTAAACTAGTTCAACCATTGTGGAAGTCAGTGTGGCGATTCCTCAGGGATCTAGAACTAGAAATACCATCTGACCCAGCCATCCCATTACTGGGTATATACCCAAAGGATTATAAAACGTGCTGCTATGAAGACACATGCACACGTATGTTTATTGTGGCTCTATTCACAATAGCAAAGACTTGGAACCAACCCAAATGTCCAACAATGATAGACTGGATTAAGAAAATGTGGCACATATACACCATGGAATACTATGCAGCCATAAAAAATGATGAGTTCATGTCCTTTGTAGGGACATGGATGAAGCTGGAAACCATCATTCTCAGAAAACTATCACAAGGACAAAAAAACCAAACACCACATGTTGTCACTCATAGGTGGGAATTGAACAATGAGAACACATGGATACAGGAAGGGGAACATCACACGCCAGGGCCTGTTGTGGGGTCGGGGAAGGGGGGAGGGATAGCATTAGGAGAAATACCTAATGTAAATGACGAGTTAATGGGTGCAGCACACCAACATGGCACATGTATACATGTGTAACAAACCTGCACGTTGTGCACATGTACCCTAAAACTTAAAGTATAATAAAAAAAATACCTAGCAGAAAAAAGAAATGCTTATGGCCTTTAAACATATGAAAGATGTTGAACCTCACTTATTAGAGAAAAGCATATTAGAATATATTTGTATAATAGTTCTCTGACCTGTTATGTAGGAAAAGTCCAAAAGCTTGACAATGTACAGTGATTGTAAGGCTTTGGAGAAGCAACTAGTCTCATACATTGTTGGTGTGAATATAAAAATGGTAGGTACAACACCAGGGGACGGAATTCAGTAATATCTAGCAAAATTATGTGTGCATGTATGTTTTCAGCCAGCAATTCCACTTCTAGGAGTCTATTCCAAAGATATACTAGTTAAAATAGAAAATGACGTTTTCATGAGGGAGCATCCATTGCAGTACTATTTGTAACAACAAAAGATTACAAACAACCCAAATATTCATTAAAAGTTGAATAATCCATGGACATCCATTAGAATGAAAAGTGATGTAATTATGAAAAAGAAATTAGGAAGACCTCTATGTATCACCGTGGAGATATGTCCAGTATATTTAGTAAAAGGAAGCAACAAAGCCAACAAAGTTTAAAGAGCCTATACTACGCTACTTTTTGTCTCATAAAGGGATAAATACAGTACTTCTTATATTTAAAAAGAAACAATGAAATGATGAATCAAAAAAATAAAAATTGTATGCCATAGAGGGATAAGGAAAATAAGAAGAGAGCAGAAATGGAATCCAGACCTCCCTAAAGTTACCTTACTTTACAATTTTAATTTGGAAACAAGTAAATATCTCACATAATTAAAAAATAAGATGAAATAAAGATTTTAAAATATGATTTCTAAAAATATAAAAATGTGATTTCTAAAAATATGAAAAAGAGAAACAAAATACATATTTTGTCTGTTTGTTGCCAGTAGAATATCATAAGGACAAAAAGAATAAAAAAAAACTGAAGTTTTTTTATTGTCAATAAAATTGTTATTATTATTTTGAAACAATAAATATTTGTATTAATGTGATTTAGGATCTAAAATTTTCAGCACAGGAGAAAAAAGTGCATCTATAAAAGTGAAGGTGTTAAGGAAAACTCTATGTAATCTTTGACTTGAAAAACATAGTATAAACTGATGGGTTTTTAAAAATCAGTCCAAACTATTGTCAAAAATACAGTAGAAACTGATGATTTACTTGTAAGTCCAAAAATATTTTTATTTTCTACCTCTACCCACAGAAAAGTCTGAGGAATAGTGACAACCTAGTTTTGATGAACACCCTTAATGCTGAGCTTGTGGTCTCTAAATACTATTTCCTAATTTAAAAAAACACAGGAGCTCCATGGTAAACTAGCAGGTTTCAGGTCTAAGGCAGGGAATATAGATGGTTAAGTATGAGACAAGTTGAGATTCCTTAAGCAAGTAAGTTACAAAAACTTGGGGTTTTGCCGAAAGGACATTAAAAGTAACTTGAGAAGCTCTCACTGGTCAAAGATAGGGCTATTTGAACATCAATAATAATACTGTCACTGATTACAACATCAAATATATAAAAATCTACGAGTTAATTGTAATGCTTTGAAAAGGGAATCTGGCTTATTACCTTTGAATGTGGCTAGAACACTGGCTTCTTATTCTAAAAATTGAAAATTAAAATGAAAGAATCGAGTATCAATCCTGCCTCTCTTCTATGAACCATGTTTCCAGTTAATCAAAGAGCTGATGAAGCAGAATTTTTCTTCATATAAGAATCGCAGCAAATAAATCAGTTTCTCATCTCTAAAATGAGAATATTTGTGATCCATTTTATAGTGTTGCTGTGGCTCACAGTAAAGGTCCAGTACACATTAGCTTTTATAATTATGCATTTTGAAGGATATGCTTTCTTTTAAAAAATGCTATAGAGAAAACACACATGCTATTGAGAATATTCTTGAAAAGTATTTTTCTATTTAGAACAACGTTTGATTTCAACTTATAACAGTGCTATCCTAAACCAAATTTTATTCTCAAATGTCTTATTCCATATGCTATTCCATAAGGTCCAGGATAAGCCAGTAGGAAAAATGTGTTTTAGGATTTTTTTCTTTATCTTTGACCTTTGGGAGTTTCGGAGTTTGATTATTAAATTCCTTGAGGTAGTCTTCTTTGGGTTAAATCTGCTCGCTGCTCAATATCCTTCTTGGACTTGAGTACTGATATCTTTCTGTAGGGTTTTTTTTTTAAACTTTTATTTTCTGAGACAGAGTTTTGTTCTTGTGGTCCAGGCTGGAGTGCAGTGGCGCAATCTTGGCTCACTGCAACCTCCACCTCCCAAGTTTAAGCGGTTCTCCTGCCTCAGCCTCCTGAGTAGCTGGGATTACAGGCGTCCGCCTGTAAAAATTACAATGTCTAGGTAATTTTTGTATTTTTAGTAGAGATGGGGTTTCAACATGTTGGCCAGGCTGGTCTTGAACTCCTGACCTCAAGTGATTCGCCTGGCTCAGCCTTCCAAAGTGCTGGAATTATAGGCGTAAGCCACCACGCCTGGCCCTTTCTCTACATTTGATAAATTCTCTGGTCTTATCCCTTTGAATAAACTTTCTACCCCATCTCTTTACCTTCTTTTTAAGGCCGATAACTCTTAGATTTGCCCTTTTGAGGCTATTTTGTAGATCTTTTAAGTGTTCTTCATTCTTTCTTATTCTTTTTTCTTTTGTCTCCTCTGTGTATTTTCAAATAGCTCATCTTCAAGCTCATGAATTCTTTCTTCTGCCTAAACTCTGATATTAAGAGGCTCTGATGCATTCTTCAGTGTGTCACTTGCATTTTTCAACTCTAGAATTTCTTCTTGATTCTTTTAAATAATTTCAATCTCCTTGTTAAATTCATCTGATAGAATTCTGAATTCCCTCTCTGTGTTATCTCGAATTTCTCATAAGTTTCCTCAACACAGCTATTTTGAATTTTCTGTCTGAAAGGACACATATCTCTGTTTCTCCAGGATTGGTCCCTGGTGCCTTATTTAGTTTCTTTGGTGAGCTCATGTTTTTCTAGATGGTCTTGATGCTCATAGATGTTCGTCAGTGTCTGGTCACTGAAGAGTTAGGCATTTATTGTTGTCTTTGCAGTCTGGGCTGGTTTGTGCCCCTCCTTCTTGGGAAGGCTTTCCAGGTGTTGGAAGGAACTTGAGCCCCAGCCCAATAATGCTGTGGTTCTCGCAGACTCATAGAGATACTGCCTTGGCAGTCTTGCATAAGATCTAGAAGAATTCTCTGGATTACCAAGCAGAGACTCGTGTTCTTTTCCCTCACTTTCCCGCAAATGGAGTCTCTCTCTGTCTGCTGAGTTCCCTGAAACTGGGGGTAGGGAACACAGGCTACCACAACTGGGACTGCACCGATTCAGACTTGAAAACAGCATAGCACTGGGTTTCACCCAAGGCCCCCTGTAATCACTACCTGGCTACTGCCTATGATCACTCAAAGCCCTAGGGCTCTATGATTAGCAGGCAGCGAAGCCAGCCAAGTTTGTGTCCCTTCTTTAAGGGTGGTAAGTTCCCCCAGGCCCCAGTTGGGTCCAAAGATGCTGTCTGGGAGCCAGGGATTAGAGTCAAAAACCTTAGAAATTTACCTGATGTTCTATTCTACTGTGGCTAAGCTGGCACTCAAACCACAATACAAAGCCTTTTCCACTCTTCTCTCTCCTTTTCACAGAAAGAGGAGCCTCTCCCTGTGGCTGCCACCACCACCAGCCCATGGTGGAGTTCTGCCAGAGCACTGCTGATGTTCACTTAGAGCCTAAGGGCTCTTCAGTCAGCTTGTGATGAATGCTTCCAGGCCTGGGACTCACCCTTCAGGGTGGTGGGCTCCCCTTCTTTTACAAGGCAGGTCCAGAAATGGCCATCCAAGAGCCTAGGCCTGGAATCGGGGACCCCAAGAGTCTGCTGGTGCTCTACTCCCCGGTGGCCAAGCCGGTGCCTAAGGTGCAAGACAAAGTCCCCTTTACTTCTCTCTCTGCTTTTCTCAAACAGAAGGAGTCTTTCGCTGTAGTCACCACAGCTGAGAATGTGCTAAATCACACCTAAAGCCAACACATCTCAGAGCCCAAGGTCCATGGTGTACTACCTGGGTATTGCTGTTTGTTATCCAGGGCCTAAGGACTCCTTAGTCAGCAGGTGATGAATCCTGCCAGGACTGGGCCCTTCCCTTCAAGGCAGCAGGTTTCATTCTGGCCCAGGGTGTGTCTAGAAATGTAATCCACTAGCTAGGGCCTGGAAAGAGGGGCCTCATGACTCTGCCTGATGCCCTGTCTCACTGTGGCTGGGCTGGTATCCAAGATGCAAGACAAAGTCCTCTTTACTCTTTGCTCTCCTTTCCTCAAGCAGAAGGATGGAGTCACTTTCATCTCTGTGAGCTGCACTGCCTGGGGTTGAGGCAGGAGTGGTGCAAGCACTCCCTTGGCCTCGCTGTCTGGTATTGCTCTAGGCCATTTATCTGACAAGTTCCCAGGATCTAAGCCCAGCCCAGCACTAGGAGTTGCCTAGGGATTACAATCCTTGTGCCCTAGATCACTTTTCAAGTTTACCTAGGACATCAGAGCACTTATGGCCCACAGTGGCAAGGCCTTCAGAGAAACTCAAGTTTCTATCACTGGAATGGGTGAATCCCCTCTGGCTAGTTCTGCTCTGAAAGCCTCCTCCATGTGTGGGCGCTAGCTGAGCCCAGCACAGCTTTGCTCTCTACTCCCAGGGCAGCACTGAGTTCAGTGTAAAGTCCCCGAGTTGTCCCTCCCCCAAGTGCACAGATTCTCTCTCTGAGCCCCCAGTCACTGCTGGGATATGGAGGAGTGGTAGTTTTGGCTCTTCAAGACTGTCTCTTCTAGCCTCTTTCAGAAATATGGAGTTGAAACTAGGTACTGTGATTGCTCACCTGATTTGGGTTCTTATGAGGATGGTGCTCTTGCGTGTAGTTAGAATTTGATGTTCCTGCTTGGGGAATGAGTGGTGCAGGCTTTTATTGGGTCATCGCACTTTGCCCTCCAAAAAATGTATTAAATGACAATAAATAATGATTTCATGTTTTAGCAAGGAGTTTAACCCTTTTTCATGCCAACAGAATCTCTCAGATTGGAGGACTGAGTTCAATATGAGTGAACAATATGCCATGACTACCATGAAAAGCACGTGTAAACTGAGGTTGCATTAGTAGAAACCTGAGTCCCAAATATGGGATGAAATAGACCTCTTCTTTAAGCAACTAATAAGACTATATCTTCAGTATCTTTTTATCTTCTTCAACTTTCATAGGACAATGTGAAGGAAGAGTATATCCAAAGGGATGTGACTAGCATGGTGAAAGGACTTGCACTTATGCCACTTAAGTTGTGATAGAAACGGAACCCCTACCTTTCACTACATATAGAAATTAACTCGAGATGGATTAAAAACTTAAATGTAAGACCTCAAACTATAAAATCCTACAACAAAACCTAAAAAATACTTGTGTGGACATCAGCCTAGGCAAAGAGTTTATGACTAAGTCCTCAAAAGCAATTGTAACAAAAACAAAAATTGACAATTTGGACTTAATTAAACTAAAGACCTTCTGCACAGCAAAAGAACTATCAACAGAGTAAAGAATCTACAGAATGGGAGAAAATATTTGCAAACTATGCAGCTGACAAAGGTCTAATATTCAGAATCTATAAGGAACTTAAACAAATCAACAAGAAAAAATCAAATAACCCCATTAAAAAGTGGGCAAAGGACATGAACAGACGCTTCTCGAAAGAAGATATACAAGTGGCCAACAAACATATGAAAAAATGGTCAGCATTACTAATCATCAGAGAAATGCAAATCAAAACCACAATGAGATACCATCTCATACCAGTCAGAATGGCTATTGTTAAAAAGTCGAAAACAACAGATGCTGGTGAGGCTGCAGAGAAAAGAGAATGCTTATACATTGTTGGTGGGCATGTAAATTAGTTCAGCCACTGTGGAAAGCAATTTGAAGGTTTCTCAAAAAACTAAAAATAGAACTACCATTTAACCCAGCAGTCCCATTACTGGGTATATACTCAAAGGAAAATAAATTGTTCTACCAAAAAGACACTTGCACGGGTATGTACTTTAATTAAAGCACTATTCACAATAGCAAAGACATGCAATCAACCTAGGTGCCTATAAATGGTGGACTGGATAAATAAAATGTGGTACATATACACCATGGAATACTATGCATCCATAAGAAAGAATGAAATCATGTCCTTTGCAGCAATATGGATGCATCTGGAGGCCACCATTCTAAGTGAATTAATGCAGAAAAAGAAAACCAAAATTTGCATGTTGTCACTTATAACCGGGAGCTAAATGCTGGGTACACACAGACATAAAGACAGAGATTGGGGTCCCTAAAAGGAGGGTGTAGGCCAGGGATGGTGGCTCACGCCTATAATCTCAGTATTTTGGGAGGCCAACTTGGGTGGATCACCTGAGGTCAGGAGTTTGAGACCAGCCTGGCCAACATGGCAAAACTCTGTCTCTACTAAAAATATAAATATTAGCTGGGCGTGGTGGTGTGCGCTTGTAGTCCCAGCTACTTGGGAGGCTGAGGCAGGAGAATTGCTTGAACTCGGGAGGCAGAGGTTGCAGTGAGCTGAGATCACACCATTGCACTCCAGCCTGGGCGACAGAGTGAGACTCCGTCTCAAAAAAAAAAAAAAAAAAAAAAAAAAGGAAAGGGAGGGGGTAGGGCAAGGGCTGATAAACTTCCTGTTGGGTATATCTTCACTATCTGGGTCATGGGATCACTAGAAGTGGAACCTCAGCGTCATGCAATATACCCTGTAACAAACATGCACATGTACCCCCTGAATCTAAAATGAAAATAAACATTTTTAGAAAAGAAGAACTGGAAGTATTTAGCCCAGAGAAAACAGTACTTGGTCTGGACATGGGCTAAATATTCCCAGCAATTTGAAACACAACTTATAGTCACTCTTTAAAAAACACAAGTAGAATATATTGTCTGTAATGCTTTGTAATCTACTTTTTGTCTTAACCCTTTCAATGAATTTATACTCTTGGAAATATGCACATTATTAAGTTATTTTTCCCCCATTATTTAGTAAAGTATATTTAGCCTTTCATTTTTTCTTCACTCTACTCTAGTGCTCACCATATTAAATAGTGCTATATTGTTAATTCAGATTCAAAGAATGCATACAATTTCAGGGACACTGTATTTTTGAACTTACTTACCTAAATTGTGATGTACTCACAATTAAAATAGTTAATACCATAAAACACACACTATCTCTTCGATATATGGGATATTAAGTCACGTTACTGTGGTCGTTTATTTATTAGCTACCCAGTGCTTTTCCATTTTGCTATGTACATTATTTCTCAAATATCCCTGGTTAAAGCAGCCATAATTGTGCTAAACTGTATTTGATAATTAAAGCATCTGGGAAACATCTTAATGAAAGCTCAAAACTCCCTTTGTACTAGAAAATTAGCACTCTCTAAGGCCTAATAAGCATGGTTAAGAATACCTGCGATGCCAAAACTCTGAAAAGTACTCAAAACCCCTGTGCCATCAACTAATAGGATATTGTAACTTTAGAGAAAAAAAGTAAAGACTACTTGAAAGTGATCAAAATAGAGGTTATTTTCAGCAGTGCAAAAAATAATTTAATAGACACAGAAAGCTGGTTTTCTGAAAATGACTTTGCTGTAGGTGTAATTAGGAAAGATATAAAGCATATCATTGGAAAAAACTATACTAGAATTATAGTTAAATTTCATAATCATATAGAAACAATAAAACAAAGTTAAATTGCCCAAAATCATCTTAAATATTTATTACATTTATGACTAATTTATAATACTGTATTCAGAGAACTGTTATGATTTCCATTTTTAATAAGAATTTTCCTTTCTATTCCCAGACAGTCCCACTTGGTTAGCTATATTTCCATGAAGCTTATTACAGCGTTTTCTTTTAAAGATGGAACATTTTACATAATTTTTCAATATATCAAACTCTTTTAAAGCATAGTTCAAAGTATTTATAATGAAAGGACACAAAAGCATATTTCTTGTGGTTTGTTAAGCACATTTACTTTCATTAGAGCTACCTAAAAGTATCTTTACATTTTCTAGAAAAGCATTTTTAAAAAAAGCTTTGGTATTTATAAATGTTCATACATTTTGGTGTAAAATTATAAAAGTATATTTTGGAAATAGTCCAGGAAAAACTAATTTTCATGTTCTTTTATAAATCATAAGTGAATTATCTTTTATTTGGTATCATCTTATGTCAATCAAATGCTAGACTGTCCATAATGAGGCCCAAGACTCAAAAGCTTAAAATGATTTTAACCTATTCTAAACAAAAGGCTTACATAAGTTCTCTAAGTTGTAAACCTCTGTCTCTATAAATTTGATTCAGAAATCATGATACAGATTTTTTGGTACAGTTGACCCTCGAATAACACAGGTTTGGACTGCATGGGTTGTGTGGGTCCACTTATATGGGATTCTTTTTCATCCAAATGCAGATGAAAAATACAGTATTCTAGGGATGCAAACCCACGTATATGGACGGTTGACTTTTGCTATACAGAGTTCTGCAGGGCTGACTGTGGGCTTGAGCGTGCTCAGATTTTGTTACACATACGGGTCCTGGAACCCATCCCTCGTTTATATTGAGGGGTGGCTCTACTTCTAAGCTGTGGCATTGCAGAGAAATTCAGACATATTAAATGAAGTTCAGCTTTATTGTAGCTGTAACCATTGAAATTTGTCCTAAAGGTGGAGTTGGAGTTGACTCCTGGATGTAGGAGAGAGAACTCCCAGGCAGAGGGAATAGTATGTTAAAGCACATGCTTAGAGAAGAGTTAGAATTTTGTTTTGGCTGAATTGCAGATTTTATCTGTTAGGTAGAATGGGAAAAAATGAGGTTGGATAAGCAGGTTGGGGACAGATTTTAAAGTGTTTACCATTTACTAATGGCAAGGATTTTGTGCTCATGGAAAGGCTTTTTTTTCTTCTTACTTTTTAGAAGAGGCATTACATGCTCAATTTTTACTCAAAGAAGGTAACTCAAGCAATGGTACTGACAGTGAAGATTAGAGGTAGGAAAGACTGAAGATAGGATATTGGGAGATTTTGATGAGACTGATTATCTTAATCATTAATTTATTCAACATACATCAGAGCACGCATTATGTGTCAGGTGTCTGCTAGCTGGTGGAGATTACAACGGAGAATAAAATAGGAATGTTTTGAGTCTAATGAATGAGAATATCCATGAGAACTTATACTTGCTTTGCAGCCACATCAAATGCCAAGTCTTCCTTTAAGCAACATCCTTCCCCAGTTGGGATTAATTTCTCCTTATTTTGTGTTTCCAAAATAAAATAAGGGCTTGGTTTATGCTTCTGTTACAGGATGTTTTACATCATATTTGAGCCTATTTTATAGACATACACACACACACACACACACGCACACACACACACACAAAACGTGTCTTTCTTGTCAACTAAATTGATCTCCTGGGTAAAAAGAATTACATCATATTTATTCTTGCAGTTACCTAACACAGAGAAGGTATAACATGAAAATTGGTTAGAATTCTTTGCCATCAGTTTCCTGTTTTGGGCTCTCACACTGGTCAGTGTGAGATAAATTTAATTTAAAGAACCAAATAAATAAATGTAGTTCTTTAAAAGTTGATATTCAAGTTTTGTTCCTATTACTATGCCCCACTTCCGTAAGTGTATGACATTTTGCAGCAGTTTTAAATTATTTGTATATAAGTTACAAATTTTGAGGACTAGCATAATTAATTTACAAATTTACAAGTGTTTTGAGGTCCAGGGCAAAAAAAGTTATATTGACTTTAGCCTAAGCTAAAATCATTTTTACAACACTAACAATTACTTTTGATAAATTGTTACTAATCTTATATTTTAAGTTTTGATATAGTAAAAATATTACAAATATATCATGTTATTGTTGATAAAAATACTGTTAAAGTTACTATAAATTTTCTCTAACTATGATGACAAATGCTGTGGCTGATATTTTGCAATGTTATGTCCTATAGATCCATACTCCTTTCCAATTTTCGGAGTTAATTGCTCTTCGTCTGCATCACACTATTATGCTAGTGTTTTTTGAGCTGTAGATGTGATAATGAATGGCTAAAAGGGAGAATTGCTCATTTTATTTTTATTTTTATTTTTTTGAGACGGAGTCTTGCTCTGTCGCCCAGGCTGGAGTACAGTGGTATGATCTCGGCTCACTGCAACCTCCGCCTCCCAGGCTCATGTGATTCTCCTGCCTCAGCCTCCTGAGTAGCTGAGACTACAGGCGTATGCCACCACACCCGGCTAATTTTTGTAGTTTTAGTAGAGACGGGGTTTCGAAATGTTAGCCAGGCTGTTCTCGAACTTCTGACCTCAAGTGATCCGCCTGCCTTGACCTCCCAAAGTGCTGGGATTACAGGTGTGAGCCAACATGCCTGGCCAGCTCATTTTAAAAGATGAGAAAGAATGGTTTGAGAGAACCAAGATGATTATAGAAGGACATAGGATCTGTACAGACCTAAGTTGCTCCTGTCCATGTCCCTGTCTTTGTCATCCAGTCGGAATGAGAACAACCAAAATATTTTCCCCAAATATCACTCTTTTGGTCTGCTTGCATGAGACTTCTAATAAATCTGTCTAAAAAATTGTGTGACCTCAACATAGTTGAAAAATGTTCTAAACTTTTAAATTGGGGTTTCAGAATCTAGATTTATTTATTGATGTTTTTTAAGATGGAGTCTCACTCTGTTGCCCAGGCTGCAGTGCAGTGGCATGATCTCAGCTCACTGCAGCCTCCGTCTCCTGGCTGCAAGTGATTCTTCTGCCTCAGCCTCCCGAGTAGCTGGGATTACAGGGACGCATCACCACGCCCAGCTAATTTTTGTATTTTTAGTAGAGACAGGGTTTCACCATGTTGGCCAGGCTGGTCTTGAACTCCTGACCTCAGATGATCCACCTGCCTCAGCCTCCCAAAGTGCTGGGATTACAGGAGTGAGCCACCGCGCCCAGCCTGACTTGCTTTTCTATTTAAAGCAAATAAATCATGTCAAAATTACATTGAATGGGACAGTGATTAGATTTCTTTCCTTTGGCTGCTGCTGGGAGTGGAAATGATCTTGGGTAAGGGAGGAGGGAGAAACAGGGAGTAGAACAATAGTCATCTCTTGAAAATAGAGACTTCAATGTGCGATTAATCTTGTAAGTGGACTTAGTTTGGGATTCCCAGAAGCAGATTCTGAGATGAAGATTCTTGAGCGAGTGATTTATTATTGAAGTCTTTCCCAGAGAAATTGGTAAGAGAAGCAAGACTGGTAAGGAGAAAAGGAGCCGAGCAAGGCTGCAATATCAAGCAAAGTCCCTTTAAGGGTAGCAAACATCCTGGAGAAAGTCTTAGGTTAAGAGTTTTGGAGGCAAAAGCATGACTCAATTGGGAGAGGGCTGCTCAGAAAGGATTTTTTAAAAATCTGAGAGGATTTGGGCAAAGCAGTGACTGTGTCTGTTACACAATGTTTCAGAAAGTTTTTCTTTGCAAGGCATGTCAAAGTAAAGAGATAATAGATTCTTGCATAAGCCGGTTCTAAATGAAGAGATTATTTTCAATGACTAAGATCTAAGTTGAGGCCACTGGACTAAGCTTTGGAGTTACCACAAAAAATGAGAATTGGAGCTTGAAGATAATGCAACTTATGGCTGTGTAGGGACTGAAAAAGCTAAGGTCTGAATGAGGAAGCTGCATTTTTTATTAAAAGAGATGAAAGAAACATGAGAGAATTACACTGATTATTAGGAAACTGTGCATGAGTAAATTACAGTGACAGATTAATTGAGACTGAAAGGCTTAGAAGATAAATAATCTAAATTAGTGGAAGGTTAGAATAAGGATGGATCTTTTTCTGAATTGAATATTTTATATATTTTATTCGGATGAACCACAAATTAAAATTAAAATACTATCAACATTATTTAACTGCCCAGCAAAGTCAATATTACATCTAAGTGAAGAAAGTGTTCTCAGAGAGGTTTCATTTTAAAGAATGACACTTGAGAGTGGCTAGACAGTCTCTGTGGAAAAGGTGGAAGAGAAAATCATGTGCTGTTTTTTGCCAAGTAGGTGTGTAGGTCATGCACAGGGATCCAGACATCTGGCTGAGATCCCTGTGCATGAGTTAGTCAATACTAGGTCACTGAAGACAAAACAACTAATGCAAATTGTAGGCTTGCTATATTTTTTTTTCAGTGTCATATATACAAAGAAGCACTATGGATTCTGGGAGAAACAGTCTCAAAAGCATCTCAAGGAAGCCTCTCCAATACAAGCATTGGGATTACATATGTCTATTTCATGTAAAATAATGTTAGGGAGATAGCAATAGTAGATGGAGTAGATAATGTGTCTTGACTTATTGATTTTGGACAAAAAATATTTAAAAATTCATCTTAGACTGGCAGTATATTGTCAATGCCTGTAAACTACTTTGTGCTATGTGAGTGAGTAATGCTGGCAAATATCTGTAATTTAAGTGTTTTATTCCAATTTTGACATGATTTTTATGCCAGAGAGCTTTGTGGGTAAGAAGCCTTTTAAAACTATTTCCCACATGAACTCTAATTTTCTTTTGGAATACATCATCTCATTAATTAAGAGGTTGAAGTCTCATTACTTCATGTCTGTCTTCATGGGATTATGTAAACAGCAACGCTGTCATTACCAAATCATATGCTATTTTTATTTTTCTAAAGATCTAGAGCTCACAGTCATTATTTAAATAGAACATTACAGAAAAGAAAAAGCAATTTGGAGTGGCCTATTCTTAGCTATGTATTGAATAGATATATTTTTCTATTAGTATCTGTTTCAATTTATTTTTCTTGGTTTTGGTCATAGTTCAGTAATATTCAAGAGAAAGTATTATATGGTAGCTAATGTGATATAGAAGACCCATTCCTTACATTGCCATATTTATCAGCCAAAAAAAAAAAAAACTACTTCCGTTAGAAATACATTATAAATTAAAATAACAGATAACATGGGCTGTTTTTGACAGGAATATATTTTAGCTTCTGATCATTAGCTTTAGTAATCATTAGCTTAGTTAATGAAAAATAAAATATTTATAATATTAAAAATATGAGAAGCTAAACTATGAGCAACTAACAAATCAAAACCACATGTTCTTCTGAATTCCTGACTCCCCTACAAATAGTTCCAAATCACTATAGTATTCACATAGCCCTATAATAACCTTTATGGATAAACAGTGAATTCCATGTTCAATGTAAAATAACATAGAAATTTAGAGTTTTAATTGCAATGTCCTATGTAAACTTTAAAAGGTTCCAAAGCAATTTTCATAAGTGGGATTCCATTTTCCACAGCCAAAATACTATACTGACACTGACCCTCATGCACTGTTACCTATGCATGTGTGTGCCATTTATTTTTAATTACAAAATTTATCCCCTTGATTAAATTTATTGTATGCCTTGCAATATATCAAAATGATAGATTAAATGTATAAATAAATTATTACTTATTTATAATAAAATTGAAGCTTGTCCTTGGAATCATTTTCTTGTAGTTCCATATAGCTAAAATAGGGCTTTGATTTCAACCTTGCCCCTGATGAGCTGTGTGATGAAATCTTCAGCAAGTTACTCAACCTAAGCCTCAGTTTCCCCATCTGCAAATCAGGGAAAATAATATATGCTTTAGACTATTATTTTGAGAACTAAATGAAATCATGTATACAAATTGTCAAATAGGGCACAGCATACTTAGTACCTTATCATTGTTTAGTGTTGTTATTTTGTATCTACAGTGTTTTTGGAAAATAGCATGATTAATCAATTGACTGGAAGACGCACAGTCTAACAGACAATATATAGACCATTTATATTGGCCATGAAAGTGTCCATAATGGCTGACTTTACTGGCTTTAATGTGTAAAATCTGGTGACTCCCATGGTTTTTAAGATATGGCTTAAAGTAGATATCAGTTTCTTTACATTGGTCAACTATAATTTGTTCATAGATTGCACATGTAGTAAGTAATATTTTGAGATATTAACTGTGGGGTTTTTTCCCTCCCTCTGCTTCCTTGCATTTGTTACCTTTTACTCATCATTTAGGTAACAGTGCCTAGCAGGCCCGGATCAGGACAGATACTACTGAGAATTCAGAAGTAATTTGTTTGCTTTGAGTTTCATATGAGGCTTTTTAAAAAGTCCACAGTAGAAACAGTATTCTTGAAATTATAGCTTTCCTTTACAGAAGACTCAGTATTTTGAGAGTTGACATTTTGCTGAGCCATTAAAAGCACTGAGAACCTTGGAAGAATCCATTTATACTGAAATCAAGGAGTGGGGAAGAATGCGTGGATAGAATAACAGGTCCCAAAGAGACAAAATTTGACCAGCATACAGACAGAAAATGAAATAGGGCTAGAAGAGGTCTTGTGATTGGACAATGAAGCTGACCGCATTGACTAAACAATTGCAGGTACACCACAGACTCACGATGATCCTAAACACCAGGAAGAATGGATTAGATCTCTGCAGAGGCCAGTGAGATCAGAAAATGACATTTGGTGCAGAGCAGTGTCCCTGATGACACAACAAGTCCACCAGGAACTTAGAACACTTTCATGGAGAAAAAAAATGAAGAAGAGGAGAATTTTGAACTGAATATTTACCTCAAAGAGACTGAGCTTTAAAACAGAAGCATGTGTGTGAAACGCCACTAAGCAAAAGAGCTCATATTCTAAGCTAGGTTCAATTATACAGAACTAAAATTAAAAATAACTTCAATTTTCTAATATTAGAGTTTATGATTATGTTGAAATATCATATCCACTAAATCATCAGGCTTTGGATACCTCAAATTTTAGTTCTTAATTAATCTGAAATTCTCTTATTATCTGAAATAGTTTCCAAGATAAGAAAGAACAGAGATATAGACCAATGGAACAGAGCCCTCAGAAATAATGCCACATATCTACAACTATCTGATCTTTGACAAACCTGGCAAAAACAAGAAATGAGGAAAGGATTCCCTATTTAATAAATAGTGCTGGGAAAACTGGCTAGCCATATGTAGAAAGCTGAAACTGCATCCGTTCCTTACACCTTACACAAAAATTAATTCAAGACGGATTAAAGACTTAAAGGTCAGACCTAAAACCATAAAAACCCTAGAAGAAAACCGAGGCAATACCATTCAGGACATAGGCATGGGCAAGGACTTCATGTCTAAAACACCAAAAGCAATGGCAACAAAAGCCAAAATTGACAAATGGGATCTAATTAAACTAAAGAGCTTCTGCACAGCAAAAGAAACTACCATCAGAGTGGACAGGCAACCTACAGAATGGGAGAAAATTTTTGCAATCTACTCATCTGACAAAGGACTAATATCCGGAATCTACAATGAACTCCAACAAATTTATAAGAAATAAAACAAACAACCCCATCAAAAAGTGGGCAAAGGATATGAACAGACACTTCTCAAAAGAAGACATTTATGCAGCCAAAAGACACATGAAAAAATGCTCATCATCATTGGCCATCAGAGGAATGCAAGTCAAAACCACAATGAGATACCATCTCACACCAGTTAGAATGGCGATCATCAAAAAGTCAGGAAACAACAGGTGCTGGAGAGGATGTGGAGAAATAGGAACACTTTTACACTGTTGGTGGGACTGTAAACTAGTTCAACCATTGTGGAAGTCAGTGTGGCGATTCCTCAGGGATCTAGAACTAGAAATACCATTTGACCCAGCCATCCCATTACTGGGTATATACCCAAAGGACTATACATCATGCTGCTATAAAGACACATGCACACGTGTGTTTATTGCGGCACTATTCACAATAGCAAAGACTTGGAACCAACCCAAATGTCCAACAATCATAGACTGGATTAAGAAAATGTGGCACATATACACCATGGAATACTATGCAGCCATAAAAAATGATGAGTTCATGTCCTTTGTAGGGACATGGATGAAGCTGGAAACCATCATTCTCAGCAAACTATTGCAAGGACAAAAAACCAAACACTGCATGTTCTCACTCATAGGTGGGAATTGAACAATGAGAACACATGGACACAGGAAGGGGAACATCACACACTGGGGCCTGTTGTGGGGTGGGGGGGAGTGGGGAGGGATAGCATTAGGAGATATACCTAATGTTAAATGAGGAGTTAATGGGTGCAGCACACCAACATGGCACATGTATACATATGTAACAAACCTGCACGTTGTGCACATGTACCCTAAAAATTAAAGTATAATAAAAAAAAGAAAGAAAAAGGAAAAAAAGTTTCTTTTTCAAATAATTTTTGATTGTCATAAAATGTAAAATAGGTATATGTATTATTAAGGATATTTTAGAAAACTACATTAAAACTTACTTTTACAAATAGAGCACATTATCTTAAGCAGATTACACCTATTTTCTTCATATCTGAATTTAAAAACAAACTTTTGAATCTATAACTCAAGGTGTTATCATTTACAAATATTTGTAATCCCAATATAAACTTTAAAACACTTTAGAAAACTAGAATTTTTTATAAGCGATAACTAAACTTAGAAAATATAATAACTTTTTAATATGCAAGTTACATTAAAATATACTTATATAATCAGCATTTGGCTTATATTCAGCCGATATATTCGGCTTATCTTCAGCCGAGTATAGTGTGTACTCCCCACAATCTGTAGGTTTCACCATTTTCATTGTAGCTGTGTTTCTGAGTCATGGACCAAAGCTGATTGTGTTACAGGATAAGCTGTTTGAAGTGTTAGCCACAGTAAGCCATGCTAAGCCATAATAAAACTATGACTGTTAGACATAACAAGATTATTAATATCAGGTTTTATATCAGCTCCACATACTGAATTTTAGGCACATAGAAAGGTAAGGAGAAAATGGATTTTAAATATTTTTTGATGCTGTTTGAAATTATTTAATCCTACAAATGAATATTTTAAAACCGTATCTTTCTATTTGTTTTTGTTTCTAAGTATTTGACTCAATGGAACCATGGAAAGGGGGAGCACTTTTATCTTGAAAGGGACAAGTTAACATTTGATTTATTGACATTTTGCCTTTCAGTGAGAAAAAATATGTTAGTCTATAGTGAGTAATACTCTTAAGAGTTACATGATGTTATAACTTTAGTCACAGAATATGAATAATTTATAGAAAGAAAAGTGAACAAAATATTTTATTCATTGTATCACTCTAAAATATGTTATTTTATAACAAAGAAAAATGATTGTTACCTTCTGGAGAAAAGAGAAAATGGAGTAAAATATTTGAAGCATTGAACATACAAAAACATTATTATAAATATCAATATTTATGGGCTACTGTGAAGGCAGTTGTAAAAAAACAAGCTCCAGTAAAAAGTTTGAAACAGACAAACATTTTAAAATATCTTAACAATTTAAATCATTGAAAATTTGAGTGTTTTTTCCATTCTAAATTTTTACTTCATAGGGTAGTGAATGCAACATAAACAGGTATTCATGAGTATAATACATTTTACACACTCCAAATAGTCACAGAGACTCTTGCATTATTTTCCCGTAGACATTCCTATTGTCTGTCTACTGCTATCAAGTGTAGGGTTAGAAGGCATTTTAACAAATGGATGACTGATTTAAAAAAAACAATAACCAAAGACATCTGTCATTAAGACAGGCCTCTAATAGTGGATGCTTGTTATTAAGAATCCAAAAGATTTTCTTAATGTTCTGTCCCGTAATTTTTGTTGTCATGGTTTGTGTTCCACATTGCCCTATGGCAATGTTACTCTTGCATTCCAATGCATTTTCTTAATTCGGCTGCAGTTTTTTCCAATTGTTGAATGTTCCATTGCCACTGTCGTCTATTTGACTGAAGCTTGTTCACCTGACAATGCAAACGCTTAAGAATTGCATCATATCTCTTATGTTGTACCTATCAAAAGAAGAGCACACATCAACAGGGCTTGTGAAGTATAAATAGTAAACAGCCATAAATAATATTTTGACTACTCTAAAGAGGAAAGCACTTAATTTGAAACTATCCACTATAAATAATTATGATAAAAATAAACAGTAATTGTATAACTGTTTATTCAACACATTACATGTTAGATACTGTGGTGAGAGCTTTCTGCATATAATTAAATTCTTACAACACCTTATGATATGGGTATTATTATCCTCATTTTTGTGTGAAGAAACCAAAGATAAAAGAGTTCAAGTAATTTAACCAAAGTTTCATAGCTAGCAAGTGATGGAGTTTGGGAGTTTAGCAGAAGTGAAGTATCCATAATGGAATACCTTCTTGTTAAGAGAGTTACCAGTGTTAAACTAAATTTGCCCTGGGGGACTCTACTTTGAGTCCCTATGTAAGGAACTACAATCTAACAGTATTTAAACTAACTGAAAGCCTAACTAGGAGTATATTTTTGTAACAATAGCTGAGACTCAGTCGACCACAGCAGCCAGCTTTGGTCAATCACAGGTGGTCCGCTGACTACACCATATTCAAATAAAACAGACATTGAGCCATTGAGACCAATCAACCTCTTTCTGCACCTCATTTCCATTTTCTGTCCATAAATGTTTCCTGCCCACTTTGTGAAGTGGAGCTCTCCGAACCTCTGCTGGTTCTGAGGGCTGCTGCTTCTCCAATCATTCTTCTATTAAGCTCTGTTAAATTTAATTTTATTAAATTTAAATTTGTCTAAAGTTTTAAATTCATCAAATTTAATTTGTCTAAAGTTTTTCTTTTAACATCAGTTAAGAAAAATGGTTCCATTTTCCATTTCCTGTATCCAGTGATTCACTGAAACACAGATCATTTGGTCTAAAAGATCCAGGAGATCACGTAGTCCATTTCCCCGCTATTAAATAAACCATCATTTATGCTGAGCCAGACAAGGATACACTGGAAGGCAATGAAGCACAGTGGAAAGTGCTTCATTGGTCTTGGTGTCAGGCCACAAGAACACCCAATCTTTTTAAAAAACAGCTTTACGGAAATATAGTTCACATACCATATAATCCATCCTTTAAAGTGTACAACTCAAGGGCTTTTAGTATATTAATAGAGTTGTACAACTGTTACCAACCACAGGTTCTTAGGCTCTCATTTAATAGAAATTGACACGAGGCTGAGCAAGTTTCCCAAACAAGGCTTTTATTGGGGGCTTATGTTTGAAAACAATGGAGACAGTGCAGGAGCAAGAGTTAGCCGGCTGGCTTTCTGAGGGCAGGTCTTTGTGGTGTTTTTAGGAAAGGTGAAAGGAATGTGCATGAGGTATGGGAGTGTCATTACATGCGCCGGGTGGAGCGCAGGGTGTGCAGGCACAATGAGAAATCATGCTAGCGCATACATTGCATGATCAAAATATGATGGATAAGCTCTTCCCTGGGTGAGAATTTCAGTATTATAATGAGGCATAGGGTAAAGATCAGCCATTCTTCTGGTCTTGTGCACATGCCTGCAATAAGGTTAACTCCCTTGAGCAAGATTTACAGTGGGATGCTGCTTATCTCCATTTCAAGAGATATCTTGTGGTCAGCAGGGATAACTCCAATGGATGGGGTGGTGCAAGGTCTGGTAATGGGTGGGTATGGAAAAAATGTATTAGTAGGGGTGGAGGCCAAATCATGGTGAAGGCTAAATTCCACTCCTACTCTGTTTCACAAATATCACCACAATCAATTTTAAAACATTTTCATCACCTGGTACCCGTTAGCAGTCATTCCCCATTCCCCTGTCCCCACGCTTAACCCTCAGCAACCATGAATCTAGTTTCTCCTTATATACATTTGCCTATTCTGGACATTTTATATAAATGGAATTGTACAATAGGTGGTCTTTTGTGACTGGCTTCTTTCACTTAGCATAATGGTTTTTAAAGGGTCTGTGGCATAGCATGTAACAGAACTTAATTACTTTGTATTGCCAAATAATAGCACATTATATGATATACCACATTTTATTTATCCAGTTCATGAGTTGATGAACATTTGAGTTGGTGCCACTTTCTAGCTATTATAAATAATACTGCCATGAACATTTGTGTGCAAGATTTTGTGTGAATATGTTTTCACTTCTCAGGTATACAGTGAGGAGTAGAATTACTGGGTCATATGGTAACTCCATGTTTAACCATTTCAGGAACTACTAAACTGTTTTTCAAAACGACTGTATAATTTTACATTCCATTGTAATTTTACACACCAGTAATGTGTGAGGGTTCCAATTTCTTCACATCCTTGAAAATACTTATTATCTATGTTTTTGGTCATGGCCATTGTTAAAAGAAAAACTTCAGCCAAATTAAATTTAAAGAGTTTAATTGAGCAATGAATGATTCGCAAATTGGGCAGCCCCCAGAATCAGAGCAGATTCAGAGACTCCAGGGATGCCTCGTGGTCAGAAGAAATTTATAGACAAAAAAAGTAAATTTTGAGGTATAGGAATTGGAAATGAGGTCAGAAACAACGGGATTGGTTACATCTCTGTGTTTGCCTTATTTGAACACAGTTTGAACACTCAGCAGTCTATGAGTGGTTGAAGTATGACCGCTGGGATTGTCCAACACTCAGCTGTTGTTACAGACACATACTCCTAAGTTAGGTTTTCCATCTTGTCTACCTACTAAGTTAGGTTGCAGTTCATCCACTAGGACTCAAATATAGATGTACAGAGTTCTTCCCAGGCCATATTTTGTTCGCTTTAACACCATGCTTGTGGAAGTGAAGTGGTCTCTCATCACAGTAAAACACCTACTTTTAAATGGACTGATAAAATGATAGAATAATAGGGCTGGACAAGTTATCTATTCACAGGTAGTGTGTGTAGTATTCCATTATATAAATATGCCACAATTTATTTTTATTTTTTTATTTTATTTATTTTTTATTATACTTTAAGTTTTAGGGTACGTGTGCACAATGTGCAGGTTTGTTACGTATGTATACATGTGCCATGTTGGTGTGCTGCACCCATTAACTCCTCATTTAACATTAGGTATATCTCCTAATGCTATCCCTCCCCACTCCCCCCACCCCACAACAGGCCCCAGTGTGTGATGTTCCCCTTCCTGTGTCCATGTGTTCTCATTGTTCAATTCCCACCTATGAGTGAGAACATGCGATGTTTGGTTTTTTGTCCTTGTGATAGTTTGCTGAGAATGATGGTTTCCAGCTTCATCCATGTCCCTACAAAGGACATGAACTCATCATTTTTTATGGCTGCATAGTATTCCATGGTGTATATGTGCCATACTTTCTTAATCCAGTCTATGATTGTTGGACATTTGGGTTGGTTCCAAGTCTTTGCTATTGTGAATAGTGCTGCAATAAACACACGTGTGCATGTGTCTTTATAGCAGCATGATGTATAATCCTTTGGGTATATACCCAGTAATGGGATGGCTGGGTCAAATGGTATTTCTAGTTCTAGATCCCTGAGGAATCGCCGCACTGACTTCCACAATGGTTGAACTAGTTTACAGTCCCACCAACAGTGTAAAAGTGCTCCTATTTCTCCACATCCTCTTCAGCACCTGTTCATCTCACTGGGGAGTGTTGGACAGTGGGTGCAGGACAGTGGGTGCAGCGCACCGATCACAATTTATTTTTCCATTCTCCTTTCTAGGGATATTTGTGATGTTTCTATTTAGGGGCTTTTGTCAATAAAGCTACTGTAAGAATTCATATACAAGTTTTACAACTTTTTTAAGGCATTTTTTTTCATTTTTCTTGAGTAAACACCTAGGTGGAGAATTATTTGGACATACAGCAGTATATGCTAACTTTTTAGGAAACTCTCAAACTGTTTTTCCAAAGCAGTTGCACTATTTTATAATCTCCCCAGCAGTGCATGATCTTAACAGTTGTTTCATATCCTTAGCAACACTTGGTATTAATATTCATTGAAACTTTAATCATTCTAGGGGTAAAAAGGTGTGAATAGTATCTCATTGTGGTTTTGATTCATGTTTCCTTGGTGTTAAGGGTGTTATACATCTTTTCACGTGTTTATTGGTCATACTATGTCTTCTTTTGTTAAGTTCTGTTCAGATCTTTAGCCCATTTTTAAAAAAATGACTGTATGACTTTATTATTGGCTGATAGAAATTCTTTCTTTACACATCCTGGATACAAGTCCTTTGTGCATATACATGTGTTGCAAATATTTTTACTTTTGTGATTTTGTCTTTTCATTTTCTTTTGTTGTTGTTGTTGAAGTGGGGAGGTCTCACTTTGTTGCCCAGGCTGTACTGCAGTGGCATGATCACAGATCACTACAGCCTTGACCTCCTGGACTCAAGTGATCCTCCCACCTCAGCCTCCTGAGTAGCTGGGACCACAGGTGTGTGCCATCACACCTGACTAATTTTTTTATTTGTGCAGACAAGATCTTACTGTATTACCCAGGCTGGTTTTCAACTCCTGGGCTCAAGACATCCTCCTGCCTTGGCCTCCCAAATTGCTGGGATTATGGGCATGAGCCACTGTGCCCAGCCCTTTTCATTTTCTTAATGGTGTCTTTCAAAGAGTAGAAGTTTCAAAGTTTGAGGTCTAACATATCAATATTTTTCACTTATGGTTAGCAAGTTTGTGTACCAAGTCTTTGCTAACCCAACATAATGAAGATATCCTCCTATAGTTTCTTCTGGAAGCTTTAGAGTTTTAACTTTCACATTGAGATCTATGATCCACTTCAGATGAATTTTTGTGTTTGTTATGAGGTGGAGATACAGGTTCATTGTTTCCTCACCAATATCCAGTTGTTTCAGTACCATTTGTTGATAAGACTTTCCTTTTTTTCATTGAATTGCCTTGAAAACTTTGTCAAATTGACAAAATATGATTAATTTCTGAACTCTATTCTGTTCCATTGGTCTATTTATTCTTTTACCAATACTACAGTTACTTGATAATTATAGCTTTATAATAAATCTTAATATCAGGTAGATTAGGTCCTACAAATTTATTCTTCTTTTATAAGGTTGTTTTGGCTACTAGATCCTTTGCATTTTCATGTAAATTTTAAAATTAGCTTGTCAATTCCTGGAAAAAATACTTAGTGGGATTTTTAGGGAACAATGTTGAACCTATACATCATTTGAGGGGAAAGTTGACACTAATAATATTGTGTTTTCTAAACTATGAACATAGGATATCATTCCATTTATTTAGTATCTTTAATTTCTCAGCAATTTTTATTGTAGTTTTGCACATTTTTTCACAAAATTCATTAGCAAGTATTTTATGTCATTTAGTGTTAATGAATAAAGTTTTGTTTTATTCATTTTACTTCCTCATTGTTTATTGCTACTACATAGAAACTACATAAACATGTAACTGATTTTTGTATTTTGACCTGTTATCCTATGAGCTTTCTAAATTCACTTACTGGTTCTATTAGTCTTTTCTATTTCTTAAGATTTTCCACATAAACAATTATGCTATCTGTGAATAATGACAGTTTTACTTTTTTCTTTCCAATCTTTATGCCTTAGATTTATTTTTTTCTTATAACATTGATTAGGACCTCCAGAATAATGATGCATAAAGAAGGTGATATCAGACATCTTTGCCTTGTTCCCAGTCTTAGGGGAGAAAGCATTCAACATTTCACCAGTAAGTATGATATGTTGTTAGCTATAAGGTTGTTTTTTTATAATAAATTCCCTTTATCAAGTTGATGAAGTTTCCTTCTATTATTAATTTGCTGAGAGATATTACTCTCAGAAAATTTGCTATTCTCAGAAAATTTGTTGAGAGTGTTGAATTTTGTCTAATGCTGTTTCTGAAACTATTAAGTTGGTTATATCTTTTTTACTTCTGTCATTTTGTCACTATAGTAAATTACATCATTTGATTTTTGAAAGTTGAATCAGCCTTGTATTCTTAGGATAATCCCGCTTGGTTATAATGTATTAGACTTTTGGTATATTGCTAAATTTAATTTGCAAGTATTTTGTTAAAGACTTGCATCTATACTCATGAGGGACATTGGTCTGTAATTTCTTTTCTGATAGGATTCCTATCAATTTTTTTTCTTTTTGTATCAGGGTTATGTTCACCTCCTAAAATGAGTTGGGAAGAGTTTCATCTTCTATTTTCTGAAATAGTCTGTTTAGATTGGGCATTATTTTTTCCTTAAATATATGATTAGAATTCACTAATGAAAATGTGTCAGTTGGAAACTTATTTGTGGGAAGAGTTTTTAAATACGAATTCAATTTCATTGATTCCTACCTCAAACCATTCATAAAGCTTAACTTGAAATGGATCATAAGGCTAAACATGAATGCAATTTCTTCTTGTGTTACAGTATGCTTTTTTTTTCAAGGAATTTGTCTGTTTGTCAAATTGGCATAAAGTTGTTCATAATAGGCCTTCATCACCCTTTTAAGTCTACAGAACCTGGAGTAATGTCCCTACTAATCTCTCTCTTTTCTTGATCAGTATTGCTATGGGTTTCTCAATTTTATTATGCTTTTAAACTTTTGACTTTGTTGATTTTTTTCTCGTTTTTCTATTTTCTATTTCATTGATTTCTGTTATTTATCATTTAATTGCTTCTATTTACTTTTTGCTGAATTTATTTTTCTAGTCTGTGATGGTGGAAGCTTAGATAGTTGATTTCAGATCTTTTTCTCTTTTCTATTACAGGCATTAAAAACTTAATTTTCCTGTAAACACTGCTTTAGCTTCACCCCATAATTTTCCATATGTTGTGTTTTCATTATCCTTCAATTTCAAATATATTCTAATTTTTCTCATGATTTCTTCTTTGACTCATGGGTTATTTAGAAGTATGGTCAATTTCCAAAAGCTTATGTATTTTCCAGCTATCTCATTGTTATTGATCTCTAAGGGAATTCTGCTGTAATAATAGAATTTCAACTTTGAAATATGTAATCTAGTATATGGTGTGACTTGGTGAATGTTTCATGTACACTTAAAGTGTAATCAGTAGTTGTTATGTGGAGTGCTTTATAAATGTTAATTAGGTTAAGTTGATGGATAAGTTCTTCAAATCTTCTATATGTTTACTGATATTCTGTATTGTTCTATCAATTACTCAAAAAAGTCAAGATATCTGATATGACTATAGATCTGTCTCTTTTTTTCTTTGGTTCTGTTTGTTTTTGCTCCTGTATTTTGAAGCTCTGTTATTATGTAAATGTACATGTAGAATTGTTATTCCTTCTTGGTGAATTGACTGACCCTGTTTAACTTGGTTAGTAGTTCTTATCTTGAAATATACTTGATATTAACACAGCTACACTAGCTTTTTAAAGATTGGTGTATTCATCGTTTATCTTTTTCCTTTTTTTAACTTTCAAACTATGTGTGGCTTTAAATTAAAAGTGCATCTCTTGTGAAGAGGTTATGCTTGCCACTTGATTTATTTTATTCAGTCTAATAATTTTTTCCCTTTTAATTGGAATGCTTAGTTCATTTACATTTAATTTAACTAATGATATTTTGGGGTTAAAGTCTACCATCATAATGTTTGTCTTCTATTAGTCCCTTTTGTCCTTTTACTTTCTTCTTCATTTTCTGTCTTCTTTTGGATTAATTGAGTATTTTTTGTTGTTCCATTTTATTTCTTCCTTTGTCTTTCTAGCTATGCCTATACCTTTATGTATTTTTTTAAGTTGCTCTAGGAATTTTAATATATTCTCTTAACTTATCACAATCTGTCTTCAATTAACATATCAGTACATGTAAAAATATAAGAACCTTACAACAAAAGGCTATTCTTGATATATATCTTATTCTACATGCTATAAAACCCAAAATCCATTATTGTTTTGATTTTAAAGCATCAAATGACTTTTGAATTACTCAAAAAAAGACTCATCTCTTTATCTACATATTTTCCATTTCTAGTCCTTTCCAGTATCATTTCCTTTCAGCTTTAAAAACTTCCTTTAGGCTGGGCATAGTGGCTCATGCCTGTAATCCCAGCACTTTGGGAGGCTTAGGCGGGTAGACCACCTGAAGTCAGAAGTGCGAGACCAGCCTGGCCAGCATGGCAAAACCCCATCTCTACTAAAAATACAAAAAAATAGCAGGGCATGGTAGTGCATGCCTATAGTCCCAGATACTGGGGAGGCTGAGGCAGGAGAATCGCTGGAGCCCGGGAGGCAGAGGCTGCAGTGAGCTGAGACCATGCCACTGCACTCCAGTCTGGGCAAGAGCAAGACTCCATCTCTAAAAACAAAACAAAACAAAACTTTCTTTAGCATTTTTTGTAGTGCAAGTCTACTGGAAACAAAGTCCACCAACTGTTGTTTATCAATACATTTTAAAAATTCAACTTATTTTTTTAGTTCTAAGATTTCCATTTGGTTGGTTTATGTGATTAAAATACTCTCTCTACCCTCAATATCAATCATTATACACTTCTTTTAATGATAAAATGAAAAGGATGTTTGTATATCCACTATAAACATCCTGTAGAACGTTTAACATACTTATTATAGTTTTCTAGTCCTTGTCTAACAACTTCTGAGTCAACTGTTGCTATTTTTATTGGTTGATTCTACTCTTAGCTATGGATAATATTTTTCTTTTTTCTTTTTTTTTTTTGAGACGGAGTTTCACTATTGTCGCCCAGGCTGGAGTGCAATGGCACGATCTCAGCTCACTGCAACCTCTGCCTCCCAGGTTCAAGCAATTCTCCAGCCTCAGCCTCCTGAGTAGCTGGGATTACAGGTGCCTGCCACAACGCCCGGCTAATTTTTGTATTTTTAGTAAGACGGGGTTTCAACACGTTGGCCAGGCTGGTCTCAAACTCCTGACCTCCAGTGATCCGCCCACCTTGGACTCCCAAAGTGCTGGGGTTACAGGCATGAGCCACCGCGCCCAGCCAATGTATTTCTTTTTCCTCACATCAAGTAATGTTTTATTACTAACCATTGTGCACATGTTGAAAACTCTGAATTTTATTACTTTCCTCTGAAAAGTGTTTTCTTCTAATAGTCAGTTAAATTACTGGTGGATCATCTTGAACTTGTGAGACTTTGTTTTATACTTTAAGTTAGAGTACATCTATTTCAATTTTGTCCTTAGATCTAGGTCTTGCCCTTAGTCCAGCTTTGTTTCAGTTCTTAGTTACAGATGTGGTCTTTACTCCTAAAGTTTGGCAGTTGTGGGAATTGGGCAGTTGCTGTATGGGCAGATGCTGAAATCTCTACTCAGCTTATAAGCATTCTAATTGTTTCCCAACCGTGCTCCTTGGAATTTTATCCCTCGTGTGTGCAGTTTAAGTTACAGCCAAGTTTTTGAGGGGAGCTAATATGCAAATTTGGGGCTTCTAATAAGGAAAAATTCAACATTTACTCAACCAACCTCATGAAGGAGTAAGAATCCACAAAACAGTATAAAATTATTTTGACTATAAGATATTATTACTATTAGTTGTGTTCATAGTTATTGAGAGAAAGTATTACATAACAGAATGAGCACAGATTTTATCTCATGACCCAGTAATTTTACTTCTTGGTGCAAAGGGTTTGTTTATTATGTTTGCTACAACATTACTTTTAATAATGAAAAAACTGGAAACCACTTAAATGTTCACCAGTTGTAGCATGGCTAAATAAATTAAGGTATGGCCAAACTGTGGGATATTTTGCAGCAGTTAAAAATAATTAGGTAGGCCAATTTGCACCAATATGAAAAATCTATGAGACAGATTGTTGAATAAGTAAATTAGTTGCAAAATGATACATATATTACATTTATATAATATTCTTCCACCCACAGGAGTTTGTGTTTGTGTGTACCATTAATAAGAGGTTTGTGTGTACCATTAATAAGAGGTGAGAGTAATGAGAGAGAACAACATGTTAGAAGGTGGTATAAAAGGAACTACAGCCTTTCTTCTAACATTTTAATCTTTTTTAAGGAGAATGTATTCCTAAAAACAAAAACCATATTTAAAAAAGAAGTGGGAAAATAGAGTCCAACAGGTTTAGATTCATATCCTACTCTGTCATTTATCATTAGCTATATAGCCTTGTGCAAGTTATTTAAATTTTCTAAAATTTTGTAAGACATCTTATTATGGGGAATTTAAATAGGATAGCCTATATAAAGTGCTTCAAAAATACCAGGCATTCAATAAATAATAATAGGTTTAATAACATTGGACATTTCTTCTTGTACTTTCTACAAAACAGAATAATTTGTTACTATATTATCTTTGCATCTACCTGAATAATTCTTACTTTGCCTTCAGATCAGCTCTTTTCTCTTTGCTTCTCTGGGTTTTTCTTTTCCCTTTGTTGAGACAGGGTCTTGCTCTGTTGCCTAGGCTGGAGTGTAGTGACACCATCTCACCTCATGGCAACCTCTTCCTCCCAGTCTCAAGCAATCCTTCCACCTCAGCCTCCTGAGTAGCTGAAAATACAGGCACACACCACCATGCCCAGCTAATTTTTGTATTTTTAGTAGAGACAGTGTTTTGCCATGTTGTCCAGGCTGGTCTCAAACTCTTGGGCTCAAGTGATCCACCCACCTTGGCCTCCCAAAGTGCTGGGATTAGAGGTATGAGCCACCGTGCCCAGGCTCTGGGTTTTTCTCATAGGACTGGCTTTCTAGTTGTGTAATCATTTCTGTTGCTGACCTCAATAAATGAATGCATTTGTTAATTATATAGCTGTGTATTACATCATACTAAATTAAATATGCTTTGTTCATCACCCGTAGCAGCTCTTAGAGTGTACACAATTTTCCCATATTCTTTTAAATTTTAAACTCATGCTGTACAAAATTTAGGCAAGAGTAAGCCATCAATGCTTTACACAATGTGTGTTATCCCAAAGCATTGCTTGCAGCATTCATCATTTGCTAAAAACTTCTCAACTGCTCCAGTATCCTTTGTCTGAAAACTCTTGGATTTGGAAATAACACTTTTTTTTTTTTACCTTGAACTAGAAACCACTGATCGTTGCTCAATGTGTTGTATTTGAAGCTTTGGGTTTGCCTGCCTTGTATTTTGCTTCCCCAATTTTTTGTCAATGAGTCATAGCTTATCTTTTTTCTCCACTCTATCTTTAGTTCCTTTCTTCCAAAATATATGAAGACAGACAATAGATATTGTGGGGGAAGGATATTTTGGGAATAAATATTTGAAAAGGCTCTTTTCATTCAGATATGGCCTAAAAATACTGAAAGCATTTACTTGACAGGAAAACACTGATATTCAAAAAACCATTTTTTATTTTTATAAACCAAAAAATGTAAAAGCAAGATTAATATGAGAACTAAAATATGTAAAGCACAATATTTAAAAGAATTAGAACAAAATAATGCTGTAGTCCAGGCAGGCAAAAGATGATTCTTGAACTATAACAAGGCCATGGCTAAAGATACTCAGAAGGGATAGAAAAAAGACTCCAAAAAAGAAGTAATAAAAATCTTTTGGTATTTTAATTCACCTTCTTTAAAAACTGTTTGTTTTGAGAAGAAGGTTACTCATATTAATGATCAATGCTCATCATGGAATAAATAAAATTATTGACAAAAATGTAACATTTTAAGACAATGGTCTGACTATATTGGTCCTTCAGCTTCATAATTTGTTGTGGAGAATCTTTAAGTTCTTAACTTTTCATTTTTTTAACTGAATTGAGGACAACTTTTAAATGATTAGAAGTAATAGAATTAAAATGAAAAAGTTCAAAAGAATCTTAACAGAGGTGTCCCTATTATGAAAACTTTAAAATTTTATTAAATTTCATGACAAGAAGTTTTATGATGGAAACATCAAAAAACAGAAGTCTTAACCTCAGTAACATTTCCTCTAAATCTAACATTAGTGACCACTTACATCATCCTTTACCAATTTATACCACTGATGGCAAGATGAAGTAGATATATTTCAGTTACCCATTCTTCATGACAAGTAGAACTAAAAGCTCTGGACATTTTATATAAAACAAACATCAGAAGCTCATGAAAGTTGGAGAGAAGAAGGCAAACTGTTCAGGGAATCTCAAGACCCAAGTAATGTCATGGGTTTTCTTTTTTCCTCATATATCCTAGAGAGGATTCTGGAGAAGATACCAATCTGGAAATGCTAAGAAGTACAGACAAAAAGCCCTAAGAAAAATTTGTTCTATCTAGCCAAAAGATAAGGAAAATAGCAGCTTAGTGAGACAGAAAACTTCTAGGCAGTAACTGTTTTACTGAAGTCAAACACCACAGAAAAAACTATGCCCTCCAACACTCATGCCAGCAAGGGCTGGGTGGAAAGCCTAAATTTCTACCATTGCAAGGCTGTAATGAAGTGCCTAATCCCTCTGCTGGTGCACTCTCAGGGAAAGCTAACTAAGGAGTCAGGAGTTTTAACTGTGGAGCCAGGAGTTTTAATCCTCTCTAAGCAGCAAGAAACCAAACACTGTGGTGTCGCTGCAGCCCATTTGAGGATCCTGGACTTCTCCACCCATCAAGGTATAATATTCCTCTCCTCCCTGATGTAACATCAAAGGAGGTCTGGTAGAGAGTCAGGACTTTCACCACTACTCAGTAGTAACCAGGCCATGTCCTCGCAGTGTCACTGGAGGCCATGTTAGGAGTAGTAGCAAGGATTCCTTTTCCCTCCAACCCAGAATGATATCTGCAGAGGCCTACAGACTAGCCTTTCCCCTTTCCATGGGAAACAATGGAGTCAGTGGAGACTGGTAGGAGAATCTAGACCCCAATGGCCACCTGGAAATAGTGAAGATCTAGAATCTTAAAGCATGATACCCAACATGTCCACATTTCAATAAAAAATAGCTCATAACACCAAAAAATAAGATCTCAAACTGAGCAAGAAATCACAATCAACAAGCACCACACGAACATAACACAGAAGTTAAAATTATCTGACAAGCATTTTAAAGCCTCTGTCATAAAAATGCTTCAATAAACAATTACAAACATGCCTGGAAAAAAAGTAAAAAATAGAAAGTCTGAGCAAAGGAATATAAGATATAAGAAAGACTGAAATGGAAATTTAAGAACTAAAAGGTACAATAACCAAAGTGAAGAGTTCAGTGGAATTCAAGAGTGGATGGGAGAACAGATAAACTAATCAGTTAACTCAAAAATAGAAAGCTAAAGTTACTCAATCTGAACAAAAGGGAGAAAATAGATTGAAAATAGAAATAAATAGAACGTCAGGGGCTTACGAGCCTATAACAAAAGATGTCATATCTTTTGTTATGGAAGGAGAGGAGAAAGAAGGCACAGATTTTTAAAAAAAGTATTCAAGTAACTGACGGCTGAAAAATCCTAAATTTGGCAAAAGATACAAAACTACAGAATTGAGAAGCTGAGAGAACTCCAAAAAGGATATATGCAAAGAAATCCATGCAAAAGCATGTCATAGTAAAACTTCTGAAAACAGAAAAATGTTTTTTCCCCAATCCTGCTCACTCTGCAGACAGAAAATCTTGAAGACACCAAGAAAGAAATACCTTACATATATAGGAAAACCAATTTGAATTACAGCAGATTTTGCGCTAGAAATCACAGAGACCAAAATGAAGTGACATAACACTTTTCAACTGTGGAAAGAACTGTCAACCCAGAATTCTATATCCAGCAAAAATAGCCTTTAGGAATGAAGGAGAAATCAAGACATTTTCACATGAAAAAAATAAAAGAATGTGTTACCAGCAGACCTACCCTAAAAGAATGATTATTAGAAGTTGTATATAAAAAAGGAAATGATATAAGAAGAAATCATAGAATGTCAGGAAGAAAGAACATAATAAAGCAAAACTATGAGTAAATACAATAGACAGATAAAGAGGTCATAGCTAAAAAGTACAAAATTCTTTGTGAAGTGATGAAAATTTCTAAATTTAACTTTGGTGAAGATTGCACATATCTGACTATATAAGAAGTCTCTGAATTATATGCCTTAAATGGTAAACTGGACACAGATCTGTGCCTGCCAGCACCCTGCTCCTGAGCCAACACCACCACCAGCGAGACCAAACACACAGCCATCAGCAGGGACCCCCTGTCTCCCCCTAGCGACACTGTCTCTGCCACTGTAGTGAATGCCTGCAGGGAGGCAAGCACCCCAGAACTCATGAGCACTCTGCCGCAGCTGATGAGTGTGCACCCCACTGCACTGCCACTACTGCTGCTGCTGGCATGCACAAACAAGAATGGATCCTGCTATCACTGCACTACTGAACACTTTGGCTGACACAACCCATCTGAGTATAGTGACCAGCAGTCTGGGAGCACCTTGGCACCCCCAGCACAGTGGATTCCTAACCTTGAGGGGCCAGAGAACAAAACTGGGGCCTGATACAAGTCCCCCAGAGTTAGAGCACACAGTCCAGGAGTTGGGAACAGAGCGTTGGCCCTTAAAATATTCCAGAAATGAAGCTAGTCAGATGAATCCACCTAATATAACAATCAAACCTTCAAGATCATCAAATAGGATAAAAGAAAAAAAAAACCATCCAAAGGTCAGCAGCTCAAAGACTGAAGGAGCATAAACCCATAAAGATGAGGAAGAACCAGCACAAAAACCCTGATAACCCCAAAACCCAAAGTGCCTTCTTTCTTCCAAATGACCACATCACATCTCCAGCAATGATTCTGAACTGGGCTGAAATGGCTTAAATGACAAAAATAGAATTCAGAATATGGGAAGGAAGGTCATTAAGCTATAGAAGTATGTTAAAACCCAGTCCAAGGAAGCCAAGAATCATGATAAAACAATGCAGGAGCTGACAGACAAAATAGCCAGTATAGAAAAGAACCTAAGTGACCTGATAGAGCTGAAAAACATACTACAAGAATTTCATAATGCTATCACAAATATTAATAGCAGAATAGACCAAGCAGAGGAAAGAATCTCAGAGATCGAAGACTGGCTTTCTAAAATAAGACAGTCAGACAAGAATAAAGAAAAAAAGAATGAAAAGGAATGAACGAAACCTCTGAGAAATATTGAATTATGTAAAGAGATCAAGTCTATGACTCATTGGAGTCCTTAAAAGAGATGGGGAGAATGGAACCAACTTGGAAAACATATTTCAGTATATCATCTATGAGAACTTCCCCAGCCTAGCTAGAGAGGCCAACATTCAAATTCAGGAAGTACAGAGAACCCCAGTAAGACGCTTCACAAGAATATCATCCCCAAGATGCATAATTTTCAGATTTTCCAAGGTTGAAATGAAAGGAAAAAATGTTAAAGGCAGCTAGAGAGAAAGGTCAGATCACCTACAAAGGGATACCTGTCAGACTAACAGTGGACCTCTCAGCAGAAACCCTACAAGCAGAAGAGACTGGGGACCAATATTCAAAATTTTTACAGAAAAAAATTTCCAACCCAGAATTTCATATCCAGCCAAACTAAGCTTTATAAGCAAAGGAGAAATAAGATCCTTTTCAGATAAGCAAATGCTGAGGGAGTTCGTTACCACAAGACCTGCCTTATAAGAGCTCCTGAAGAAAGCACTAAATATGGAAAGGAAACACCAGAGTCAGCCACCACAAAAACAAACTGAAGTACACAGACTAGTTACACTATAAGGCAACCACATAAACAAGTCTGCAAAATAACCAGTTACCATCATTATGACAGGAACAAATCTACACATATCAATACTAACCTTGAATGTAAATGGGCTAAATGCCCCAGTTAAAAGGGACAGAGTGGCAAGCTGGATAAAGAACTAAGACTCATTGGTATGCTGTCTTCAAGAGACCCATCTCACATGCAATGACACACATAGGCTCAAAGTAAAGGGAGAGAGGAAAATCCACCAAGCAAACGGAAAAACAGAAAAAAAATCAGGAGTTGCAATCCTGGTTTCACACAAAACAGACTTTAAACCAGCAAAAATTTAAAAAGGAAAAGAAGGGCATTACATAATGGTAAAGGATTCAATTCAACAATAAGACCTAACTATCCTAAATATATATGCACCCAACACAGGAGCACCCAGATTCATTAAGTAAGTTCTTAGAGACCTTCAAGGAGACTTAGACTCCCACACAATAATGGTGGGAGATTCTAACACCCCACTAACAATATTAGATCATCAAGAGAGAAAATTAATAAAGATATTCAGGACCTGAACTCAACACTGGATCAAAAGAATCTGACAGACATCTACAGAACTCTCCATTCCAAAACAGCAGAATATACATTATTCTCATCGCCACATGGCACATATTCTAAAATCCATCACATAATCAGAAATAAAACCCTCCTCAGCAAATGTGAAATAACTGAACTCATAACAATCTCTTGGACCACAGCACAATAAAATTGGAAATCAAGACTAAGAAATTCACCCAAAACCATACAATTACATGGAAATTGAAAATTGAATAACCTGCTCCTGAACGTTTTTGAGTAAATTATGAAATTAAGGCAGAAATCAAGAAGTTATTTGAAACTAATGAGAACAAAGATACCAGAATCTCTGGGACACAGCTAAGGGCAGTGTTAAGAGGGAAATTTATAGCACTAAATGCCCACATCAAATAGTTAGAAAGATCTTAATTTAACAACCTAACGTCACGACTAAAAGAACTAGAGAACCAAAAGCAAACCAAGCCCAAAGCTAGTAGAAGACAATAATCAAAATCAGAGCTGAAGGAGACTGAGACCAAAAAAACCCTTCAAAAAGATCAGTGAATCTAGGAACTGGTTTTTTGAAAAAATTAATAAAACAGATAAACTGCTAGCTAGACTAACACAGAAGAAAACAGAGAAGATCAAAATAAACCTAATCAGAAATGAGAAGGGGGATATCACCACTGACCCCACAGAAATACAAATAACCATCAGAGAATATTATGAACACCCCTAGCCACAAAAGCTAGGAAATCTAGAAGAAATGGATAAATTCCTGGACACATACACCCTCCCAAGACTGAACCAGGAAGAAATCGAATCCCTGAACAGACCAGTAACAAGCTCTGGAATTAATTTAGTAATAAATAGCCCACCAACTGAAAAAAGCCCAGTACCAGATGGGTTCACAGCTGAATTCTACCAGATATACAAAGAAGAGCTGGTACCATTCCTGCCAAAACTATTCCCAAAAATTGAGGAGGAGGGACTCCTCCCTAACTCATTCTATGAGGCCAGAATCATCCTGATACCAAAACCCAAAAGAGACATAACAAAAAGGAAACTTCAGGCCAATATCCTTGATGAACATCGATGCAAAAATCCTCAACAAAATACTGTTAAATTGAATCCAGAAGCACATCAAAAAGCTTATCCATCACCATCAAGTAAGCTTTATACCTGGGATGCAAGTTTGGTTCAACATATGCAAATCAATAAATATGATTCATCATATAAACAGAACTGAAGACAAACACAACATGAATTATCTCAATAGATGCAGAAAAGACTATCGACACAATTTAACAACCATTCATGTTAAAAACTCTCAATAAACTAAGTACTGAAGGAACATACCTGAAAATAATAAGAGCCATCTACGACAAACCCACAACCAACATCATACTCAATGGGCAAAACCCAGAGGCATTCCTCTTGAAAACCAGCAAAAGACAAGGATTCCCTCTCTCACTACTCTTACTTGACATAGTATTCGAAGTCCTGGCCAGAGCAATCAGGCAAGAGAAAGAAATAAAACATATACAAATAAGAAGAGAGCAAGTCAAACTAGCCCTGTTTGCAGACAACATGACGCTATATCTAGAAAACCCAACAGTCCTGGCCCAAAAGCTTCTTAAGCTGATAAACAACTTCAGCAAAGTCTTAGGATACAAAATCAATATGCAAAAATCACTAGCACTCCTATATAACACCAATCAAGCTGAGCCAAATCCCATTCACAGTTGCCACACACACACACACACACACACACACACCCCTAGGAATACAGCTAACCAGGGAGGTGAAAGATCTTTACAAGTAGAACTATAAAATACTGCTCAAATAAATCAGACATGACATAACTAAATGGAAAAACATTCCATGCTCATGGATAGGAAGAATCAATATCATTAAAATGGCCATACTATCCAAAGCAATGTGTAGATTTGATGCTATTCCTATTAAACTACCAATGACATTCTTCACATAGCTAGAAAAAGCTATTTTAATTCCTATGGAACCAAAAGGGAGTCCAAATAGCCAAGGCAATTCTAAGCCAAAAGAACAAAGCTGGAGGCATCATGCTACCCAACTTCAAACTATAATACAGGACTACAGTAACCAAAACAGCATGGTACTGGTACAAAAACAGATACATAGACCAATGGAACAGAATAGATAACCCAGAAATAAGACCATCCATCTACAACTATCTGATCTTTGACAAAGCTGACAAAAACAAGCACTGAAGAAGACTCCATTCAACAAATGGTGCTGGGATTACTGGCTAGCCATGTGCAGAAGATTGAAGCTGTACCCCTCCCTTACACCATATATAAAAATTAACTCAAGATGGGCTAAAGACTTAAATATGAAACCCAAACTATAAAAAATCCTGGAAGACAACCTAGGCAATACCATTCTGGACATAGGAATGGGCAAATATTTCATGATGAAGATGCCAAAAGCAATTGCAACAAAAGCAAAAGTTGAAAAATAGGATCTAATTAAACTAAAGAGTTTCTGCATACAAAAATAAACTATCAACAGAGTAAACAGAAAACCTACACAATGAGGAAAATTTTTGCAAACTATGCATCTGACAAAGGTCTAATATCCAGCATTTATAAGAATCTTAAACAAATTTACAAGAAAACACAACCGCATTAAAAAGTGGGCAAAGGAAATAAACAGACACTTTTCAAAAGAAGACATACATGTGGCCAACAATCACATAAAAAAAAGTTCAGCATCATGAATCATTAGGGAAATGTAAATCAAAACCACAATGAGATACCATCATCCCTATTATCAAAAAGTAAAAAAACAAAACAAAACAAACAAACAAACAAACAAAAAATATACTGACAAGGTTGCAGAGAAAAAGAACACTTATACACTGTTGGTGGGAGTGTAAATTAGTTCAACCATTGTGGGAGACAGTGTGGCAATTCTTCAGACTTAAAAACAATCCCATTCAACCCAGCAATCCCATTACTGATTATATACCCAAAGGAATATAAATCATTCTATCATAAAGACACATACACGTGTAAGTGCATTGCAGCAATATTCACAATAGCAAAGACATGGAATCAACCTAAATGCCCATCAATGGTAGTCTGGATAAAGAAAATGTGGTACATATACACCATGAAATACTATGCAGCCATAAAAAGAATGAGATTATGTCCTTTGCAAGAACATGAATGGAGCTGGAGGCCACTATCCTAAGTGAATTAATGCAGGAACAGAAAACCAAATACTGGATGTTCTCACTTATAAGTGGGAGCTAAATGATGAGAACGCATGGACACATAGAGCGAAACAACACACACTGGAGGGTGAGAGGAGGGAAAGGATCAGGAAAAATAACTAATGGGTACTAGGCTTAATACCTGGGTATTGAAATAATCTGTACAACAAACTATGACAGAAATTTACCTATATAACAAACCTGCATACATACCCCTGAACTTAAAAGTTAAATTAAGGCTGGGCACGGTGGCTCACGGCTGTAATCCCAACACTTTGGGAGGCCGAGGAGGGTGGATCATGAGGTCAGGAGATCAAGACCGTCCTGGCTAACATGGTGAAACCCTGTCTCTACTAAAAATGCAAAAACTTAGCAGGGCGTGGTGGCGGGCACCTGTAGTCCCAGCTACTCCGGAGGCTGAGGCAGGAGAATGGCGTGAACCCGGGAGGCAGAGCTTGCAGTGAGCCGAGATTGCACCACTGCACTCCAGCCTAGGCGATGGTGCGAGACTCTGTCTCAAAAAAAAAAGTTAAATTAAAAAAAAAAAAGAAAAAATCTCTGAATAATTTGTTTTCACTTGTAAAACTTCGTTGCAGGATATCTGACAAAAATCGGTGAACTGTATGGTATGTGAATTTTATCTTAGTAAAGCTGTTCATAAAAATCAGAATAGTGGCTATTTGATAAAAAGGGTAGAAGAGAACTTTCTGGACATGCTGGGAAAGTTCTATATCTTGATCTAGGTAATACCAACATAAATATATGTACATATTAGTCTAAATAAATCAAGCTATCCATTTATAATTTGTGTACTTACCCTTATGACAATTATACCTCAATAAAATGTTACTGTAAAAAAATTACAAGGTAATTTCACATTTCTTTTCAAAGTGCTTTTAGCAATTTACATTCACAAGAATACTGTATTAAAATTCCCACGCTCAACATCTCCCAACTGTAATACCGATAATCATATGGGCTAAACATGGAACTTTGCTGTGGTTTTAATTATCAGTCTCTTATTGCTAATGAGGATGGTCATATTTTTCTTTATTTCTGATATTCACGGTTCAGAAAAATGGTCTTTTTATACCATTTGCCCAATGTTTCACTGATTTGACATTTTCTTATCTCTTATCACATACATGTGTTATAATAATCTAGAATGGAGTCATGTTCTTTCTCTTGTTTTGGTGTATTCCCATAATCTGGAAATTTATGGCATAGTCAAAACTAAAGATATTTAAACACAGAATTTATGAAGTGTTTTTCTCTTTTAAAATAAATGCTTTTCTGACACAAATTGTTAAGTTTTTCTCCTATGTTGTATTCAATACTTAGAAGTGTGTGTGTTTGTGTGTGTGTGTGTGCATGTGCACATGTGTATTATGAGGTAGGAATCCAGTTTTATTTCAACATTTTTATTTATTTTTCCATAGAGGTAATCTATTTTGTTTTTGCCATTCATGGATGCATAATTTCTGGATTCTTTTTTTCATTAATAATTTTTTTCTGGCCGGGCATGGTGGCTCACGCCTGTAATCCCAGCACTTTGGGAGGCCGAGGCAGGCAGATCACCTGAGGTCAGGAGTTTGAGACCAGCCTGGCCAACATGGTGAAACCCCATCTCTATTAAAAATACAAAAATTAGCCGGGCATGGTGGTACATGCCTGTAATCCCAGTTATCTGGGAGGCTGAGATGGGAGAATCGCTGGAACCTGGGAGGCCGAGGCGGCAGCGAGCTGAGATCGCACCACTGTACTCCAGTCTGGGCGACAGAGCAAGACCCTGTCTCAAAAATAAAGAACAAAAATAATAAAAAGATTTTTTTCTACTTTTATACTACTAATACACTGTCTTACTATTTATTGTTTTATAATGAACCTTAATGTCTACAAGGGCAAAAAAAAATAGTAATTTATTTAGATTCCTAGTAAACTAAAAGGTAAAATCGTGATTTTTTTAATAGCGAATATGTGAAGATGAGGATTTTTATCTTTAATTTCCTGAGATGCTTTGTATTGTGTCAAATTAGTCAAAAACAAGTTGAAACATGCATATTTTTATTTTCCAAATTAATGTATTCAGGTGAAAATTATTTGCCCTTAATAGCATATTATTTTACATTTCTGTTCACCATTCATCCAAACAATAATGACGACAGAAGTCCACAGGTGGCACCACAACACATTATGAATTTACTCTGACTTTCAATTTTGCATATTTTCAGTTTGTTTTTTTAACTTGACTCTTGATAATTGCGAATATGAAGTCAGAGAGGTTTGGAAAGACAATGCTTTCCATTGTGTTTTATTCTATTTTGAGGAGTCTTTGATATCTAAGAATGGGCATCCTCTTTGACTACATAGCTGCTTTCTAGCCATTAATTGGGTATCATGTTCTTAGTGGAATGAGAAAAACCTGGAAGAACCCTTGCCCAGATTTAAATAGGAGTGAATCCTTGCATTGTTTGAACACATTCACATATTTGAACATCTTTGAATGAGGGGGTTATCTCTAGTTATCTATTAATGATTTGTATTTACTAAATTTTATAGTTCTTTCTTGTTCTTCAACTGTTTTGAGTATTGAGAGTAAACTATGGAAATATGAATATAGGGTAAGTTTTAAAAATGGTCCCGTAAAACATTGAAATCTAGATAATTAGACTTACCTCTATTTCTTTTCTTAATTTTTCATGTGTCTTTTTTTCTTCCTCAAGAAAACAAGTTTTTTCAATGATAGATTCTTTTACAGTTATAATTTTATCCTTTAAGTTTGTAATGTCTTCCTGTATGTTGACAACATTTGAAATATAGAAGTCAAAAAAGGATGATCAATATAAATCCAATATTTCAGTGTTTCTATAATTTAAGAAAACTAGCCAAATCAAAATTTAGTTTTGATAAATAGCATTAGAATATTACTTCTATAGGTATACAAAAATAAAGAACTGTTACTCAAAGAAACCTTACATTTGAAACAGAACTAAAAACCAAATGAAAATAAGACAAAAAGGAAAGTGGTAGTTATGGTGGCAATTGCCGAACAACAGTGTAAAAGACACTTTTTAATTCTCTAGCAAGAAATGATCAATATTTTAAGTCTGTGTCTTCTATCGTCTTCAAAGAACAGTAAGAGAAATAGTAAGATGCTTAAGGTTCAGTTATTAATTTATATTGCTTGCATAACAGCATTAAGTGTACTAAATTGATTTGAATTGGTCTGGATCCATTGGCATAGAAGCTAAGGCTTCAACATTTTTGTGAATTACATTTTCTACAACAAATGGATTAATTGTTCACTGTGACTTTGTTTGACCATATATTTTTATAAATCTACAGGGGATTTGTGGATGTTTCCTTTATGCATTTGAGCATCTAGGGTCGTTGTTATATAACACATGTACTTATTCCAAGTTTTTTTCAATTATGAAAATAGTTTCTTCAGGTAATAGAACAGCTATGGGCATTTTATTAACTTCACAATAAATTTATCATTTAATGTATGTACTTGTAAAAAAGGAGTAATAGAAAAAATAGTTTTACTAAGTAATTTTGCACACCTGTACTTGTGTTATTCGGTTCCCTCCTGGATTTTGAAGATCTTGCATAAGTTCTTCTTTCATTGTCTTTAATTTTTTAACAAAATCTTGTTTTTCATGGAGTTCAGTCATAAATGACCATTTGCTCTCTACTTCCCCCAAACTATTTTTATGTGCTTTTATTTTTGCATAATATGCATTATATTTTATCATGTGTTCCTCAAAATCTTCTTGGGCCGTTTCTATGTCAAATTTAAGCTTTACATTTTCTGAATGTAAGGATTTGATTTGAGTTTCCAGGCTATCACAATGAAGTTTGGTATTCTCTATGGCGGCATCTTGTTGATAAATTTGTCTTTCTGTTTCTTTAGTTTCTGCAGAGATAGCTGCTATTTCTTTTTCAAGCTCATGAAGTTCATTCTGTAATATATTTTAACATTATCATTATTAATTCAAAATATTAAACATGAGAGGAAAATCAATGTTGTAATCCATAATGAATATAGGAAAAATCACTTATAAGAATATATTTATCAGATATTTAAAAATTAATGAATACAAGGAAACATACAATAAACACAATTATCTTATAATTTCACAAAGACCTTAGTTATATATTTTTTAATGTTCATCTAATTCTAAATACTAAAATCTCATTGTTTTGACATTTTATATATGTAAGATACTTTATAATAATTTTACTAATTTATTTATAGGCATCAGAAGTATACACTCAGGAAAGACAATATGATAAAAAATGATAAAGCCCTGAGTTAAGAATCAAAAGATCTAGGTTCCAGCACCCTTATTGCTATTTACTAGTTTGTATGATCATGCATAACAAACTTAATTACCCCATTCAAACTACACTTTCTCCATTTGTAAAATGAGTATAAAGATATTTATTTTGCTGCCCTGGGGCATTTTGCATTGCTAACTGCTGCCTTCTTTTTAAAGCCTAGTTTTCACACCACCAGTCTTTTCCGGTTCTCCTTAGAAATTTCTGAGAATTCCTTCTCAATCTCAACAGTTCCTTCAAATATAGGTCTTCTGCAGATTTCAGTCATAATTTCCTCTTCTCACTCTCTATATATGCTCCTTGGGTAATTTCACCCAAATTTACATCTTCAGCTATATATCTGCTGATGATTCACAGAATATAAGTGGCTGCTGAGTTCTACACCCTGCTGCCAATGGCCATCTCAAATTCACTATATCCAAAAATTGAATGAATCCTTTCTACAACCTCAGCCTATTACTCCTTGTATCAATTATCTGTTGCCAGAACCACAAAACCTCAGTAGCATACAACAATACATGAGTATATATTGCTGACATGACTAGGAGCAGCTGAGGTTGGCTAGGTAGTTCATAAGCCTGGGAGAAGCAAGGGTTGGCTAGGTGGTTCTGCTGATCTTGGTTGAATCTGCCCAAGTGTCTGGGGATTGGCTGATTGTAAGATGATTTAAATTGGCTTTAACTGGGCTGACAGGGGTGTCTTGGCTTTGCTTTATGTGTATCTTCTCCTCCAATGGGCCAACCCAGGCATGTCTTATGATAATAGTAGATGCAGAAGAGTGAAATTCAGTTATGGAAGAGTTTTTTAAAGCTTTTGTTTGAGTCACATCTGATAACACCCCAGCTAGTCACATAATCAAACCCAGAGTCAAGGGGTGGAAGTGTGTCCATCCATTATGGGAAAGCATTGTAATGTATGGCAAAGGGTACGGATAGACTAAGGGATGAAAAATTGGGACCAAAAATGCAAATTATCACACTCCTATGTTCCCCAACTTAGTTAATGTTACCACCTTAGCTCTTCCCTTCTTTTAAGTATCTGTCTAACTGTTTCTCAAATTCTGTAGATCTTCCCACCAAAATAATTCTGTAGGCCATCCTCCATAGTCCTCTTCTTATCTACCATGGTCATTCTTTTTAAGTAAATTTGTAATGTTAGAAGGCATTGTTTCAAAAAATGCAAACTTCCTTGTATCCTTTTCCTGGCAGAGAAAAAGGAGGTAAGTTCACTGAAAAATACAATATGGCAATGAACCTCAATTTTTATCATCAGCTCTGACGTTTCAAATGCTCACTTGACATTTCTATATGTACGTTTACCAGACATCTCAACTATACATATTCAGAAAAAAAAGTTTAATTTACACACCAAACATATTCCTCCCCCAGACTTTCTGATTTCAATAAACTGTACAACTTTCCACCTGGATACTCAAAAGCCTAGAAATCATTCTTGATTCTTCCCTTTCCCTTACCCCCACAACCTATTTCTCATCAAATCCTGATGGTTGGGCCTCCAAAATAAAATCCCCAATGCACTTCTGACCAGTCTTTGTAGTGTGACCTAATGTCTAACTCATCTCCCTATTTCCATTCCTCCCCACTCCCCCAACTAGTCTGTGTATATCAGGCAGAAGAATCTTTTCAAAACATAAATCATATCATGTTATTTCCCTGCTCAACATCCTCCAGTGGTTTCCCATTGCATTAATAACAAATTTCAAATTCCTGGAAGTGTTTTATATGCCATATATGCCTAGTGCCTATCTACTTTGCTATGCTTCTCATCTACTACTCTCCCTTTTTCCAGTCTCCTTTGTTGATTAAATATATAGTTCCTTCTGACCTAAGGGCATTTTTAATTATTGTTTGGTCTACTTTAAAATTCTCTACTCCTGGCTATTATCTGTTGGGTCTTTGTCTTTCACAATTCAGTATTATTATTATGTCTCAGAACGGTCTTCCCTAAATCAAAATATAAATGAACCAACCACTATTCCACTCCTCCTCTAGTTACTCTCTACACATTACCCCATTGTATTTCCTTTGTAATACATCAATCTTTGAATTATCTTTATTTTGTTAATTTATTGCTTGCTTCCCCTGACTAGAAAGTAAGCTCTGTGGCTACAGGAACCATGTCTGTCCTCATTACCACCATCTTCCCACTGCTTAAAACAGTAACTGGCACAAAGTAGGTGCTCAATAAATAAATAAATTCATTCAATAAATGAGTGAATGACTGATGCACAACCAATGGTCAGGAAAGGGACATATGCCCTGCTGGTTACATCAGGCTATCTATCAACGTTATTGGTCAATATAGGAAGTATATTGACCCATACAATTTGGTTATCATCTCTTCTCTTTCTTGGACTAATGTAATTGACTGTTAATTTTTCTTCTTGGCTTTAGTTTCTTTTGCCTTTACTCCATTTCTGCCCTTACATGAGAATTATGTTATTTTTTTCTTCTCCCCCTCTTCTTTAACCTCCTCTGCCTCTTTTCCTCCCTCTTCCTCTTCATCCTTTTCCCCTTCTTCTCTCTCCTTTTTAAACTTACAGCTTTATTGAGGCAAAATTAATATAAATACATATTCAAACTTTACAATTTGATGAATTTTGACCTTCTTGTGCTCATAAGACCATCACCACAACTAAGATAATAAATGTAGCCATTATTCAAAAAAGTTTCCTCCTGATACTCTGTAAATTCATTCCTCCCTTTCCATCTCTCCATTCGTAGGAAACCACTGATATGCCTTCCTTCTCTAAAGATTAGTTTGTTTTTCACTAATTTTATATAAATAGAATCATTTAATACATAATTTTAAGTCTTCTTTCAATAAGCATAATTATTTCAAGATTCATCCAAGTTGTTGTATATATCAATTCTTCATTTTTATTGCTGAGTAGTATTCTGTTGTATGGATATACCATATTAGTTTATTAGTTCATCTAACTGATGGGCATTTGGGTTCTTTCCAGTTTTCCAGTGGGCATACACATTTATTTCTCTTGGGTAAATACCTAAAAGTTAAATGGCTAGATTATACAGTAGGGATACGTTTAACTTTTCAAGAAAGTATAAACTGTTTTCCTAAGTGGTTGTGTCATTTTACAGTCCATCTAACAGGTCTGAGAGTTCCAGGCCTTCCATATCTGCATCAACATTTGTTACGGTCAGTCTTTTTAAACTTAGCCATTCTAGTGGGTTGTGTGTGTGTGTGTGTGTGTGTGTGCCTTTGTGTGTGTATATTATAGTGGAAATTTAAGTATACTGTTAGATGTGTTTTCAAATATTCTCTCCTAGTCTGACAACCCAAATGGCCAAAGGGCCCCAGCAAGAATACCTTAGTTTGTTTTCATAATAGTGTATATTGAAGAGCAAGTTTAAAAATTTTTTTGGATGAAAATCATCAAAATTTTTATGTCATATTAAAGAAATCATTGCCAAGCCCAACATCACTAAGTTTTTCTATGTTTTCTTCTAGATACTTTGTTGTTTTAACTCTTAACAATCAGGCCTTTGATTCATTTTGAGTTAATTTTTGTATATGGTTTGAGGTGAAATTTGAGGTTCAGAATTTTTTTTGCATGAAAATATCCAATTGTTCTTCTACCATTTCATGAAAAGATTACCCTTCTCTGCTGAATTGCTTTGATACATCTTCAAAAATCAATTGATATGTGTGGGACTATTTCTGGGCACTTTAGTTTGTTCCATGGATCTATATGTCTAGCTATATCATATTATCCTGATTACTATGCCCTATAATAAATATTAAAATCAGGTAGTGTGGTAACATGGAAAGATATTTGGTCTTTTTTCCCAGTTATTGGTACAAGGTTCCTAAAACTCTTGTGTATTAGTGCATTCTGTGTTGCTAAAAGAAATTCCTGAGTCTGGACAATTTATTCAAAAAAGGTTTATTTGGCCCATGATTCTGATGGCTGGAAAGTTGAAGACTGGGCATCTACATCTAGTGAGGGCCTCAGGCTGCTTCTACTCATGGTAGAAGGTGAAGAGAAGCTGGCATTTGCAGCAGTCACATGGTGGGAAAGAAAGCAAGGGAGGGAGCCGGGAGGTGCCAGGCTCTTTTTAACAACCAGCTCTCAGGGGAACTAATAGAATGAGAACTCCCTTGCTCCCAAAGGAGGGCATTAATCTATTCATGACGGGATCTGCCCCCATGACCCAAACACCTCCCACTGGGCCCCATCTCCAACACTAGGGATTAACTTCCAACACGAGGGTTGGACGGGAGAAACATCCGAACCATAGGACCTTGGGATCTCCTAAGTGACAAGGGTGATAGGAGGATCTTCTGTTCAAATGAATTAATTCTTGGTGGGTCCCTACATAGCTTTAGGATGGGGGCTGGCTGTCAAAAAGACCAAGCCTTGATTAGAAGACTGAAACTTTTAGCCCCATTTCCCCAGTCCTCTGGGAAGAAAGAGGGGCTGAAGATTGAGTTAATAATGTGATGAAACCTCCACAGGAAACCTTAAACTATGCGGGGTTGAGAGAGCTTCTGGGTTGGTATAAACATATTGAGGTGCTGGAAGAGTGGTGTGCCCAGAGAGGGCATAGAAGCTCCTTGCAGGCCCCCTCCCACATACCTATCCCCACGCATCATATCTTCCATTTGGCTATTCCTGAGTTGCATCCTTTATAATAAATGGGTAATAGGTGCTTTCCTGAGTTCTGTGAGTCATTCTAAAAATGCTCAAACCTGGTGAAGGGTGCAGGGAAAGTACGGGAGTAGGTTGTGAGAACCTCTGATTTTATAGCCAGTTGGTCAGAAGTATGGGTGGCCTCGGATTTGTGACTGGCACATGAAGCAGGGGCAGTCTTATGGGACTGAGCCCTTTAACTTGTGGGATCTGATGCTAATTCCAGGTAGATATAGTAGTCCCTCCTTATCCAAGGGGAATATGTTCCAAGACCTCCGTGGATGCCTGAAACCATGGACAGTACTGAACTCTATATACACTATGTTTTTTTTTCCTATACATACATACTTATGATAAAGTTTAATATATAAATTAGGCACAATAAGAGAATAACAATAACTAACAACAAAGTAATTATAACGATATACTATAATAAAAGTTATATGAATGTGGTCTCTCTCTCTCCTATCTTATTGTACTGTACTCAACATGCCCGGCTGTTTTGTATTTTTAGTAGAGACAGGGTTTCACCATGTTGGCCAGGCTGGTCTCGAACTCCCGACCTCAAGTTATCCATCTGCCTCAGCCTCCCAAAGAGCTGGGATTACAGACGTGAGCCACCATGCCCAGCCAGGAATTTATTATTCCTTCTTTACAACTTCACAGATGGATGATTTGTCCTTACCATAGATCTTAGCAACTTCAGTGTATGATTTTTTTCTTTCCTTTAAGTTGAGAACTTTCACCTTCTCACTTAAGGTAAGTACTTTACAGCTTCTCTTTGGCATATGTGAATTGCCAGCATCACTACGCTGATACTTTGGGGTCATTAAGTAAAATAAGGTTTAGTTGAAGATAAGCACTATGATACTGCCACAATCAATCTGATAACTGAGACGACTCTAAGTAACTAATGAATGGGTAGCTCATATGGCATAGATGTGCTGGACAAAAGGACGACTCATGTCCCAGGCAGGATGGAGCAGGACAGTGTGAGATTTCATCATGCTACTCAGAATGACTTGCAATTTTAAATTTACAAATTGTTTATTTCTGTAATGTTCCATTTAATACTTTTAGAATGCAGCTCACTGTGGGTAACTGAAACTGCGAAAAGCAAAACTGCAAATAAGGGAAAACTGTTGTAGTGTCAGAACTGAATCAAATCATTGGACACCAAGTTGGCATCCAGAGAATCAGAAAATTGGTTGTTAGTGTTAGAAAATGTCCCAGGTAGTATAAGATTTCCAACACTTTTCTTCTTCAAAATTGTTTTGGATATTCTAGGTCCTTTGCATTTCCATATGACTTTTAGAATTAGCCTATGTATTTCTCTCCCAAAAGCCTGCTGAAATTTTGACTAGGACTGTGTTTCATATATAAATAAAATTGAGAGAACTAACATATTAGCAATACTGAGTCCTCTGTTTCATAAAAATGATATACCTCTATATTTAAGTCTTCTTTAATTTTTCTCACCAATGTTTTACAGTGTTCAGCATACTGGTCTTGTAAACCTTTTGTCAAATTTGCCCCTAAGTATTGAATAGTTTTGATGGTATTGTAAGTAGTATTGCTTTTGAAGTTTTAATTTCTCATTTTCTCTTGCCAATGTGCAGAAATAAATATATTTTTAGATATTAATCTTGTGCCCTGCAATCTTCCTAAACTCACTTATTAGTTCTAATAGCTTTTTATAGCTTCCTTGGGATTTTCTTTAAAAAAAAATCATGCCATCTGTGAATAAAAACAGATTTACTTCTTCCGTTCTAATCTGGATGAGTTTTATTTCTTTTTCTTGCATAGCTGCACTGGCCTGAACTACCAGTACCATCTTGAATAGAAGTAAGAGGAAACATCTTTTTCTTGTTCCTGATCTTAGGAGAAAACCATTCGTTATTTCACCATTAAGTATGTGGCTAGTTGTAGAACTTATGTAGATGTTCTTCCTTAGACTAAGGAAGTTCCCTTTTATTTCCAATTAGATGAGAGTTTTTATCATGAATGGATATTGGATTATAATAAGTGCTTTTTATGTATCTAGAATTCTTTCTAAAATATAAATTTAATATTTGCTTCTTGCTTAAAATCTGTCAAATGCTTCTCATCAACTTTAGAATAAAGTTGAAGTTTCTTATCGTGGTATATATCTTCCATGATTTTTTAAAACATACGGTAATTTACATTACCATCAAACTATTTATGGTTCTAGGAATGTACCAATGCCATTTCAGGCCTCTGCAAATGTCCTCTGTGAATATCCTCAGGTTCTTTTTATTTTGAATATTATCTTCCTTACTCCCTAAACTTTAAACCTGTCCTAGACACCTAATCATTCAGATGAACTCCAGCTGACATTTAAAACTCAACTGAAACATCATTTCTTTTGTGATCACTCTTTCTCTAGTGTTAAATCTGTGTTGTGTTCATGCCTCTATCATTGACACTACTGCTCTACATGTAATTATTTGTTTACTTCTTTCTCTTCCCAATAGATGGTAAGTAACATAAGAGTGAGGACAATGTTCAGCAAAATGCTTAACACAAAGTAGGCTCTCAATATAAACGGAATAAAGTCTATGAAACTGTTTGAAGCCTGAAAAGTTTCACAAAAAATTTCTTTACAAAAGTATGACATTATTTTTTGAATTATATTCTACTGCATAGATGTATTCTTTTCTAGAAGTGACTAACATAATACAAATATTTATAAGAAATCCATATCACCATGATAATACAATTATTGTCATTATATATCTACTGATGCACTTAAAGCCAATGATACTTAAAACCAATGTCAAATAGGGCCCTACCAGTACCATGTCCACCTGGTCCCCACCAAACACATTAACTCATTTAATCCTCATGAAAAGCTTATGGGCACGTCCTATTGTTATCTCTGTTTTACAACTAAGGAAACAGGAGCACAACAAATTCAATCATGGAACAAGAATTAGTAAATTTGGCCTTTTGAACTAGGCAGTTCAACTCCTGAGCCTACTCCTCTCATTTCTATGATATATTTAATAACAATCATTACAGAGCACAAGATACTGTTTTCATTTTCATTTCTTTAGTCATATTCACATAGTATAGTTATATGTAATTATGTTGCATGTGAAGACCAAGAATGGCTCCCATAATCCCTGCAGTAGGATTATAAATATATTTAAAAAGGAAAGGAACATAGAGGGAGGCTACTTGAAATGTTCACTGACAACAAGTAACTCACAATCCATAGCTTGACAAACACTGGCTTAAAACTTAACATTCCTTCAATTCAGCATTTTAGGAAACACTATCAAATAAGGGAATGTAAAATAATTCTATCTAACATGTTAGGTTTTATATGCTTATCCTACAGTTGCAATGACATTGTTGAATCTTTGTATGTTGGGAGTGTAAAATTTTCCACAAAACTGGAATAGCCATGTAAACCTTACTGAGGGAGAACAGAATAATTGACAGAGAATAACTTTAAAAGTGACGCCCAATAATACATATTTTTAAAATAACCTCCTGGTCATTTACTTTTGAAGAAAGTAAAGACATTTAAAAGACTATATAAAGAAGTTACCTTCAAATTGAACAGAACCTTTTTGTTTTTTTCTATCTCTGATGCTTGTGATTGTTGTTGCTTTGCAACTTTCTCTACAGCATCAGCTAATGAACTTGCGTCTTCATTATCTACAATTAGACAAAAGAATAAAGTATATAATAAAAATTAAAATACAGCCATTTTAAGAAAGTTATGTTTCTTTACTCAAAATCATGAAATGTTTGACGCTTTTTCCTCCTAAACTAAATTTAGAATTAGTAATTTTCCCTTGCTGATACAAACAAAACCAAAAGTAAAGGCAACGATAATAGACAATTCAAAGTTGCCTACTGCAATGTTATACCTGTTCCTTTATGGAACCGTATAAATATTTTGATTGTCCTAATTTTTTTATCCAGACCACTTGCACATATACTATAATTATAGTGCTATCATAACAACTCTATAGCAATTAGAGTTGATGCATTTTCATTATAGGTCTGTATTTTCAGGTTGGTATGCCTTTTCTAAACACTGTATATGTTTGTCCTGGCTAAATGTAACTGCTTCCATCTATTCTAATTTGCTATCAATTTTAACACAATTATCCTGCCAGACTGCTATTTTTGTTGTTGCTGATCTTTTAATTATGTATTTCTTAAGATTGTTTCATTACCTTCTTTAGGAAATCCTTGACTCTTCCTTTCTTTGTTGTCTGACATTTTCTGTGTCTGTAATCTCCTCTTTTCCCCTTTTTGATTTACCTTCTTTACTCCTACTCAATAATCTATATTGATAATCTTTCACTTTTGTTTTTTCCTGTTGTATATTGGTGATCCTGAAAGGTAAATTAATTGTCAAACATGTCACAGGGATGTCAATGACATTTTATCATTAGTGCCAAGAATTAGAATACAATGGTTAAGTGATTTTGGAATGAAAGTAGAACTGTATTTGAATTTTGCTTCTCCTGCTTTTCCGCAGTTGTGACCTTGAGTAAGTTTCTTAACTTCTTTGATCCTCAGCCCCTCATCTTTAAAACTTCATAAGGGTGTTCTAATAATTAAAGTAATATAAAAGCATGCTTAGAACAGTACCTGATATACACTGCATAATTATTTTGGGTTAGTATTAATAGTATGTAACTCCAGTACTATGATGAAATAGATTCTGAGATTATAAAAAGAATCTATGAGAAATGATATCAATAATGATTAACAATTTCTGCTATGGGTGTGGAATCCAGGAAATATAGCACTCCTGTCCAGTGCTATTCTGGACAGGGTAAGCCCTAAGCAAATTTTGATCTACTCTTTATTTAGGAGTAACGATAGGAAGAATAAGTATTTTTCTCCTTAAATCACTAAATATCTTTTCTAAAGATCAATTAACTACAAAGCACTCATGTACTAGTTACATGTGATCAAAAAAATTTAAAGGATTGAAACCTGATATATATGCAACAAAAAAGAAAAGCAAAGTTAAATCGTTTCCTGTGTAGAGATCAAATCTATCTAGAAATATACAACTAAGCTAAAGAAATCCTGAGAGCTTACCTAGCAGAGTATCATAACCATTCCTTGAAATTTATAATTCTTTCCTGTCTCTTCATGTCACTTCCTTCAAATCTCACTTCAAACTTACTCCTTCATGAAGTCTTCCCTGATGCTGAGCCATTCACTCCGTTCATGTTACATCCTTTCTGCTCAACACACAGAACTGTCCCAGATTAGTGCTAATGAATCCAAATCTGATTTTCTCTCTAGCTCTTTCATTTGGGTTTCACGGTCACAGACTTCATCCTTAAATATATCTACCTTGAAAAATGCATGCCCTCTACATTTATACTTTCAGTATATACTGTCAGTTCTCTCAATTAATTACAATGGTAAATACTTATGTCATACTTACTTTGTGCTAGTCACTGTTGTTTCAAGTGCTTTAGATTAAAAAAAATATATAATGTTTATTCTGTGCCAGATGGTATTCTAAGAACTTTACAAACAGTAACTCATTTAACCCTGTAAGGTAGATATTATTACAATTTTCATTTTACAAAAAAAATTACAGGGAGGTACACAAATGGATATAAGAATTTACCCAAAGAGAGCCATTCAGTGTAAGATATGTGATTTGAATTCAAGTATTTTGGCTCCAAAGTTCATGCTCTTAATGCTAGACTAAGATAGACTACCAAAATTATGATTTTTTATGGGAAGAATTATGTCTTCCATATATCACTCCAGAATCAAACTAGAGTCATCCCACAGTATATGCAGGGGATTGGTTCCAACTCACCCCCTTCCCCACTTCATATAGAAATCTGTGCATATTCAAGTCCCAAAGTCAGTGCTTCAGAGCTCACTTACACGAAAACTTCGCCCTCCTTACATGTGGGTTTCAAGTCACGTGTATACTGTATATTTGATACTAGTTTGGTTGAAAATACCCACGGATAAGTGTACCCGCATAGTTCAAACCCATGTTGTTCAAGGGTCCACTATATTTTGTATTCCTATGATGCTAAAACGTCACTTTAATCAACTTACTCTTTCTATTCCCACTACTATCATCTACATGTCTTCTTTGAGAAACTATTCTGGTAAGGGGCATTTATAGAGCTGCTGCAGCTCCAACAGACCTCCAATGGCCTAATGACACAATTTGCATGCCTGAAGAGGTAATCCAATGAGTTCTTCATGCTCTTACCTAGCAGTAAATTCCTGCTAGGTAACTTACTTTCCTGGTGAGTCCCCATTTCTCTCTCCCCCAAATTACAGTGCAATTTCCATAAGCTGCCTAAAATATTGTGGGCATAATTCCCATTAAATTCTACATCCCTATTAACTTCAGTCTTCAGAAGAAACCAGGTCATTCTTCATCATGAGAACCCATCCTTATTCATCTTGGTAAGTCCCTTAGTGTGATGCTGTATTACCCACTCCCCAACCCTTTTCTATCCTTCCACTTTGACTTCTGAAATTCATGGGCCATCTTCAGCAAAGTCCTTTCTATTGTCAACCTTTTCAGTGAACTTCCCTTTTACCTTTTGGCTTTAACTGAAGTCCAAAGATACAGCTTCCTCATCCTCAAGCCCCTAAGTCTGGAGATGAAACATTTTTTTCTGTTCTCCATTCCACTGCCACCATATTTCCTTTTCTTCTCCCTAAAACCCTCTCTGATTTCTTTGAAATTCAGGCCATAGACTATATAGGCTTTATCTTTCTTTGTTGTTATCAGCTGTCTTCCAGGTCTTGGAAGGCTCATTCCTAGATTTATAGCATCTGACTTACTGTTCCTCTATCACTACTCTCTTGTATTTCTTTGGAAATTTCAATATCCACAAAAATAGTATATTTAAATCCCTGAACGCTCAGTTGTTTGATGTCTTCTTTCATCTATTCTCCCCAGCAACCCATAGAGTGTAACTCTACCTTATCCATAATCCCAGATGCAAACTACTGTTTATTTTTCTAGCTCATCCCATGTAGTATTTTGACAGTATGTGCTGTTTAACCCTGCAAGACTTCCAATCTATCGACTCTTGTATCTTTACACATTCCCTCAGCCCTTTATGTATTCCCTCCTTACTTGGCTTAGAGTCCTTTGCATTCACCCTCATTTCCCTTACAGCTCACTCCCTGTCCTAATTCCCTGGAAGAATCTCAACCAGCTGCTTTGCTTATACTCAAGTAGCTGAATATGCTTAAAGAAAGACATACAACTATGCTGTTGACTCACTTTAAATTCGAGACCATTTATGTCAAGTGGGCCCTTGATCCTAGGCTCTTAAGATGCACCAAGTTATGCAGATGATTGTTTCACTCTTTATCCTCTGTCTTCAAACCTCCCACACCTCTTTTCCCTTCCTTTGAATTGATAATTTACCTTCTAATTTAACTGAGATAGAAGAAAAAAATCAGAGAAGATGGTAAATTACCCATCTACCAGATTTTGTACCTGCACCTGTATACCAGCATACTGTTTTCTTGCAATAAATAAAGTGTTCTTGCTCCTGTCTAAGGCCAATCCTCTACTTTTGTACTCTTTTCTCACAGACATTACTTCTTTGAATGGTCCCTCAACAGAATTTCCCCATTTACTTGGTCAAACGTATTATTCTGAACAGCCCATCATAAATCAACAACCACTACCACCACCAACCTTGCTTGACACCATAACCTCCTTCAGTACTGACCCATTTCTTTGCTCCCCTTTAAAGCCAAGATCCTTGCTCTCCACTTCCTCTCCTCTTTCTTCTTGAACCCACTAGAACCAGTCATTTATCATTGTACTTTTAAAACTTTTATCACGGTATCTATGAGCTCTACATTGCCACATTCAATGAACAAGTTCCGTCTTCATTTTAGTTGACCTATTGGCATCATTTAACACATCTGATAATTACTGCCTTCTTGAAATACCATACTTCTTGGTTTCCTTTGCTGGTCCCTTCTCATCTTTTTCACTTATTTTACACCTCCTAGTGCTCGGTCCTCAGGCTTCCTTCTTTTCTCATACTTATTCTACATGTGATGCCATCTAGTTCTATGGCTTTAAAATCCACCTATAGGCTGACAATTCCCAAATTATATCTCTAACCTGAACATCCCTTTTGAGCTGTAGACTCATACTCATTGCCTACCTGATATCTCCATTTGGATTTTTAATAGGCATTTCAACTCAATATATCCCAAACTGAACTTTTGATTCCTCTGTCCACTCTATTACCACCATTAAACCTGAACCTTCATAGTCTTCTCTATCTCAGTAAATTATAAGTTCATTTTTCTTGTTGTTCAGGCCAAAAACCCTGAATTCATTAGTAGGGAGGTCTCTACAAGGGTATAGAGCCCAAGGCAATTCAACTAGACTTTCCCAAGGCAGTAATAAAGGAGATCTTATTGTTGATGTTTCATAAGCCCTTTGAGAAATCCTTAACACTCCAAGGCTGCTGCCCTGATTGACCTACCCAAAGGATGAGCCAGAACCTTCACTCTTTTTCCATTACAAGCTGCATGCAGTTCTTTTGGCAAAGCCCATTGGCTTTACCTTTAAATTATACTGGAATCCAATCACTCCTTACCAATTCCAAATACTATCTTAGTAGAGAAGCCTTCCCTAATAACTCTCTCTTTCACCCTTGCCCTGCCTCATTTTTCTTGACAGCATCTATCACCACTGACATCTCATACACTTCTTTTCCATATCCTTCTACTAATGTAAGCTCCATGATGGCAGATGTCTAGAAGTGCCTGGAATATAACAGGTATCTAATTATAGTCTATCTCCACTCCAGTTTGCCCTTTTCTAACAGAATAATGCTCCAAAAGCACTATTCTGATCATGTCAACATCACAGTCAATCTTTCAATTCCATTTAGATGGCATTTTCTTTAGGAGGTCTTTCTTGATCTTTCGGGAAGATATGGTCTTTCTCTTTTTAGAAGAATTGTTTCAGTATTTCTATTATACCATTTTAGATAAAGATATAGGTCTAGAGTAAGACAGAGCTAGTTTTAAATCTAGATTGCACTACTTACTAGATTAGGAAAATTATTTCCAACCTGGGCCACAGATTCCTTACTCATAAAATGGGAACAATATTAGTGCCTGCTTCATTAGGGTTATTGTGAAGACTAAATGAAATAATGCATGTAAAGCATTTAGCAAATTCCTGTCACACAATGAATACTCAACAGATTTTTATTTTTATTATTTTCATTATTTTATAGTATCTTTCCCCATTAGATTGTAAGCACTGGGAAGGCAAATACAGTGTTTTATTCATTTTTGTATTCCTTAAAGTATTTGATAAAGTAACCTAAAGAATAAAGAAAATTGGATTTATACAATAAAAATAAAGTAACTAGTACATCTTGATCTCTATTTCTATAGCAACATAAATTGAAGAACTCTTCGATAATATTTATTTAAACCAATTATTCATAAAATTCATGCTGTAAAATTGGAAAAGTTTTAGTTTTTTTCCCCAGACTTCTGTTGTGCAATGAAAAATGAAAACAAACTACTGCCATCTACCGATAATTCATTAGAATTGCATAAATTAAGGAAACAGGCTTTAGAGACAACTCTTTTCAAACATGTTTTTAAGAGAAGTTAGAGCGTCATCAGAGTCATCCAAAAAGAATTAATTGAATAATTAAAAATAAACTGTATACCTATTATATACCAGTACCGCTGAATCTGCTGACACTAGGGATTACCTCCTTTTCTGGCCAGGCAATGAGATTAGAGTTTCAGGGCACTGAAAAAGAAAGAAACCAGAGGGTTTGTATTATACCTTACCTCCCTATCCAAGATAATATAGGCAACATTCATACATTATCCACACTGCTTCTAGGTTTCTACCAAAGGAGGGGCTTTGCTGAATGTATAGACAGTACTGGATTACCAAAACATCTCTTGTTTTGGAGTGTAGACATTAAGGGGTTGGTCTGCAGCTCAAATCCAAGCTTTAAAGGATGTCCAGGCAACTGTTTTGAAAAGATTTCTACCTCTGGGACAGAAGTTATATAGACCTTTGGTGAAATCCAGTTATAACCTACCTGCTTGTCTCATTCAGAGAGGCAAGGGGCAAGGTCTTTTTTTTCCTCCCCCTCTAAACAAGTAAACATGATTTCCAAACCAAGAAGAACTTTATAGTGGGTTAAATGGTGCCCTCCCGCACATCCAAAGATATATCCACATCCTAACCCCCAGAACCTGTAAATGTGACCTTATTTTGAAAAAGAAGTTTTGCAGATTTAACTGGGTTAAAGATCTTGAGATGAGATCATCCTGGATTTAGGGTAGGTGACTGAATATGCAAATGGACAATGGCCAGACCATATGTAAAAACAGAACTCTGACCCACAACCTGCAGCAAGCAACCCAGGAGACTAACCCATTATCTACAGTAACCAGTCCAGGAAGTCTATAAATTAGACTTGCAGAAAGTTATATCATTACCTCTAATAACAATCCTTGGAGACAAACTATAACAATTGTCCCAAATGACCAGTACTGGATTAATAACTGGCATCTTCCCTAACTTTTGTCCCCATTTCCAAGTTGAGACTAACAAGAAGAAGCCACAGAATGCTCCACTTCTAGTTAGCCTGCCTGCAGCTTCCTCATGCTGAGAGCCTCTTATCAGGGCATGCCCACTCCTCTGCCTGCCTTCGACTTTGCTAAAATGCAGGAGATTGTGGCTCCCTCCCTTACAAGGCCTGAATAAATAGCTTTTGCTTGTTCTCATTTGATTGATCTTCATTTATTTCTACACAAGAATCTTTATAAGAGAAAGGTAGAGGGCTACTTGAGATTCAGACCCACATGGAATAAAACCATTTGACGATAGAGGCATGGAGCTCCAAGTCACTTAGCCCCTAGGCAAAGAACACCTCAAGTTACCAGACAACAGAAGAGGTAAGTGAACCACCAAAAGGTGCAAGGTGCTGTCAACATCTCAGTTTCATAAACTGGCCTCCATAACTATGAGAGAACAAGTTTTTGTTGTTTTTAGTCATCCAGTTAGTGCCAATTTGTTATGGTAGCCCTAGGAAACTAACAGAAGCTTTTAGCAAGGAAATTTGCATCTGCTACATGGCCTTTTCTGGAAAGATCCATAAACCTTAGTGTAAATGGCTTAAAAATAACTGTTTTGTTTTTTAAAATTATACTTGTTCTCATAAGATTTACATAGCATTATAAAAATGTCTGGTGAGTTCTTCAGTAGTTTCCCTTAATAGCCAGGCACTATCTCTGCCCTCAAAACACCCTAGGCAGAAAGACACACAGTCAATTAAAATGGAGAGGCACAGTAGCTTATGTCTTAGCCTATCTACACATAACCTCTAACCAGTTAACTCACTCTATTACCTTTGTAAGTCATAAGTGACTAATTCCCATATCATGCTAGAAAACTGTTATCTAGTAAATCTGCCTATTTCTGCTCCTATCAATTGACTAGTTCAATCTTATGACTTACTTGTGTTTGTTTGCAAACCTGTTTTTGCCAGTTGTGCTTGATATTGTACTTTCGTAACTTAATATTGTATAAACCAATGAAATAGTGTGGATATTGTTGTTTCTTTAAAAATCTATGTTTAATATTTTGGAAAGACCCAACAAAAGTATATGAGATTAACTGTAAAAGATTATAAAATATAGCAGTGGCTCATGCCTGTAATCCCAGCACTTTGGGAGGCTGAAGCAGGCAGATCACGAGGTCAGGAGTTCGAGACCATCCTGGCCAACATGGTGAAACCCCGTCTCTACTAAAAATACAAAAATTAGCCAGGCATGGTGGTGCATGCCTGTAATGCTAGCTACTCAGGACGCTAAGGCAGGAGGATCGCTTGAACCCTGTGCAGGTTGCAGTGAGCCAAGATTGCACCACTGTATTACAGCCTGGTGACACAGCGAGACTCCATCTCAAAAAAGAAAAAAATTATAAAGTATTAATCTGCCCTCAGATTGCTTCACAGGTGCCTTTATTTTCCCCTTAAAAGAACAAAATCTTGGGAAATCTCAGCTGATGGTTTATGGGTACGGTTTATGCAAGAGATAGTATGCAGAATTCCAATCAGTAGACTACATGCAAAGAAAAGGTCTTTGACCTTCTCAATAGCTTGGCAAATGAACACACAGTTGTTTTAGGTTAGAATACAGTTTAAGGTATTTGTTATACTTTTTCATGATTCTGTGGTTTAACTGACCTTTTTTCTTTTAAAAAAAGGCTTTTTTAGATATAATTTACATACCACAAAGTTCATCCTTATAAAGTGTACAATTATACAACCTTATAAAGTGTACAATTATACAACCTTATAAAGTGTACAATTCAATATTTAACTATTTTTTCCACTTATTGCTTGGCTAGGGGCCCAAACTACATCTATGAGAGGGCTTCTTATATATGAACAAAATATAAAGAAGCTATTAATTTTGCTTGATGAGGGATGGGGATTCAGGGAAGATTATGTTTGAGCTTGAAGAGCCTTGAACAAAAAGTAGCAGTTAGGCATATAAAAAGGAGGGTATGTTGCTAAGTAGAGGAATTGCAAATGTAAAGAATGAAATCATGTGGCCTCCAAAGAACAGCTTTTATTTGAGTGGCTTGGGAATAGGGTGTTTTTATTTTTTCAAACTTAATTATGCATCTGAATCATACATAGAGATTAAAACAAAACAAAAAAGCAAAGCAAAACATGCTCAGGCCTAACTCCTAGAGATTCTGATTCAACGTATATCTGGGGTAGAATCTCTACATTAATTTTTTTTTTTTTAAGTTGCACTTGCAGTTCTGATTTGCAGCCAAGACTGAGAACCACTGGAGTAGGATAGAGTGAAAATGGGATGAGGAAGTGTTAGGACATGACACTAGGACCAGATGGTGAAAGGAAATGGTATGCAAATACAATATAACAAACTCTCTCTTCCCTGACTTCATTCTTTTGAAATATTTTTTTTCATTTTTTTTACTGCCACTACTGTTGCATGAAAGAATACGAATCCCACATTGTAAAAACAGAGATAAATGTTTAAAACCTTTGTAACTAAAAGACCTCTATTTTGCTTGAGGTATTAAGCTGGTGCAAAAGTAATTGTGGTCTTTGTCAATGGCAAAAACCGCAATTACCTTTGCACCAATCTAATGATATTTAACATAAACAAACTCAGGGCAGAGTGCACCTTCTGATTGGGTGTACCATCTACCGCTCGGGGCTCTTTAACAAATGACCAAAGAAAATATGAATTTTGACAAAACTGGTGCTAGGGCTATTGAAGGGTGGGTTTCTATTCTGGGCTAGTGCTCCCAGTCTCTAGTCAAGTACAAGAACATGCCTACCCCAGAGAGCTCTTCCAAATTCCCAGCTATCTGAGATTATGAGACAAAGGTTCTTTAGCGCCTACCAAATGAGCAACAATAAAGATAAAAGGGACCTCTCCTTCCATCATAACCAGTTCCCCAGGAAGCACCATTTCTCTTACTCTTGGAAGGTCGGATATTTTTTCCCTTTACCATACACTGGCCTTCCATGTCCTAACTGCTATTTTCAAATAAATGAACGTTATATTATTGGAGGGCAGATCAGGGATGCTAAACTGCACCTTTAGCATGATTTTAGGGATGAGCGCCTTTTACTTAAGTCCTGCTAATGGCACATATTTTAAAAGGCCAATAGAGGACATCCGTGTTGTCAACACAACTGAAGGCGCTCGGAAGAGTGTTGGTCAGCAAGAATCAGCACAAAGGCATTGGAGGAGAGACAACAGCTTGTTTCTGGAAACAAATGAACAACAAGAAAACACTAAAAACATCTCGAGGGGGCCCCTGACTTGAGCCCTGCATGGGAAAAGCTGCCAAGAGCTAGCATGACAAGGGACTGGCCCTCGGCTGCGGTGAGGAAACTCAGCGTCCTGACCACACTGCTGGGGTCAGCGAGGCGTCCCTCAGAGACCGGAAGTGCGGACTTCAGCTCCCTCGGGAAACGGCTTCCCTTAGCAGAAGGGAGACTGCGGTTTAGTCCCGAGGTCGCTCCAGCAGCCTGGTCTCACGCGACCCACCATTCCCGCCGTCCCCTCACGGTGCCCGCCGTTCCCGCCGCCCGGCTCTCTAACCGGGCCCCTACTTCCCCGCCCCGTGCCCTCTGGAGACCTGCAGCTCCTGCCGACCTGCGCCAGCTCCTAGGGCCCGTCGTTCCGCCGCCCTATCCCCCCTCACGGGGCCCCTAGCTGCCTCCTCGCGACCGTTTCTGGACTCGACCTGCCCACTCCCGCCCGCTAACCCGCCTGGCTCCGGGCCGGCCCTCGCGCGGCTCTGGTTCCTGTTCCTCTAACGCCGGCGGGGCTGCGGGATGCCGACTCCGCGGGCCGCCCAGACCCGGAACTGCTGAGGCAGCAGCAGGCTCGCGGCGGTTGGCTCATTCCGGGATTCCCCAGCGCTCGCGTTGGGCCCGCCGCGTTTGCACCAAGCGCGCCAAGCGGCCCTGCCCGAGCTCCCTCCCGCCTCCCGGCAGCTGGCACGAGGGGCCCTGGCCGTCAGGTTTCCCCTGGGATCCCGGGACCATATCAGGCGGGGAATCTGTGCGGCCGCTGCGAGGTGGGTGAGGTGAGGCGGGGCGAGGTGGGCGAGGTGAGGCGGGGCGAGGTGGGCGAGGTGAGGTGAGGCGGGGCGAGGTGGGCGAGGTGGGCGAGGTGGGCGAGGTGAGGCGGGGCGAGGTGGGCCAGGTGAGCGAGGTGAGGCGCTGGTATCGTAGCGCTGGGCAGAGCTTACGACTCCAGCTGACCTGCTCGCGGCTGCCCAATTTCGCTGAGGCTCAGGACGAGGGACAGGGCGGCAGATCGTCACAGAGGTCGCCGTAGACCGGTGTGCAACCGAAGGTGAAGAGCGGGAAGGCGAGGACCGAATCGCCTCTGGTGTGCGTTGTCCGACAGGAAGTCCCGAATGGGCTGTGAGCGGCCGGTGGAGGTTCCTGGGCAGGTGCAGAGCCACAGCCTGCACCCCGTGAGCCGAGGCGGGTAGGAGGAACAGGGACCCGGCGGCGACACACGTTGGGCGGAAATTCACGATGAACAGAGAAGGGGGACGTTCACCCGCTCAAAACTGGCTAAATGAACCTCAGAGGGAGCCCCGAGCGATGGGGAGCGAAGGTTAGGGGAAGCGGCAGGAGAAAACCTTCTTGGGGCAAAGGGCGTCACCAAAGGGGGTCACCGGAGACCCGCAGGATGGGGTGGGAGGGCTGGGCTGGAGGTGAGCAAAGCTGCACGGGGAGAATGAATTAAGAAAGTTGCGAGGAAGCCTGTCTCATCCAAATCACTATAGCTTTTGTGGTCATTGCTAAGTGTGGAGTACTGCACAAATCCTGAAGGGAACTCTATTAGCCATCTCAGCTTTTATCATCTTAAAACGCGAATTTCGCGTGCAGCTCCATTTAGCTTCGTGAACATGAGCCCCCGCATATGAAAGGATGACACCTAATATGACAATCATGTCAGGAGTAATGATATATCACACAGGTTGACACCCTGCAATTTAAAAACAGGACTTTGTCTAAACTCAGCAAGTAATTCCTTACTTAAAAGTTCTATGTAAACAAAACAGAGGAACTGTTGTGCTCCTGGAAAGATGTACCAGCATTTTCACAAAACGAATTAAAAGATGGCTTTGCTTTCATTGTCATGGTTCTCTTGTGACAGAGTAGACTGGCTTTTCTGGGAGGGGCCTAGATTTACTATTTTAGTTACATTTTAAAATCAATGTAATTACTTCTTTTTTAATCTACCACAAATTTCTGTTGTAACTATAAGAGGACTTATATAATCTTATATTCTTACACTAATTTTTATTTGCAGGTGATTTATTTGGCATGAAAGTATTCTTTCAAGGATGGCAGAAGCTGTTTTGATTGATCTTTTTGGTTTGAAATTGAACTCTCAAAAAAACTGCCATCAGACATTACTGAAGACTCTGAATGCTGTCCAATACCACCATGCTGCCAAGGCCAAGTTTCTCTGTATAATGTGTTGCAGTAACATCAGCTATGAAAGGGATGGAGAACAAGATAATTGTGAATTAGAAACAAGCAATGGATTATCAGCTCTCTTGGAAGAATTTGAGATTGTTAGCTGTCCCAGCATGGCTGCCTCTTTGTATACCATTAAACAGAAAATTGATGAAAGAAATCTGAGCAGCATTAAGGTAATTGTACCCAGGAACAGGAAGACATTAATGAAAGCTTTTATTGATCAACTCTTCACTGATGTTTACAATTTCGAATTTGAAGATTTGCAAGTGACTTTGAGGGGAGGCCTTTTTAAACAGTCCATTGAAATAAACATAATCACAGCTCAAGAACTAAGAGGAATTCAGAATGAAATAGAAACATTTTTGAGAAGTCTGCCAGCACTGAGAGGAGAATTAACTATTATCACTTCTTCTTTGATCCCAGGTATATTAACCACTAACTGTTGTTTTTACTTTGTACATGAAAAACCAGTCTTTCTTCAGATGTAGTTCACCTCTTTTTTTCCTCCTTTCTTTTGTTAACTGTTGTGGGCTGATTACTCATTGGCATCAGTGGCAACACAGAGGTGTCGTGTTTGGCCCTGTAGTATCAGGGGTGTCAAGGGATAAAGCCTTCAAAGCCACCCCAAATAAATAAATTTGCTTTATGAAAATTTGATGTTAAGACAAATAATCTAGCCCTCCTTTGCAATGAGATTTATGACACTGAAAATCTTCTATTTAGAAATTCTGAAATTTCAAATCATTGGCACCTTCATAGAAGAGTAAAATTTAAAACAATCCATCTTACTTCTTGCTTAAACAGTATTTTCTGTGAGCTATATGCTGTTAGAATAACAAAGCCGGATGAGACACAAGATACCTTTTGAAGAGCAACAATCTCATAGGGAGTGTAAAACAAACACAAAGCAGAATGCCATAAGAACATATGGAGGTACAAAATGCCATAGAAATTAGAAGCCAAATAACAAGGGCAGGTAGCAGTGATCAGGGAAGGTCTAATTGAGAGACTGGTATTTTGAGTAGCATCTTTTAAATCTTCACTGCTTATCTTCAACAGATATTTTCATACATGGATTTACTACAAGAACAGGTGGAATATCTTATATACCAACTCTTAGCTCATTCAATCTCTTCAGTAGTTCCAAACGGAGAGATCCCAAGGTAGTGGTTCAAGAAAATCTGCGTAGGTTGGCGAATGCTGCAGGATTTAATGTGGAGAAATTTTACCGAATAAAGGTAAAATTTTGCTTTATATTTTGAAAGATCTAAAGTATATTTTTTACTTTGCTAGTAACTACATGGACTTTAAGCTATTTAACTTTTGTATCTGCTTTTTTATCTAAAGTTTTAGAATAATGCTGTGGTTGTCTTTCTTATATTTATACACCATAGCCTAAAGATCAGTTCTATTTTATGCACACACACACATGTGCAGATATATATATATATATATATATATATATATATGCACACACACACAGAGTAAGTCATCCTTTAATGTTGATAGGTTCTTGGAAATTGTGACTTTAAGTGAAATGACATAATAAAACCAATTTTACCATAGGCTGATTGATATAAATAAGAATAAAATTTCTAAGGCATATTTCTTGTCACAAAAACATCACCAAACTTCTAAATAAAGACCAACACATTCCTAGTATTAAACATTGAAATAAATGTGAGCTAGACATATATTTACAAAACAGTAAGAAAAACAAATAGGATAACTACCAAATTATTTCGGTTCAGGGCTTTGGGTAGCTGGAGTCCATTCTGGCAGATCAGGATGCAAGGCCACAACCCACCCTCATCAGGACGCCATTCCATTGCAGGGTGCCCTTACACACACATGTACTCGTACTGGGACCATGTAGACACCCCAATTCATCTAACATGCATTTCTTTGGGATGTGGGAGGAAACTGGAGTACCCAGAGAAAACCCACGCAGACGTGAGGAGAAGGTGCAAACCTCACACAGTCAGTGACTGGGTGGGTAATCAATTTTTTTCATTAACATTATAATGAAATGATGTGGAATAAAATGACATTATTCAAGAGCCTACTGTATATTTCATCTGGAGTCCTCAATTCTAAAAGTACAGTTAATTCTCAGAGAGTATACTACAACTGCCCTTTTTGATTTAGAAGAAAGGGAACTGAATGGTGGTAGAGAAAGGCCATTATTTTATAAATCTCCTCCAGGAGGAACTAGGGTCATAGTTGATGAGATAATGTCTTGTTCCTTACAGAATTCTAGCTTTACTTGAGTCTGGGAAAAGTAAAAGTGTCATTGATTTGTTAATTAACTTTCTTTTACAAGAAAAATTTTCATTTTGTAGAAAGTGCTATAAGAAATGATATACCTATCTTTATGGAAAGATGTTCATTATTCACTATATTGAATTTTATAGTGTTAAACTCTGCTTTTCTTTGCGTAAACTATCAGAGATTATAATACTAAAAGCTTAAATAGTTAAATTATAAGTAAATTTTGTGTTTTCCCATATATAAAAGTGATATATTTAATGAATGCTAGTAGTCTTAAACTGGTTATATAATTTTATACTACAGTGAGTACCTTCAGGAAAGCTTATGGTATAAGAAATCCCACTTCCAAAACATTTTTGTTGCACATTTTTGGTATTAGACTCATCATTCCAATGACATCTGGATTATGGGAAGAAAGGAGCCTGACTCTTATGATGGAATAACCACAAATCAGAGAGGAGTCACAATAGCAGCTCTTGGTGCAGACTGTATACCGATAGTTTTTGCAGATCCAGTCAAAAAAGCATGTGGGGTTGCTCACGCTGGTAAGTATACTTAATTAAACATTTAGAATTTTACTCATTTTGTTGTGCAGGAAAAATTGTAATTTCTTTCTGATGGACATAGCAAACAGTTAATTACATTACACTGTGGTAAGTGTAATGATGGGAGAGGCGGCATAGTTTTATTATAGGGACAGCTAAGAGGAGTATCCACATCAAATTATATGAATTATAGTAGAATTCCCAAAGGAGGTGGCACCTAGGTTGATTCCTGAGGAATTTGTTGGTTTTGTCTGGGTAACAGTGTTCCTTAGCAAGGGTGCTATTAACATTTTGGGCAAGATAATCCCACATTGCAGATTAAGTGTCTTTAGCCCCTGAAATTCTTAATGACAGTAGCACCTCTAGTTACTTTAATAACCAAAACCAACCAACCAACCAATCAAACAACAACGAAACCCTCCAAGCTTTTCAAAACACTCCCTAGGGGAGTGGTACTGCCTCTAATTGAGAATCCTTGAAATCTAGGCCACAGGAAATAGGAATGTTAGGCATGTTGCAGAAAAGTGTTCACCCAGATGGAGCTGCATGTGTAAAGCTAGGGAGGTAGGAAAAAGCAAGATGTTTTGAAAACTGTTTTTAGTTTACATCACTTAATGTATTTAACTGTAACTATTCTCTGAGAGCAAAGAAGTATTTTTAGAAGGTATATTGTGTTAAGGTTATGGAATTTTGTTTTCTGGAGGTATTTTAAAATAGTATTTTAGATTACCCCGTAGCTGTGATTTTGTGTGAAATGAGGGATGATATTTAAAATTTCCGTCTACTTGTAAATCTATGGCTACTTTGCTTTTTAGCTCATAGGTAAAAAAGAAAGTAGCATATTTTTATTTTGACCTAGCTGAAATAATGGGATTGAATGAGTAGAAGTCAGGTTTACTACATCACATTGTCAAAAAGTTATTTAAAATTTGAGTCTTGGCTCCTGGATATAAAAAGAGGATATTATTTTTTTACTTCTTAGGTTTGAAAACATTTAGTTTAAACATATCCAAGATCAAGCAGTCAAAATGAAGTTATAAATATGAATTTCAAGTCATTGATAAGTTAATTTTGAAAGAATAAAATACCTAGGAATACAGCTACCTTAACCAAGGAGATTAAAGGTCTCTACAATTAGAATTACAAAACACTGCTGAAAGAAAGCAGAGATAACATAAACAAATGGAAAAACATTCCATGCTCATGGATAGGAAGAATCAATATTGTTAAAATGGCCACATTGCCCAAAGCAATTTATAGATTCAATGCTACTCCTATCAAACTACCAATGTCATTTTTCACAGATTTAGAAAAAACTATTTTAAAATTCACATGGAACCAAAAAAGAGCCCAAATAGCCAAAGGTATCCTAAGCAAAAAGAATAAAGCTGGAGGAGTCATATTGCCTCCCTTCAAGCTGTACTATAAAGTTACAATTACCAAAACAGCATGGTACTGGTACCAAAACTGACACATAGGCCAATAGAACAGGATAGAGAACCTAGAAATAAAGCCACACACCTACAACCATCTGATTTTTGACAAAGTCGACAATAACAAGCAATGAGGAAAGGAATCCCTGTTTGATAAATGATGCTGACATAACTGGCTAGCCATATGTAGGAAATTAATACTAGATCCCTTCCTTTCACCATATACAAAAACCAGCTCAACATGGATTAAAGACTTAAACATATAGCCTAAAACTATTAAAACCCTAGGAGAAAACCTAGGAAATGCCATTCTGGACATAGGCTTAGGCCTTGGCAAAGATTTCATGGTGAAGACTTCAAGAGCAAACAAAAACAAAAATAGACAAGTGGGACCCAATTAAACTAAGGAGCTTCTGCACAGCAAAAGAAACTATCAACAGAGTAAACAGAAAACCTACAGAATTGGAGAAAATATTTGCAAACTATGCAGCTGAAAAGGTCTGACACCGAGACTATAAGGAACTTAAATCAACAAGCAAATAACAATCAATCCCATTAAAAAATGGGCAAAGGACATGAACAAACGCTTCTCAAAAGAAGACATACACATGGTCAACAAGCATATGAAAAAACGCTTGATATTACTAATCATTAGAGAAATGCAAATCACAACTACAATGAGATACCATTTCATACCAGTCAGAATGGCTGTTATAAAAAAAGTCAAAAAACAACAGATGTTGGTGAGATTGTGGAGAAAAGGAAATGCTTACACACTGCTAGTGGGAATGTAAATTAGTTCAGCCACTGTGGAAAGCAGTTTGTATATTTCTCAAAGAACTTAAAATTAGAACTACCATTCAACCCAGCAATCCCATTACTGGGTATATACCCAAAGGAATATAAATTATTCTGCCATAAAGACACATGCACACGTATGTTCATCACAGCACTTTTCACAATAACGAAGACATGGAATCAACTTAGATGCCCATCAGTGGTGGACTGAATAAAGAAAATATGGTACATATACATAATGGAATACTATAAAGCCATAAAAAAGAATGAAATCATATCCTTACAGCAACATAGATGCAGCTGGAAGCCATCCTAAGTGAATTAATGCAGGAACAGAAAATCAGATACCATATATATCCTTTAAGTGGGAGCTACACATTGAGTACACATGGACACAAAAAAAGGAACAATGGACATGGGGGCTTACTTAAGGGTGGTGGGTGGGAGGAGGGTGATGACTTTAGAACGGTCTATTCGGTACTATGTCCACTACTTGGGTGATGAAATCGCTTGTACATGAAACCCCAGTGACATGCAATTTACCCATGTAACAAACCTGCATATATGTACCCCTGAACCTAAAAAGTTGGAAAAATAAAAATAAATTAACTTTAAAATATAATATAATTAGATACATTGTATACTTCTTTTATCAGATATCAAAAAGAATAAAATTCTTCTATGGGACTAATTTAATAAAGATCTTTTAACTAGATATGTATATATAGATAGACATAGAAAAATCAAATAGAAAGGAGGTGGATGAACTACAAGTGAGAGGATAACTGAGGAGGCTCACTGAAGAAGAGAGCTACTCTCATCTGTAGAAAAGCCCTGACAATTTCTCTCTTTAACTCAAAATGCCTATATCTAGTTGCTTCCCTTTGAACATCACTGTCTGCATCTTCCTAGGTGCCTCAAAATCATTATGTCAAAAACTCAACATTTTTTTCCCTAAAGTCTTCTCTGCCAGTTAGGTTTCCTATTTTAATTATTGATATCCTACCCACTTACAGATAGAAACTTGATGTCTTCATTCTGTACTTCCCATAACCACATATTCAGTGGGTTACCTGTAGAGGCTGAACCTATCACCTAAGTCCTTCTTCCTTTCATCATCTCCTTTTATCTGTAAAAATTGATCCCTTCACCTGAGTGCCTACCTTTTGAAGGATATGAGTATGGAGTGCTTAAGGAAGGTATAAGGGGACTCATTATTGGCCAACCATATCAGCTGAATCAAACCCAGATATAGGGAATAAAGGAAAAATGCAATATTCTTAGCTTTCTGTCTTTGGCTACAAGAAGGTAGCAGAAGTAAAGAAGATGATTTTATCTTAGAACACTGTAAGATGCAAGGCAGATAAGACAAAGATGGCAAGGGAACGGTAGTCTGGGCAAGTGGGAAGGGAGTAAAAAAGGCTGTTAATTGAAATATAATAGATATATTTTTGTAAAAAGTGAGGGAGAGATGAAAACTGCAAAACATTGCTGAAGGACATTAAAGAAGACACAAATAAATGGAGAGAAATTTTGTGTTCATGGATTAGAAGTTAGAGAAATGCAAATCAAAACCACAATGAAATATCACCCCACATCCATTAGGATGGCTAATATTTTAAAACCTCAGAAAATAAGTGTTGTTGAGGATGTGGAGAAGTTGAAATCCTGGTGCACTGGTGGTGGGAATGTGAAATTGTGTAGCCACTATAGAAAACAGTATGGCAATTTCTCAAAAAATTATAAATAGATTACCATATAATCCAGAAATTCCTCTTCTGGAAGTATATCCAAAATAACTGAAATCAGGAACTCAAAGAGATATTTGCACACCAATGTTGATAACATAATTATTCGCAATAGCCAAAAGGTGAAAGCAATCTAAGGTACATTGGTAGATGAATGGATAAGCAAAATGTGGTGTGTGCATACAATGGAATATTATTTAGCTTTAAAAAGGCAGGATATTCTGACACATACTACAATATAGATGAACCTTAAGGACATTATGCTAAGTGAAATCAGTCAGTCACAAAAAGATAAATACTGTATTGATTTCACTTATATGATATACCTACAGTAATCAAATGTACAGGAACTGGAAGAAGAATGGTGATTGCCAGGGGCTGGTAAAAGGAAGAAACAAGGAGTTATTGTTAATAGTTGTAGAGTTTCCATTTTATCAAATGAAAAAATTCTGGAGATTGGTTATACAACAATGTGAATTCAACACTACTGAACTGTATACTTAGAATAGTATTTTTTTTGTGGTTATAAAAGTAAATTTTGTGGGTTTTTAACCACAATCTTTTAAAATGTGAAAAATAGAGACAGAGAAGACTAAGAAGCTATGATCTCAGTGGAAACTAAAAGTATGGAGCATCTTTAAATGGAAGATGAAGAAAACTCCCATTACATGTCTCTTCTGTGTCAGGTGCTTTGTGTAGTATAGCTCATTTAAAAACCACATGATAATGTAATTTATTATTTCTGGACTTTGAAAAATATACAAACTAAATCTGCTCACTTTTAACTTAGACATAAATTCAGGTGAAATTTTGCTACGTTTTGACTTTCCTTATCTCTTTTTATTCCTATTTACCAGGTTGGAAAGGTACTTTGTTGGGTGTTGCTATGGCTACAGTGAATGCTATGATAGCAGAATATGGCTGCAGTTTGGAAGACATTGTTGTTGTACTCGGACCTTCAGTAGGACCTTGCTGTTTTACTCTTCCACGGGAATCAGCAGAGGCATTTCATAATCTTCATCCTGCATGTGTACAACTATTTGATTCACCAAATCCCTATATTGACATCCGTAAAGCCACAAGGTATGTCCGATTTCATTCAACTGCAAGTTTGATTATTTCTGATTGCTCTAAAATGAAATTTATTTTAGAGAACAATTAGTAACTCTAAGAAGAATTTAGGTGGCGGTTATTTAAGTAGCTGACATGCACATGTACACAAACACTCATTTTAAATATAAAATCTGTTTTCATTTGAGTTTGAATAACAGAAATTTTCCTGTCTGGTATCTTTCATTGATTTAAAAGTGAAGGAAGAAATATTTGGCATTTAATTTTAAGAGATCTACTTAAACTTCATATAGAAAAGTTGGCGTGTACTTTACTTCACAGCCATTCCTCAGCTAAATTCTCCTAAATGTAATGAACTATCAGGAAGCTGATATTTTAAAATTATTCTTATTATCTAATTAACTAGAGGAATATGTTTTTTAGAAAAAATATTAGATAATATAAATACACAGTTTTTTACTTTCAAGTTTTTTATAGTTCTTCGCATCTTTTAATTTACAAAGTTTTGTTATTAATAACTGGTGAAAATTATTTGTCATTACTATAAAGGCAAATTAATGTGTGTTTTAAATCATGTTTCTATTCCAGTCAGCAAAACCTTACCCAGAGTCTGCCTGATTTAGTACAGATGTGGAAAAGTTTGAAATTGATTCTTAAATGTGACTTTTTAAATCAAGTATCACTAATTTATAGTCATATTTCATATCATAAAGTGTTCATGGAGAAGCAAGTTTTCTGAGAAAAATCTGGCTAATAGAAGGAAAGGAGATGAAGGGCCAGATGACTAAAAAGCATACTCTGGCTGAGCCAGATGAATTTTGTCTGATATCCTGGTAACTTTTGTAGACATTTCCTCTTAAATAAGCACTTGATTTTGATTATAAAATTCTGTACCTAGATTATGTCTATAGGACAATATGGAAGGTTGTACTGTGCATATATGAAGTTAGGTGATAAATGCTGATAAAGTGTAGCATTTTTTTTCCTGACTAGTCCATGTTCTGTAAGTGAATAACAATATACATTGTTCTAGGTACATCTTTCCTGGAACTTTTTCATGCCAACATCCATACATTTTTCATATTGCTTTGGCTATTGGGAAAATAAACTCTTGCTCTGTTTTGAAAAATATTTTTCCTAAGGATTCTTCTAGAACGGGGAGGAATTCTTCCACAGAATATTCAGGACCAGAACCAAGATCTCAACCTCTGTACATCTTGCCATCCTGACAAGTTTTTCTCCCATGTCCGAGATGGCCTTAATTTTGGTACACAGATTGGCTTCATATCAATTAAAGAATGAGGTACAGTAGGTTTTCTCTCCTCTCTCCATTTTTCCTCTCTTTCATCCCTCTCTCTGCCTCTCCCTCCCTTTCTCTTTCTTCCTCTTTTAGCCTTTTCCTCCCCTCATTTAAAAAAAAAAACAACAGTTAATTATGTTAAACTTTACTCCTTTATTCCTACAGGGAGAATGATGTTTCTACTTTTTTAGTGATGTAATAGTGGTAGCAAAGTTCATTTCCAGTAACACTCTATTATGAAGAGCAGCCACTCCTTTTCCTAGTTAATGAAGAATAATTAGGCAGGCTTGTGTTAAAAGTATAAAAATAAAACAATTTAATCTTTAAAAAGGTATGTAAGTATTTCCTTTCTCTCTACTGTGTACTTGATATCTGTACATTCCCTATCCTCACATCCTTATAACTTTCATGTTATTTTTGAAAATAAATCTTCACATAAAGATTCTAAATTCTAGAATCGTAAGAAATTCCCACATACAAACTAGCTTGATTTTCAACTAGATTTCCAAATGATTATCTGAAGTTGGAGTTGGCCAAATTTTTATTTTAAAATGACAGTAAGTAGTTTAGACTTTGTGGGACATACAGTATGTGTCTCAGCTACTCAGTTTCGCCATTGTAGAGGAAGAGCAACAAGAGATACTGATAACATAGAGATGAATGAATATGTCCATGTTCCAATAAAACTTTGTTTACAAAAATCAGGCGAGGGAGCCAGGCACAGTGGCCCTGCTCCTGTAGTCCCAGCTCCTCAGGAGGCTGAGGTGGGAGGACTGCTTTAGGCCAGGAGTTTGAGTACAGCATGGATAACATAAACTCTGTCTCTAAACAATAAAATAAACAGGTAAGGGGCCAGATTTGGCCTATAGGCTATAGTACACTGACACATGATCTAAAGTCATACAGCAAGACTGAGTGTAATTTTCTTAAAATAGTATTTATTAGAGATGGTTCTGTTGGAATTATACAAAAATATTTCATGGCACTGATTTAGCACTGCCCCTATAGGATATGTGTAATTTTCCCTAAGGTTACTTCTAGCTGAATTAATATTATTTTTCACTCTTTACAATGTTTTTAGCTCTTTAACTTACAGAAAAACTTTAATAGACTTCATGACTCTTACCTTGATATTCTAATAACACCAGTAAGGGTCTCATATTTGATTTCTATGTATTTTACAGATACTTGACTGGATTTTTGTATAACTGCTTCCTGCCTCCTTCCAAACTGACTGCAAGAGAGAAATTTAGCTGTTTGATTTACTTAAAACCAAATGGATTACAATGGATAATTCATCTTTTCGGTATATTTTTACTATTATTCAAAGCCAAATGATTTTCATTTAATTATAATAATAACTGACAAAAATCAGTATGTTGTAGCTAATTTGTTTTATGCATGAGAATTATTCTTAAAGTTTGTTCTCCCTGTTTATTACACAGATCAGGAATAGATGTGTTCAGTTCAGTATTTATTGGATACCCTCTATTGGTCAGGCATTGTGTTAAGCGTAGGTGAATCAAAATGAACACAACTTTTTCCTTTGAGTCTAATACAGTGAAGGAGATAAACACTTCTACAACTTAAATTTAATTTTAATAGCAGTAGAAGAGAACATAAGGAATAGAGGTTAATTTTACCCAGAAGGCAGGATAGAGAAAATATTACAGAGAAAAATCACATATCACATGGGCTCGAAAGATGTAGAGGTTTTTGACAAATGAAGAACAACCATAACAGGTAGAGGGAACACCGTGAACCAGGGCATGAAACTGAAAGTGCATAACATATTCTAGAGAGAGAAGGGTGTGGGCAGGAGTTAGGGCTGGAAAAACAGGTTAGAAACAGATAAGTAAGGGTCTCAAATGCAATGTCAAAGAGCTTGCAGTTTATTTTCCAGGCAATGAGTAGGCAGCCAAAAAAAAAAGTAAGGATGTGGTTTTTTTTCCCCATGACATCATATTTAAGAGGATGGATTTAAATTGTGTGAGACCAAAGCATAGAGACTAGATAAGAGGCGATCAAAATATTTCAAAAAGAAATAATGAAGATCCAGTGAAGGAGGTGGAAATTAAAATAGGGAAGAGAGTAGATGGATTAGAGAGACATTTAAGAGATGGAATCAATAGATCCTGTTACTAGATAATGGAAGTAAGAGGTGAGGAAGAGTGGAAAAGTCATTAATGACGCTAAGATTTCTGCTTGGCTGCTTACCAAGATTGGCAACAAAGGGAGGCAGAAGGTTTGGAAAAAGAGAGAAGGATAATGAGTTTGACTTTACGTAGAATGAAGGGCATCCAGATAGAAATCTTTGGTTAATAATTAGAAATATAGACCTAGAAATTAGGAGGAAACCTGAGACAGAGACAAATATTTCAAGGCTTACAATACAGAGATGATACCTGATTCTACTGGAGTAGGTTTAATCATCTAGGTAGAAATTAGGATGAGAAAAAAGGAGATCCAATAATACAACCTTATAGTCACAGAAGTAAGAAAAAAAGGGTAGTTGTTTTGAAGAAGCCAGGATAGGTGTGGAAAGTACTCAAAAAGAAATCTTCAGGGATAAAATAAAGTGATAATTAAAAAGAAATCAGTGGATTAAACATATTGAAACTGTTCTATAGGCAGTGGTCATTGAGTCAGCTTTCACTGCATTTAGTAAGAAGATGCACAGATGTCAACTCTTTTTTGACAGCATTTACTAGAGAAGAGAAAAAGCTGGGGACTGCATCTTGAAGGAAGGGACTTTTTTTGGATGAGCAGTTTTGAGTGTGTTTGTCAGTTAAAGAGAGGAATTAAGTTAGTTTTCATTTAGGAAAAATTGTATATATATTTAATATAAGTTATCACATTGCATCTTAAAAATTTTCTTATTTAATACATATATTTCCTACATGTATATGTGGCAGCATGATAGCAAATAACATTTGTTTGGTATTTCCAAAGGACTTTCACATACATTACCTCATTTTACCTTTACAGCTACTCTGAAGTACACAGGCATTATCCCTTTTATTCAGCTGAGAAAACTGAGCTTCATTGAGGTGGAGGTCAAAAATCACAAAATTTGTGAAGAAGTAAGATTTGAACATACGTTTCGTGACTCCAGTTTTCCTTTTAGATTTTAAAATTAATTAAAGGGATCTTAATTATACTTTTATTTTTAACTTTTTGTTAACATAATTTATTCATACATTCAGTGAAAATTTTGTTGAGGTACTGGGACACGTTAAAAAATACAGTTGTAGCCCTCAGGATATTTAATATCCAGTGAAAAGTGACAGTCAGTAAACCAACAATTTCAATACTTTGATATATGTTGTGAGGTTGTGATAACCGATTCTTGTTTAGTTTAATTCTATATCTCCCTTAGGCCAGTGTTAAATTTAAATTAAATACCTCATTTTTTCCAATTCAGGGAAGGCACTAAACATAAAGCATAGGATAGAAATGTTGAACTCATCCAAAATATTATTTTGTTTAATGAAAATGATAAAGATTAAGGAACACTTCCATGTATTGAGTAAGGTTGATAATTTTCTAATTCTTCACTGTGCATTATTTTGTTTGAAGTTGGTAAATTTGGAGTATCCTGCAGACACATTTTGCTGTATGTACTACAACATTCTACAACCAAATAAAAATTATTTTGATTATCTGATTTTGGATTATCTCTGCCAAAGTATATAATGAAAGGTTGTCTCCTTGCTGCTTTACTGAATGAAAAGTGTTGATTTAGTAACTCAAAACTATCAGGTTATTAAATAATCATCTTATTGTGTCTACAAGATAGCTGTCACTCTCACATATTTGTATGTAGGTTTCTAGGACTTCTGGGGTACAACAACAAAGATTTCTAGTAAGTTTTGTTTTTGTTTTTAATTTTATTTTAAATTTATAAATAACAATGGTACCTATTCATGGATACATAATAATGTTTCCATTCATATAATGTACAGTGATCTGACCAAGGTAATTAGCATATCTATCATTTCAAACATTTTTCTTTGTGTTATGAACATTTAATATGTTCCTTCCAGCTATTTCAAAATATATAATATACTACTGTTAACTATAGTTATCCTACAGTGGTATAGAACACTAGAACTTATTCCTCTTAAAGTTTTGTTTTTAATCTAAGCACTGCTACTAACTGCACATAGGAAATATTGATTGCTATTTTATTAATAAGGGGAATTAAGTTTGTAAGTCAAATAAACATTAATGAAATACCTTCTTGAAAATACTATCAAACTAAAACTTACTGGGCCATTTATCCAACTGTAATTTTAAATTGTGAAGAATAGCACAGTGGCCAAATATTCTATACTCCAGTGCTTTATAAAACAAATCAGATGACCTTACCACTAGGAGGTGGTATTTCAACAAGTAGCTCTACTATTATTTCTTGGTATAAAGTTGAACTGATCTTTTTTTTTTTTTTGAAAAAAATCAACTTTATTTTTTCTAGGTTTTAAAAAAATAGAACCAGCTATTAATTTTTGTTGAGAAAATGCTTCTTTTGGTGTTCACATCTAAATTTCTGAAAAGGTGATCTGGTTACTAAAATCATCCCAAATGCATTCATAAACCAGATCCACGTGTGACCAGCCCTTTACAAAAATTAATTACAGTTGCCACAGCCTTTACATTCATTCTTATCACACGTTACAACATGCAGATAACACAAAGAAAGGTCAACAAGCTGAAGTAAACATTACAGCATCAGGAAAATGAAAACCCATCCGTATAAAATAAATATAATTTTGTAATAACTGTAAAGAAAATGAAAGCACTTAATAAAAATAATGGCAGTTGAATGTATAACTGTCTCATCACCCAATCATAAAATAAGTTACTGTAAAATGCATAGACTCCTTACACGAAAATAATTTGTGCATCACAGTCATGTGAAGTTGAACTAATCTTAAACTCTGTATTTTCTTGTGGAATAAAAAGGGAGGGGAGGACACATTTAAAGTTAGTGAATGTATTGCTCTTACTTTAGGTATAATGTGGTAGTTCAAGTAGATAAAAGCATTTAGGAACCCTCACCCACTTCTATCTCACTCCTACAGAATCTCTAGTAATTGCTTTTCTGTACGTAGATTTTTGGGAGAAACTCAGAGAAGCTTATTCTGTGTAACATGACAAAACAGAAATAATACCCATATATTCAGCAGCTGGAAGGAAAAATAACAGTGACATATGAGTTATATGCTTTTATATCTCAAAGTGGGATTTGATATTTATTTTTACTTGATTGTCCTAGAGTTATACTTCCAATGTATCCATCTTACTTTTTGTGTGAACTCTTAGAGAATGCTACCTATCTATGAAAGTTCAGCACTTTAAAGAAAGCATTACTCAGTTATCGTGTGTTATCGTGTTTGTATGCATGAGTCTTTGTGTATGTGCTAAATGGCAAACAAGAAATACGTGTGTGTTAAATATGACACATAGCCTCTTTGCCCTAGCTAATATAAATTAACACACACATAACACATTGGATGCAGTAGAATAATAGATTTCTCTCTATAGATTTTTTAATAAATTATGCAGTAAAGAATGGAAAGCATGGTCCATATGCTTACTGGATGTGTTTGTGTGAACCCTGATCTAGGGCACGTGCATTTCCATTGTAGGCAGTGTTTTTAAAGTTTACTTGTGATTTCAAAGATTGCCATAAGCAATGCATTGTTCTGTGCTAGGTCATTGCTTAATGAAGAAAAAAGAAATCTGCCAGTACTGCTTTTTCCAGATTAACACGTTTGGTTTGAAGTCACAGTGATTACATGTCAACTGTGTTGAGACAAACTTTTCGTACTCTCCTTAGATGCATTTTTGTAGAGAAAGAAATGCTTACATCACATTCCCCATGTCCTTTTGCCAAGTGCCTGAGGTGAGCTATGTCTCTGCTGTATTTGGAGTAGACTTTTTGTTTTATTTAATTCTCAGAAGGTTGAGGTGTGCAGTTACTACATTTTGTTAAACAAAATTTCCAGCAGACACTATAGCTCAAAATACCACATTCCTTTCTAACCAAAAACAAAACAAAAGACAAAAAAGGGGAGTAAAGGGAGTACTCTCATTTCATGAGAAACATTTGTAGAAAAGAGATTTGTTCATGGTAACAATTGGGTTTTTAATATCCTTCATTTTCTGAATTCTGCATCACACACTGCTTCAGTGTACATCTCACCATGCTTTCCTGTTCCTTACATTCTTAAAGCTCATGTTTTAAGGTTGTATTTTCTTTCTTTTTTTTTTTTTTGTTTTTTGTTTTGTTTTGTTTTTGAGATGGAGTCTCGCTCTGTTGCCCAGGCTGGAGTGCAGTGGCGCGGGCTCTCGGCTCACTGCAAGCTCTGCCTCCTGGGGTTCACGCCATTCTCCTGCCTCAGCCTCCCGAGTAGCTGGGACTACAGGCGCCCGCTACCACGCCCAGCTAATTTTTTGTATTTTTAGTGGAGACGGGGTTTCACGTGTAAGCCAGGATGGTCTCAATCTCCTGACCTCATGATCCACCCCCCTCAGCCTCCCAAAGTGCTGGGATTACTGGCGTGAGTCACCGCGCCCAGCCAAGGTTGTATTTTCTTATCCCTCCCATCAGCCTTGTTTTCATACTTGATATTTCATATTTACAAGGTACCTTCATTCCTTTGGTTTTCTACTTTTCAATACATATCCAGATTTGGCTATAGAGTTATCTGTTTGACATATCCTGTGTCCCCTCAAATACATCCTCCAAACTTAACTCATCATCTTCTCTCCAAAACCTGCTCCCATCCTGTCTTCTATCTCAGAGAATGAAATCATTATTCATGCAGTTGCCCAGCCAGAAACCCTGGAGTGTTTCTGAATGCCTCCCTTTCCTTATCCCCTTCCCTTCCCACACTACTGACTGTATATCTACCATCTGTTCCCATGTCTCTTTCTCACTTTTCACAGACATTCAGGTCATCATCTATCATCTGTATCATTAGAGCAGCCTTCTGACTAGTCTTTCCTTATTGAATCCCTTCTTACAGATTCATTATTGATTGTTTTAAAATGCAAATCTTGTCATATTACATCTCTCAAAAAATTTTTATGGCTTTCCCACTGCCTCCAAGATGAAGACCTACTCACTAAAATGTATAAGTGCTGTCATCCTCTCACCCCTGCATACTTCTTTAATTTCTACCACTCCCCATGCTCTAGCCATTCTGTACTTTTTTCATTTCCTAGAGTATGCCATTAAGCTAGGCCAGACCAAAGAGGTTGGTTGGCATTCAAAGACTGACTAGAACTCAGATTTTTGTTTAGGATTATTTTCACTTAGGCTTTCTACTAAATTAGCAAATAGGAAGTACCAAGGACATCTACAATATAAACATTTACATAAATGAGTACAACACTCTACTGTCTCCCTAGTTTCTCATGGAGATATGGCCAAAATTCAGTTGTCAATGTCATATATATATATATATATATAGCGAGTACCATGCCAGATTGTACATGAAAGCTCAGTAGCTTTTGTTCCATGGGCAGTGTGAGGGGTCATACTAATGCTCGAAGGTCTACCTTCTACTGTATAAAGAAAGTTTTACTATATTGAAAAGCATGCACAATATTTTTTTCTGTGTTATTGGGTCAACAGCAGTTCTCACCATGATCACCATCATCTTCCACAGCTATGTTTTCTCTTGCTTCTTGGCTTTGTACACATTGCTGGCTCTTTGTACACATTGCATACACACAGCATTTGTCAATGTCGCCTCTCTTGAATAACTCTTAACTATCCTTTAAGACTCAGATCTGGGGTCTTCTCTTCCAGAATATTTTCTTCGTTGTTTGCCTCATTAGCAACCATCCTGAGCATCATTTTTTATGGTCCTCAGTGAACTGATTTTTAAATGTTGGTCTGTTTAATTGTCTACTATTAAATATAGGCTCCATCAGAGTAAGGAGCATATCTTACTTATCTTCATATTTTTAGTATCTAGCAAAGATATTATCACATTATAATAATCTAATATCTATAGGAGAAAAAAGGGAAAGAGGGAAGTGTATTATTCCTTTCTCACACTGCAATAAAGAACTACCTGAGGCTGGGCACGGTGGCTCACACCTGTAATCCCAGCACTTTGGGAGGCCGAGGCAGGTGGATTGCCTGAGCTCAGGAGTTCGAGACCAGCCTGAGCAACATGGTGAAACCCTGTCTCTACTGAAATACAAACTAGCCGGGCGTGGTGACAGGCACCTGTAGTGCCAGCTACTCTGGATGCTGGGGCAGGAGAATCACTTGAACCTGGGAGGCAGAGGTTGCAGTGAGCCGAGATCACGCCACTGCACTCCAGCCTGAGCGACAGAGCGAGACTTGTCTCAAAAAAAAAAAAAAGTTTGATCAATTTCCCTTCTGAAGCTTTAGTCTCTGCAAGAATATGGGGCTACCGCTCTTAGCTTTGGCCTCTTTTTAATTTAACTTTATTTTTATTTTTTATTATTTACTTATTTATTTGTGACGGAGTCTCTCTCTGTCACCCAGGCTGGAGTGCAGTGGCGCGATCTCCACACACTGCAAGCTCCGCCTCCCGGGTTCGCGCCATTCTCCTGCCTCAGCCTCCCGAGTAGCTGGGACCACAGGCACCCGCCACCACGCCCGGCTAATTTTTTGTATTTTTAGTAGAGACGGAGTTTCACCGTGTTAGCCAGGATGTTCTCGATCTCCTGACCTCGTGATCCGCCCACCTCGGCCTATCAAAGTGCTGGGATTACAGGCGTGAGCCGCCGCGCCCGGCCAGCTTTGGCCTCTTAACAAAGACTGCACAACAGGAAAAATCTCATGTTACATTTTGTTACAGTTTTATGGGAAATCACATTTCTAGGAAGGAAGGAAAACTCAATAAAATGAGAGTCAATAAATCATTCCTTGACATGATTTCATCAGTGTAGCAACCATTGTTGCTTCTCAATCTGCTGGAATAGGAAGTACACAGAAACACCTTGAAATATTCCTTCCACAAATGTTGAGTCTGAATCTAATCAAGCTCTAGAGCTAACCACAAGTTTATAAAAAATTTGGAGAAGGAAGGAGTAAGTTAAAGGATACCACAATTCAAAGTGTGGGACAATTGATCTAATTTTTGCAAATGGTCAATGGTAAGAATTGAAAGAAAGAATGAGAGGGGGACTATTAGATTAAAAGAGATTCCTGAGACATGGCAATCACAAGCAATGAGTGGACCTAGTTTGGAGTTTCATTAGAATAAGCCAACTCTAAAGACAGGTGTTTTAGATAATTGTGGAAATTTAAATGCAGGATAGGTATTAAATGTTACTAAAGAATTATTGTTAATCTTGTTAGATGTTAATGACATTGAAGTTATGTTAGAAATATCCATGTCAATACATATTGAACTATGTAGGGATAAACTAATGTGTTATCTGAGAGAGGCCACTACAGGCTTTAATAATAATAAAGAAAAAAGGCATGGATGACACAAATGTGGCGAAAGTCTTTAATTGTTGAATCTGAGTGATGAGCATCTGGAGCTTTATTATACTGTTTTCCTTCTGCATGTTTGTAACTTAGTCATAATTTTTTAAAAAATTAAACAATAATATCTAAAGTGATATCTCTGTTTTTGAAAAAGTAAATATACATGTCAGTTTTCTTTGTTAAAGCGGAAGACAAACATTGTCAATCCCCTACTCTTCTATATGCACGAGTTGGAGGAGAAAACAAAAGCCTGTGACTGTTGGATTCTTATTTGAGCAAAGAATATGAAGCCTAGGCAATATAGCGAGACCCCATCTCTACCACAAAAAAAAAGCCTGGCATGGTGGCACATGCCTGTAGTCCCAGCTACTTGAGAGGTTGAGCTGGGAGGATTGCTTCAGTTCAGGAGGTCGAGGCTGTAGTGAGCCATGATTGCACCACTGCACACCAGCCTGGGCAACAGAGTGAGATGCTGCACCCCTCCCCTGCCCCCCAAAAAGGAGTATGGGGGTCATATGCCATATATATTAACATGGAAAACAAACAGTTCATATACAGGAGGTCCATAATTTGCAAAAAACGGACAGTAATGACTTAACACGTTTCTACTAGAACTGCTAAACAGCAACTATTTAAAAGAAGGAGTTTACTCTTAGACTTTCTGTTATATTAAATGGAATCTGGTTGGCATGATGATTCCTTTAATGAAAAACTACATAGTTTCCATCCACTGGCATAAGAATGGAGTAGAAATGTATAGCTAAATAACAGTTTATGGTCCATACTTGGAATATCATAGTCCATTTCATTAAACAAGTTCAGAGGAAAGCAATACTAATAGTGAGGGAGCCCAAAGCCATATATGATCATGGAGGAATGGTCTCAAAGGGATTAGAAATGATTAGCGTGGAGAAAATAAATCTCAGTGGCATAAGATAGCACACTGCAGGTGTTTGACATACAAAATACCAAAGAGATTGGAAAACACAGAACCAATTAGTGGAAATTATAGGAAGGCTGATTTTGGCTTTGTTTGAATGTTAGGAAAGACAATTGCCAATAGGCCTTAAACCTCCCAGAGCATTTTTTCCTGGGCATACCAAGAATGCAAAGCTTTGACCTTTTCTTAATGCCACCATTTTTCAAGATTGTGTTTGCAGAAAGCAACCTTAAGGGATAAGTTTAGGTCCCACTTTGGGAAAAAGAGCCACCTTACTTTCTGCTTATTATAAAAGCAGTGGATTCCCCAAGCTCAGTATTCCTAAGACACAAATCCACTATATGCACGAGATATACCTGGACCCCTCTATGGTGCCTCCATGGGACTTAGGGGGCAAGGAGAACTTACTCAAATATGATGTTCATGCTGCTTGCTAAGCATGAATAATGAAGTCTTTTATCTCATGTCTTCTGCCAACATTTAAGAAACAGTGATAGGCTAATTTATTAACTTGTAAGTATGGTGAGATCAAGAAATCTCATACCCAACAATGGAGAACACATTAGTTAGTAGATTTCCTATCCAGAAGTGTTCACATGTGGATGTGTAAACTTCTTGGAGAAGATGATGTATAAACGCAGCAAAAAATAAAGTTTCAGACAAGTAGTTTTTCTTAGACTTTCAATGTCATTTCAATTCCATAAATTGTATTATTCCTTTTTAGGAAACACAAATATAACTGGACTTATCTACAGAATACCAGGACTCCCTAGGAAGTCTCTACATAAATATGGTCTCAATATTCATTTAAATGACCCAAATTCCATCCATTGTCTCTATGTATTTCCACTCTAGTAAACCTTTAGTAGCTTTCAGATAAAGGGAAATCCAAGATTATTATGCCAAAAATGTAATTCTCTTAGACTTCATGCCAGAGTTCTTAGCATCCAAGGCAGTCAAGATTACCATATCCAAGGTATATACTACCAATATGATTTAGTATTGTTGATCATATGACTGAGGCAGTGATTGCCAAATTTTTCCACTGTCTAGTCTCTGCCATGACATCCCTCTTCCTTCCTTACTAGAAGTTGAGTATCTCTGACTCATCTTATTGGAAATTCACCGACATTAGTTTCATTAATATTAATAAGAAGTTAGTATCTATAGTGTTGGTAAGCACACATAATATTTTTCTCCCATTGCCAAAAGCCTCTGGTAATATTTATCAGAATACTTTGAAAATGTGTATTAAAGTCTAGTCTAGAATTTCGAATGAGTGGTGTAATTCAGTTTGGGATTACATACGATCTATGGCCTTCACTGAATGCAAGCAAAGCTTTAACACTAGCATCATGGTCAAAACCTCTTTGTCCTCTTCGTTAGCAAATGCTTTGTGCATCACACAGATATATCCACTTGGTGGCAGTATGTACTCAAGAATATTTACTGTTTCTAGTTGCCTCAATCTAACGGAATTTAAAGATGTCAAACTTTTTTTATCTGGAAAATAGCCATTGTAGTGAATCTTAAGAAACAGTATTGTCTGAATGCAAGCTCCTCCCTAGAGATGATTATGGAGATTATAATAATGTTATTATATACTTCCTACCATTTACTCTCAATCATATTCTTTCTTCTGCCAACAATACCCTTAGTATGAGAACTGGTAAATACCTATTATATTACCTTATTTCTGTAACCTATCTCTTAGTTCTGAGGAACTTGCCTGGCAATAGACTTTTCCCTTTCTCCATTTTGTTTCTTAAATATCATACCCTCTCCACAGTGAGATTAAGAGATAGAACTTTAAGCTTCTGTATAGTACCATATGTACCCCTTTAGTTCTGCACTACCTCCTAGACATAGAGCAGATTCTTGATATTCACATAGTCTTGCGAAGTCATATGGTTCTCTTTCACTTAAATTAATTCTGTCTGAAATGCAGAATGACACCAATTAACTTGCTCTACGTAAGATTTGTCTTCAATGAAGAGAGGGAACACCTTCCAAGAAATTAAATTGTGTAATCAGGTAGGACTACAACTATGAGAAGAACTCACAAAAATAAACATATTTTAAAAAATTGAAAATAAAATACTAACTTAGTTGTGTTAGATGGTGGAATTATGAAAGCTTTTGTTTCCTTTTTCTGCATTTGTGTAGTTTTTCCTATATTTTCTTTAATGAACTATACTTTTTTCAAATAAAAAATATATAACTGCTCTTAAGCCATCTTTTATCTTTCGCCTGCCTCAAAGGAAACATTCTTGTTTTTAAAATATCCTATTTAGTTTTCTGCTATCTAATTTTCCAAAAGATATTTAGTAACAGTTTGACATTTCCTTGCATCTCCGAACATGGCACTGGTTTCTGATGAGTGTGATGGGAGATTTGACCCATTTTTAAAAATAAACTTTTTACAGAGAGTTGCACAGATAGTGCAAAGCTCCCATACACCCAACACTCAGTTTCATTTATTAGAAACATCTTAACATTAGTTTGGTATATTTGTTGCGATTAATGACCCAATATTCATATATTATTATTAACTAAATTCCATACTTTATTCAGATTTCCTTTGTTTTCACCTAATGTTCTTTTTCTGTTCTGGGATCCCATCCAGGATAACTTATTACAATTTATTTGTCGTATCTCCTTAGATTCTTCTTGGCTATCACAGTTTCTCAGACTTTATTTTTCATGACCTTGGCAGCTTTGAGGAGCACTGGCCAAGTATTTTGTATTAACAGAATGTCCCTCAATTGGGATTTGTCTGATGTTTCTCTCATGATTAGGGTGAGGATATGGATTTGGGGGAGGAAGACAACAGAGGTAACGTGCTATTCTCATTACCTCACATGGAGGGTATGTGCTACCAACCTGACTTAGCATTTGTTGATAGTCTGACTGAGGCAGTGTTTGCCAGGTTTTTCTATCACAAGGTTACTCTTTCATTGGCCTTCCCATACTACACTCTATAGCAGTGTGTGCATAGCCCACACTTAAAGAGTGGAGGGTTATGTTTCACACTGTGACAGTGGAGTATCTACATCAATTATTACAAATTCTTCTATACCTGAGATTTGTCTACTCTCTCCCATTATTCAATCATTTATTTAAGTCAGTATGAACTCATGGATATTTATTATATACTTTAGATTATAATCTAATATTATTTTATTTGTTTTTCTTAAATTGGCCATTGGTGCTTTTTCAGTTGAGTTCCTGTGTCCCTTTGACATACTCCCACTATTGTGGGGTGTGATTTTAGCACGCTGTTACTTTCTGGCACTACTAGTACTTCCGAATCATCTTATGTAGTCCCTCCCTGGTCCCTAAATTGGATAATGCTTTTTAACTCTCATCATAAAGATCAATATTGAGAAGGACACACTGAGTGTCCATTGCATAAAGACCTTGTGTTAGGAATACGACTTTTTAAAAAGCCTCTTTTTGGATAGATCTTTTGCTTTACCTGAGAAAATTAGACAAATACATATAATAGCATAATCCCATTTATTAAACATAATATTAGCCTAAAAAGAAAAAAATCCACATAGTAGTGTGTACTCACCCTTCAATCCCCACCTGTGAGTATGGCCTGGATACTCATAAGAAGGGGTCAAATGTGCTGTGTAGGAGGGGATTCTGAGGCTGGACAAAATAGGAGGAATGTCATCTAGAAAGCTATCACTAGAAACATCTGGCTAAGGAGAAACAATGATAACATAATCAGAAGAGAACTTAGAACCAGCAAGTTTCCTCCAGCTGTGAGTTCAAATTCAACTGCCAGAAGTGTACATATCACTCCTGACAGCCCCTCTGATGTTGTGACTCTTCAAGGACTTTTGAGCTCAGCTAATAATTTTTCAAATAAAAATCCCAATATACACATATAACAAAAAAGATACGTAAAAATTTCTTACAGTTATATTATTTGAGTTTTTATATATATATAACAATATGTTATATATAGAACAAATTCAACAAAAACTCAAATAACTGTAAGAAATTTTTACATATCTTTTTTTTTTTTAGATAAATAAACTGAAACCCCAATACAAAGTCAAGAATGTTAGAGCTGGACATGACCTGAGAGAGGTCTGTGACCTCCTGGGAATCACTCCACAGTTAGTGTGAAACTAGATGCCAACTGTCTTGAACTTTGGATCAGAGCATTTTTCACCACAGAGCTTTGCTTCATTGAATAACTTATTTACACATTCCACTCATCCATTTATTCTACAAAAAGAAAATTTAATAGCTCCTTCATGCCTGACACTGTGCTCAAGTTTGTAAGTACAAATTTTGAGAGTTTGCACTACTGTAAAGAATTGAATAACAAAATTAGATAAACTGCCACCAGGTGGCATAAATCTTCATACTGGCAAGGACGTTTGTAGGTAATTTGTAGTAACTATTCAGTTTTTCCTCTTAGACTTTTTTATGTTTTATTTTTTCAAATTCAGATGGTGAGAACTGGTCTGAATGTACAATTCAGTCTTACCGTTTTCCATCAAGGTGTCACCAATCTTCCAGTCTCCCAGGCAGAAGTCTTTGAGGTATGTTTTGGTTTCATCTTCTACTTATTGAGTCACAGCTTATTCAGACTGGCTGCTTTCCTCATCTTTAGCTACTTTATAAAAACCTTCAATTTAGCAGTATCAGGGGAAAAAAACTACCTTGGGTTAGTCTTAGCCTACTGCAAGTTCACTGCTGCCTCTGAGCCTTTGCTCCTGCTGTTCCATTTCCCTGAAATTCCTTCTTCTAAACTCTTTCATCATTGACTCACCAATGTTCAACAAATATTTGAGTGGTTGTTATGGTGATGCTGATATATGAAATGCCAAACTATATACTCCCCTCCCATGCCAGGATCTGCTATGTCCCTCCCTGCCCTTCTGACAGTAGAGAAGTTCTAGTAGGTTAAATGGGTATATGATCAAATAATTGCTATATTAGGGGCATTTACCAGCCGTCGTGGTGACCAAAGTATCAGCTTTGCAGAGGTGATCAAGAAATAAATTGGTCCTTGGTTTAGGTATAAAGGTAAGTCAACTAGTTTAAATGGATACAGGGTCAAATATTGTCCTACACAGTGAGATAAAATGCCTTGGCACTTCAAGTCTGACAATTCTAGACTTTGAAATTTTAGATGGGAAGAAGGTTTGATGCATATAGGCAGGTGGCCAAAGTTGATTTTAAAAAGAAAGGCTGAAACCAGATTAAAAGGGCCCTTGAAGGACATGCAAAGAAGTTAGGACTTTATCTTTTAGGTATTAGAAACCATTACAAGATTTAGAAAGGGGATGACGTGAACAGATTTGCATTTTATATCCTCTCTGGCTGGATGTGGCATGGCTTGGAGAGAGGTGAGACCAGATATGTGCAAGCAGTTGGGAAATAACCCTAGAGTCTGGGTGGGTGGGGATGTTAAGGCCTGAACCAAGTAAAATCCATGCTGAAGGAGAGGCAGGGATGGATCTGAGACAGTCAACAGAATTTGGTGAGGAATCAAATATGGGAATAAGGAGAAAGTACTTTGTGACTGCCAGGTTCCTGGCTTAGGTCACTGAGTGAGGAGTGATGCCTTTAATTAGGCATAAAAGGATACAGGAGGCTGAGCAACTTTTAGGGGGTGGTGGTGGTAGTGGTGGTGGTGGTGAATGTTTTGAGTTTACTTTGAGATGACTGTATGATTATTTGCACTAATCAACTTCATACATTAATATGTAGGTTAGAATGAAAGGTCTCAGTAAAGAAAACTTTCTTACTACCATTCATTCATCAATCGATTTGTCAGCCAAAAGTGCCTCCTTTATGTCTTATAAGGAGTTAGGTGCAATAGGTATTATGAACCCTACATCCCAAATTTTCCAAAGTAGTTTTAATTTTCTACAGTTTTTTATTTTTGACAAATGCAATTCATTCAATATTTACTTAATATGACTAAATTTTTATATCTTGTAAGACTTTTCTTATAAGTTAATAAATCACTAAAAGGTTTAAAGTATGAATCCTGCAAGTAAGGTATTTGTAGCCTAATCCAGAAGAACTCCATACTCATTAGAGAACCATTTAGTGGTAAACTGCAATGTTGTAAGGTTTCCGGGGCATCCAGAAAGTGGCTCTCATTTTGGGTAGGAGGAATTAGGAAGGGCTGCACCAAGAAGCTAGAACTGCAGCAAGGATCTGAAGATAGAACAACAGCTGCAAAGTTAGACAGTGGGTGAAGAAAGCAGCATCGGGAAAAACATCTGGTTGGAATGACTTTGGTGTGTTCAGGGGAGATTGAAGACCTTGGCCTCTCTTGATTAGCCTTTTGGCTCAGTCACAGAGGGTGACTAAATTCATCTGAGGGGTTGTATAATTCCTATTACTACTTTCTTATATCTATCTTCAATTTGGGATCAACTTTGTGATGATTTGTCTAAGGTATAATGAAAATTTTTACTTGTGTGGTTTCCAGATTCTGTTTTTTCATTCCCTTCCTGGCATTTTTCAATTTGCATCTCATTCTGATTTTCAGCTTTTCTGACCTTAGTCATAAAAGCTTTTGATAAATTTTAGTATTCCATAATCACCCTTGTTTCTCCTTTTAGTAACATCCCCATTTGCCTGTGAGGTCCACATGTAGCCTTTTGAGGTAGTACAATTGAAACTTTTATTAAAATTAACTGTGAATACTAAGATATCTTAAAATATATCCTCAAGAGCTGTAAATGAAATAAACACTTGGTATTGAAAATCTATAATGTAATAAGGATATATAATAGTGCCTCCTGCACATTCGATAAATGTAGTTGGCATTCAAGAAACATTGAATGGATGAATTTTACACAATAACCTAAAGAAGACTGCATCTTCTTTGTTAAAAAAGTTTGTTCTGCCAGAGCAAGAAACACAGCAGGAGGCTCAGGGCATAATCTGCCAGGCCCGGTGCTTCTGCAAATGATTTCCTCTGGTTTTGTCCTCAGTCAAGGCAAGCTCTGGCTTCGTGGTGCTCTGAGGTGAGATGAAGGTCAGGGACCTGGTGTGTCAACTCCCTTCTCTCCAAGCGGCCCTAGCTCAGGGATCTGTATGAAACGCATCAAAACATCAGTCCAAGTGGCTGACATCCACTTCAGCTATTTGTTTGCAAATAGGACTTCTAAATGCTTTGAAAACAGTTTGTTCTTTAAAGTTGGTAAGCATTCCTTTTATAATTTGTCTTCACTCTTTTTGAACAAGCTACTAATATTACTGATAAAATAAAATGAAAATTCAACTAGCCTTACTTTGATGGTTGGTTATAAGTTCAAAATAAGCAAAGTCCAAATTAATGAGATTTTATTGTCTATGTATATAAGTTTACCTATATAGGCTTACATGTATGTGAATTAAGAATCATAGCAATTTAGCACTGGAAGGAAACATAAAAAAGAATTCTTTCTAGACCCTACATTTTGCAAATGAAGAGATATGTAACTAGTAAATTGTTCTTTTCCTTGCACCCAAGAGACTAGTTCTATATTTAAACACAATCCATAAATAGATTCCTTTACAGATATAATTTGCTGTGATTTCACAGCTCTGCTGAGCACATTACATGTTATGTAATGCTTTTACTTCTATTAGCTGTGTCTTAGCATCTCCTATAAATCTGCAGCCTCTTTGAAGGTAGAGATTATATTTATTTTTGCATTTCCCAGAGAACCTGCCCCAGCCCTATCCCCACAGCTGATTCTGGATTGCGCATCCAGCATCTGCAGGCGGCCATGAGCCTATGCTGAAATCAAGGAACCAGGCTCTGGGTTCCTGTGGGTCGCCTGTGGACTAGGCAAATTTTCCTCTGCTTCAGAACATCTGATAGTTTCTCTGGATTGCCTTGTGTATATTTGGAGTCCTGTTGTCTCTATTCTTCACCTGATAGTTATGAAGCTGTGCCCCTATGCTGAGGCCCACCCATCCCATTGTTTTCCCCATCCCAACCTCAACTGTCTTAAACTAGACTGGATTTGCCATTCCCTTATTTGGACACAAATTAGAATTGCTACCACTTCTCCACCCTCTCACCATTGTGCCCTTCACCTCCGCATGCTGTGTGGTAAATAACCCAGGCAGCCTGCAGTGATCCCACTCTTAGAGCTAAAGCTATTGCTTGCCTTGCACTGTTACATAACATAAATGAGTGCTCAATGATTTGAAAGAATAAATTTGGACATTAATGATTCACTCAACAAAGACTTATTGAGTACCTAGTATATGCCATACCACCATCACCTTATTCTCTGTGCTGGGATATAGCAGGGAATAAAACCAAGTCCCCGCCCTCATGGGATTACATTCTAGTCAGGGAGGTACACAATAAGCAAATAAACAAATAGACATATAATATAAAGTCACTGCTAAAAAGTAAGTGCTGTCACAAAATGTAAAGTAAGGAAAGGGAATAGAAAATGACAGGAGGGAGTGCTATTTTAGATAGGATAATCAGGAAAGGCCTGGACATAGAGACATGTTGGAATCATCTGCACATAGATGGTATTTAAAGCCATAGAGTAAGTGAGATCATCTGAAGAATAACATGCTTAGTGAAGAGATGCATGAGGACTCAGCCTGGGGCACTCCAACAGTTAGAGGTAGGGAAGATAGGGAGGGTTCAGGAAGGAAGGAAGGTTGAGGAGGAACAGCCAGAGAGGGAGAAGGGCAAGCAGGATAGAGTAGTGCTTTGGAAGCTGAATTGAGAAAGTATTTCAAAAAGGAGGACAATTGGCTGCAACCAAGATTGACATTTGGATTGGCAATGTGGAAGTTAATGGAGGTAAAGGCAATAGTAGCTTCACTGAAATGGAGGGGACTCTGATAGGAATCTTCAAGACAGAACAGGAGACGAAGAAATGGAGAGATGAATGTGCACTGTGCCTTTGAGGTACACTGCTACAAAAGGGAGAAGAAAAGAGGCAGTATCTACAAAGAGCTGTGAGACCAAAAGAGGCTTTCGTTGTTATTGTTGTTGTTCTTTTTTAAGATGGGAGAAATCACAGTATTTTTATGTGCAAAAACAAAGATGCAGGAAATAGGGAAAACTGGTGATACAAAACAGAGAGGGGTAAGTGTACAGGCAAGAGGCAGTGAGATTCAAAGATAGGACATTTCAAAAGAAGGCAAACTAACAGTAAATGGTAAATTAACCATTTTGGCAAGCATACATTTCATTTTGGTCTATTTTGCTTTCTCATCAAGTTGTGGTTAATGACATATATGAAATTTTTATAATAAGAAGAATATGATTGTGCAGAATTTTAGACAGTGGCTCTTCAGTGAAGTCATTGGTATTTTAATCAAAATGATTTGCAGGTTCTAATCCCAAAACAACTTGAAATTTCCAGCCCTCAGTGTATGGTAAATTATCTATCACATTACCGTAATTAGACCCATATAATTAAAACAATAGCAGCTTCTTTTATGTCTCTGTGGCACTTCTGCTAACAGGGCTTTAGTTCTCTCCAGTAAAGCCTCAGAGAAACCCAAATGGGAAAAGTATGACCCTATAAACAGAAAAGACAGCCTTTACTATTTGGGTTTTTCTCTTTATAGTACCTCAATTCTGAGTTCCCAGGCATAAATATAGGTAGAAACTGACCTAAAGTCCAATCTACTTTTTAGAAAAATATGTATTCCACAGGATGCAAAATTTAGGTAAGATAAATAAGAAACAAGATTTTCAGAACATCAGAGCTATAAAGAAAGACCACCCTCAGTGAGTATAAAACCTTAATTAAGACAGCTATGATAGATTCCTTTTAATGTGAAACCAGTGATTTTTAAAGACATTAAAGATCACCTATTTCAACCACTTTATTTTATAGATGAATAAACTCAGTGCCCAAATGGTTAAATAACTAATACAAAGATGCTTAGGTGATTAGTGGCTATATTGGGTGGATTTTAAAATTAATTTTAAAAAATTGAAATAAGAATATTTATTGAGTGTTTCCATATACCAGGCACTGTGCTGATCACATTACAGTCATACCCTCATTTAAAATTTATAGCAACTATATGAGGTGGATAATAGGAGATCTCTTCACCAGCTACCACTGAATTGACTTACTAACTTCACCACTTGTCTCCACTTTCTTCTTCGTTAAACACATTGACTGATGCTGGTACTATGTTAAATGCTTGAGGCTGGTAAATTTATTTGAAAATTTCTTTTCACCTATCCAATCTGCAGTCTGTAGTCATAATCTACGTTGGCATCAGTATCACCTGGGTACTTGTTAAAAATGCAGATTCTCAAACCCCAACCAGACTTACTGGATCAAAAACTGGGGGTGGGGTTTAACAATTTATGTTCTCCATTCAAGCGATTCTGATACATGCCAAAATAGAACACTACTTTAAAGGCTAATACAGGGGCCAAGCAGAAGCTCCTGGAGCTCCTTCCTCGTGCTACCAAAAGAGTAAACCAAAAGCAATACTGCATCCTTGAAGCACCATAGAGATCATTGCCACCACTGAAAACTTAGAAGCTATGTACTAGAAGCTATGTTTGTTTGGAGAAGTGATTCCCTTCATATTCAGATTTAACATACAAATTTGACTGGATTTTCGTGAATGGCAATGGATTATTAAAACTCAACCAATGGTTATTTCAGTTAAGCTGCTGTTTCAGCTGTGGCCTTTTTTATTGAAACAAACTGACACCTCTCTTGGCATCTAACATGTAGTCATTAAATTAGCCCATTTTCCCAGTATTCCAAAGAACAATCTTGTCTAAGGCTTATGTCAGCTCTTTGGCTCTGTGCCAAAATTAGGCCCACAAGGACCTTAACTGTTCTAACACCTCATGGAGCATCACATTAGTACACTACATCTGTGACATTTTACTGTTAAGATTTGCATAGCAGGGAGTAACAGATACCCTAGAAACCTTTAAGGCACATGTGTGGCAGTAGCTGGAGGAGAAAATCCATGAACATTTAGGTGCCTACCATCTCAGCAAAGTTTCTAGAGTCAGGTTGTTTTCATCATATTGGATTATTCTGTCCAGAGGCAAACATTGTGCGCCTTTGTGCCCCTACCACTGAGAAAGAGGCACAATGTTTAGTAGGTGTCTTTGGATTTTTGAGGCAACATATACTACGTTTGGTTGTTCTGCTCTGACTCATTTAGTCACTGACCAAAAATATTTCCAGCCTTGAATGGAGTCCAGAGCAAAAAGAAATCCATGGTTGGACAGACTTTAGTTATAAGAGGCTCTGGCTCTGCAATTTCAGCTTTTCTAAACCAGTGGATCATAGGTTCTTTTTTTTTTTTTTTTTTTTTTTTTTTGAGACAGACTCTGCCGCCCAGGCTGGAGTGCAGTGGGGCGATCTCGGCTCACTGCAAGCTCCGCCTCCCGGGTTCACGCCATTCTCCTGCCTCAGCCTCCTGAGTAACCACCACGTCCGGCTTTTTGTTAACACGGGGTTTCACCGTGTTAGCCAGGAAGGTCTCGATCTCCTGACCTCATGATCCGCCTGCCTCGGCCTCCCAAAGTGCTGGGATTACAGGCGTGAGCCACCGCGCCCAGCTGGATCGTAGGTTCTTTAAGTGTCTGTGGCAGATAAGGAATCTAAATGGAGCCTGCTCCTGCACCAAGTTCGACTAAGAGAATCACGGTGTGAGCCCGTAGGATTTTGGAGCAAGTCTATGACCTCTTTATCAAGTCACTATTTTCCTTCTGAAAACAGTTTGTGGCTTGCTGCCAGGTCCTGATAGGAGTGAATACCTGACCATAGGTCTACAAATGACCTAAGCTTTCCAATATCAATTGATTGTTTGGATCCAGCTGATCATAAAGTTAAATGTGTCTAGAGATGCTCCATCAGCAAATAAAAGTGCTGTATATGACACCGGGCCTGAGCAAAACCCGAAGGCAGTGTTAAGACATTAATAGGACTTGTTTCCACTCCTATGAGTAGAAGACTGCTCATTACCTTTTCTCCCTCAGTTTGCACACATGGCCCCGCGGGAGTTCCCTATATCATACTGCCTGCAGAGAAAAAAATTTGGTTCTGCCCAAAATGGCACCAGACATTCATGGGTGACATGAGAGGCAGTGGAGAAGGAAAATCTTCCCACTAGATTAAACTTCAAATGAACTTGAACTTCTCATGGTGAACTTCACCTAGAAAAAAATACTTTGCTTGAGGAAACTGCTCTCAGATTATCAATTTTAACCATTATGCCATTGGAATCATAAGACATAAATAATAACACATTTATATTAGTAGGTAATCTACTGAGTTCAATGGAAAAATTGACCCAGCTTGAAAGTATAGTCCACTCTGAGAACTTATAGCATAGCAAATGGTGTACATTCTTTAATCAAACACCATCTGTTTTAATAAGCTACGCCACAATTATGTTGTCTAGCAAACCACCCAAAACAGTGGTGTAGAGTAATAAGTATTTCTGGCTGACACATCTAAAAGTCAGCTGAGGTTTGGCTGACCCAGCCTGGCTTTGGGAGAGCTTGGCACCAAATGTCTCTCATCCTCCTTGGACTACTTGCTGCACAAGACATGCTCTTCTCGTGGTGAAAGGCAGCAGTTCAAGAGAGCAAGCCCAGTTACGCAAGCTCAGTTCAAGCCTCTGCTCAGGTCATGGTCACTAGCATCCTATTAGCCAAAGCAAGGCATATGGGCAAGACTAAATTCCAGGGGTTAGGGAATATACTTTTCTCATCAAAGAGGGGGACAAAGGTGAATATTTGCAGAACAATTCTAATCTACCATACTACCTGAATTTAAAACTGGAATTTTTGTTTTTACAAAAATATTATTCAGTATGTTGTCAAAGGGCTGCACTAGTACAAATAGTTGATTCAACACAATTTCACAAATATTCACTGAATGTTTTTTATTTGTTGGGCACTGTGTTAATCATCCAAAATTTAAGGATGGATAAGACATAGTCCCTGCCTTCAAGAATCTCACAGAAGGAACTGTAAACAAAATTTGATGTGATGAATGCAACAAAAGCCTTTACAATTCTCTGAGGTTGGTGTTGTTGCCATTTTACACAGAAGAAACTGATACTCATAAAGATTAAATGATTTGTCCAACATTATTAACAGATAAAACTGAAATTCAAATTTCAGTTTAAATTTGGGAGTGGGAACTAAAACCTTAAACTCTTCCTGTCATTCCACATAACCTTCCCCTGAAAGTGAGCACAGAGGTGATCCAGTCTAATACCTCACTTGATACTGGGCTCTTGGTATCTGTAAGGTGACATAATGCCAACATCTTGGTGAATTGACCCCAGGATAACAGATTTAGAATGAATTACATATGCTTTCCCCTGCTCCATAATTCTACTCTTCTTACTCTGGTTAGATTTACTTAGAGTGCCCATCAAACTAATCTTGATAATAATATTAAGCAGTAAGTCAGATTTGCATACCTCTTTTGAGCTAAGAGAGATCTTAGATGCTGGAGGATGCTTTAGTCAGGCTGCATATTTTTAAAATATGTGAGTCACAGGCAATAACTCTTTAGCAGATAGAACTTTTGTTAATATAAACAATTTTGATGACAAAGGTATAAACTGAACAGACCATTGTGTCCTTCATTTCTGAGAAGTAAAATGTCTGTGGTCAGTAATCAGGTATCCTGAGGGCTAGTGTGTAAGTATAATTATGACTTTCAGCTCTATTAGCCACTGTGAAGCTATTACTGTAATGTTTTATTTTAATATTTTCTTAATGTGTATCGTAAAAGTTTCAATATAAAATGACTCTTCATATTTGTGCAGAAGAATTTTCATGAGTTTGAAGAATATTCACCATAACCCTATTGAGGCAAATTATAGGTACCATATTATTGTTTCCATGTTAAGAAGGAGAAACTGGAGAGAGAAAGAAAATATGCGCTTAACTTGGGTAAAGTACCAAGTCACTGGAAAAGTCAAAGATAGGACTGGAGTCTAGTTATTACTAGCCTGGATAGTAGATTTTTGGTTCTTGAAACAAAACTTTTAGGGAAGTATTAAGGGCACAAAAATAAACTCAACCTCTAAGGCTTAATTTTGTGTGGCTTGTCAGAAAAAGATTGAATCATCACATTTAATGCTGGGGCAAGAAACCAGAATAATTATGAATATTAGAAAGGGCTCAGAAGCTTGTTGAATCACAATATTTCTGTGCCATCATTTTATACTGAAGGATATTTATGTTCCATTTATTTTTTGCAGTGAGTTTCACGTTGGTTGTTTGGGGTTGATTCCAGTACGGTCCAGTGATGGTTAGGGTAATACTAAATGACAGTGTTTTGTTACTTGAGTTCTCCCTCTTCTTTCACAACTCCCAAGCTTGTCAGTACTTGAAGGATCGCTTCCATGGACGCTCAGCATTGAAAGTGTGTCTCAGTATTGAGAGTTTCTTTCTCAAACAATCCCAGTCAAAGCTTCATACCTTGCTTCCCTTTCCTGAGGCCTGAGCACTGGAACTGGGCTGGACTGGGCCCATTCTTCAGGTAGCTTGCAATATTAAATGTGTTAGAAAATACTTTCAATAGACCTCTACAGAATCAGGAAAATAATGACAAGAAAAATACATACATCATTCCTAATTTTAGGTCTAGATACTCAGAGAATAACTGCCTTATTTAAAGTGGGCAAATACCCTTAGAGAGCTTTAGGGGCTGTTTCCACCTGTGTGCTTCTGAGGCAGAAACAGATTCTCAGGTGTTTATCTTCTGAAAGGAAATTTGTTTACACAAAAGGGAGGTGAGGAGATGGCATGATATTTTAGAATGACTTGTCTATGGACTATATGAGCAGACCACTGGCATAAGAAACTAGATCTATTGGAAATTGATATACTTTCTTTTTAATTTTTTTGTCTTATTTCTAAAGAGACAAGTGGATGGAAAAACTTTTTGGCCCTCTTCCTTAGGATCAGAAGGTAAACATCTTCTCATCATGGGATGGATTATTTGGAAACAAGTCCATTAAAGAGAGCAATTTGAGATGGGAATACTCAACCTATTTTCATGCCAATAATGGATCCTTCCTCATGGCTGTGTTTAAAAATTTCCTCAGCCTGCTTGGAAGGACTGGAATTTATCAATTTAAGCATTTCCGTGACATCAGTTTTGTATTTCTCCACCTGAATTTCACAAATGCTTTTAGCTAGAAGGCATTTTTTCAGAATATTTAAAAAAGGTCAAAATAGCAAAAGTTTACAAGATTATTTTCTGTTTTTGGTTTTTTTTTTTTTCCTTTTGGTAAAATGAAACTGCTTCAGTAGTCAATTGCCAAATGATCTATTCTAATTAAATAATTGTTTTCTTAATTATTTCCATGGCTTGCAGGGTTATGGTTTTTAAAAAAATTAAGTCCTATAGAAAACTCATGTAACTTGCACTGAAATTTTTTGCAAATACATTCCTTTCTCCTTTAAAAATCCTTTCATGTTTGTCTCCTGTAGAGATTGAATTACTTGTATATCCTTCTTGTTTTAAGGCAGACTGTTCAATTTCTTTCAGTTTGTTGATTCAGTCATCACTTCTAGTATAAGTATAATTCAACTAAACTTATTATTACGGGTTTTTTTTTTTTTTTACTCTTTCCTCTCTTTATTTTGGGAAATTGAATCGATATGCTAATGAATTTATTTTCTGTGAGGGAGCCTTATTGTTCCTGTAATGAAGATTCCTAATTTATTTGGACATCTCTAGATACAATTTAATTGTTTTTTTGGTGGTTGAACTTTTTTCCTTTGGATAAACACCTATTCTGTGCCTTTCCCTTTCTGTACTTTTCTTTATTCATGGTTCAGATGGTATTGCTCAACTATCTAAAGGAGAATTCAAACATTGCTCAGGTGAGATTCAGGTTTTTTGGTCCCATAATAGGGAAAGCAAAAATGATTATTAGATGAAGTACATGCAAATGAAAAGCAGAAGTTGAGATGGATGGAGCTGATTTTATTTCTAAGTGACTTCAGAATGCCAGTATCAGGGCTAGAACTCAAATGTATTCCCTCTGATTTCAGATCCTAGATTTGTTTATTGGCTCTGTTGTCTCAGTGGTCCATTGGCCAGGTTTGTTTTCTTCTGAGGGAGAACAGTAGCTGGAAACAAATAGAAACTAGTTTACATCTTCCAGGAAAGATTTTGCCCTGCTAACTTTAGCTCCTTCCTCAAAGTTGTTAAAAGTCTATTGGCATGCTGAAGGAAAGGCATTCAAGTTCTTCATCACTAATGAATTAATTAATCAACACACATTACTACCCACTATGCCAGATACTGTGGATATACAAAGATAAATACAAATAACACCCTCTGTTTATTAAGCAAACCCATTTCTAGGAACTTCTTTTGTATCTTCTTTCTAATTTTCACAACCATCTTTCAAGGGAAGTATTGTTATCCCCATCCCCATTTTACAATGAGTAAACTGGTATTCAGAGAGATGAAGTGACTTGCTCAAAGTCACACAACTAGTAGATAGCTGAATTGAGATTTTTAACTCAGGTCTGATTCCGAACTAATTTTCATAGATCCTGCTCATTTACTTTTCCATTTATGAATAGAACTTGATCTCTGCCCTTAGAAGATTACATGTACACAAAAAATCACATATTGGATGATTCCATTTATATGAAATGCCCAGAATATGCAAATCTATAAAGACAGAAAGTAGTGTAAGAGTTGCCTAGGGCTGGGAGTAGGGGAGTAAGGAGTGACTGCTAATGGGTATAGGATTTCCTTTTGAGGTAGAAAAAATGTTCTAAAATTGTTTGTAATGATGGTTTCACAGTTTTGTGAATATACTAAAAATCATTCAATTGTGTAGTTTAAATGAGTGAATTCTATGGGATTATAGCAGAATAAAGCTGTGCATGTATTTTTTCCCCCAAGGTTAACAGTGTAATGAGGAAGATAGATCTATGAACGGCTAATATTTCCAGGCAACATAAAAACAAATATGAGCAATGCACTCTGGAAACTCAGGGGAAGGTGTAGTTGTTAAGACCAGGAAACTGGGAGGTGGCTTTATGGAGCAGATGGCTTTGGAGCTGAATCTAAGAGCAAAATTAGAATGTTGGTAGGCAGAGAAGAGTGGAGGCTGAGAAGTCAGCATGGGCACAGTCATAGGTCCGTGAGAGGACTGGGTTTTTCTGTAAGAATGGCAAATCATCCAGCTGGAAGGCGATGAAAGGTGAGTGAGGAATGCAGAAGGAAATGAGGTTGGAAAGCATCTGACTGGAGTGTCTTGAGTGCCATGCTAAGGAGCTAAACTTCATTCTATATATAATATGGGGGATCTTTTTCACAGGTGGGAGATACTGTTTTTTTACATTTTTATTTATTTATTTATTTTTAATTGAAACAAGGTCTTGCTCTGTCACCCAGGCTGGAGTGCAGTGGCGTGATCATAGCTCACTGTAGCCTTTAACTTCTGGGCTCAAAGGATTCTCCCATTTCAGCCTCCTAACTACCTGGGACTACAGGGACATGCCACCCAGCCCAGCTAATTTTTTTGTTTTTGTAGAGACAGGATCTCACTTTGTTGCCCAGGCTGGTCTCAAACTCCTAAGCACAAGTCATCCTCCCGCCTCAGCCTCTCAAATTGCAGGAATACAGGCCTGAGCCACTGCCACTGGCCGAGAAAGAGTGCATTTTAAAACCGGATCCAAGTTTCTGTTTTTCTACATCAGAGATCAGAGAACTATTTTCAGCAAACCAACACCACCCATTAAATGAATGTTGCAAATTTGAGTTTTCCTAATTTTGTTTTAATGTGTTTATAGTATATATTTGTAAATTTCTTTGGGTTTCATAATTGTGTGTTTAAAAGGTAAGGCGTTTTATATATAGCTTATGCTTTTACCAAAGTAAAATAGTATGAATATAGATTTTTTTTAAAAAATTTCCCTTTAAAGTGAGTTCAAAATTTGCTTAAATGGGAAATATTTGTCTAGGAGATAGGCTATTAATCAAAGTCTCTTCCAAACTTGACCTGGTGAGCCCCATTCTATAGTGGGGGCACTCTAGGTATCTTATTCTGCAGATCTGAGAATCTGCACCAAAAAATCTCAGCACCAATGCACATTACAGTAGAGGTTTTATATAACAATTAAATAAGGATTTTATAGTTTGTTAATATAGACATAGAAGTAGGAAAATAGGACCTATTAAGAAATGAAAGTTTAAATAGTTGAACATTGTGAAGCAATCACTGGGCATAATCTTCATGTTCACGTAGGATAGAATCTTTGCTGTGGGTTGCATTTGATAAATTAAAATTTTTTTACGTTACATAATGTTGCTCTGGTTACTGCTATAGGTAGTATAGGGAATAATGGCCACAACAACCAGCAGCTTTTCCTCCATGTGCACTCACTTGATTTAACTTTATTTATTTATTTATTTATTTATTTTAGATGGAGTCTTGCTTTGTCGCCCAGGCTGGAGTGCAGTGGCGTGATCTTGGCACACTGCCACCTCTGTCTCTCGGGTTCAAGCGATTTTCCTGTTTCGGTAACCTGAGTAGCTGGGACTACAGGCGCATGCCACCATACTCGGCTAGTTTTTGTGTTTTTAGTAGAGACGGGGTTTCATCATATTGGTCAGGCTGGTCTGGAACTCCTGACCTCAGATGATCCACCAGCCTCAGCCTCCCAAAGTTCTGGGATTATAGGCGTGAGCCACCGCGCCCAGCTGATTTAACATTTTAACAGACTTATTTGACAGAAACAAATTGGAGCTGTTGGCTGACCATTTAACCCTCTGCTCTCCCCGCTGCAAAAAAACAACAAGAGCTTCATTATATTTTAGCTAACAGGTATTGGGCAGTAGTACTTCTTTTTTTTTTTTTTCATTCGTTTGTTTCAAAGAGATAACAGTTGACATACCCTTGAATACAAGCTCAGAGTTCATTTTCTGGTGAAAAAGGAATTTTGAAAGAGAAAATTTAAAAAACTCATACAAGTTTTTTTTTTTTCCATTTCCTTCTATATTTTAACTCTACAAACTGTAGTACCACAACAAGGGTGCAAAAAGCAGAGTTGGCATATTTGGTCAAATGAGACTTCATTTGAATTTTTAATATCTAGAAAATGATATTTTTTAAATTTCTTAAAATTTAAAATAGTTTTTAAAATTCAAGTGTTATATGTCCCCTATTATTAACATTTAAATTAAAAGATTGTTACAAATTCAATAAAGAAGGAGGCAAAAAAAAGTGAGGAAAAGACATTTTATAATTACTTCAGTTTTTTTAAAAAATTAAGTTTGTACTCGTTCCAATTGTTTTGATATATTTGACTTTCTTTTTGTTATTCTTCACCTCCCTCATTATCTTTCCCCCTTTCTCTCCTTTATTTCTCTTCTCTATTTACCATTTTCTTTTTTATTGCCTACTCTCCACTCCCTTTTCTCTCTTCTTCTCTAACTGGACCATACTTGGGACTAAAGAACAATTTATAGAATTAATGTTTATTGAGGATGATTTAATGTAATTTATTATTCATTTCAATTGTGAGCAATTAAACTTTTAATATTTTTTTCTTTTTATGAGGATGATGGAGCTGAGTATGAGGGGTGGTAGATTCAGGTATGAATAGTATATGCATACACTTACTCTAATCTGCTTTATCTAAGAAAATAAAGTTTGAAGTTATTAATACTGTACCTGTACCTGCATCTTTCCTTTTTTTTTTTTTTTGTCACCTCCTTCCCTATTTTGGTCCTGGCACGTAGTCTGATCTGTAGTTGAGATGATATGAACTTAGTATAAATTCTACTTGAATATTTATACTAATCAATGTCTCTAACTCCAATTTTAAAAGCAAAATTAGCATGCATGATTTGGCCTAAATTCTCCTGCCATTGGTGAAATAATCAGGAATTGAGAGAAATGTGTGTGAGCACTCCTTCCTAAGATTTCAGCAATACTGTTGAGAAGCAGAAGCTCTTCAATCTCTTAGAATGATAATAACCTTCTCTCTTAGTCCATTTTGCTTTGCTATAAAGGAGTACCTCAGGTTGGGTAATATATAAAGAAAAGAGGTTTATTCGGCTCACAGTTCTGCAGGCTGTATAAGAAGGTTGCCACCAGCATCTGCTTCTGGCAAGGAACCTCAAGAAGCTTCCACTTAAGGCAGAAAGTGAAGGGGAGCAGGTATCACATGGCGAGAGGAGGGAAGCAAGAGAAAAGAAGAGGTGCTAGGCTCTTTTTAACAATCAGTTCTCACACGAACTAATAAAGTGAGAGCTCACTCATTACCAAGAGGATGGCACCAAGTCATTCATAAGAGATCTGCCCCTAGGACCCAAATGCCTCCTACCAGGCACCACCTCCACCACTGGGGATCAAATTTTGACATGAGATTTGGAGGGAACAAATATTCAGGGTATATTATCTTCCTTTTCCTTCCAATACTCACAGTTTGACTCTTCCTCTTTTTTTGATCATTTGAAACCTCAAATTGTTTTACCAACACATTCATATTAATACTCTTGCCCATAAAGGAAGTGGAATTATTTCTGCTTGTTGAGACTAAAGAACAGGTAGTGAAACTATTCTTGTGGTCACTGAGCAAATCAAGCCAGGAATGGCCCTAAGCTGCACTCTAGGACTTTTGACCACTAGCTGTTCAAAGGAGGAAAAAGGAGTATGTGTGATTCGTCTTCTAGTGAATTCTCTGAGTGAAACATTCTAATGCTTTTGCCCATGCTAGTCACATACTTATAAATACGAGGCTATATCTGAGACTTTTCCAGGGGCATTTATTCTGGAAGAGGGAGCTAGATTTTGTTATAAAAATATAATGAAGGCCGGGTGCAGTGGCTCACACCTGTAATCACAACATTTTGGGAGGCCGAGGCAGGCGGATCACCTGAAGTCAGGAGTTTGAGACCAGCCTGACCAACATGGAGAAACCCTGTCTCTACCAAAAATACAAAATTAGCTGGGCATGGTGGTGCATGCCTGTAGTCCCAGCTCCTCGGGAGGCTGAGTCAAGAGAGTCTCTTGAACCCAGGAGATAGAGGTTGCAGTGAGCCAAGATTGTGCCACAGCACTCCAGCTTGGGCAACAAGAGCAAGACGCCATCTCAAAATATATATATATATATGTATATATATATAAAATGAAAAGCATTATAGGTAGAGAACTGATTCAAAATAATCATTTTACTAATGGGTGAGTTAAAGTGATTAAAGACATTGTGAGATTGTGTATAGGTTTGGAGAAATGTTCTTGAAATCTGTGAAGCTAGAAATTTTTTGTTAAGAAGAAATTTGTTTTGGAAAAGCTTATTTATGACAGTGGAAAAGTCAGAATTCAGATAATCAGACAGCATTATTGATAGCTTTGCTTTATAAAAGTGAATGGAAGAAAGGATGTCAAGATAGTCATGGACTATCTATAGACTTTTATATGTCAAGATAAAAGAAAGAATGTCAAGGTAGCAGTCTCCCATTGAGCCATCTTCCACTTTCTGCTACAACATTGACAGAATAGAATTGATTTTAAAAAAATACCAGCCACTAATAAGACAGTTTGCTAACGACATCTTGTGAGAAATTCCTCTAAAAACAAGATCAGGCCAGGCGTGGTGGCTCATGCCTGTAATCCCAGCACTTTGGGAGGCTGAGACGAGTGGATCACTTGAGGTCAGGAATTTGAGATCAGCCTGGCCAACATGGTGAAACCCCATCTCTATTAAAATACAAAAATTAGCCCATTGTAGTGGCGTGAGCTTGGAGTCCCAGCTACTTGGGAGGCTGAGGCAGGAGAATTGCTTGAACCTGGGAGGCAGAAGTTGCAGTGACCCGAGATCACACCACTGCACTCCAGCATGGGCGACAAAGTGAGACTCCATCTCAGAAAAACAAAACAAAACAAAAACAAAAAACCAAGATCTATGGCATCAAATATAGAACTCTAATTGGTAATTGACACAACTGTGCCACATAAAATATGGTGTATTAGTCAGGGTTTCCTAGAGGGACAGAACTAATAGGATAGAGCTGGGTGTGATGGCTTATGCCTGTAATCCCAGCACTTTGGGAGGCCAAGGCAGGTGGGTGACCTGAGGTCAGGAGTTTGAGACCAGCCAGGCCAACATGGTGAAACCCTGTCTCTAATAAACATACAAAAATTAGCTGAGTGTGGTGGTGCACACCTGTAATCCCAGCTACTTGGGAGGCTGAGGCAGGAGAATAGCTTGAATTCAGGAGGCAGAGGTTGCCATGAGCCAAGATAGTGCCGCTGCACTCCAGCCTGGGCAACTGAGTGAGACTCTGTCCCAAAACAAAAAAACAAACAAACAAAAAAACTGATAGGATATATATATATATATATATATATAGCAGTTTATTAAGCATGAATGCACATGATCACAAGATCTCACAATAGGCTGTCTGCAAGCTTGAGGAACAAGGAGAGCCAGTCCAAGTCTCAAAACTGAAGAACTTGGAGTCTGATGTTTGGGGGCAGGAAGCATTTAGCACGGAAGAAAGATGTAGGCTGGGAGGCTAGGCCAGTCTTACCTTTCCATGTTTTTCTTCCTGCTTTTTATTCACTGGCAGCTGATTAGATTGTGCCCACCAGATTAAGGGTGGGTCTGTCTTCCCCAGCCTGCTGATCTCCTTTGGCAACACCCTCACAGACACACCCAGGACCAATACTTTGCATCCTTCAATCTAATCAAGTTGACCCTCAGTATTAACCATCACAAATGGCGAACTTACTATTGTAAAAGAAAGTAAAAATTTATTTATCTCCCATGATCAGACTCAAAGATTCAGGGCCTATGACTAGAAAATTAAACTAGACTAGATTCAGGGCCTATGACTAGAAAATTAAAATGCTCTGATTTTCTGATTCAACCAGAATATCCCCACACCAACTATCTTACTTAAATAAACTGGGTAGTTTTTTGGGGATTAAAATCCTGTGGAATCTAATTTTTTAGGAAGAGTGTGTCAGTTCTCAGGACAATACTAATTACGAGTTTCTGATCCTCATCCTACTGACCCTCCTTCAAAAGGCCTTGGTTACATTTTTTTTCCTCTTCCTACCTTCTATAAACTGACTTACTCTTGTGTATGCTCAGCCTAAAACTCTAAAAAAGGGAACTCAATTTGAGCTAGGTGCCCACCTTTGTTTCGTTTAATTAAGAGAGAAGAGGTACTGTGATGGTTAATTCTGTCAACTTGATTGGATTGAAGGATGCAAAATATTGTTCCTGGGTGTGTCTGTGAGGGTATTGCCAAGAGATTAACATTTGAGTCAGTGAACTAGGAGAGGTAGACCCACCCTCAATCTGGGTGGGCACCATCTAATCAGCTGCCAGCGAGGCCAGGATAAAAGCAGCAGAGGAACATGGAAAGACTAGATTGGTTTAGTCTTCTGGCCTACATCTTTCTCCTGTGCTGGATGCTGCCTGCCCTCAAACATCAGATTCCAAGTTCTTCAGCTTTGAGACTCTTGGGCCTTCCACCACAGACTGAAGGCTATGCTGTTGGCTTCCCTATTTTTGAGATTTTTGGACTCAGACTAGCTTCCTTGCTCCTCAGCTTGCAAACGGCCTATTGTGGGACTTCACCTTGTGATCATGTGCGTCAATACTCCTTAATAAACTCATATATATATGTATATGTATACATATGTATATATGTATATACACGTATATGTATACATATGTATATATGTATATACACGTATATGTATACATATGTATATATGTATATACACGTATATGTATACATATGTATATATGTATATACACGTATATGTATACATATGTATATATGTATATACACGTATATGTATACATATGTATATATGTATATACATGTATATGTATATATGTATACATGTGCATATATGTATATACGTATATATGTGCATATATGTATATACATGTATATGTATATATGTATATATGTATATGTGTATATGTATATATGTATATATGTATATGTGTATATGTATATATGTATATATGTATATATGTGTATATGTATATGTATATATGTATATATGTATATATGTATATGTATATATGTATATATGTATATGTATATATGTATATGTATATATGTATATGTATATATGTGTATATGTATATATGTATATGTATATATGTGTATATGTATATATGTATATGTATATATGTATATATGTATATATGTATATGTATATATGTATATGTATATATGTGTATATGTATATATGTGTATATGTATATGTATATATGTATATATGTATGTATATGTATATATGTATATATGTATGTATGTATATGTATATATGTATATATGTATGTATGTATATGTATATGTGTGTATATATGTATATATGTGTATGTGTGTATATATGTATATATGTATATATGTATATATGTGTATATATGTATATATGTACATATGTATATATGTGTACGTGTATATGTATATATGTATATGTGTATACGTATATATGTATATATGTATATGGATATATGTATATATGTATACATATATATATCCTATTAGTTCTGTCTCTCTAGAGAACCCTGACTAATACAGGTACTATCATACAATAGAGCGACAGGGGTTGACAGTGAGAGATCAAATACGAAGAAGGGGTATGGACTCTGCAGATACTCCAAAATGTGTCTACTTCAGGATGGTATTTTTTCAATATTCTACTAATTAAAGTTAGAGACAGGGTACTGGTCGTTTATAAAAAGAATCTATCTAAATTTAGAAGAGTTATAATAATTTAGGGCCTATGGGAACTGGAATTCGAGCTAGGTAAGAGCTGTGTGCTCGAGTATGTTCTGCAGCTGTAGACACAAAAGGGAACCTTAAACTGCTGATGTAAAGAGTGAATAGTCTTACTTCTGACTGTATGACTGAGAAATTTCCAGAATTGATGAAAGCCATGAATCCTCAGATTGGGGAAACACAATGGATCCCATGCTAAAAAATATACCAGACAACATTATAGTGAGAATACAGAACATGAAAGATAAAGATTTTTTAAAACCAACTAGAGAAAAAAGTTGAAATATATAAATCAACATTAAAAAATAACTTAAAGATGTATGTGTTTGGAAATTTAACTGTGAATTCAATTTTTTAAAAAGATATGGGGAGTTTGAGACAAGCCTAGGGAACATGGTGAAACTCTGTCTCTACAAAAAATGCAAAAATTAGCTGGGTGTGGTGGTATGTGCCTATAGCCCCAGCTATTCCGGAGGCTGAGGCGGCAGGATGTCTTGAGCCCTGGAGGTTGAGGATGCAATGAGCTGAGATCGTACTGCTGCACTCCAGCCTGAGCAACAGAGTAAGACTATCTCAAAAAAAAAAAAAAAAAAAAAAAAAAGATATGGGGCAATCTGGGTTAGCTAATTCTTCTTAGGGGTGAGCTTTGGTTATTTGTGTCCTCTAAAGAATTTGTTCTTTTTATCTAAGTTGAAGAATTTATTGGCATAAAGTTGCTCATAATTTTCCTTTTAATGACTATAGAATCTGTAGTGATATTTCCTCTCTCATTCCTGATATTGGCAATTTATTTGTTTTCCCTTCTTTAGCTGAGTAGCTAGAGTTTATTAATTTTATTGACTTTTTTTCCCCAAAGAACTGGGGTTTTTATTTTGTTTCACTGGTTTTTCTTTACTGCTTTTTTGTGTTCTGTTTCATTGATTTCTATTTTTATTTTAATTGTTTTTTATGCTTATTTTGGGCTTTTCTCTTCTTTCTCTATTAATAGTTTCTTAAGGTGCAAACTTAAATCATTCATTTCCTTCTGCTTTCCAAATACAAGTATCTTATTCTATAAGCTCTTAAACCTCTGATGTCCCTAAAACTCCTTAGCGGGATCCAACAGATTTTAATATATTGTGTTGTTAAATCAAGTTTAGCCTAAAGCTGCCTTCTTACATATTTTAAGTTCGTTCTAAAGGTTTCTCTGTTCACTGTGTACTGTAACAAGTGGAGGTGTAAACAGACCGTGGCCTACACTTATGCTAATTACTGAGTTTTAGCCAATCAAACATAGCCAACTGTTTGAACCATGTTCAAATAAGGTAAACACCACGCTGTAGCCAATCAGAAGTGTTTATTTTCATTCAGCTCAATTTCTAATTTCACTCATGGTTTGTTCTTTGACCCATGGGATATTTAGAAGTGTTGTCTAGTTTCCAAATATTTGGAGATTTTCTAAATGCATTTTTGTTATTGATTTTTAAATTTAATTTCACTGTTGTCAGAGAATATGTGTTATTTCAATCCTCTTAAATGTATGGTCTTGCAGGTTAAATTTTGTTCCCTCAAAATACACGTTTAAGTCCTAACCCCTCGTACCTGTCAATGTGACCTTACTTGGAAATAAGGTCTTTGCAGATGCAGATGTAGTCAAGTTAAGATGAGGTCATACTGGATTAGGGTGGACCCTAATCCAGTGACTGTTGTTCTTATGAGAAGAGAGAAATTTTGACACAGACACATACAGCAAGAATGCCATGTGATGGCAGAGGCAGAGATCGTAGTGACACACCTACAAAGCAAGGAACACCAAGGATTGCTGGTAACCACCAAAAGCTAGGAGAGAGGGCATGAAGCAGATTTTCCCTCAGGGCCTCCAGAAGAAACCAACCTTGCCAATACCTTGATTTTAGCCTCCTAGCCTTTAGAACTAGAAGATAACACATTTATGTTTTTTTAAAGTCACTTAGTTTATGGTATTTTGTTATGGTGGCCCTAGGAAATGAATATACCTGGTAAATGTTCCATGTGCATTTGTTAAAAAAAAAATGTGTGCAGATGTTCCTCCTTAACTTATGATGGGGTTATGTCCCAATAGACCTATTGTGAGTTAAAAATATATTAAGTTGAAAATGCATTTAATTCACCTAACCTACCTTAAACGTGCTCAGGACACTTACATATGACCACAGTTGGGAAAATCATCTGGTAACAGAGTATGCTGTAGAGTATTGATTGTTTATTGTTGTGATCTTGTGACTGACTGGGAGCTTTGGCTTACTGCTGCTGCCCAGTATTGAGAGAGTATAGTACCACATATCACTAGCCCGAGAAAAGATAAAAATTCAAAATTCGAAGTAGAGTTTCTACTGAATGTATATGGCTTTTGCACCATCTTAAAGTTGAAAAACTGTAACTCAAACCATTGTTAAGTCAGGGACCACCTGTATTCTGTGAATGTTGGATGTAGTCTTCTAAAAGATTAGTTAGGTCAGGTTTGTTGATAGTGCAGTTTGAGTCTTCTATGTATTTCATGAATTTTCATCCACTTTCAATTATTGAGAGAAGGGTGTTGAAATCTTCAGTTTTCACAGTGGATTTATTTATTTCTTTTTTCCAGTATTATCAGTTTTTGCTTCATGTATTTTGAAGCTCTCTGATAATAGGTGCAAAAACATTTAGAATTGTCATGTCCTCTTAATGGATTGCTTCCTTTGTCATTAAAAATGACCCTCTTTATTCCAGCTAATTCTTTCCTTTGAAATGCACTTTATCTGATATTAATAAAACTATTCTAGATTTCTTTTAGTGAGTGTTAGCATGGAAGATCTTTTTTCATTCTTTCACTTTTAACCCATCTGCTTTTTAAATTTAAAGTGGGTTTCTTACAGACAGCATGTAGTTATTTTTTGATTTTATCCAATCTGACAAATCTCTGCTTTTTATTTGGTGTGTTTAGATCAATTACATTTAATATAATTGGTGATTGTTGAGTTTAAATTTATGCTTTTTGCCAGGTGCAGTGCTCATGCCTATAATCCCAGCACTTTGGGAAGCTGAGGCAGGGGGATAACTTGAGGCCAGGAGTTTGAGACCAGCCTGGGCAACATAGGAAGACACCTTCTCTACAAAAATAATACAATAAATACATAAATACCTCTATGCTTTTTCTATTTACTTTTTATTAATGATCATACTAAATTACACATTTTGGAAACTTGACAATTACTACAAGAAATTTGGAAAAAAGATATGTTTTTAAGTTAATTTCTTTTTTCTTTTTTTTCTTTGTTTTTTGAGACAGGGTCTCACTCTGTCGCCCACACTGGAGTACAGTGGTGTGATCTTGGCTCACTGCAACCTCTGCCTCCCAGGCTCAGGCAATTCTCCTGCCTCAGCCTTCTGAGTAGCTGGGATTACAGGCACGCACTAATACTGCCTGGCTAATTTTTTAATTTTTAGTAGCAACAGGATTTCTCCATGCTGTCCAGGCTTTTGAACTCCTGACTTCAAATGATCCATCTGCCTCGGCCTCCCAAAATGCTGGGATTACAGATGTGAGCCACTGTGCTCAACCTTAAATTAATTTCTTTAATATAATTTTGACATGTATTCTTTTACCCTTTGATTCTTCAAAGGATAAACTGTTTCACAACTCATTATAGGAATAGTTAGATACATTTTTAGGATTTTTGTCAAATGTGGGAAAACCTTGACCAAATTAGTTTCATATATGATTTGTAAGATTTGGAAGAATTTTCTAAAGGACTAGCCTCTAGTTCAAAACATTTCATATTGTTTTTCTTTGCTACTTGTGTATTTCCAGTGGCAAGTGCAATGTTCATATCACTATATGTCCTCTGGCCATGCATTATTTTGTCACAATTCTGAGTGAATTGGCGTGGTGAGCGTTTTACGAACATTTCTCCTATACCAGTGCAGCTAGCAATAACTTAACTATACATTGGAAGTGACTACGAACTACATAAAATACCCCACTAAACCCAAACTAAATGAGTCCCCAACTCAACATCGTCTTAGAAGAACTCAAAAACCTGTTATAACAAATGTTTCTAGGAAAGTGTGATGGAGAGAAGTTGGAACAGTCTTAATGGTTGCATTTAAAGCATTTTACTTTTTCAAACTTTATAAAAACATATGACGTAAATATATTATTGAGACAGTAGAAACAGCCTGTGCAAGTGAGAGACCCTAAAGGTTAAGTTTCATTAGCTTTATGGTAAATCTACTCAAGGGATGACTATTTTAGGGGCAAGTCTGAAATTCTTAGTAAGTCCTAGAAGGAACATTTAGCACAGATTATTGATACTTATGTTTAGAATGTTAGGCACTTACAACCAGTAGTTGTCAGCTACAGGCTTAAGTACCAATTCTGGGTCAACAGGAAAAGTCACCGACTTCCTCTGTTCTTTAGTGTTTTAATCTAGACTACGGTCCCTTCTTACCCTGCACATTCTCCCAGGAACCTCATCTGCTCTCATCTATTTAATTGCCACCTTTATGCTAATAATTCCCAAATCTAGCCCAATCTCTCTCCTGAACTTTAGACATGTATGTTCCACTGTTCATTGATATTCCTGCATCAACTAGAACCTCTTGTCTTTCTTTTCAACCTGCCCTTACATCCTGTATTGACCAAGGAAAAATCCTAAGAATTATCCATGGCTTCTTACTCTCTGACCTCACCCTACCAACTGCTGAGCACAGTGCTAGGCACATAGTAGATGTGTACTAGACTTGAGGTATTATGTTATAATGTTATAATCATATCAATAACTAAGTCCTGTTGGAGTTCATTCTAAGTATTTCTAATCCACCACTCTCCAGTCCTACTATTCTCATCCAGGCTACCATGTTGTCTCATGTGGATGGATTATTGCAATACTCTTATCTCTACCTCCTATCTTATCCCCTCCCCTAAAATTCATTGTCCACTCTGAAACCTGAATGTTTTTTGAAAATGGAACTCTTACTTAGGACACTCTTCTGATGACTATTCTTCAAAGCCTTCATATTGTCCTGGGTATGAAGTTCTAACTCCTTTACCCCTCTTTCAAGCGCCTATACGAGGCCCAATCATACCTCTACTCTCATTTCTTACCACTTCTCTGAAATGAACTCTGTTCTGGCCACATTGAGTCTTTCAGTTCCTCAAATTGCCATGCACTCAGTTCCCAGACCCTTTCACTTCTAAATTTCAATTGAGCACCAATCATAATGACTCTATCACGTAAATATTTTTTTCCATGCCTCTCTCCCACTCCCACATTGCTGCCAGTCTGTTTTTCATCACTTCTTTCTCTGCAGTAACCTCCCAGTTGATCTCTTCTTGATCCTAGCTTGCTCCTTTCAACTCTTTCTTCACTCTGCCAGCAGAATGACCTTTCAGAAACATTTTATCTTATCTCTCCTTTCCTTAAACACATTAATGGCATGTATCCCTACAACTTTTAGGAGAAAAATAAAATGTCTTAACACATAGAGTCCTTTGTGATTTGGTTTCTGCCCATCTGGATCTCTAGTTTCATCTTTTACCCGTCTCTCATACAGATCATTTCCCAAATTGAGATCCTCCAGTTTTCTAAATATCATGCCCTTTCCTACCTCTGGGCTATGCCACATACAGTTTCCTTTGTGCTTTTATAGTATCCTTATCACACATTTATCTTTCCAACTAGATCACACACTTGTAGGGTTGTTTCTTTATATTTTTATGTGTTTTCTACAATAGTCATTTATTATTTTTACATTCTAACAAAATAAAATAATTGTGAGGGGTGCTATCCATTGAGGGAATTTAGCTGTAGAAGAGAGAAATGTGGTGGGATGAGACAGGCAACAAGATGGGTGGTGGGTCACAATACCTGTTTTCAGACATCCAAGGGCTTTCTTGGAAGGATTTGGATGTCCATCTGGTGTAGATTTTAGGGAAACAGATTTCCTCTTAGTGTAAGAAAGTTGAACAGAGTTGTCTGAAGAGGGAATGGGCTGCTGAGTCAATAGGAGGTGAATGAATCACTTCTGGGTTTGTTTAGTGGAAGGGCTCTCCCTGATACAGGGAGATTTCTGTTGAAAGAGGGAATTCAGCCTCTTCTGGAAGGTTGGCTCAAGTGGTCTGTGAGGTCTCTTCTATCCTTTGAATTTCACCATTACAAAAATAATGTAATAGCTTTCCACCCTTATAACCTGAAAACAGATTGATTTAACACTATTTAGAGGGTTCTAGTTTAACTAGAGGAGCACAGGCCCCTCTCAGAATTCAATGTTAGTCATATCTTTGGTAAGAACTGTTTGATAGAGCCCTTTTCCTTCTTTGTGTTTTTCATCTTTTTTCTCATAAGTATCCCATTCCTGATGGCCAACACATGACAGAATGGTAGTAAATAAATAACTTTCTATGTGTTAGGACACAACACTTTACTCTGTCCTATATTAAGTTTCTCTTTGTGCTTGAATTATCTACCCAATTAGAATGTAAACTATGCCTTAAATTTGTATGTTTCCCCTGCAGCTTTAAATATGGAATTATGGAATTCTTACTGAAGATTATATTTATCTGTAGTAATAATTCCATATATAAATTAAACTGAATTGAATTTAGGCAACAGGGACACAGACCCAACAAATCCACCCTGAAATATTTTAGTAATCTATCAATCAAAGGGATTAAAAGAGATTTTAAAAACCCCATGAACATGGAACCTCAGTATAATCTGGCATACACAAAAGTAGTTTCTGAAATGTGGCAAATCGTCAGTCCTGGCAAATTGGGAAGGTAGGTATGCCAATTACAGAGTGAGAAGTTGAATAGCACCATGGAGAATTAGGAGCAATAACACAGGATGAATGCCTTCGTCCTGATTTAGCCTCAGGTGGTCCTCACCAGAATCTGACAGGCAGATCCCCTGGGATTCAGGGAATATTATAATCCCAGGGAATTCAGTCCATTGTTAATGTTGGTCAGGAATCATACACAGTAGGAGTTAAGAAATACCAGAATTCATAAAGCAAGAATGTTTCTGTCTGTTTGTGGGCACCTGAAAATTGAATTGTCTGCCAACGGGAAGGAAAGCAGCAACCAGATTCCTCAAGAGAAGGGGAGAGGCTTTGGTTTCTCTTTACTTGCATACTTTTCTATAGGTAGTAAAACTATCCGCATCAGTCCCTTGTCTTAACTGCAAAGTATCCCAGAGTATCGACCAGGGAGCTGTTGATCTGCAAATCCTCCATCTTCTCCCAGACTTACTGCATTTGAAGGCCCCCCGAGGGGCAGCATCTTGTTTGAAGCTTAAAATAATTGCTTATCTTTATAGAGGCAGAGAGGGGTCTGAGGGAGATAATAATGAAATAAAGACTAGTGGAAGCAGAAAAAGAAGGAAGTGTTTTGGATGGGGAAGGGAGAGAGAGCTTGAAGCTTAGGAACAAATTGACCAGTTTGGAGAGTAACCTTTTTCTCAAAAATCCAATTGAAAGTGTTCACAAGTCTGTACATCTAACCGTGTTAGCTGGTTTGCAGCAGCAGAGATGATAAGACTGTGTGACTCCTGGATGGAGGAAAGACATTCTTGTGGTGTGTCCCAAGAGACCTTCTGCCTTCCAGCTGACAAATTATCTGTGTTTCAAAAAAATGTCTGCTTCCAATCAAGACTGAAACTGAGAAATTTTCCTGACAAGAGTGGAAGTTGTAGCATGCACAGCCTGTTACATTCGCTTCTTTTGTTTGGTGAGAAATAAAATCACACTCCACCAACAAATTGGAATGCCTAGGATATTCTCTCTCTCTTTCTCACTCCCTCCCACATACACCTGCCTCCCCTTTGCCCCACGTGCATGCATGCATGTGCACACATCTACCTTACTACTTTAGAGCCAGGTCTAATAGTGATAAACATAATCTCTATCTGTCTATCTATCTATCTATCTATCTATCATCTATCTATCTATCTATCTATCTATCTATCTACCTATCTATCTAATCCATTCCTGTCACTGTCTCTGTCTCTTGTCTCTTTCCAATAGTTCCTAGATTATGGCTAAATTTCCCCCCACATTTGGTAGGACAAAGACTTTTTACCATTAAGGATTTTTTTTTAATGTGCCTGCTACCAGTCATAAAGGAAATACCAAAAGGTCATTCCAAACAATTTTTTGGACAGAAGTTTACTGCTGAAATTGATGAAATAACTGATAATTTATCACAATAGCTAATTTGAAGGGGATAACTGGCACCTGGAAGTACAGAGTTGCTGTGTTGATAAAAACAAAAGCAGCCGCTTTACTTTGTAATTACAGCTGATGTTAGAGGTTTTCTTTTTCTGTTGTGGAGTTGTTGCCAAGGCAATAGCTTGGCAATCTTCTACACAAATGCTTTTCACATTAATCTACACAGGCTTCACAGATGTTAATTTTTGTAACACACCTATGCATTCCAGAAGAGCAAAATATATTTTTTAAAATCTGTTTTATATGGTAGGAAAAGAACATTAGAAAACAAGTTTTTCTGGCCTCCTCTTTCACTTCCAGGACACACTCACAGTGACCATCATAGATTTTGAAATGGCCTCCAGACCTTAGCCCAGGACTGTGGGGAAAAGAGGGCAGGAAACCCAAAGGGAATCCACACGACAAACCAGATCAAGGACATGGCTAACGGTCAGAGTTGGAAGTTCTGCTGCTGAGACAAAGCGGAAGCCAGGAGGCAGAAACCCAAGAGGAACTAAAGCCAAATGTCACAGCTAGCAAAAATCAGGGCCAGAGCACAAGACAAGAACTAAAGGAGTGATCACTGTTGAGCAAAACAGTCCAGTGTCAGCATTCAGACACTGCCCTCGATGCAATTTCTGAACACTCTTGGTGCAGCAATGCTTCTTTAACCCCAACTTGTGGCAGCTCAGGTAGAAAGCATCCACTATTGCTGGGCTTTGGGAGTGTGATTAATCTTGGAGTCAAGGTGAGCTGTTAAAATTTTCACCCATCTTACACTGTGAAGAGACAGAATAAAGAAAGCCCTTCATACTCGTTGGCTCTGGAGTCATAAAGCTTACCAAAGTAGTAACATTGAGGCAGGGACTGGACTAGGGTGGGTGAGTGAGGTGCCTCAAGTACAAAACTTCAGGAGGCATTTATTCTTCAGGTCATATGAATGTGGGGCCACTGAGGCTCAGAGAGGGGAGGGGCTCCTTCACACCCCAGGCAGGGCAGCTCTGGACCTGACATCTGGTGCTCTGTGTCTCGTTGATGTTAGGCCATGAGTTCATTTTGAATCAGAGTCTGTGGCGCTCATGGTGTTTCTTGAAAAAGAAAAACAACATTATTAATATTTAGCTACTCCCTGGCATTTACTAATGTAGGATGGATAAAAATAAACTCCCAAACTGGTGAAATAGAAAAATTTTGGTTAACACCATAGTAAAGACTTTTTTTTTCATATTCTTTTGCTGGCCAGGAAGTTCTAAATACCTTCCCAAGAGTATTTGCTGCAAAAAGAACAGAGAGGAAATAAATTATTGTGTGATTCCAGCAAACACTTGCCAAATGAATAGACAATGAATTAGAATTGGCAAAAGGGAGAATGGAACTCACATGAACTCAATATCCTTTATTTTAGTTTCATTTAGTGGTTAAAGTCATACATCTGTTTTATTTTATATACAATTTTTACACCTTTTTACAAAGGCTTTAAAAGGTATCTATATTAAGTGCCCACAAACTTTTCCTCTGAAACATCATTTAAATCACTCTGGCTGACTCTGCTCTCAACCAGATAAGATGTTAAGGAAAGACAAGAACAACAACAATAACAAAATGGTATGAAATTTTATCCAACCATGGCTTAAAAGGACTTATTGGGTAATTTGGATTTGGGTTGATTGTCAGGATGGCCTTGAAATTCATATTCTAAATTTAAATAGGAATTTCTTCAATTTTCCATTCAAGAAGTGATTCTCTTTCTTTTGTTCCACTAGGCTGTACAGATTGTATTCTCTGTTTCTGAGGCTGTCATCCATTAGCAGGATTTATAGTTGCTGACAACTTGCTTTAATAATTCACAAGGAATAGAATCTATCTTGTGCTTTCCATTTTTTCAGTCAGTTCAGTGATGCAGACAGATTAAAAACATGCTTTTTGTCAGTGAAATAAATTGAGAGGGCACAGAAACACCCTAGGAGGAGTAATACTGAACAAGATACCACTGCGAAATGTTTTCCCACCAGTACACAACTAGATAAAACCAGAAACAGACCACGCTCTGTCGTGAACCCTTGAATCTGGCAAGCCTGGTACTGAAGTTAAGCCTGCTCTCCGGGCATACCCCAAACTGTTGAGTTAATTTATATAGGCAACTGAATATACTGGCTTTCAAGTTTTAGGGAAGGGAAATCATTTTAAGGACAAAATGAAATTCGAAATTGACACACAATTTATAAGCTGTGGCATTTTCTTTTTGTGAATTATGGTAGTAAAATGTGTAACTAGCACCTATTATGTATTATTTATGTAGTTATCCTGAAAAAGAAGATGCCTTTATTTCTGAGTAGCATCAGACAGCGGGCAGGAAAGAGAAGGCTACCTGGCCATAACTTCTATACCTCCCTGGGTCATGCTGTTGCTTCATGTTTCTTTAATATTAAATGTAACAAGTTCTGCATCAGGCTCAAATCCCATCTGGCCTCAGCCCAGAAGAGGCCCGGGGCCTGTCAGGCCTTAGAGTGCCCTGACTTTGTTGATAGATTCTGCTCATTGAAATTCAGCAGTGGAGGAAGAAGGTGCCTCCTCCTTGCAGCCTGTTCCTCTCCCTAAACAAACAAGACTGTGGCTCGAAGGCAATGTAGACCATGGTGTCCACAGCCAATTTCAATACTTAGTTCCTTCCTGAAGCCAATCACCAGACCCACACCACAGGATGGACACACCCTTCTGGGTAAGGAATGTATTTATTTAGGTTCATGCAGAAGCCAAAGAAGAATGAACAGGGCAGATGAGAAAATCCTATAATGGACCTTGCAAGTGAACTGAGAGCTGTTTGGTGAATCTGGCTGACCACTTCAGCTCACTAGTGTGCACACATAACGCCCTTTCAGACTTTGGCATTCCTTGAATTTTCAGTTTGATTTTGGCACTAGCTGTTTTCATAGGTATTTTTTCTTATTCTTCACATATTTCATGCCATTATGAAAAGTAAGTGTGTTTTGGCTAGACATCCTAGCAAAAAAAAAAATATGGTTTTGAAAGTATTATCTTCAAAAGAATATTACAAATCACTATCTGGAAGTCAGCTGGCATCTGATATATCTTTATTTGTCTACATATGTAAATGTACATAGATATATAGGTGAACAGTTATAGATATAAAATATTAACCAAATTTATCGTGGTTTTCTTTAGGTAACTACAGATAAAAACTGCAGTTCCACTTGGCTTTTGTAACAAGTTGGCATCTAGGTTTTCATCTAATTGGTAAATGTACATAATTTAAAAATAGCTTAATTTTTTTTCTTAGTTTTCTTTAAAATGTGAATTGAAGTTGTGATTTGAAGTTGGAGTAAAATATCACTGGAGGCCCAGACATTTCCTGAAGTTTAATAGGGTAACCCTTTGGTGCTTGGAGCCATAACTTTACCATCTGAACTACTCCAGAAATTCCAGTCACCAAACTCTGATATTTTTTTCACTCCTCCATCACATTTTAAACTTGTAGTGGACCTAAAAGTGTTTCCAGTTCACCCTTGCAACTTTGCCCCAAGCTGAAGTAATAATTTACCCCAAAATGTGCTCTTTATAACAACAGCATTTTTCCAGCCCTTGCCTCACAAAGGTGACGTCTCTTGAAACTATTATGGCTTCAATATGCAAGGGATGTGGTCTCGGCTTCACCATAGCAGCTGCTGGGAGCAACCAGCTCTCCCAGGTTTATGCCACATAAACACACACCCAAATACTCCAGTTCAATTTATTTTTCCTCATGCCGTTACTCCTAAATATGAATTCTTCCAGGGGTGGGCAAACTAATTTCTAAGGCTGTTTTCTTTTATTTTCTTCTTTCTTTCTTTCTCTTTCTTTCTTTCTTTCTTTCTTTCTTTCTTTCTTTCTTTCTTTCTTTCTTTCTTTCTCTCTCTTTCTTTCTCTCTCTCTCTCTTTCTTTCTCTCTCTCTTTCCTTCCTTCTTCCTTCCTTCCTTCGTTCCTTCCTTTCTCTCTTTCTTTCTCTCTTTTTCTTTCTCTCTCTCTCTCTCCCCTTCCTTCCTTCCTTCCTTCCTCCAAATATCTACAATTCTTTTGATGGCATCCAAAAAATGAATGATTTTGAGGTATCTGGTTATGACTTCTATAGACCTTTATATTCTGGCTTTGAACTACAAAAAGACAAACAAGAAGGAAGGAAGACAGGAAGAAGAGAGCAACAAAAAACACACAAAAATCCCTCCAATCTATCAGTGAAATTGTACCCTCAAATAACATTCTATAAATTATCTTTGGTTATTTTGATAGGAGTTATAATCAGTTTTAATTTACTCATTCAAAATTCAACAATATTTGTTGAGAATCTACCTACTACATGCCAAATAGATAAGTTATTAGCCCTCATGGAGTCTAGTTTTACTTAGTGTAGATATTTAATAAATGAAAGAAAAAATTAAGTAAAATAATTTCACATAATGACACATACTTGTAATGAGCTCTACCATAGCCTTCCCAGACACCCCTTCAGGTATGATGTTCTTATTTCCCTGGTCACTAGGAATGCTGTCTGTAGATAGCCTTCACCTCTCAGACCCTGTGATGGTTAACTTGATGGGTCAACTTGACCAGATTAAAGAATACCTAGACAGCTGGTAAAGCTTTAGTTCCGGGTATGTCTGTAGAGTTGTTTCAGGAAGAGATTGGCATTTGAATCAATAGAATGAGTAGGAAGATCTATCCTCACCCAATGTGTGTGGCACCATCCATTCCACTGAAGGCCTGGATAGAACAAAAAAGGCAGAGGAAAGCTGAATTTGGTCTTTCTTCTGGAGCAGGGAAACTTGTCTTCTCCTGCCCTTGGACATTATAACTTCAGGTTCTCTGGTCTTTGGTTCTCAGCCCTTTGGACTTAGACTGAAGCAAGTTACCAGCTTCCCTGGTTCTCCAGCTTGCAAATGACCTATCATGAAACTTCTCAGCTTCAATAATCATGTGAGCCAATTTTCACAATAAATCCTCTATCTATCTATCTATCTGTCTGTCTATCTATCTGTCTATCTATCCATCCTATTGACTCTGTTTCCCTGGAGAACCCTGAGTAACATAGTTTTCTTTGGGAATTGCCTTACCTGAAGAGAGTTACCCTGCCAAAGGTCATGTTTCCTACCTATAGGGTAGTCATTTCCAATAACTGGACCCCCTTAACCCAGCTCAGGACAACTCTGAAGGTCAATTCCATCTTTTGGTAGGATTAGCTCTGGTCCCTGTTGGGACCACATCACAACCCTACCTCTTCTGCCTAATCCTATTTCTATCCTTTCCATCAGTGAGGACCAAGAGGACTCCCTAACAAACTTTCTACTTATTAATCTTTACCTCAGTCTACTTCTTGGGAGTCCTGACCTGCAGCAGTTAGTACTAGCAGAATATCAAGGAAACAGACACTGATTTAGCATTTAGGGGCTGGATGACCTGCTGCCTAGCTGGGAGTAAAGACACCGTCACTGGTGGTAGAGATTAGTACTATGCATGAGCCCAACAGAAATCAGCATGGCCAGCAGCAGAGACCAATGCCGAGTCCCCAGTACAGCACCAACCCTCCAGGATGCCAACCAGCCACTTGGTGGCAAGTTAAACACATTAGACATTTTCCACCCTGGAAAGAGTAGTGGCTTATTTTGATAGAAATAGGAATATATTTGGGGAGTATATGTAAAAGTTTGTCTTTCCTTTCCACAGAGCTTCAACCAGCACTACTACTTGAGGACCTATGCAGTGTTTGTCTATGAGCATGGAATGACTCAAACTGGCATCAGAGTTAGGGACCCACTTTAAAGGAAAGGGGATGCAGTAGTGGGCACATGACTAAGAAATCCACCGATCCTCTCATATACTGCACCACCAGAAGCTGCTGGATTAGCAGAGCAAAGGTATGTTCAAAGAACAGCTGAAGCAGGAACTTTGAGATTATACTTTGTGGGGATGGGTGTCATTATCTAGGGTGTGGTGCTTACCAGTAATCAATGAATTTTATGTAGTGCTACATCCCCACTAGATAGAATACATGGGTCCTGGTATTAAGGGGTAGAGGCATGGGTCCTGGAATTAAGGGGTAGAGGTCCTTCATCTCTCCCAGTTACCTGCTTGCGGGATGTATCTTCCTTTCCTGGCATCTCTGGGTTCTGTGGGTTTAGTGGTCCTGGTTCCCAGAGAGGAAATGCTTTCACCAGAGGACACAGCAGGAATCTTACTAAACTATAAGCTGAAGCTGACTCTTGGGCACTTTGAGATCTTCGTGCTAAGGGACTGACAGGCAAGAAGGGGATGCTTCCTGGCATCATTAGGACATTGGGCTACTGTTATACAATGGAGACAGGGAAGAATATATATGGCACCCACATTGTTTATTTAGGTGCCTCTTGTTATTCCTTTGCCCAAGTTTGACAATAGTAGACAAGTGCAAAAGCCATAATCAGAGAAGGACATGGTGACTGAGAGCTCAGACCCCACAGGATAAGGGTCTGGTTCATGTTACCAGGCAAGACAAATAAACCTGTGGATCTAGGCGAGTTTAGAGAGCATACAGAATGGAGAGTAGAGGAGGGAGAATGTGATCCCAAGACTGGCTGCAGTGGCTAGAGATGTATTTTGTTCCACTAAACCTCAATAAGTTTCACTGAGAATCAGATGCCCCAGCATCCTAACTAAGCTGCCTCCAGAATTTATACAAAGCAGTGGATTCAAAGGGTGGACTCTGGTGAGATGTTGCCCATATTCCTATTCAATACTAAAAATCTTGCTCCTCAAGAGACTGAGAGTGTTGCATACAGACAGTTTTAACTTTCAGGCGTCTTTGGAAATTGTCTCAACTTAAGAGCTGCTGTGCCTTCTTGGGGCAGCTAGCATCCAATGTTGGGGGTATAAAGACTTGTCTCCTCGTTTTGAAACTTGGTATATTCTAAAAAGCCATTCTAGCTTCAGAACTCCCTGTGGGGCTGGCTGAGGTCTTCGTTGAGACTGCAGTTGTAGCCTAATTTCTCCCTTTTCCCAGCATTCTTATTTTCCTTCCCTTCTTCAGGTGTTGATCAAGAGCACCTCTAATAACTTCTTCCATGCAAAACCACTACTCACTCTCTGGTTCCCTGGGCATCCACCTGCAACAGTACTATAAAAATCTAAAAAACTGCAAAATGAAATAGAAGATCAGATACAAGGCAAGGCTACTCTAGTTATGATGATCAGATAAGTCTCCTCTAAGGAGCTGAGATATGAATGATGAGAAAGATCACAGAAAGATCTGGGGGAGTAGCATGTACCATTCCAGACAGAGAGAAATATGAAGGCCCTGAGGTGACAATGAGCTTAACAGGTTCCAGAAAAAGAAAAGTCAATGTAACTCAGGCATGACAAATGAGAATGAGGCTGATGGAAACAGTGGCCAGATCATGGAATTTGAACTTTATTCTAAATGCAATAAGGAGTTACTAGAAGTAATTAAATATACCACTTTGAATTACAGGAGTACTAAATGACTTACAGGAGTTTGAAGAGTAGAATAAGAGACAATCGTTATAGTTATTATACATATTGTTATGAGACTATATAATAGTCTCACCCCAAGAAAGAGATGGGTGGTGATGGTGACAGGTGGTTGACTTTTGGTATTTATTTTGGAGGTGAATCCAAAAGGATTTGTGATGCATTACAATGTAGAACAATAAAAAGAGAATAATTAAAGAGGACCCCTAGGTTAGGCCTGAGCAAGGAGCAATACCACTAGTAGGGAAAGAAAAGAGGAGCATAGTTGGAAGCAGAGGATCTAAAGCTACCTAAGGACAGCGTACAAAGTTTCCAGAGAAAACAGATTAGAGAGCTAGATTACCTTTTTAATTAAGTAGTGACTTCAACTTTGTTAACCCCTTCAGTCTCTCTTTGTCTCAGTTTCTCTGCTTTCCATTCTTTCCTAGGCCACAATGAGATCTGATAGACCTCAATATCTATAATTATAAGCTGGTTTACATTTCTCAGAGATTCTGCATTTTCAGCAGTCTCTCAGGTGACAATGAGGTTGTGGTCTGAGGACATTTTTTGTAGCAAGGTTCCAGTGAAAATAACATCGTTGGGTCAGACAAACCTGACTTTGAACTGTTTCCCAGCCAATTATTAGTTGTGTAATATTGGAGAAGTTTAAATTTTCTCTGAGTTTAATTTCTTGTAAAAGTAGGAATAATATACCTGCCTCATAAAGTTACCAGGAGAATTAAATGATGTCATGTCTCTAAAGCATAAAGCAAATAACCCAGCTTCTTACTCACAATGGGGCTAACTAATTTAGTCTCCCTCCCTCCCACTCTCAAACAGACTATATGTTTACAGATTATATTAGAATCTTAAAAAATAATTGCAAGACCTTAAGCATCAAGAGAATTAACATGCACAGTTTTGACTATTACCAAGTAATTCCAATGGTCCACATAATGTAACAATTTGAATTTTGCCAAGGTGCACATTGAAATCCTACATACTGAGAAGAGGCTGATTTGCAGGAGTGAGTAATTTATCTGGGGTATAGCCTAGCCAATGACAAGCATCCTCATCTCAGCCTGACTTCATTGTTCTTAGCTCATCTTTCCATCTGCATGCCTTTTGTGAAACAAGAAAACCTCTGTATCTTACGGAAAATGTCTCTGCTAAACAAAGGAACAAACAGAAAAACAAAAACTAAACTAAAACCAATTAGCAAATTGTGTTGGCATAGAAGTGAAGAAAAAGTTTAAAAACCAAAGAAACAGATGATATACAGAAAAACAGGAGTTTGGGATAAATTATGGAGTGGGAATGCCACATTGGCAGTGGCTTGGATCCATGCTGTGAATGCTTTTACCATGTGCTCTATAAGGAAATAAAGAAAGCTAATTCACAAACGGTTTCAATAAGTTTTCCAGACAGGATTTGTATTATTAGCCTTATAAATGAGTCTAGCCCTCTATTTATAGAATTCTAAAGGTCTTAAGGGGTTAATTAAAAGTTTTTAGTAATTCTTGACTGAACTTTATGGGAGAAATTCTGTGCTATAATGGTATCTGTGATTTGGGGAATTTGTACATGTCTCAGGGTGTATCTCTCAAGAATTTCAGGGTCTCTTGTAACTATTTTTAATACTACCACATTGTTCTTGTTGTATAGCAAATTGCAAAATGCAAATTATTAAACCATCATGGCAGTAATCACATTGTAAAGAAATAACTTGCATATTTAATTCCCGGTTTTACAATGAGGCTATAGCATTTGCCAGTGAATATTCAATACCATTGTACACAAGCACCATGCTACAAAGTACTTGGACAAATAAGACTCACCTGAGGAATGGAAAATACTGGCTCCATGATGGAAATGTAACCTTGAGACTTGGGAGGGTAAATTATCTTGGGGCAATAACAATGTTCCTATGATTGGCAGAAGGTCATAATACTGGTGCATTTAAATAGCTGTTAGTCCCCCAGTAGTCATCTAGAGAGACAAGAGAGAGAAATCACTTATTCTGATACTAAAAACACAGAGCTAGCTCTAAAGTATCTGACATATCCTAGTCCTGATCAGCAAATCTCAGCACTTTTGCTTGGTGTGAAGTCATTTAATTTTGACTGGATACTCCCTGTAGTAGGTAAGGCTAACACATCCAATGATAGATGTATTTCCACAAAAAATTATTTTTATACTCTCATTCATGAAACACGCAGTCTCATTTTCCCAACGCTCTAAGCAGTGCCAACACGGTGTTCCTTTCATTTGAACTCTGAAGTCCTTGTAGGAATAATGATCTCACATTCCTTTGTTGTTTAAAGAGTGTGAGTTCCGTGGACAATCCTCAGACGAATTAGTTAGATGAAATCTGGTATTTTCTGGGGCAGGTTAAGGGGAGTGAACCACAGGATTGATAAAATTCAAGTGGATGCCAATTCCTTCATATTATTTTCTGGCAACCTTATTTAAAATGCAAATACCCAGAGAGGGTAATACATTAAAGAGCATTAAGGAGTAAATACTTGGGTGGTGAGGAAAAGAACCCAACGTCTTCAACAAAATTCCATAGGAAGAGTCCCTATCTTTTACCTGGTTTAATGAGATTTGAAATGAGATAAGTTGAAATTTGAGATCCGCTACTATTTAGTTCCTTGCAGCAATTACTTAACCTCCCATAGTCTCAGTTTCCCATGAAAGTAAAACAGTGATAATAGTAACAGCATAGTAGCATTGAAGGGAGGAATTGATTAGATGACATATGCAAAAGACACAGAAGAGAGCTGGGCAGATGGGAAAAATTTAACAAAAGTTTATTTTTCTCTTTTGATTAAAAGTACTTGAATATCACATTACATTTTCCCTCCCCACTTTACTAGGGCAACACCAGTGGATAGGCACCCCTGCTCAGGAGACCAGGAAATCTCCCCTAATAGGACTTCCAAGTGAATTATTGAACAGTGAAGTTATTTAAAAGTTGTTGAATTACTGAAAAGAATTTCAAAAATCAGTATTATTCTGTGGAAGTTATTAGGTGTAAGATAGGGACTCTTCCTATGGAATTTTGTTGAAGACATTGGGTTCTCTTCCTCACCACCCATATATCATTATTATTATTATTGAGATGGAGACTCACTCTGTAGTCACCCAGGCTAGAATGCAGTGGCACAATCTCAGGTCACTACAACCTCTGCCTCCTGGGTTCAAGCGATTCTCCAGCCTCAGCCTCCCAGGTAGCTGGAGTTACGGGTGTGCACCACCATGCCCAGCTAATTTTTGTATATTTTTAGTAGAGATTGGGTTTCATCATGTTGGCTAGGCTGGTCTTGAACTCCTGACCTCAGGTGATCCGCCCACCTTCCCTCCCAAGGTGTTGGGATTACAGGCGTGAGCCACCTTGCCCAGCCATATTATTTACTTGGTTCAGATTTGTTATACCAAGTAATTCAGAGGCTTTTTCAAGAGAAGAAATGTAGAGGATAAAATGTTAATACCTTAACAATTATCAGATTCATTATTGAGCAGGACTGGAGTAGCAACAGAAGGAAGTCTATTTCTAATGTCCTATTCTGAAGAAGTATCTCATTTCTTTATTTTTAGAATGCTTAAAAAGTTATTCTATCACAAAGGGAAACATAGTCCTACCATATGATTTACCAATTGTATTTCCAGGTATTTGCTAAAATGAGTAGAAAACTTATTTTCACACAAAAACCTGCACACAAATGTTTATAGTAGCCAAAGGGGATCAGACTATGTCAGCCCAAAATATGCCACTTCGGCATAAGTATTATTTTGGGCTCAAGGCAATAATACGAGGAATTCTCTGACATCTCTCTTTCTGCCTAAAGCATGGCATAAATTTCCCTTTGTGGAGGCATCCTCCCTCTGCTCTCCCATGCCAGGAGGCGGTAAACAACTCTCATCACAGGAGACAGAAAGCTGGCATGAGATGTGTCTGCATAAGCAAACCTTACTAAAATAACACTTATCTTCCATTAGTTTCTCCCATATATTTACCTTTCTGTAATTGAATGTCCCTAGAAACTCATACTGCTTTCCTTTGTTTTGTCACTTCTCCACACTTTATCACCCTTTGTTAAAGCGGTATATAAGTCCTGGGTCTAACCACCTCTTTGGGTTCTCACTTATTTTCGGTGAAGCTCCTTTGTGCATGCAAAGTGAACCATATCTCCTATTAATCAGTCCTTTGTTCCTTTAATTTGCAAGCCTCTTTCATTGAACCTAAGAAGGCAAAGAAAACTTTTTTCTCCTATTCTATATAGCTTCATTCATAATTACCCAAACTAAAGGCAACCAATATGTTGTTCAATGGGGAAATGGATAAACAAATGATGGCATATTCATATAATAAACTATCATTCAATGATAAAAATAAATCAGCTATCAAGCCTCAAAAAGACATGAAGGAAACTAGATCATATTGCAAGTAAAATAAACCAATCTAAAAGGCTATATACTATATGATTCCAACTATATGACATTCTGGAAAAGACAAAATTGTAGAGAGTAAAAAGATCAGAGGTTGTCGTGTGTTTGATGGGGGATGGAGAAGGGGAGAGGAGGGATCTTTAGGGGATTTTTAGGGCAGGGACACTATTTTGTATAAAATTGTAATGGTAGATAGATGATATTATGCATTTGTCAAAACTCATAGAACTGTACAACACAAAGAGTGAATCTTAATGTAAACTATAGACTTTAGTTGACAATAAAGTATCAATATTGCTTCATTAATTGTACCACACAAATGCAAGATGTTAATAATCAGAAAACTGGGCATAAGGGAGGGTAGGTTGGAAAGAGGGTATATGGAAACTCTCTGTACTTTCTGCTTAAGTTTTTTGTAAATCTAAACTGCTTTGAAAAAATCTATTAATTAAAAAGTCATTTAAGGATATCTCATTCTTTATATGACTTATTAAAATACAATAGATATAGGTAGAGAGAAAAGAGGGAATAAGAAGAGTGTAAAGCAAAGGGAGAGGCAGAAACATATAAGAACTATAAGATAAAGAAAATGAATTTGTGCCACCAGAAAAAAAAATTAGAAATTTAGAGAACCATGTTTTCTTTCTTTCTTTTTTTTTTGTCTTTTCTTCCTTTGCTCCTTTTTAGGGAATTGGAGTAGGAATGGGGATTTTAGCAAACTTAGAATGTGGAGTAAGTTGATAGCATTGGAATTTTTAAAATAGTTTGTGCGCTTTTCCTGAGAGCGTGCATTTTACTTATTGCTGATGGAAGGCTAGAGTGTCTGGCATGGTATATACTTATGAGATGGTTAAAAAAAAGATGGTTTCTGGTGGGGAGTGTGTGAAGAGGTATAATGTGACACTAGAAAAATCATGGGGCTGAACAATTGGGAACCTGCTCTCAGTTTGAACAAGAATAAACAGGCCTTACTAGGAGTACTGGAAATCAAAGGTAATGGTGATATGAGGCCTAGAGTAAGGTGAAGGGGTATAAAGTAGATGACAGTATGTCCCCCAAATGAACTTTTCTTTTATATCGAGGTATAACATATATATAGGAGAGTGCATGAATCTTAAATGTACAGCTTGTTGAATTTTTATTTATGCACAGGCCCATGGATCCACAAGCCAGTTCAAGATACAAAATATTTCCAGTACCTTAGAAGGCTTCCTTTTGCTCCTTCCCAGTAAATATCCCTGTCCTTAGAGGCAATCATTCTGATTTGTCACTAAATGTAAGTTTTGCCTGTAAATCTCATATAAATGGAATTGCACTATATGCACAACAATTGCGTCCAGCTTTTTTTACCCAACATATGTCCGTGAGAGTCCGTATTGTTTCATGTAATAACAGTGGCTTTTTAAAATTGGTGCTGATGATCATTAGGGTTGTTTCCACTATTTTTGCTTTAATGAATACATTTGCTATGAACATTCTTTTATATGTCTTCTGGTGGACATACACATCTATTTCTCTTGTGTCTTTACCAAGAAGTGGACATGCTGTGTCACAGGATAGGCACATAGATATTGCCAAACATTTTTCCAAAGCAGTTTTATTTTATAATTTAAATTTTATAGCAACATATGAGGATTCCAGTTGCTCCATATCTTCAGCAACTTTTACTAGTACTTGTCTTTTAAATTTGGTCATTACAGTGAGTGTAGAGTAGTAACCATTCTGGTTTTAGTTTGTATTTGCCCAATGGGTAATAAAATTGAGCATTTTTCCTGTATAATTATTGTTCGTCTGGATATCCACTTTTGCAAAGTTCTTACTCAAGTCTTTTGCCAATTATTCAACTTGGATTTACTTCTTATTATTAATTTGTGGGAGTTCTTCATATATTCTAAATATAAGCCCTTTGTCAGATATTGCAACTATCTTTCTTTTCAGTCTGTGGCTTGCCTTTTCACCCTCTTAATGTATCTTTTCATTAATAGAAGTTCTTAATTTTGATGAAATCTAGTTTATCGATTTTTTGTTTTAAAAATAGTGCTTTTCTTACACTGCTTGGGTCTTTTCTTATTCCAAGTTTTTAAACATATTATTCTCTTTTCTGTTTCTCAGCAACTTTTATTGAAAATTCCAGTCTTTTCTCCCTAAATGAAGTGGTGTTTTTGTTGTATATCAGATGACTGTATATAACTGGGTCCTTTTCTCCATTCTACTTCATCTTATTGCCATATTTGTCTATCTTAATGCCAGTATCACACTGACTCAATTACAAAGCTTTATAAAAGCATTTGTAGCTTATCTTGGTGATTCTAGATAGTTTGCCTTATCATATATATTTTACAATCAGTTCTAAGTAAACTCTTCTTTACAATTTTGTACCACTAAGTTGTAGCTAGCACACTCTCTAATTTTTTATATATATTTTTTAGTCAAAGTTACATATGTACATAATTTAAATAGTCAAATAGCACTATAAACCTTTAAATGAAAAAAGTAGTCCTTTACTCCTAAACCTCATTTCAAGAAGCAACCTTTTCAAGTCTTTTAGCATTCTTCTGGTATTTAATTTAATGTCTCCCAATAATATACTTATAATTTTATTTCCTCATTTTCAGCTTTAGATGTTGTCTACTATGGAGCATAATTCAGCTCTCTTACATTTTCTCAACATAGATCACTTTTGTTAGGTCAATATTTTGTTATATTATTATTATTATTTCCATGTAAATATTCTTCACAGCATTCTTCTTCTTCTTCTTTTTTTTTTTTTGAGATGGAGTTTTGCTCTTGTTGCCCAAGCTGGAGTGCAATGGCTCGATCTCAGCTCACTGCAACCTCCACCTCCCGGGTTCAAGCAACTCTCCTGGCTCAGCCTCCCAAGTAGCTGGGATTGCAGGTGTGTGCCACCATGCCCGGCTAATTTTGTATTTTTAGTAGAGACGGGGTTTCACCATATTGGTCAGGCTGGTCTCAAACTCCTGACCTCAAGTGATCCACCTACCTTGGCCTCCAAAAGTGCTGGGATTACAGGCATGAGCCACTGCACTCGGCCTTCACAGCATTCTTCTATACCTTTTTGTTTTCCCTAGAGATAATAATCACCTCCTTGTCCACATTCGTTTTGTTTTATATAATTTACTACCATTAATTTGTTCTTGAACTCTCCCAAAAAATGTTTCCTTTGAATATATTAAATTACACCAGGAAACCTATCACATTTTTTTTTTCTTAAAAATATCTCTCTCGTAGCCCTCTATTCCCCCTCAAGTCTGGACTGACTGATCTCTAGGTCTACAATGAGAGTTAGATGTTGCCACAGAATCTGCCTTCATGTGTTAATTTATTTGTGCTGCTATAACAGAATACCACAGACTGGGTAATTTATAAGCAATAGAAATTTATTTCTCACAGTTATGGAGGCTAGGAAGTCCAAGATCAAGGCATTGGCAGGTTTTGTGTCTGGTGAGAGCTTCTCTCTGCTTCCAAGATGGTGTCTGTTGCTGCATTCTCTGGAGGGGAGGAATGTTGTGTCCTTACCTGATGGAAGGGCAAAAGAGGGAACTCACTCTCTCCAGCCCTTTCATACAGGCCCTAATCCCATCCACGAAGGCTCTGCCTTCATGACATAATCACCTCGTAAAAGCCACACCTCTTAATACTATCACATTGGCAGTTAACTTTCAATATACAAATCTGGGGGGACATATTCAGACCATAGTATTTTATTACCATTTTTGGGATTCCCTTCTCCTCTTATGAGGGACTCCTTAATTCCAGCATCCCACATCTTCCTCTTTTTGATTTCACCCTTTGTTTTGATAGAGCACATTTTGTAGTAGTTTCCTAGGAAAGAGTTCATAGGAGATAAGTGTTTTGAGAACTTGCTGCCTTTGTTTTAGTATTGTAATTAATTGATCATTTGACTAGGTGGTGAGATGGAAAGTTACTTCTCTTTCTGGATTTTGAAGGCATTTCTCCATTATCTTCTAGCTTCTGATAATACACTTGTTATTTTGCAGTTATAATAACATAATGCAATCAATGTTAGTTTGATTCCTGATCCTTGTCTGTTTTTTACTCCCAAGAAGGTTTTAGAAATTCTTTGTCCTTCAGCTTCTAAAACGTCCTGACTATAGGAACTAATATGGATCTTTGCTAACGCATTGTTCTGAGCATTTTGTGGATCCTTCAATGTTTTTTAGTCCTGACACATTTTCAAATTTTTTTTTAGTAATTTCTATCTCCCTGGGTTTTTTTTTTATCTCTCTTAGGATTCCATTAAAATGATATTGGACCTCTAAATCAATTAAATTTTTAAATCTTTCTATTTTCTATCTCTTGAACTATCAGACTTTCTACTTGATTTACTGAACTTTATCTTCCATTCCTTCTATTAAAATGTTCATTTCTGCTTTTGTTCCCTTGATTTCCAAGAGTTTGTTTTTGTTCACAAAATATTGCTTTTCTTATAGTCTCCTTGTTTTATGGATGCTAATTCTTTTTTATTTCTCTGAGAATTATGAGGATTAGTTATGTTTTGTTTGATGGTTTCTTAGTGTTTTACTCAATGCCTTTTTCCTTAAATTTCTTTTTTTCTCTTTTTTGTTTGTTTTGGTTTGGTTTATGTCTTCTATACCATAGGTCTTTCTCATATTGTTATTATTGGCTGTGTGCTTATTTATGGTTAAGGTACAAAAGCAGGCTGCTTATAACCTCTGAATGAGTATGGATGGGACTTGTTGAGAAGTGAGTTTCACTCTAACATAATATCTAGCTGAGGTATTTTCTTAGAGGAAACCCAGCTTTAATATCTGCAGACCATTTTGCTAGGCCAGTTTCCCTGGATATGAATCCTCCTGTTTCATGCCTGAGGGTTATGACTTCCTGCCAGCATTTCTAGGGCTGAGTGGCAAAGGGTGCTGTGGTGGGGGTGGGGAGGGCTCACCTTTCAGAAGTTTCACATTTGGCATGTTCTCCCTGTTTTCAGTATAGTTCTTCTGTACTATGTGTAGTAAGATGAAGCTAGAGTTTCTCTGGTTCAGTCTTTCCAGGAAATGAATATACCTTTTGTTTTCTTTCAAGCGGGTAGGTAGTTCTTTGCTTGAGCAGGCTACTGGAAGAGATCTTTGGGGATAATTGTTTCTTATATGAATTTTCAATGAAATTTCTGGCTTCTAGCCTCACTTGAGACCCACACTTTCAGAGGTAGTTGATCCCCCAAATACTAAGGCTTTTTGTGGCTTTGTAATATGCATCTACTTATTTCTGGACTTACCTGGGAGGTTTCCCCACCCCATAGCTCTTCCAGGATTTTTCTAGTTTCCCAAGTTAGCAATCATTCACGCATCTGATTTCTGATTTTCAACTTTTTATAGTCATTTATTTTCCTCTTTTCTTTGTACTTGTGGATTTATATATTTTAATATCTTTACTGCTTTCCCTATGAGGTTTCTGGAGAAAAAATAGTAAATACTTGTGTTCAATCTGCATTTTAACTGGAAGCTAGTTTTTCAATATTTAAGAATTTAAAATCAGCTCTTGCCCAAAAATAGAGTGACCAGCTCTTGATAAAATGTCTTTGAAACGGAAATAAGAATTGCCACTTTTTCTGTTGTTGTTCTAATGGCTGATTGACAAGAAAAGTGCCCCTTGTTAGCATGTTCTTTTCAGGAATGTAATAGAACAAAATGGGAGCCAAGAAATGAATCACGGCCAAGGAGATGTTTTGGGATTGGCTTTCTTTTCATATTTAGAATCAAAGCTGGGCACTGTGGCTCATGCCTGTAGTCCCAGCTACTTGGGAGGCTGAGGCAGAAGGATTGTGTGAACCTGGGAGTTTGAGGCTGCAGAGAGCTATGATCATGCCACTGCACTCCAATCGGGATGACAGAATGAGCTCCTGTCTAAAAAATTAATTTTTTAAAGAAATAGAATAAAATCCGCACAAAGAGATGACAATATTATAACATGAAACTGCTATTCTAGATTTGTTGGCATGATTATTACAGGACAAGTACAAAAGAAATAATAAGATATAATCATTATTGAATACATGCTTTTTATTTAGAAATTATTTTACTCATTTGATGCAAATATTACAGATCTAATTTGGGATATCAATGGGACATTCAGATTTTATTTACCAGATCTCTTTTAAATATATGAGCATATTTAAATATTCTCTACTTGCACTTTTAGTCTTCATAGAATCATTTCCATATTTTACAAAAAATGTTGTTTCTGTTATAACCAGTCATAAAAAGGGGTAACTCTGGATATTCAAAATAATACACATTTGTTAAGAAACCTCATATCAGTTTGTTTTAATGATTTCTTTTTCCATGTTGCTTTGTGGAGCTAGAAAACTAGACTGTATTTTTGTTTTTTTAAGGATAAAATAAATCCTGGATGGGAATAGTTTAGTGATACACTGCTCACATGCCATTCTTAGTGAATTGTGCAGCCTTATTTGAAATAACTACTTCATTAACCTCCATTATTATGAATAAAGATGTATTTAGCATTGACAGTGGATAGTCTGCTAAAGCTAGATGTAGATGCTGTTATAATCAATATTACATAGCCAGAAAAAATGCCAGATAGGAAGAAAATGTGGGAAAGTATGTTTCAGAGTAGCAAATGGATAGGGGCAGATATAAAATTCTCTAAGGAGACTTCAGAAATTTTGAGATTTTTTTCAGAGTATCCGAACACATGGAGCATTTAAAGGTGAAGAATGTGGACAGTAGCTGAATGAAAAATATTTCAGACATGTGAGGCTGTATGCAGGAGTTTTGAGGGAGAATAGAGAATAAAGAATTTATGCTTAATTGGAAGCAATTTTGGAGACATATGAAGAGTGTTGAGTAAGATGGGTAAGACTACATACCCAAAAATGTCTTGAGTGTTGTATATATAGTGAGCTTTTTAGTGAATGGCAGCTGAAGTTGTGGCAGAAAAACTGAAAAGGTATTATAGAATTTAGAGTTTGGAACTGATGTGATGCTTATAAAGCCATGACCCATGTGGTCCAGTCCCGAAGTAGTGTCACATTTACAAAAACACAGCACAAATAATCAACTCAAGCTTTAACATGGTTCCCAAAAATGTTTGAAGACGTTTAAGTATGTGACCCACTGAATTTGTTACTTAAGTCATTTTCCTTTCTAATCTACAGCACCCAGCTCCCAGATTGTTATATGTCTAGATCTACAGACTAGTCTTTATGAAGCAAGTTGTCTAATAAATGAGAATAGAACCTGTTTTCGGGGATATTATTAGTAGCTTTTGTGAGAGAGGCCTTGGTATACGTGTGTTCAAGTAGCTTCTACATTATGGAAGACTTTCTGCTAGATATCATTTTCTTTGCATTAACCAATTATAAGGGAAAGATAAGTCGCTTATACCTTTTGTCCACCATGTAAATACTGGAGAATTCTATCAGTTGCCATGGTGTATCTTTTGTCTTTGTGATAGAAGCTTTACTGGCATGACTAGAGATGTTACAGAAAAAGCTATGATTTTTGAATTATTATCTTCCTAGAGAGGAGACTAGCTAGAGGCTTAAAGAAGAAAAGTGCTTTTTTTTTTGAGACGGAGTCTTGCTCTGTCACTCAGACTGGAGGTGCAGTGACACAATCTCGGCTTACTGCGAGCTCCATCTCCCAGGTTCATGCCATTCTCCTGCCTCAGCCTCCCAAGTAGCTGGGACTACAGGTGCCCGCCACCATGCACAGCTAATTTTTTGTATTTTTAGTAGAAACAGGGTTTCACTGTGCTAGCCTGGATAGTCTTGATCTCCTGACCCTGTGATCCGCCCGCCTCGGATTAGCACTCCCAAAGTGCTGGGATTAGAGGCGTGAGAAAAAGTGCTTTTTAAAGGAGCAACAGGTCCTTGTTGTGTGTGCTCATATGAACACCAATCCTATCGGAAAAAATTAGCATGTTGTACTTTTTAGCAATAAGGTGCCTACTATTGCTAATGAAATGATCAAGATCTGTACTAAAAGTGTATGATTGGAAAAAGCCTGCAAAAAAATAGTACATTTGAAACAAAGCAATTAATTGAATTTAGCCTAAGCTAATTTTATCATTAATGAATGACAATTGTGAGAAATATTCAAATTTTTTCATCACAACAGACTAAAGGACAGATTTCTTTCTCTTTTTTTAATTTTTTATACTTTAAGTTCTGGGATATATATGCAGAACGTGCAGGTTTGTTACATAGGTATACACATGCCTTGGTGGGTTTGCTGCACCCATCAACCCCTCATCTACATTAGGTATTTCTCCTAATGCTATCCCTCCCCTAGCCCCCCACCTCCTGACAGGTCTCAGTGTGTGATGTTCCCTCACTATGTCCATGTGTTCTCATTGTTCAACTCCCACTTATGAGTGAGAACATGTGGAGTTTGGTTTTTTGTTCCTGTGTTAGTTTGCTGAGAATAATGGTTTCCGGCTTCATCCACGTCCCTGCAAAGGACATGAACTCATCTTTTTTTATGGTTGCATAGTATTCCATGGTGTATATGTGCCACATTTTCTTTATCCAGTCTATCATTGATGGACATTTGGGTTGTTTCCAAGTCTTTGCTATTGTGAATAGTGCCACAATAAACATACGTGTGCATGTGTCTTTATAGCAGCATGATTTATAATCCTTTGGGTATATACCTAGTAATGGGATTGCTGGGTTAAATGGTATTTCTCATTCTAGATCCTTGAGAATTCGCCACACTGTCTTCCACAACAGATGCTGGAGAGGATGTGGAGAAATAGGAACACTTTTACACTGCTGGTGGGAGTGTAAATTAGTTCATTTCATTTTATATTAAAAATATTTTCTCAGGCCAGGCACGGTGGCTCACACCTGTAATCCTAGCACTTTGGGAGGCCAAGGTGGGTGGATCACGAGGTCAGGAGATCAAGACCATCCTGGCTAACATGGTGAACCCCCATCTCTACTAAAAATACAAAAACTTAGCCAGGCATGGCGGCACACACCTGTGGTCCCAGCTACTCAGGAGGCTGAGGCAGGAGAATCGCTTGAACCTGGGAGGCAGAAGTTGCAGTGAGCCAAGATTGTGCCACTGCACTCCAGCCTGGGTGACAGAGCTAGACTCCATCTCAAAAAAAAAAAAAACCTCAAACCCAATTCCATAAAGTCATTCATGATTAAAGCACAACATTTTGCTGAAAAATTCACATCAATAATTATCCTTTGTTTTAATTTCTTACCCTTGAGAAATCCCGGAGTAAGTTTATGATGCTTTATCAAATCAGAAGAATGAATATTCATTAAGCACATATGATGTGCCAGGTTTTGCCTTAAGTCCTACAGAGTGAACAAAGAAGATTCCTGGTTTCTTAAAATCTAGTAGAGAAAAAATTGTAAGAACTGGAAGTTAAAATAATATCCTGAGATCAAAGTAATACCTTAAGAAAACAGTGGAAAAGGACATACAAGTCCAATTATTAATACAAGTCAGACATTAAAATTCCTTTGGGAATCAGTAGATCAGCTATTTGGCTAAAGAACAAGGTATGAGAAAATGGTAGGGGGGAAAGTCTGGAAAGATAAATTGGGTTAAAATTATGGGCTTTAGATGCCAGGCTTTAGAACTTGATTTTGTAGGGAACTCTTTGACATTTTTAATTTTAAACTTAAGTGAAGAAGTAGCAAAATCAGAGCAGCACGTTGTGGAAATGACACTTTCAGCTGTGTGCAGACTGGACAGAGAAACTACCGAGATGGATGAAAAGGCTACTTTCATTTTTCAGATGGCTTAGGTCACTTTATGGACACCAGGTAGACTCCCCCTCCTCCAAAAAATTTAGTTCCTATGTCTAGACTGATGATGTCACACACACACACACACACACACACACACACACACACACACGCATTACTCTCATGGTTAGGCTTTCTAGGGAAATCACAGCAAACTCCCAAGAAGTTCCAAAAATGGATTGAGAGAGCAGGGAGAGGTCACTGGCTTGGAGTTTTATGAAAATTAGGGCACAGGGCTGGGGTGAGGGGTTCCCTCACATGTGCTGATTTGAACTTCCCATGGGTGCCAAGGGAGGGAGCACCCAGGCTTTTTTACCAGCTTACTAATATATGGGACAAAAGGAGAAGGGGAATGATGTATAGTGAAAGCTATCAGCAATCAAACATCAAAAAGGGGGCCAGGCGCTTTATTACACAAATGCAGGGTGGTAAGAGTGCTTTCGTGCTAACTCAGGGTGCTAAATTAATATTATCAATAAGTTATAAGCCTCTACCTGACAGAACCTGCTCTGTGGGAGGAGGCTCTCTAGAAGAAGGGATTTTCATGAACATGGGGACATATAACATTTAATTTACAGGCCCATTGAGGACCTTTGAAATGTCAAAGAGGTAGTCTCTAAGGCTTTGAAATAAATATCCCAGCAACTCTTGACCTTTTGTTCACTGCATTTCCTTTCATAAAAATTCTAATATATTACTTATGTTTGGAAGAAAGCATTTTTTAAAAGATGCAAAGCTAGATGGAGATTGTTTGCATCTGGGACCAGAGTTGTAATTTTTTTTTTTTTTCTCAATCAACCCATCAGTTTTGTTTTGAGATTCAGCTACATATTCTCAATTTATATGTGTATAGAGAATCATCTAGAGGATTTGTTTAAAATGTCTATCCTTGTCCTCAACCCCAGGGACTCTGGCTAAGAATTCTTAGGCAGTGCTCAGAAATGTGCATTATGACAGGTGTTTCTGATGCAGGAGATTATATGCTTCACTTGAGCAACCTTACCTCACCATGTACTCAGCACTGCACCAGGTATTGTAAAGGCTGCAGGCAAAGTCTAGCACAATCACAACCAACAAGAAGTTGACTGCTTTGCTGTCTCTTTCCCTACTTAACCAATCTTTTAGCTTCTGCACCTATAAAGAGTATGCAAGCAAATACAAAAGCCAAGACTACAGTTCTGTTTAGTTACCACTCAGAATTTAGCAGTGCCTAAATGCTTGCTTCAAGAAAGGACTTTATATACTTTTTTCTAATTTAAATTTCACAAAGTCAAATTATTAACACATTATAAAGTGCAGAAAATTGAGGCTTGGAAAAATTAAGTGACTTGCTTAAGGAATACAGCCACAAAGTGGGAAAGTCAGGTTTCAAACCCAGTTTCGTCTACATCAAACTTCTGTTTTGTCGTTGTTGTTGTTTTGGTTTTTTTTTTTTTTTTTTTTTTTTTGAGACGGTGTCTCACTCTGTCGCCCAGGCTTGAGAACAGTGGCGTGATCTTGGCTCACTGCAAGCTCCACCTCCTGGGTTCACGCCATTCTCCTGCCTCAGCCTCCCGAGTAGGTGGGACTACAGGCGCCTGCCACCACGCCCAGCTAATTTTTTTGTATTTTTAGTAGAGATGGGGTTTCACCATGTTAGCCAGGATGGTCTCCATCTCCTGACTTCATGATTCGCCTGCCTCGGCCTCCCAAAGTGCTGGGATTACAGGCGTGAGCCACTGCGCCCGGCCTAACTTCTGTTATTAACCATGACGCTCTGTTTACTGCCAGGAGCCTGGTGTTAGTTTTCTAGTCTCACTCGAGTGATGACTGAGATCCCATGGCACTCAGAACACGGGGAAAATTAGGCAGTTGCTCACTCAGTTTTGCCGTATATTGACAGTTGAATAACAGATATGCATCTGCTGCCATAAAAGTCTCTGTCTCCCAGGATAGAACTTTGCTTATTGACTGGCATTGCAGTCTTTTCCACAGGCTTCGCTAAGACCTGAGTTTTGTCAGATGCTTCCCTGTAAGCACAGTTTGTCTGGTTTAGAATAATAATTTTTGGACCAGGTGCTTTCCAGGGGCTGAGAGAAGCTAGGGTGGCTGGAAGAGACTAAGTGAGGAAAAGGATGACATCCTTTGGGACTAGGGACATATACAGACTCAGATCATACTGGGCTCTGGGACTCATGGTTAGAAATTTGGTTTTGATTCTAAATATGGTGGGAAACAAATGCAATATTTTACACAAGGGACTTAGTGTTCTGATTTTATATCTTAAAAATAGCCTTTTGGTTGCTATGTGAAGAATGGGTGAAGGGAACATGAGTTGAAGTGGGAAGTTGAGTAAGAAGGTTGTTTTACCTTCTGAATACCTTAAGTGTGTAAGAGTTCTCTTGAAGGAAAAGCTAACAAAAGAAATTTTATGGACTGAATGTTCATGTTCCCCTAAAAGTCATATGTTGAAATCCCAACCTCCAATGTGATGGTGTTATTAGGTGAGGTCTTTGGGAGGTAAGTAGGTCGTGAAGGTAGAAACTTCATGAATGGGATTAGTGACTTATAAAAGGGACCCCAGAGAGCTCTCTTTCTGTTCTTTGCCGTGTGAAGGTACAATAAAAAGATGACCCTCTGCAGACCAGGAAGTGAGCCCCCAACAAACACTGGATGTGCGGGCACCCTGATCTCGAACTTCCTAGTCTCCAGAACTGTGAGAAATAAATGTTTGTCATTTAAGTCACCCAGTCTATGATATATTTATTACAGCAGTCTAAACTGATTAAGACAGCAGGAAAACTGATATTTCTGTCTAGATAAAGTAGGAACTCAGAAAAAAATTCTAATGTCCCTCTGCCTCCTCTCCAAAGTAAGTCTAGAGAGAAGACAAGAAGTAGTGGGAGAGACTATCAACACTTGAGCATTTCCAGATTTCCCTTTTTCTTCTTTTTTTATTGTCTAAAATTCTTCCAAATATTTTAAGTATTTTAGTTGTTAAATATTTAAATATTTCAAAGTTAATTTCAGCAGTGTTGACTCTGAAAGCCTACATATCAGGCAGGTGTTTAAGATGATGAGACCCCTGTAGGAGATGATATATGGAAATGTCTTCCTAGGAGAGTTGAAGAAAACTCTTTTTTTTTTTTTTTTGAGACAGAGTCTCACTCTGTTGCCCAGTCTGGAGTGTAGTGGCGTGATCTTGGCTCACTGCAACCTCTGCCTCTGCCTCCTGGGTTCAAGCAATTCTCCTGCCTCAGCCTCCTGAGTAGCTGGGACTACAGGTGCCTGCCACCATCACATCTGGCTAATTTTTTGTATTTTTAGTAGGGATGGGGTTTCGCCATGTTGGCCAAGGTGGTCTTGAACTCCTGACCTCAGGTGATTTGCCCACCTCGGCAAATTTCGCATTCGGCAATCCCAAAATGCTGGGATTACAGGCGTGAGCCACTGCGCCCGGCCAAAAATCTTTTTCTTGATGGTGGATAAGAAGCCAGCTTTGCATCCCTCCCCACCCCCACCATGGCCCCCTTTCCCACTCAGCCCCAGAATGCTGGCAAGAACCCATAACCCTCTGGAGGACTCCATCACACAGAGCACCTGTGGAGTGGCTTGAAGGCAGCACCCCCTTGGGCCGAGGGCAGGTTTCTACTTGTCTGAGATAACGTGACTCAAGCTGCTTTGGGACCAGGACAGAATGCTGGTTTCACAGATGCTGTTCTTTTCCACACATATTGCTTAGCACTCCTTTGATTGCAAATGACAGAAACCCAACTTGGATTACCATAATGAAGCAGGGTATTTATTGTGAGGATAGAAACATGCCTCACGGAGACTAAGGTCAGAAAGATGGCTGGGCCTCCAGAACAATGGGAATTAGGTTCTTGAAAATCCTCTCTAACTCCCTGCATTCAGTTTTGATCAGCTTTATCCTATGACAGGAAATGTGGCTGCTGAAATCTCTCAGAGCTTTAGCCACGTAGAAGGGGACAGAATGTGATTCTCTTATTCTAAGTCCAGAAATGCAAGATAAGAAGCTTGTTGGTTCTGCTGGAGTTAGGGTCTTCCTCCTGGGAGTCATTTGTGCTGAGGAGGTGGCACTGGGCTCATAGGGTGAACCCTACAGTACCATGGAAGTGGATAAGAGGGGGTAGCTCTCTTAGGAGAGTTGAAGAGAAAATTTTCTTCAGGGGTCTCCAATGACTGATAGAAGGGTACTAGGTAAAAAGTCCCACAGGTGTCAACTACATGAGAGATTTTGTGAAAATTGGTGAAAAGCAGGTTGATTAATTAGTGCCCAACCTAAACAACCAAAAAATAAGAAAACATTTAATCTAAGGGGATATCTGAAAATCAAGAGAATCCAGTGAATAATGAACAAAGATTAGTATTATATTTTTCTGTTAACTCTTATTTGGGTAAGCAACTATTTCAGAAGGAATTGGTTCCTTTGCTTTATCTCATTAAATGGGATGCTAATGCCTGCAGACTGCATCTTCCCACAGTGAATAAAATACTTGTTTACATTCATGTAGCAAAGGTCCTCTTAGCCCCTTCCCCACCCTCTGCCCAGTGCCTAATCTGCTGTGTGTGAAGTTTGAGGTAGGCCTATTGAAGAGCCTTGGGGACAATGGGGTACAAGTGCCACATGTTAATGAGGACACTCCTGGTTTACTCTGCACAAAGGGCGCATGAGTCAAAATTCCCCAGAGAAACAGCCAACAAGATGTGTGTATATTTAGAGACAGAGACAGAGACAGAGATTTATTTTAGGGAGTTAGGTCATGTGATTGTGCAGGCCTGGTAAATCCAAAATCTTCAGGATAGGCCAGCTGACTGGAAACTCAGGTAAAAGCTGCAGTTAGAGTCTGAAGGCCATCTGCTGGCAGAATCCTACCTCCCTGAAAGATGTCCACCTTTGATCTATTAAGGCCTTCAACTATGAAGCCCACTCACATTATGGAGGGCACTCTGCTTTACTCAAAGTCTACTGACTTAAATGTTCATCTCATCCCAAACACCTTCTCAGGAATATTCAGAAGAACGTTTGAGTATCTGGGCATCGTGGCCCAGCCATATTTACACACAAAGTAACAACCATCACAAAGGGGAAGTGGGGAAGTGGGGAAGTGGCAGAATACCAGGCAAGGCATAGAATGGAACTGGAAAGTAGAAATTCATCAACAGTATCATGCCAGCCTGAGAAGCAGGGCGAGTGGTTCTTCAGACTTCTGGAGTCTGGAAATATTTATAGTTACACTGGAAGAAGGAAAGAAACTGTGAGAGGGAGACAGATGGGGAAGGAAGAACCTCCTAATGGCCATAGTAGGAACATTTCCCAACATGACGATGGGTTCCCATGGTGGGAAGAGTGACCATGTGGGTATATGTGGGGAAATGACAAAAGCCTGAGAGGCAGGAGTGGCAGTGGTGGGGGAGGCGTCCTCTTCCTGCCTGTGGCACAGAGTGGTGTGCATCTCTTACAGCTCCTCCCTGTGGTCCGTTGCAGTCTGCATGTGAAATAGAAGCATGCAGGCTGACTGTGGCCTTTCTAGGCTGTGCGGCATTGGGCCAGGAGAACCTTTGCAATGATTCTCTGAGGCCATGTAACAACATAAACAATGTCAGATAACCTAGGAAAGCTCTATTCTCAGGGCCAGATGGACACTTTCAGGGAGGCCAACAATTTAGTACTCTCTCAAACCAATATTTGAATGAGACTATTGTCCAATCTTTTTTGTTATTGTTGTTGGCACGGGAAGGAACTGAATTTCCATGAAAAATTATATAGCCTGGTTTATTATGTTTGCTGTCTTCTTCTCAAAAACAACCATTTGCATAAGGCTATTAGTAAACAACTTGGTGTTGGTTGAGGATTTTTGATAGGGGAATAGAGGAGGGATTTAAAAAAGGTGATTTCACATGCGTACCTAGAAGACAGTTTCTTATTAAATCTCATGAATAAATGTGTTTCTTCCCTTATGTCTCTCTCGGGAATCTTGGTTGCCTCTCTTTTTTTCTCTCTGGTGCTTGGTCTTTTTGCCTCCTGCCTGCTCTTTCCTGAATATTCACCTCCCTTCCTCCATGTCTGTCTTTCTGCCTTTCTGACAAAGAGCAGTTTCACGCCCGTCCAGCTCTATCTCCGTCCAAGTTACAACCGGGGGAACTGGTTTAGTGAATGGGCTGGACTCTAGTGTATAATCCGGAAACAACTTTTTCTTTCCTCACCACTATCTTCAAATGTTGCGGAATCTCCCTTCCCTTCCCCTTTGGTGACACCACAGATTCCCAACAAAGAAGTAAGAAGACTATATTCCAATAGAATGGTGCAAATCTGTCACAACAATTGAAAAATTACATCGTGAACAGAGAAGCTGTGGGGAGTAATCTGCTAAAAGCCACTCAAAAGTGAGAGATAAGCAAGGTATGCAAAAGACAAAATTCCTTTTGCAAACTGTGCTGATCTGTAACTCACCAGATGAGATACCTGCAAAATTAGGCACTAGCTGCACAGCTCCAGTTTCCACAGCTAGAATTCCAAAGGCATGGGCTTCATTGTTAATGAGGTTGACCTTTACCCAATAAATGAAGGTATTGATCTATGAATGATTTTTGATTTGGGAAAAATAGCTTTAATCATTCATTTGCTTAGATTTATGTTCCCTTCTCTTTATGTAACATCTTACTTCCCCACATCCATAGGTTTCAGGCCTCTTTCTTAGGATTAATGAATAAAGAGCTTGATGGTGAACACTGATGCCTGCAGCTCTCTGAGCAGAGCCCCCGCTCTCTCACTGACGTAGATTTGGAAAGCAGACCAGGCCCTAATCATGACTGCAAACTGACTGCCTGCATCAGTGGTTCAGGGTGAGAAGTTACAAGAGCCAGCTTTAAAAAGTAGCTAGTTGGCTGAGTGCAGAGGCTCCTGCCTATAATCTCAACACTTTGGGACGCTGAGGCAGGAGGATTGCTTGAGACCAGCCTGGGCAACATAGTGAGACCCCATCTCCACAAAAGCTTTAAAAAATTAACTGGGTGTGGCAGTACACATCTTGGTCTCAGCTACTTGGGAGGCTAAGGCAGGAGGATTATTTGAGCCCAGGAGTTCAAGGCTGTAGTGATCTGTGATTGCACCACTGCACTCTAGCCTAGGTGGCAGAGCAGGACCCTGTCTCAAAGAAACAGTGTCTAATTACATTCCTGCCGTTCCCACTCTTGTTTTGTTTGATTGCTCCTATACGCTCATGACCCACATCAAAGAGAAAAGGCCTTTGCTGGCTCCTGTGTCATGACGCAGAGAGGTCTGGGCTGGGGCACAAATGGATTTTTGTGTAATAATAATACAAGATTCTGAAGATTTAATGAAATAATCTTATTAACTGTAAAGTATTATATAAATGTCACTCTATTTAATTTTAATTTTCTGAGCTGCTGGCTTACAAGATTTAGGACTATTAATGTAATTGAGTACTTATAATTAGGTAATTGAGGGCATTTAATGACAACTTTAGGTCACTGCTTAGAACTTATCGAAATGTATACTTTAGAAAAAGTGATGATTTCACGTCTATGTGTCTGTGTCTTTCCTAAGTATGAGTTGCTTATATGCATGTGTTTATTTGTAGGCATACTGTAATTTCACTCCTGCCATTTGTGAAAACAAAGAGACTTGAAAAGCTTTGCAAATAAGAAGTTGTAATTGTGAAGTTTTTAAAAGATTGACTTCAAAATGGAAATATATTTTATTTTTTCCTTTGATTAGGAAATTTTTCCTTTGATTAGGAAAATTTTTAAAAGCTCATAAAAATCTCTAGTAATTCAAGAAGTAAAAGGAAAATGTTAATAATTACCTATAATTCTCTGGCCATTAGTTCTTTTAACATATAAATATATGGAATACTCTACATAATTAAATCACAGACATATTTCTATTTCAATAAACATAAACCTTATACATCATTTTTTATAATTCAGTTTGAAATAATTTCAAATTTAAAGAACACCATATCCCTTTCATGCAGATTTCCCTATATTCACATTTTACCACATTTACTTCTTCATCCTCTCCATTTCTCTCTTTCTCTCTCTCTGTGTGTGTGTGTGTGTGTGTGTGTGTATAATCTCCATCACCATTAGTATTTTTCTGAATCATTTTTGACAAAAACGTGCAAACACAGTGCCCCATCATCTTTACATCCTCCTTTGTGTACTTTCCCCCCACCCCCACACAAGGACACTTCCTACATTTCTACCAGTCAACCTTCCCAATTGAGAAATTAACATTGATCTTACACTACCCTCCAATCTACAGACCCCATTTAAGTTTCCTCAGCAGTCTCCGTAATGTCTCTTTTCCCTTTCTGAACCCAGGCCACACTCCAGAATCAGGTACTGCATCTAGTTGTCATCTCTTCAGTTACTTTCTATCCAAAAGAGCTCCTCATTCTTTCCCCATCTTCCATGGCCTTGATGTGTTAACTTCTGTACTTTGTCTTTAATTCTGTATAATTTCCCTCTAGGCCTGGGTCTGTCCAGACCCCCATGCCCAGACCCAGGCCATGCATCCTCAGCCGCAATGCTGAAGACACGATGCTCTGCTCTTCTCAGGGCATCACATCAGTGGATAGCATGATTCAGAGTTGTCCTACATCACCATCCTACAATCATGATGCAAAGCTCGATCACTTCATGTAGTGGACGATCTGGCTTCCAAAGATGTCCTAGCCTTAAACCTAGAAATCTGCAAATATATTACCTTAAATTGCTAAAAGAGCTTTGCAGATGTATCTAAGACCTTGAGAGAAGGAAATGATCCTGGATTTTCCAGGTGGGTATAATCTGGAATCTTTATAATTTGCATAAAGAGCAAAACCTTTATTAAAACTACAGAGAACTAGAGAGGCAGCAGGGTGAGAAGGACTCAGCCCACCAATGCTGGCTTTGAAGATAGAGGAAGGGGGCCATGAGCTGAGGAACAATGGCAGCCTCTAGAACCTGGAAAAGGCAGAGAAATGGATTCTCCCCGCTCCAGTCTCCAGAAAAAAACAGTCCTGCCAACACCTTGATATTAGCCCGGTGAGACCTGTGTTGGATGTCCAACCTTCAGAACTGTGAAGATAAGTATTGTTTAAGCTGCCAAGCATGTGGCATAATTTGTTATGGCAGCAATTGAAAATTAATACACATGGTCAAAATGACTGGAAGCCACTGAAATGGACTGGGTTTATCTGTCCATAAAAGGTTATTAGTAGAACATCATGCTTCTCATTTGTCTGATCATAGGCTTGAGAACAAGGGCTTGGCTGATCAGAAACCAAGAGAGCTCTAAAATGCCAAGAAATTGGAACTAGAAAATATAGTACAGTAACAGTTTCATTCTTGGACTTTACCCCACCAAACCTATGCACAATGGGGAATGGCAACTTTTCAAAAAGTTAGGGAGGAGGAGAAGAAGCTAGAACAGCAAAACAACAAACAACCCCAAATAAACTGAAGGCAAAACAAACCAAAAACAGATACGCACCTCACCAAAGGAGTTTAGATTTTATCCTGAAGACCTCAGATGGATTCTGGAGAGCCTTAAGCATTTGTAACTTCACTTTGTAAAAGTGAAGTTTTCCATCCAGCTTCTCCCAAAATCTGTACACTAGCTTTCCATTTTAAAATATAGCTTCTGATTGTCTCTTGGATCCTAATTCTACACTCAAACTCCAGACCAGTAGCAACCCTGATTCCTTTTGTATCCTTTCCTTCCTTTTTTTCCCTCCTTCCCCTTTCTCTCCCTTCTTATTTCTCTTTTTTCCTCCTTCCCTCCCTCCCTTCCTTCCTCCCTCCCTCTCTCTTTCTCTCTCTCTTCCTTCCTTTCTTTCTCTCTCTCTTTCTTTCTCTTTTCTTCCTTCCTTCCTCCCTTCTTCCCTCTCTCTCTTTCTCTCCCTTCCCTTCCCTTCCTTCTTTTCTCCCTCCCTCCCCCTCCCTTCCCTCTCTCTCTCTTTCTTTCTTTCCTTCTCTTTCTTTCTCTTCTTCCCTTCCTTCCTTCCTTCCTCCCTCCATTCCTCCCTCCCTCTCTCTCTTTCCCTCCCTCCCTTCCTTCCTCCCTTCCCTCCGTCCTTCCTTCCTTCATCCCTTTCTCCCTCCCTCTCCCTCTCTCTTTCCTTTCTTTCTCTTCTTCCTTCCTTCCTCCCTCTCTTCCCCTCCCCCTCCCTTCCCTCCCTCCCCCTCCTTTCCCTCCCTGTCTCCCTCCCTCCCTCCTTCCCTCTTCTTCTTTCCTTCCTCCCTCCCTCCCTCCTTCTTTTCTTCCTTCCTTCCTTCCTCCCTCCCTACCTCTCCCTCCCTCCCTCTCTTTCTTTCTTTCTCTTTCTTTCTCTCTCTCTCCTTGTCTCTTTCTCCCTCCCTCTCCCTCTCTTTCCTCCCTCCTTCCCTTCCCTTCCTTTTTTTGTCTCTTCTCAGTCATTATGAAAAATAGTGCATGTTCCTAGAAAGTTCTCTGAACAGTGTTTTTGATTTTCCTGACACGTCTTTGTGCTTACTGGCCTCTCTGCCTGAGTTGTCCCCACTCCACCACCACCATGCCCATGCCTGGCAAACTACCACTTATCCTTCACCACCAAGGTTCATTCTCTGACCCTGTTCTTAAGTCCCTAGGGTGGATCACTTTCTTCTCTGAGACAGCACTGTATCTTTCCTATTCCTCAACTATAACACTGTGTTGACATTATTTCTCCCTCTCCTTCTCCATTTTCTTCTATCAGACCCTAAGCTCCCTTTCAGAATGTATGCTAAGTGGCTTAGCATTATGTTCAGCACATAATAGATACTGATTGAGTGAAAGAAAGAGACTGCCAAGGACCCTTTCTGGAAATTACTGAGGTTGGTATATCCTACACACGCAGTTCATCCTATGAAATATAAGATGCAAGTCATGTTCTTAATGCACGGTGATGCTGCCAGCCTAGGGTGGGATTAGCCACTACCACATCCTGGCCCAGACGCACTAGTTCTACTCAGACCCTTCCTGTGCCCAGGCTTTAGCAGGGACCAGAGGGCAGCAGCCATGTCTGGGAAGGGTCAGGAAGGGGAGGCTGGGCATGGCTTTAGGCACCAGGGAGTGGAAGAGCAGGCAGCTGAGAATCCTCCCCAGGGAAGTGGCAGGAGATAGGCCCTCCTGTGGACTAAGGCTCCAAGAAACCAGCACATGCTCCATTGCCTAATTAGACTTCATTTAAAAAACACAAATTCCAAGATAAAATGGAGAATTTCAAAACGACAACCACAGAGCATTACAGGGCCCTTGTGAGCATGAGGCCCTGTAAGACTGCACAGGTGGCATGTTCATGAAGCTGGCCCTGGCTGGGAATGTTGTGTGAAAGGTTATCCAGCCCAGCCTTCATCTGTTGCTTGGGTCTGTTTCTTGTGCTGAGTTCTTTCCTGCTTCAGCCTTTGGTTTTTGATGCATTATACTTCATCTTAAAACATTGCTTTCTTTTCCATGTCAGTAATTACTTTAATAATTCCCTATGTCTGAAATCTTCCAGAGAAAAAGTAGAATAAATGTACTGCTAATTTTCAGGGATAGTGCATTGATATTCTTAATTTAAACAACAAAAAATATTGTTTCATTGACTTTAACTGGGTTGGATTAAATTTTGTCTCCACAATTCCCCACCCTTTGTTTTTATCCTCGAAGGCATGATTTAATTCTCCAAGGGATCTCTTTTGACTTACTAGTTTTCATGGTTTATTTTGAGTGTAAAATTAGAATCTCACACTCGTTTGCAAGTCTGAGTCTGAGGAATGAGAATATTGTAGGTTGATGCCCTACTTGGAAAAACACATTTCGGACTCCCAAAGAGGTGGATATGAGTTTTTTTGTTGGTTGTTTGAAATATTTTTCAAGATTTGTGATAAACAGCAGAGCTCAAACCCAAATAATCCTACTGAAAACATTTTGGACTCATATGGACTAATTCTTGTAAAGTCTGTCTTCTAGAAACTTATACTATATGATTTCTCAAAACAGGATCTTGAAATGATAACTTCTCATGGCATAGCTGGTACATTTTGTTCCTGGCTTCAAAGAAAAATATAATCTTAAGATGTGTCCAATACCTCTTAAAATACACTCTGACTCATCTCTCAGACTCCAGGCCATGTATTCCACTGTAAATCTGATATCTAAATACACAGGTTGAAGTCTCAGGGGATGTGAACTTGGTTAGAGTCGAACTCTACTTACAATATGCAATTGCCACTGGCTTTCCTTGTCTTTCTGAGAGATTTCTGGCTCATTCAACAAAACTGGGTTGGAAGGAACTCATCAGCTCAAGCCATGTAAAAGGGAAAAGAGGGGGGAATGGACACCTTGAGGGCCAGTAAGATAGACATAAAGCATATGCCCCTGGAGAGGGCTGTTTTCCATAAGCTGAATCAGGTCTAGAAGTAATTTTCTACTGCTCCCAGTCTCCATTTGCCCAGACATCCCAAAGAACACCTTGTTTCACTTGCAGAGTGCATGGGAGGGGAAATGATGCAGTAGCTGAAATGATGTGGCACTGGAAGGTCATGGTGACAGAAGGAGAAAGGGGGTTTCCAAAATGCTGGCTGGCATCCCCTGATTCAATGGTGTGCTGGAGAAGGCTTGTATTGGCTTAAGAGAACTGATTCTTAACTATATTGATTACCTGAAATTGGCCATGAAAATCACTATGTACTACTAATCAAGTCTCGTCTGTACCCCCACCTCAAAGTTGACTGGCAGGTCACTGATACTAAGCTTACATTGCTCTCTAGAAATGTTCTCTGGCTACCTCTGATTGCCTGTGGGAATTTCTTTTTGATGCTCTTGTGGCCCTTACCTCTATTTGTCATCATTATGTATCTACCTGCGCCCATTCATGGCCATAGAAGCCACAATGTCTAGCATTCAGCAGATGCTTGACAAATGTCCCCTGTTTCAATGGGCACATAAAATGCATATTTTTCAGGTGCACATTAAAACTAAGAAAAGATCGATCTTTACTAACGGAATGTTTTTCTTTCCTTTTTTTGTTTATATAACATTTAATGAGCACCTATACTGTAATTTTAATAGGCCCTGGGGATTTACCAAGAAGCAAGGCATGCTTCTTTTATTAAAGAAGCACATAGTTTACTGAGGAAGACATATATTGCTTTCTCTTTGTATTAATATGTTCTTTCATCTGTTTCTACGTGTTTTTTACATGTTTACATTAGTTGGTTTGCCAAGTTATGATGAAACTCCAATACATACAAGTTTATATACAGAAGAAGATCTGAAGGGCCACATACCAAACATTAACAGTTTACCTCCGATGTGGAGATAGAATAGGGGAACATAATATTTTTTCTTTGTACTGTTTATACTGCTTGAATTTTTGAGTACATATTATTTTATACTTAAAATATCTAAGAAGAAATTTTAAACTTGTGAAGTTAGTACAAATTCAAGGATGTATGAAGCAGGGGTTGGGGCATGAGGGAGTAGGGGGGAAGTTTCAGGATGAAACTGTTCCACCTCAGATCATCAGGGATTAGTTAGATTCCCATAAGGACCATGCAACCTAGATCCCTCACATGCGCAGTTCACAATAGGGCTCATGCTCCTATGAGAATCTAATGCCGCCACTGCTCTGACAGGAGGGAAAGCACAAGTGGTGATGCTCACCGGCCCACCATTTACCTCCTGCTGTGAGGCCTGTTTCCTAATAGGTCAGGGACTGGTATGAGTCCACCATCCGGGGGTTGGGGACCCCTGCTGTAGGTAATGAGAATTACATGGAGAATTTTAACCAAACGGTGATGAGATTCAATCTATATTTTTGGATGATAACAGATAAGATTGAGAACTAGGTTACACTGGTAAGAGGCAGACTGAGCTTAATGATATATTATCATTTGGTCTTTATATAACAAGACTGCTTCTCTACCTAGTTTTGGGTGGGAATAACTTGCACTGGAAGTTCCTAGGGTGTGGTACACAAGTCCCTAAGTGGCTATAAAAACAGACAGTCCAGACACTCAGTCTCTCCTTCTTTCAGCTCTAATGTCATTGCCCTCTTGTATCCTGGCATCAATTAAGTGTTGGCAAGGGATAAATTCAGTCTTGCTTTGAGTCATGTGGGTGGACAATGGTGGTGAAGGGAAAAAAGCTCCTAGCAGAGGTTGGGCTTGCTGGAAATACAGAGATGGAAGTTCTCTGTTCCAAGAATAGTTAATGGTGTCAGGATATAGGCTACAAATTGTCATTTGAGGGTGGCCTGCCTTATACTTGGTGGCACTGGCTTCAAACCAACTGACCTTTGAGTTATAAAGATGTCAATTCCTTCATGTGGTGACTTCCATAGGTGCTATCTCCTATAGGGTAGGTTCAGGTGAAAATGAATGGAAGGTAGGTGAGAGTCCATGGGGTACCACCCACTAGATGTGAAGCACCTCACATGGAGTAAGGTGACTTGTTAGATCCCTCCAGCAGAAGAGGCAGGCAGGGAGGTGAAGCATCATTTGTGTATTGATTTGACTCTGCCTGCTCTTGTTGCTAAACACTGCATGCTGTCCAGGAACATGGAAATGGGACTGGGTGAAACCTTTTGCTTTGACAGAGTCTTTTCCTGACTGGAGCCATCCTTAAAAGGAAGGTCACTTCCTGTCCATTGCTCAGTTAAGATCACTTTAGACCATAATAAAGTCTGAGGCCCTTGTTATCATCCATAGACATGGGTTTTGTTTTGTTTTGTTTTTTCATTATATACCCAGCCAGGTGCTAGCACAGGCCTTCCCAGAAACAATGGGTCAGGACCAGTTCTAGTGTCTTCCACATCGTAGAAATTAAACAACCACCTCATTTTCTGTTTCTAATTCAAATCCAGGGCCTGTCTACTGGCTTTAGGTCTTTCTACCTTGGTGATACCTGTAATTTGAACATTTATGCTCTCTGTCCCTGGGAGCTTGATTGGTATTATTCTAAAAAGAACTTCTCAACTCATGCATTTATTTGTTCAACAGGTACTGGACTTTTTGAGTGCTAATGTGAGTCAGACACTGTGTGAGGCATTAGGAATATAATAGTAAACAAAGAGAACCTTAGGCCTGCTGTAATGTTGCTTAAAGCCTAGGGTAGGATTGAAATACTAAATGAAGAATAACAACGTAAATGCAAAGCCAAAACTGTGATGAGGCAATGATGGAGTGCTACAAGGTAAAATTACATAAAAGAAGAATCGTCTAGTGAGGGAAGTCTGACGAGGCTTCCCTCAGGAGGTGATAACCCCATCAAGCTCCTCCTTCAGGAGTAGAAGGGCCTAGGTTTCTGGGCAGGTTGATCTACTTCCTACTAGAAAGTGAAGCAATATTTCCCAGGTCACACTAAAAAATGGGAGGTAAAGGGGTCCCATCAGATTATAGTTCTAGTTCAATGGGGCTTACTCGCCCTTATTCACATTACTAAGGGATACTCAAGCGACTCTTTGAAGGACAAAAAGATAAGCTTCTCCAGAATAAAAAGAAAGCCAATAGATACACCCTGCTGAATGTATTAAAATGTCACTTAATATTTATAGAATATCACTGAAGTGTATAGTCCCTTCCTGACACCTACATTTTGTGGGGCCAAATAGCCATTTTCCACTTACTTTGGGTACTTTCCCCGCTCTGAAGGTTCTGTTCTATAGCCAGCCTGCTAAAGCCTGATTCCAATCACTTTTTCCAATTTTTCAGGGTCTTTTAGGATTTTTGAACAGCGGTTATTTCTTCTTTTCTCCTCACAAAGAGACTTGCAATAAGTTGTCCATGACTAGAACTGATTCAGGTATTTAGTTATAATGTTGAAGAAATGTTGAAGTGTAAATATAGTAGTTAAGGGAAAAATTCTGCTTTCTGAAACTCCCAGGATGGAATTTCCAGCCATAAGCAAGGGTGCCATTTGGCATTTCTGGGTGGGGAGTCTGACTGACAAGCTCACTTCTCAGGAACAAAGAGACTCGCCGCCTGGTAGTCGTTATTAACAGCTGTGTGACTGGGCCCCACGGCGATGTGTTGTAAACTTCTTTTCAGAATTTCCCCAGCTAAGAGGAGATTCACGAGTCAGAATGTTGGGAACTGCATGGGCAAGTATCTTGATTTTGATAAAAATTTGTCTGGCTCGTGAATCTTAAAAATAAATAAGTGCCATATATTTAGAAAGAGGTACCAGGATGTGTGGATGTGGAAAAATTGAAATGTATACAAATGTACATACACCAACTCCTTCTTCTCCAAAGAGACCCCCTCAAAATGATGGCTTCCAGAGCACATGAATAAAAATGATTGCAATGAGTTTAAAATACTTAACATTATTTTGCAAATCATTAAATGCTGTACAAGTCATAACCCAGTGGACTCACAAATTAAACAGGGCTGATTGATAATAGAACAACAAGTTAAGCAACACAGGGGAGTATTTGACTGTTGTTCAGAAATTAACCAACTCTAACACGTAGGAGCAATTAAAATAATTCCAAAATAATGGAGCTTATTAATGTTGGAAACTGGAAGAGACAGTCCAATCGTATTTATTTAAAATGCTTATACTTTGTACTTAAATTGTGTATTTTTTCATGTCTATTGTTTCTTGTGAGCATCATTACAACCTCTTTTTTTACATGTTGACATGAGTTTATTTCGTGGTTTTGATTACAAACAAAACATGTTCATCATGAATAACTCAAAGAGGTATAAGGAGAGATATAAAATTAAAAGCAAAGTTCACAGGGAAATCCCAACTGAGATAATTATTGTTAAGAATTTTGTCAACATCCTTGCAGACACTTCTAGGCATATATGCAGTAGATATCACTTAAATAAGTTTGCGCTTGCTACAAGATTAAGACATTGTAGTATATGCATAGTCAATCTCTTTTTCTCCTGCTCTCTGGAAAGGAAATTTTGTCCACTTAGCATTTTCTTCTTTCTCCACCTTATTTTTCGGAGTGTGGTGATCACTGAAGAAAAAAAACAAAGGAAGAAGGAAGAGGGACAAAAGAGAAGTGGCTGTTCTGTTTGGGTATCATTGTGATATCTTTGGTTGGGAGTAGAAAAGCATATTGGGGAGGAGAAAGCCTTCAGGAGCTATTACAGTGTGAGAATTAGAGAACAAGATGAAAAAGGTGGGATACAGAGGCTATTTTAAGATGTGGTGCTGTGGGTTAGGAATTGTAGGTTCTTTAATGTTTTCTGAAAATGGAGAGCCAAGGCTGAAATTACTCTGTAATGCCTTTTTGTTGCTGGGTTGTTTCTGCGAATGTGACACTGGGCTGAATTGAACCACAGTGAAATCTGGAATTTATCTGATTTGCACATAAATGGGATTGTATCAACCATACTGCTTTATAATTCCTTTTGTCTTGAAAATATGTGATGGAGCTTCTATTTGAGTCAACGAATATGAATTACATGATTCTTTTCAGTGGATGCATAGAGTCTCTTGTATGAATACCTCGTATCTTTTTGAACTAGTCTCATGTTGGTGGATGTTTTGGTTGTTTCTAATTGTGATGAACGTCTTGTGTATACTTGCATATTTATGTAACTACCTCATTGGGATAGATTCTTGGATATAAATTTTCTGCATGAAATGGTACGTACGTTTTAAATTTTATTACATACATAACACCAGCAAAAAGTCATGCTGATTTATATTCCTCTCACTGTGTATTAAAGTCTCATATCCACAAAAATCTCATTCTTATCACTTCTTATTAGTTGGTGAAGAATAGCACAATTTTGACAACATATCTACGGTATATATATGAAGAAGCTGAAACCCAGAGAGATTGAGGGATTCTTGCCTAAGGTGTTAGAACTGATAGTTCTAGTTTGTCGGCCTCTTTAGAGGTGTCATTGCCTGGAAGATCCAGATGATAATATGTCCATCAGGCCTTACAGAAACCACCCACAGGGAAAAGGAAGATACTTAAAACTGGCAAATGAAACAATTTCCAGTTCAATCCATCTGTGTAACAAGGGCATACACACCACTGTGATGAGATGATGTGTGTAAAAGTGCTTTGTAAATCACTGGAGATTGAGGCACTGTTTGGGAAAACAATTACCCCTTTCATCTGGATAATTAGGACTGTGTATTTTAGCTAATAGACAGGAATTATAAATGCTTGCGGTTTGACCTTGCATTTGAGTGTCATTTTTATCATCTGCAACTCGATAGCTAAATTCCTAGTAAATGAAGCATTTATTATAAAAAGTGCTGACACAGTACTAAATCTGGACCACTTTTCCTTGTGATAGCCTGATGATTAAAGGCCAGAATGTCCAATTCTGTGCTGTCTCATAGCAAATGTACTATATAGGCAGTGTTCTTCCGCTGTTAATCCATGTCCCCGGGTTGCCTCTGACCTTGGCCCAGGAGGCCTGTTGACTCCATGCTCATTTATACTCGTTTTGTCTCTTTCTGAGTTTATTTTACTTGCTCCGGTCCTGCTAGACTCTTAAGGATTTCAGGCACCAGAACAGCTGTGTTTAACCTTGTCCATTAAGTCCTCACCCAAGAAACCCCTCTGAATTGGTGATGTTTCTGAAAACACAAATAAAGGCCAAATTACAAATGGAAGAAGCATCTGGGTTAAAATAAACTGTCACCAGACAAAAGCTATCTCCTTCCATTTTCTTTTTTTGTAAGAAAAACAGGTTACTAGCTTTAATCTTATTCTTAGGTAAAATGTGCTGTTCTAGTCTTTTAAAAAGCACTTGCCTCAGAATTTCTACTCAGCAACAAGAAGAGGGGGCAGCCCCTGTTATCTGCTTGTAGTAATAAAGATCCACATTTATCTTCTGCAGTTCTGGCTTTGGTATTCTTACTTTGAACTGGAATAGCACAGGAAAAGTGGATTGAGGAGCGCACAATTGGAGCATGACTTGTGTTGCCTGGTTACTGAGACTCTCCAGAGATTAGATTGTCAGGGTATTTAGATGCACAGAAAAGCAAACAAACAAACCTCCTACCTTCCTGGTAATTCTTTTATGAGGACAGGGCAGCTTCTAAACTTGGAAACCTAGATTAGGGGAGAAAATAGTTTCTATTAGCAGAAGATGATGAATAGTAATTATCTTCAACGCTGTCAGGTGGCCTCACCATTTGTGAGTCATGGTCAGTGGGAAGTGGCCACGCTCAGTATGAAGAGTTTCATGTTGCTTTAATTCTGGGGACCCTCAGATGATGCTGCACAGGCCTGCTGATCTTCAGAAGCTGCTCTACGCATCTGCAATAAAAGAGAAGACCTTCTAAGTCACTCACTGGTTTTGAAAGAAGTAAAATAGAAGCAGGCTTTTAAGTATCCCTAAGGAGGGCACTATAGGATTTGTATTGGAAATGGATCTGAAGACTTAGGAGAGACTAGAAGATTAGAAATGCAGAGAGGTCAATTTGCTTCCACCAGCTAGTTTATAACTAAGTGTTGGCCACATTATCTGCTTTTAGCTCCGTGTCTTCATTGCCCTTCTCAGTGTTCTTCTTCCCTAGGTCACAGAACGTTTTCCTGAATCGGATTCTGGGTTAAAGCTGCCAGTAGGAAGAATTCACATGAGATTTGAAAGGTGGAAGAGAAGGAGAAGGTGTTTTTTTCTTGCAACAGTTTGGCTGGGGAGCTGGGATCTTCACTGAGGGCTTCCTTTGGCTCCGGGTTCCTGTGGACAGGCAGCCGATGTCATCAGTGGTGGCTTCTCTATGATCACTATACCACCAGGTCTCCTAAAGTGGCCTTTTTGACCTTTGCCTCCCCAGCTCTTTCAATGGTTATGTGAAACTCTAATTATGTACATTAAATATCTCTCAGCTCAAAATACATACAGTCACTTCCCTCCCCACATATGGAGTAATTCTGAATGACATAAAGGCTTAGGCATGAAGGCCCAAAACCTTGGTCACCTATGTTGATAAATCTGAATTTTGATTAGTGCCAAATTATAGACCAATATATGTCTTACAGACGTTAAAAAACATGTGGTATAATTTCATTTTTATAAAGTTCAAAAGCAAACTAATTTGTGATTTTAGAAGTAATGATGAGTGTTTATGTTTGGAAAAGGCTGAGCAGGGTGGGGACTCGCTGGGCCATGAGAGAGGCTTGAGATGCTAGTAATACTTGATTTCTTCATCAAGGTTGTGTTTAGATGGTTGAGTTCTTTTTGTGATAATTCATTAAGCAAGATCATCATAATATGCCATTTTTCTTTCGTTTTTTTTTTTTTGAGATGGAGTTTCACTCTTGTTGCCCAGGCTGGAGTGCAATGGCACGATCTCAGCTCACTGTAATCTTCACCTCCCAGGTTCAAGCAATTCTCCTGCCTCAGCCTCCCAAGTAGCTGGGATTGCAGGAATGTGCCACCACCCTCGGCTAATTTTGTATTTTTAATAGAGACGGTGTTTCTCCGTGTTGGTCAGGCTGGTCTCAAACTCCCGACTTCAGGTGATCTGCCCACCTCAGCCTCCCAAAGTGCTTGGATTACAGGTGTGAGCCACCGTGCCTGGCCAATATGCCACTTTTCTTTATATATATGTTAAAATTTAATAGAAAATTTATTTTAAAAAATTTAAGGCTGCTAGGAAATTTCATTTTTCTTGTGCCAATCCTAAAATGACAATTTAATTATTGAATCCAATCTTACTCTTTGACAGATGATACAACTGAGACAGCAAGAGACTAAGTAACCTGCTCAATGTCAACCTTCAAGCCCAGTTTTCCATCCATTTATAACCTGGTTTAATGTGAGAATTTTAAAAATCAATTTTCCTAGTTATCTTTTTTCCCCATTTTTTTTTCTATTTATAGTCAAATGGAAACAAACTTTGCATAAAAATAGACGGGAAGATTGACTCCAAGCTAATTTGTCGTCTCAGGCATTACTTAAGAAATGTCAAAGTCTCTAGTGAAAAGATCTATGAGCAATATCGGTAAAGAATGTGCCAAACTTGCCAAGGTATTTAGCATTTAGGAGTAGGAAGCAGAAGAGCTGCTTCAGCAGTGATTTGGATGTGGCTGTAAATCAAGCAAAAAAGCCGCATGTTGTAAAATGTCACCAAGAAAGGTAAGTTGGGTATTGCTTAAAAACTCACACCAATGTTGTCCATTTGTCCATTTCCCACAGCTTCTGCTGCCATTGAGCCACCTAGGTAGTCATCCCTGAATTCCTCAGGCCTAAGAGGCCCATCAGCTCAGCATTACTTTGCCTGCTGTTCTTCCCCAGAGAATATGGGCTGACTGGTAAATGCCCCTCAAGTGAACCCTATGTTCCAGGGAGTTCCACCAAAGGAGGGCTACTTCCCCGGAGAGCTGAGGAATTTATAGTTAACAAAGGACAAGAAGATTCTTTCTGCAGAGTGCTTCTCTCAGCTCCCCCGGCCCTACCACCAGGGCCCAAATCTTAATATATTTCAGGACATTCTAGGTCCATTACAACACATACATGCTTGTAGTCTTTTAACCCATTACTTTCTTTTTTTTCTTTTTGTTTTTGAGATGGAGTCTTGCTCTGTCACCCAGGCTGGAGTGCAGTGGTGCGATCTCAGCTCACTGCAATTTCCGCTTCCTGGTATCAAGTGATTCTCCTGTCTCAGCCTCCCGAGTAGTTGGGATTACAGGCGCCCACCACCATGCCCAGCTAATTTTTTTGTATTTTAGTAGAGATGGGGTTTCACCATATTGCCCAGGCTGGTCTCGAACTCCTGAGCTCAGGCAATCCACCCGCCTTGGTCTCCCAAAGTGCTAGGATTACAGGTGTGAGCCACCCCGCCTGGCCAACCCATTACTTTCAAAAGTCTGCAATAGTGTGTGCTTTTGGCTTTTGCCTTTGCTTTCTCTGAACTTGCATCCAGCACAATTCAGAAAGGACAACTTTTCGCAATCTATTTTTTTGGTATACATGTGTTAAAATTTCACTATATGCCTGTCAGTGGGTTAAGTGCTGAGGACACATAATGAATAACAAACAGTCTCTGTCCCCAAGAAGTTCATGACTGGTTGCAGAACAGTCACACAAAATAATAGTTTAGCTTCAGGAATAAATTTTGGTGCTGCTAAAGCATATCATGTAGGTCCTAACTATGAATTTTAAAATTCTGTTTTTTTGATAGTCTTTGCTGGTGACCTTCCAATATGAGGCTTAATGTTATTTTGGGTAAAATGATTTTTTTGAGAATTCCTCCTGCTTGAATTCATTTAACTGTACCAAATTTGGGCATCGTTTGGGAGCATCCCAAGTTCAGATGAAGAATAGAATATACATATAAGAAATAGGCTGAGACTTCTTATATGAAATTGATACTGACTAGAAGTCCTAGAAGTAGGGAATTTTATTGCAAGAAGCTAGAACTAAAACTGAGGTTTGAAAAGAAATTTATAAAAACACTTCTATTTCTGAGCTGACCTGAAAATATATTTCATTGTGGGATGTCGTAGAGTCCATCTCTCCTACCCGGCTCCATACAGATGCTGCCTACAACCATCCTGGGACAGTCCAGGGTCTGGCTGAGGAAATCACATGGACTTCAACCCAAAAAGCCATAGCCAGAAGGGTTGGGAGCCTCTTTTACTGTGGGTAACACTGAGGAAATGGCTCAGATCACCCTTGAATTGTCACTGTGATGAAAACAAGACTCTGTCCCAGATTTGTAGATACTACGAGGGCGGGGGCATGGATATGTTTTCCTTACTGGCATACAGTAAACTAGACTCCTTCCTTTGAGATACCTATGAACTCTCAGAGAACCTAGAAAGTGGGACAAAGAAGAAATGGAGATTTGAAGTAGAATAGGCTGGATTTCTGAACATTTTGTGATGACGGGACTGTGAAATCCTGACCATTGCACTTGGGGGATTTGTATAAGGGGATAGCCTAGTTTTATCACAAACTTATAAAGTTAAAAATAGTTACTAAAATTAGAAGGATAGCATATGTTCTTCAAAACTAGAACCTTAAGTGGTGGCTCAGTAACACTCTCAAGTTCCACTGCCACCTAAGCTTCATGTAAATATAGCTGCCTTAAAGGTATACCATCCTGTATTTCTTTGCCTGACAGCTTTGCTATTTTTCCACGATAAAATTGGTACAGCACAGAATTGTCCATACTGTTGGTCTAAAAGTCAAAAAACCTGGATCTAGCCCCAGTTTGACTTCTAGCCAGCAATGTGATACTAAGCAAGTTACTTAGCTTCATCTAAAGAGCTTGTTAAAAATTTAGGTGCCTGGGGCTCTAGATACACACTATTTGAATGGGAAATGTCATTGAAGAACACTGGTAATCTATATATTTAACAAACACCTGGGTGATTCTTACTATCAAAGGACCACTAGATTTAATACCTACATTCTGCTGGTAGATATGTTCACCTTCCTAAAGAAAGGCACCAGAAATCTTTGTTACATAACAGGACACCCAGGGGTCAAATAGTGGACTTTGCTTCCATTGGTTGACATCGGAGTAGAGCAAATGTCATTTTCTTGCACTAGCTTCTTTAATAAATGGCCAATGATTTTCTGACAATAAACAATGGGGATTAGTTTTTTTTTTTTTAAATCTCACTTGGATTTGAAGTGGAAAAAACTTGAAGTCCTCCACCAATACATGTTTACCAAGTATCAATGTTTCAACAAGCCATTGAGATTTAAGATATCACAAACAGTTTAACCTGCAGATTTTTGTGGAAATGAGAATCTGAAACCCAGGAATAGCGAGTGGGTGGGAGACAATTTCACAGGGTCTAGCAGATAAATACTGGCATGTTAACCCACATTTGCAGTGTGAAGAAACATTATTCACTGAGGTTGAAGTAAAAAAGAGTATTATTTCCCCACACATTTCTCCTGATCGCTTTTCTGGAATGGTCATTTGTGCATCTTGTGCTGAGAGTCTGAATCCAAAGAATAGACTTTCTCTGCGGGTGACTGAAAAAGGAAAGCGTGGCAAGTGTCATAGGCACTTCCATCTAAGGAGACTGATAGCATTCTTTTCCGCTAAAGAAATAAGAAAAAAAAACAAGAAGAAATATGTAAAATTTATTGTTTTTAAGCTCACTTTGTCACGTGCACACCTGTGCATGCCTATATATGTGTGCACCCATGTGTGTATGAATGTGTTTGTGCACACTGCAAATGTGAACTAAGCTGAGGTTGGCCTCCTCCAGATTACAACAGGAGGACTTGAGCATTCCCCATTTACCCTGGCAAGTGAGTGCATGAGGATGCAGGGCAATGCCTGGCAAATTGCCGCGTGCTCTTTTCCCTGATATTAGCCTGGCTGGTGTGCCAGGCCCTGGGGAAGTGCTGTTACAGGCACTGAAGGCTACCCCTGTGAAGCCTCTCAGGCTGATGGATGGGAGTGAGTCTCAAAGATCTGTCAATCTCGCCTGTCAGAAGCCTGCCAAATGAAAGATATGCCAGGCTGACTCAACAAAAAGCTCAGCATCACCCGGCAGAAATGGCTGCTGAAGGAAGTGAAGAAAGATAGAATGGTGGGGGGTCAGGGGTGGGGAGAGGACACCAATAGCTCTGGTTTTACATAGGAGGAACCTGTTTGACTTGTTAGGTCTGATTTCTGTGAACCTGCAGTTTTTCTTGGTGTCATCTTAATTATCTTCTGTGCAAAGAAAAAAGGCGGTGAGTGGCAATAATTAATTTGCATTGTCAATTGATTTTTTTTTTCTTTCTAGGAATTCTTCTCACTCAAAAGCCATATTATATAACCATCTGTTTTTCCCCAAAGATGAATTCTGTTAGGTTTATTCATTTCTATCTCTTCAGAAGATATATTAACATTGCCAATATTGAGCATCTGTGTGTGTGAGAGCAGAGAGAGAGATTGAGGGAGAGATTTGGTGGTTTTTCCTTTTTTAAACAGTTTTGTGTCCCTTGACACCATTTCTTTTGCTTTCTGGTTTCCAAACTCCAGTGGCCATTCTCACTTAGGAACAGATGCTATGCAAAAATCAGAGCCCAAACGTATCTTACTCTGAGGCTTAGATGGGAAAGAGAACCTTTCTCAAGGTGAAGATGAGGAATTCGTGCAAATCAAAATTTCAGAGAAAGAGGTCTGCGTTCTATTCTTGCTGGCACTGTCCTTAGAAGGCACATCAGTTATCCGCTCAGTTTTTATTTCTTTTCTTAGAAAATGGAGAGAGTGGTGCATCCTCCCTTTTTGGGGGGAAAAAAGAGGCAAGAACAAAGGAACACAGTCATTTTCTGCTTTTCTACTTTTCTGGTTTTGTCTTTTTGCTTATTTCATTCTCTGATAAAGGACCAGTATTCTCACCTCCTTTATCCCTTTATTCAACAGTTTCTGCTAATGTCTGAATAGGCAAAGAAAGTATTTGCATATGTACAATCGAGGGCAGTGGGCATGCTCGGCAAGTACTTGGTCCATGGTGTTCTACTCCAAGACTCTCTTCTGGAGTAAGCTCTGTCCAAAGTTAGGAGGAGGGTGACTGTTTGGAAAATGATATAAAAATTGGCTTACAAAAGCAATTGCAACAAAAGCCAAAATTGACAAATGGGATCTAATTAAACTAAAGAGCTCCTGCACAGCAAAACAAACTATCAACAGAGTGAACAGACAACCTATAGAATGGGAGAAAGTTTTTGCAAACTATGCATCCAACGAAGGATCTAATATCCAACATCTATAAGGAATTTAAACAAATTTACAAGAAAAAAAGCCAAACAACTCCATTAAAAAGTGGGCAAGGATATGAACACACACTTTTCAAAAGAAGACATACATACCTTCAACAATCATTTTTTTTAAAAAGCTTAACATCACTAATCATTAGAAAAATGCAAATAAAAACCACAATGATATACTATCTCATACCAATCAGAATGGCTATTATTAAAAAGTCAAAAAAATAGCATGCTGGTGAGGATGTGCAGAAAAAGGAACACTTATACACTGTTGGTGGAAGTATAAACTAGTTCAACCATCGTGGAAGACAGTGTAGCGATTCCCCAAAGACCTAAAGACAGAAATGACATTCCACCTAGCAATCCCATTACTGGGTATATACCCAAAGGAATATAAATTGTTCTGTTATAAAGACTCATGCATATGGTCACTGCAGCACTATTCACAATAACAAAGACATGGAGTCAACCTAAATGCCCATTAGTGATAGTCTGGACAAAGAAAATGAGGTGCATATACACCATGGAATACTATGCAGCCATAAAAAGAATGAGATCGTGTCCTTTGCAGAGACGTGGATGGAACTGGAGGCCATTATCCATAGCAAGCTAACACAGGAACAGAAAACCAAGTACAGTATGTTCTCACTTATAGATTGGAGCTAAATGATGAGAACACATGAACACATAGAGGGGAAATGTGTTCACCCGGCAGAAATGGCTGGGGAACAATACACACTAGGGTCTATGGGAGGGTGGAGAGTGAGAGGAGGGAGGGGATCAGGAAAAGTAAGTAATGGTACTAGGCTTAACACCTGGATGATGAAATAATCTGTACAACAAACCCCCATGACACAAGTTTACCTGTGTAACAAACCTGCACATGTACCCCTGAATATCAAATTACTAAGGAAGAGAAAAAAGTACCTGAATAAAGGAGCAATACAAAGAGTAAAATAAAAAGTGGCTTAAAACTGACTTCTCCAAGCCTCCCTCACAGTCCCTTCATCCTGTAGTGTTTGCCCCCAAAGACACTGGATCCTCCTACCTTCTTCACACTCTTGACCCAGTGAACTCCTAGAGCAGGGTGGGAGGCAGAGTTCCGTGGCAGCCACCACATGTCAGCCTCTGAGTGCCCTCCCAGCCACATTCCCAGAGATCCCTGTCTCCATGCCCCACCCTTCATAAAACCTAACAGAGCATCCTGTGCAGAGTAAGACTGAAAAGTGTCTGTTGAGTTAATGAAAAAGTGAATTAACTAGTTGATGTTACTTTTCTAGGTTTACTCTGGGTGAAAATGAGCCAGGAGAACACACTCTACAAGTAAATTAAAATCAGCAGGGTTTTTTTTATGCTCTAGAGAATGAGCGAGGTGATCTGAGAGGAAGCCCTCAGGCGAGCCCCTGAGCTCCTTGGGCCTCGGTAATGAGTTGAGGTCTAGAGAAGTTCAACGGCCCAGACACTGAGACAGGAGGCTTCTTGGGATTCTGGGGCTTTCTGCTCCGCTAGCGCAGAAATCCTTGAACAGCAGGATCAGTGGTGATTAGAAAAGCTGTCGAAGGAGAAAAAATTCTCAGTTTCACTCAGGGTCTGGCTGCTCTCATCCTCACTATTATCTCCAGAGCTTGTGGGTTAGAAGAGATTCCTTCGGCAAATGGTGAAGAAGGGTTGTAACTGTACGTTTGACTGGAGAATTCTATAGGCTTACCCTGAGGAGTGGGTTTGTGCTCTGGCTGTGGAGACAGCAATGCCAGGGCTGAATGCAGGTATCATTTCTAGAAACATGGGTTTAAGTTTTGTAATAGCATACAGTGTTCTTATCATGTCTAACCTTGGAATACTGGAGCTGGAATCTTCTCTGACCTGCTATGCTCATGTTTAAGGCATTACCTTTGGGCATCATCTTTATGGTAGCTCCTTGCTAACAAACTTCTATGAAGTCCTTTTTTTAGCGGCAGAATGCATCCGAGTCATGTAGCACCAAAGTATGTTACCAGCAGTGAATCTCTGTGGATCTGCAGCAACCTTAATTCTTTCCTCCTCAGAAGAAAGAATTTGATCAAGAGGCATAAGGCAGAGTGCTAAGGCAAATTTTAGAGCAGGAGTGAAAGTTTATTAAAAAAGCTTTAGAACAGGAATAAAAGGAAGTAAAGTACACTTGGAAGAGGGCCAAGCAGGTGATTTGAGAGATTAAGTGTGCAGTCTGACCTTTGGACTTGGGGTTTTATATGTTGGCATGCTTCCAGGGTCCTCCGTCCCTTCTTCCCTGATTATTCCCTTGGGGTGGGCTGTCTGTATGCGCAGTGGCCTGCCAGCACTTGGGAGGGGATCATGCACAGTGTGTTTACTAAAGTTGTATGCATGCTCACTTGAGGCGCACTTGCCTTACCAACTGAATGTTCCTCGAAGGTCATATACCAGTTAAACGCCACCATTTTACCTCTTAATGCGCATGTGTGAGCCTGCTCTCCCAGCTCCTGAGATCTTATCAGGAAGCTGCTGATCACCTGCTTCTGGTTTTTTCTATCTCCTGGGAGACTGCCTTTCCCTAGTGCCAGCTGCAACAAATTATTATTTTAGAGAGATAGTTAACAACCACCTGTCATCACCTGATGGTTGCCTGACATTCCTGGTTGGCAGGGGCCCTTTCCTGATCTGCTCATGTCTGACTAGCAACCTACTGTAACAGTTTCTGTGTTATCTTTAATATGTGAGCAAAATGACAATGAGCAACTCATTGTCCTTTAGAGATTAGCAATACGGAAATATTATCTACTGTTTTATCATTTGAGTCAGAAGAGGCATCTGAGGATCTGTAATATGCTACACTAAATATAAAAACAGAAAAGCAGCTTTTCTTTCAAGGGTATATTTGCTTATCAACTTTCTGGAGAGGCTTTGGGTAAAACATAGCTGTTTTGGACTTTTATCTCCTTCAGCCAAGCACACTGGTGCATGCTCATAGTTCACCTCCTTGTGCTTATGGCGTTCTGAAAATGTTTTCTAGCCCTTAGCATACTCTTTTCTCACGGAGCCAGTCTCTCGATTCCTTGAAATTTTGACGTTTAAAACATATCCTAAAGCTTCTGGCCTCCTTGAAGCCTTTTCAGAAAACCCTTCTCTAGAGCTCTTCAGATTTGGTTGGCTCAGTCAGAGCTTATTTGAAGCCAAAGCAAGCTACATATGTGACTTCTGTGTCTTATTTGCACATTGTCAAGTCTTTTCATTTAACCTGGGCCTTGGATCTGTCCCACATGGGCAAGGAAGTCCTTTGATAGTGCCATGATCTTGAGAAGCATATTCTGCAGATGGTGGATGATGTTAATGGAGTCTAACTAATCAACAGGTTTAACTTGGCAGAGAGGAAATAAGACATGAAGGCCCAAAGGGTGGCTGATAAAAAGGCACAGAGTTACCTGAATGGGCTGTGTTCCATTTTAAGGTTCCTGGTCCAAATGCAATTGAGAACTGTCGTGGCTCAAAGCCCTAGTATCACAACTGATGGCTATTTGGCCATTTCCTGCTTTGGGCTCTTAGTTCAGTTACTAGAGGACATATGCCCTGCAGACTTCAAGTCACAAGTATAAAGAAATCATATCTTTAAAAAAATACAGTTTCCAAAAATATAACATAACTAAATAAAACCCAGTACTGAAGGCAGGAAGAAAGACCAGTCTCTTAATGCTTAGTTGAAGTAGCTGCTACAGCACATGGGACATTTTGTTCGTTTCTTTTATTGAAGACAGATTGGAGAAATGAAAAGCAGTTGAGTTTGGGAAATTAATTATTGTATCATGTTGTCAAATCTTGTAATATTTTAAATGTAGGATTACATGGACATCATCTGGGAACTAGCAGCTGTAAGGCAGCAGGGGATTGATGAGGAAAAGCAAAACGTTCTCGAGTCAGTCATTAAATCAATTTTCCTGAACAAAGGATAACCTTATGTTATATGCGTTCGGGGTTACAGAGTGAAAGATGTGTTCTGCATTCTCATGTACACCAGAGGCATAATCTGACCCAGGTGTAACCCAATCTATGAATCAAAAGGTGCTTTATAACAGGATTTAATTGTACTTGTCTGGAATTTTGCCCCTCATTCTAGTTGTGAGATTTAATTAATCCTTACCCAGAGGTCAGTCACTTCGAGACAAATGCCATAAAAGGGCAGAGAATTATCTCACTGTGAATTACAGTTAAGCACAGCCAGTTTTCATTTTATTACTATTATCAATTGTTTAAAAAACTTTGCTGAATGATTTCATTGTACATGTGCCTTCAGGCTTTCTACAGCAATTTGGAAAATACATTACAGAATAAACCACAAGATTATTAAAATGACATTAAACAGTATAAGGCCTATTTTCAAAGAAGATTGTAATATCCATATTTACTCATATTTCATCTCCTTATATAATTATTCACACTCTGTATTTTGGGGATAAAACTTATAAGCGTGTGTTCCTACCTAATTATCTCACCACTTTCCCCTTAATTTTTTTCTTTTCTTCTTTTCTTTTGAAGGAACTCTGACTTCTAGCAAGAGCTCTTAGGAGAATTTCAGAACTAGAGGCTGAGTGATCTGGATAAAAACACCAGAATCCCTTTTTAATGTTCTTTCCTTTCAACATATCTAATTTTTTTCCTTCCAAAGAATACCTTTTGAGCAAAACAGAGTGGGTTTGTCCTCACCACAGTTGGCAAAGGCTTAGATTAAAGCTTTCTTCCTATTGCCCTTTTATTGCCAGTTTCTTACCTGTTTCTGCCCCCTTCTTTCCTGAGGTGATAGAGATTGGTCCGTGACTGCTGCTACTGCCACTGAGCGAAATTAAGAAGGGGAAATTAAGAAGGGGAGGATGTGAGTAATAGCTCCCTCCAGACATCTGCTTGTGCTTTGGACCCCCAAAACCCTGGGGCAATGGAGAGCAGATCTGAGGTGATTTGCCTGAAGCCGTTGCTTGGTAACTTGTTTTGAAGCAAACACACTGAAGTATTAAATATAAAACTTGAAAGAAAAGGAAATTTAAAATAAAGCCCACCTTTTAATCACTGCATATTTCCCTCCCCCTTTTCTAATTCATCTTCCCTTTTTATCTCTTCAAATAAGGGGTCAGAGGTATATTTCAATCAAGATCTTTACCACAATCCCTTCTTTACACCCAGATAAAGGGTTGGATGTGGGAGGATGGTTTGTCATAAAAATATGAAATAACTTGCCTGGGTGAGTTGCCATAGTAGAAAGAGTGCTGCATTTACAGCCAGATCACCAGTGTTCAGGTTCTAGCTTAGCTATTAACTATTGCAACTACTTAACCACACAGTGCTTCAGTGTATTAAGTTGCAACATGGGTGATATGGTTTGGTTCTGTGTCCCCACCCAAATCTCATCTCAGATTGTAATCCCCACATGTGGAGGGAGGGACCTGCAATCCCCACATGTAAAGAAAGGAAGGTGATTGTTTCATGGGACATTATTTTCTCCATGCTGTTCTCATGACAGTAAGTGAGTTCTCACAAGATCTGATGGTTTTTATAAGTGTTTGGGAGTTCCTCCTTTGCCCATCACTCTCCTGCCACCACGTGAAGAAGGTGCTTGCCTCCCCTTCTGCCATGATTGTAAGTTTCCAGAGGCCTCCCTAGCCAGACAGAACACTGAGTCAATTAAACCTCCTCTGTTTATAAATTACCCAGTCTCTGGTAGTATCTTTTTTTTTGAAACAGAGTCTCACCCTGTTGTCCAGGCTGGAGTGCAGTGGCATGATGTTGGCTCACTGCGACCTCCACCTCCTGGGTTTAAGCGATTCTTGTGCCTCGGCCTCCTGAGTAGCTGGAACTACAGGCACACACCACCACACCTGGCTAATTTTTGTATTTTTAGTAGAGATGGAGGTTTGCCATTTTGGCCAAGCTGGTCGTGAGCTCCTGGCCTCAAGTGACCAACCCGCCTCAGCCTCCCAAAGTGCTGGGATTACAGGTGTGCACCACCACGCTTGGCTCTGGTAGTATCTTTATAGCAGTGTGAGAACAGACTGATACAATGGGCCTAATATTATTCTTAAAATGTTTTTCTATTTCACAAGTATTTGGTAATTCAGAAGTGATATAAATATTGTATAAAACTTAAAATGAAAAATACATACTATAGAAATGTATAGTGCATGTTAAAGGAGGAGTGTCATATTGATCTTGGTTTTTTCTTTGCTTGTGTGTTTCTTCCATTATACCAAGCAAATAGGAATAACCTAATATTTATGTTTCAAGTACTGTGCTAAGTGGCTTGCATGTATTATTTATTTATATAACTATTGGGTACTAGCACCATATCTATTTTACAGACAAGGAAACAAAGGCACAGAAAGGTAAAGTAAGTGCCCAAGGTCACACAGCTGGTAGTAGGGCCTGGAGTGGGTTGAATTTTGCTGCACCCCCAACCCAACAAAAAGATATGTCCAAATCCTAATTCCTGGTACTTGTGAATATGGCCTTATTTGGAAAAGGATCTTTGTATGTGATTAAATAGATGCTCTAGAAATGAGGTCATGCTAGATGAGAGTGGGCCCTAAATCCACTGTGAGTGTCCTTCTAAGAGACGGATGGACACACAGACACACAAAGGGAAGATGGAGACAGAGATTGGAGTAACAGTGTCACAAGCCTAGAAATGTCTGGGGCCACCAGAAGCTCAGAAGTAAGAAGGGATTCTTCCCTAGAGTCTTCAGAGCCAGCATGGCTCTGCCAACACCTTCCTTTAGGACTTCTAGCCTCCAGAACTGCCAAAGAATAAACGTGTGTTATTGTAAACCACCCAGTTTGTGATAATTTGTTGTGCAGCTTTAGGAAATGAATACAGAGCCCCTGGATTGAAATTGAGGGACTCTGACTGCAGAACATGAACATTTGATCACTTTGTTTTACTTTCCCTTTTTATTTGAAATATAAGTAAATTTGGGAGAAAAGAAAATTATCCAAGTGAATATGGTTATAATTGTTTTTGGTGAAGTGGAATGGTTAATTGGGGAAATGTTTTGTCACACAAGCTAAGTTGTTATGTAGGGGTGGGATTGTTGGAACTCTTAGTTTTTTAAATGTCCAGTCCAGAAGTTGCCTAGAATAAATTTTTAAAAATTAAAGACATATTTTCGAAGGATGAAATAGTGAATTAATACCCAGCAAAGATAAATAAAGTTACTGAAAAGTAAATATAATTAAAGCAAAATACAAAAAGATTCTACTTGATGAGGTGAGATTTGTATAACTGTTATTATTAATTATTATGATTAGTCTTTTAAAAATTAATAATGACAATACCAATTTTTGATTAATATTGTCTTATGTTCTAAGAGGGAAAAAAACTATTTGATGGTTTGATAGTTTTATACTGAGCTTTTTGGATTAGACTAAAACTGCTCTGAACAATTTAGCATTTCCTAGTCATATGTTAAGTATTTTCTTTATGTAAAAATTTTTGTTTTGTAAAATATTTTCTCCATTTTTACTGATTTACAAATCTACTTTAAAAAACTTTAAAAAATGTACTTCTCTGGTGGTTGAGAAAAGCTCTAGTTGAAGCTTGCCTCTTCTCTTAGCCTCTTTTCCTGCCTTGCCTCTTTACCAAACCACTTTGCACAATGCAGCCCAGCTAGAAGGCTCAGAAGCCACACTTCCCATGCGCCCCACTCACCTTTCTCTGAGGAACAAGAAGGACCAAAAAGCCTCAGCAAATGAGCAAGTGGGTGCCAGCACCAGTGTCCCAATCCACCTATGGAAGTATCCAGAGCAGCTACTAAGCTATGTCTTTTTATGCTCAGTAAAAACTTAAGTCTGTGTGAGCTAATTCTCTATCTCCATCTTTCATTTTTCTCTTCATGTTGGATCCCACATTTGCAACTCTCTGTTGCAGTCCTCCCCTTGGTTTCCCCCCTAGTCCATTGAATCAAATGCCATTGTTGGAGTTCTTCCTTCTTTTTCCCCTTCCAACCTGACCCTAACCTGGACCTTTTCTAAATTACTCATTTCTGTTAAAGGCACCACATTCGCCCTGGAATGGAGGCTCACGGCTTTGCCAACATCTTTGATTCTGACCCCTCATTGCACGTGCTTCCAGTCAGTTACCAAGAGCTGTTAAGTATATGCCATAATGTCCTTCACATTGAGAGGTGAAGTCAGCTGGACTTCCTGGGTTGAGTGGGGACTTGGAGAACTTTTCTGTCTAGCTAAAGGATTGTAAATGCACCAATCAGCACTCTGTGTCTAGCTAAAGGATTGTAAATGCACCAATCAGCACTCTGTAAAAACACACCAATCAGTGCTCTGTGTCTAGTTAAAGGATTGTAAATGCACCAATGAGCACTCTGTAAAAATGCACCAGTCAGCGCTCTGGGTCCAGCTAAAGGATTGTAAACATACCAATCAGCACTCTGTAAAAATGTACCAATCAGAACTCTGTGTCTAGGTAAAGGATAGTAAATGCACCAATCAGCACTCTGTAAAATGGACCAATCAGCAGGATGTAGACGGAGCCAAATAAGGGAATAAAAAAGTTGGCCACCTGAGCCAGCAGCAGCAATCTGCTCAGGTCCCCTTCTACGCTGTGGAAGCTTTGTTCTTTTGCTCTTCACAATAAATCTTGCTGCTGCTCACTCTTTGGGTCTGCACTGCCTTTATGAGCTGTAACACTCACTGTGAGGGTCTGCGGCTTCATTCCTGAAGTTAGCGAGACCACAAACCCACCGGAAGGAAGAAACTCCAGACACATCTGAACATCTGAAGGAACAAATTCCAGACACACCATCTTTAAGAACTGTAACACTCACCACGAGGATCCATGGCTTCATTCTTGAAGTCAGCGAGACCAAGAACCTACCGGAAGGAATAAATTCTGGACACAACATCCAAACCACCCTCTCTATTTCCACTGTCATTACCTAGTTTGGCCTCTTAGTGCTTCCTGCCCAGGTTATTGAAACAACACTCTGCCCACATGCTTAGACAATTTCCCGCATCCATTTTGATTGGCCCAGACCTTGCCATTCTATTTATTAAATATTTTAAATATCCCTGCTTCCTGTTTCACAACAACAGACAAAAGTTTGGTATTAACAGAGATGGTAAGGGAAAACGTTAAACCCCACTTGAGCAGGACTCCACCCAATTCTTCCCAACTTGGGTTGGCCTTTTAGGATTGGTGCTCTTATCTGGAGTTGGTGCTCTGTGATCACAGAAAACTCACATTGATGTCATTTTCCCTTAAAGTGTACCTCATGCTGAACCACACTATTTCCCATTATTCTGCTGTTTAAAATGCTGCTGCAGTCCTTGTTTCTTAGACATTCAGGACCCTGCCTAGGCTTCAAACATTTGAATGAAAAATTAACAAAGGTAGTGAAGTAACTGGTTCCTACAGATTTATTCTATGATTTAATTATATATTTGGCAGGAAGTTACTCACCCAGAGATACTTCTTTTCTTCCAGAAAGGACAATTTCTTTCTGATAGTATGTCTTGCTTGAGTTGTTGCCATTCTTCCTCAGTACCCCTCCACCATGCCTGAACTCTTGACATCCAAGTAAATCCAGAGATCTCCCTGGAATCACTAAAAGAGTTACTGTTTTCGTTGACAGTCTCACTATTGTCTGCTGAAATTTTACCAGTCAGTTCAAGTAACAGTTGGAGGACACAGTAGAGAAAATGTTTCCATAATCAGAGGTCTTACTGATGTGTAGTCATCAAGCTTCAGAGGGGCTGGAAACTCAAATAGGTTGAGAGTTGGTGAGGTCAAACATGAACTCTCAGCACACCATCAACACCGTGGGTCTTGCCAATTTCTTATACAAAATGCCACTGTTTTTCTCTAAAGTGGTTTATATGCTTAGCAGTAAAGCTGAGGTATGCTCACAGTTTGTTTCTGTGCTGTATTTTGGGACAGGGGCTTGTCCTGTGCGATCCAGAGGCCTGGGCTGGGTGGGCACAGTCTTTTCACAGGCTAATGCTTTAGGTGATTGGCAGGTCCGACCAGTTCCCATGGCCCATCAGCTGACTTTTGGGCTCCAGAGTCCAAGCTGCTTTGTTCATTATTTCTCACTGTCTTGTCCCCCTTCCTTGCTCCTCTCTGGAGTGAGACTGAGAGGCTAGTGCTGCTGTCCCCCAGCCCGTTGGTACCCTGTCACTTCTCAGAGCATTTTCTGTTTAACCAAAATCAAATAAAACAATTGCAACACCAAAACTCGAAGAAACAGAGGATGAAAGGATGCATATGTGTAGCCAGAAAAGCAGTCCCTGGGTCTTAAGGGTGTTGTGCAAATTGAGCTCCTACCCTATTTTCATCTTATGTTTGAACTTTTGTCTTCCCATTGGAATTAACCTTGTTCTGCTCTCTCCTGAGGTTGGAGCTTAAGTTCCCAGCTGTGGCTGGTAGCTGTTCCAAGATGTTTCTTTTACGTAACCTATATTTTTCAGTTCTGAACACAGTGGTTCTGAAGTAAGTGCTTCACATCTGCGTGGGTGTCTGCTATTGTTTGAATGTGTCACCTAAAATATATGTGTTGCAAATTTAATCTCCAATGCAGCAGTGTTGGGAAGCACGGCCTTTTGGGAGGTGTTTAGGTCATGAAGGTTCTGCCCTGATGAATGCATGAATGCTGCTATAAAAAGGGCTTGTGGGAGTGGGTTTGCTCTTTCTTTTCCTTCCTCCTTCCACTATGTGAGGATGCAGCAAGCTGAATCTCATCAGGTGCCGGCACCTTGATCATGGGTTTCCCAGACTCTAGAACTGTGAGACAATACATTTCTGACCTTTATAAATTACCCAGTCTCGGGTGTTCTGTTGTAGAAGCACAAGCAGACTAAGAGAGAATCTCTCTTCTTCTTTGACCTAAGGGTTATCCTGTATTTTCCATCTTGGCTAATTGTTTCCATCTAGAGTGTGCCAAAACTAGAAACTTCAGAGTTATTCTCAATGATTCCTCCTTTCTTTAAGTCACCACATCCCAAATGTGTTCAGCCTTGAAGACTTTGTTTTTCATTTATTTTTTATTTTTATTTCTTTTTTGAGACAGTCTTGCTCTGTCTCCCAGGCTGCAGTGTAGTGGCATGATCTCAACTCACTGCAACCTCTGCCTCTCAGCTTCAAGTGATTCTCCTGCCTCAGCCTCCTGAGGTAGTAGCTGGTAGTAGCTGGGATTACAGGGGTGCACCACCACGCCTGGCTAATTTTTATATTTTTAGTAGAGACAGGATTTCGCTATGTGGGCCAGGATGGTCTCAAATTCCTGGCCTCAAGTGATCCGCCCACCTCAGCCTCCCAAAGTGCTGGGATTACAGGCATGAGCCACTGTGCCCAGCCCAGCCGGGTGATATCACCTCCTAACAGTGTCATTGCCACAAGTCTTACTACCCCACTCTGCCCCTTTTGACTTACTATTCTGGCTGTGTTCATTTATCATGACTTTATGCCTTAGTTCCTGCTGTTTTCTCTGCCCTTGATGCACTTCCACTTGGAACATCCCAACTCAAAATTGCTTCAAATCCTTATTGGAACATAGTAAAACATGGTAAAATACAAAAAACAAAATGAATCAAACAATGCAAACAATCCAACAACTAAAGTCTACTCATTCTCAGAATCAGGTTCATTCTCAGAGCCTTTCCTGATCCCTGGTGTTAGGTCAGGTGGCTTCTTCCTGGAACCCCCACAGGACTGTGATCACACCCTGGCCGCTTCCCACATAGGCTGAAAAGTTTGTTGACTGTGGGAGGACAGGGACCATATCCTACTCATCCTTCTGTCCCCCTTTCTAAACAGACCATTATCCAGAGGGCCTGCTGTGTCCAGCTGATCTGCAGTTGACTACATATCCCCTGCACTGCTCTCCGGAGGCCGATGCTGATGACTCAGTGCCGGGAAGAGAAGGGCTTTTCCTCTATGAGCCACAGATTCTCTTTAAATTGCCTTCAGGTCATGCACACTTGTTGCCATCTTCTTTCTTTACTATAAATTACCAGGATTGCTGGCTACTTTACCTTTATTTTCTCCAGGGTCTAGACTGTGTCTGATAGGATCATAAGTTCTTGCTCTCTGTGTGGTGTAGTAATTATAAATTTTCTTGGTGAGCAGATTAAACATGTAGATTCACGTTCAACTCTGGGGTTTTCCCCCAAAGATTATAATTAATACCCTAGCAAACAGGGATATATGCATCCCTGTTCACATCTGGGGTAGAGAAAGGGCACCCCTTGCCTCAACAGGGAACACGAACCATTAGCTTTGCTCTGATTGGCCTCATCCACCCCAAATCAATCTGGGTGGCCAGGTTCAAGCATGGAAATGTAGCCATCCAAGCTGTTGATTCATCTGCATGACTTAAAGGACTTGAAATCTTTAACCAAATTTGACATAATTTAATTTGGCTGTGTGTAAGCATGATGATGAAATAACACTTTGACCCCAAACATTTAAGGAGAAAGAAATATAATCAGGAAGAATTGTGGTCCAAGAAGAGTAACACCATATTTCCATAGTAGTTGCAAACACAGCCAGGAGAAGCCTGTCAGGCAGCAGGACTTAGAGGCCTTGTGGGATCATATTTAACCTGGTGAAGCTCAGCTAGAACTTAGAGCAGTGTTTGTCAAATTGATCACAGGAGTCAACAGAAGTGCTTGTAAAAAGTGCAGATTCCCAGACTCTCCCATAGAGATTTTAATTCAGTTAGAGCTAGTTGGGACTGTATATAAAATATAAGAATCTGTATTTTTAATAAATTCTCCAGCTGAGTTTTTATGATCGGGCAAGCCTGGGGAATAGTGTTGCCAAAAAAGAAATCAAATCACTCTGTGGTAGGAAGAATAAGAAAGCATCAAGGGCTGGGTAGGCATTTAGTACAGACACTGGTCAATGGGATACAAAATCCTCAGGAGGCTCCAGCTTGCTGAGTGGTAAATCTCTCCACTTCCCATATACACACTAATTTCAGTCCAATTTGGTTCTATCATTTAAACTGTCTCCTTAGAGTTAAATCAATGCTTTGGCATAATTGCTTAGGCTTTTGAATGTCTCCCCTTTTCTTGGAACTCTGTGTAAGATGATGTCTGGGTAATGGGAGTGAAGCTCATGTATCCTCAGTGCATGGGGAGAAGGGGACCCTTGGCCAGGTGCTGGACTTTGAGTGGGCCCTGGCTGTCACCTGCTTTGGAGAGTTAGGCTCATTTTGTTGTTGGTATCTTATAGCTGATGGTCCCTTAATCTTTCTTTCTTGACTTGTACTGGTTGAGGGCCTCTCTCTGCCCACCCTCCTGTTCCTGGCTTTCCCTGACTTGTAAATCTCCATGAGTCTCCCCACATCTGCCATGTGGGGTGCCTTTGGCCAAGGTTCTATCCTCCACAGCTTCTACAAGATTATCTGTCCTGCCTCCTTATCTATTCTAAATCTTTGGATTGCAAAAATACGTTGTGGCAAGTTGACTGTATCTGTTATATACTGCTTCACAATAATCTACCCTAAAATTTAAACACTTCAACAACAAGACATAATTTATTTTGCTCATGAAAATACAATTTTTTTAGTGCTCAGCAAAGACAACTCATCTACTCAACATGGGGGTCAGCTTGGGCAGATTGACTTAAGGCTGACAGATTGACTTTCACGATGGCTCACTCATATGCCTGGCAAATTGTTACTGTTATCTGGGAAGTCAGTGAGAGTGTGGGCTAGGGACATTGCTTCTCTTCATGTGGGTCTCTTCAGATGCTGCTTGACCTTCCTTCCAACATGGTGGTTGGATCTCAGATATGAGCATCCGAAGGGATAGATAATGAAAACCCAGTATCTTGAAACCTGGGTACGAAAACTAGCATAGTGTTTCTTTCTCTGAATCCAGTTCCTCGAGCAGTCATAAAGGCCAGACTTATGAGAAGGGGACATAGACCTGTCTCTCAATAGAAGGGCAGTCAAATAATTTAGGGGTCACCTTTTTAAAATGCCAGTGATCTTAATCTTGAATCTTTCCTATCTAAATTAGGTTTCACTGATACATTGTATTGAAATAATATCAATTTTGTGAGACTGTCAGAGCTAGTTCAACTTTTTAGAATATTAGATATTTCCCTTTGATTCAAGTAATATGGCTCCAATTCATCAATGAAAATATTCCCAAGATGTATAAATTCCAGTTGGGACCTGTGTTGATGAACCCTCATAGACCAAGATGGCCCTTACCACAGTACCTACCTGGAATTTGGCTCATGGAGATAATACCCTTCACTGCAGCTAAAGAAGTGAAAGCTGAGCTTGTTGGGAGACTTGTCAACCAAGTAATGCCTGCTTTTCTTGTGTAATAAATAGCCCTAACTTGGAACACTTCTATTCTTGCCAGAAAAGTGTCCAAAACAGTTCAGATGTGAACTCTTTACAGTATTTCTTTGCTTGAGTTATCTGGGCCTGTAGTTGATTAAGCACAAAGTGGACACATAAGTATCTTCCTGAGAAAACAGTGAGGCTATTCAGTGCCTCCTCAGGAAACACAACTCTTTTTGTAAGGTTTGGTCTCCTCCTGGGACAAGACTTCAGAGATTATACAAACTGTATCTCCCCTGCCAGGGAAATATGCCAAAGTCAGGAGTACCAAACAGACATAAGAATGGAGTTAGAGGTGGAAAAGAATGCGGGTGTCTTTCTTTGTAACAACAAGGAAAGTGTAACACATCTCCCTGGTATGAGTATATTTGTCTATGATGCAATCCTTTGCAATGGATTTAGGAAATCTTTTTGGAGGACCATTATCTAGGATAAACAAAAAGAAAAGCACCTTTCTGTTTTACTTTTCTTGCCATTTCATACTGCTAGAATTACTTTTGGGGGCTTCCTCGTGAATTGACAGAAAGCAGTGATGGTCACTGTGTTTGGTTAACAACTGATATCCAGTCCCTGGAAATTCTGCAGTCCTAGCGAGGGGGTGAAAAGGGGGATGAAGAACAGTGTGGATTTTGTCACTGGCCTTTGTCTACCCCAAGATACCAAGATTTAGTGACTTGGGGAGAGTAAAATCCTGAGGCTCGTGTTTTCTCAAGTGGAACCTTTCATTTGTCAAAGATGTATACATTTATTCTGACTTGGGGTAGGAAAAGTTTACTAGTGTAAACACAGGGTTGCACTATCCGTATGTGCAAAAACACCATCCTCCAGATGTAGCCAAGACCAGATGACGCAGATTTTAATATCTTACCTTTCCTTTTCTCATGGTTTGACACTCCCCTGGGATATTCTATTCTCTAAGCACAAAGTACACCAACACCAGTAGAAAAAAACCTGTTTGCTTCCTGTGTGTTGGTGGCAGAATGTCAGAGCCTCTAAAAAATTCGAATGGAACCTGGTTATATTTCTCATTCAAGAGACACCCACAGCCAATTTATCAAGGGAACTGGGGAGAAATCCAGGTTGGGACTATTGTTAATTGGTTTTGAATTTATGATTCTGAAAAACTTATAATTATGAGTAACTGTTTCTTGGAGTCATCCCAAATTTATTCCAAAACAAGAAGCAATTATTCTTAATGTATTTGAAATGCATTGTCCCTATATCTTCAGTCTTGAATATACTTTGACTCCACCTCCAAGTAATTCTCATATGAATTAATGTATTAAGTGTTCCCTTTTTAACCTTTTACATTTCTTGTGCTAATGTACTTCTATTTTAATCTAATTATTATTCTTTTAAATATCAGATCTCAAAATGCAGCACATTAAAAAAATGAACTGCAAAGCTATTCTTTACAAGGTATGAAGGTAATCTGCCCACATTGTTGTCTTGGTGATTGGATTTTCTTCTTCACTGTTTTCCCATGTGGACCCCAAAAGCCCAAAAGTTGTATCTTCAGTGTAGTTGGCCTTTCTTCACAGAAGAAGATAATGTTTCTCTTGCTATATACTTGTATATTTTCTTTATTTTGCTTCTTGTTTCAAGTATCTGTCCTATGCTTCAAGGCTTTAGATTTATTTTTCAATTTTCTCTAGAAGACCATTCACAACTTGGTTTTCCAGATCTTCTTTTTATTTTATCTAGAACGTTGGATGAGAATTCTGCCTTCTTCGTGGCTAGTTTTCCCATGACCTCTTCTTTTATTTATACTGACTATGTTGTGTTTACTTTTATTGACTTCTCAATTGGGTTATCCAGGCCTTTTCCTTGATTCATAAATCCTGGGTTCACTTGTGTGTTCTCTCTCTCTCTCTCTCTCATAGAAAGCAGGTGCATAGTGGATAAGTGGACTGTAGACATAGGTTTGGGGATGTCAGTTTTATATTTATTTAGAAGTTGACTGACAGGATCAGAATATGGAGGATAAGCAGATTGAACCAGAGAAGCTATATTTCAGAAAAATGTGAATTATTTTTGGAAAATTTGCTTGTAATATCTATAGAGAGAGGGGATGCCAAGGTAAAGGACCTGATGATAAAGATGCCAGATGAATACCTACAAAGGATACAAGAATAGGACTGCATTTCCATGGTGATGAAAACCTAAATGTTAGGGAAAGACTAGTCATCAAAGAAATAAAGAACTTGAATGAGGGTAGAGGTCAAGGTTGCAGTGAGGTCATAGGGTTCTGATTATGAAACCCAGAGGAAGGAGCAAATTAAGTAGCCATGACTCCAGAATTAAGACTCAATGACTTAAGAAAGGAATCAATATTAGACTCAACCTAAGGCAAGTGTATCTGGAAGCCCATGTAAAGAGTTTCCCCAGAAGACCAGCAAGAGGTAGATTGAAATTTGGAAAAGCTAGACTTTGGGTGTGTACTCTGCAGACTGAGCAACTGGCTGGATAGCTATAATTTAGCCCTCTGGGTAGAGTTTGTCACCTGAAATAGCAAGGCCTTAAGGCAAAGCAAAGTCATAAAGCAAAGGAGTTGATGTTTGAAGATGAGACATTAGGCTCTGACTCTTCTCCTAACTGCTGGGCAGTCTCTGCAGATAATGGAATTTCAGGAGCCCACTGTTTCAAGGGGTGCTTGGCAGATATTTTCCATCATTGTTCTTTAATTTCTTTTTTACTTTGTTGCACACTATACTATGAGTCACTTATGATAGATGTTCCTACTTTTCTTCTTTATTCTGTCTCTAAATTATTAGGAGCTGGGGATATGGTAAAGATTAAATGAGACCCAGTAGGAGGAAGCACTATATGAGCAGAGGAACATATAAACTGAAGGCAATTTCTCTGAATTGGGATTGGATTTTGAGGGTGTACTAATGCTGTTATTCTCTGATTTCATTAAGATCAAGTGAACTCTAAGTGTGGCATCATAATATTTTAGATAAATATTTTTAATATTTAATATTTAAAATATTAATCTAAATATAATAATATTTAGATAAATATTTTTCAGCAAACATTTTTTGAGCATGCAGTGGGCATTTGGGCCTAGTCTAAGCAATGGAGCTACAAGGTGAAGAATTGAGGCTGCTATGGGGTCTGTAGGGGAGGCCAGGGGCACTCAGTTTTGTGCAACTTCAAGTTAGTGTGATTTGCAGGACTCTCTTTAAGAAAAAATTTTGAAATTACAAATATAAATTTAAGTATAAAAAGGGAAATTTTATTTAAAGTGAGAAAAGAAATGCCAACAAATTTCAAATTAAAAAAAAAATCTAACAAATACCACAAGCATCACAAAATCCAAGGGAAAAAACCCTACATGGTATTTTTCTTAACAAACTGTCTAACAAACCTCTGTTAGATTTTTCCTCGTATATATTGGCTGTGTACTCTTTGATAATGTCTTCATGTAACAGTGACTTTTAAATATGATTTTCTATAGAGAGACCAGAAACATAATTCGGTCTCTCCTCTTGCATGGTTCATTGAATTTTGTTTTTTTAATTATTGATTTTTTGACCAGATCTGATTGAAAGCCAAATCATTCTCTTACAATTTTGTATACTTAAAGATTGGAAAGAAGTTCAATAGATTTAAAACCTTGTTCCACCTAAGTACCTTCACAAAGTGCCGGGCACATCAGGCCATTCTTACTGTGATGTAGCCTCTGGCCTTGCCTGCCCCTGAGCGTCACAGCACAGGGTGAATCAGCCCCATGGGCAGTAGGAGGTATTTCTAGAAGCCAATGCTACACCAGACAGCTAGTGTCACTTCGCTAGACATTGAAGTGATTATAAACCACATAAATATAGCTTATTAAAGCCAAATAAGTGATTCTCTAACTCAACTCTCCTTAAGCTGAATCCCCAAAATGTCAGCCATTCCAAGCTACCCAACTTGAGGAGACTTGTACAAAGGGAATTAGGGACTGATCAGAGTAGAAAGAAACCCTAGACTTGACCTGTCACAATTAAAATAGATTAGAGCTGCAAATTTTACAAAGTTCTTGGACCTCAGGAACATATGAGACCCAGGGTCTTTGAAAATAAAAGGCCCTGATGCTGAAGTTTAGTTAACCTGTACATCAGTCTGCCTCTGGGGAGGCCAGTAGGTAACCTGAGTGGGCAAACGAAGACTCCACAGTGGTATTAAACTTTGAGCTAAGTCTTGAAAGATAAGGAGATATTTTTTAGGAGGTCAGTGGAAATGGCCAGGCCTAGTAGGAGGTGCCAGCAAAGGAGAAAAAGAAGAAATGGTAAGAGAGAAAGAGAAGGGGAACCAGGTGAGAATGACCTCTTTGGAGAGTGTTAGAGAAACTTTCAACAAGAAATGGTTAAATGTTATTAAAAATGGAGGTGGGTCCAAGTAGTTGAGAACATGAAAGAGTCTATTGTCAATCAGGAAGCCACGTGGGGATCTTTGTCAATGCAATCTCAAAGACCTAGTGGAAGTCAAAGCCCAGTTTTAATGAGCTGAAAAGTGAATAGATTACAAGCAAGTTGACTTTGATAGTTCAAGAAGTGCACCTGGGAAAGAAAGAAGATGCATAGTGCTGTGGTTATAAGAAAGCTTGGAGATGAAGGACTCTTCATTGGTATTTATTTTTAATTAAAGAAGAGTTTAACCAAACATGTCAAGAATGCCCCGTAAGTGGAGTGACTTCCTGGTCTGAGCAGTGGGCATGTGGTCTCCATTTGCTTATAATTTCACTTACCCTTGCTTCTCAGTACTCTAAAATTTTCAGGAATAGCTTACCAACACCAACCAACAGAGCAGTAGACAAGTCCTCTGGAGAGTGTATGTGCTCATCTTGACATTCCAAGGAATAGCCCACACCTTGCCCCTGCCCTGTGGTCCCATATATCAGAAGTACAGCTGTTCACATTCTATTCTTCTCTTTTCTCCCAGCTTCCAATCTCATTCCCCCCCCAACCTCCCCCCTGCATCAACCCTTCAACCCCTCTCTCTCCATCATTTTTTTGTGTGTGATATGGAATATTCTCCATGCAACTAGCTATTCTTCACAGATAGAGGTTTTAAATGGCTGCATTGTATTCTGTGACATGAATTAATCATTACTTATCTTAAATCTCCTCTCGTTGGACATTTGATCTGTTTCAAGATGATTGTTCAGTCATCTAAATTTTTGTATACAATGGTGATTTCCTGAGGATATATTTCAAACAATGTCAAGAAATGGAATCACTTGCACAAAATGTCATGTTTTTATGGCTTTTGACATATATTACCAAATTGTTTTCCTGGTAACTCAAATGCTTGATGATAACGAAGCTCTGAGAGAACGTAAGCCTTTGCCTTTGGTTGAACACATTTACATAACATGGTAAAATGGAAAGCCAGAAGAAATCATCTGACACTCTTAGGGAAAAACCAGATTTGATTGTTTTTGCCCATATTTTGAATTTACTAAGTTATACAGTGCTGGCCTCCACATTTTCCACTTGTGAAAATGTATTAAGATAAATTCAGACATGCAGCTGAATTTCTCTGGTTCCCAGACTGTGGTTATTCCCTTGATTGGTCAGCCTGGGGTGAAAAGCACTTCCTGGCAGTCAGCAGGTGTATTGTGCTGGAATCTAGAAACATGAGAACCAACAAGAGGAAGGCTTTTTCTACCAGATTAAACAAAAGGCATAGTGGATGCACAAGGGGTAGCAGTAAACATAACCTCAAGGAAAGGGGCTGAAGGAACTACCTCCTGTCTAGTACCCCACAGGGTTCTGAGCCTGGTCCCTTCCGGGTTGTAGTCTCTGATCCCCAGATTCTAGGATCTTGCTGAATGGCCTGAGGACAAAAGACATTTTCCAGAGGCTTCCCTTAAGAAGGGTTTGCCAAATTTCTGGGACTACGTACAAAGCTTGAGCCACAGAAAGCCTGAGTGATCCGTGAATACAAACACATCAGTAGTGAAGTCCAGCTTTACATTTTTGAAAAAAGCTGCTTTTGAAAATGTCTTGGTTTTCAAAATAGTACCTTTCCCAAATTATATTTATTGAATAACATCAAACAAGAAAGCTCTTTGATAAAACCCTGCCTATTTCTGGAAGGGTAGAGATGGGAAGATGTGGATGGGAGTAATGTTTGTTCACAGGCTCTTAGCTGCTGAGCTTTGATCATTCTGCAGAAAAGAGGTAAGATCATTATGCCACCAATCCGTACCCTCAAACTGAATCTTGTTAATAAGTCTTGTCTCATCCACTCCATTAATGATTAGCAAATGACTAGAACTCTGGCCAAAAGGCTTAGACATCAGGATGAATGTCAAATAACAGCTGACACTGCCAACTAAAAATAGCACTTTGAATTTAAATGGGTGACTCAGACTTGATTTCCTACGCTTGCCTGGGATAATAAGGTACAGAGCAGGGTTGTTTTACGTTTTTCTTTTTTCTTTCATGTGAAAGGAGGGTTTTATTGCAATCATCTGGGCAGTGAGCTCAGAGTCAGCTCTGTGGAAGTTGAGTGCACCCAAACTTCCACCTCCAAGGCCCTGGGGGCACCTGGCACTGTCGGCTTCCTAAGCACATCTGTGCACTTGACCTTGCAGTCCAGGTCAGCAAAGAATGAGAGATGGTTTAGGAAGTTACGTCAAAATTTAACACCATTTCCAGAAACTTCTCCCTTTGTATTCTTCCCATCATTCTGCTTCACACAATGGGACCAATTAAAAGGCTAACCAGTTAATGAAAAATAACACAAGCTGCATAACCCAGGACACCTCTTGACAGAGATGGCAAACTGGAAAACCAAATGTGTCTTTCCAGAATATGCCCATATATATAATGAATATTGAAATGTTGGCCAAATTGACCAAATAAATATTTAAATAAAGTCTACAATGGAACACTACATCTGTTGTTCATTTGAGTTAAATACATTTTCACTGAATTAGTTAATTAATATTTGCTAATCAGATTGGTCAATGAGGTTTTCCTAGTTTCAAACAGTGACAGAATATGTCAGGCCCACAAAAGATGTTTCAACTATGTATTCTCAAGGTTTTTGCTCCATCAAATGCATACCCCTGGAATCTAGATAAGTCTCTATTTACATACAAGCATCTCCTCCCCTTGTATATTTTCCCACCCTACAGCCCATTGCCAGATCCCGTTGTACTCAGGGAATATCCTGTCTGCCTAGGCTCCCTTCCTGGCTATTAGAAGTCAAAGCCCTTTGCATGACAGTAAGAATGGAGCCTGAAAACAATTCTGCAAGTCTGGTTTCTACAGGGATCATGGGCCAATAATACCTGTCCAGAACTCATTTACCAGTTCCAAGTGGGACAGCACAGCAAGAGGACATCAAATTGTGAAACCTACTAGTTAGGAGCTAGGCAGAACTGAGGTTATGATGAGGTTCAGAGTTTAGACAATGAAGCTTTGAGGAAAATTCCCACAGCTGGGAATTCATAGCAGCTTTACTGTGCTTCTTAAACCTCAAACTTAGGTGTGGGAGAAGCACCTGGAGTTGATACAAAGTAGATACAGCAACCAGTGGCACTCAAATTCAGAGTCAGAGCTCCCAACAAAACTTGATTAAGAAATCACAACCTACTCCATTTCTTGATTCCCTGACCAGGAATCAAATGTGGGCAGTGGCGGTGAGAGTGCCGAATCCTAACCACTAGACCACCAGGGGAACTTAAACCTAGGAATCCAACTTACAAGGGACATGAAGGACCTCTTCAAGAAGAACTACAAACCGCTGCTTAATGAAATAAAAGAGGATACAAACAAATGGAAGAACATTCCATGCTCATGGGTAGGAAGAATCAATATCATGAAAATGGTCATACTTCCCAAGGTAATTTATAGATTCAATGCTACCAATGACTTTCTTCACAGATTTGGAAAAAACTACTTTAAAGTTCATATGGAACCAAAAATGAGCCCGCATCACCAAGTCAATCCTAAGCCAAAAGAACAAAGCTGGAGGCATCATGCTACCTGACTTCAAACTATACTACAAGGCTACAGTAACCAAAACAGCATGGTACTGGTACCAAAACAGAGAGACAGATCAATGGAACAGAACAGAGCCCTCAGAAATAACGCCACATATCTACAACTATTTGATCTTTGACAAACCTGAGAAAAACAAGCAATGGGGAAAGGATTCTCTATTTAATAAATGGTGCTGGGAAACTGGCTAGCCATATGTAGAAAGCTGAAACTGGATCCCTTCCTTACACCTTATACAAAAATTAATTCAAGATGGATTAAAGACTTAAATGTTAGACCAAAAACCATAAAAACCCTAGAAGAAAACCTAGGCATTACCATTCAGGACATAGGCATGAGCAAGGACTTCATGTCTAAAACACCAAAAGCAACGGCAACAAAAGCCAAAATTGACAAATTGGATCTAATTAAACTAAATACCTTCTGCACAGCAAAAGAAACTACCATCAGAGTGAACAGGCAACCTACAAAATGGGAGAAAATTTTCACAACCTACTCATTTGACAAAGGGCTAATATCCAGAATCTACAATGAACTCAAACAAATTTACAAGAAAAAAACAAACAGCCCCATCAAAAAGTGGGCGAAGGATGTGAACAGACGCTTCTCAAAAGAAGACATTTATGCAGCCAAAACACACATGAAAAAATGCTCACCATCACTGGCCATCAGAGAAATGCAAATCAAAACCACAATGAAATACCATCTCACACCAGTTAGAGTGGCAATCATTAAAAAGTCAGGAAACAACAGGTGCTGGAGAGGATGTGGAGAAATAGGAACACTTTTACACTGTTGGTGGGACTGTAAACTAGTTCAACCCTTGTGGGAGTCAGTGTGGTGATTCCTCAGGGATCTAGAACTAGAAATACCATTTGACCCAGCCATCCCATTACTGGGTATATACCCAAAGGACTATAAATCATGCTGCTATAAAGACACATGCACACGTATGCTTATTGTGGCAGTATTCACAATAGTAAAGACTTGGAACCAACCCAAATGTCCAACAATCATAGACTGAATTAAGAAAATGTGGCACATATACACCATGGAATACTATGCAGCCATAAAAAATGATGAGTTCATGTCCTTTGTAGGGACATGGATGAAATTGGAAATCATCATTCTCAGTAAACTATCGCAAGAACAAAAAACCAAACACCGCATATTCTCACTCATAGGTGGGAATTGAATGATGAGAACACATGGACACAGGAAGGGGAACATCACTCTCTGGGGACTGTTGTGGGGTGGGGGAAGGGGGGGAGGGATAGCTTTAGGAGATATACCTAATGCTAAATGATGAGTTAATGGGTGCAGCACACCAGCATGGCACATGTATACATATGTAACTAACCTGCACATTGTGCACATGTACCCTAAAACTTAAAGTATAATAATAATAAAATAAAAAAAAAAAGAAAAGAAGAGGCAGTTTCTAAGTTGTTTACCAAGAATTTACATTAAATTAACACAAGTTATTGATTGGCAAAAAAAAAAAAAAAAAAAGAAATCACAACCTAGTCAATTCTCAGCCTGTAGGCTAAGATCAAGTGTAAGAAAATCGCAGCCCATAGACCCTAGCCCAAATAAACTGGACTCTTCCCGCAACTATGCTGGCCTTTTGCAGTAAGCCTAAGTGCTTTAAGGATGTATCTGTTCTGGATCTCACTGTTAGGCTGTGGTCAGACAGGCTGGTGAGCTGGGAAAAGCCTTTGTGAGGCCCAGAAACTCTTTGGTGGCTGGGAGCTCCTTGGGAAGGGGGAAATCCCCTCTGGCCTTATCTGTCCAAGCCCTGCTTTCTTCTCTCCTCTATCTCTCACCTCTTTCCTCTCTCCACGAGTGCCTCAGAACCATCAAACCCTCCAGTGCCTTAGCCCTGATGTTAGGACGCTGTTGGAGCCTTGGGCGTGGCTGCTGAGCACCCAGTCTCTGGAAGTGAGTAGTCCATTTGTTGAGATGGATAGGGACCTGGCACAGGGACCCCGTGGCTGATACTGTCTTGTTCCAGTGCTGGTTTTGAATCTTGGCCAACAGAACACAGCTCGTGCCACATGCAGTGAGCATAGCCCCTCCTTGGAGCCTGCCTACCTTTTCCCAAAGGAAGAAGAGTGGACAATTTTGCAAACAGGAAAGGAGAATTTATGTGCTTCAGGAAGGGCAGTGCCCCTAAGAGGGAGAAATAACACTTGTTAAGAGGGAGAAGCTGTGTCTAACTGTGTCTTTCTTGGTTTGCCTTAATGTGGGCCATTCAGTGGCTTCTCAGGAGAGGGATAGGAGCGAGGGAGGGAGAGAACGGGAGAGATGCAGGGAAGGAGATTAACCTGGCATCTTGTTATTGCAAAAGAAGTGCCACAGGAAATAACAATGTCTAGAGAAAGAGTAAATAAAGTGCCCCTGTGGCACAAGAAGGAATGGGGTGAAGGATGGACTTCCTATTGAAAACTGGACATCGGCAGTGGAAGCTGGTTGTGAGTCACTCGGACTTGTAAGCCATGAAATCTTTCATTAGGTTGGAGGGTGGATGGGTTACTTTCAATAAATTATTTCCAGGGATTTTGCTTGTTCCTCAAATTCCTTTCTGAATGGATCTGGGATAAACTGCTGAATCAAAGTGCCAGGCAGGAGCTGCAGCGTGGCCACTCAAATGATGAACAAGGGTAAGGGAAGGCCCAGCAAACGGCAGGATCTGAAGTTTCTGGCACCAAAAGAAAAGCTTAGAACCCAGGTCCTACCTTGGAATTGCCCTTTATTATAAACTTTTGAATGATATGAGCATAAAGCAAAGTTAGTTTCTGATTTGTTAGACTCATTATGAAAATATTATTGGTAATACAGAACTCAGGTAAGCAAATACAATATCATAAAAGTCTAAAAGTGACCTGGTGAACTCTACTCTACTTAATGCTATTGGATATATGATCCCCATGTGAAGTTTCCTTTTTTGAAGATTGATTTAAGAGCCCTTCAACACTGATTGGATAAGGAGGAAAATGGCAACTACAAGATTTGAAACCCAAGTGGCCAAGGAAATAGAGTTGCCATTGTTGGAAACAGAAAGGACCCCAGGAATGACTGGCTTGAGAGAAAGCTGATGTCACATGCTGAGTGTGAGATGATAGAGAGATACCGAGTTAGAAACAGTACCTTGGAGGCAGGAGTGACTTGGAAAAAGTTCTAGGAATTAGTCGTAGTAGAAGCCAAGGAAGTAGATATGATCAAAAAGTGAGAGATGGTGAGGGAGCAGAGAAGGATGCCAAAAAGACACCTGGAAAACCCAACTGTGTGGGGATTGGCCAAGGACAGGAATCCCTGGAGATGGAAATGAGGAAATAAACTAAGGAGAGAACCAGCACAGAGCATTTGTATGGAGGCCAAGGGAGAGTGTGATCGACAGTGGCCTACAAGGCCTTACTTAGATGGCCTGGGTTCCGTAGCTCTCTGACCCCTTCCTATGAGCTTTCCCTCAACTTTTTCCTCTCTAATGCCCTGGCCTCCTTGCTGCTCCCTGAACACACAGACATGTCCTAAGTTAGGGCCTTAGCACTGGCTACAACCTCTACCTGGAGCACCCTCTCTCCGAGGTCCACGTAGCTCTCTCTCTCTCTCCTCCTGCAAGTCTCTGTTGTCACCTTCTCAGTGAAATGTACCCAACCGCCCTTGCAACACCAAGACTTCCTCCTACCTGCACTTCTGTGACTCCCTACCCTGCCCTATTTTTCCTTTTTTCTCTAGCTTTTGTTTATTAACACTAGATCATTTACTTACTAATTTGTCTATGTAGTGAATTCATAACCACTACTAATAATTTACATATTATGTATGTTATGTAGTGTCTGCCTCCCTACATCAATAAAATATAACCTTTATGAAGGCAGAGATCTTTGTTTTATTAACCTATCCTAAGTGCCTAGAACAGTGCTTGATGCAGAGAAACACTCGATGACTATTTGTTGAAGGAAGAATGAACAGCCTTGAACGCTGCTGAGAAGGAAAGGAGAATGGTACCGAGGCAAGGTCATTGGATGGATGTTTTAGGAAGTGCTTGGCAATGCTAAGGAGAGCAGTTGCAGGAGAGTAATTGGAGAGTGGAGTGGATAAGTGAGGCAGGGTAGGGGAAGTGAAAGCAGCAAAGATCATAGTGCCTAAATCACAGAGCAAATTGATGTTGGGGCATAATATTTAAAATTCCGGAACTGTAAGTAACTGCATCAGGTCTTTCTGAGTCTGATATTGGAAGACAAAAGGCACATCACTGGTAGGCAATCACAACAGGCTGGCCTGTGAGGAGTTGCAATTTAGAGGTCAGGATGTGACTTGAGTGTATCCAGATTCATGTAATAATGCGCTGTTCTGTAAGGGAGGTACACGGAGTGTTCAAGTACAACCTATTTTAAGACAGGCAATTTTTGCTAAATCAAAAGCTACAAATCACATGAGTCAAGGGTGATGGATTTAGATGAAGATAAGAGAGGAAGGGGAAGTGGGAAACTGAGAGAGAAGCTAGGGCTAAACAAAAAGCACAGGAAGAAAACAGCAGGGAGAAGACACCTCCCTGCTGAGGAAAGGCGACAGTCTGGGCCTGCCCCAGAGAAAACAGCCCCATCCCAGGGCCACAAGGGAGGAAAGGGCAAGCTGAGGAGGAGGCCATTCTTGGAAGTTAAGACGGCCAGAGGAAAACAACAAGTGCAATTATAGAAAGATCTGCAGAAAGGGGATCTGCTGGAGGAGGGAGAAATTGGAACTTGAGACAGTGAATAAGCCAGAAATCAAAGCCTCAAGGAGGAGAGAGAAAGAGAAAACCTTGAGGGCAGTCAAAGGAGGAATAAATCTACTTCAAGAACATGCTCCAAGAATAGGAGAGAACATGCAAGGGCACACAGAGAGCTAAAGGAGAAACTCGAGAAACAAAAACTAAGAAGAGGGAAATGAAAATCTGAATGCACCTTTTGTATGAGACACTGGGAAGTGTTCGAGTGTGGAATTTGTTTGATGATGGGTCATTTGTTTATTCTGTTGTAGTATGCGCTTGCACACATAACATAAACACCTGGTGAGGGTGAGATGCAGAGAGCTGGGGCCCAGGAGCGGAAAGGGATGTTTAATTCAGACCCACATGATGTTCGCCTAAGGCTTCGGTAGTGTTTAACTCTAGAGAACCTGGAATGGGCTCACTAGGAGCCCATTAACTGGTGAAATGTGGAACCTCTTAGGAAAAATTTACAACACTTTTCTTATGGGGGATGCAAGGCTTCATCGATGAGCTAGACCTGCCTACTGTTTGTCCTGGAGAACACAGTATCTCCTTTGGTGAGAGGTGACTTTACCGTGTCTTAGGACTTTGCAGGGGGCTTTTCTTAACTAACAATAACCACACAAGAACAACAACAGTGAACATCGATTAGGGAGTTTCATGACATGAACTGTGCTAAGCTCTTTATATACGGTCGGTCGCTCCTTACTATTCACAAATTCTGCATTCATCTACTTGCTAAAATTTATGACCCCACGATCAATACTTGCAATGCTTTCATGGTCATTCATGGACAAGTGCAGAGCAGAGGATAATTTAAGTCCCCTGGTGAGCATGCACCTTCCTCCGCTTTGCCTTTTAGTTTCAGCTCTCATACCATAAACTGGGGTCCTTGTGGTGGTCTGTTCAATGCCACTTTTTTTTTGCACTTTTGTAGATATTTCACTATTTCAAGTAGCCTCCAAGCTAGTGCTGAAGTGCTGTCTGGCTTTCCTATGTGCAAGGAGGCTGTGGTCTGCCTTACAGAGAATACATGGTTAGATAAATCTCCACTAGGCATGAGTTATAGTTCTGTTGGCTGGGAGTTTAATGTTAAAGAATCAGTCAAATATATTGAATAAAGTGCCTTTAAACAGAAACACACATAAAGCAAGGGAATGTATTGATTGGTTGACAAAAGTATTGTGACCAGTAACTCACAGGAACCTAACTCTGTATTTCCGTGAGGAGCATTGGTTCAGTATTTGCTAATTCAGTACTTGGAGTGACTTTATGGAATAGAACTGCCACAAACAATGACAATCAACTGTACATTATTTCCTTTAATAGTTACAGGTCGATAAAGTAATTCTATAAAGGGCCAATTTTACAGAAATATAGGCCTAGAAGAATGTCAGGCCTTAAATATTATGTTCAAGGTCATAATACTGGCAAGGGACTCGAGCCCAGCTCTGACTCCAGACCAGCACATGGTGTTTATGCTGCCCTAGTGTGAGGGTGTGGAGGGGAAGGATGGATTCCACATAGTGGAGGGAGGATTTTATTCATGAACAAACATGAGCTGACTCCAGGAGACTCCTAGGAATTGTTTAATGGGAATTTAAAGTGAAACTGGAATTTTTGAAATCACAAGTAGAGAAGGAACCAGGAAAATACTGTTTGTTATTGTTACGACCTTAGTTTATATTCCTGAATGCTGTGGCCTACAGAAACTTGGGGCTACGTGAGGTTGTGATCATGCTTTGAAAAGAATAAAACACTGTGTAAATATGTGGTACGATAGAAAAACACTGAGCTGGGAGCAGAAAATTCTAGTTCTAGTCCCAATTCTGCCAGTAACTTGCCGTCGGCCTTTGAGAAAGTCCCCTTCACAGCCCATGCCTTAACCACCTGACCTGTAAATGAAAATGCTGGTAAATGATTTTCTCTGCTCGAAGTTTTTCTGATGTGGAAACTGTACAGCTCTGTCTGGATCCTACCTGGGTGACTGGAAGTCCTACATTGCCTGGAGTAGGCTTGGTGTATACCTTTTGTCTTAGCATCAACACTAACAACATCTTCTTTCAGAATCAAAGGTGTGCCCTTTTGGACAATAAATCATATGATTATCCTGTGCTTCACCAATATTTGTTCCTTGGGTCTTCTTGGCTGAGTCAGACTCAAGAAAAACCTTACCCTTGTCTCAGTAGTGGGTACCAGCTGGAGTGACCTCTTCCAGACACAGGGGGTTCTTGCTGTCTGGTTGCTGAGCTGCTTGGCTCTTACCCGCTGCCACATTCCTGGCCCATCTCACCTGGTTCTCACCTCACACCTTACACCTTGAATATGAAATGTCCTGCTGCTTAAACTGAGAAACAATTCTGCTTTGCCTTTTGGCTTCCCAAAAAGGAAATTATTTCAGCTGGACTGTGAAAAGAAGATAGTAATTAATGTAAAGAAAAAGTAGTTTGATATAGTATTGCTGATTCAAAGACATAATATGCTGTAATGTAGACATTCCTAGTCCTATTAGATTTGATGCTATTTTTCATCAAATTACCTACAATCATAATATAATTATATCAATACTAGCTGAATATAACAAAAATTAATTTTAAAATATGGAGCTAGATCAAGAAGTGAGATGTTGAAACAAAATCTTCTGCCACTCAATTTCGAGTCTCTCTAAACATACTCTTTCATTCTCTTGCTATCATGTAAAAAAGTTACATGAATCACTATGTGAAATAAAATGGTTTTCACTATAAAACAAAGCACTGATCTATAGAAATAAAACATAAAAAGAAAATAGTTTTACTTTATTCTTTTTAGTAGGTTAAAATGGACTATATAGTTTTATTATACTCTTAATTTGCTTAGCAAAACGTTTCCTCCCAGATACTGAAAGAAAAACTTTAGCTCAGGCCAGATTTAATAATTCTAAACTTTCTGAATGTCATCTGAAAAATTAAACAATCAGTCAAATTCTGTAATCTGTGTTTCTGGTTCAAAATCCTTTTCCCCGTCTTTCTAGGTAACCTTGAGCTATTCAACCCAGAAAACGTAGTATGTTAATGATTGGACAAACATCGCAAGACTGGCATCCTACTCAAAATATTGTTTCAGCACTCTGCTCAAGGGTTTGAAACAAATAAGTTCTTAGTAGTAATTGCTTGCTTTCCAGAGAGAGCTACGGTTCAAGAAGAAGCGTTGGCAGGAAACTTGTACTGGTTACAAACCTGACTGGCTAACATCTATTTTAGAATCCTTTGGGACAACATTGAGGTGGGTTATATTGGCTAAAAGATCATATTTCTGGGAACTTGCCAACCAGAAACTCAAATGAAAGCTTGTGCCCTGGAAGCTCTGAAACAAAGATATCAAAGTAATACTGTGTCCCTTCATAGTGCCTGCTCTGTGATCAGGAAATGACCCTAGGTGACACTGGGAAGACCCAAGGCCTGGCAGGGCCTTGGCTGGTCTACGCCCTAAAGAGGAAGAAACCACCAGCATCTTTTATTTGATTCAGTTCAGTTTAAAATATCATCCCCTGTCTGTGCCAAAAAGTGGCAATTTGATCTTAAGAGCAAACAACAAAAGAATTTTGCATTAGAGGAGTAAAAATAAAAAAACAACTGTTTGTTAGTTTCTTACTCTTCCTGCAAATATCTTCGTTTGAAATGCTAAATGTTTTTAGGACACTTTAACTTTGTTTGAGATGCATATTAAGTACAAATCCTTTTTATGATATTGGGCATTTATGCTCAATCTCTTTTCTGTTAATAATTTTTCTTATTTGATTATTTTTAAAAAGAAAAAGAAAACAAATGTCTCTTTGTCCAGTGTCTGGTTCCAGATATTTTACTTTTAAATGTTTACCCAAGGAAAAAAGAATGAGATGGCTATTTGCCAAGCCTGGAAGGATGGAATTTGCTATTTGTTTACGGAAGTCATTGGTGCTACTGCCTTACCTGCTACCCACTGCCCTACCCAACCACTTTCTCATTCTTCAAAAGTTTCACTGACGTGAACCTCACTTGTGGGTGCCAGGTTATGACCACATGCATAGTTTCATCTTCATCTTATGCAACATTTGGGGTAAAAGGAAGGTTATGTGGTAACCAGTTTATGACTTGAACTATAGGCAAAGATTGACCAGGCCAAGCCCTGAGACACAGTGTTGAGAGCCAAGACATAAAGTCGTGAAGATTCAGGCCCAGAGCCCAGCAGGGCACAGGCTGGAGGGGTGATGTGATGTGAGTGATCAGTAACACCATGAAGACTCTGCTTCTGGGTCAGAAATGCTTTTTTGTCCCTGTTTTGGATTTTCCACCATGAGCAGGTAAGTTTGCTCACCTCAGCTGGGAGCCTGAGTGGGAGTTGGGGGACTATGGATGTTCTCTGCCACTGACTGGAGGGGAGCACAGCCAGGAATCATGAGCACTTTTGCCTTCATGACTATATTTTCTTATGGTTAGAAACAAAACTAAACAATTTAAATAACTCTGCTTAATGGAAGTCAGGAAAGAGAAAAGGCGGCTATGAAGTGTTGTTGTTACAGACTGTGCATGGACCCTAATGATCACCTAAATGTGAGAGGAGGCTAGGCACTGAGAATGCCATGTGCAAGGAAATAATAAAAGCAAGTCCTCCAAGACATTTCCCACACACCCAAATATTTTCAAAGTAACAAAAATAAGAAGAGTGCCCTTTTTGAGTCACAAAATTGGCATGAAGTGAACTGGTTCTAAGCTTGCTGTAATTGTTGTTCAAGGAGGAGGGGGAAGCCATTGAATGTGTTCGGTGAGCTAGAAAGGTAACTTTCCTAACTGGAAGAAAATGATCAAGGGTGAGAAGTCAAGAGGAAAGAGATGTTTTTGACCATGTCTCATTCTTCTTCCTCTGTGTCTGGCCTTGGAAAGGACAGATTGCAGAATAGGAAAAAAAAAAATAGTTTGAACCTTCTCAAGAGATGGGTAAACAGCTCTCCTTCAGAAGAGGATGAGCTGTCAAGGATACTGACTGTGTGACATCTCACAAAGGTAGGAACACTATTAGGCCATCACTGGGATTTTGGTTTATAGGACTCTATTCTCCTTCCCTCAAAACTTTGACAAGATGCAACTTCCTTCCTGAGCTAAACTGTTGTGTTGGTTGTAGTATCTTGTCTTATGCCTCATTTCTCACTATCAGAGCTCAGTGATGAAATGATAGAAAACTTGAGTCAGTGATGGGGACTACTTGAGACTGAATGGGCAACAAAATGAAACCTTCAGGAGTCTTCTGGAAAGAGGGACAGGAGAGAAAGCAGTGGAGAAAATTTCATGCTGGGCTCCTGGAGGTGCCATAAACAGGATAAAGATCTGGGACTTGTCTGTAATCAAAAGGCACAGGGGATAACTCAAAAGTGCTCAAGGAGGGGAAAGAAAGCAGACTTGGTCTTCTTGCAGTAGCACTGGCTGGTAATGGTTGAAATGTGAATGATCACATTCTAGTTAGGCACATTTCTTCAACTTTCATTCCATATTGTGTTGTACCTTATATATGTGAAAAATTTAATATGAAAATGAAATTGCTTTTTGATTTTTTTTATTTTAAAGAGCATAATCAACTGTGTTCCTGCTTCCTCCAGTTTCTCCTAATTAAGGAAAGCCTGTCTGCAGACCTCTGTACTTGTAGCTGATACCTGTGTATACACAGTGGGGTACATTATAATTTCAGAGTTAGTGCACTTTCATAAATTATTTAACAAATAATCAGCCTCCATAAGATTGGCCTTGAATATCCATACCTGTTAAGTGATGGCAACTCTCAAACCCTAGGAATAACAAATACCCACTCAGTTCATCAAGAAATAATGTAAGTTTGGGAACAGAGAGATGTGTGGGCTCAAATCCCAGCTGCAGAGTAACCACTGTGTCACCTGTAACCTCTGAGAGCTTAGTTTTCCCATTCATATTAACTATAATTTCTAAGAAGCTATACTGTTGTAGGAATTACATATGATGTATGCTAAGTGCTAGCACAGTGACATACAGAGCTTTGGAGCCTCAGTTAATGCTCATTACTGTCATTACAGCATATCATGAGACCATTCCTATTTTTAGAAATATAGGTACTAGATACATGGGGGATCTTAAACTTAGTTGTTTTAAAGTCCCATTGGTCATCTAAATATAAAGTCATAGCGTTCTTGAAAGTGGTTTTCAGAAATATCAAGAACTACAAGATTTCTGCTTAAACTAGAAATAATTTTGGTCTCACATAAGGTGACCAACTGGGGCTCCCAAGGTGAGGTCCCCAGACCAGAAGCATTAGCTTTACCTGGAAGTTTAGGAATGCAAATCCGTGCGTCCCAGCCCGGACCTACTGAGTCAGAAACTCTGTGGCTGGAACATGAAGTATGTGTTTGAATCAATTCTCCAGGTGATTCTGATGCACGCAGCATGCTAACGTTTAAGAAATGCTGGTCTATAATGTTTCACTTATGCCAAACTAAGATATTTTACAGAGGGGAACAGAAAAAAAAAAAAACAAGCCTGTTTCAATTTCTTTAAGACACATGCGTCGGTACTTTTATAGCTGATAGTCTGTCCCCATCACTAAAATAACTCAAGTTTTCTATCATTTCATCGCTGAGCTCTGACAGTGAGTAATAAGGCATAAGATAAAATACTACAACCAACACAACAGTTTAGCTCAGCAAGGAAGTTCCATCTTGTCAAAGTTTTGAGGGAAGGAGTTTTGAGGAAAGGAGAACAGAGTCCTGTAAACCAAAATGCCTAATAGTGATGGCCTAATAGTGTTCCTACCTTTGTGAGATGGCACATAGTCAGTATCCCCAATAGGGATTAGGGCAGGAAGTATATGGGTAGGGTCAGATAATATTTCTGGAAGGAAACACCCAGGAATATCCCAAGTTAATGACATTTTAGACCCTCCAACAACCACACAAGTCAGCTCCTTGGAAAGACTCTGGTTACTTTTACAAAGCAAACCAGGAGAATTTTCATAATACCCGATAACTAGGTAAGACTTGGAATATTTGAATTTCTAGGACATGGGATTGTGCAACCATTCATTTTATCCCATAATATTGAAATCTCCCTCAGATAAGCCTCTCGGCACCTAATAGAGTTTTCTTAGTGAAGGGCTACCTTTCTGTGGGTAATGGGGAAGGGCAAAATAAACAACCAAATAATATCATAATTACGAGTGTCAATGATTGCTGGAACGGGGTGGGGGGGTTGGTCATTAAATTCTAGTTGTTTCCACTATTCCAGTGGGAATTGTGTGAATGTTAGCAAAAGACCAGGGTGTTATGATCTGATTGTGTTTCATCAATTGCCTTGACTTTTAGATGAAATATGATGTGAGGACATATCATTATTAGATTTGCCACAGATTCTAATTTTTTTCTCTAATATGAGGCTAACCTTGATGTCCTTTCCCAGGAAGAACAATCTCTCCTTGATCAGGGAAAAATCAGCAGGGGCTTCCTCAATTTTCTCCTTCATCTCCACCACAGAGTCATAGAGGTCAAGTCCTTTTCTTGTTAAACCTAAAAAATGCAAATTCCAAGGTTGCTGCTATGGTGTACTAATTTTGTCACAGTGACATGCCCTGTCACAGGGCATATGTGTTCTGTTATACAATTGAAATATTGGATATACTATTGAAATGTTTTTGTACTATTGAAATCTCGAATAAACTTAATTCTAAAAGAAGCATGACCTTAACAGCCTCACACCTACTTATATCTTATAGTTCTTTCTGTCTAATGCTGGCAACCTAAGCATGTTCCAGGCAAGCAACATTCAATAGCGTTTTACTGCTCCAATAAGTTGGTTCAATTAGCAATGTCAAAGGCAGTCACTAAATAGATAGTGTATAACCTTCGTACAATCTCGTATTATTTTCCACTAATTAATATAGAAAAATTGATGAAGTTTCTTTACAATGGAATAACTCAATCACACTTCAAAAACTATATACGGAAGATAGCCACAACTTGCTGCTCTCGAAAAAAACAGAAATGGCATCTTTACTTTGTTTCAAATCCCCAACCCTGGTGGGGGTCCAAAGTTATGGCAGTTATAAACCCTTATGTCATTATAAGGAGGAAGGGTAAATATTAAGTCAGCATCCTTTAAAACTAAGAGTGACTACAGTGGGGTGGAATTTGGGACTTCATGTCCACTCCCTGTTTCTGTTCTATTTTACCTTTCCTGACCTCTAAGCCAACAGGAGAGGGGGAAGAGCCACACTTTTGTGACCCTTCTTAAAGAATTGTGTTGAGTTTAGGAAACAAAGATGGATTTCTGAGGGGGTAGTTGAGGATGGGCTGAAGGCACAGAAGAAACCAGCTGGTGTGCCCCTCTCCCCACTAGCAGACCCTTCTTCCTCATTGATTCAGGGCAAACAATCCCCAAGAATTCAAGGAAACTAACTTAGAGTTATTTTCTGTTATTTCTCTTTTCCTTGATCTGGAGCCAATGCAGAAAGAAATCTAAATGTGAAGGAAAGGCAGCATTCAGCACTGAGCAAGTCCATGTTGGAGAAAGGTAATATCACCATCGCCTATACCCAAGAGAAGGGACCAAGATGCCCTGGATGATGCTCAGCATTACCTGGGACTACGACTGTCCCCTGTCATCATTAGCATTGCTGAGATCAAGCTTTGAGCCAGGAATTAAGCCAAAATCTCCATGGATCTGTCTAACTTAGTCTTTGCCTCCATGACAGCTTGTTACATCCTGAGGTAGAACCTTTGTATACCCTGTGTTCAAAGGGCCCTGTTAAAGCACATCTTCTATCTTGGACCAGAAAATTGCTTAAGCACAGAGCCTAAAGGCAGAGCTGCCATGATCTGCTCACGGGGATTGACTACTTATTGAAGCCAATGTCACACACCTGTTTGTCATTTTCACTTCCAAATGAAGAGTCATCAGTGAGAAATGTTCAGCTCTCATCTGTCAGCTGTTTGTTTGTTTGTTTGTTTTTGCTCTCTTTCTATGTGAGAAGACATTTAATCATGGACCCATTGGGCAAGCAACATTGTGTGGCTTCTGAAGGCTGAGCTTTTCGTTCTCTCATCAGAACAAATGTAAAATAATTGAATAATGAAATCGGAAAGATTGTTGCTTCAAATCTAAAAATATTTTATCCCTTTCTTACCTTCTCTAAATAGTATTGTACATTGAAGGCAAAATAATAACTTCAGATTCTAAAAAGTTTAACATTGTTTACATGTTCAAATTTCTATTTGATAGTTCCTTTAAAGGGCCTAATTACTACAACCAAATCATACAATTAAAAAGTTTGTATGCTGCTGAAATAATCACATCAGATGTATTGCTTCCAATAGGATAAATATTCTCAAAGATTTAAGCTATGAAGACCAAATCTACAGAAGATAGCAACTCAGTAAGACTTATTTATACAAGTTTAGTTTTATTGCCAATATCCATGAGATATCTTAAAATCAACTTAAATGTTTGTAATAAAGGATTACAGACTAGGAAATATATTTCTTTAATAAAAATAACTCATGAGAGTTGAATTGTGACTAAGAGGAAGAGAAAAGAAGGAAATAAACTAACAATTGTTAAATACTTATTAGGTGCAGAGATTTATATACTGTACATCATTTAACTGTTAAAAGAGTCCTGTGAAGTGGGTATTATGACTATTGCTTTGAAGTTGAGGGAATTGAAGCTCAGAGAATTTGAGTACCTGAACCAAAGTCATATAGCTAGTAAGTGAAGAACTAGGATTCAAATCTAGATCTGTATGCTTCCAAAATTCACTCTCATTCTTTGTATGAGAGGCCAATTAAAAACCCCCTATGTCCCTCTGAATTTGAACTCAATTGAGAAATGAGAGATGCAGATCAAAGTACTCATTTTCTCACTAATAAAAATGACTGGAAAATGTGGCTTTCGATGTGTGACTAATTTGCTTGCTGTAGTTCGCAGGGAATTGGAAATCCTTGTCCTCGTGGTTCCTGGCTCAGCAGGACCCCTGTGGGGCCTCTCCCTCTCCTGGGAAAGAGACTGCTCTAGAAGGTTTACTACACCAGTGAGGAGAAGATGAGCGTATGGGGGATTGGCTGGCTGAGGGCGAAATCAAGGCTGGAGCCAAGTGCGCTGAGCTCTCACGTGAGGTCCTTTGCTCCTGTTCCCTGGAGGCATAACTGGCTGGGGTAGAGAGAAGCAGGGGTATTTCTTCTGTCATTTCTTGCTTAGGGAGTGGGGGTGGAAATCTCCCTGCATCTAAGGAAATTTGAAAAGACAAACTATGGTTGCTTCTTCAAGCAAACCACCTCACCACACTATCCAGGGGATAAAACCTGCTTGCTGCTGCTAAATTATGCCAAGAGAGAACATTCTGATCTTTCTCCTCAATTCTAGGCATGACAGTGTGACTCGGTGCTTAAAGGCATGGAGTTTTGAGTTGCAGACCTAGGTTTGAATGCTGAATCTACTAGCTTCAGGGTGTTAAAAAAGTTTCTTAATCTCTCTAAACCTTATTTTTCTCAAAGATAAAAACTGGGTGTAGTTGTGAGTATAGTGAATGCACATAGTATGTGCATTTGGCACATTAATTCACTATTATTCTGGACATAATTTCTCCTAAGAAAAATGATGAACTAATTGCAGGGCCTAGCCTAAGCTCTGAGAAGTCATTCGTTATAGCATTTCAGTCCATAGTAAACAAGAAGAAATGAGGTAAAGAGTTTAAACCAGGGAAGGCATAGCTGTGGTCACCAAACAACCTGTTAAAGGCAAGCTCTAGGCACCAAACAACCTATTACGGACCGAACTGTGTTCCTCAAATTCATATGTTGAAGTCCTAACCCCAAGTACCGAATGTGACTGTATTTGGGGATAGGGTCCCTAAAGAAGTCACTCAGCTGGAAGGAGTCATATTGGATTAGGTGCTGGGAATTGGCTGGCCAAGGGAGAAATCAAGGCTGGAACCAAGTGCTGAACTCTCACATCAGGTCCTTTGCTCCTGTTCCCTGGACCCTAATCCAATATGACTGGCATCTTTATATGAAGAGAAAGAGGCACCAGAGGGTACACACGCAGAGAAAAGGCCATGTGTGGACACAGTAAGATGACGGACATCTGTAAGCCAAGGAGGGAAACCTCAGAAGAAATCAATCTTGCCTGCACCTTGATCTTGGAGGTCCAGTCTCCAGAACTGTGAAAAAAATGAACTGGTGTTGTTTAAATCCCCCAGTCTGTGGTATTTTGTTGTGGTGGCCCTAGAAGACAAATATACAACCCAAAGGAATATTCTTTCCACATTCTCCCTCTTCCACTTTATAGTTTTTTCTCTTTTGTTTTTTTTTTCTCTTTTACTTTCTTTTTCTTCTCTTCTCTTTCCTCTTTCCTTTGGTTTTTAATTTTAATTTTAATTTTTGGCCTTCCTGTACCTCCATTTGCCTTTCCAGGAAGCTGAATTTCAGACAATTAATCATTCATCTCATCAGTTCAGCAAAGCAAATGCCCTCAATGGTTTCTTTCGTGATTTGATTATTATAGGATCAGAATGTAACTTATTCCTCTGGGAAAAATGAAACATAAAAATTTCAGAAATAAGATTTTTGGCCAGCTTCATTGGTTTTAAGAGAAGGAAGGGAGGAGACTCAAGCAAGTTTGACGCTGAGCAGCACCATGTGGTTGGGCCTGGCAGGCACTCGAGGCTTTAGGTCTTGGTTTGAATCCAGACTAGAAAATCATTACTTATTAAAAGCCTTGAGGGTTTGGGTCTAGGGAAGTCTATGTGAAGAGATAATAGTTTCGAAAAAATTTTGCAGAACTGAAGAAAAGTTTCCACAGTTACCTTTTCTGTCCTAATGTAGAGCATCTTTGTTAACTAGGTCTTAGATCAATCCAAACTGTGTCTGAGAATAACCATTTATAATTTCTCACCGGCCAGCATTAACACCCTTTAGAAAAGGAACTCAAAGCAGCCCTAGCAGCCAGTGTCACGTGATCGTGATGGAAGTAGAGCTCCTCACCAAGGTCAGCTCCTCAGTGAAATCCATGCCTTCTGGAGGACTGCTTGTAAATAAATGTTAAGCACGACCATTAAAAAATAATTTGGCTGTGACCATCAAATAGTGAAAGAGTGTATCAATTTCATTATTATATAAGCATACATGACCAAATTCAGCTAGAGTGGAGTCTTGGCTCAAGTACCGAGCTTGGATTTCCCCAAGGAACACTTTCTCCTAATTCATAATGAAAATCTTTCCATTTACTGTGGTTCAGCTATTTGCAGAATTTTCAGACTGGGCTCAGTGGCCCTAAATTTATGCATGCTGGTATACTGAGAAGATCACTATGTTATGGAGGCTCTTCCCTCCCAGTTGACGCCTGGAGTCTATTTAATTTGCAGCTCTAACTCTGCCTTCCCAGGATTGCATCAATTGGACTTTCCTCACATCTCAGCAGCCGCACTTTGCTTGAAATGAGATACTCCCATCTCCAGTCACTGTGCTCTGGCCCCCCAGGACATTCCTCTCACCCGCTGTCCACAGCATAGCTGCTGAGAGTCCTCTGCCCAGGAGTCCCGAGTGAGAGGACAGTCTTGACTGTGCCTGCCCCCCTTTAGTGACATCCTTCAGGGATTCCTCAGTTCATTCATTCCCTAGGGCTGCTGAAACAAGTTACCCCAAACTGCGCAGCTTAAAACAATACAAATATTATGCTTTCAAAGTTTGAGAGTCAAGAAATTGAAACTCATGGTGTTGCCAGGACCATGCTCCCTCTGAAGGAAGGAGAAGAGTCCTTCCTTACCTCTTCCTAGATTCTGGTGGCTCCTGGCATTGTGGCTGTATCTCTCCAGTCCCTGCCTCTGTCATCACACGGCCATCTTTCTTCTTTTTTTTGAGACAGAGTGTTGCTCTGTCGCCCAGGCTGGAGTGCAGTGCCGCGATCTCAGCTCACTGCAACTTTCGCCACACAGGCTCAAGCGATTCTCCTGCCTCAGCCTCCTGAGTAGCTGGGATTACAGGCACGCGCCACCAGGCCCGACTAAATTTTTGTATGTTTAGTAGAGACGGGGTTTCACCATATTGATCAGGCTGGTCTTGAACACCTGGCCTCGTGATCCGTCCGCCTCGGCCTCCCAAAGTGCTGGGATTACAGGCGTGAGCCACTGCGCCCAGCCATCTCTATCTTACTTCTTATAAGAACACTAGTCATTGGGTTTAGGGTCCACCCTAATCCAGTATGACCTCATTCTCACCTAACTAATTATATCTACAAAGACCCTATTTTCAAATAAGGTAGCAATCTGAGGTTCGAGGTGGACATGAATTGAGTGAAGAGGGGAGGGCACTATTTAACCCAGTATACTCAGGGACCTTGCTGACCCTGCCTCTCTGCCCACACACCCCATACAGGGTCACCTGGTGGTGACTGCTAAAAGTAACAAGCTACCATTTGTCCTGGATTCCAAACCAATTCAGAAGAACCCTGGGAGCCACATGACTATGAAGAACTATTTCTCACCATGGAAATTACAGCAGAACATTCACTGGGATCGTTGTCTGTTATGAAACAGGTACTAGACTTAACTGGCTTTGAAGGGTAGAACATATTTTAGAATATCTGTTATATGGTTCATTAGACTTTATTTTTATTTTTATTTATTTATTTATTGAGACAGAGTCTCACTTTGTCACACAGGCTGGAGTGCAGTGGCGTAATCTCGGCTCACTGCAACCTCTCCTCACAGGTTCAAGCGATTCTCTTGCCTCAGCCTCCCAAGTAGCTGGGACTACAGGCGCCTGCCACACCTGGCTAATTTTTGTATTTTTAGTAGAGACAGCGTTTGACCATGTTAGCCAGGCTGGTCTTGAACTCCTGACCTCAGGTGATCCACCTACCTAGCTAGGCCTCCCAAAGTGCTGGGATTACAGGTGTGAGCCACTGCGCCTGGCCTCATTAGACTTTAAAGCAATAATTAAAAAAAAAAAAAATACCCTGAAGATGTTGAAAATAAGGCATAAAGTTGGTGTGGCAGTCAGAGAAGAACACATCAGCTTAAAAAATGATAGAAATAGCTTTTTGAAAATTGCCTTTACAGGCCGGCTGTGGTGGCTCACACCTGTAATCCCAGCACTTTGGGAGGCTGAGGCAGGCAGATCACCTGAGGTCAGGAGTTTGAGACCATCCTGACCAACATGGTAAAACACCGTCTCTACTAAAAATACAAAAATTAGCCAGGCGCAGTGGCGGGCACCTGTAATCCCAACTACTGGGGAGGCTGAGGCAGGAGAATCGCTGGAACCCAGGAGGCAGAGGTTGCAGTGAGCCAAGATTGTGCCACTGCACTCCAGTCTGGGCAATAGAGCCAGACTCCACCTCAAAAAATTAATAAATAAAAATTAAAAAAATAAAAAAATTAAAATTGCCTTTACAGAAAAAAATACTGAATTGTACATTGTGCTTACCAAAATCCAGCTCTAAGAGTCCATCGTGTACCTGATATTTTTTCCAAGTTGAAAATGAATCAGGGGGTTGAAGTCACTTGAAAGAAAAAATTTTTTGGAAAAAACTCCGTTACGTCTAAATTGTAGCAACTCCTCCTACCCTCATACACAATGCCAGCTGAGCTTTTGACAAGCTGCTCAATATATATCTAAAGTCAGAATCGAGATTTTGTACTATGATATATGACTGAGTTATAGTGAAGAGAGAGCAGGGAGACTTTGCTCATTATCCTGCATTAGTCAGACTAGATTTACAGCTCAAAACAACAGTCACGGGTAACTGAAGTGCAGACCAGGAACTTGAATTGATGAAAATCACTTCTATTTAAATGAACCCTAAGAAGCTTGCTGCATATAATTGTTATAATAGCCTTAAAAAGATCACTTTGCCAAATGTTTCCATCCGAAAAGAAGTAAGCCAGACTAGAAACAATCTGGAAAACTCTACTTTTTCTGTATTTCCTTTTCCCGTGAGGATGAGAGAGCTCAGGATGTGGAGAGGAGCTGACAGAACTCTGTGTCTGAATCTAGAGAGTTGCAAAGAGGTGGAAGAGGCAGCATTGCCAAACAGGCAGAGGGCATGAAAAACTTCAAGGCAATTTTTAAATTGTATGGGCGCTTGGATTGTTTGAGCTTGCCCAGCAGGTTATGTTAATGCCTTAAACAATGTTTGTCAGGAAGCACCATAGAAGATTAGTTCTCAGCACGGACCTGAGAACCAGACAGACTTGTGAATGAGCCTCTCTTGTGGCTCCAAGAGTAAAGAAATTAATTTCCCTACATTTCATCATGTCTAAGTCAGTACTTATAAGAGTACCTATTACATAGACTTGTTAAAAGGCTTCAATCAGATAACACATGCAAAATGAATGGCAAATAATAAGTGTTTAATAAAACTTAAGCAATTAACTAGAAACCTTTTACTGATTTATTTGATTTTTGACTTTGGAACATATAAAGACTACTTTCTAATGACTTAGCTAATGCAAAGACAATATAAAAATCTACCTCTTCAGAGATGCACTGTAAGAAGGACTTGACCTGTTGTTCCTGACATTGAAGATGGAGGGAGACACCAGGAACCAAGTAATGAGGATGGCTTCTGGAAGGCAGAAAAAGCAAAGAAACATTCTCCCCCAGACCCTCCAGAAAGGAACTCAGCCCTGCTGCCATCTTTGTTTTTATTTTCTCTTTTTAGTAGAGATGAGGTATCCCTATGTTGTAGAGGCTGGTCTCGAACTCCTGGGCTCAAGTGATTATCCCACTTCGGCCTCCCAAAGTGCTGGGATTACAGGTGTGAGCCACCGCACCTGGCCTCCTACGGACATCTTAATTTTAGTCTAATCAGATTCATATTTGAATTTCTGACCTACAGAACCACAAGGCAATAACTTTGTGTTGTTTTAAGATACTAAATTTTTGTTTTTTGTTATGGCAGCCCAATAAAAGAAATATAGCATTGTATTATGTCAAAAAAAAGTCTACCTTTTCAGTGGAATTTGCACTGTACAATGTTTAGGCACAATGCTCAGGGGTTTGTGTCCCTGGCTTTGAGGATGGAGGCATATGGTGAAGTTTAAGGGAAAAGGGAAGAGGGTGAAAGAGGAAGAGAACCAAGTGGTCATAAGGGAGAGAGGTGAGGAAGACAAATGAGGACAAGAGAGGGAGAAGGAGGAAGAAGGAAGGAGAGTGGGAGAAAGAAGGAAAAAAAGGGCAATGTGAGAATCTTTGTTCTGTCTGGCTGTATAAGCAATGAGCAAAGCTGCATCCCTGTGACCTGAGTTAGGGCCCAGGATTGTGGCTGACAGTGGCTGACTGGCCTGTATGAGCAGCCCTATGAAGCCAGCATTGCTGCGTCCGTCCTTTCCAGGAATTAGGATTTGAAGATATCAAGTTTTTTTTAAGGGGTCAGTGTGGAATCAGACGGAAAACCAAACTGTTTGAAGTGTTCTTAGAAAAGGGATTAGAAAACAGAGGGGAGGAAATTACCATGTAAATAATGCAGGAAATTTTCCCTGAAGTGAAGGGTATGAGAATTCCGATAAAAGGGCCTTTCAAGTGTACAGCAGCACAACAAAATGAAAAGACAACAAAGCTGCCAAGGTCCTGAAATTTTATCACGTTCATGAACAATAAAACATAACACATTTCCAGAGAGGAAAAAATAGGTCACACACTATAGTTTAGGAATTAGAATGGCATCAGTCTTCTCAGGAATAACACTGAAAGCTTGCAGACAATAGAACAATGTCTTTGAACAGGGAAAAACATACCTCACTTCATATTATTTCTCCAAGAAAATAATTTCTGACTTTTATTTTTATACCCAACTCAACTCTCAATTAAGAATGAGGTACTTTCAAATCTCAAAAATTTACCTTTCACACATAATTTCTTAGGAAGCAACAAGATAATGTACTCTACCTAAATTAAGAAAAAACAAACAAGAAAGAAATTTAGGAAATAGGGGCTCTAATCACAGGAGAAAAATGCAATCACCTGGTTGTTGGGGAGGATACATCCTTAGGAGTTCATAGAAACAGTAATGATTCCAGCCCAGGTGACATGGCAAAACCCTGTTTCTGCAAAAATTAGCTAGGCATGGTGGCTTGCAACTGTAGTCCCAGCTACTCAGGAGGCTAGGGTGGGAGGATTGCTTGAGCCCAGAAGGTTGACCTGCAGTGAACCTTGATCATGCCACTGCATTCCGGCCTTGGTGATAGAACAAGACTCTCTCTCAAGGAAAGAAGGAAAGAAAGAGAGAAAGAAAGGAGGGAGGGAGGAAGAGAGAAAGGAAGGAAGAGCGGAAGGAAGGAAGAAAGAAAGAGTAATGATTACAGCAGCAAGGCAAAGGACTGCAAGAAGGTTATAGGAGAAAGAAATTGAACCTGATGCATTTCATCACGTTGAGAGGGTATTTGTAGTTCAGGGGGAGATTTGGAAGAGGAATTAATGAAAAGTAAACTAGAAAAGGCATATATACAAACACAAATAACATGAGAAAAAGTCGTCTCAGAAAAAAATGGCATCATAGTAGATTACATGGCTCAGCTCTAAACATTTTTATTGCCATAATAATGTAAGCCCTGACTACTATTTAAACACAAATTGTGATAACTTTTTTGGTGAGGATGGGTGAGAGGAAAGTGTGTGTGTATTGAGGGTGGTGTAGAAGAAGCAATTTCACATCATCCAATTTACGAATTTAATATACCATATCTAAATGTGAGGAAGCATCCAGAAATTATAAGCATATTACAAAAATGGAGATAGGCTGGGCGTGGTGGCTCATGCCTGTAATCCCAGCACTTTGAGAGGTTGAAGCAGATGAATCACGAGGTCAGGAGTTCGAGACCAGCCTGACAAGATGGTGAAACCCTGTCTCTACTAAAAATACAAAAATTAGCCAGGTATGGTGGAGTGCACCTGTATACCAAGCTACCTGGGAGGCTAAGGCAGGAGAATCTCTTGAACCCGGGAGGCGGAGGTTGCAGTGAGCCGAGCTCGCGCCACTGTACTCCAGCCTGGGCAACAAGAGCAAAACTCCGTCTTAAAAAAAAAAAAAATTAAAAATGGAGATAAAAGACAAAATAAACAAAAGAATTGATTGAAAGTCATCGTCCCTGGAAAGCAGGAATTGGAAAGGAAACTTCTGGTTTTTAAAAATTGTTGTTGTTTTGGGTCTTGTGGTAATATTCACGTTTTTAAATTGTGTACATTGATACTACAAAGAATTAAAAAAGTAAACGTAAAGTACATTTGGCATGTTGAGAAAAACATACTTCCCTGTAATGGTTGGTATGACAACTCGGAAAAATGCCTAACAGATAAGCATTCTATCTTTACTTTATATGTGAGGAAATTAAAGCCCACAGAGACTGTGCAGGTTGACACAGTTATTCAGTGACAGAGCCAGGCATCAAACCCAGTCTTTCTGCTTTCCTGTTTCAGGGATCCTCATAATACCTCCCAACTTCTCATTATCTAGCTTGTATTTGTCATGTTGCTTTAAATAATATCATCCACACAGAAACAGCTATAAGAAACTGAAAATAGAAAATGACATCCTTCATTAGGCATGGCTGAGCTAGATGAACAGATTCTAACGATATCTTAGATCTCTGTTGCACCCCTGTTTTGAAGACACTGAGGAATGGAGATGAACATTCAGGTAAGTAGCACATACAGCTTTGGAATCTAAAGCCTTTTCTAATGGATAAATGCCTCTCATTAGATCATCCCAAGACAAAGAATTGATCTCATCACTTAACAAATGTTTTCAATTTGATTCAGTGCACCTGGGAAATAACATTTCTATTTGCTGCCAAAATATGATTGCATTAAACCTTAATAATGTACCTGTCATGGGGATTAGACAACAATATTTTAATTGAGTGTGAACTATACCACTGAAATACTCTTATAGATTTACTTTTTCAAAAAGCTAGAAACCATGATGAACTCTTAGTTGTCTGCTATTAGTTTTATATAGCCACTGATTAGTATTGCCCCCCTTCTTCAAGTACAAGGCATCACTAGACTTCTCCTTGGTAACCAGATATTTTTTGTGTCCTTCAGCACTAGTTCCTGGAAGTGTCATTATGATGTCTGCAATTTGCAGAATTCAATGGCAGCTCCAGTTAAATAAACAAAATCTAATTATGTCAAAACTGGGCTTTGCTCAAATTAGCATGATTGATTTTCTTTCTGTATAATCTGTGAACACCTGCAAAAATGGTAAATATCAAGGTGTTTCTTAGAAAACTTTAAAAAATTTTGAAAGAATTGGTGAGGGAAATGTAGACTGAGTTGCTGTATAGTCTATACGCTTGATCTGTTTAATCTAGGTCCTTGCATTTTGGATGTATGAACCCCTGCAATTTTATGCAAAATGACACATGAGTGTGTGTTTTGCAAAAAGATTGTCTTTAACTTTCATTAAATTTTAAAAGAGGTTTATAATCCACCAAAACACAAAGAACCATTGCTTTATAGAAAGAAATGGGGTCCCTGTAGAATCCTTTAATTAGGTTCTTCTTAGTGGAAATAAAAATATTTTTGTAATAGGTGCTAGTAAATATCTGAGAGATAGAAAGTATTAAATTTGCCTTCCACTATTACTATTTGATTCCTTTTCTATTTCTGGAACCATGAATATCAAAGTTCATCTAAGACAAATTTCATCTCCCCTCCCACTCTACCCCCAATTTTTTATTCTAGCTTTTGAGGATTCATATGAGATTATCAACAGACAATACTTTTTGTCATGGCTTCCTAATTGAATTTTTTACTTCTCTTTCTGGATTACCTACTGAAAATATTTATTAGAATAGTGAAAATCTCAAGCATTTATATTACTTAGTGATGACAGTGGAGTGACCCATTCACATTCGTCTTGGTTTCTTTCATTGATCAGAAGCAGACTTTGTGCCATCTTTGCTGGAGCTCTCACAAGACATTTCCATGACGCAATTATAGAGCAAGTAGAGCCTCAACTCAATGATAGGTGTGTGGCGTGGCTTTATGGACTTTCTTTAAAAAAATTATATTTACTTAGATTTATAGCCAAGAGATTTTATTGCTGCTAAATTTAATCTCTAGCAACCTATACACATCCCATAAAACTTCTAGGAAGAAAATTTAATGGATTATTACAGTTAATTAACATTTTTCTTTCATATTTTAAAGTTCAACTATGCTATATTTTATATTAATAAGAAACACAACACATACTCTCAGAAGCTTAATAATCTACTGAGAAAAATCTACAGAGTTTAAAGAGAAATAATACATAGGGTCAAGTCAGGTTTTCAGAGTCAGTAAAGGAGATGAGTCACCACATGTGAAACTTTCTCAGTTTTCTACATCCAGAAATTAAATTTTGAAGCGCATTTAGCCTTATTTGTTTCTTAGATATCAACTCATGCTAACCAAATTAATGAAACACTAAGGAATAGATCAGACACAAATGTATGTTTCTAGGAAGCTGAATATATTAATGTTGGTTATATTTGTGTCTACTGCTTTTAATACTTCCTGGAATCTAGATACTTGGAAACAAAAACCATTAACAGTTAGTTGATAGCTAACAAAGAGTTGTAACAGAAAACTGGCTGTGAGGAAATTCCTAATGAATGATCTAAACTTTACCATAGCACAGCTCTCCAGAGACGAAGATTTTATGACTGCCTGGTGGCTTGGCCCAGATTGCCTACATGTGTGAATTGGCTCTGCCACTTCCTAGCAGTGAAACTTTGGATAGATATTTAGCTTTTCCAAGTCTCCTTTGCCTCAACTATCAGTAGGGGAAATAATAGTATCTACCTCATAGGCTGTTAATATGTTTGAAATAAGAGAATGAGTGTAACATACTTTGTGTTGTGTTGGTATATAGTTAATGAATTGTATCCATCGACCACTCCATTTCCCCTTTTCTTACATTTATTCTTTTTCTTTGTCTTTCTTCTCTTCATTCTTAATCAAGTACATCCATTTTTTCCTTGAAAAACAAGAAATAATCATGTATCTTGAGAAATATTTAGCCTTGTTTTGTGTGTATGGCTTGAAAGTTTTACATAAATGACATTGTGTTCTAGATCTCATTCTGTTTCATGCATTTTTCATGCTACTATATGAGAATTTAATTCCTTACCTTCAAATGCTACATAGTATTCTGCCATGTGTATAAGCCATAATTTATGCATCTCTTCACTTGGTGATGGACACATGTGGCTTCCAACTTTTTACTGTTCTTCAAACAACTCTGTGAAAAAGAAACATGTGCACACTTCCTTGTGAATCTGTACTAGCTTTTCTCTGGGGTCTACTTCCAGGGGCAAAATTGCTGGATCGTAATGCACACATTTACATATGGTGGACCTGGAAGGACAGGACATACTTTTACATACTTTCCCAGTAGAATAGGGAAAGGAATAGGATAAGAAATGGAAGATGAATAGGAAAGTATTAAAACAAATCAAGGACTTTCCTCAGATTGATGCTAATAGCATGACTTTGACTAATGAGTATGATCAACCTGTGTTATGTACTTAAAATCCTTAAAAATGAAATTAAAAAGAGTATGGCCTAATGCATTACCAACATAAATCCCATACCCACTACAATGGCTTAGTAGCCCCATCTGCACCCCATAGCCAGTATGCCAGCCTCCTACTATCCTACCAAGATGCTGCAGAAAATCATTAGGTGGCGTTTGTGAAGCCCTTAAAACTCCTGAGACTCAGACATAGACAGTGAAAAGCTATTATTCTGCTTTGCTAGTCTATGAAATTTTAACTATAGATCTCTTTGTTAATCAGCCCTGGAGATTGCTGTGACTTAAATGGTCTCCAGGCCTGACCATTGCTGAATTCCAATTAACCTGTAAAGGTATCTTATAAGGGGACTATTTTGACATCTTTGACCATTTCATCCAATGAAAGAATAAAAGGTCTCACACTGAGGAAGTGTAATGTCACTATGTTAATACACTATGTGGTCACATATGTTAGCAAGAGGTATGGAATCAGGAGTGTTGAAGTCAGCAGTGCAAAAAGAAGTGTCAAGCCAGGAGTCAGTATTAGTTTAAATTTCCTCTCATAAATAGATATGACTTTTCTTTTTTGAAGAAAGAAGAGAAAAATCATTCAAGTAACTGTTTTGCCTGTGCAAAGTATTGAAATAACTAAATCTTTCATTTTCAACAACACTTTTTGGATTTTCATGAGCCCAACGCTAAATGACAAGGTAATGATTTCTTCAGGAACTGAGGAGAGACAGGCCTGGAAAAGTTGTAATGATTTTCTTCCCAACTATTAAGAAGAGAAATAATATGAAAGAGGAATCTTTTCTGAGACATGTTCACAAGCAGGTCAGACCTTTCATTCAGAACCAGATTATTTTAATTTTTAGTGGTTTAAGATATAATTGATTCATTCCTTAAATTAGTTCATCTTGCTCAAGCCATTATAATATTAATTCACTGTTATTTTTGGTAATACAGATCATTTATTTAGAAGCCAGGAATACACAAGGGAAGGGTACATTCAGAAGTAACTAACACCACTACAAGTTCAGGACCTTTCCATTTTATTGAATTGGGTTTTATTTAAAATTTGTATCTCTTTTTTTGTCATTATTGTGTCTAATATGTTTTCATTCCTTAAATCTGCTCTGTATGTGTTCTGTTCACAATATTTAAACATACAAATTTTATCTTAAATTTTACACCAAATTGTCTCAATGTATTATAGAGGAAATTTAAAACATAGGTTGCAAAGGATTAATTTTATGTGCAAATACCATTCCTATTCAGTTATCTTTATACAAGAAAAACAGTTCTTCATTTGTAAATGCTTTATGAGTGTTGACTGTAAACATATCAGAGCTGAAGGAGGGGATTTAGGACAATAATTTATGATTAAATGCCATCTTTTAATCCAGCTGTGGGGAGTTGCCTGTAAAACTGCCCCCTTTCGCTGTAAAATTCACTCTAATCATTTGTATACTCACTGATTTACATAGCTGGAAGATTTGCCTCCTGAAATAGGAGATTTTTTTTTTTTTTTTTTTGAGACGGAGTCTCGCTCTGTCACCAGGCTGGAGTGCAGTGGCATGATCTCAGCTCACTGCAACCTCCACTTCCCAGGTTCAAGTGATTCTCCTGCCTCAGCCTTCCTAGTAGCTGGGAAGACAGGCACACAACACCACGCCCAGCTAATTTTTTTGTATTTTTAGTAGAGATGGGGTTTCACCATGTTGGCCAGGAAGGTCTCAATCTCTTGACTTCGCGATCTGCCTGCCTCGGCCTTGGACTTCTTAAATTGCCATCATTTTAAAGGGATGTTTGACACATCACGTAGCTGCAACCCTTTTAGCTAGAGGTAACTGCTGATATAAAGCTATCAAAACTCATATGCACTTCTGTTCTGTAAGTGTTGACATACTGGACACTGTGTATCTATAGTATAGCCTCATTTTCCAAATCTAATCTAGCCTAAACCCTTTGGTGGGGCAAGAAAAGCAAGTTGTAAAATAATCTCTTTGTCATAACCCTCAAGTCATATCTTCTGGACTTGAAAGTTACACTGGATGTCCTATGTGTTGGTGCCTCATGCTGCTCAGCAGGAAATCTGAATTGTTCTCACCTCTCTGGTCCTTCTGACTCACTAGGAGATACACCCAAGAACATTCTCCACATTGTCTTAATTCCCCTGCCTTCTGCCTTGGGTCACTCAACCCAAATAGAAGAGACTGCACTCTTCATATTAGGGATGCCTTAATTCTATAGTTCAAAGATTGAAATTTGACACAAAAATCTACTTTTTCTAGCTCTAACAGTTCTGGTGAATATTAAGAGAAGGAAGTCTTTTGTTAAAAAAATAGCCTGCAATTCAGTAGCATCATCTTTATAAGCAGAGGATGAACAGTCACCCACTTGCTGGCCATGGCTCTGCTTTGGGTCATCTGAAGTCGATTACTGCATCCTTGGAGGATGGTGTGAAATGCCAGTGAAATCGTGAACTAATTCAATGACATGCCCATTGTTCCACTCATTTAGGCAAACACTTTTTCTGAACAGGGAAGCTTCTCATATATTCCTAACATATTAAATTAACTCAAAAAACTTAAGATTGATACCCCACTGCTGCTTGTCTCTAGTTTTCAGCTCTCTTCCTGGCGGGCAAGACCCCCAGCATCTTCTTAGTCATAAAGTACTTGTGAGCATTAGAAAGGCCTAAGTTAATTATCACTGGGTTACACAGGTTTGGAAGCTTGAGCACATTCTACGGCATTTGTGGTATGGCCTCTGTAGATTTGATATCCTTAATCATAGATAGCAGATGGAGCTGTGAGACAATGACCTTCCAGAGTCCCTTCCCCACGTAGACTTAATGCTACTACACTTCAAAAGCAATCACTGTCCATCCACTCCAGGTCAGCGTGCAGTGCTGGCCAGGGGCCTGGGCTACCAGAAAGACACTAGCTAGAGTTGAACACTTAATCTCCCTGCTCCCAAGTACAGACAAGAGGAGAGGGAGAGGCTCATTGCTTTCTAGAGTTTTATGTGCTTAAGCGCTGATAGGAGCTACCTTTTGCTGCATGTTGGTCACGCTGGAATATAAGACACCTGGGACAGCAGCTGATGTGGCTAAGGAAGAGTCAGGCCAGATTGGTGTTATTTATTTAGCAGAACACAGAATCCAAGAATCCCCATGAATGCCAGTCAAAAGCATGACTCAGGCAAAGGGAACAGACAATAAAAGGAATGACTTCACATTTCACAGCAAGAATTCTCTGGCCTCGGAGAACACTAGATACCTCTGGACCACGCATCCCTTTGGCAAAATACTTTTCTCATCTACAGATCACTGTATGGCTTGGTTTACCTGAAGCCTTTTATGGTTTCTCCACCTAATAACCCACATGATTTTTTTTCTAGAAAAGCAACATAGATGGAGATGGAATGTAACACCTGAAATAATAGGATTTTACAGGAAATAATGTAAATCAAGCCTTTTGCCCTTAATGACCCATAATAAAATGCTCTTGTTACCAAGCTCTGCAGGCAACCCAGTGCAGGTTGCCATGGAAACACCCAGCTGCTCCTCTGCGCAGTTGCTTAATGATCAGTGTGATGTCAGGCTCTTGAGAGAAGCACAAGCTCAGACAACTCTTTACAGCCACAGGGACAGTCCACTCGGGACTGCAGTTACGTCTGAGTGGGGGCCCCTGTGTCCAGGTATAATTAAAATGCACTCAGACCTGTGACTGGAAATGCTTTCAGCAGAAAATTAGGTCGCCTTTTTAATTTCTCCACTCATTTTCATTTCTCCACATGACTGCCCAGTCAGAAGCAAGCCAGAAACAGGGCAGCCATGGCACGTTGCTGCAGATGCCGCTTCACCAGCCTGTGACCCGGCTCCTGCTCTACATGGGTGGGATATGCAGGTGCTCTGCCTTGACCCATGCCATAAAAGGTCACCTTTTTGTCCCCTCTTCCCATGTTCCCTGCATCTACCTTTCACAGTGACTGGACCTGAAATTCTCACTATTACTCATTGCTTGGTTTAGATAACAAAGGCAAGAGCTTTTGCCCAGAATATTATTTTCAAAATGTATTTATTATCTGGGAAGAAAAGACAAGCCCTGGGGAATCTCTTCCTGTCCTTCCCTCCTTTTATTCTTTTCTCCCTTCCTCTCTTTCATTCTCTCTCAAAAGGGTTTATTAGGTGCCTATTATCTGCAGGTAATTACCAGAAACACAAGGATGAATGAAGCTTGATCACTGTCCTCTAGGAGCTGACAAGTTATTAGACGGGGATAGGCATGTAAACGAATGCATGAGCTAAAGAGACAAAGGTGTGTACAGGGCACAGGTGGATAAATCCTACCCGAGGGAGAGCTGGAAGGGCTTTTTCGAGGGTGGGGGATGGGAGGTGAGGGAGAGATGCTTCTTGGGCAAACTCTTGGGAAGAAATTAATGGGATTGTGGGACTAGTGAAAGGAGGGGAAGAGGGACACTGTGAGTAGAGACTGAAGGCACAAAATAATCTTGTATGCTTGATAAATTGCAAGCAGTTGAGAATGGCTGGAGCTTTGGCCAGGAGAGCAGTCTAGGGAGAAATACATCAGAGGTAGGCAGGAGTGAGAATCGAATGAAGTTTGACTTTATTTTACAGGCCAGTAGGAGCAACTTAAGGGTTTTCAGGAGGGAAGACAGAGAATTAGAATTGCCATTTAGGAAGATCTTTTTTTTTTTTTTGGCAACAAAGAGCATATACTGAGGAAGTAGGAGACACGGAGTAATTAGAAGTTAGTGAGAGAGTGTGACTGTACAGAATAGCTATTGTTTTTTTGTCTAGCATCTGTTTCTTTGGAAGAGAATCACCTGTCTCTCATTGCCCGGCCCACTCACACAAGGGTGGACAAATGACCCAAACACAACCCATTACGGTACCCATCCCTGGTTCAGGTGGGCACATAATCCAAGCAGTATTCATCAAGCTTCTCTACTGAAAATTCATATACGCATGCCCAAACATAGAATTTTTTCTTCTTCTTCTTCTTCTTCTTCTTCTTCTTCTTCTTCTTCTTCTTCTTCTTCTTCTTCTTCCTCTTCTTCTTCTTCTTCTTCTTCTTCTTCTTCTTCTTCTTCTTCTTCTTCTTCCTCCTCCTCTTCCTCCTCTTCCTCTTCCTCTTCCTCTTCCTCCTCCTCCTCTTCCTCCTCTTCCTCTTCCTCTTCCTCTTCCTCCTCCTCCTCTTCCTCTTCCTCTTCCTCTCCTTCTCCTTCTCCTTCTCCTTCTCCTTCTTCTTCTTCTTCTCCATAAAAGGATGTAGCTCTGTGGCTTCCAGAGGCCATCTTTCCTGCTACATGGAGAACACCTGATCATTAAGCCAATACTTACAGGAAAATGAAGAAGAAGAAGGGGAAACAGAGCTGTATTAATATTGCTTGAGCCTCTAACAGTCTAGAGCCTACATCCCCCTGTGTCTGAAACCAGTTTACCAATGAACTTTAGAATTATACACACCAATAAGTTTATTTTTGCTTGAGCAAGCTTGAGTTAGTTTTTAGTCACTTGGGACTGAATGATTCCTGATTATGAAACCAGGTAAAAATGACGACAGCCTGAGCCAAGGTTGTAGGGGATGGAGAGGATGGTTTAGGCAAAGTTAAGGAAACCACCCAGGAATTGGAGAGAGAGAGGCTATGGAGTGGAAGGGGAAAAAATCAACCAAAATTATGCCCAGATCGTTTGTTTCTGTGAATAACAATGCCACCTTATAAGATGTTGAATATAAGAAGAGAAACAATTATTTTGGGAAAGAGATATACATTTTAATTTATTGGGTTTTATATATTTGAGGAACGTCCAGTTGAAATTTTCAAGTAAACAATTAAGATTTTCTATAACCCACTCCCTGAAATACGTGCAACTTATAGAACCACATGATGGTAAGCATCTTAAAAGTCTTCCAATCATACTACTCATTTGATACTTTAATTCCTTCTGTTGAACATTTATTAAGTGCCTGCTGTAGTCATGTACAGTGCTAGGAGGAAAGTCACAATATGTTTTCACAGCCTGAGTTCTCCTGAGGTTCACAGTCTAGCTGGGGAGACAGACATGACATCTCCATGGGCTGAGTGAGAAGAGCTACTAGTGGCACCTACAAAGTACTGAGGGCACACAGAGGTTGAACCTTCCAGCTGTGGGCCTACAACTCCTGATCAAAAGGGTTGTGCTGTTTCTGGTTTGGTAAGTAGATTGGAGAATATATCTTCTTCTGGAGTAGCCTTGATTTCCTTTGGGATAACTAGATTTATAGGCAGTTTTATTGTATGTTGAGTCGATTCTGTCTCCCACTGGCCGTGGTTCTATTCATCAGGCCCTTACACAATATATTTAGTCTGTCTCCTATGTAAAATAATCTTCTTATATTTTAATAAGGTATTTGTGTGTACCTTTCATCTTTCCCCTTCCAGTCTAAACATCAGATCTCTAGTCCTTTTCAATGTGCTTCACATGACATGGCTTTTGGTGGTTTTTAAAGTAGATTTTATCAGTATATAAAGTTATCTTATCAACTATGTATTTGTCTTTTGTTTAGCCATTAAGTAGTCATCTTCATGTGAACAGGGACCTTGTTTGTTGTAGCCATCATTTATCCCCAGCACCAAAATTAGTGACTGAAACAAAGTAGGCACTCAATAAACATTGGCTGGTGAATAGCTTCTAGTGTCTAGCCCATCATCATCTCAGTAGATCTTTTGGGAAGGCATTAGTTTTTCTGTGACCCGACTAATGTGCAGTGTCCACTGGAGAATACGACACTCTGAGATCACTAGAAACATCACAAAATATAAAGGAGTGGTTGCCAATTTGCTCTGGTTTCATATATCTATATTATGCAGTCCAAGATTGCACTGGTCTTTTGGGGAGCTATGTCACATTGTCACCCTCTATCGGTAATCTCAAACCATTAAGTTTCTTTTCATGAAGCAGTTGCTAACGCCATAGCTTCCTATTCTGGAAGAGGATTCTTCTTCTGTTGCTGGATTCTTACATTTTTTGATCTTGAATTTAGAATACCACATACATCTCTGAGAAATTTAGCCTAAAAAATGTCTGCCTGGCTTTTGCTTGTGATTCTGTTATCCAATCTTTGGTTCTTCCTGCTTTCTAGCATGGGCATAATTAAAGAGCCTGTAGCCTCCCAAAGGTCAGGCTTTCTGCATTGCCTGTGCTGCTACCCTCAAATCCCAGCACATGGACTGTCATCAAGAGCATCCTCAGTTGAATATTTATTGGGCAAATTCCTAAAGGCATGCCTTTTATATTTCTTTCAAGTTATTAATTAAAATGTGAAAAAAGAACAGAATGGTTTAGCTTTCTACTGGAAATGTCCCTCTTTTGGTATCTATCTATCTATCCCAAATCCAGCACATTTGGATTCAGTTCATTTTTTCCTCCTTCATCTTTCAGGAAATTTTGCTGTCATCTAGATACACTGCATTTATACTACAGTACCAATTTCAATGAAAGAAATGAGTTTAGACTGACATAACCTAATAGTAAGAAACCCATACAGGCTCCAGGTGATCACCAGTTACTCTTCCATGGCCTCCAAACCCACCACTTGTGGGCAGATGTTACGTGATCTCCCTGGTGGACACTCAGGTAGGGAAAGAATTTGTAGGAATCAATTTGGAAATTGCATTGACCTTTCTTTCACATTGCTACAGCAGTCAAGGATGTGTGTGGGGAAGTTGAAATAAAGAAGCAGCTACAGAAAAAAAGAAAGAAAACAAAAACTTTAGAGGATGTATTTTTAAAGGATGTAATTTTTGTAGTCTATTATGGGGGTACATAAATTCTCATTTTGTTTAGAAAAGCATCACATATCCAGTGCATATCCAAAATATGCACATTGATTATTTATAATGGGCAATGTTCAAGATGGAGCCTTTCTCCCCTCTTTAAGCCAAAGGGTTATTTGGGCCGAAAGGGTGCTGAGTGGAGGAAGCAGGAAGTAGGGGTGGGAGTTCACTATGCTCCATAACCCCTTTGAGAGCCCCATCGAGTTAAGAGAGCATTGGTTACCTCAGCACTGCTTTTTTCTCTGTTTATGTCACGGGTAGTGATTCTGGAACACTGTGAAGGGCCTTCCTTAGATTTCAATGCCCTTTTAAAACCAAAGAGCAGGTGGCAATGGACCAAGCCAATAGCCACTTTCAATACAGAACAGCATGGTCCTTTGGTCTTGAGTGCCTTCAGCCAGAATCCATCAGCATAAAGAGCCACATTTCCATGAAATGTACAGGATATTTAATAGCAATCAATGTATTTCCTACATGATTTATGGCTGCCTCTTTTCTGTGGATTTTGGCAAGAAGCTGGGAATTCAGATGTGGCTATGTATGGGGCAATTCAACAGGCTTGGAACATCATTTTGTTGAAGTTAATTTGAGGAGGCTGTCACTTTCCTCAAATGTGTGGCAGTTATGATGTTTGTTATTACATCTCTGCTCTCCATACTCTGTAAACTATAATAAATTTGATTAAAATGCAGATACCTCATGTAGATTTTATTTTTGCTCATAAAGAGTCTTTCAGACACTCTTAAATGGCTTTAAAAATGAGCCTAAAATGTCATTTTGGGGATTTGTAAGGCATTAGAGAGTTGCATGCATCTCTTTCTCCTTCCCTTCTTTCTTTCTCTTTAGAAGTGCTTAGAAAAGCATGAGCATCTTGGGGTCAGAATATCATTATAAAGCAAATTACTGCTAAAATGAGCTAAATGCTAACCTCATAGTCTTAAGGAGTCCTTTCCTTACACTGTGTGTTGAACTAATTGCTTGAAAATAACTAAATCGTCCGGGAGCTTTCAATCATGTAATGTTTCATAGTTTATCTGGGGACAGAGACTGATGTGGTTACTTTGCAGAGCATGATGTTTAATGATGCCAAGTGTCTTGATGAGTACTGTTTGATTAATAATAATAAAAAATAATAATAATACCCCACTAGCATTCGCTGACTGATGCATTTAAGGACTCTGAAGAAACTCCTGATGCATCAATTTCACTGCTTCTCTATTTCTCCACCAGATGGCAGAAGAAGGGCCAAGGATATTGACCCTGAAATTATTTTTTGATTCTTAGATATTAAATATGAGATGGTATCAAAGGTTGGAAGTGAAAATTTAAATATATTCCCATAAATTTATGTTTATTATAAAACCATAAAGCCATTTATGATTTATCATTTATTATTTCATTATAAAATATATTTCCTACATAGAAATATCTTGAAATAAATAAAGGGTGTGGAAAACTTTGGTACTATGTCAAAGGTTAAAAGTTAAGCTAGGCATTTTAGACTAGGGTATGTATTAATACTCTCTCTGATATCCTTATGAAATAGGCAGTGGGACAGGGAACCACTTAGTGAAGGTTTTTTTACCCATCCTCCTTTTGCACCTGGAAATGTAAATAAGAAAGATGTACGGATATAAAATATGGTGTTTTATCCAACGCTGCAATGGCTCTGGGCCTTATAAGAATTGCATTCTCTGCCAGGCGCAGTGGCTCATGCCTGTAATCCCAGCACTTTGGGAGGCCAAAGCAGGCGGATCACGAGGTCAGGAGTTCGAGACCAACTTGGCCAACTTGGTGAAACCCCATCTCCACTAAAAATACAAAAATTAGCTGGGTATGGTGGCCAGTGTCTGTAATCCTGGCTACCTGGGAAGCTGAAGCAGGAGAATCATTTGAACCCGGGAGGAGGAGGTTGCAGTGAGCTGAGATCACACCATTGCACTCCAGCCTAGGTGATAGGGTGAGCCTCCGTCTCAAAAAACAAAAACAAAAAAACAGAATTGCATTCTGTACTCCTATCCAGTGTTATTTTGGGGATAAACTCTTAAAATTTATCTCACAGGGTAAAGTGTGTAAGAAAATTAAAAGGGGTAGTCAGGGACCTGAGGATCATCAGCCAACACAAAGAAGAGTCTGAATTCTTAGAGCTGGTGAATGTTTAACATCTTGGCATTGTTAAGGGTTGCCCAAGTTTATTTAGTAAGTTCTTAAATAAATGGAGAAGAATGTTTTATTACTCTCATATAAATGGATTTAAAAGAGAGATCTAAAAAAGACAGTTTGTTTCAGCCAGAAAGCAACTTCATTCATATTCTCATTGGCATGTCTCTCATCCATATCTAAAAACCAAAGCACTTCTCATGGATTTACATAGTCTGTCTTTTGAGATAAATAGTCATTAGATGACAATTTAGAGAGACAAGGAGTGAGGTGAAAGAGATTGTTTTGAGAATATCCTTTTTAGGCAATAACATGCATACTAGGAATGAAAAATTAATTTTAAGACAGTGGTTTTAAGATTTCTTAATCCATATTTGAGTAGTATATTTTAGGAAGTATATACACACTTATGATATTTTACTGCACAGCCTCTGGGTTTTCTGAGGCCCTGGCTTAACCCTTTTCTAGTTGCCATGGCTACGAGGACACAAATACAACATCCATACCATGAGCTGGATCTATGAGGAAGAATTTCCAACTGTACACATAGTATGTGTATTTGACCCAAGCTTTTCAGAAAGAATTTAACACAATTTTAAATGTAGTAAATTGTCTGTGTGAGTCATACAATGGAAATAGCATATGCAGCTAGGAAAATGTAGTCTCATAAATGAACCAAGGGGAAAATAACGTTGGAACCCCTTTCTCTCTAAAACCTCCATCTTGCCTTCCCTCATCTCTCTTCCTGATATAAAGAATGTCATAGAAAACTTGAAGAAAATCATTCTAAGCTTTTATTTTTTTCTTTTTAAAGTTCAAGCCTAAAATAAATGATTTATTTTCAAGCAAATCATAAATCTGTAATCTGAGATACTGGTCTTGCAAAAACACTTCAACGCTTCCAATTACTGGCTGTAAACTGCTTTTCTAAAAACCCTCCTAAATGTTCACTCCGCATTCTGAAAGAAGAACACAGACTGAAATTTCATCGCCATTTGCTCTGATTCCTAACTAAGGTGCTCCTCACACAGAATCTCCAGGAAGCAGAGATGGATGCGTAGATTCTACAATGGAGAAAGGACCGGTCCATTCCCAAAGCTCCATCCTGGACATTGCATAGCATCTTGGGAGGAACCAAAACGGGATCCCACTCTGGGTAAGACATGATAACACCAGCAGTGAGATTCCTGTGGATAGGGGAGTTTTCTTGGGCAGGGGTGAAGAGACACAGAAGAAAAGCAGGGAAGTGTGAATGCTAGGGATACAAAGAGAAGCCCCTGCAGGGAGCCTCACACAGATGCTTAATAAATGCTTTTTGATTTGACTGAATGATCAAAGTGTGGTGTTAGCATCAAGCAGTCTTAGCACCATCGCATATGAATGCCTTTGGCAATCCACATGTCGGTTTATCTGGGGGCGGGGGTCAGGCTGTCGGAAGGGATGCTGTGCCCTTGCTTGATGTGCGTGGGCAGCCAGGGCCAGCCGTGGGAAGGGATTGAATTGTGGCGTCCTGTTCTTGCAACAGCCACATTCCTCATCGGAAGCTTGTACTGAGTGTTTGTCCTGCAAGCAGGAGCAGTCTGGGTGCATTTTTGAGATTCTGTGGGAGTTGCTGCAACTCAGACCCTCGGTTTTCTGATGTCCAAAAGGAGGGCGATAGTAAACAAGTAATAAGTATTTGTTTATGTACATAACTTAACTCATAAAATCTTGTGATGATAAAATAAACTTTAAATAGCAGATGTAAAAAGATAAGGTCCTTTTCATCAGAGGGTTCTGCTAGAATCTTTTCAGCAGGCAGGAGGCGGCATAGCTGAGTGGAAAGAATGTTGGCCTGATGGGCCAGAGAAACAAATTCATTTCCCAGTTGAGCATAAACAGTTGTGAGACTTTGAGCCTCTCAGCCTTTCTGGGTTCCAGCTTTCTCATCTGCAAATTTAAGGTGCTGGTCTAGAAGATCTTCCACTTCATGTTTTATTATCCTACAGAGAATTAAGAAAGGAATTGAGAGCCTAGTTTCCCTGGGGAGGTCAGTTTTACTTCTGAGGCCCTCAGATAGCCCTCTAGACATCTGGCTAAAGGACAGAGGCATTTACATTCACATTTTCAGGTTGTATTTGGGAAATCGGAGTAAGGACCAATACATTTCACATGCCCAGAAGCACAACCCCAGGTTAGGAAGGAGAGGAAGGCACTGCCTTACAGCAAACATCCACCTTATCTCGACCCCTAACCTGTCCTGGCCACATACTCCTGTCTGGATGAGCCACTCGGGATGGCCAGTGACCAAATAGCATGTGCAAAAGGAATGGGGACTGGTGGGTAGTGGGGAGGAGAAAGAGAGAAAAGACTTTTCTGGACCCGTGGTAAATATGATTTCCTCGGTATTGAATGGAAAAGAATAAGCATTGCTTTTGATTACTCAAGTCCAACTTTCAAGAGTTTCAACAACTTCAGTGGGAAAAAGTATGCATGTGTGTGTATGTATGTAATGTATGTATATATGTGTGTATATGCATATACATGCACAGACATATGTACACACAACACATAAATACATATGTGTGCAAAGCATATATGCATACACATACACCTGTATGTTTATAAATTTATATTAAAAATCTTAGGAAGGGCCTCATCTTCTCACCAGTGGTCTCTTCTCTCTGTTTCTACATCTTAGTCTCTCCCCATAAGGCACATACCCAGTGAAATTCAGACTGAAATGTACAGAACTCTCTTCTAGATATTCTTCTTGGTGCAAACACTCCCTCGGTCCATATCTCTGTCCTTGTGCCCCCACCATCATAAAAAACAGGGACAGAACTTGAGAATTCTAACAGTTTGGGAAACTGTAAATGCCCACCCTTTTTGCATTTGCCACTGTTTCCATGACAAATTTTTTTCTCAGGAGAAAAGAACATTTCTAAAAGATCAAAATTAAATCACTTTGAAGACTCAAAAAAGGATGGTGGCTCTGGGAAAGTATTAACATGAAATAACACTATTTGTATCTAAAAGCGTTTATGCCATTTATAAAATTATCCCAGCATTTCAAATTTGCTAAGTTTAAAGTTCAGTCATCTTCTTGTGTGTTTCTTTCCATTGGCACAGAATACAAAAGGGAGAATAGCTTTTGAACTCTTTGGTGATGTAACAAAATCTGATTTCATTGCTGAGGATCATTGCTGAGTAAGGTATTTTGTGCTGAAAAAGTAATTGCTAGTTTGACATAGAGTAGAGAAGCCATATCTATATCTATACAAATGCTCATATAGAATGAGTAATATACAGATGTGTGTATTTATGTTTATCTGTGTGGATAGATAGATTGACAGATGGATAGACTAATCCCCATTCAGACAAAAGTCCTCTTTGCCTTCCCTATAGTATTCTTCAGTTATGTACACAAGGACTTCACTATCATCAATCTACTTGCCAATTATTTCTATGTTTTATCGTCAGTTTTGGTTTTCCTCCTAGAAACTGTTGTGAAATGATATATGATGGATGCTATATAAGCAGATATTACTTATCAGCCTGGAGAGACAGGATTGGATATTTTTAGGAGATCTCATTAAGAATACATAGGCCACCACCACCACCATCAAACACACACACACACACACACACACACACACACAATATATATACCACTTTAACAGCAACAACAAAAATAACTCCCCTTTCCCAAGTCCTCATCTTGTATTTCTCTTCCTGATCTTCCACCAAAACAATAGGATAACATTCTTATGGAATGGGATTCCCACTCATGGCAATACCTTTATAGAGGGCATCAACAACTGTGAATGAGTTCATCACAGTTTCTGGGCTCTGACAGAGGGACCAGTAACGTGCTACTGTCAACCAAAAAGTATCTGAGACAGGTCTAAATCAATTCAGAAGTTTACTTTGCCAAGGTTAAGGACAGGACCAGGAGAAAAGAACACGGAACCACAGAAACAGTCTATGATCTGCGCCTTTTTCCAGAGATGATTTTGAGGGTTTCAATATTTAAAGGAGGAAAGTGGGCAGGCGTGGAAAGAGGATGGGGTTGGATGGTCACATTGCTGAATCCACATGTTGCAAGAGATAAAAAGCAGGTAGGAGAATAGTCAATTATATATTTGTTTCACATTCAGTAAATTGAGATAAGGTGAACATAGAGTAGCTACCTGTGGAGATGTTTAACCTTTTATCTGTAGCTGTCTGCTTAGGAACAAAAGGAAAGGCAGTTTCTTGCATGACTCAGCTTTCAGCTTAATTTTTTTCTTTTTGGCATAGTGAAAGTGTTTACTTTCCTTTCACACTATGAACCACTAAGTATCTGAAAGGAAAGGGGCAGGGATCCCAGCTACTCGAGAGGCTGAGGCATGAGAATCACTTGAACCTGGGAGGCAGAGATTGCAGTGACCCGAGATCACACCATTGCAGTCCAGCCTGAGTGACAGAGTAAGACTTTGTCTCAAAAAGAAAAACAAAAAGAGAGGGGCGGGGATAGGTGAGGAGAAAAAAAAAATGCTTGTGTGGGGAGAGCAGTGAAGTAAGAAAAGGGAAAGAGTTAAAGAAAAACTTCATATTATCTCATGGAGTCTAACAGAAATTGAATTCAAACCTTGGCTCTTTCATTTAGTGTTTGTTTTGTATACTTGAACCAGTTGCCTAATCTCTATGATCCTTAGGTATTTATCTGTAAAAATAAAAATAAATTACAGGCTCATGCCTGTAATCCCAGCACTTTGGGAGGTCAAGGTGGGCAGATCACCTGAGGTCAGGAATTCAAGACCAGCCTGGTCAACATAGTGAAACCCTATCTTTACTGAAAATACAAAAACTAGCTGGGCATGGTGGCACGCGCCTGTCATCCCAGCTACTCATGAGGCTGAGGCAGGAGAATTGCTTGAACCCGGGAGGTGGAGGTTACAGTGAGCCAAGATTGTGCCACTGCACTCCAGCCTAGGTGACAGAGTGAGACTCCATCTCAAAAAACAATTATAAAAATAATAAAAAATCTATATTACCAGGTGGTTTTAAGGATTATGTTAAACTATATAATAAATATAAAACATATAGTACAACTCCTTTCAAAATAATTATAACTTTCATCAATTTATGATTTCCCAAGAATAATCACTATGCCCATATAACTATGGAAAAATTTTTTAAACATTTCTGGTTTGAGGGATGATAATTAAATGAATTTTATTCTAAGAAAATAATTAAACATCTGAAGGGAAACGATCTACAAAACAATGCTTAACATAAATAACCAACGATGAAGAAACAAAAAATAAATTACAGCAGATTTGTGTTACAATGGACACACTTCAGACAGATACACTATGCAAACAGTAACTAGAAGAAAGCTGAAATTATTGCATTAATATCAGACAAAATAGATTTTCAGACAAGTATTACTAGAGATAAAGAGACATTTAATAACAATAAAGGGATCAATACATCAAGAAGATGAAACAATTATAAATGTATAAGTTATAATACGTAATTTATACAAAGCCCCAAAGTGCATGAAACAAAAACTGACAGAATTTGCTGTAGAAACAGCTGGAGTTATAGTTGGCATTATAGTTTGGAATTATAGTTGGAGATTTACATACTCCTCTCTCATTAACTGATAAAACAACTAGAAAGATTTAAACAACAGTATCAGTCAACTTGATCTAATTGACATATATGAGGTGCTCCACCACCAACAGCAGAATGCATATTCTTTTCAAGTACACATGGAAAAATTTCCAATACAGATTTTATGCTATCCCATAAAGCAAGTAATAATAAATTTAAGAGATCATTAAAATTTTAAAATTAAAAGATAATTAACTATGATTAAGTGACATTCATTCCAGAGATGCAAGAATAGTTTAATATATGAGAAATCAATAAATGCAATGCATCACATTAGCAGAAAGAAAGACAAAAACCGTATAATCATTTTAACGGAAACAGAAGAAACATTTGACAGAATTCAACATTCCTTCATGATAAAAACTCTCAACAAATTAAGTATAGAAGATATGTACCCCAACACCATAAAAATCTATTCAGGATGAGCCTGGAGTATCTTATAGTGCAAGAAAGTAAGGAAATGTCCAAAATACAAAAGCAAACATAAAGCAAACAAAACCCCACAATGAGGAAGGTATTATAAAGGAATACAGGAGCTAACTGAAGGCTCCCAATGGCCAAAGCTGGAAAATTTTGAGGAAAAATTAAATAAAGTAGTATGGGATTATAATTCAACATATAAAATAAACATCCATGAGTCCATAATGATATAAATAAAGAAATAAATGGGGTAAAAGGGACAAATCTCCCATGCAGAACAATTCCAAGTAATTCATGTGGAGACTCCACCTTCAAAGAGGTGAGATAGTGTGGTCTGCACACAGTCACTTCCTTCAGAAGAGCACAGTGTGAAAACAGGGAATAAAAGAATATCTTTCCATTGGAGAAACCTGCTGGACACCACCTCAGCCAGGTGATCAAAAACAACAACTGTGGTAAGTCATGTTCGTCGAATGTATCCTTGACATGAGGAAAATGGTACTTTACCTCTGTGTTCTTCCTCTCCCAAACCTGTAACTCCAGATTAATCATGAGGAAAACAGCAGACAATTCCCAATGAAGGGACATTCAAAAAAATGCCTCAAAATTGTCAAGGTCATCAGAAATGAAAGACGTGAGAAACTGTCGCAGCCTAAGAAGACACAACTACTAAATATCATGTGGCATCCTGGATGAGATCCTGGAACAGAAAAAGGATGTTAGGTGAAATCTAAGGAAATCTGAATAAAGTATGAACTGAAATTAATAATAGTGTGTCAACATTGGTGAATTAATTGCAGCAAATGTGCCGTGATGTAAGATGCTAATAACAAAGGAGACAGAGCATGGAGCATAAGAACTGTCTTTGCAAGTTTTCTGTAAATCTAAGACTATTCTAAAAAGTCAAGTTTATTTTTTAAAAAGTACTTCTCTTTCCTGTAATAATGTAAGACAAATTAGGGGAGAACCATATAACAAAGTCTAGAATCAATTGAAGTGGCATCATAAAGCTAAATTCCAGAAAAATGTGTACCATCTGGCTTCGTGGAACCCAAATGTGCTGGCTTAGTGCTAAAGTGGCAGCCAGGAAGGGTTTAAATGGTGTTATCATTAATACATATTTGGCAGCAGGAATTTCCATTATTAGCAGCTGAAAAAACATGCCACGGAACACTTGAACAGAACTGTACAGGAAAATACAAACTCTCCCACTTTGCTCTCTTTATGCAGCTGACATCTCCTGAGAAACAAAGAGCCAAGTTTTTCTTTTCAGAGCCTGCAAGATTTATTTCTTTTAGAAAAATCTACCTTTAATTACTGTAGAATGCTCCCTAATGCTCAAAGACTCCTGAGCTCATTGGATGCCTATGGACTAATTACTGGGCTTTGTTATTATTCTTTAGAAAACAAACAGGTTCAGAGAGGGTCAATGATTTGCTCTGAATCCACATCTGGTAAGTTGTGGAATTGGAGCTTGAACCTAGGTCTTTCAAATAAAAGCTGAATGTCCTTTATACAACTAAAAATGATTTGAGACATCTTTTGTCCTGTTGTTTGGGCACATGTTAGCGGACATCAGACATCCAAAACAAAAACGTCACCTTCTGATGAGTGAGGGCAGCAAGGTGGGCTTTGGCCTTCCCAATGGGTATCGACAGTAACCAGAAAATTCTTCTGAGCAACACTTAGCCTCAGTTCTATCATTTATCTTCTTCTTTCAGTTTGTCCCTCAAATGCTTTCACCATCTCTGTTTCTTGTATTAATCTTATCATTTTTGTCTTTGATTTCTGCACAGCTGGTGAAGTCACTCTTCACCTTATTTGGTTCTCTTTCCACACTGCATTTCAGCTTTAATCACCTCTCTCATCTGCCTGACGCTGAGACCCTAGTCCCTGTTCCTGTTTGCCTTGGTCTTGACCACATGACAAAGAGTATTAGACTATCAGAGAAGACCCAAATGCTATTTTGATTTGAAAATCTGCACTATTTTCAAAGGTTCACTGGGAAACTGGAGTACTTGATAATTCAGAGTTATTAAGAATATCTAATTCTGCCTAATCTCTCTTATGTGGGAGATAAGGTTTAATATGTATCACTTCTAATGAAAGGAGATGAGGAATTGGGTCATTCTTTTCAATTTCACAGTAATATTTCACTGACCTCTAAAAATACCTCCTAATAAAATGTATAGAAACCAATTCTTGGGCAGAACTCAGACTTGAATAGAAGCAAAGAATAATACTGCATATTAGAAGAAGAAATGTCTCTTCCGAATAGGACCTTAGGTTTTAACAATCCAACCAACTCAGAAACAATGGGACACTTTGAGATGTACTTAGATCTCTGTCAGTGAGTTTTCCAAAAGAAGTCAGGGCCACTCTTACTGGGGATGTTGTCAAAGAGATTCATATTTTACATGTTGGGGTGAAGGGGCTGGAGAAATGTTGTTGATCACTTCACGCAAATTCGTGAAGCGTTGCATATTTAAAAAAAAAAAAAAGAAAGAAATTGCTTTTTTAAACCTACATATAAAATGAGATTTTATATTGAGTCACTCTAGCCTATTAAAACTCATCTCAATTTTTGTTACCAGAGTGCTATTTTCATTGTGCAACACTTTGCGAATTCTCATTGCCCTCTGCTAATAATTCTGAACTTGAATCTATACCCTCTTAGAGAGAGTGAGACCTTTGCACTTCTAAAGGTTGCAGAGCCAGTGGCTTTGTCTCCATGTGACTGTGCACTGAAGGGTAATGTTCTCATGCCTCAAGGGGCAGCCAGATAGCCTGAGAAGAGCAATGGAATGGAGCATGCTGGGAGAGCCAAGGCCTGGAATTAGGGAGTAGGGAGAAATGTTGGCTACAGGCCCTGAGAAGTGTGGTCTAGCAGATAGAACGCCATATCCAAGGGTAGGGAAATAGATATGGGGGAAGGGGGTTGGAGGTGGAGAGAATGTGTTGGAAGCAAAGATCTCAAAGCAACATAGTAGGAAAATTATGAAAGACAACCAGAGAAAAGCAATGAAGACTGAAGGATAGAATAATACTCAGTCGTTTTGTGAAAGGGCTGTATATGTAAAGCAACCCCCAAAATGCAGAAGGAACTTAATAACCAAAGAAGGAGGCACACAAGTCCTGCTTGCATTATAGAGAGATTTTATTGGGGAACTTACAGACAGAAGCATGGTCTTGGGTAGACGCAAGCCAGGTAAACCTCCTTACCATTACCCCCAGAGCCAGGGATTATATACCATAGGAAAAGGGTACACATACTTCAGAGGGAATGGGAAGGACTTTGATCTAAGGGTAGGATTTATGGGAAGTATGAGTTTAAGAAGGTTGATTTGGTCTAAGGACAGGATTTATGGTAACTATGTGCTCTTACACAAGAAGCAAAGATAAACTGGAAATCTCAGAGTCAATCCTGGAAAGGGGGTTAATCAGAAGTCAGTACGGCTGATTCGCTTCCAAGATGGAGTCACGTTAACTTTCACATCAGGAGTCTGGGAAGACAGAAAATAAGCACGTAGAAGAGTTTCACCGTCTATGTTGGGCTTAAAAAAATAAGACTCTGGTCCCAGATTAGTCCTTGTGGCCAAAGAACAAAGAAGTGGGCAGGCAAGAATGAGGCAAGAGTCAGTACAAGAGACAATGCCAAGGCCAGGTGCAGTGGCTCACACCTGTAATCCCAGCACTTTGGAAGGCCGAGGCAGGCAGATCACCTGAAGTCAGGAGTTCGAGACCAGCCTGGCCAATGCAGTGAAACCCCTTCTCTACTAAAAATACAAAAATTAGCTGGGCATGGTGGCACATGCCTGTAATCCCAGCTACTCAGGAGCTGAGGCAGGAGAATTGCTTGAACCCGGGAGGCAGAAGTTGCAGTGAGCCAAGATCGTGCCAGTGCATTCCTGCCTGGGCGACAGAGCAAGACTCTGTCAAAAAAAAAAAAAAAAAAGAGAGAGAGAGAGAGACAATGCCAATGGCCAGAGAGCAAAACTGGGGTTATCAGGGACTAGGGGTAAGGAGTGGGGAAAATGAGGAGTTGTTTAATGGGTTCAGAGCCCAAGTATGGGTTGATGAATAGCTTCTAGGGATGGATGGGAGTGATGATTGCACAGCAGTGTAAATGTACTTAGTGCCACTCTACTACACACTTAAAAATGGTCAAAATGGTAAATTTTAGCTTATGTATATTTAATACAAAAAACTTTTAATGAATTTTTTTAAAAAGAGAGACAGTGACAGCATCAGATTTCCATCACAGAAACTCAGGTACTAGCAACAATGGAGAAGCCCGATTCTCAGAACTGGCATGTGAGGTGGAGACTGGATCTTGGGTGACAGAAGGGCCTGTGTGCAATGCAGAGCTCAAGGTCAGAACTGACCAGAGGTACATCTGTGTGCAGTGATTTAGGGTGTGTGCTGGAACACTTGACTGCTGCTTAAACCTGGGAAATGGCTGAGTCTGAAAGTGGGCTTAAGTAGCCTCAGCTATGGAAGTCAAGGAAGTCTAAAAAGGCTGGGTATTGGGCAAGACTAATACATGTTGGTTCTTTGTAATCTCATTTTCCTCGCCCAGGACTCATGTTGAGGAGGGCAACAAAAAAAATCAGCCCTGAGACAAACCAGCTCCCACTGAAGGAAATAATTTGACCATGAACAGAGTGGAAACAGGATATAGAGCTTCCAATATTTTAGGCCAACTCACTAACTAGTAGACAAGTCTTCCTTTTAAAGAATTCTATGTCTGTTCACTAATGAATTCATGTCCCTATGGAGCCACAAAGGATGAGAATTTAGCCCAAATGTATACTTAAATTGGATCACCTGGTAAGAATGCTTTAAAAAATAAAATGCAGCCACCTGTGACATATTAAGACTGTTAATGTACTCATTGACATAAATACCTGAAGGGTTTTTATAACAGCTGGAACATGGCTCAAAGATCTTTTGTATTTGATTTTTAATGTACTTCCAAAGTGACTTCATAAAATTGCAACCACTACCACCAGTGGGGTTTCGTTTAATTCCTTGAGTCCTCATCTTCCACTGCTATTGATGCCAGTGATTAACATTATTGCTCACTCTAAATGTCTTGAAGATAAAAATCAAACTCCAAATGCATTATCAATTGAGAGACAAGACTTAAAAGACAGGCAATCAATACCTACATGTCCCTGGCCACAACAACTCTCATAAAATGACATTTTCTTGGCTCCACCCTCACTTCCTCTGTAGAATCCATAGTCCCTTCAAATTCTTCCCATATGGGTCTTAGCAAGGCCTAAATTCCTCCCATATGGCACCACTCAAGAGTTCGGGCAATAAACCTTCTCAACTGTGACTGGAACCCAGACTGTCCAGCCTACTGTGGGGCTGCATCCATCTCATCTCTGCCAGAGGTGACAGCTTGGCCTCTACTGCCCACTAGACAAGTTGTTAACTGTTGATGTCCATGCCAAAGCTGATGGTGACTGAGGCAGAAGGAACTGGTGTCTGAGCCACAACAGCCAGTTATGACAGACCCTGTACCACTCCTAGGGCCACCCTTCCATTTCATCTCCACCCCGTCATCCTTGAGTTTGGTTCAATCATTTATCTGTTCGTTCAGTCAACAAATGTTTATTAAACATCTATTATGTGCTGAGCACTAAAATAGGCTTATGATGTAGAGGCTATGTGCAAAAGAAGCATGATGAAGCTTACGTTCCAGTGTGCAGACCAACAGTAACAGGTGAACAAATTAATAAATGCATAACTACTTATGTGAAGTGCTAAGAAAGTAATAGTCAAGGTGCTGTGATCAGGAATAAGAGCTGATGGAGTGGTCAGGAGTGGGCCTCCTTCAGGAAACGACATTTAAATTGAGACCCAAAGGGTGAGAAGGAAACAACCATTTAAAGAGCTGGGGAAAGAGTTTCGCAGGCAAAGAGAGTATAAGGAAGAAAAACACATGGGCCATTCAAAGACCTAAAATAAATCTGCAGTGGGTGTAGCTACAGTCAAGTGAGAGAGAGGCAGAATGGGAGGAAGCTGGGTTGAGCAGTAAGGTGGGGCAGGCTATGTTTGACTTCTGTAGGTTGAACCTGAGAAGCCATTAAATAGAAGGGGAATGGATAGTTTTCTTTACATTTTGTAAAAAAATGTAAAGCTCATCTTGACTGCTATGTGGAGAGTAGATTGGAAGATACCAAGAAGGGAAATAGGAAAGTTATTTGTAATCATTCAGGTGAGAAATGATGATGGCTTAAAGTAGGACAGCAGCAGTGAAGATGAACATAAGTAAATGGGAGATGCATTTTGAAATAGGAAGGATTTGCTGATAGATTCAATATATAGGTGCAGTAAGGGAGAAGAATCAGATGACTACCAAGTTTCTGGCTTGAGCAATTGGATGGATGATGATGCATTTACTGAGATCAAGAAGATAAAAAACAGACTGCGGTGAGGAAATCAAAAGTCTGTAACATATTAGGTTTGTTATGCTTATGAGACACTGCAGTGAAGCACTGAGTAGGCATTTGTATATACTCATTCGTTAACATATTTTTGAGTCTCTACTATGTGTAGGAACTGAGCCTAATTCTAGGGGTATAGCAGTAAACATAAGAAAGATGATCTTTGACCTTAGGAAGTTTACAAACAAGCAGGTAGGGCAAACATTGGACAAGTAACTAAGCATGATATAGGTACCAGTGTAGAAATTGGAGATAGCGGGTGGGCAAGGGAGGAAGAACAAGGAGGCTGACAATCTGGGTGGCTAGCAGAGGTTTCCTAAGGAAGTTTCCTAAGACACTTAGCTCTGAAATATGAACAAAATTAGCTCAGTAAAGAGGTGGAGGCAGAGTTTCAGGAAGAACATGTGCAGAGCATGTGCAGACGCCTGGAGGCAGGAGAGATTAGGTTTTTCCAGGAACGAGTCTTATAGAACTAATTCTTTCCCAGAATGTTCTCAGTCCTCATGAAATTCCCGTTAGCAGCCTAATTCCACTCATCCTCCAGACATGCTGGAGTGGCCAGAGGGTCAACGCAGCCTGCACTCCAGCCAGGACTCCCACTATACTGTGTATAAAAAATCTAAGTTCATTCTTTCAATTAACAATTCCTTGAGCACCTGACTATGGATCACGGAGGTCTAAATCAGCAATCCCCAACCTTTTTGACAGCAGGGATCTGTTTCATGGAAGACAATTTTTCCATGGATTGGGAGGGGGAGGGAGAGATGGTTTGGGGATGAAACTGTTCCACCTCAGATCATCAGTCATTAGATTCTCATAAGGAGCGGGCAACCTAGATCCCTCGCATGCATGGTTCACGATAGGGTTTGTGCTCCTATGAGAATCTAAGGCTGCTGCTGGTCTGACAGGAGGCAGAACTCTGGCAGTGATGCTCGCTTGCCCACTGCTCACCTCCTGCTGTGCAGCCTGGTTCCTAACAAGCCATGGGCTGGTACCTGTCTGCTGGCCTGGGGGTTGGGGACCCCTGCTCTAGATAAACTTCTTGCCTCTCAGAAAGAACTTGTCACTTAGTGGAGAATGAAGAGTGTTATACTAAAGGTATGTCTAAAGAACCATGGGGAGATTGAAGAAGGAGTGACCGGCTCTCCCTGGGGCCACAGAGGAGACATCACAGAAAAGGAGGGAGAAAGAAAGAAATGGCAACACTGACATTGGTTGAGCACTTGGGATTGATATGCGCATTTGGGAAATGGCAAGCCATTTGGGAGAACGAACCATTCTTAGACCTCAGTTTACCCAATGAATATAATTTCCTCTCTTGGATACATGATCTTCTCCCTTAGCACTGAGAAGATTTCTCTGCATTTGGTAATAGCCATAATTTTGCAACTGGCAGGTTTTTTCAAGGAGAGACCCTAGTATGGAAGGCTTATGAAATAATCCAATGCTTGTGGTCGTATGAGTAAAGGAGGGAGAAACCCCCAGGAGTCAAGCTGAAGGCCACAAACCTTTATTTCCACCTGCCAAGTTTCCATCACTTTTGCAGGTAGTCCTGAGATAACTAGGATAGAAACCCTCTCCTTACCAGTAAAGACAAGCCATCCACTTAGCGGTCCCTCTGTTCCATCCTCCAGAAAGACACGAGGCCTTTGGTAGCTCTCCATACTCCCTACTCCCCCACCCCCAATACCAATATTGGAGCATCTGCCATTTGGAAACTCTCAAGCATAGCCTTCCTTCAGGACTGGCTCCAAAAAATCATTTTGCTTTTGGCATTTTTAATTAAAGTGGCATTGCATAAAAACAGATGAAAACATGTCAATAACTCAAAGTTATTAGAAAATGGAGATGAGAAGAGAGAGAAAAAAAGTGAGAGTAGGAAGAATCCTAGAAAGGAAATGAATCTATGTGAGAAACTATTTCCCAATGAACTCCCATGCTAATCACAGCCTTCAGACGTCAGTAGCAGAGGCTACAGCTGAGTGATAATTAGAAACCAAGCAATCTTTCTGAAAGAAGTACAAGATGGAACATTATTAGGTAAAGTGGTTTTTTTTTTCTTTTTTTTTTACCCAAGAAGTGTGCTGCTGTCCCTTAATAGCTTTGAAAAGCAAGAACATTAAACACAAAGGCAGTGTGTCAGGAGTAGCAGAAAACTCAATGATGGGCTTTTTCTTGTGTCTCCTGGGAAGAGTCAAGTCATTTAGTCATATACAATTAAAACACCCCAGTGTTGCCAGGGGTGGGGGGCGGGGGGAGAGGGATGAACAGGGAAAGCACAGGGACTATTTAGGGCAGCAAAACTATCATGTATGAAATATAATTGTGGATGCACGACATTGTGCATTTGTCAAAATCCCCAGGATGTAAACTCAATGTGTGAACCCTAATATAAACTATGAACTTTATTTAATAATAATGTTATTTAATAATATTAGTTCATCACTTAAAACAAATATACCAGACTACTGCAACATGTTAATAACAGGGGACACTAGGGGAAGGAGAGGGAGTATATGGGAATTCTCTGCGCTTTCTATTCAATTTTTCTGCAAATCTAAACCTGCTGTAAGAAATCAAGTCTATTAATTAAGAACAATTTAAAACACTTCAAAGTTAATTGCTCAACTTGATCTCTTCCTTCATTTCATATTAGACTTGATGAAATATGTAGATATCATTTAAAGCCATTGTCTGAATGAGATCATCAAGGGAGTGAATCTGTATAAAGAGGAGTTTGAGGACTTGCCCCAGTGCACTCCCATATTCAGAAATCAGAAAAAAAGAGGATCCTCAGAGGAGACTGAGTAGAACCAGCCTGTGAAATCTGAGACAATGTGGGTAATTTTGTGTCCCTGTTGTCAACTAAAGGCTTGTCAGAGTGGGGAATCTGTATCAAATACTACTCAATGAGTTAAGGATGTAGAGTTGACTGCTGGATTTGATAACTTTGATATGAACAATTTTAGAGGAGTAGTGGGCACAGTATCCCAACTGGAGAAGATTTAAGAGAAATTAGTGGAGACAGAGTAGGAAAAACAAGCCTAGAAATCTCAAGTTTCTTTATAAAGGGAAATGGAGGGATAGTGAGAAAGTTGCTGTTTCGCCAGCCTTCATAATTAGAAGAGGAAGGGGCAAGGAAGTTAAGAGGGGGACTGAGGCCGGGAGCAGTGGCTCGCGCCTGTAATCCCAGCACTTTGGGAGGCCAAGGTGTGTGGATCACGAGGCCAGGAGATCGAGAACATCCTGACTCATACGGTGAAACCCCGTCTCTACTAAAAACACAAAAAATTAGCCGGGTGTGGTGGCAGGCGCCTCTGGGCGCCTGTAGTCCCAGCTACTCGGGAGGCTGAGGCAGGAGAATGGCGTGAACCCAGGAGGCGGAGCTTGCAGTGAGCCGAGATCACGCCACTGCACTCCAGCCCGCGCGACAGACCGAGATTCCGTCTCAAAAAAAAAAAAAAAAAAAAAAGAGGGAGACTGAATGATTTTAATTGTGGGCTGTGGATTCTAAACCAGTAAGGAGCTAAGTTGAGGACATGAAGAAGAGGATGAGGTAGGCTCAATAAAGTAAAAGGCTCTTATTTCTGAATAACCATTAAAGTTGTGGTACAAGAAATAGCATGCTGATCAGTGTCAAGTTCATTGTGCCACAACTAATTTTTGTGCTTCTAAGCACTGATGACAAAGGACCAAGCCTACAATGAAGTCTCATTGTATTCAAATGATAAATGGAATACAAATCATAATTACAAAGACTACCCAGTTTGATTTTCTTCTTTCTCAACCTCATAGTTTTTAATTGTTTCATTTCCTCATGAGAAATTTCTAATAGCTCTTGGTATAATTATTATGAGTTATTTTAATGAAATCATTATCGCACTCTTTTCTGGTTTCACATGACTCTTCTAATATAAAAATTGAAAGTTCATTCTGAAAAAAATGACGCCAATTTTCCTCCACGTAAATTATTACACACCAATAAATAACCAAATATATATTATTATTCTGGAGGTTTTCAGGAGGAAGTGACAGGAATACCAATTACTTATTAAGAATTTATTCATGCCTGTCATTTTACTAGGAAATTGCTCATCAGTGCAACAGCTTCACAAGGTAGGTATTATTATTATTCTTATTTTACAAGTGAAGAAGGAAAGACTTAGGCTGTATGACTAAGAACACATAGCTAAGAAGTGACAAAATCTGGGAAATAGAACTCCAGACACAATGATGCCAAGATTCCTTCTCATTCCTTGACTGTCTGTCAGGATTTCTTCCATGCACTTTCTGGTATTACCTGCTTTGTGAACTGCGGCACCACTCCCTGGTGGTTTTACATTTTTGTTGTGAGAGCACAAGTTAATAGTTTGCTGTAGGTTGACAACCCAATCAAGACCCCAGAGGTTGTGTTTGTTAATTTCTTCCATCATTCACTCACTTTACATAACTACCCTTAATATAAATTGGGCACAGATTATCACTTTTCTGTGAATGCTACCATGAGGTACTGATTCTCACCATGACTGATCCACCGCTGATTTTTCAATAGTTGAGGAAAAGGGGCTACTCAGTTATGCCACTTTATTTTCAAAACCTCAGCAGACACAGAACGATTATTATCACCTGATTTTCAATCAATATCTCATTTTACAAAATTACACTGATCATAGTGCTACTTGATAAACAGTCATATTTTTAGAAAGAAAAAGATATTTTCTAAAAATAGATGAGTTGTTAATGGTTCTCTTTCTCCTACAGACACCCACGCCAACATTGAAGAGCTTTCTTTTCCAGTACCTTTCCCTTTGGTTTCAACTAACAACTTCCTGGTAATATGATCTGTTGGTTTGTTTCTTTCCTCCTACCACTTGATTTCTAGAGTAACTACATTGTAGTCATCTATTAAAAATGTGGTTACCAAGTAATAGGCATCCTAACTTCAGATTGTTATTTGACATGGAAGAAATATAAGATCTTTTGATGTTTAAATAAAATTTTAATCAAAATTATATTTAGAATTAAAAGAAATTTAAAAACACAGTTAATCCACATTTTTAAGAATGAGAGAGTAGCTTATATCAAATCAGCCCTTCCTTTATTAACATCAGTGAAACCTGGACAAATAGTAAAATGCAGCAGTTTGAAGGCATTAGACAATAATCAAGGGAGAAAGGAGTTAGGAGATAAATATCCTGGAAAGAAAGGAAATGCAATGAAACAAATTAATGTTATCTGTTGCTCCTCCTCTTGAGACATTGTGCCATTGCTAAACTGTGCAGGGTTAGAAGGCAAACAGAAAGATGCACAAAAAGATTAAAAAGCCTAGCAAATTTTTGTTCATGTCACGGTGCTAGGAGATAAAAATTGGAGTTCAAAGCCCAACCAAAGATGAGAGGCAGTGGTAAACATTCTGCTATTGAGTTGAGACCCATAAAGAACTGCACACTGAGAGTAAAGGCAGACTGGAAGTAGACAAGTCCTCACAAAACCAGAAACTCAGCCTCAATTTCTCCCAATTCCCCTTTGAACCAAGGTTACATACTTCTACTCTAATTACTTCCAAGAAGAAAAATAAATCTTTCGTGCAAGAAGATATATCACCAGAGCCACTACAGTTTTTCGTAGGTAATAGGAATTATTCAATTGAAAATGACTGAGCATGCCTGGACATAGGACCAAACAATTGAATATCAAGAGATAAAGAGCAAATAGTAGAAATGGATCCACAGGTATCTCAGATATTGGAGTTATCAGAAAGAGACTTCAACTCTACTGTTATCAGTATTTTTGAGACAATTGATGACAAGAGTGTAAGGGTATGTAAAATGTAGTAAGAAAGAGCTAACATTTGTGATTGGCCTTCTAGAAGTAAAGGAGCAAGAAAATGGGACAGGAGCAACATTTGAAGAGATAAAAACTGAGAATTTCCAAAGTCCAATGAAACATATCAGCCCACACATTCAAAAAGCTCTAAGAAACTCAACAAAGGTTAAATACAAAGAAAACTACTCCAGTCACAAGGTATTCAAACTGCTGAAAGCTAAAAGCAAAGCAATTTATTTATTTATTTATTATTATTATTTTTGAGACAAAGTTTTGCTCTTGTCACCCAGGCTGGAGTGCAATGGTGTGATCTTGGCTAACTGCAACCTCCATCTCCCAGGTTCAGGTGATTCTCCTGCCTCAGCCTCCCGAGTAGCTGGGATTACAGGCACCCACCACCATGCCCAGCTAATTTTTGTATTTTTAGTAGAGATGGGATTTCACCATGTTGCCCAGGTTGGTCTCAAAATCCTGATGTCAGGAGATCCACCCATCTCAGCCTCCTGAAGTGCTGTGATTACAGGCGTGAGCCACCACACCCAGCCAAACAAAGCAATTTAAAAGCAGCTAAAAGAAAAAGACTTATTACTTTAAAAGCAACAATGATAAATTGACTGATGCTCAACATTAATAATGGCAGTCAAAAGACAATGGGATAGGATCTGTAAACTACTGAAATAAAATAACTGCCAACATAGAATTCTATACTGAGTGAAAATATTCTTCAAAACTCAAGGGGGAAAAAGTGTTTGCACATTAACAAAAAATTAGCACAACTATACAATAATAAATATTTAAAATAATTATTCAGGAAGTTGAAGAATTATTTTAAATGGAATCACAGAAATGCACAAAGGTGGAAAGAGCACCAGAAAGGGTAAACATGTCAGTAAATATATTGACTGCATGAACAATAAGGTAACAATATAAATATATTTATATTATTATAAATAAACATTATGTTTATATGTTATAGGTTTTAAAATATATGGCAAAAATAGCACGAAAGGCAGTAAGTAAAAAATTGAGTTAAAATATCCAAAGTCCTTTCATTGTCTGGGAGGTGTTAAAAATATTAATTTATTATGGGCCATAATAAGTCTAGTGTGTATATTATAATATCTAAATTAATCACTAAAATTATAATTAATATGCTAATAAAAGAAAATAATAGAAGATGCTTGATTACTCCAGAAAAATGTAAGAAATGAGAAGAAAAGGAATGATGGTTAATAAAAACGGTATGATAATAGAAGAAGCAGAATAAACATTTTAAGAACACCACACAAAGGCACATCATAATTAAATTTCAGAACATCAATGATAAAAAGAAAATCTTAAAAACAGCAAGAGGGAAAAGATAAATATACAAAGTATCAAATATAAGAGTTATGAAAGACTTCTTTTCAGAAGCTATGCAAGCCAGTAGACCATGGAGTGAAGCACCAAAAGAAGGAAAAAAATCTAACTAGAATTCCATATCCAGAAAAAGTATATTTGAAAAACTAAGTAAAAAATAAGGACTTTTTTAAAAGAAAAAAGTTGACAGAATTCACTGCCAACAGAACTGCAATGCAAGAAATAAAATCAGAAAGAAAGAATATTATTTGAAAATTTGGGTCTACACTAAAGAATGAAGAGTATCAGCAATGGTTGATATGTGGGTAAATATAAAACTTTTGTCACCAGGTGCAGTGGCTCATGCCTGTAATCCCAGCACTTTGGGAGGCCAAGGCAGGTGGATCACCTGAGATTGGGAGCTTGAGACCAGCCTGACCAACATGGCAAAACCCCATCTCTACCAAAAATACAAAATTAGCCGGGCATGGTGGCACGTGCCTGTAATCTCAGCTACTCGGGAGACTGAGGCAGGAGAATTGCTTGAACCCAGGAGGTGAAGGTTGCACTGAGCCAAGATCATGACACTGCACTCCAGCCTGGGCAACAAGAGCAAAACTCTGTCTCAAAAACAAAACAAAACAAAACAAAAAAACTTTTTTCATGTGTAGTCTGCTTAAAAGATAATTAACTTTTTAAAACAAAAATAATATTAATGTATTGTGGCATTTATAACATGTAGAAGAAAAATCCATCACAGCAATAACACAAAAGACAGAATGGGGAAGCACACTGTCGTAAGGTTTTTATCCTGCATGTCAGGTAGTATTTGATTATTCAAAGGTAGAAAGTGATAATTCAGAAATGAGTATTACAACTTCTAGAAAAACTGCTAAAACAATTAAAAAGAGGCATAGTTAATAAGACCATAGTGGAGATGACATGGAATCATAAAAAGTATTCATTCCAAAAGATGTCAGGAAAGAGTAAAAGAAAAAAAAATTTTTTAAATAGAAATTTTAGCTATCAGGATGGTAGATTTCAACCCAATTATATAAAAATTATATTAAATTTAAGTTGTTTAAACACGCCAAATAAAAGGTAGAAATTTCTAGATTGAACAAAAAAGCAAAGTCCAATTATATTAACATCAGACAAAATATATTTGAAGAATATTACTATAATGATTAACAAATTGCTTGACAGGACATAATTATGTATGTTTATGCCTCTATAATAGAGCTTCAAAATACATAAAGATAAAGCTGGTATAACTCAAAAGAGAAAAACACATATCCACAATTAGAGTTGGAGATTTCAACACATTTCTATCACTAATTGATAGAAAAAAATAGAAAGCAGCAGGGGGGAAAGAGATATATATATATATATATATATATATATATATATATACACACATACATATATACAGAGTAGCAAATATAAGAGTTACAGAAGACTTATTTTCAGAAGTTATGCAAGCCAGTAGACAGTGGATAGTTGGAGATCTTCCACTCAACAACAGCAGAATATACATTCTTTTCAAATGCACACAGGATAATCATTAAGACCACATTGAATGCCATAAAACAAAACTCAATTTTGTAAAACTGTTGAAATCATACAAAGTATTTTCTCTGGCCACAACAGAATTAAAGTAGAAATCAATAACAGAAAGGTATGTGGAAGTTCCCCTAAAAAAATGGAAGATTATACTAATAATTGGTTGAAATCATGAATAAAGTCTTATAGCATTGGCAAGAGAATCTTTAATCTTTTCTTAAAAATGAATAAATCAAGTTAGAAAATATTGAAGCAACCTACCTGTGGATACATGTAAACTTCTGGTGTATATAATATGTTAAAAGAATTGTGAAATTTGAGGTAGATGAGGAAAATATGAAAAGAGAACTTTATTTAAAGTGTTATCTCCCACAGCTATAAAGTGTTATATCCCACTGTTGGATAAAGAGCTTCTCTGGGCAAGAAGATGACAGTTCTGGAATATAAAGATGCTCTCTACTTTTGAGGTACCCACTGTCTTCTAATATTAACTATTAAGTATACATTGGTCTTCTTTTTAGGGTTAAACTCTAGCCACATTGGCCTCCTTGCTGTTACTCAAACAAGCTACACATATTCTTGCCTAAGGCCTTTGCACCAGCTGTTCTCTCTGTTGCCTTATCTTCCCCCATAAATTGGTGTGGCTCCCTCCCTTGCTGTCTACAGGTACTTGCACAAACTTCACCTTCTCAATGAAGTCTTCCCTGACGATAATCTATCATCTTCATGGATTAATTTTTCTCCATAAACACCTCCCTGCTGAGTTTTTCCACTTAGTTCTTATAATTTTTCCTACCCCACTAAAATGCAAAGTTGACCAGGTGCAATAGCTCACACCTGGAACCTCAACACTTCAGGGGGTCAAAGTGGGAGGAGTTTGAGACCACCCTGGGCAGCATAGTGAGACCCTATCTCTAAAAAAAAAAATCTGCCAGGCATGGTGTTGAGTGCCTCTAAGTGCTACTCAGAAGGTTGAGTCCAGGAGTTTGAGGCTCAGCAAGCTGTGATTGTGCCACTGCATTTCAGCCTGGATAACATAGGGATACCTGGTCTCAAAAAAAAAAAAGAAGAAGAAGAGGCAGCAGGAGCAGCACACTCTATGAGGGTAAAAATTTTGACTAATTTGTTCACCAAATATCCCCACTACCTAGAATGGTGCCTGGCACATAGTAGTCCAATATACTATTTCATATAGTACTCCTGACACTGGAAGGGTCCTTCTCAGCATTCCAGTTTCAGGTTAAATGTCACCTCAGAGATGCTTTTTTTGACCACATTATTTAAAGTACCATCATCTCATTCTAGTTATACCCTCTCCTAATACTCTTACACTTTCTTCACATGCTTATACACATCTGAAATTATTTTACTATTTGTTCACTTCTTTACTGTTAACTTCTTGCTGTTGTAGAGAACAGAGTCCTTCTCTACCTTGTTCACAGCTGATCCCAGACCCTAGAACTGAACATTGCCAGATACATAGTAGGTGCTCCATAAAATATCTAATGAATGAATGAATGGATCTGAGTCCTTTGTGCTTTTCATTACTTTACTGTAATGCTCATACAAACCTATCTCTAAATCTCACTTTATGCCTTTTTGCTCTGAGTATTCTGACTGTAGTTTCCATGTAAAATATAACTTTAGTTGTCTGGTGACCCACTGTCTTCCAATCTTATAAAACATTCCAGTCTTCACATAAACAACTATAATAACAACAAAATCCTAAGTAGAGGAATTTACTATCCTTGGGCTAATAAATGTAAGTTCCTCCTGTTGGGTCTTGTTTTATCCACAGCCATTTTGCTTCTATAACTTTTACTTCTCTGAGCTGAATTTACTGAGCAGGAAAAGTAAAATCCTTTAATCTTCCATTTTGGGGCCTATGTTTGAAAAGGATTAAAGAGTCAAACAAAATTAGTTTCCAAACCTTCAATTTTCCAGGCCCACAGGCACTCTCCCTCTCCTCAGAAATGAAGGTGGCTTTGAGCCATCTGTTACTTCCCATGAAACATTTCTCTCGGCTGTCACAGCTGATTGCTGTACTTCTTTTCATATATAAGAGAAAATGAAAGAAAGATAGAAAAGAGAGGACCAAAAAAAAAAAAAATAGGGCTATTCTATCCACCTTCATGCACAGTTTGTTTACTGGTCCTCTGGTTTCCTTGGGAGACCCTGCCAAGAAGAGGTGTCATTTAACTAAGAACAGCCATTTCTCATTAAACCCCCAATTTAAACAAGACTCAGAGTGGAAAATTGCAAAACAAGAAGCTTGCAAATTGCATCAAAGCAGTGTTATTAGACATGGGAGTAAAGGACGCTGTATGATGCAGGCTCTTGGGATGAATCCTATAAGATAAATTTAGGGCCTCGTGCATAGGCTGCTGTGGGAACTGGCACCTCTTCCTTGGAGTTACATGTATCCTGGAGATACATGTGACTACTGGCAGTAACCCAAGTTCTTTTGAGAGATGGAAACATTGACTAAAGGTAGGGTGACCACATGTCCTGATTTGCCAGCAGGAACAGTCTCATATTATGCCTGTTGTCCCAGTACCATTATTAATAGTGCCTTCTTTCTCTCTCAAAAGTGTGCCAGTTCAGACAAAAAATTCTATGGTCATCCTAACTGAAGATCAGGATGGCTGATTAAATAATAAAAAACATATATGTTCTCATCTGGTGTGGACTGCAAACCTGTTTGGATGGCAAAGATAAATCTTGCCAAGTTTCACCCATGTGCAACTAAGCTCATCCACTGATTGACTCTTGGCTGGCTAGAATCTTGGGCAATCCAACTTAGACTGTTTGCAACCAGACTTCTCAGCTTTGGTGTTGTAAAAACTGAAGGCAACTAATCCCAGAGAAGCATTTACAATTTGCCCAATGAGCCAAAAGAACTTAATTTGACTCTCTCGTTTGGTTACTTTCTCCTCTCGCCTTATTATAAAGTCCTGTACTGCTCAATGCAGTGACCACTAGCCATATGTGGCTACTGAGCACTTGAAATGTGGCTAGTTTGAACTGAGAAGTGCTCTAAGTACACTGGATTTTGAAGACTTTGTACAAAAAAAAAGCAAACTATCCCATTAATAATTTTTGTATTGATTACATAGTAAAATGGTAATATTTTAAATGTACTGATTTAAGTAAAATGTATTAAAATTAATAATTAAAATTAATTTTATCTGTTTCATTTTTACTTTTTTTAATGTAGTTATTAGAAACTAAGAATTATTGGCCAGGTGCGGTGGCTCATGCCTGTAATCCCAGCACTTTGGGAGGCCGAGGCAGGTGGATCATAAGGTCAGGAGTTCAAGACCAGCCTGACCAACATGGTGAAACCCCATCTCTACTAAAAATACAAAAATTAGCCAGGCATGGTGGCACGCACCTGTACTCAGCTACTCAGGAGGCTTAAGCAGGAGAATCGCTTAAACCCAGGAGGCGGAGGTTGCAGTGGGCAGAGATTGTGCTATTGCACTCCAGTCTGGGTGACAGAGCAAGACTCCGTCTCAAAAAAAAAGAAAAACAAACAAACAAAAAAGAATTATCTATTTGGCTTGCATTATTTACTATTAAACAGCAGTAATCTAAGCCCCTCCACTATTTTTGTTTGTTTGTTTTGAGAGGGAGTATCGCTTTGTTACCCAGGCTGGATGGAGTTGCACGATCCTGGCTCACTGCAACCTCTGCCTCCCGGGTTCAAGCAATTCTCCTGCCTCAGCTACCCGAGTAGCTGAGATTACAGGCGCCCACCACCATGCCCTAAGTTTTGTATTTTTAGTGACGGGGTTTCACCACGTTAGCCAGGCTGGTCTCGACCTCCTGGCCTCAGGTGATCCGCCCGCCTCGGCCGGCCTCCCAAAGTGCTGAGATTATTGGTATGAGCCACCGCACCCGGCCTAATCCAGCCCTCTTAATTTTTGTCCAGGGAGACCCACTGAACTAGAACTAAGCAAAAGATTCTGCTTTATTTTAAACTGCTCTTTGGAAATCTTTGTTTGTTTTCCTCATGTCAGGTATCTACTAACACTTCTAGACTTAGGTGAGATAACAAATATGAACTAGCTACCACTACGGATGGGAACTCAATCAATGTTAATGTAATTCTCCCCTAGAGCAATAGTTTTCATCTCTCTCAAATAAATAGGTTTTCTGACACTAAAGCATACTCCTCTTATATAAATAAAAAAGGAAAAAACTGCTTAACATGAATTCATCTTGTCAATCATTCATTCATATTCCCTTACCTCAGTGGATATTACTAGCAGCATTTTCAGATGATTTGTTTTGATTGCACTATATTTCTGTGGGTAGAATGTGAAATACACACAGGTTCTATTAGTAAAAGTTGTTGAAATGATTAAGTTGAGTAAGTGGTGAGTGTGAAATATAATTTATAGTCAATAATTTTGGTGAAATTTAGTGAACTAAAAAGCATAAATAGATTTAAAATTTTTCAAGAAGACAATAATAAATTTCAAGAGAAATGGGAAATGTCTTTAAATGTGTACCTGATAAATATACGACATAGATAGTCAGTTAGATCAAGCAAATTATTTTCAACCAGTTAAGAATTTTTGGATTTCTGTTTGTAATAGAAAGCCAACCTATTAAGAAGGGTCCGATTTATTTAAGATCACTCTAGCTACTATTGAGATTGAAAAAAACCATGCAATAGTCAAAGTGGGGAGACTGGTTAGGGTGCTGTTGCAATGGCCTAGGCATGAGATGATGGCAGTTTGGAATATAAACTATATTAAAAAGAATTCAGGGTAAAAAATGTTGAAAAGAAGAAAATCCTTAATTGTAGCACCCACGCACAACCATAGATAACATCAAGTTATATTTCTGTCAAGTAATTTTTCTGCACATAGTTTTGGCCTGTTTGCATTTATATTGTATATGTAATTTAAAATCGTGCTTTTAAAACTTAGTATGGTAGAACTTTTTATGTTATAAAATACTTTATAAATACAGCCTTTAAGATCTGCATCACATTTTGTCAATAGCTGCCACTGGCTGCTTAACTATCTTCTACTGCTGGTCATTTTAGGTTACATAAAACAGTCTGCTATTTTAAATTACATTAAGTTTTTATTACTACATTCTCAGGGTTGAATGCCAGAAGTGTAATTACTGGGCTAGAGGTTATGAACATCTTAGTTTATAACCTCTAACATTTGAATGTTGCCAAATAGTGTTGGATTCAAGGGTTATTTTTTAAAGACAAGCATTTTTATTACTTTCAGATTTAGGCAGTGTAAGACTAGGTCAACAGTTTTCAAGTAAAATGCTCTTTGGGGACCTTCCTTATTAAATAAATATTTTTAATGTATGAATTATTTCATTCACTCAACTATAACCTATTAAATATCCATTCTGTACCAGGAGCACCCTAGATGTGAGAATACAAACAGAAATACATTCTCTCCTTGCCCCAGGTGGAGATTTAAATCAATAATTTCAAAGGAGTACAAGATTTTTAAAAATGACACATTTCCACAAATATTTTAACTATTTACTTGCATTCCTACTTACATTTTAAGTTAGTAAATTATTTCTATATAAATAATTATTAGGCAAATTTTAGCCCCGGTAGAATTATCAAATATTACAAATTAGTAAAGTCAAAGTTAACAGATTTTATTTTTGCTGTAAGTAAAAGTGTGTAAGTTTGCAGTCTAGTCTAAGAAGGAGCCAGTGTCATTTAGTGTGCTACCTAGATGGAAAATTGAGCTTCTTTGGCCTTTGTGTATCTAAAATCTGAGTTAAGAGCCAGTAGGCAGCACTTGATGGATGTTTTAAGACACTGATTGACAACTATACTGGAGGCACTAGATTCAAATATGAGAAACTGAAATCTTAACACAAAGAGGGAGAAGTTTTCTTTCCTTACGTTTTCTACCTTTTGCTTCTTTTCTTCACCTCTTTCACTTTGATTCTTCTAAAGAAAAAACACAGTTTTAGTAGAAATCGTTACTAGAATCTAAACAAATCACAAAACCGAAGTGTCTTTGCAGTTGTAATTTACACCTTGAATTCAGCCAAGATCTAATATGCAAAGGAAGTTTTCAAAGATATTGTTTGGGTAGGGGCAGGGGGTATGCAATGAGACTCCTCACTCCCTAAATCCTTCCAGCTCCAAGAGAAGTCCAGTAGTGAGCCTTTGTCATGTAAACTGGAGTAGAGAAAGGATAAATGCTTTCCAATGTTTGCCTCTTTTATGCAAGAGATAAGATTAAAATTATGCTAGTAGGGAGAAAATGAGTCTGAGGTACAGACCAGATAAGGACTTTCAGGAGGAAATGAATCCTCCGAATGGACGTTGTGCTAGGCACTGTGCAACAAAGCCTTATCTGGCCCGAACTGTCAATAATGCCACGATCTTGGGATTGTAAGAGAGGTCAAGACCCTCTCCATTCTCCGTCCCATTTCCGACAAGACCAGAATTTAATCTTCACTCACTCACTCATTTAATAACTATCTACCAAATGCCTACTATGTACCATGTGCCATCTAGACACTGAATACATTGGCAAACAAAAACAGACAAAGGCAAAAAATAGTAAATACATAAGACGTCTTATTACATAACAAGTATATATGTATTAGTAAATGCTACGAGAAAGAAAAGGAGAGCAGGCAAGGTGGTTGGGAAAGCTGTGGCAGGGAATGGGAAGTGTGTTGTTCATCAGGATAAGCAGTATAGGCCTCACGGAGAAGCTAACATTTGAGCAGAGACCCGAGGGAGGTGAGGGAGGTGGCTATTGGGATGGCTGTCTGAGGCAAGGGTAGTCCAGGAAGAGGGAAGAACCAGGGCACAGGATCTAAGCAGCACACAGACTGTGTCAAGGAACCACAGGGAGTTCTGTGTGCCTGAAGCAGAGCGAGCAAGGAGGGCACAGCTATAGCAGCTGAGGTATTGCAGAAGCAAACGCAAGGGCCAGATCATACAGGGCCTTATGGCCATTGTAAGAATGTTGGATTTGATTCTGAGTAAAAGGAGGAGCCTTTGCAGGCTTTTGAGCAGAGGAGTGGCATGATCTGATTCATGTTTAGGAAGGGTCAGCGCTAGCTTCTGGGTTGATGACAGATGGTGGACAGTAAGGGTAGAAGCAGAGAGACTGATGGGCATTTAGGGCAGTGATCCAGGCAAGAGATAAAGTTGGCTCTGACCTGCTTGGTAACAGTGGTGGTTGTGAGAAGTGGTTGGATCCCTTCCCCTGTCCTCATCCCACTCTTGAGGCCATAAACACTGAGAAATGCACTCACTCATCACACAGCAGAGCTAGCAGAACAGGAGAAAGTAGAAAAGTCTTGATATTCTTGTGCAAATGGAGGCTGTAAAATTGACAAGACTGGACTTTGGACTTGATGCTGAAACAAGTTGGGACATTGAGGAACTATTAGGATGCGATGATTATATTTTACAATGTGAGAAGAACATGAGATTTGGGGGGCCAGAGGTGAAATGGTATGTTTTGGATGTTTTTTCCCCTCCAAATCTCATGTTGAAATGTGACCTGCAATGTTAGAAGTGGGGTCTAGTGGGAGGTATTGGATCATGGAGGCAGATCCCTCATGAACAGCTTAGCACCATCCCCTTGACTAGTAAGTGAGTTCTCACTCTGAGTTCACCCAAGATCTGGTTGTTTAAAAGAGTCTCTCTCTTGCTCACTCTCTCGCCACGTGATGTGTCTGCTCCTGCTTCACCTTCTGCCATGACTAGAAGCTCCTTGAGGTCTCACCAGAAGTGGAGTAGATGCCAGTGCCATGCTTTCTGCACAGCCTGCAGAACTGTGTGCCAATTAAGCCTCTTTTTTTAAAATAAATTGCTCAGTCTCTGCTATTCCTTTATGGCAACACAAAAACAGACTAATGCACCTAGTATACTTCCAGGCACACTGTGTCAAACAAATAGTAACTGATGGAAATACAGAGCTGTAAACACAGTGCACAATAAACTATATGGCTTGACACACTTTCATGAAGTCAAGATCTTAGTCCTTCTAATCCAAATGTGTTCTCTTGACCCTTTTGAGATAGTGTAACATTTGGGCCTTTACTCAAAGACGTGAAATCACTTAATGTAGACAATTGTATTGTCAGAGGATAGGTTGACATATATCTGCTACAGTTATGTCTCTTCAAATAATTGTAATAGTCCTGTACATTTTAATTGGAAATTTCTGTTAGGGGTATAAGTTTTATTACTCAATTCAGTTAAATCAAGTACATGCAAGAAGTCATTGAGGAGTAGCAAGTATAGGTCTTACATGTTCAAACACAGAAAATAGAACACAAGTGTGTTTTAAAATACAAACTTTTTGAATTAAACCAACCCCTCCTGCTCAATAAAATTCATCTAAATCAAAATTGATGACAGTACTTTCTAACTGTAATAAATGGCTGTAAATAAGCAATTCAATTTGCAATGCCTGCAACATGAAATATAATTAACCTAGCATAACCTTCATTATAATATTTGTCACACCTTGAATCAAGGTTATCAAAATGGCCATTATTTACAAGGGACAGAAGCCGTTCATTGCTGAATTTGTTATGCCTGCATTCTGAGGCAATAGTTTATCTATCTTCTATTTGGAAATTAAAATTTTAAAGTAATTACATAAAATAATATATTACAATTATTTGTTGCTATAATACAGGATATGAAAAGTATTATACACAGGGAAATCTAAAGAGCATCGCAACCCAGGCTCCATTTGTGAAATTTACTATCCATTTATTGTGAGATTTTGATAAGCCCTTTATTACCAGAATGCTTCTGTATGTCTTTTCATCAGTAAAATAAGAATAGGAGAAGTAGATGCCCCCTCATCTGAATGAAGCACATTAGGATTAAAATAGCAATATTCCAGTAGTCTTGCTTACAGCAAAATAAGCATTTTTGCTTGAAAAGACTAGATCAATTGAGAACTGATGTTGGAAGATGATGCTTGAAGTTTATTTAGAATCAACACTGGCTTTGCTTATGCAGAGATTGATTGTTTTTAATTCAATGTATTCCTGTATTTATAGTGATGTTAATTGAATATAAAAATGGATATCATTTGAGTTAAGCATCTTGCCACCTTTTTTTTAAAATAGGAACTATTATTATAATTCTTTATTATTATTATTATTATTATACTGTAAGTTCTGGGTTACATGTGCAGAATGTGCAGTTTTGTTACATAGGTATACACATGCCCTGGTGGTTTGCTGCACCCATCAACCCGTCACCTACATTAGGTATTTAGGTATTTCTCCTAATGTTATCACTCCCCTAGCCCCCCACCCCCCGACAGGCCTGGGTGTGTGATGTTCCCCTCCCTATGTCCATGCGTTCTCATTGTTCAACTCCCACTTATGAGTGAGAACATGTGGTGTTTGGTTTTCTGATCTTGTGATAGTTTGCTGAGAATGATGGTTTCCGGCTTCACCCATGTCCCTGCAAAGGACATGAACTCATCCTTTTTTATGGCTCTTTAGTATTCCATGGTGTATATGTGCCACATTTTCTTTATCCAGTCTATCATTGATGGACATTTGGGTTGGTTCCAAGTCTTTGCTATTGTGAATAGTGCTGCAATAAATATACATGTGCATGTGTCTTTATCATAGAATGATTTATAATCCTTTGGGTATATGCCTAGTAATGGGATTGCTGGGTCAAATGGTATTTCCAGTTCTAGATCCTTGAGGAATCGCCACACTGTCTTCCACAATGATTGAACTAATTTACACTCCCACCAACAGCATAAAAACATTCCTATTTTTCCACAACCTCTCCAGCATCTGTTGTTTCCTGACTTTTTAATGATTGCCATTCTAACTGGTGTGGGATGGTATCTCATTATGGTTTTGATTTGCATTTCTCTAATGACCAGTGATTATGAGCATTTTTTCATGTGTCTGTTGCCTGCATAAATGTCTTCTTTTGAGAAGTGTCTGTTCATATCTTTTGCCCATTTTTTTGATGAGGTTGTATGTTTTTTTCTTGTAAATTTGTTTAAGTTCTTTGTAGATTCTGGTTATTAGCCCTTTGTCAGATGGATAGATTGCAAAAATTTTCTCCCATTCTGTAGGTTGCCTCTTCACTCTGATGATAGTTTCTTTTGCTGTGCAGAAGCTCTTTGGTTTAATTAGATCCCATTTGTCAATTTTGGCTTTTGTTGACATTGATTTTGGTGTTTTAGACATGAAGTCCTTGCCCATGCCTATGTCCTGAATAGTATTGCCCAGGTTTTCTTCTAGGATTTTTATGGTCCTAGGTCTTACATTTAAGTCTTTGATCCATCTTGAGTTGATTTTTGTAAAAGGTGTAAGGAAGGGGTCCAGTTTCAGTTTTCTGCATATGTTTTCCCAACACCATTTATTAAATAGGGAGTCTTTTCCCCATTGCTTGTGTGTGTCAGGCTTGTCAAAAATCAGATGGTTGTAGATGTGTGGTGTCATTTCTGAGGCCTCCGTTCTGTTCCATTGGTCTATATATCTGTTTTTGTACGAGTACCACACTGTTTTGGTTACTGTAGCCTTGCAGTAGAGTTTGAAATCAGGTAGTGTGATGCCTCCAGGTTTGTTCTTCTTGTCCAGGATTGTCTTGGCTATGTGGGCTCTTTTTTTGTTCCATATGAAGTTTAAAGTACTTTTTTCCAATTCTGTGAAGAAAGTCAGTGGTAGCTTGATGGGGATAACATTGAATGTATAAATTACTTTGGGCAGTATGGCCATTTTCACAACATTGATTCTTCCTATTGAAACTGAGTTTGAAAGAACTGCAGTTACATCAAGGACTCATACTAATTCTCACATCAGGTTAGAATCAGTAACAGGTTTACAACTATAAAAACAATGACAGCTTGAGGATATTTGTTCTTTAAAAATAAAAAATTAAGTAGACATTTGTAGATTTTACCTTTATTTGTTGGCTGAAGTTCTGTTTGGCATAAAATAATTACAGGCCACTCTGAATTATACTTACCTGTCCTATTATCTCATATGTAAGAAATGGCTGAACCACTGGAAAGATTAGGAGGGAGGAGGGGCACTCCTAAGACCTGAAGACTGCAAAGAATTTTCTGGGTCTCCAGAGTCCCTTATCCCCAGCATGGGATGTTCTTTCAAATATTTTGATTATTCACTTTTATCATTGAAAGTTATATGTATATTAATTTATTATTATATATTAAGAATGTATATAATGTGCATCTATTGTGTTCAAATACAATAATTTTAAAAGATGAAATATAGGAGAAATAAACAATGCTTAAATAAATGCATATTGTCTTAATAAAATAGAACCCATGTGCTCTCACTATAAATATTATTATTGAATATACTTCTGTATCAGTTAGCCTTTACTATATAACAAAATACCCAAAAACGTAGTGACTGAAAACAACTTTCATTCACTAGCTCACAATTCTGTGAGGTGGCAGCTTGGGCTTTGCTTCTCTGGATGGTTCATAGGCTGCTCACTTCCAGGCTCATTCATGTGACTGCAGTCAGCTGGCATCTCAGCTGGAGTTAGATGGTCCAGGATGTTCTAAGTTGGAAATTGGCAGCCCAGATGTCTTGGTTTTCCTCCATGTGGCCTCTCTAGTGGGATAACTTGGGCTTTTTCACAAGGTCACAAGGCTCCCAGCAGCAAGAGAGGCAGGTCCAAATGTGCAAGTTTTTTTTTTTTTAATTGTAGTCTCACTCTGCGGCCAGGCTGGAATACAGTGGCGCAAACTCGGCTCACTGCAATCTGCACCTCCCAGGTTCAAGTAATTCCCCGCCTCAGCCTCCCAAGTAGCTGGTATTACAGGTGCACACAACCACACCAGGCTAATTTTTTGTATTTTAGTAGAGACGGGGTTTCACCATGTTGGCCAGGATGGTCTCTATCTCCTGACCTTGTGATCTGCCTGCATTGGCCTATAGATTTTATTTTTAGAGCATTTTTGGGTTTACAGAAAAAATTTAGCAGAAAAGCAAACTTCCCAAAATACCCCTTCTCTACCCACTTGCATCCCCCCCAATAGTTTCCCCTATTAACATCTTGCACCAATACAGTACTTTTGTTACAGTTGGTGAACAAATATCAATACATTAGTATTAACTAAAGTCCACGGTTTACATTAGGATTCGCACTGTGCTGTGCAGTTCTACAGGTTTTGCCAAATGCATGATGTCATGTATTCACCATTACAGTTTTATATACAATAGTTCCACTAGAATACCTTAAGTTCCACCTGTCCATCCCTCTCTCTCTCCCCCCATACTCTTGGCAACCACTGATTTTTTTTTTTTTTTTAACTATCTCTGGAAACTTGCCTTTTCCAGAATGTCTTATATTTGGAATCTTAAAGTATATAGCATTTTCAGACCAGTATTTTTCACTTAGCAAAACATTATTAAGGTTCTTTCTTGTTTTTTCATAACTGATAAGGTTTTTTCTTTTTGTAACTAAATAATATTCCATTGTATAATGTACCATACTTTGTTTATTCATTCACCCACTGAAGTAAAGTTGCTGTAAACATTCATGGGCAGATTTTTGTGTGAACCTAAGTTTTCAATTAATGTGGGTAAGTAGCAAGAAGTATGATTGCTGGATCATTTGGTAAGGTTATGTTTAGTTTGCAAGAAACTGCCAAACTGTCTTCCAAAATGGCTGTACTGTTTTGCATTTGCACCAGCAATGAATGAGAGTTCCTGTTGCTCTACATCCTCACTCAGCATTTTACATTGTCAATGTTTTGGATTTTAGTTACTCTAATAGAGTAACTAAATTGTAGTAAAATTCAAGCTTATTATTGCTTGCATTTATCTAAGTATGTTTTCAAGCCTGTTTGCATCATAGTGATCTCTTCACCAAAGCAAGTCATATAGACCAAGCCCCATGTCAGTATGGGAAGAGAATACCCAAAAGGCATGGCTTTCAAGAGAGAATTGTGAAGTCCTTTAATAAACAATCTGCCAGGACTTTGTCGTTGTTTTTTATCTTGGTTTTGTAATTTGTGATATAGTGATTCCAAGTTCTGGGTTATAACCACAGTCAAGTTCATTACTTGGTTTTAATAACCATCAAGCTAAAAAGATATTTTACAAAGATCTCATTGAAAGTTGTTGACTGAGTTTACAATATAATATTCTGATTTTTTAGTCTCATTCATAATTATATAAAAAACTTTTTGTTAAAATTTATTAATTTCCATCTTCTCTGGCAAAAATTCATTTTTCTCACAATTTTGAAAGTGAGCTTTTTTTATTTTTTAAAACATTGATTTAAAAATTCAATGAAACTCTCTGAAAGATTTTTAACATAATAAAAAATTGTCTTGAATTTTATAATGGTACAGACAAGAGATTTCTAAATAGGTTGTCTACATTGTTTTCAGCATCAAGATCACATAACCAAGGAGCATTTTCAAACGTCTTTTTTCAAATTCTCTTTCTATAGCACACATTTCTTTCAAAAGCAATTTCTTTCTTACTTATCATTAAAATTAACGTGTTACTATTTTAAAAATATCAGCTAGCTTAACTATTAGCCACTTATGGTAGAAATGGTAAGCAATTTTGGAACACTAGTATCTTTACAGAAGAAAGTAACTCATTTTAAAATTTAACAGCTCTTCTAACTAACTTACTATGAGATAGCTAAGGAAACTCTGTGTAGTATAAAAGTATTTTGTGGTCATGGTCACAGGCATATGTAAACTGCAAAATATCGGAATATGCTGAAAATGAAAAAGTGCTGGAAGGTGCTGCCATTAACACCTCTGTCTTGTGAAACCCCTGCCAACTGTGGGTTACACAAACCTCTAACGCTTGGACCGAGTGAGGAAACCTGTATCAGTCCTTATGTTAATGGTGAATTTTACTCCTTTATTTATTATTTAAGATAAGTAAATAGAAGTCTGTTATGCTCAGCTCTGGGATGCCTGCACCCTACTTTGGAGACCCTTGTAACAAACAGTCATTGATTTCAAGGTACATGTGAAATGGGTCTTTGAAGGGAATTTGTGGCAAGGTGTCAAGGAGGGTTTCTTCAGTGTCAAGTTGTATGGTACTTGTGTCATATTTGACTCAGAATACATTTTTCCATAGCATCCATGTTGTGATGCTTAGGGTCTTGAGTTATTTCTCAGATTTTAAAAAACTTATACCATAACTATTAATCTATAATCTAAACTAATTAAAATACTATTTTGGTCACATAATAAATTAAGTCAATTTTATGAGCCAGCTTTCAAAATTAACCAATATCAGGATAATTCTGAGTGTCAGGAAAGTGTAACCTCCACTTGTTTTACTTTAATTCTTCTGTACCACCATGAATATATCCACCCACTTACCCCCTCGATGCTGAATGGAGCAGTGGGACACAGAGAGAGGTTGTCAGGACAATCAAACATCTTCCAAATGGGTTGTACCAATAACTGTGGAGGAGAGTCATGGGCCCTTTCTTTCCGAAACCATTCACCTGCCTTTCCTTGCAATGATAATAAATAAACTACATGCTGAGAATGACAAAATCAGTTCTTTACTCAAAGGTTCAGTTGATAGGTGTAAAGCAGGACTTCTCAGCCACAGCACTGCGGGCATCTTGGACCACGTAATTCTTCGCCGTGAAGCTCCGTCCTGTCGATGTAGGATGTTTAGTAGTATCCCTGGCCTCTACTACTTTTAGATGCCAGTAGCACTCCTTTCCAGCAGTTACAATGACCAAATGTCCCCTGAGGGGTAGAGCCATCCATTAAGAACCATTGGTCAAAAGGTAAAAGGATCAAGGGAGGGGTTGGATGTCCTGCTACTTCTTTCTTCCTTTGCACTAAACAATGAAGGCTGTTTCCCAAGTGAATTTCTTTTCTTTCCCTTCCTAGATCCCAATCCTCTCTTCCTGAAGTCTTATTTTTGTTCCTTTCCTTTCTTGGTATCTTTACTTTCCCTATTTCCCTGGACATACCACTTAACCCTACAAAAATTATCAACCCCCAAATACATTCTTATCTTGTCAATTTTACAGCCTCCATTTGCACAAGAATATCAAGACTTTTCTCCTTTATCCTGTTTCTGCTACCTCTGCTGAGTGGAGGAGTGAGTGCATTTCTCAGTGTTTATGGACTCGAGGATGGGATGAGGACAGAGGAAGGGATCCAGCCATTTCTCACAACCTCCACTGTTACCGAGCAGGTCAGCACCAGCTTTATCTCTTGCCTGGATCGCTGCTCTAAATACCTGTCAGTCTCCCTGCTTCTACCCTTGCTGCCCACCATCTGTCATCAGCCCAGAAGCTAGCGCTGACCCTTCCTAAACATGAATCAGATCATGCCACTCCTCTGCTCAAAAGCCTGCAAAGGCTCCTCCTTTTACTCAGAATCAAATCCAACATTCTTACAATGGCCATAAGGCCCTGTATGATCTGGCCCTTGCGTTTGCTTCTGCAATACCTCAGCTGCTATAGCTGTGCCCTCCTTGCTCGCTCTGCTTCAGCCACACAGAACTCCCTGTGGTTCCTTGACACAGTCTGTGTGCTGCTTAGATCCTGTGCCCTGGTTCTTCCCTCTTCCTGGACTACCCTTGCCTCAGACAGTCATCCCAATAGCCACCTCCCTCACCTCCCTTGGGTCTCTGCTCATGGGGGAAGATCCCTCATGAATGTCTTGGTGCTGTCCTTGTGTTAATGAGTGAGTTCTCACTCTTAGTTTACATAAGAGCTGATTGTTTGAAAGAATGTAGCACCCCTTCTTCTCTCTCTTGCTTCCCTCTCTGGCCATGTGACATGTCTCTTCCCCCTTCTCCTTCTGCCATGAGTAAAAGCTTCCTGAGTCCTCACTGGAAGCTGAGCAGATGCTGGTCCCGTGCTTGCACAGCCTGCGGAATCATGAGCCAAATAAACATCTCTTCTTTATAAATTACCCAGTCTTAGGTATTCCTTTAGAGCAATGCAAAATGTACTAGCACCCTGGGTATTGTGCAAAATTCACTAGAGAATGGAGGGGGCAAATTTCATCTGAGCATCAGTTTTAACTGATTAGGAAGGCTCATTTAAATGTCATCATAGAAATAAAAAACAGACTTGGGTCCTATGGAAAATTAGTCACAAAGACTGTTCTACTTCATATTTCTTTTTCAAAGAGACACTTTTTTTGTGGCATCAAAGGTCCTTCTTAATCTGGCTACTCTATTACTGCAGTTTTCTCTCTCATGACATTCTACTGCAAAACCTACATTCCTGCTGTAGTGCTTTCTCAGGTCATGCCACAGGATAGAGACTGAATGTCATGTGTTGAAATCTATTGCCCGATGTGCTGGTATTTGGAGGCATCCTAATGTGATGACTTTAGAAGGTTTTTAGGTCAGAAGGGCTCCTCACAGGATTAGTAGCCTTAAAAAAGAGATCCCAGAAATCCCTATTTCTTCTGCCAGGTGGAGACACAGTGAAAAAAGGACCATCTATGAAACAGGAAGTGGACCCTCACCACTGAAACTGTTGGTGGCTTGATCTGGGACTTCCCAGTTTCTAGAACTATGAGAAATAAATTTCTGCTGTTTATAAGCCACACTGTCTGTGGCATTTTGTTATGGAAACCCAAATGGACTAAGAAACCATGCTTTATCTCACTTCTAAATCTCTACTCATAACATCCTTTTGGACTGAAATTCCTATTGCCCTTTCTTCTCTAACTCTGCTTGGGGAATGTCTGCTCATTCTGGAACCCAACCTTCAGATAATCCATGAGGGCTTTCCTAAAACATTTTCACTCTTCATGCCTCAAGGAGAATTTACCACTCTCTCTGTATTAATTTGCTAGGGTTGCCATAACAAAGTACCACAAACCGGGTGGCTTATATAACAGAAATGGATTGTCTCATAGTTCTGGAGGCTTGAGCTCTAAAATCAAGGTGTCAGCAAGGTTGGTTCTTTCTGAGGGCTGTAAAAGAATGATTTGATTCAACATTCTCTCTTTGGTTTGCAAATGGCCTTCTTCCTATGTCTCTTCACATCACCTCTCTGTGTGTCTATGTCCAAATTTCTCCTGGTTATGAGGGCACCAGTCCTATTAGATTAGGGCCCACCCCAGTGACTTCGTTTTAACTCTATAAGATTATCTCTCTAAAGATCCTGTCTCCAAATAAGGTCACATTCTGTGGTACTGGGGGTTAGGACTTCAACTCATGAATTTTGGGGGAAATAATTCCACCCATAGCACCCTATTTTATTTATTTTCCTCTATTTATGCTGTAATAATTTTTTGAACTAGAGTATTTGTTTCTGCCTGACATCTTCCACTAGTGGGAACCACATTTGATTTTTCTTTATGACCCAGTATAATTCCTAGCACAAGAGGCTGATTGCTAAACTCAATTGGTCAGTTTTCTTTGTTTTGTTTTTTATTTTTGAGGCAGAGTCTGATTCTCTGTCACCCAGGCTGGAGTGCAGTGGCACCATCTCGAGTCACTGCAAACTCCATCTCCCCGGTTCAAGTGATTCCGGTGCCTCATCCTCCTGAATAGCTGGGACTATAGGTGCACGCCATTATGTCCAGCTAATTTTTGTATTTTGAGTAGAGACAGGTTTTTGCCATGTTGGCCAGGCTAATCTTGAACTCCTGACCTCAAGTGATCTACCTACCTTAGCCTTCCAAAATGCTGGGATTACAGGCATGAGCCACCACACCCTCAAATGGTTGGTTTTCTGATTGAATGATCAACCAACAAAAATCCAAAATGATGGTAGTCAACCTTCCCCATTTAATGTTTAAGAAGGACAATGGAAATACCTGTGTGGAATTCTACATTTACCTTTTCTTATAGGTCCATCTCCCCCATTAGACTATGATTTCTTTGAGGATAGAACCATGTTTTATTCTTGATATAATAGAAATCATTAATTAGTAGCTTATCTGCTGTCTACCATACTCTTCCTTTTTACAAACAAAAGCTACATTTTGTTGGGGAAGGCAACATGTCTCAGACTCCTCTGCAGATAAATGAGGCTATGTGATGGCGTTTTGGCCAATAAGAAGTAGATGGAAATGTGGATAGGAGTTCCAGGAAAAGAGGAGGGGGCCCAGCTGGCATGTTTTCTTGCCTTTTGTCATTTCCCATTTTCCTATCTGGAATGCAGAGGCAGTGCTCAGAAGTGAAGCGACCAGTCTGTAACAGGTAAATAGAACACAGTAAAAATGGCTAAGCAGAAGGATAGAAAATATCTTTACTTCAACCTCATTCTTGAAAGATGGTTTCCTAGTACAAGATTCTAAGTTGACATTTATAACCTCTCAGCATGAAGAAATTTTTGCTGTCATTATTGCTGTTGAGAAGTTAGCCACCACTCTAATTGTCTTTTCTTTGTAGGTGGATGTGTCTTCTACTTGCTGTTTTTAAAAATCATTTCCTTCCTCTCTTTTGGCATTTTGCTTCACTGTAATATGTTTAAGTATGAATTTCTCTTGTTTATCAGACTTGTGACTTATTGGCCTTCTTGAACATAAGGATTGGAGTTTTTGACAACTGAAAGCAATTATCAGTCATTATCTCTCCAAATATTTTGTATTTTTCTCATTATCTGAATTATATCTCTCTAAAGCTTTCACTAATGTATGTCAAATATTCCTACTCTATTCTCCATCTCTCTTTACTCTCTTTCATACTTTCTATCTTTTAATGTCTCTAGACTGTATTCTGTATAGTTTCTTTAGCTACATCTCCCAATTGACTAATTCACTCTCTAGCTGCATCTGTCTTATCTGCTGTTTACATTGCCTTATTAATTTCAAGTTGTATGTTTATTACTTCTAGAAGTTCTAAAACTTCTCTAGTGACTCTTTTACAAATATATTTGGTTCTTCTTAGAAATTTCTTATTGTTGATATTCTTCCTTTCCTTTATTTCTCAAAACATTAAATATATTTTACCTTTAGTATCTCGTAATTCCAGTATATGAAGTCTTTGTGAGTTTGATTCTTCTGTTTATTTTTTCTGCTTCTTTTTATGTATGGCTTCTTTGTTCTTTAAGTGTTTTGTGAATTTTGACTGTAGACTGCTTATTTTTCTTATAACATTTTCAGTGGGAATTCTTTGAGGCCTGACTTGAAATTCCTCTAGGAGTATTTGAATTTGTTTGACTTAATAATATGATGAAAGACACCACTAACATGGGGCCACTTTATATTCTTAATTTTTTTTTGAAACACAAAGACATTGTGAATTAGACAGAAAACCCACCATGAAGTCAGGTTTAATGGTTTGAATTCTCAGGAGAGATTCCCCTCATCCCCTACCCGGCACCCAGGTTGAGCCAGGCAAATTTCTTTGTTGTCCCTTCTAATGGTGGTTTTACTTCTTGTTTACTATTACACCGAAGGTGTGGCCCTTTGAATACCAGCTTTATGTTGGGTGTTCTCTATAGGCTTCATTTCCTTATATGGACCTTAAATTTCACTTCCTGACTCCTCTGATTTCACTAGACTATCTCAAATTTTCCAGAGTTCAGCAGAAAATCTCAGAAAGAAAGACTACTTTGGCAATCTCTTTCTCCATGGGGCCTCTGCTTTCACTTTGTTTTTGACCTCTGTGGATTCCTTCCTTATGCACCAGTCGTTAGATTATTTCTTCTCCAGCATTATGGTTGTTTCAGTTACCACATCCTTCAAAGCTATCTATAAGCCATACCACAGGAAACAGAAACAAAAATTGTTTGTTTACGTTGGTGAAAAATTTGCAAATAATCTGAATATTTACCCATAAAAAATTTATGGTACGTATACATGTATGAGATGTACATATAAAATGTCATGAAATCATGAAAAGGAATGTGGTCAACGTACAGGTGCTGGCATAAAAATCTGTTTAACATACACTTTTAAATGCAAAGAGCTAGTTGCACAACAATATACATAACATGACTCTGTTTATGGTTTATGTTTTAGAAAATGAGAAACGTATGTTCTTTTGCAAAGACGCATTTTTATTTAAATGCACAGAAAAAGATCCAGATGCTTACACACTAAATGTAAAGGAATTTTATTTATACTTTTTTTTAACTTTTTAGAATGAAAATGTATTCCTGTACTACTTGAGTTTATTTAAAAATAAACACAAGTTTAGGAGATTATAAGTTATAAGACATATGAAGCACTTAGTACAGTGCCTGACACATCATAAGAACTTAACAAATTTTTGCTTGTATTGTTATTTTCATTTAAAAGAAAGAATTATTGATACATAGTGGAGTATAGTATGATATGATGGTGGATTGTGCTGCTCTACTAATCAGTAGCAGACCTCAGATTGGAAACTTCATTTTTTTTTTTTTTTGAGACGAAGTTTTGCTCTTGTTGCCCAGGCTGGAGTGCAATGGTACGATCTCGGCTCACTGCAACCCCCGCCTCCTGGGTTCAAGCAATTCTCCTGCCTCAGCCTCCCTAGTAGCTGGGACTACAGGCATGTGCCACCACGCCCAGCTGATTTTTGTATTTTTAGTAGAGATGGGGTTTCTCCATGTTGGTCAGGCTGGTCTTGAACTCGCGACCTCAGGTGATCTGCCTGCCTCGGCCTCCCAAAGTGCTGGGATTACAGGCATGAGCCAACGTGCCGGGCCTGGAAACTTCATCTTTTGATTAAAAATACCTATCTATTTCCAAACTATAATTTATAGATCACTTGTTTCACTTGCTGCTTTCAGATGTTAATAGGTATTACTCAAAAAAATCCAGGATCAAATAAATGTATTTTTAAATGCTGAGTTACACAAGTATAATAATTTTCGTTTGTTTTGTTTTTTAACAGTCAGAGTTATAAAATTCTAATATACATACATTATGAGTCTCAAAGAGGGAGATCTTGTGTAAAACACTCCTCAACTTACTGAAACCTAGAATCCTTTCTCTCAAGCATCCGCAAGGACTTCTCTTCCATGAAACACCCTTTTGGAAATACTTCACTAGACCATAATACATATAACAGATACCACAATATCCATTTACTGACTCTGAACAAATTGTGAGTTTTTATAGCCAAGTTGTCATGATGTTTAATGGATAGTGCATTCTCTTTTGTCCTTTAATTAGTCTAGAACAGATTCCAAGTATAAACAATGACTTGTTTTGTAACTGAAGGCAAGAGACCTTCCCTGTTGAGACCTTCCCTGTCCATGTCTCAGTATACGAAACACTTCTTTGGATTAGCATTGATTAATGGATGGAAAATATGATGCATCTAGAGCTGTTTCTTGGCATCAGATAACCTAAAGCCAAACAACAGGGCAGGCATGAAAAATAAGAGGAGACAAAAACAAGACCCCTGATGTCCTTGTTCCTGCTGACTGTTACTACACAATTAAGATCCCTGCTGATTGGGAAAAAAAATACACTACCATCTGTAATTGGATGAAAAAATATTTTTTGCACATGTTTGGACTGTATAAAGGAAAACTCAATGAAGTCAGAAGATATCAAAACAAAATATGCAATTCATTAGCTGTAAGCTATATAAATAAGCTATGTAAATAATGAATGAATGTATACATCTTGCTAAGTATCTCCTTCCTCCACCTTTTACATCTGCTAATTGTAACATGTTTGCAGAGAGCTGTTATCTTGGCATTCTTCATCCTTTTGAAAATACACCATTCAAACTTGTTAATTTGTTCTTACAGCATCAGTTAACCAAAGGGCAGCATGCAGAAGAAGAGATTGTTACTGGCTGCAGGTATATGAGTTACTGGTGGCAAATCCATATGGGTCTGCAACAACCTCAATTCTTGCCTCCTCAGAAGAAAGAATTTGACTGAGGGGCATAAAGCAGAAAAAGAGACCAAGGCAAGTTTCAGAGCAGGAGTGGAAGTTTATTAACAAGGCTTTAGGGCTGGGTGTGGTGGCTCACGCATGTAATCTCAGCACTTTGGGAGGCTGAGGTGGGTGGATCACGAGGTCAGGAGTTCGAGACCAGCCTGGCCAACATGGTGAAACACCATCTCTGCTAAAAATACAAAAATTAGCCAGGAGTGGTGGCAGGCCTCTGTAATCCCAGCTACTCAGGAGGCTGAGGCAGGAGAATCACTTGAACCTGGGAGGCAGATGTTGCAGTGAGCTGAGATTGAGTCATTGCACTCCGGCCTGGGCAAAAGAGCGAAACTCTTGTCAAAACAACAACAACAACAACAAAAACCCCACAAAAAAGCAACAAACAAACAAAAAATAAGGCTTTAGAAAAAGAAAGAAAGGAAAGAACACTTGGAAGAACGTGAAGCGGGTGATCTGAAGAACAAGACTTAGATTATTCCAGATTGTGGGTGAAGAACAAGTGTGGTATTTAACCATCATCCTAGGACTTCAGAGGCTGCCATCTTGCATCCCTTTCCCGTGATTCTTCTCTTGAGGTGAGCTGCACACATGTGTAGTACCCTCTTTACCCTTGGGAAGTGAGCACAGACAGGGTGTTTAGGAAGTTGTATGCATGCCCATCTGAGGCTTTCTTCCCTTTTCCAGTGGAGTGCCCCCAGAAGGTCATATTCTACCATTTTGTCTCTTAAAGTTGCTTCTCCCTGACATTGGCATTCAATTAACACTTTAATGTTAATAGCTGTGGATCAGCTGGAGACTGTCTCTCCCTGGCTCTGGTCACATTTTTTAGAGAGGCAGTATGATAAATGTTGAACCATCACCTGACATTCCTAGTGGGTGGCAGAGAAAAGCCCTGTCTTGCCTCACTCATGTCTATGTCTAACTACCTGCAACAAGAAGATAAAACGAGACCCCCAATGTCTTTGTTTCTGCTGACTGTTAGCATCTTCAGACAGAACCATCCTTAGGCACATGCATTTTTACTACGAATGGTATATTAGGAATAGAGAGAGAATACAAGCTGAAGATGTAGAATGGGGACTTGTGACTTCAATAGAAAAGAATTGCTTCCATTTTTTAACATTGGGGGTTAGGATAGTTTTGCTTCTGTAGTATGTGCAACTGGGCTTGACTTAGATTATTCCAGATTGTTGGGGAGAAGGAGGTCTTTACTTCCAAGAATTGTCTAAAAAACAGAGAACTCTCCCTGGAACATGATTTTTTAAAAGCCTTCTAGAAGGAAAAGACCTCTTTGGTGACATCAAAGGGCTTCCTCATTCTAATCCATAAAGAAGTTCAGTTGAAGTGAATAGAAGTTCCTCCATGGCCTGAGATTGTAACATTACTTTTTTTCCTCAACTACATAGAAAGCAAAAAGTGATAATTTGGATTCTTTAATTTTTTAAGCACAAAAGTACTAAGTGCAGTGTTTCCTGACCCTTGCCTCTGAGTGGGTTCATGAGGTGAGGGCACTGGTGAGAAGGAGGTATATAGATTACTGTCTGTGACCAGGAAGTTCTCCATTCTGATAAGGCTGAATTTGATCATTCTATTAATAATAAGTGCTAAAGTCTGGAATATGTCTTCTATTGTTCTTTATTTGTTAAAATTGTTCATCTGTGCTCTCTTGCTACTCATGAAAATGACAGTGAAAAATAGCTGTCCATTAACACAAAAGCAAAATGTAATGCAGTAATGATGCTTGAAGCTTCCTGCAATGTTAGAGTTTTTAGAAATCATTAATAATAAATTACCAGCAATGCAATGGGAAGCTGTTAACTCCTTTCTTTGGTAGGTAAAACTCTCCATTATAAAATAATAATACACTAAGTCATATGCCATAGCCTTCAGCAATTTTCTTAAAGTTATTTTACTTTAAGACCAGTGTTGCCAACATTGAATTCATTTTACAGATTAGAAGACTGAGGCTATTTTACCCGATGATAATGTTGGAATGAGTCAGAATATTGTAATTGAAATCACTAGCTTAGTTCCGGATTTAAATTAAGGCCTCTCGCATGTTTGTAAATGTGACAGGCACCAGTAGAGATCATTGGTTAATGAGTGGAGGTTGGAGTGGAGATAGGGTTCCATTAATCACAAACTCTAGGCCATATTTCTCAATGTGTGGTTTGGGGCCATATGGGGAGTAAGAAAATGTACTCTTGGAGGAAAGGAAACAAACACAAAGCTTGCAAACAGGATGGCAAAACACTCTCAAGTCAAAGACCCTTGTTTATCAGCTCAAGGTCTCAATACTTGTTATCAGTGTGTAGCAGGGTCCAAGGCATGCAGCAAGTCCAAACATGCTCTGAGATGCTTCTCTCCTCTCATTTCCCTTAGTTCCATTCAGCAATTATCCAAGAACCTGACGGCTTCCTCTTTACGACGGAGTCTGCAAGAATACAAAAAGGAAATAAAAATGGCCATCCAATTAGCAGAGCCCACATCCAGTTCCCAGAGCCCACAAAGAGGGACTTCATGAAGGATAGTTCTGTCTGGTGCTATCATCCAAGACTTTATCTTTGTAATATGTGAAATCAGTTTGTTAGATAAAGATCAGCTCACACACTCAGTTTTCTTTTCTGAAGAAGAACTTGTAGGAAGGTGAATTCTAAAATACAAATTGTGTGACTTTTGGCAGGACACTTCCCTCTGTGCCTTTGCTTCCTTATAGATAATGGGAGGTGGTAGGATTAAAATAAGTCAGGATCCTAAATCACTGGCCCACCAGAGAGCGGTGGCTTAAACACGATAGCTTAATTTCCTCCCTGCTTCAAAATTTGATGGTGCTTTTATGTTAAGCAGCATTGATATCAAGCAGTCATGGTTCATTGTTCCACCCAGTTCTAGGCTAGATATATATATCCTGATACTTTATAGACTTCTAAGGGATGATCCTCAAACACATTAGAAATATAGGAAACCATAGAAATAACAAGTTCCTGAACATCTACCACTGCTTATGAAATAGTTGTAAATCATTTGTCTCCAACTATATTCTTTGTATAGTTATAAAATTCAGGACTCTATTCCAAGTGAGGAAGCAGATCTTCTCTTCAGTTCTGCAACTGTGAAACTTTAGGTAGACTCAGTAATAATTACTTAGGGGAAAACCTTAAAATTCAAGCTCTTTTAAGGAAGAACACATAATTTTAACCACATAAACAATCTTACAATCCTCATTCAAATCAGATACCATAACACATTTCTTATCAGACCTTAATGAATAGAAATGCAATTTCTTATAACTTAAATTCTGAAAGAATTATGTGACATGAGACAGAAGAAGGAAAAATGTATTGAACAAAAAGAGCCTGATACATCCTCATAAGGTTATTGGTCAATATTCCAAAAAATAGAGAAATAATCATGAATATATGCCTTTTTTTCTGGATATAAATAGACTTCACTTCAGGCTGTCATCTTCACTGTGTTCTTTCTTTTTTTTTCTTTTTTTTTTTTTGAGATGGAGTCTCGCTCTCTTGCTCAGGCTGGAGTGCAGTGGTGCGATCTCAACTCACTGCAACCTCCACCTCCTGGATTCAAGCAATTCTCCTGCCCTAGACTCCCAAGTAGCTGGGATTACAGGCATGCACCACCATGCCTGGCTAATTTTTGTATTTTTAGTAGAGACGGGGCTTCACCATGTTGGTCAGGCTGATCTCGAACTCCTGACCTCATGATACACCCACCTCAGCCTCCCAAAGTGCTGGGATTATAGGCGTGAGCCACTGTGCCAAGCCGACCGTGTTCTTTCTTATGGAAAGAATTTCAAAATGACCTGCCAACAGGGTCCCAACCAGCCTGGAACAAAAGAAATGGCATCACCCACCCTGGTGTTCTAACAAGAAATTGCTTTGGAAGAGCTGATTGGCCTCTCTTTTCGTATGACACCTGATTCATATCCTTGACAGAATTAATTTTCAGTGAAAGGAAAGCTCGTTACTAATTCATTGAAATGTCCCTGTGCATTGAGAGCCAATTCTCCTAAACGTGACTTGAACATCCTTGTGTGGCATCTTCCAGGAAAACAATCTTGCCTCCTTGAATGGCCTTTAACACCTAGAGCCAGGAAAATTCCCTGACACATTTAGACTCTGACTGGGGTCAATGTTCAGCACCCCACAAGCACTCCTAGGGATAGTGACACATTTTCCATCTTCTCTCTTGTTTCCATTACTCCCTGGGAAGGTTCAAATTAGGCAAGCATCAATATTTTGATGCAGTGACATGATAAATATCCACGGTCAAGGCTTGCAATTGCATTTTTGAAATGTCAGACAGAAGGGAGTAAAACGAGCAAATAAAACCAAGCAAAAACACCACAAAGAGAAAATATATTAAGTGCCTTGAGAGATGTCCTATAGAACAATCTCTTACAAAAAAAAAAAAAAAGAAAAGCCTCAATCTCAACATGTCTAAAACTAAATTTGTTATTTCCCCTCCAAAACCTGGTCTGTGTTTCTTAGAGAATGGCATCACTGTTAAACCCACTTGTACAACCAAAGAACTAAAAAGACATCCTTGATGACTCCCTTGCTCTCAGCCACCATGTAGAATTCTTCACCAATGCCTGTTGATTTTACCCCTTAAATATCTCTTGACTCTGACTCCTCTCCATCTCCACTGTCATCACCATCATCCTTCATCTCTAGTTACTGGTTGTGTTAGGCCATTCTTGCACTGCTATAAAGAAGTATCTGAGACTGGGTAATTCATAAGAAAAGAAGTTTAATTAGCTCACAGTTCTGCAGGCTTTACAGGAAACATAGCAGCATCTGCTTCTGGGGAGGCCTCAGGAACAATCCAAGCATGGCAGAAGGCAAAAGGGGAGCAGGCACATCAAATGGTGAGAACAGGAGCAAGAGAGAGGTACGGGGGAGGTGACACACTTTTAAATGACCAGATCTCACAAAAACTCACTACTACAAAGACAGTACCAAGACATGGGGGATCTGCCCCCGTGATCCATCTGCCCCCATGATCTCCCACCAGGTCCCCACCTCCAGCACTGGGGATTACAATTCAACATGAGATTTGGGTGGGGACAAATATCCAAACTATATCACTGGTAAAAACTGCTGGATTGTCTAGCCTCCTCTGTTAACTCTCACCTTCTACAATTTATTCTTATGCCACAGCTAGAATAATCTTTTTCAAACATAAATCCAACAGTAATATTGCTTTCTGGATAAAGTCCAAGATCTGTACATGACTGACAAAATTCTGAATGTTCTGGCCTGACCCACGTCTTCAGCTTGACTTTGAGCTACTTCTCTTCATACACTGTGATACACTGTGCCTTAGTCATTTGGACCTCCTTCCAGTTCTTCAAACTCATATGTTTCCTTCCAACCACAGCATCTTTGAGGATGACATGATGCCCAATATCTAATGCTCTTTGGTTCACACTTCTTCCTCCATTCACCTAATTAGCCATTATTCAACCTTCAGAGCTGAGATCAAGTGTCACTCTCTCAGAAAGGCCTTTCTTGATTCCCTCAGTCCAGCCATGTTCATTGTCATAAAACTGTCTTCCTTTACTTCAGAGCAAACAGCTAATGTGCAATTTTACATTCATTCATCCTTTAATCTATTGTAAGTTCAATATAGGTGGGGACCATGTCTGACTTTTTTTTTTTATCATTGTTTGTTTATTCTACCAGTTTCAGTGAGAAATATGTTTAAAAGCTTCCATTGTGATTGTGAATTTTCCTATTTCTGCTTTAATTCTATCTTTTTTTATACATTCTGAAGCTACATGATAAAACACACAAATTTAAGCCTATTTATCATCCTAGTGGACTGACACTTTTACAGAGGGTCCTTCTTGACTTGCAATTTACTTTGTTTAATATTAGTATAACTATGGCAGCTTTCTTTTAGTTAGGGTTTGTATGGTGTATCTCTGTCCATTATTTCACTCTTTTTCTGTATCTTGTATTCAAGATGCTTCTCTTGTAAGCATTGCATTATTGGGTCTTGTTACATTTTAATACAGTCTGACAATACAAATGTTAAGAATTATTTACATTTAATATAATTGCTGAAACCCTTGGGGTTTTTTTATGTTATTTTTTCCAATTTGTTTCATCTGTTCTACATTTTTTTCTTTACTTTCTTTTGAGTTAATCAAATTTGTTTTGCTACTCCATTTTTTCACATCTTGGCAGTTATAAATAATCTTTTTACATTCTTTCAAAGGTTATGTTAGAGATTCAACATGCATTCTGCGTTGGTTAAAGTATAATACAAATTTGTACTTTTATCAATTTCTGTACAATTGAAGCATATTTGAACATTTTGACTTTATCTTCTTTCTGCCTTTTAGGCTATCATTGTCATGTATTTTAAATCTACATATTAAAAATTTAAAACCTTTATAAGGACATTATTAGTATTGGCTTATAAAGTCAATATTTATTTAGATTTACTTACGTATTTATCTTTCTTTTACTACTCATTCGTTGCTACAATTTTTTGCTGTCATTTAGCATCACTTTTCTTCTGCCTGAAAAACTCCCTTGTGCATTTCCTTTAGAGCAGGCATTAGTGACAAATTCTTCCGGAAAATACAGTGTTCACTGCTGTGGGTCCAGCTAAAATTTTGCTGGAAACACAGAGAAGAGAGGACTTGTTGAGCTATATTCTATGATTATGAGATTAATGAAATCCAGATTTCAGGAAATTCTATAGGTCAAACAGCCCTAGATTTTCAACAGATAAAGTCTGAGGAGAAGAAAGGACTATAGAAGGAGGTGCAGTGGATTAAAAGAGATTTACATATCAAACATTTTTTAATGGGCAAGTCTAGACTATAGTGTCTAGGGATGCATATGTGGTTAATAAAGCTATAAACACAAGAAAGAGATTACAATAAAAGTCCTTCTAGGGAAGGTGGTGCACTGTGATCAGGATAGCACACAAGGAACAGTTCCAAGTGGCTGGAAAAGTTCTGTTTCTTTATGGCAGTTACAAGAGTGTCTGCCTTAAAATAATTTATTCAGCTATACATTTGTTTTGAGTGGTTTCTGTCTTTGTGTTTTTTTATTTTACAATAAAAATATACAAACTAAAAAATGAAATAGAAATTAGTAAAATTTCAACTTCAGTATTTTTATTATCTTACTTTGGCAGGGATATTTTACACTTTATGATGACCTACCATTGTCTTTTACATCCATAATTTTGGTTAAGAATTCAGCTGTCAGCCTTACTGTTCTTAAAGATAATGTGTCCTTTTTCCTCTAGCTATTAACATTTTGTCTTTGGTTTTCAACAATTTTATTACTGTGCACCTTGCTGAAGTTTATTTGTATTTGTCTATCATTGGATTCATAGTGTTTCTTATAACTGTGACTTCAAATATTGCTTCTACCTGTTCTTGCTTTTTTCCTCTTTCTGACATTACGATGTCCTAAATATCTCTTACTGTCTTTTTATCGTGTTTGACTCTCTTTTCCTCTCTGTGGTTCAGTCTAGATATTTTCTGCTGACCTATATTCTAGTTCATTATTTCTTTCTTCAGCTATGTTCAGTCTGCTCCTAATTAATTTCTTGAATTTAAATTTTATTTATTGTGTTTCAGTTCTAGAATTTCCTTCTTACTCTTTTTTGTAGGATTTTAGTTTTCTGTTGAAATTCTCCATCTCATCAACAACTTTCATTCATATATTTAATAAAGTATTTAAAGTCTGTGTCTGATAACTCCAGGATCGATATAGTATCTAGATCCCCTGTGGATCTCTTTCTATTGTCTCCAAATGATTTTTGGTCACTTGGCTTATCTCCTTGTATTCTACAATATTTTTAAAAAGAATGCTGGGCTTTATTCTTTGAAAAATTATAGAGATTATTTGAAGTTCTGGATGATGTTATCTTTCTTCCTAGAGGTTAATGCCAGGCAGTTAAGTGAACCAAGTCACCTTAGTCCAACTGGGCTGAGCTGCTTTTACTTTTTGTGAGAGCTGGTCTATACCTAGTTTGCCTTTATGCTTAGATTGCTGTCCTTGAGGGATCCCAGCTGAAAGCCTAGGGTGTTTCTCAGTGCCTCTCCTCATTGAGCCATGACCTCCAATTTTGTTCATGAGATTGTGAAAACTATCTTCAGCCACTTATGAGCCGGCTAATGCTTCAAGGACAAAGTAGAATTGCATTTTGATCTTAACTTCTTTGTATTTATCTTCTCTCTGGAATTTTGTCTACTGATGCCCTTGCTGCCTTGATAGCTCTAATAATCCTTCAAGTAGTTTTTAAAATATATTATCCATTTTTTTCCCAGTTGTTCTTCGTGAAGTGTTTGTCTAATAGAAGCTAGTCTGTCATAGTTACAAAAAAAAAAGTCTCTTTAACTACTGTTTATTGATCATTTACTCAGAGGTCCTGTTATTTCCTCACATCACTCTGAGTTTTTTCTTTATTGAACTCTCCACAGTTTATAATTATTTTTATGTTTCTTTATTTGACATCTGTTTCCCCCTTAGACTGAAAACTCAGTGGGCCATCAGGAATCATGTGTTTTGCTTGTCACTGAATCCTTGATATCTAGCCCAGAATTGGCAATCAATAAATATTTTTAAAAAATGAATATAGGCTCTTGGTCTAAGCATTTTACATACTTTATCTCATTTAATCCTTTCCATAACCATATGAAGCAGGTATTTTTTAGCTCTGTTTTAGTGAAGAGATAACAGAAAATTAGAGAGATAAGTAACTTCATAAGGTCATTATATGTAAAATGTTCTGTAAAACTCCTCTTCCTGGACGCCTCATCATTATGCTTCTGCAACCTGTTACCTGCAGCCAGCTTTTTATTTTTCAATATACGGGCTATAAAATGTGTTCCAGTTCCTTCTCTTCATTTTCTTCTTCCTCCTTTTGTTAATATTTCATGCCTTGTTTTTTTAGGCCTTCAGTGCTCGTAAGCATTTCATTACCCAGTGAGCTGGAAAAATAAAAGACGATGAAGCTCACATAGCTGAGCAAGGAGTCTATGCTCCAAAACACCAAGAGGAGGATGCGTCCTCCGCTCCCCTCAGGCCACAATTGGTAGCTTTGGTAACTAGACTCATTCATTTAAAATTTTTAAACATTTAATTTAATTTTCTTTTAAAATACACTTTATTTTTTAGAGCAGTTTTAGGTTCACAGCAAAAATGAGCAGAAAGTACAGAGAGTTCCCACATACCCCCTCACACACATACAGAGTGGTGCATTTGTTACCATCGATGAATCCACATTGGCTCATTCATTTTTATGCTGTATAAAACCATCTGGGATCGTGTGTTTGCCCAGTTTCAGCTACCTTGTGTTAAGAGTCCTCTTTTGACCTGCAGTTAAAATTAAAAAGTCTCTGCTTCTTTGTCAGCATTCATTCTGTTCTTAACACGCTGCAGTAAAGTTCACTTACCCCTGAACTTTGACCGTTCCAGCACATTTCAGTGTTTGCATGCTCAAAACCAAGCAATTAACTTTAATATGCATTCTTAAAGGAAATCAGGTACAATCTCTGGAAGCTGTAAAGGATCACATTGTCACATTGAGTCCGAAATCTTTGTGATGCTGCTCACACTCATGGTGCTCTCTCCTCCTGCCCAACAGACCAAGGCCTGGCTCAGGTCCCACCACAGCTGTGAAGCCTGTTCTAACAAGCTCCATCCCACAACAATTTTTTTTTCATCTTTGGCATCATATCTGGTATCAAATGCTCCCAGAGAAAGTCATTAACCCTCTCTGAGATTCAGTTCTCTTTTCTGAAAATGTGGATCAAAACACCTCCTGACAGGCTTGTAGATCAATTTACGTGTGCCCAAATGTGTCCAGGAGAGGCACAGAGCAGACAGGCAGGAAACATCAGTACTTCCCCTCTCCTTGCCTGCCCAGGGAAGTTTTCCTGGAGGACAGGTGCACAATGTGGGAGACAAAACTGTAAAACTATGTGCAAATGCGCTTGGACATAGATTATAGCAGAGAAACAATACCTCTGTGCTATCAAGTCCCTTCTGGATTTGTAAAGAAAGGGGACTAAGAAGTCACCGGAGCAGAGCAGGGGAAAGATAGTAGAGCTGCCAGTGAAAGTCAAAGAAAAAGTGGGGAACAGGGCACCATGTGGCCCAGGAATATCCATGCATTTGTGGGCAAAGGGAAATGGAGCACAAAATGGCTACTCATCAAGACAGGTAGCCCTTTGCAGTCTCCATCTATGTGGAGACTGAGCTTCCAGTCACAGTACACAAAGGACATGGGTGAGATTTGGACAGACAAGGAAGAGGAAAATGGTTTCTGAAGGGGGAAAACAGAGAGATCCATAACTCTAGGGCACAAAATAAAGGTATTTAAGCACTGTCACAGCACACCGAGACAATGAGCAAACCCACTTGACAAGGGTCAAGTGCCTGGAAAGTCAGAAGGAAGCTGATAGTAAAGGATTTTGAATGTCTGGTTGAGGACAATGGGTTTTATCCTGCTATCAGTGGGGAGCTACTGGGGAACTTTGAGCTGGCGTATCACGTGATGACTGAGATACTTGAGCAGCACACACTGCAGGGGAAAGAGGACAGAGAGCGAGTGCAAGGTTCTTACAACAGTCCTGGTAGGAGCCGAGAAGGCCTCACCTTAAATGGTTACAATGCAAATGGAGCAGAAGGAATTTGTGTTCAAGCCCTGCCTTTTAAAATATTCCCGTGGCCTCAATTTCTTCTGGATTCTTTCCCAATACCACTATATGGCAGACTCCAGGTGTTTAAATATGTTTTTTTAAAAGTTGGTGAGCATTTTATATATATATATTTAAAAGTAAAAGAAGATAATAAAATGGCCTTAATTCTGAGGATTTATTTAAAAAGAATTGTAAGAGAAAGAATTGGCAAACCTTCTCCATAACCCACCATCAAAGAGAGATCCAGAATATAGTATAATGTAACATAAAAACCGCTGCTAATCCACTCAGGAAGCAAAGAGCATAACTATGACAACCATTGTGATTTTTCTTTTACAGTAGACAGGCTCAGCACAGGCAGAAAGAAACAAAACTTCTTAGCATTCATGAGTATATTGTTCCAAAATGCAGAAGGTGAAAGTCATGGTCATGGAGAAGTCAAGTGACCTGGGAAGAGAATTGGCCATCGCTCTCCAGGTGAGGAGGAGACAGAAATGAAGCTGGGAGACCTACACCCTTCACCTTTGTTCATGGAACCAAGCTCAAGCCTCCCTCCCCCGCTCGCAGTATAAATTGAACAGAGAAGTATCAATGAGTATCCAATTGCAGGGCTTAAGGAAGAATATTTTGGGATGTTTCAAGATGCAGAAAAGGATCCAAACATCAGTTCTCAAATGAACAATGAAACACAGCTACCATTTGTTGAGACCCCTTCTGTGCCAAGCTCTAAATGCCCTTCTGCTGTCATGTCACCTAATTCTCATCATCGAAGTGTATTTGGGGATGGTCTTCATCCTATTTTATACATAAAACTATGAAGCTCAGAGACCTGCAGTAAGTAATCCAAGACCTTAGTGTAGAGCCAGGATTAAAATCCAGCTATCCCTCCCTCCAAGGACCTATTTGCTTGCCTTGTTATGGCATTGAATATTATCACACATAAGGCTTATAAAGTGGGGAGAAGACACCTTCACACAGTGCCTGTGTTTTGTTGGCCTCATTTGCGTCTTATTTTCTAGTCCAAAACATCACAGTCCTCGCACTGCACAGCTGCCTCTACCTGGCCTGTGCCTTCTTGCGAAAAGCTCTTTGGTGTGGCTGGCAGGACTTCAGAACTGCATGTTTCTGTTGAAGAAAAAAAAGTCTGAGTTAGGAATTTAGCCTTGCTCAGACTCAGCCCTTTGGCCTGAATGCAGAGAAAGAAGTCCAAGTCCCTGAAGTCCAGAGAAGGAAGAGTTTCTGGAGCTAAGCCAAGGTGACCTTTCAACAAGGAGCACCCTTTATTGAGGCAAAGAACAGAATCTTTGCTCCTTTGCTGAAGGTGCCCCCTCCACTTAGAAAACTGTTTCCCCCACTCTCCCCTTGGCTGACTCCTACTAGGCATTCGTAAGTCCCAAGTCAGGAATTGCCCCTCTAGGACACCCACCCTCCTACCTCTTGTGTTCCCATCACACCCATGCTTTCCTCTGACATCACACTTGCCCTTTAGGTGACTTCTCTCCTGCTAAACTGTGAGCTACTTAAGGTCAGGATCCAGTTTAACTCTGCTAAGAATCCCTAGTGCTATAAACTTCATAAATGTTGAGTGAATAAATGAACAAAAGTGGCCAATCCAAGCCTTTGTGGGGAGTATTAGAGTAGGGTTTAGATCTGGAGTACAGAGAGGGCTGGACACCTCCTACCTGACTCCAGAAACTTCCCCTCTCCTCTGCCACCCCTCAGACTTTGATGCTCTCTCAGTCATTGGTAGCAACGATACCAGAAATGCCTTAGGAGATTCACCTTTGTCTGTGAAGCTGGAGGCGTCAAAGGAGTTCTGCTCTTTACTTTGGGTTCATGGTTCATTCCAGGAGGCTGAGAGCTGAGGCTCTGCCCTGGTGGGTTCCTAGCAGAGGAGAAGGAAGGTGCAGTCTCAGAATCCCACCTGATTATATTTACTTCTGGCAGTTATGGCTAAAGGTGCTCTAGGTTGGGGAAACAAGAATCAGAGGATGCTTCCTTCCCATTTGACAGTATATATCAATCAACATGACTTTCTTGAGTTAACCCCAACATCTTCAAGTACGATTTAGAGGCAGCCCAGAGAACCTGGTGCAAGCCCTGAGCTGACACGTGCAGGATGAGAAGGCAGACACTGGGGAAGCAAGTTCATCTCTCTGCAGATACTGTAGGTAACTGAGTGTGCATGGGGCTACTGCCCTAGCCGGGCCATGCCTCGTTCAACTTTCCACCAAATATCTCTCCTCTGTGCCAGCTTCTGAGGACTGGACAGAAGCCAGGTGCTGCTGCAACCATGAAGACCCATTATTTGCTCACTTGGGCTACTCTCCTTTTGGAACCCTCACCTGCAGGCGACCCCCATGCTGCACAGCTGGCACAGGGTGGTGGTGGAGCCTCCTGTGCACGAAGCTCCTGTGGGGTGCTGCTGCCCTGGGCTCCCTTTTCCTCATCTGTGTGCTCTGTCTGTTTACCCTTTACCTAAGGATTCATGAAACACATGTGAAGCAAATTGGAAGCAGGGATTGGTGGCCAGACAGACCCAAGGTTGAAGTCCCTGATCTTGTACTTGCACGAGTTGTCTGTTGTCCCTGGGCCCTATTTTCTTTATCTATCCAATGAAGCTAAAAATCCCTACCTTGCAGGTTGTTGTGATGATGAAAGCTGTTTCTCAACCTTAGCTACACATTAGAATTCCCTGGGGAGCTTTAACATGCAAATGCCCTGGTCCTACCCAATCAGTCTTTGGAGAGTAGACCCAGGCACCAGTATTTTGAAGATTTCTGGGAGATTCCTAAGCGAACCCTAGGTTGTGACTCCAGGATTACAGACAATGTGTATAACCTGAGTGACATACTGCTTTCGGAATAGACTATCCCATTAATAAATGATACCCATATTACTATAATATTATTGCTGCTCCTAATCTTCCTTCTGCCAAGAAAGGAAGTATGGTTATGGGCCTAAAATATCCAAACTGTAAATAACAGAGCACATATAAGTGACATCACTAGCCTCCAAGCTGCTCAGTGAGATAATAACAAGAGTGACTTGAAATAGCCAATCAGCTGTGAGGACCCCAGTTCTTTAAAATACGTGCATGCCATCTCTCACGTCCCTGCCTCATCCAGCCTGGGTCTGTGCCAGTAGAAACTTTTCCAGTTAAAGCCCAGTGCCTTTATTTCCAGTACTGATTGTCGCCTGGGAGACAGCTGTCAACTTGTGCATCCCAAGTTACCTTTGCTCTGCAGTAAATAGATGAGTCACAGTTGGTCCCAGCAGGTCAAGGAACAAGCAGCCCTGGGCCATCCTGTCTGGTGGCTGAGGCTGCTGAGACAATGCCCTTGGTGCCTATGAAGGAGTCATAAAGTTGGGCTTGACACTTTTTAAAGTTATCTTAGTTTGCTGATTGTTTGGCTAGAGGGACTGGTGTTGAGTCCTTCCTGGCTGTATTAGGGCTTTGCATGATAAGCGTAATTAGGGTGAGAGGAGGCTGAGCAGCCTTCAGTGTCTGAGGCGGCAATGGGTCAGGCAGAGCAGTGCAGATCATTGACCTCAGTAGAAAACCCCCAAGCTGCACTTTAGATACCAGGTCCCTTCTTTTTCCAAACTAAAAATGTCCTGGGTGTTGGTAGCAGAAGGGCCGACTATAGGTTAATGTTGCTACTTATCCTGGTTTGTGGGGCAGGGAGGGCTAGCTTTAGTTTTAAGCCAAATGTTTAAATGTTTCTCAAATCTATCTACCTCTTTACCTCCAAACCACCCAAGTCTGGGCCAGAATCATTAAAAGATGGTGCACTTGTGCCGACTCGACAGCCACAGCCTCCCACCAGGATTCCCACATTCTCTCCTGCCTCACAGAGCAGCCAAGATGATCCAGCCTCACCTCAGGTCAGACCATTTCACTCCCAATGTGAAACCCTTCCGTGATTCCTTGATACTTTTGGGATCAAGCCTGACCCTTTGACATGGTCTCCAAGCCTAGGTCAGCCTGACCATCATCCTCTTACTTCCTGACATTGCTGCAGGTGGGTGGAAGTCCTCGGCTCCTCTCAACTCCAAGCTTCTTTTCCTTTTAGGTCTTGGAACCACAGTCTTCCACCCACCTGGGGCACTTTCTCAAGCATAACTCTCAGCCGCCTTCAGTTTTGAGCTTAAACTTTACTTCTTTTCTTCCTCCCCCTAGAGTTCCTCACACATGAGCCCCTTGAACTCTGAGTTTGGGATCCTAACACTTCTTAGGCTTTATTGTTACCCCTTGCCTAACCAGAATCTAAGTTCCATGAAGAAGGGACGCCATCCATACTCCCCATGCCAGTGAATACATTTCGAGTAAACCCCAAAAGTATTTGCCAATGATAAGGTAAAAGCAGTGGGGTTCACAAAGGACAATACCATTTGCAGAAGAAGCACCATGTAGCAATAAAAACCCAAATGGTTATCCAGATTACGTAAGGGCCACAATCATTGGCAGGGTCCCCATCACGTGTAAGAGACAATGTGAGTTATTTTATCTATATGAAATATGCCTTTTTTTGGTAATTGTCGTTTTTTCAAAGAACTTTTTGCTAGGCTATTGAAAAGGTGAACGACTCAGGAGAACGGGCATTATAGTTGACGGTTATTTAGCAACTACAGTGTGCCAGGTCCAACAACCTTATGAAGTAGGTGCAATTATTACTGCCATTTGGTGAATAAGGAAACTGAGATACATAGGAAATTAAATAATTTGCCCAGTGCTATAGAGCTGATCGGTTGAAATCGTATCTGAAGCCAGGCACTGCCATTCCCGGGCAGGCACCCATTGTACTGTCTCCCTGTGGAACTGCAGACCACCTTTCAATATTGAGGGTCTTCCATATTTGCCAGAAAATACCATGGGCTGAAGATGTGCAATAGGCTTTACCTCCCTCTCTCAAGAGGTGGAGCTGGTTCATGCCTCAGAACATAGAAGGGTGGGGTTTGATTTCTCATCTTTGTGAATTATTTCTGAAGAGTTTATTGTATAATCAGTGACTAAGTAATTGTGGCCATGAGGAGATACAAAGATGTTTCATTATGGACGGTGTAATCTTTAACTTCACGGAAAGGACCCGGGGCTCTGTGGCTTCCCATCCATCTTGTGACCCGGAATCATGCTGATCTAAAAGAGCCCTGTGACTCTGGGAAATTTGTTATCAAAGGATGTTAGCCACAAGTCCTGTTGGCAAATGGACTCCAGGTGGCCTGCAGTGCCAAGCTGTTTCCCTGCCAGCCTCCCAGTCTGGCCCTGACTCTCCAATGTAAGTGAAGGGCACAACGGAAACGTTATTTTAGGCCTTTCCACTTTAATTGCATTTCCTACAAGGGCGTCTGCAGGTTTTTCTTCATTTTGCTGGTGCCTCCCATATGATGAGTGGAGATCCACTGAGCAAGGTCATTGACCTACTAATTGTTAAAGGCATGTAGAAGCTTGGAGGGCTCGGATCTCAACAATATCCTAATTATTATGCATTGGTTAGATGTTCTCTTCCCCATACTGCGTTATCGGTTTCATACTGGCTTCTAGTAGTAAAATCACTTGCTCTCTCTCTTAGCATGGTGACAATTCTGTTGTGATTAACTCTTTCCCAACTTCTTGCACCTGAGAAATATATTATTCTATTAGAAGGAGCTCAGAAATGGTATATATATTTTTCTCTTTTATAACACACTTCTATGAAGTATCAGACATTTCATTTGCACTTTCTCATCTAACCTTCGCAACATCCTTATGCATACTTATTATTATTGTGTCCATTTTATAGAGGGGAATATTGAACAAAGGGTTTGTTTGTTTTGTTTTGTTTTATTTTGTTTTTAAGTGACTGACCTATCAAATGTCACACAACTAGTAATTAGCAGACTGGGTTATAAACTCAGGCAACTGGCTTCAAGCTTAACTACTTCATGCTTAACTACTGTACTGTGCTATTCTACTTTACTTCCTTGTATTGTTTTTAACTTGAGTGATTTTTATCCATTATAGTTGAATCCATGACTCTTGTTTACTTGTTTATAAAAAACATATGGTCCTGAGTAATTAGGATGTATTTCCCAGCATCGTTCAGTTTCCATGACACATATTCTTCCAACCCCAACACACACAGAACTGTGCACAACATACAGTTGAATTCAAACATATAAACGTTGGTGCATTTTCCTTTTTGTGATATAAAATTGTCCTCTTTCTTATACGCAATCACCTAACCAATTTTTTCAAGATGATCTAGAACCTATTCTTTGTAAGCCACTTTGGAAATTAGGGGGACTTTTCTGAGACAGAAATAGTGTCTCTGATAAATATGGAATTCCAGGGAAGGTACACATAGGGTCTTAACCCTGGATGGACAGTGCTTATCTCTTCAAATGGTTTGAAATAATCCTTCAAACCTTTTTGGAACTGATTTCACTTCACCTTAGAAATCAACCACATAACACATTGAGTTGGATCAATGCATCCTCTGTATCTCTTGGAGCAGCAGCAGTGCAGAATTTTCCTTCTAAGATCAATGGCAGGCTGGGAAAATACCCAGACATTGGTACACAATGTGACAAGCAATAAGGAGTGGAGGTAAGAGATCCAGGCCAAGCCTTGACCTCACCCGCGCTTACTGGTCTTATGATCCTAGGCTCATTACAGCTTCTTTGAGTCTTGCTTTTAATTTCTTCACAATGGGCCTGACAATACCTGCTCTCCTTCTAGACTTTTCAAAGGGTGACATGAGATGACAGCAGAAGCTGCCAGCCATGGTGGTGAGCACACAGCAGGCCCTTACTAAATGTGGAGTCCAAACCCCACACCTTAGCAAAGCTGGTTTAGGAACACTCCAGGGAATGTCTCAACATTTTTCCTGCAAGGTAATTTCTTAAAATGAGTACATTGCTAGATCTCAGATCCCCAAATTCCCAGAATAGAAATGAATTTTCAGTCACTTCACAATGAAACTGCAAAGAAACTAAATGGAAAGTAAGTGATTTGGAGACTGTCAGAGACACAAGGAAGTAGTCTCTTAAGCATCATTTTCTTTCTTCTAGATTTGGATTTGGGAGTAGATTATTTAGACTCTTTTTAAAAGTAATTTAGATAACTTTTGAACAGTCGAACTATTTAAGGTTAAAAAGAGTGAAGATAGATAAAGGTTAACAATAATTTGATAACCGGACAAAAAAGTATAAATCATAGTAACTGTAACAGAACAAAATCCATTTTCCCCACTTAGAAACGGTAACTATTAGGTGGACAGAGCCCAGAGAAAACACTTTAACAGTATTGTTTGCCGAAGAGAATTCCTGTAACTAAATCAAAAATATTATTTTCGTGGGCCCTCTACCAAGGCATAGAAATAATTTTGTTATTACAGGCTCAACTTTCTAGAGATGATTTTGTGAGAAGATTTCACAAATGGTCGTGCTTGTCTTTTAAAGATAAATGGTAATGAATACACTGAGAAATCAACTACAATCTTCAGGGTATGTGTGAGTCTCAGACTCAACACCTTCACGACCTGTTTCCTTTTCCTGTGAGAGTTAGGAATCCCTCCTACGTGTCTGTGCTATTGTGTAGAGATGAAAATGTACTTTCTGTCATGTTGGGTAGTGGAACTGGCAGAGGTAGATCTCATCCCTCTTGGTATTCCAGCCATTTGCCTTCTTCCTCTCTCTGCAGAAACGCATTAGTAGACCACTGCGTTCAATATTTGGGCTTCTCAAGAGGCTATTTTTGTTGTTTGTGACTTACAACTCATTAGAAGACAGTGAAAAATAATTCTGTACCTCTGCGGCTATTTAACTCCTTGAGAACTGTTTGCTTATGAAATCAGGCAAGACTGGAGAGGGTGCTTTGTGACAGTGAAAGAAGCCCAGGACAAATAATTTTAATTGGCAGAAGCAGTGCTGACTGAGACCCCAGACAGCCACCTGAGACCACTGTAACTTTCCTCACTGTTGCCTGTCTCTGTTCTGGTAGATGCTGGGTTGTGTGTTAGATGTAATTTTGCTTTTAGAAAAAAAGAAAAGACAAAAGCACCTGAAATTATCTCTGCTTGCAGTCATTCATTCATTCATTCATGAAATACTGATTGAGTGCATATTGACAGACAAAGATCTGTGCTAGTAGCTGTAGTGATCAGAGCCAGGCCCAGGGCAAGGCAAGTGGGGCACTCATCCCAGGGGCGTCATTTAAGGGGACACACACAAAAAAACAGGAATCAAGATAAATAATACCTTAATGCAATATTTCAAGAAGTCAAAAGTAATGCAAAAGAAAAATTTGTAATGAAGACAGAATCAGTAACAGTGCTATCCCAGGCCATACTAGTGCCTGAGGCAAAAGGAGAAAATTGAAAGGAAAAGAGAAAGTAGAAGGAAAAATATTGATCCTGTCTTTATTCACACTGTTGACATATAGTTCATCACAGATTTTGCACTCATTTTTTAGAGTGTCCCATTAAAATATTATTTATTTTGACTTTGGGGGGCCCTTTTAAATTTTGTGTCTGAGGTAAACACCTCAGTGGCCTCACACTAGGCCCAGTCCTGATGGAGATGCAGAGCTCCTGCTCTTCAGGAGTTTATAGTAATAATGGGAGTGCTACATGCACTAAACAAATTACTGTATTTTAAGGTAAAAAGTGATACATGCAAGGAGAGAGGAGATGGATAAATAGCATAGGCACTAACAGGAAGGAGAGTGTATTTCTACCTAGGGGTCAGTGAAGGTTTTGGAAGAGATTGTGTTTAAATGGGACCTTACCATGTTCTGGCTGGAGATAAAGAGAGAACGGACTCCAGAAACCACATCAAGTTTTCAAATGAAGAAAGAAGCATTACCAGGTCAGAATAGAGTAAGGGAGCTCAGCGCCTATAAATGGAGAAGGTGTGCCAAGTGTGGATGAAAGGGTGTGTTTATAGGGTGCAGAGCATGTCTGGGAGTCCTTCCTGTGGCACAGGAGAAGGCCTTGTAGGGATGGATTCATTTTACAACCACCTTATATAAACAAGACCCTTCTTTCCAGTTTTCCAGAGGGAGACAGAAGCCAGTGTGTGGAAACGAGTGAATAAATCATGCTTGTGAATGATGAAGGAGGAGCCTTGTACCTAAAAGTTATCTTCATTCATCAAGTTAAATCTTGCCTCAAAGACTAATCTCTGACCCAGCAAGCAACATTCTGCAGCGGTCAAGATGCATGCCAATGACAAAAATCTTAATGTACAATATCAAATTGGTATAAACTACAGTTACACAAAAGCAGAGGATAAAGCATGAATTCAGAATCTTCTACAAATTAATATCCAAGATTGAATCAGGGCTGAGCTAGAGGGTTTGATTCTGAATCTTGTAATTCGTTCAGGTCCCACCCTCCTTTATTTACTACTAACCGCCTTAAGGTTCAGAAACAGAGATTCTGGGAGGTTGTTTTGACCTAGTTCTCTGTTTTGAATAAGAGGAATCATTTGTGAATCTCTACTAACCCAGCTGGAGGAGGAGCAGAGAGGAGGTTCCCACTATGCAGAGTGAAAGAGAGTGTTAGCAAGAGTCAGCAGAGATCACCTGACCCACAACAAGTCAAATCTAGACTGCTGGGCAAGCAGTGAATGGTCACCATTAGCAATTATTTGTTGGGTTAAGAAATGAACAGCACAAATCCTGCAGATTGTATTTTTCTAAAATTAGCTCACACTCACATAATATCTAACAGGGAGGGGGAGAAACAAGCCACCTGAAGATAAAATTGATGGCATTCTATGCTCCCAAAAGACATTCACAATCTTCCAGGAGGAGTGAAGGTATTCACTGTCCACTGGGTGACTTTACACCCACATCGTTAAAGCCTTTACCTCACCTAGAGGCTTTACTTTCTCAGAAAACCAAATGACCAAGTTACCAGATTAGAAAAACAATCTGTTTTAAGAATGAAAAAGTTTTGGCCTAAAGTGCACTGATGCACTTACTTTTTACAGAGTGATAGGAAACAGTTTTTCACAGACTCAGAGGAGGTGAGCATTGAAAGGGGGCATGGATGTCACTAGCCCAGTGGCAGTACAGCTGTGGAATCCTTTCTCCAGGGGAGGCCCCTCAGCTATCCCAGTATGTAAAAGAAACCGAAGGGAGCTGCTCTGGCCAAAGTCAGAAAGGGCCTGGAAACCTCAAATCACAGCTTTTGCATAACCCTAAATAAGCCAGTGTAAAACCAAATAAAACAAAAAAGGAGACGAAGAAGAAAAATCCCCAAGGAAGCAGAAGCAGCGAAAGTTTGGAAGATTTGCTCAAAGACACACAGGTGTAAGGGATGGGTTTGGGATACAGCTCCTGACTCTAGGTTCTGGCTTTTCCTGCTATGCCCACAGACAGGATGTCAAATCCAAATGATGCCATTTCCCCTGGCAGTGTGTGAGCTCACAGGACCCACATGGTGTATCTGTAAGGCACACTGGAGTAATGGACGGAGGCCATTGGTCCTTGGGGACTGGGTAGTTACAAGCCTGGCCCAGCCACCCTGAGGGGTGAGAGACATTTTTCTCTCCATACGTCTGTAACTCATCCCTGTGGGGAACACAACCTGGGAAGCTCTAGGCTATGTAGTCTGGCTCCCTACTCTTCCAGAGAAAAACAAGAGAGGAAAAGATTTTGGCCTGATCATGTTCTAACTGTGCCTTCAGTGTTAATCATGTACTGTTTTCTACACTTGCTCAGCAGCAAGATCTCCTATGCACCTGGAACAGGGCTGTGTGCTAAACCACGTCAGCAGAAGTTGGCTGTGGGAACTGGGAAAGAGGATGGATGCCAAATGTCTAGCACGGTGGTGACAACAGGAGGTACTCAATGAAGAGCATTCTCTCCCACCTCTCCACCCACCCCTAGAACTGTTACCAACAGCAGCCTGTAAACCACAAGGGGGACATCAAAGCTGACTTCCAGTAAACCAGCCTTGCTCAAAGTGGTTAAGAGAAAAAAAGGAACTTTTGCTTTAAACATAGCTTTAAGGAGAAAAGTTGTTTCTCTTTCAACTAATACAAATATGTTTAATATTTGAGATGTTGGCTACATCCACCCTTAATATTGTTTTGAAAAGTTCAAGCAGTAACAGAACACAAATTGAGAGATATGCAGGCTTCCTCACATGTGTCAGCTCGATTACACTACTTACTCTGTGGACTTTCTGCTCAGAGATTAACTGTAACCATTTCATTTCATTTCACACTTTCCCATTTAAAATGGTATGTCGCTGAGCTAATGCAGTTAGCATAGCCATTTCCTGTTTGGTTTTCCTTTTCTATTTAAATACTGTAAAAGATATTGCACTATTCCCTGTGTGGGCTTTAATCAGTAAGTGTAATTTTATTGTGTAAATTACATAACCAGTGACCTACAAAGACATCTGCTTCTAGCCAGTTGTGTGACCTTAGGCAAGTTACTTATTTTCCTTGGTCTCAGGTCTTAGTTAAAAAAAACAGGATTAATAATGCCCCTACTGTTAAGAAAATTAATTGTTGGGAGGATTGAGATAATGTGCTTACATTTCTTAGCATACAGGCCCCTTCCCAGATTCTTGTAGGAAGGTAAGAGAGTAATAATTCAGATTCTGAATGTGCTAGAACTATTCTAAATGCTTTTTGCACATTTACTTAATCTTCTCAAGGACCTTGTGAGCTAGAAACTATGATTATTCTCATTTTACAGAAGAAGAAACTGGGACATAGAGAGGTTAAGGAACTTGACCCCACACACAAGTAAGTGGGGTCAAGTTCATGCAGTTGGTTCCAGAGGCTGAATTTGTAGTTCTACGACCCTTACCAAATGTAGGTTCCTAACATTAACATTTTTGGGTGATTCCATATGTCTGTGATTCATAAATTTTTGTGAAAAAAAGCCAACTTCTCTTTTAATATAGTCAAAGTGCTGGACAGAAGTTTAATAATTCTATCGGTATAGCCTCTTTTCCCAAGAATAATACTAGATTCAAACCAAGTCAGATAAATGGCTGCCCAGGCACCTTCCCCTTCTCTGCTAAATGCCCTCTTAATTTAACCAAAGTCTCAGAGAAAACCAAAATCTGTCCTTTGAGTTTCAAATGAATTGCCTCATATTCCCATCTGAGGGGTGCTTGCACCCCTTTCTCCTCCTGGATTCTAGATGGAGAGGGAAGGTGTAGCTTTACATATTGCCGGTCAAGTTCCAATTATTTCCACATAAATATTTAATCTATGTATAAATATGTGTATCACCACGTTGTCCACTGTGGGCTTTCTCTATCATGTGGATCTGGATGTCAAAAATCCAATCCCTTCCCTTAATTTACACACACACACACACACACACACGTCTTTATCTGTTCTGTTTTGTAATTTGTATGTACTTTAGATCCTTTGCTGAAGACTTGGATAAATAAAGGGGTTTATATGATACCAATTCCAACAAATTAAAACAATTTAAAATTGATGTTATATAATTTTTTTCCATCAACTGGGGCCTGTACCATGTGGTTCAACAATCTCCCCACCCTTCTACCCAGATTCTCACTAGTTAAAAAAATAGTACACTTTCCTTTTTTTATGCAGAGCAAGTCAATCCTGTCTTTGTCCTATCTTTTCCTTCCATAACTTTCCTTAGGCTTTTTTGCTCAAATCTTTGCATCAGGCTGGCTCATCAAGGTAGGAGAAATTCTGAAGCCAGCTGCTGAGATAGTCTGTTTTCTTAGATGGCATTAAGATTGTCCACAACTGGAATAAGTAATGCATCTCTGAGATTAACCAATCTTGACAGTTACATAGCAAGTTTCAACATCCCATTTTAATTCTCTCTCTTACAACTCAAGGCAACTGCCTCTTGTCCTTTGTTCAGAAACCCAGGGTGCAGGATTCATTAACCCTTAACTAATATTCCATTCTAGAGATTGTGGGCTTCTTGGTGTGAAAGCTGTTTTTAATTTTCTCCAACCCTTGAGGCCACTGACTGGAGGTGAGGAGACAGAAAGTGAGGCAAGAGAAGCGGTTACCTGGGAAGGCTCTCAGCACTATGGGGGTGGGAAAGAAAGAGCACTGATCAAAGGACAAAGGGGCAGAATTTAGGTGGCAGCACTGGAGACGACTCAGAGAAGGGACCATGGCAGAGACAGGCTCAAAGCTTGACTTGTCTGGGAGCCCTGCGAGAACAATTTTCAATTTTCAGTAACTGAAAATTAGGTCCAAGTCTGCCCTGTTTTACGTTTTGCTAATGTGCAGCAAGCTGCCATTTTTCTTTCCTCTGTTCCTTTGATCTCATGATCAGCATTTCCAATTAATATTTGTTTAACACCAGGCCTGGGGTAGATATTTGGAGAATAGACTGAGAAGAAAATGCCCGCACCCTGCCCTGGAAACTTTCGGAGATGCCTGCTGATTGTTCTGGTGCTGCTGTGCTCGTAACTTCAAAGCAAGTGCGACAGCCGTTCTGCCCAGATTCAGTCCCAACCAGCTTCCTACTGGGGGAAGAAAGAACACAATAGGAATTAGTGAAATTTCCAGTTTTGCCAAATACATGGACTTTGGCACACAATAAAAATGTTTTTATAAAAGTTAAAAATGCTTTATGAAAGTGTACACTTACAAAGTAGAAAGCTGTTCAGCCCTAGTCCTACCAGCCCTGGGAATGCGGACAGCCTGGTCCTGAAGGATGGTGCCCGGGGGCAGTGAGATCTTCCAGCAACACTTCAGAGTGGATGCCATCAGATGGCTTCTCCTCAGGGAAGCCATTTGCCATCAAAGAAAAATATTTCCTTTCATTTAATTATGTGGATTTTTGCTAAATTAAATGCACTAAGAGGCTGGGATCCAACATTTACAAAGGAGAAATCTCAGACTCCTCTGGTTTCTGCTGGCCTGTGCTTTCTTGAAAACAGACACTGGGCAATGGAAAATGTGGTAAAAGTTTTAATGCTCATGCTAAAAGGAAAAACACCTTTCCTTCCCTTTCCTTTACATTGGCCATCCACGCCTGGCAAGGCAAAGACCAGCTGAGTGAAAAGTCATTTGTGCAAAATCCAGCCAAGCTGTCAGTTGAGCTTAGCAAGTAGTGACTTGGAAACAAAAAAATTAGGGGAAAGAAACTCATCTTCAGATATATTTTATTTTTGGTGTTCTATGACAAGGAGTAGATTGAATTCACCTTCAAAGAAATGTTTTCAAGAAAATATCCCAAAACATACCATTTTAATTTATATTATATTAATGCTTGAAATGAAATGGAAGAAAATGAAAAGTAGTGAAAACAATTTTCCATAAAGTAGGACATATTTGCTCTTAAATTTCCAATGTGATGATAGTCTTTTATGGAGCTGAAAAAAAGAAGGAGGTAGAAAACAGGGACTTCTAACAATATCTATCAGTGTTTTCTCTAATTCAGCCACAGAGGGATTTACATGTTGTTCTTTGCTTGATTCCAAAACATGTGTCTCCAGGTGGGAAAAGAAATCTGGTTGCAGGGAGAGGAGAAAATTCTACTCTTAGCTTTTCCACATGGCTTTATTAAAAAATCATTTTACTTTTTTGGGGAACAATTTTTATATACGAAAAATAGAAACATAGATGCTTCCTAACGGATCCCAATGGTCCCATGCCTTGAGACTGTACTCAGAAAGGTGAAGAGATAGAGATGTTTCTCTCTGCTCTCTGGCAAGTGGGGCAATGCCACAGTCACTGCCTCAGCACCACCACCTCCCTGTCCTAGCGCCCAGGGCAACTTAGGATGCTTCTGAATCTGTACATAACGCTGAAGTCTGCAAAAGCCTTCTCTAACATTAAATTCCCTTGTCAACTCTTAGGCCCCTTTAAACCGTGAACAAGACGACCCTTGTTCTGGAAAATCTATCTATCTTGCCAACACACACACATATACAAAAACACAACTGTTGGGCAAATAAATCTTTCCAGAGAAAATAGATTCCTTTCCAATTCAGTCAACTGTACTGAGCTGGAAAGCGAGAAATGTTATTTTTCCAGGACGAAGGAAAAACAAGATCTCTCCTTGTTTACCCTGTCTAGCCCATTTCAAAAGAAGGTCAGTTTAATGCCTTCATTAAAAAAAAAAAAAAAATCTCAAGTGTTGTATATCAGAAGACACTTAGTTCCTTTCAGGCTGGGAATCGTACATTGAGGCTCTGTGTTTTTTTCCCTTTGACCTAAGATACACTGGCAGGGCTGAATTGCCTACTGCTCTGGAGATGTCAAAAGTATCAGGAGTGGGAAGGACGGAGTCTGGTGATGTGGAATTCTTTACTATTGGCCAGCCTCCTGATTGCCAGCCTGTGTCCCACCCCAGTAACTGAGCATGAAAGATGGAGCTTGTGAATTGATCCCCACTTCATTCAAGGCCACACACATTCTCCATGCTTACTTCTCCATATTCCCCATAATTTGAGGGCCTGGATCATCCCCTTGGAGAGTGAGAAAACATGGAGTTATGTTCCTGGCTGAAAAGCATGGTATAGAATATAAATTAGACACAATGCTTGTCTATTCCCTGGGACGCTCTTTAGGACTTAAAGTTCTAAGTCTCAAGGAAGTCCTAACTATAGCGACAGTAACTGGAGTCTGAGGATTCCAGCTTCCTGGTTCCTCGACACAAATATAGGCTTCACATGTATAGCATGTAGCATATAGTTGTTGCCCAGTAAAAATTTCTGTTTCTATTTTTTCACCAAAAAATTTCTATTTGCCATTAGATATGGCAGAAAAAAGGTAATAATTTCATATATTTTCATTTCTTCCAAGCATCATTAGTTCTTGTCTTACCCAATTTGTGGTTGCCATAAGGGTATGCAATTATACATATTTCTTCTCTGCCTTATCCCAAACCTATTCCAAACAGAATAGTCTAATATATGGCTGCTGGGTCACAGTGGCACATGAGCCAGAGCCGAATGGAAAAAAATGCAAAATATCTTATTAGTAACTATATTGATTACATGTTAACAAGATAATATTTTGTATATACTGGATTAAATTCAATATATCATTAAAATCAATTTGACCTATATCTTTTTACTTTTTTAATATGGCTACTAGAAATTTAAAATTACATATGTAGCCTGCACTATATTCCTATTAGATAGTGCTGGTGTAGACTACTCTGTGAAATGTAGAATTAATAAGGTAATAATTGAAGGTAAGGGCCTATGGTAATAACTAGCCTTTATGGCACATTTTCTATGTCTGGCATTTTATATGATTTTATCTCATTCTAATTACATTTATGAAAGGTAATTATTAGCCCATTTGTTGAAAGTATTCTGCCTAAAATTTTATAGCATGCTAACAGAGCTGGTATTTAAAATCTGGGTTTCTGGCAGTAGAAAACATGAGCTTTACAGTCTGAAATGATATCTCTTCAGTATTCTCTAAAAAAAAAATTCCCAAGAATGTTGACATCAGGTGACCTGGAAAAAATAGGAGTATCTACTCCATTAGTTCCTAATTACAGCTTTAAAATTTTGATAATCTGAAAATCAGTGTTATATATTTTTTATTATTGAGAAGGAATAATAATAGAAACATTGGTCTCTAACCTATGAATTTAAACTGGAGAAAATTACAAATTAAGCTTCTGTCTTTCTTAAACACAGAAGAAAAGGGAAACTTATTTGATGGGAAATAAGTTAATATTCATTGAGCACCTACTATTTCCATTCATGTCCCATAAATGCATTATTCTTAACAGGTCCAAAATGGAAAACATCATCTTTTTTTTTTTTTTACAGTTTTTTTTGTTTTGGTTTTTTAAATTATACTTTAAGTTTTAGGGCACATGTGCACAAAGTGCAGGTTAGTTACATATGTATACATGTGCCATGTTGGTGTGCTGCACCCATTAACTCGTCATTTAGCATTAGGTATATCTCCTAATGCTATCCCTCCCCCCTCCCCCACCCCACAACAGGCCCCAGTGTGTGATGTTCCCCTTCCTGTGTCCCTGTGTTCTCATTGTTCAATTCCCACCTATGAGTGAGAACATGCAGTGTTTGGGAAAACATCATCTTTATCCCCAAACCAGCTCCTCCTCATCCTCCATTCTCTATCTTAGGTATAGTCACCTGAATCTACCTACTCACTTATGCCAGAAACCTCATTCTTTTCTCAGCTCCTCTCGTTTCTTTACCCTCCTTCCAATCTTGCCAGTTTATAGAACACAGGTATTCTTACTTTGCCTGAGCAGTAGATTGTGCTTCCCCATGGCTGTGCGAAGTTCTTATTCCTATCAGCAGAACGTTTTCCCACATCCCCCAGCACATGGAGTTATTCAGCTTGCTAATGTTCTCCAAATAGGCATAAAATTATATCTCATTATTATGTTAATTTGCTGAAGTACTTATGATTTGTTCGTTTTGGGGGGTTTATTGCTTTGTAAATTGCCTGTTCATATACTTTTACCCATTTCTCTAAATGAAGTTACTCTCTTTACCTTGTTTGATTTGACTTCTTCTTTGATCTGGTCTCTTCATGTATATTCTAGATAGGAATCCTTTGTCTGTTTGAATATTATAAGTCTCTGTTTCTATTTTTAAATGTCTTTCTAACTTTATTCATGTCATGTGTCTTTCTGTATAATAAAAAAACTTAATTTTGGTATATATCAAGAATCAATGTTATACCACATGGCTTTTTTGAAGTTTTTGTTTAAGTTTTGAAATGCTCTACTGATCCAACATTACATACATTTTTAGAACAAATTTATGATGAATTTCAGACTAGAATTTTGATGAAATTACACTGTGCCTACTAGATACATTTGGAGAGGGTTAACATCTTTATGATATTAAATCTTCCCATGTAGCAATAAGAAATATTTCTCATTCATTCAGGTTTTTTTCTGTGTTATTAGAATATTTAAGTTTTTTCAAGGGGGCTCTATGTATTCTTGTTTAATTACCAGATATTTTTAGTTGTTGTTGCTATTGTGAATGGTATCTTGCTTTTAAAAAAATTACATTTTATATTTGCTTGCTGTTGGAAATGCTCTTATGGTTTGATCAAATGTCCACCAAGTTTTTATTGTTTAGCTGTTGATCCTATTGTTTATTACGAGTAAATGGATATAAAATCTGCAAACACTGACAGTTAATTTCTTCCTTTCCGTCACCATTTTTATCTTTCTTTCCTTCAATGTGGGCTAGGATTACCAACAGTATAGTATTGGTTGTGTTATATAGTGGCTTATCACAGTGAGAATGCTTGTCTTCACAGGAATGCAGTTAAATTTTCTCCATTAACTATAATGTTTGTGGAGGTTTTGGAATGTAACCAAAATCCACTTAGGGGAATTAAAGAAATCCTTTTCTACTCTTTGCTAAGAGTTTTTATCATAAATAAGTAAAGAATTTATCAAGTACTTTTTCTGCATCAATTGAAATTATTGTGAGATTTTAAAAAATTTAATTTACTAATGTTCTTAATTTTGTTGGCAGAATCCCTAATAAGGAATCATTCATTAATCAAGCTGTATTATTTTAAAACATACTATTGGGTTCAATTAGCTAATATTTTTAAAGATATTTTTCATCTACTTGAGTATGAGAAATTGAGCTATAATTTTCTTTCTTTCTTCGTAAAACACCATCGTTGTAAAATGTCCATCTGATTGCGCCAATATCATAAAATGAACTCAGTAGCTTTTGCTCTTTCTCTTTTGGAATAATTTAGAATACAGATTAGAATTTGTTGTTCCTCAAGAGTTTGATAGAACGCACCTGTAAAACCGTTTGGGCTTACAATTTTTTGAGAGGAGAGGTCATTGATTGCATTTCATCTCTAAAATCTGTTGGTTTAGTCAAGTGTCCTATTCTTTATGTCAGTTTTGGCATTTAATATTTTTTCATTTTGATTAGGTTTTCAAAATTTTTATATTTTAATAAGTTCACATCCCTCTTCTAGTATTTCAATGTTTTTTGAAAATGATACCTGTTGATAGAGAATTCAAACAATATAGAAAATATTAAAGAAAAACATAACAAAAATCCACCCCAAATCCTATGCTCCAGAAATAATCATAATATAAACATCTATATATTTAGGTATTTTTATAGCAGTCATCTTTCTATGTACAAAATTATAACAATATTAATAATAACAATAGACACACATATAGTACTTATTATATACATATACTGTATTAGTCTGTTCTTGCATTACTGTAAAGAATTATCTGAGACTGGGTAATTTATAAAGAAAAGAGGTTTAATTGGCTCATGGTTCTTCAAGCTGTACAGGAAGAACAGCACTTCTGCTTTTGGAGAGGCCTCAGGAAACTTACAATCATGGCGGAAGGCAAAGAGGGAATGAGGCATCTCACATGGTGGAAGCAGAAGCAAGAGAGAGAGAGGGGAGGTGATATACACTTTGAAACAACCAGCTCATGCAAGAACTCACTCAGTCACTCACTCATTACCACAAAAACAGCACCAAGAGGATAGTACTAAATCATACACGAGAAACTACCCCCACGATCCAATCACCTCTTACCAGGCCTCACCTCCAACACTGGGGATAACAACTGAACATGAGATTTGGGTGGGGACACAGATCTAAACCATATGAGATACTGATAGAAGAATTATGTACATATATAGATAGAAGAATGGATGCTTAGAAAGCTAAATGATGGATAGACAGATATATAACCCTGCACGTATTTCTATTATAAGACCCACAAGAACTTTTTATTTGCATTTAATGATCACAAATATATCCCCCACAGGATTCTGCACTCAATGAGAGTGGGAACCATGTTCTATGCGTCACTGCAGCCAGGCTGGTTTCTGGCATTGATTCCAACTTTATAGGATGTTTATTGAATGAGTGAGTAAATGAAGAACATGCAGTGCAATGTGCAAACATTGTTCAAGGAACGACATACGTTTTGCTTATGTAAGCCTTCCCAGCCCCTTGCAAAGAAGATGTATCATCCCCGTATTTCAGATGAGGAACTGAAATAGGAAGAAAGTAATTTGCCCAGGGCCTAAAGAGCAATCTGCTGGATTCTGGCATGGGCTCTGATTCTGATATCCCCCCTTTCCACTATACCGCACTGATACTCAGAACAAATACCCCAAGAGGCCAAAAAAGGTGTGAAGAATCTGCAGTTTCTTCATTGAAAACATATTTATTAAGCTCCTCCTAAACACCACGCACTGGGATAGGAACCGAGTTTCAATGACTCCTAAACAGGGCTCCTGCATTGTATCCCAACAATGCAAAAAAACAACCTATGGTTATGCTGTGGCTGTGCTCTGGAGTGTGTTGTGTGAGTGAAGGGAGAAGTACGAGAAAGAAAGTGGTTCCCAGAGGCTTCCTATGTAGAAGCAGGAAAATAGAAGGCAGTCATTTGGAGGAGCCAGGGACACTGCTCCAGGCCAACACGGGCCCAGCAGTGGAAGTGATGAAAAAAGGAGGGCCCTGTAGGAGACACAAGCAGCCCTGCTTAGAAAACAGCACCCACTTTGGGCCTACCAATTAGGGAAAAAAGGCCCTCTCTGCTGACCAATTAGAAGAAGGTTCCCTTTCATCTCGCTGACCCAGTCCCATGCTGCACACATCGCAGGGGCCAAACAAGAGCGGGTCTAAGCCCCGACTGCCCTGGCTTAGCTGAGTGCCCTTGTCAGAGCAAAACCCACATCATCACCCAGCCCCCAGGGTGAAGCTCTCAGTAGGGCAGCCCTCATCATAGCTCCCTTTATTTAAGGCTACTGTAACAAGTCATTAGAACAGACTTGGTTTTATGACATCTGCCCCCTAAGGTTAACAAATATGTCAATCAAGAGGATTATAATCCAAGGAGGGAAAGAAAGCAGGGTAGGTTTTCTGGTGACTTTCATATTACCAGAAATCCCAATTAAGAATTTCAGATTTTTTTTTTTTTTTTTTTTTTTGGGACAGTCTTACTCTGTCGTCCAGGCTGGAGTACAGTGGCAACCTCTCACTACAACCTCTGCCTCCCAGGTTCAACTGATTCACCTGCCTCAGCCTCCCTAGAAGTTGGGATTACAGGCACCTGCCACCATGTCCAGCTAATTTTTGTAGAGAAGGGGTTTCACCATGTTGGTCAGGCTGATCTTGAACTCCTGACCTCAAGTGATCCACCTGCCTCAGATTCCCAAAGTGCTGGGATTAGAGGCATGAGCCATTGCACTGGCCAAGAATTTCAGATTTCTTAACATTGTTTTCAAACATCACCAGTTCTCCAAGAAGCTATATACATTGGAGAAGAGTGTTTGAAAACAATTTTTTGTACCCTGTTCTTTTCTCTTTGTTAACAATTTTAAATCTTTGTTTTGAAGTTTAACATACACACAGAAAAGTGCACACATTTTAAGTGTACAGCTCAATAAAGTTTTACAAAATGACTACATCCAAGTAACCAGCACCCAAGTCAAAAAACAGAATTATTACTAACATCCAGAAATCCTCTCATATCTTCTTCCAGCCACTGCTCCCTCTCCTCAGATAACCTCTGCTTCTAACTGCTAACACCCCAGGCTCACTTTGCCTGTTTGTGAACTCTACATAAATTGAATAATTTAGTGAGTTCTCTTTACTGTCTGGCTTCTTTTCCTTAACCTTGTATTTGTGAGACTGATACATGGCCTTGCCAATAGCCAATAGTTCATTTATTCTCATTGCTGTATAGTATGCCTTTGTGAGGATGTATTATAAATTATTTCATTCATTCTACTGTCGATGGACATTTGGATCATCTTCGGTTTAGGGCTAATGTGAACAGTTACCAGCCTGTTTTTAATGTTTGATTGTTATTAACATAACCCTGCCAAAAGCCGCACTAAATGTGAATGTGAAATTCAAGGGCTGATAAATTGCTGTGGCCGTAGGAAGCAAAAATAACTGTAAAGGATCTTTTATCTTGATTAGAAAACTTAAAGATATGTTACCATATAAGGCAATTATATACTGTATAAGCAATTATATGCAGTTCATTGCATAATGCCAGTAGTCATTAGACAGTGAGAAGCAAACAAGATTGATGAATTTTCAGGTAAAGAATAGGGGTTTATGTGATTCTGGCAACAGCTGGTCAATTTTACCCTCTGCATTTAGCAGAGCTTTGTAACTTTTTTATGATATGACAATGTGATATTCCTAAGATTGCGCATATAAACTGTGCTGATTGACTTCAAACTCTGTGAGGTAGGTGGCAAGTAGCATCACTTTCATTTTCCAGAAAAGGGAGTTTAGACAAATTGCTTTCTCTCCCTCTCCCCAGGCGCAGGACGGCAAGTCAGTGTCATGGCTACAGAACGCATAGGCTTCTGCCTGTGAGCTGAGCTTTTCCAACTGTCCTCCCCACATGTGCCCAATATGCGGCGGGAAGGCAGTGGGAGGAACTGCAGCCTTGAGGTGGGAGGAATTCTATTAATACCTTGGATATTTATAGTACTCTGGAGTACTTGGAGCATCTTTTCAGAAGAGCTGGCCAAAGTCTGTGACTCATATGCCAACACAACGAGCAATGTCATTTTGGAGACAGGCTGTCACATGGCGCTTGCAACTTCCGAGACTCCTTATAGGGGCCAATTTCTCACCCCTGGTTATTATGTTCAAGAAATTGATGAATTAATCAAGGAACAATCCTTGGAGATGTTTTCTGGGCATCTCCACACAGGCTGGCTCCATCCCAGGGGTTCTTTGCCTTTTGTGCTGTGAATTTCCTTGGCCATCTGGTAAAGGCTTACAGACTCCTTTTCAGAATATTGTTTTAAAATGTGTAAAATAAAATACATGGAATTACAAAGGAAACAAAGCATACTGAAATACAGTTATCCGAGCTGTAGAAACAAAAACAAGTTTGTGATCTAATAACGTGTGTTTCTTTGCTGACATGTTCCACAACCAGATCTAGAGGTGAGAAAAGAATTAACAGAATTTCAAAGTAATAAGTATTCACAATATTTGACAATACCTGCAATAATGTGATGTGATATTAAAATACTTTTCTTTCTATTGGTGACAGTCACAGATACTGCAACTACTTCTGCAGTTTGCTGCCTATCATCATAGTTGAAAAAGATTTAAAATTTCCATTAGAGGTTAGTAAAAACTTCAGAGGTATCTTTTTTTCCCATCTAAATTCACAGACACCTGAATTCCATCCCTCATCCCTGAAATCTATTCCTACCTTAATACCCCCAAAGGTGGCTCCTAGGTTAGGTGCACACACACACACACACACACACACACACCCCTCTAAACACCATCAGCTATCTGAAACCTGCCAGCCTCTCTCCAGAAAGCTGGACTCCAGGCCAGTCCTATGGCCAGGCCAGAGATTAGGAAGCTAAGGGCTTGTGATTATGAATCTCAGATTCTGCTACTACTACCAAGTAAGAATTGGCCTTAGGTGTAATCAAGGTCAGTTCCCAGCATGGCTCCTTGTGACAGAGCTGAGTAACAGGCCTTCTTTTCAATGATGCTCTGGACAATTGACAAGTTCAGATGATACCCAGGAACTACTGTTGATATTAAGTTGATGCTCATTAAGTGGATGAAAGCATTATGGTTATTAAAGAAAATGTCCCCATTTTTAAAAGATGCATGCTGAAGTATACAGGGGTAAATAACATATCTGGGTTTTATAATTAGAGTTTTTTTTTAATGACTCTGGGTTAAAAGGGAGATGAATGAAGCAAAAGTGGTGAAAAATTCAATTAAAATTTCTGGACTCTAGATGATGCTTATATAGGGGCTAGTTATACTGTTCCCTCTGCTTTAGCTTATGTTTAAAACTTTTTCCTATAAAAACCTTAAAAATAATTTTGGACCAAAAATTAGGTGGAGAATAGTTTTTTTATAGCGCCAATTTGCTTTTTATGATAACTATTACTCAATTTAGTTCAACTTACAACGCAATGGCTAAATTGTATCATTTCTCATATAGTAAGCATAAGAGTTTTAAAAACTGGTTTTCTCCATACCTTTTGCCAGTTGTCATGCATGATCTCACTCTCCAGGAGTTCATAGTTAAGCTGTGAAGACATAATGGATACACATGAGACCAGAGTTGGGAAACAATGTCAGACAGGGTATGATGTAAATGCCAAGACAAGTGATAAAGATGGAAAATGTGATACGTATTCAGGAAAAGGGGAGATCAGGGAGGGCTGGAAGGCAAGGCTGGTGGCTTTGAGTTACAAGTTGTTCGCTGCCTATTGGTCTCAGCTTTGGATTCATTGCCTCTTTCCGTTTAGGAGTCTTTCTTTGCATTCATTTCTCCATGGCAGAATTCCCTCTGGATTCTTAAAGGAGTGACAAACTTCTTACTTTCAGTATCTCCCTGTGCCCTTTCCTTACGAGGCTATATTTGACACATACTGAGTCTCCATGAATGTGCACCCTCCATCTGCTCATGGCTGCTCCATCTCACCTTTCTGTCCCAGATGGTGAACTGCAGCACAGGTGCTACCACCACCAGCATTCTTGCCCACTCAACCCAGTGTCCTCCTGGCCCTGTGTGGCAGTAATGTCTGCCAGGCAGGCAGCCAGGGAGCTAACGTGCCCAGACCTGACAGTGGCCTCAGAGGAGAGCCCCTCCCTCCCGTGTGCTGGGGAAGGGGACAATTGCCAGCCATAAAGGAAAGAGTGGACACCTAACCAAGATAGGGAACCCAGCTGGTGCTGAAATCACAGCCCTTCAAATGGGCCAGAATGATTTCTCAAAACAGGAGGAAAAAAAATCCCTAGAAACCATTCAAAGAAGACCCAAGTCCAAATTCTGGATGATCTAAGTTAAAAAAAAAAAAAAAAAAAAAAAAAATCCCGACATTGCCTAGGTCATTGACACAAAAGAAAGTTTTTCTTTGCTTTTTTTCCCTTTGGCTTATTCTCATTCTGAATTATCTGAAGCACTGTGACCAGGTTACTTGGCCGTGCTGAGTTGGCAAACAGATGAAGCCATGTGGGCGAGGAGGTGGGATACACATAAGCATCTGCCATCCACATCACACTGGGAGACTGCCATGTCGCAGTAGCCATTGGATCCTTTCATGGCTTAGAACCACAAGTTTGAAGTAAAAAAGAAAACATCAAATCCATGTTACTTAAGACTGGTAGGATTCAAGAAGACTGTCAGAACACATTCCCTGACTCACAGGCAAAACTTCAACCCAAGCAGTCATCCATCTCTGGACCCTGCCTTCCCTGGGCTCTGTATCATTCCCCATACCTCCTTGGTTATGGGGGACTCCATAGGAGACTGGTCTACAGACTAATTTCATCCCACCTCTCATGTGTACAAAAATGAAAACAAAATGCTTTAACATCATCAACAACAAAAGGACAGCTGCTGTTCTGCATCTAGGGGAGAAGCTTCTCAAAGGAAAAGACATCAAGGTGTGGCCATGATTTATGCACACAAGGTCTGAGTCTGACCCGGAGAGGCTGGGACACAGAATTATTGAACTTTTGCTGAATGAAGTAACGGGAATTTTGAGTTTTCTTCAGGGAAACAAAGAGAAACCACAGGGACTGCATCGCTGGGAACAAACAGTGGTCTCTGGTGAGAGACACGAGAGTCATGCGCATGTGGCAGGTGAGGGGCTCAAGAAGGACCGTGAGATATTTATTGGGGTGAGGATAGCTATGGCATTTAAAGAACAGTGGCATTTGATTTTTTATTCGAAATAGTTTTCCTTCTGCATCATCTTGTGACCTCTTCCATAACCTCAGCCCTCCCATAAGTCTTTACATATGGCAGCTTTGTGTGGGGGGATATTTGGGGAAGAACAGACATGAGATGCTGTCTGGTGAGGGGAAGGAGGGATAGGACAGTAACCGCAGGAGCTGTGAGTGGTCACTAAGAAGAGGTTGTCGTGGAGAAAAGGCTGGAGCACAGACCATCTCACCTCAGGAGTGGATGTAAGATGATCCCCTTTCATTCAAAATACACTAGAAGAAGGTGGCCCTGATGGCAAGGTGGGAGGGGAAAGCTGGTTCTTACTGGGAAAGGGGCTGCACTGGCAGGAGACACTGAGGTCCTTAAGAAACAAAAAATCACATTTCCCTGGTTTGAATGAGAACCTACACACACATACAGATACACATAATTAATCTTTGCTATTTTTTGGCTTACTTAAAGTTTTATTTATCTTTCATTACAGAATTTATCACATTATACTGTATTATTTCTGATATATTCATATGTTTTATAAGTGAAAATGTGAACTTTATATCTTTTGCACTGCAAAGTGCCTGGCATATGTTAAGAGTTGTTTATTGAATGAACACTTGAATAAATGGCTGCTACATATATTTGTTAACAAGATGAAACTCTGAGTCACTCAGCAGAATCGGGTCTCATTTGCCATCACGGGGCTGATGTCAGTTTTGTTCCTACCTTTCTGCACCTCCCTGATCCATTTAGATGAACCCTGGCTTCAGGAAGCGCTAGTTCTATGATGTCCTACACTGGAATCTACAACACTCTTCTACGCACCACAGTTTCTGGCTGAGGAGGAGGTGTGAACAGGCTGGCGTGGGCATGTCACTCTCACTGGGCCTGGCAGAGCTGGCCAGCTGCACCGCCCAATACAGGGGTCAGCTTGTTGCCAAGAGCAGTAGTGGCCTTGTGAGTAAGCTGAGTGGGCAGGCACAGCCTGAGTCATTTGATAAGTGCCCGGAAGCTGACCATCCCACAGCCCCCGACATTGAACTTCCCATTTCCTGTTACAGTAGCCAAAACTCTACCACCCTTAGCTATTCATGCTTTTGGATCTTTCAGAGATCTCAATTAGTGAGTATTTGTGTAGGCTTCCAGTATAGGGAGAAAAGGACAAGTGAGGAAGACAGTGAGAAAAAGAAATGGGAGGAAGATACAGATAAGCTTTGCACCCTTCCCTGTCCTTGTGCAGGACAATGCTTTCTCGAAAGAATAGCTCTAGCTCTTCCAAGCTGCCCAGACAACCGTGAGAAGCCCACAGGGTCAGGACTGTCCACACATCTTCTTACACACATACTTTCTCTGTCAGCCATACAACATCTGAAAACTCACACACATGAGAGAGATGGGAGAGACAGAGAAGAAGATCAAAATAAAGTGTGCTGTACAGTAAAGGCACTGTAATCTTAACCTGATACCCCAGGCCCACATTTCCAGGCTCCCTTCCCCAACCAGGTAAGACCTAGGATCTGAAGAAGAATCCTTTTCTAGATGAAGGTTATGATTAAGAGGAAACACACAACTGTATTTTCCTGATCCCAAATTAGAATGTAGGATCAGACATATCTGTAAATATTTTTATCTATGAAGTCTTAAAAAAAAAAGAAAACAAATGAAATTGCTTCAGTTTACATGTAATAAATCTCCTTTATTGATGAATGGATTTAACTTTATTGACTTTGGTCTGGGAGAGACCTGTGAATCAGGTCCTCCACCTCATCAAGACCACTCTGGAGATGCTGCTCTTAACCACCTACACCATGGACGTATGCACAGGCCAGCCCCTGGAATCTCCATTTCATTTGCCTTTCATGACCTTTTGCCTTTCAAATCATTGAACAAGTGATTTGTTATGCTTTCACTTCTCATTCTAAGTAAATGTTCACTTTTTTTGTTTGTCTTTAAGAGATGAGGTCTTGTTATGTTGCCCAGGCTGAACTTGAATTCCTGGGCTCAAGTAATCCTCCTGTTTCAGCCTCCTGAGTAGCTGAGACTACAGCCCTGAGCCACTGTGCCTAGCTAATATTCACTTTTCTACCTAATTTTGCTTTTGTGATTTTGTATTCCTTTTCATCAAGAGGGCCCCCATATTATATAAGTTTCAGTCCCTAAAAAGTTGTATCTGCCCGTTCATATATCTACCCATGTAGTGCACGCTCTTAGTGTGCATAATTACACAAGAAATCTCAACTAATGGATATCTCATAACCATGATTTTTTTTTTCTTTTTTTTGAGACAGAGTCTTGCTCTGTGGCCCAGGCTGGAGTGCATCTTGGCTCATTGCAACCTCTGCCTCTTGGGTTCAAGTGATTCTCCCACCTCAGCCTCCTGAGTAGGTGAGATTATAGGTGCTCGCCACCATGCCTGGCTAATTTTTGTGATTTTAGTAGAGATTGGGTTTCACCATGTTGGCCAGGCTGGTCTCGAACTCCTGATCTCCTCACCCACCTCAGTCTCCCAAAGTGCTGGGATTATAGGCATGGGCCACTGCTCCCAGCCACCATGATTCTTAATTAAGCAGAATGTTGTCTGCATAATGCTCTTAGAAGCAATTAATGAAATTAAAAGAATGGAAGCAGATAGTGGAGATTTCTATTTCAGAAATGTAGCAAGTATTTAACCCAGTCCCCAGACTTTTGTCCACCTGTATGCACAGAAAAGTATGAGAGCAGCTAACACTCACATAGCGTTTACTGTGAACTAGGCCCCATTTAGTCCTCGTAGCCACCCATTGAGATAGGTGCTAACTCATTTTACAGATAAAGAAACTGAGGCATAGAGAAATCAAGCATTTCCAAAGTTACACCTAATACAAGGCACACCTGGTTTTTTGACCCAGGCCATCTAGGTCCAGAATCCAAGGTCTCCACCTCTATGCTATTATCACCTATGTAGCGTCATTGCTGATGTTTGAGATGATGATCCAGTAGCACAGAAACACATCATTACTTTGTTTTCTACTGACAAATATTGTCTTTTACTCTTAGCATTCTGGTTAAATAAAATCATGGTTGCTTTCCTTTCAGTTTCCTCCCTTCCTCAACTAGGAATGACAGATATCCCTGGACATGCCTGACACATAGTCTGACACATTGGCAAGGGTTGAAGTGGGCTGAGTGGTGCCCCCAAAGATATCAGGCCCTAATCCTCAGAATCTGTGAATATTCTTTTATATGGTAAAGTTTTCACAGATACATCTAAATTAAGAATCTTGAGATGAGAAGATCATCTTGAATTATCTGGGTGGGCCCTAAATACCATCAAAAGTGTCCTTATGAAAGAATGGCAGAGGGGAGTTAAACACACAAAGGAGACAGCAATGTGAAGGCAGAAACAGAGACTGGAGTGATGCAGCCTCAGGCCAAAGAACAGGAAGGAACGCTTCCAGCAGAAGCTAGGAGAGGCAAGGGACCGATTCTTCCCCAGAGCCTCTGCAAGTAGTATGGCTCTATTGACACTTTAATTTCACATTTCTGGCCTCCATAACTGTGAGAGAATACATTTCTGTTGTTCTAAGGCATCAAGGTTGTGGCAATTTGTTACACCAGCAATAGGAAACTGATACAGGGGTCAATACATAGCAGCCAAAACAGTTTAAATGCAATAATAGTCATAACTGCCATGCCTTGCACCCTTGCAATATACTGGGTATGTACTGTGTGACATACAGTCCTCCATTTCATTCTCATAAGGTGAATGAAGAAACTGAGGTCACACAGCTACTAAATGGCAGAGGAAGGATTCGAACCAAGGTCTGTCCAACTCCAAAAACCACGAACAGAAAGATTACACTATACTGTAAATTCCAGCACCCTACATAGACATTCATTCCACTAAAATGATATCCAAATCCTAACAGTTATTAATGATCACTATGGGTAGATTTATTTCTTAAATTTTCCTTCTTTGTCCATACACCCTCTCCCATTTTGTTGTCTGTTGGTTGCTCTTAGTGCCACTTAAAAAAAATGATGTCCAAATTGCCATTAGCCCTTTTTCCAAAAGAAAAAACTGAGGCATAGAAAGGTTAATTCACTTGCTGGAATCCTGCAGAGCCTGGTCCTGGAAACTGTGCTCTCACAACTCTGATACATGACCCTACAGAATCTTGGTCTTGGTTGGTAAGAAATATCTGGCAACTTTCTACTTTTTTCTCATGTGGCTTTTAGTTTGTAGAGTAGGTGTACCAGCTCTCTGTGCACACTTAAAGGTTAATTAAACCACTACAAAATGCAAAAGAAGCCAGGTCTTTGTTTCCGAGGTAATAAAATCACAAATGATTCTTGTTCAAAAATGAAGGCTATAATATTCTATTGCCAGTGGATTTTGTGCATTTTTCCTGTTTTAACAATGTGTACTTCTCTCTTCCCCAGAAACATTAGGTCACAAAAGCCAATCTCATCTACATCTTTACAATGTTGTTTATCATCTTTTTGCATGCGGGAGATAGAACTGGTAATGAAACAGCCAAACTGGATTCCAGCGAGGATTTGTCCTGACTTAGAATACTTTCAGAATCCATTCAGAATGCCTCTGATTTATCATTAAGCCCCCTGAAGCCATTTATTTTGGGCCAGCTTTTCAGGGATAGGACATCAGTTGTGTAGTAGTTATTGGGAATTATAACACAGCTGATGAAGTGTGACAACACAGAGTCTATTGGATTTGCAAAAGATTACAGAAGAGTGTTACAGAAGTCAACAGCTATTATGCTGAAAATGTCTCTGAGCAGAGAGAGACATAAGGAAATAGATTCTATCCTGCTCCCTGTCATCTCTCCTAGGGTCTTTGGGTTCAGCGTACATGAATTCCCCTCCCACAGTTCCTTTTCCTACCCCTGCAGTTTTTTTAGCATCTACTCCCACCCACTCCCTCTCTCTCTCAAGCAGGTTATCATGCAAAACTAGAAATAGGGAAGAAGGGTGGGTTGATACTTACGGCTGTGCAATGGTAGGTGGTTAATTCAGCCACATCATGGATACAGTTATGTTAAGCAAAGGGCAGACAGCATGTTATTAAACGAGGTTTTAGCTGACCCATAAAATCCAAAACACTTCAGAAACCATGAATCATAGTCTTGTCATACTCACTGTAGCATCCACCTGAAGGTGTCCTAGGTCAGCCTTCCCCCTTCCCACAGTGTATGTGGCATGCCCAGGAGAAGCTGGAGGAGGGGAAGTGGTGAATTGTTTCAATCTCTCTGGCAATATTTTCTAAAATTACAACGTGCACACCTAGTGACCTAATGATTACACTTTTTGGTGATTCCATCCTAAGGGAAAAGAAAAGCATGACCTAGTACACAGGAAAATATGTTCAAGCATGTTTATTACAACATGATACCCCATGGTTAAAAAAATCTGGTAGGAAACAATCTGCATTTCTAGCAATAAGAAATGTTTGGAGAAAGCATGGGAAATATCTGTTACGGAATATCATGCAGCTATAAAAAAGAATGAGTTAGATCTATATGCATGAACCTAGAAAGATATCCACATAGATAATTAAGTGGGAAAAAAAGTCAGTTACAGAGTAACACACACAATAGCATATTATCAAACTTTAAATTACTAGGGCTTTCCCCAGAGAGTGCCATCATGATAATATCATCTCTAAGTTTGAGGCAGCTCATCAGCATATCCATAATGCAAAAGGAAACTGGAATCACAAGTTGAGGTGGTTTCAATACAGCTCTTCTTAGACAGGCAGATGGAGTTCATAACATGTGCATGTCCTGCCCAAGCTTATAGTACACTGGTAATCCTCATAAAGTAAAAATACCTCTTAGTCTCCAGAGAAATCTCTTCAAGCTGGGATTCTGGTGGGGTATTAGGTTTAGGGGTAAGATGAAAGAAAGCATTTCAGATTTGCCTTTTCCTTTTTTTTTTTTTTTGAGACAGAGTCTCGCTTTGTCACCAGGCTGGAGTGCAATGGTGCAATCTTGGCTCACTGCAACCTCCAACTCCCGGGTTCAAGCGATTCTCCTGTCTCAGCCTCCTGAGTAGCTGGGATTACAGGCACGTGCCACCACGCCCAGCTAATTTTTGTATTATTAGTAGAGACGGAGTTTCACCATGATGGCCAGGATGGTCTCGATCTCCTGATCTTGTGATCTGCCTGCCCAGGCCTCCCAAAGTGCTAGGATTACAGGCGTGAGCCACCACACCCGGCCCATATTTGCCTTTTCTAAATACACATGCCCATGCCCCATCACAGACCTATCATCTTTTTTTTTTTTTTAGAGTTGGGGTCTGATTCTGTTGCCCAGGCTGGAGTAAAGAGGCACGCTCATGGCTCACTGCAATCTTTAACTCCTGGGTTCAAGCAATCCTCTACCTCTGCCTCCTGAATAGCTGGGATTGCAGGCATGTGTTACTACTCTTGGCTAACTTCAAAAAAAAAAATTTTTTTTAGAGATGGGTGTCTCTTTATGTTGCCTAGGCTGGTCTCAAACTCCTGTCTTCAGTGATCCTCTCAGAGCCTCAGCCTCCCAAGTCGCTGGAATTACACATGTGAGCCACCAGGCCCAGCTCACAGACCTAAACAGTCTTAATTTCCAGGAGGGTAGAAATGGAAAATGGGGGAGGAAAGCCAGAATGTGTAAAAGCACCTCAGATGATCTGGCCAATCTTTCCCTCTTTTTAAAAACCCCGTTGAAAATAACTAACTTAAAAGTATATGCTCTGTTTCAATTACCAAGAGGCAGCTGTAATGAAGATAGTGACAATACCATTAACAATGTGCTAGACACCGATCTAAGGGAATTCATATAAATGAATTCACTTAATTCTCACAACATCCAACAAGGGAGGTATTAATTATTATTATCCCCATTTTATGAGATGGGAATAGGCAAAGTTAAGGTTAAGAATCATTACAAAGCTAGTTTGTGGTAGAGCCAGGGTTCAAAACCTAGGAAGTCTAGCTTCAGTCTATAGGAACAGATGTGAATCGGTGCAAGCAAAAAAGGTGAGGCGTATGAGCTCACATCAACATTTTCATGCCCAAAGTTTCTCATTTATCTTGTCCCTTGGAGACCTAAAGAGTGGTTCTATTTTTTAGAGCTCACTCACTGCTGCACTTCTGATCACTGAATTGCCCTTGCCCTTTGAATTATTCAGTGTTTCTGGAGAAATAGTTCTGAAAAAATATGCTCTATTATTTCTCTCTTTCTTTCCTCCTTCAGTTCCTCCACTGCCATGAAAACAGACTCTGTTGATACACAGAGAACTCTGCAGAAGTCTTCCACTAAAAGAGTATGCAAAAGTGGGCTGAAATTTCATGAGGTCCAGTTCTTCTTGAATATGTTCCTAACAGGTGCCACTTTCCATTTAGACTTGTCTGTAAAATTAGCCTGTGAATACTGGCTTGCCTCTGCAATCACATGCCTAGGTAGGGAGGTGGTGAAGGAGACAGGTGTGTATACACTCTTTTCTTTAAAGAAGGCTTGTTTTCAGTTGAAAATGTGGAAATTAAGACTTTCTTGCCTTCAAGAATTATGATGTTGTGGGAGGAAAAAAAAATCCTAAGGGTTAAGGGCCAGTTCTGCCACTTTGTTAAGTGTCTTCAACTAAGTCACTTAACTTTCTGAACCTCAGTCTCCTCACTTGTAAAATGGCACCATAAATTTTTGCCCCACTTATTTCACAAGGTTGTTGTGCTGATCCAAGAAAGAACTCAGATCTTCTGGTTTCGTGCCCATGGTGCCCATTTCATCCATCCATAAGTTTTTCATTTCTTTATTCATTCATGCAACATGTATTATATCTCCCAAGGGTCAGCTAAGTGAAAAATGTATGCATGTTGGGAGGTTGGGGGAAGAAAGGGAGAGAAGCACCCCAGATTGGGAAAGGGCACTGAAGACAGAGAAAATGAGGTGTTTAAGATGGTGGTGTGAGCAATGACCTACAGCAGCCCATGACTCCACATTCTAATATTTTTCATGGTATTCCAATTCCTCTGTGGCCATTAATTCTTAAAGTTTCAAGTCAAAACCATCTTTACCTTATCCAAGCTGGGTTCCTTAGCTAATATCTTCTTCTACATCTTCTCTCCAGGCCCCCATGGCTCCCTCTATTAAGTACAGGTGGTGAGCAGAAGTAGTCAAGGCTTATAAGCCAGGCTGCTCCTCAAATGCAGCCATAAGAAAACAAATCTGTGGGGTGTTTTAAATCCATGCCTGATATAAAGATAAACCTCAGGTATCATATATCAGGGGATCCCAACCCTCAGGCCACCTATTGGTACCAGTCCATGGCCTATTAGGAATTGAGCCGCACAGCAGGAGGTGAGCAGCAGGCAAGCAAGCAAAGTTCATCTGTATTTACAGCCGCTCCCCATTGTTTGCATTGCCGCCTGAGCTCTGCCTCCCTTCAGATCAGCAGCAGTGTTAGATGCTCATAGGAGTGCAAACCCTATTGTGAACTGCACCTGCCAGGGATCTAGGTTGGATGCTCCTTAGGAGAATATAATGCCTGATGATCTCTCACTGCTTCCCATCACCCCCAGTTGCGACCGTGTAGCTGCAGGAAAACAAGATCAGGGCTCCCACTGATTCTTCATTATGGTGCACTGTATATTTCACTATATATTGCAATGTAATAATAATAAGTGCATAATAAATCTAATGTGCTTGAATCATCCCAAAAGCGTTCTCCCCACCTCCACCCTGGTCTGTGGAAAAACTGTCTTCCACAAAACCAGTCCCTGGTGCCAAAAAGGTTGGGGACCACTGTCTTATATGATATATAAAGTGCAAGTTCTATGTGTCCCAGAAAAGGATTTTAAAGGTAATTCATGGTGTGTATCATGGCGTCTATCTTGTTATACATTAGTAATACTTTGAAGTGTAAAGTGCTTCTCCCTGTTCTGTTGGATTTATCTTTGAAGTAGCTCATAAAGGTAAAGATACGAGTATAGAAAACATTCCTTCACTGGCCCTATTTTATAAATTAAGGAACAGAGACTGGACGCAACATATGGCAGATAATGCGAAAAATCTAGTAGCTGAGCAAACATAAGAATTCAGGTTCCCTGGATTCCAGGACAGAGTTGACTTCCCCATCTGAAGTGATACATGAGCACAATAGGTTTTCATCGTCATTCAGATTATAATGGTTCCTTTTACTCTGATAATATTGCTGATATTTCTAGAAATAGCTTGTTCATCCATTTATTAATCTCATAAACCCCTGACTGGGGGAAAGGGAGTGGAAAGTGGTCAGAAATGGGGCTGGAACGGTAATCAGGAAGCCAGAACCTCCATTGCCTCAAGAGCTAAGTTCAGTGTCAGGCCTTTGTCTCGAGGGCAACGAGGAACTCTGTAAAGGTATTTAAGTTGGGGAATATAGTGATCAGCAGCACTTGGCAGCAATCACCCTGGGCTGAAGTGGGCCTGACAGGAATGGGCAAATCTTGGGGCAGGAAATCCAGTCAGAAGATTATGACGATAAAGCAGGTGAGAGATGGTGGTGTCCCAAGGGCAAACGGGGATCCCATCAAGACATGAGAACCGCCAGGTCGTTCTTTCCCCAATCCCACTGTTTCTAGATTTTTCCTTCTAGGAGGCCTGCAAATGTCTGTTTCCGGGAGGAAAATCCGTCCCTGCTATTTCTCCAGCCTTCCCTTGTTACCGGTCCGGCCCTGCCCCTTTAACATTCAGGAATGAGAGTGGAAGCAGAAGGCCCAGGTCCCCGGGGGTCCCGACGCCCGGATTCCACAGCCTGTGAGAGTCCCTTGCGCACAGAGGGGGACGAGGCCACTGGCACTACGTCGTGACTTCACCAACAGCCTGCAGTTCTCGTTAACGAGATTTCGCCAGGCCCCTTGGACTAACGCCAGGATTCTCGGTGCCCGCCTTCAGCGCTCTGGGGTTAGACAACGCCCCACAGGCCGCCGCTCTCTGCTGACCCTCAGCAGCGCTGAAAGCCGCGCAGACAAGCCGGCAGCCGCTAGCTCTCCCACAAGGCCGAGCGCGGCCAAAGGGCAGCCCCGCCCCCGCCGCCTCCCGCAGCTCTATTGGCTAGTGAACCTGCCACTCAGCCGCGCGCCCGACCCCGGCTTCGGGCCTGGAGGAGGGATCCCAAGTCTCCTCGGCTCGGCTCGGCTCGGCTCGCTTGTCTTTGAGGTTTACTGTGTTTGGCATCGCAGTTCCAACGCCAGCCGCCGTTTCGCGACCCACGGCGGACTTGCATAAACACTTTGTAGTTGGAATCTCACCCTGCGAGGTGGGCAGGGTAGTGATATTCCTGTTTGACGCCGACAGAAATAAGAGATTGACTCTCAGAACCATGTGGCAGGATTTTAAAGGAGAATCTTAACAGTGGCTCCGGACAGACCCGTGTTTTCTGCTCCTAACATTAACTACGTCGTTAAATCCTTCTGAGTTTATTTCGTATGTGAAATGGGGAAAAGATAGCCACCTTGCATAACTGGTGAAGAATTCGTAAACTGACAGAAGAATCTAGTAAGAGGACTGGCCCGTGGTCGGCTCTTAATGGTCTGTGTGGGGCTATGAACATTCCCAGGTCTTCTGACCTCTAGTCTGGGACTCTTTCTGCTGAACTAGGAATTCTTAGAGGTCCAGAGACTTCGGGAGATCCAGGGGCATCTTCAAGGGGGTCCCTGAGTTCTAAACTGCAGAGGAACACTCTTAAGAGAGATAATAAATATTTCCACCACATCTGTTATGGATAATATATATTTTTCATCTATTTGCCAGAGACTGTTGTAAGTGCTTGTATACATTAAGTCACTTAATCTTTACAGTGAACACTAAGGTGCATCCTATTATAATTCCCATTTTACAGAGACGTTAAATACCTATCCAGCTAAAAAGTGTGGGAGCTGTTTTACATTCAAGCAATCTAGCTGATAAAGCCACACACCTTAATGTTTGTACTATATATTATTGTGCAAGAGGTATATTTGATAATGATTCTTGTGTCACCATTTGCAAGATGCCTCTGACTTTTATTAAACTCTCAAAGGGCAGGAAAAGAAAAAAAAATACAGAGGAACCTAAACCCTAAATCAGAGACAGACTATATGCAGATATACAAATGGATGATTAGAAACCCAAGTTGTGGGTACCATGTTTGCAATTCCGTTTTAGCTGAGTGCTTTGGACTATCATGTCCCTCAGTGGCTCCCTGGAGGAAGAATGATTGAATGACAGGATTGGAATGGAATGTAGCCGTCATCTTGTCTGACCACACAGACACCTCCCAGCAGATGAATGCATCACCTCCTCATGATAATTTTGAAGACTTTCTGAGAAAGTGATAATATTAGCCTATTACCTCACAATCACAAGGAACACTACAGTGACTACAAACCCTATGTGCCTCATTCAACAGGTGTCACAGAATAAAGAAAAAGACTGGGAGAGAGATGGGAGCTGATAGACCAGAGGAGACCAAAGACTGAAACTGAAGACTAAACCATGGAAATTGGGAACAAGGACTTACTCGCTTAGAGGGTGAAAAAAGTGAATTTGCCTACAGGGCAAATCTGGAAGCAGCTCTCCCTGGGAGCGAGGTTAGAATTCCTACTAAGGTGTCCTTGGCCTCTTCAGTGGTGGTGGCCTTGAACTACACAGCACACTTGCACATTCAGCTTCTGAATGTCCAGAGCAGTCCTGAGTCTTGCCTGAGAAAAATACTCAGGTTCTTGGGCTTCATCTCTCCCTTCTGCCTTCTTTTCCTCCACCTTTCCAGGTCAGCCTGGGGAATATGAGGTGTGAGGAGGGGGGTGAGTGGAGGCTGAGTTTTGACCAATGTTATATGACAGTTGAACCTGACCGACGGCAAAAGGAAGATCCTTTGAGAGGCAGGCCTATGTTCTCATCCCTTTTCCTGCCCCTTTGGATCAATTAGCTCTCAATCATTGTCTCTGGGGCTGGTAAAGAACAGAGAGGGGCACTGGACAACATCAGCCAAGTAAAAGTAGTGCTGGGGGTTGGGTCCCAAGTGATCTGTCAACATCCTGAAATGATATTTTGAGTGACCAGAGAAAATGCAGTCTCCATGAAGGAGGGAAGTCTAGGGTGATTCCTGTAGAGAAATATTGGTTATGAGATTTAAGGGGTGAAAGTGAGATAGACAGGAAATGAGGCAAGAGGCTGAGAGTCAGTGGCACCACTTGCTTTGGAAATGGAGCAAAGTCTCCAGCAAAGGCTGTGAAGCTCACAAAAGCTTGGTCCTGGGGCGAGGTGTGGGGAGGGTTGGCCACATAGGACAAGAGCAGGGCTGCAGAGTTAAGGGCCCAAGGACAAGCAATGTGACTCTCTTTCCAGCAAGATTGGGACCTCACCAAACTACCATCTCCCAAGCCCCTCCATCCAACAACTGGATATTCCCTCTATGGCATGAATAATAGCTATTGTGCCACATGGTATGCAAAGACAATTATTATAGATTTGCTTTTTACTGGGCTTTTGCTAATTGGCTATAAGTGCTAACCTTTCATAAGTGACTCTAAAAAGGATGATTTCTGCACAGCTCTCTAAGCATTTGTGGACCCAGTCAGGAAAGCTGAAAGAAGCAGCAGGCTTAGCAGACCATTCTGAATAGCTTTGGAGACATAAGCCAGGGAGACCCAGAATGAGATAAGGAAACCAGTCTTCTCATTTGGAACCTAGAACATTTGAATATGGACACTTTGATGTTCACCTTGGCACCACTAGTATTGAGCAGATTTGTTAAGTATTAGTTTGAACTGTATGATGTGCTGATATTCAGCTGTTTTTGATGCACAAAACATAGCAATTTCCTATGGCTGAATCTAATAAAATCCTGAGGTAATAAGATATTCTAAGAGATGTTAACTTAGTTGACTGGGGGAGAAAACTGAGGAACTTTGGGGGCCTAGGTCTCTAGGAGTGAGTGTTCCCAATTATAAACAATTCATTAAAAAGAGGCTTGCAGGATCTCCAGTTAAAAATTCTAGTTTCATTTATTTATTCATTCATTGTAACAATATCAAAAATCATTGAGCATCTCCCATGTGTCAGTCACTGTGCTAGAAAGACAGAATAAAATGATGGTCACTGCCCTGAAGGAACACACAGAATAGTGGGAAAGGAGTGAGGATGGTGCAGTGGACAAGGCTATAGGGAGGGCCCTGGGGAAACAGAAGAGGAACAGAGAGAATGATTCTGGGGAAGGAAAGGAGGAAGAGAAGGAGAGGTGTGGTCTTAGCCAGAGAAGGTTTTGATGTGGGAAAGACAAGTAATAATTAACCAAATAGGCAAGGCAGGAAGGAAAGTTCCAGACAAAACCAGGCAGAGATGACCATATGATTTAAAGAAACAAGTTATATTTAGAGTGAATATAGGTATATTAAGTCTACAGAAAGGCATTTATCAAAGGGCTTTAGGCTTCTCCAAGTCAGGAACCATGTCATATTTACATTCATATAGCCAGTGTTGTGTCCAGGACCATACCTAGCACATGGTAGGTGCTTGGTAGATGTTGAAATAAACTGGCCTGGGGAAAAAAGCCTGAAATTGAAATATACCACAAATTTAAAAGAACCTTTTTCTTTCCTGCTCCCATTAGTCTGAATTGATGAGTTTTCAATGTATTACTTGAAACGCTGTGTACGAAAACATTCATTTGCAACCTCTCTCTAGAAAGAGATGTGGTTATGTAACCTTTTAATCTGTGTGTCTAAGTAGATGTCAAAAGTATGTGTTGCCTTGAGGACTTTTCTAAGTCTGTTCAATGTTGCTATAATAGAATACCTAAGCCTAGGTAATTTATAAAGAAAAGAGGTTTATTTAGCTCACAGCTGTGCAGTCTGGGAAGTATAAGAAGCATGGTGCCAACATCTGCTCAGCATCTGGTGAGAACCACGTGCTGGGTTAAAAAACATGGCAGAGAAGGTCACAGGGGAAGCGAACATTTGTGAAGAGAGGCAAAACCTAAGGGACTCCTGGTTTTATACCAACCCACTCTTGTGGAAACTAATCCATTCTCACAAGAACTAGTCTAGCCTCCCCAGAGCAGGAACTCAGTCACTTGGTGAGAATCACGACAAGCTATTTATGAGGGATCTGCCCCCATGACCCAAACACCTCCCATTAAGCCCCACCTCCCAACACCACCACACTGGGGATCAAATTTCAACATGTGTTTGGTGGGAACAAATAAACCATATCCAAACCATAATAGAGACTTTTTCAGTTCCTTATTTTGAATATTTAGTGTGTACTCTCCATAGGCCAGGTGATATAACAGGCTTGTGACCACAGTGGTAAATAAGACAAATATAGACCCTGCCTTAAGAGAGTTTAATATTTAGTAACTAAAACAGTTATTATCTGTTAATTTGCCTGGACGAATCAGGGAAGGCTCTCAAATGAAGCAGCCTCCGGAAGACGAGGGCATTCCAGGGAGGAAGGGCAGCATATGCGCCAGCATGGAGGCGGGAGGAGACAGCACGATGTACTTGAAGAAGAACAAATAATGAGTGCTACGTGGGGCTATTGGAAATGAGAAGGAAATGTGGAAGAAGAAGTTAAAAAGGTGGGCAAGGGTTAGCTCTTGAAGTGTCTTGAAAAGGAGTTTGTATTTTATTTTGCAGTCAATGAAGAGCCATTGGAGGATTTTAAATAAGGAACCGAAAAATAGAGTCTGAAAATAGAGGCGCAGAGACCGGTAAGTTGGTGGTTGCCAATCAGTGGTCCAAGGAAAAGATAAATGAGCAGAGCCGTGATGAGGACCAGAGAGGAGGCAACAGAAGAGAGATGCTCAGGATACAATCGATGCACTTCGAGAGTGACTGGAGGTGGGACACTGGAGAATAAGTGACATGGAGAGATCTAGATTGACCTCTGGGCCTACAGCTCAGGAAAGTGGGTGGGAGGTAGCATTCAGAGAGACCAGGAGCACTCCTTATCTTTCAGGCCCAACACATAATCACCAACAGCTGACTTATGAATAAGATCTTGGGGTCCTTGAAACACCAAAACACTGGAATTTTTAGAATTTTACATTCTTACTGCCCAAGAAAACCCCTTGCAAAGAAAAAAAAAAAACTTAAGAAAAGTAAAAGTATTTAAAAGGCTCCAACTTCTCCCAAACACCTCCTCTTTTCTGACTCTCCCAATTGTATAGTCAAAGCAATAATAGCAGGCACATATTAAGTCATTATCATCTATAGCCAAATAACTGCAAAACCACAAGAGGGCAATGAAAATGGCCATAAAGTCACAGAGTAGTAATTATTTTCCCATTAGCACCAGCTACACTAATATCAACATAGAACAATTAACATTCCTAACCTCATAATTAGGCTATAACCTCTGCATGTCTTGCCAGAGTAGATTGATGAATGGCACAGGAGGAATAAGCGACAATAAGGCAGCCGTGCAGTGAGACCACTGCATCCTCACCTTGTCTGCAGGTGATCCACAGTGCTGTTGGATAGAAAGGCAATGGGAGAACTTGGTTGTGATTTCCACTGATCTAGCCAGTCCCCAGCTAAAAACCATCTAATTCAGCTGCACTTTCTTTGAGTCCCAGGAAGTGAGTGTTTGAGTGGGAGAAAAGCTACAGCAGTAATAACACAGAAGGCAGAGTCCTTTTGCATTTAGATCTCTTTATTCTGTCCATCACTAGGCAACCATTCTTTGTGCTTAAAACTACACATCTTTGTACATGTGACACCTTCTTCTTTGAAGTAACCACTTTGGTTTGCAGTGTGCTAGGGGATATCTATTCTATTTATTTCTGTTTAGGTCAACCACAATGAAGAACAAGCCATTTTGACCTCCATCCTGGCTCATCTCCTCTGTGTTCTCATAGCATCATGTTATAGAACGGATCACAAATGCCTTTGCAGTTGCCTATTTATTTGTCCATTTCTCCCTCCAGACTGTCAGTTCCCAGAGGGCATGTCTTATCTATGTTAGTAGCTACATCCCCGGTATCTGGCTCTGTGGACAACACTCTGTAACTGTTGGAGGAATTAATGAATGAGTGAGTGAGTGAATGTTTTCCCCGAAATTCAAACCTTGGTGGTTGAACTTGTGATTATTTGGTTTACGGAACAAGCTAGGCTGATTGAATTGACTTGGCCAGGCAGAATTAGGCAAAATGTAACACAAAGAAGATGAGTACACCAGCCTCGCTGATTGAGGAGGTCAGCTGTGGATGATCCAAGTGCCAGCTGCCAGCTGCAGTTGCAAGGCCATGTTCTTCTTCTAGCTAGGAACATTCTGTGGCAGAGACTCACCCAGGGATCTGAATATCAGAATCACAACCAGAAAATGGCTCATTATTGCACAGACAAATAATTGGCGGCTCTCTCCAAGTAACAGTGTCTTAAGTTAGGTTCCCTAGAAGCAGATTATAAAACGAGGACTCTTGGTCAAGTGATTTACTGAGCTCATGCTCTCAGGAGAAAGGGAGTGAGAGGAGCATAATAGGCAGGGAGAAAAGCTAGAGGAGAGCTCAGCTGGTGACTGGCTGCAGCCTGATCACCTTAAGCTATGGAGCTGGCCAACCCTTTGTCTCTCTGTGTGGATCAGTCATTGGCTGTGGGCTATCCCTGGGGGCAGGAACCATAACCTCCTAGTGAACACAGCCTTATTTCAGTAGAGAGCAATTCTCTGGGAAGGTGGGCAGCTGTGAGCTATTGAGACTCAGTATCCAGAGCTGGAGGATGGGTGCACGGCTGGTAAGGGTGCACGGCTGGTAAAGATGCTCTGGGCATGGCACCTCCAGCATCTACCAGAGTTGGATTGTGTGAAATATTGTTATAGTCACTTCTCAAAAGAATATATTTATGCAGCCAACAGACATACGAAAAAATGCTCATCATCACTGGTCATTAAAGAAATGCAGATCAAAACTACAGTGAGATGCCATCTCACGCCAGTTAGAATGGCGATCATCAAAAAGTCAGTAAACAACAGATGCTGGAGAGGATGTGGAGAAATAGGAATGCTTTTACACTGTTGGTGGGAGTGTAAATTAGTTCAGCCATTGAGGAAGACAGTGTGGCAATTCCTCAAGGATCTAGAACTGGAAATACCATTTGACCCAGCAATCCCATTACTGGGCATATACCCAAGGGATTATAAATCATTCTACTATAAAGACACATGCACACGTATATTTATTGAGGCACTATTCACAATAGCAAAGACTTGGAACCAACCCAAATGTCCATCAATAATAGACTGGATAAAGAAAATGTGGCACATATATACCATGGAATACTATGCAGTCATGAAAAAGGATGAGTTCATGTCCTTTGCAGGGACACAGATGAAGCTGGAAACCATCATTCTCAGCAAACGATCACAAGAACAGAAAACGAAACACTGCATGTTCTCACTCATAAGTGGGAGCTGAACAATGAGAACACACGGACATAGGGAGGGGAACATTACACAGTGGGGCCTGTTGTGGGGTAGGAGGCTAGGGGAGGAATAACATTAGGAGAAATACCTAATGTAGGTGATGGGTTGATGGGTGCAGCAAACCATCATGGCACATGTATACCTATGTAACAAAACTGCACGTTCTGCACATGTACCCCAGAACTTAAAGTATAATGAAAAAAAGAGTTAAAAAAAAGAAATATTGTCATAGTAATCACTACCAATTATTGAGCACCTACTATATGCCAAGTGCTGTGCTAAATATATGTATTTGCTCAGATACTCCTTTGGATATACCTGTTAGAAAGGTAATATACTAGCATTTCCATCCCACAGATGAAACTCAGATTCATGCTTAGAATATTTCCTTTCTGTGTCTACATTCCTATGATAGAATCAGGATATTGCACCTCCAACTGGCCTGAATTCCATGCATTCATTCTACTCATGAATTCCACCAATGCTTTTGAGCACCTATTATGTACCAAGACTAGGCTAGGCCCTAGGGATATATCAGTGAAATGACGGTCTTGGATCCTGTCCTCAAAGGATAGGACTAAGCCTCAGGCCTAGATCCAATGTGATCTAATTAAAAAATATTATTTGGACAACTGCTATGTACATTCTGATTCACCACGCCCTAATCAAGAAAGAATCCAGACCCTGTGCCTCTGTAAAAGTCCACTTGAATCCCTCACATAAAACATGCTACTAGATTGGGAAAACCTGTTTTCAATACTTCATACAAACCAAGCACGGCAGGCACCTTCCCTGTGCGTGAAGATTAAACTTGGTGATCTCTAAATTCCCTTCCAGCTATCACATCCTCAGATTCCCACCTCTGACCATCCACAGTGCTCATGACTACACCTTTACTGGGGACTGTGACGGTCTGTTTTATGTGTCAACTTGGCTAGGCTATAGCCAGTTACTCAATCAAACACTTATCTAGGTGTTGCTATGGCAATATTTTGTAGATGTGATTAACATCTACAATCACTTGCCTTTAAGTAAAGGAGATTATTGTCACTAGTATGGGTGGACCTCATTCAATCAGTGAAAAGCCTTAGGAACAAAACTCAGGTTTCCCTGAGGAAGAAGATATCCTGCCTCTGGAGTGTACCTTCACCTGTCCCTGAGTTTCCAGCCTGCCAGCCTGCACTACAAATTTTAGACTTTCAAGCCACCCCCACAATCACTTAAGTCAATTCCTTGAAATAAAACTCTCTCTCCCTCTTTCTCAACATGCACACATACACACACACACACCTCTCCTGTCCGTTGTTTCTCTGGAGAACCCTGAATGACACAGGGACTCACCATGTACTTTTCTTCTTGTAATATCGTCTGGTATATACAGTTTTACAGTTTCTGATGTGCATAGTTATGGCCCATCCGAGTTACTAGTAGGCAGATGAAGCCCATGCTTAGAACAACAACAAAGCAAATGTACTAGAACATGAGAAAAGCTCATCTTCAATTCAATTAACTTAACCAGAGTTTTGTGATAAGAACATGCAGAAATTTTGCTTACTCATAAATTCTGTTTTTTTTTTTTAATTATCTGTATATGGGTGGGAAGGACTATAATCATTTCAGGTTGGAGCCCCTAAATTTATTAATCCAGCTCTGTACATCTCCAAGTAGAATATAAGGTCCATGAGGTCAGAGGCCAAGCCTTGGTTTTTTTATGAGCCTATAGTACCCAGTATGATGTTTTACAGATAATCACATACATAGGAGGTGCTGCATCAACCTATTATTTTCCTTTTGTTTTATTATCCAGAATATATTAACTTTGGGAAATGGGAAAAACAGGCTCAGAGAAATGCAGATTTGTTTGTTTTTAGGGAAATTGATTTACCATCTCCAAAGGAGAGGCTGCTTCCTCCATATGGCTAGATTTATTATCTGGAAAGCAGTCCAGAGACCAGCCCTTCTCTTGTTTCTGTGTCCATTGGCAGGTGCTGGGAGTCCAACTGACTGACATGTGTCAGGCTTTGTGAGTGTTTTAAGAGAGATGCATTTTGCAACAGCACATAGGCAGGCTGTCCCAAGCCAGCAGTAAGCATTGTTGGCAGTGGAAGGGATTAAAAGGACTTTCGCAGAGACTCAGAGTCTGGACTCTTTCTGGAACACAACCTGGAATAGCAGTGTGGTGTGTAAACAGCAGATGTCCAATAAATTTGTGTTTATAGGCTAGCTGACCTTTGACCCCTAAATGATTAACACCCCTGATGCAGTACGTAGAAAGGGGTCCAGATCCTTAAGCAAATAATTTCCACTTCAGGTGAGAATCTATCAACTTGAAAAGAGTTGTTTTGGCCATAAAAAGGGACTTCAGGTTGAGTCCAGCCTGTGGTGGGAAACTTCCACTAACTTGAGTGTGCACCCTGGTCTCTCTTACCCAGCCAAAAACAAAACTGGTCATGCAGCCTGACATTACAGAAATAAAGGATGGAACTTGGAGCCCAAGAGAAATATATGGAAAGGCTTCCAGAATAAGAAAATTAGGAGAATTATAAGACAACTGTGTGCAGGGGTACCCCAAAGGCATTGAAGAGAGAAAAGCAACACAAGAGCCAAATGAACTCCATCTCCCGTGCATCTCTGAAAGGTTTTCCTGCAACTCCAGTAATGTTGCCCACTTTCCTGCAGTCCTTGCTGGCCCTGTCCTTCCCTCCTTTCATCCAGTCCCCTCCACACTGGCCAGAGTGAGGCTCTCTACACCTTCTGTCTACCTAAAGCCAGTTATGTAAAGCCCACAGCCTTCACAGGACACTCAGAAGCTTTCAGAACTAGCTATTCTCAGCCTCTCTCCAGCTGCATCCCCTCACTATGCCTTGCCCCGGATGTTCTTTGGTCGCACAGAACTATTTCACATTACTTTAACTACTCCATGCCCTTCCAGCTTCCAGGCCAAAAATGCCTTCAGCCAACCTTTCAAAAGTTCACCAACCCTTCCAGGCCCAATTCAAAGCTAGCTCCCATCTCCTCTGGCTGAATCCATCAGCCTTTCTTTAATGCTTTCCTAATACTCCCTACTCTCCATGGATATTGTATTCCAATTATTTATGTAGTATATTCACACTTCAATTCTCAGCAGAATGTGAGCTCTTCAAAATCTCTGGGCAATGGTTGATTATTTTTAAAATTCTTGGTGCCTGTTCTCACTTAGTAGGTCCTCAATAAATAGAGTTAGATAAATGAAATAATCAACCAAGTGACCTATATTGTCAAGCCTGCCCTTCAGCTCACACTCAGGCATTTCTCTCAAGCTCTTCCTCCATTTTACCCCATCTGAAAATTGATGCTTGTTAGTGTGTCCAATACTACTGCCGCAGATTTCCATATATGCCCTGTGCCTTCCACACAGACTCTGTGCTCACGTTGCAGGAAATAAGCTTCTCAGGCTGTACCGCATCCAGCACCAAGCAATGTGAATATGGGGTGTCCAATAAACACTAATTACGTTAATGATTTGTGATATTTTTCTGCCATTCAGTTATGTGCTTTGAAGAAAAAGATAATGGCACAGAGTCAAAGGCCAATCTGAATTGCAGAGAAATCCACTTGTTGGTGGGGGGTATTGGGTGCACTCTCTGCCTTCCTGCAGTCATTCTCTATCCACGGCGGGTGGGTGGCCCTCAGACACAAAGGGATCCATCCCACTGCAGGGCCCTGTTTGTGGAGGGGCTGATGAGTAACCTCTCTCAAGTGAGGTGTAGCCCTTAGGCCAGGAGAGAAGCTAGAAACGTGCTGTGGCACCCAGTTCCAGGTTTCCAAAGACCTTGCCTCATTTGAGTGGGGGTTGCTCTTCAGATCGAACTGAGGTGTAATTCAGCTTAAATCAACATTCAGGACGAGCCATAACAAACAACAGCTTTTCATTGCTGCTGTAGCTCCATAAGCGAGATTATCTTAGCAATTAGAGGGTAATTATTGTCTACAATCAGAAGGGGAGAAGTGTCAGAACGAGGCCAGCAGAAGCGATGACATGATGGATCATTTATTAGATGGTGACTGGCTGTTTTTCTCTCTCCAGGCCTTTGTGAGAAAAACACCCAAATGCCACAAGTGCATCCCCAGGGAGCTGCAGGGTGGCAGGAGCTGAGGATGCAAAAACATAATTGCCTTCTATCTACTCTGATTTGAGCTTCATCAAATCCTTTGGCTCCCAAGGCATTCTGCAGCAGATGTGTGCACAATATTCCAGTACTAGGACTTGTGTCTGTGGGTACTGCTCGGGGCCCAAGAGTCTGAGGGTCTGCAAAGCCTCCAAGCCCTTCCCCTTCTTCCCAGGCCTCAGGGCCTGTGCTGGCCACCCTCCTATACAACCCTTACTTGGCATTCTTGCTAAGTCCTGTGGGGGCTCCAACCTTGACTCTTTTCATTCCACGCTGATTTCTTCTGGGCTCTGCGCCTCAGGGGAGAACATGCAATGCTAGTAATAAACAAAGAGTACTCATGATAAAAAAATGAATTTTGCTGCCTTAGGAGAGAACAGAAGAGCTTAAGGGCTTTCGTAGGATTCTGAACAGCCACCTGTCTTTTCCAGCCAGTGTCCACCCATGCACCCATCCATTCAGTAAAACTCTTTTGTGCTCACTGTGCTCAAAAAGCAGGAAGGTTTTGCCGCAAGGTAGTTCACAGCAGAGTGAAATACAGACTAGAAACCAGATAAGCACCATGAGGTGATTTGAAGATAAAAGATCATTCTCCTCTACCATAAACCATGAGGCCTTAGGGAGACATGTGTATACCCACACCCTCCGCCATGACAAGGCAATAGCTTATACATGGGATTTCAGCTTCCCCGGAGGAGCTAAATAAGGGAAACCTGCTAATGCCAGTGTTTGGTCACATAGAAGGCACTGAAAAACCCATGGTGACCAAAAAGGCCGGTGGTTGCCCCACCCTCCAACACTCACACACACACACACACACGCGTGCGTGCACACACACACACACACACTCTTCTCCATTTGACCTATACTATTGCACCTCTCTGACACAATAGGCTGTTTCATACCTTTGCTATCTTTATGTTTGTCTTCCAGGGCCTGGTCTGCTTGGTGAGACCTCAGCAGCTTTGGAACCTGCTTTTCTAGAGACCTCTCCAGAATCTCCTGGCCAGGTTCAACCTCCACCATTACCGTGCATTGTCCAAATCTTCCTCGCACTTAGTACCCCGGTGCATGTGTGTGTGATCACAGGCCAGCCAGTGAGTGTGCACTTGGAAAGTTCACTCATCCTTAAATCTGTGAGGCCCAGAACAAAAACAATCAGATGTTCTGAAAAGTATCAGTGTTAAATACTCAAGTATCTTCTCGTTAAAATATTCTTCTTGATCTGTCTCTCATACTCAATCATTCACCAACTCAATTTCAGACATTTATTGAGCACCTACTATGTGCCAGACATTATGCTCAGCCTACCTGTCATGGTCTCTTGAAAAGAATCTTCTAAACCTGCATCTTAAAATTACCTTTGGGGATTGTGCTGATAATGTGTATTCAAGTCTTGGTGGTGAACAGGAGGAAAAATATATCATCTTACATTTGCACAGGTTATTTATTTGTTATAAAGCATCTTCAAACCCTTTGGTTAAGACCTCTCACAGTTGAGCAAGTAGAGTTGTGCTGAATTCTAATATAGGGAACCATGGGAGGCAACATGGTTTGAAAATCTGAGCTGTGTGTCTTCTCTGGAGAGAGCACATGCATCCACTAGCTCCTGACCCCACTTTGAAACAGGGATGGATAACAAATGGCATTAGTGCCACTCAAAGAGTTGTAAGTGGCAGCCAGCTACTCCTCTGCCTAATGATCACTTTGTGTATTCATTTTCCTCTTTTCTCATTTTGCTCTCTCCCATTTCCTATCTTCCCTTGCTTTCTGCTTTCTCTCTTTCTGATGAGTTTATCCTCCCATATATTCATGCCCTTAAAGGGCATTGCTTAGCACCTGCCACTAGGCACTCAAGAGGTTTGCTTCCCCTTTGTTTCTAGGCTGGATTAAACCCACGTTCCAGCATGTGGTATGAGAGGCAGGGAGGGCCAGAACTGGCATAGCCTCTATGTTCTCAGGCTGCTGATCATTCCGTTCCACACCAGACCTTCTGAGGTGAACGAGCTAAACCAGCGGCACAGGTCTGAGCCATAAACAAGGCAGCATCCAGGAACAGGCCACTGTTGCTTTGTCTGGTTTGAGCACTCAGCTTTGTACAAGTCAGACAAGACGCCTGGACATGGAGCTTGGGCTCCTGCCCAGGGTTTCATTCTCACTGTCACAAAGCCACAGATTGGAAGTGGAAAGGCAATGCTTGCTTTCAACCCCCATGCACACAGAAAAGCCTCCTCAGCCCAGTATCAGCTTCCCTAAACACCACCCAGAGGGCAGTGAATGTTGACTGGTCCTGGTTTATTGGAGCAGAGGAGGAAAAGAAATGACAAGCCCTAAATGTCAAGGCGAGGAGGTGTGTGGCCTGGCCGTAAAGAGAGCTGAGAGTGTACTGGGATGGGTCACGTGACTAGGATTCTCAGGCCAGGAGAGACCAGGAGCCAATTCAAGTGGGAGGTGTCAGAAATGCAAAGTCGGCTGTGAAAATGTCAAGAGCAAGGCAGGGAATAAGGCAAACGGAAGACTGCCTTCTGTTTTGTGGGAGGCAGGTTACAAAATGTTAGGAGTGCACATTTACTTTCATGTGTCTGCTTGGTTGCAAGTCGAATCTGCTGTCTGCTGGAACTCAGGAGAACTGATAGGAATGCAGCATCCAGGAACCTGATCCTACCCCAGGGAGTTCTGATGCTACCTTCTTATGCTGCAGAGGACTCTCCTGCTGCAGCACTAAGAGAAATTTAGACAGTAAGTCAATCCAAACATGCCCCGTGAAAGTGAGCTCCTATAGGCATGGCTTGCCCAGTGAAAGGTAATGAGGAGTAGCTGAGGCTGCACCTGCTCAGGAGCCCATGTGCTCAACAAGAAAACTCCAAGCTTGCTTCAATTTCGCATTATTTTTAATGAACATTCACTGTTTTAATTCCATTCGCTGATTCTTATTTATTTGTGATGGGGTCTCTGTCACCCAAGCTGGAGAGCAGTGGTGTCATCCTAGCTCGCTGCAGCCTCAAACTGCCTGGCTCAAGTGATCCTCCCACCTCAGCCTCCCCAGTTGAGACCACAAGCGTGCACCCATCTTCATTCTTTGTTTCTTATCCTTGCTGGACTACTGCAGGGGTCCTCCTGGAGATGAGATTCTTCCAACCTGAAAAACTCTATAATTATTTCTGCCAGAGCCAAAATCTTCCTGGCCAATGGCTGAAAGCGGGCAATGCTCAACATGGAAATGCATACCTGCCACGCTTAGCAGGAATCTGGCAGGGCTGAAAACCCCACCACATACAAGGCACTCTCAGGAGGCAGGAACTGGGCCACTGTCTTAGTTTCGATTCCTGAAACAGGAATCTAGATGCACATGTTTACTGGGGATATGATCCCCGGAAACACAGTGAGGGATTGGAGAAGCAAGATAGAGAGAGGTGGGTTAGCCAATAAAGGCGGTGTTCATGAGCAGGATGCTGCACAGAGCACTTGGGTTTTATTTCCTCTGGAGTCCCTCTCAAAGGCTCAGTGGAAAACACCTCGATTTTCCTGTTAGCACGGGGTATAAAAAAACGGAGACTTTTTTTTTAAACCAGCTCCATCCTTCATTGGTTAAGGGTTGCTCCAGGCACCTTTAACTCTGATGCTCTTCTGGGCTTCCCCATGCATGGGCCTTAACAAATTTCTGTGGCTAGAGAGAGCCATCAGGCAGAGATGTGGAAACTTTAGGTAAGAAGCCACAGTGTGTCCATGAAACTGCAGATGACCTGCAAGGGAACATGCTCCATCCACCTGCAACAGCCATCATGACAGTAGTGTCTTCTCAACTGTGTGCCCAAACATGTGCACATGTGCATGCACACACACACACACAAATGCAAATTGTTGTACCTTTTTCTCATTTGCACTCCCCCTCACCATGACCATGTTAAAATCAAGTCTCCAAATAGTCTCAGCCCTGCTGAGTCATATGGCCTTGCCTTGCAATACGAGCAAGTAGAAGCAGTATCTGTAGCCTCCCAGGCCCCAGCTACTCCCATGTAAATGCATGCCAGTTTCTAACTTCAGCCCAGCTGGAAAGGCTAGGACTTGCATTGGCTGTTTTGCTTAAGCCCTGCTGAAGGGCAACATGGGGTGATGGGAAAAACTGGAACAGATGTCAGGAATTTGAGGTTTCTTGTGTCCTGTCCGCCAGTAAGTTACATAACTTCCTTAGTTGACTTCTAGAACTTAGTTTCTCCCTTGGTAGAACTAGAGTAATAATACCCGCCCTATTTGCCTCCAAGAGTTGTAGGAAGACTCAAAAGGAGCCAATTCACGTACCTGGGATCACCTTGACATGCCAGGGATGTTCCTTGCAAAGCCTTATCCTGCTCAATCTTCACCTAATTACGTTGGTTTTAGGCTAGAAGCAGGGGCCTTGCTGGCTGACCTCTCAAAGCCTCCCTTTCTTTCCCTTGTTCCCATGTGTAGCATTCTGTTTTGGGAGCACAGAATGTCCTCTGGTCTAGAGGAAGCTAAGCCACTGTTTGCAATCAGTCCAAGCAGATCAAATTAAGGACCAGGCCATTTTGGAGGCACACAAGGAGTCCTCTTGGCAGATGGGCACGAAAGCCTTGCTTGCAGCCTGGGTGGTGAACAGCCCCTTCCATCTCTTCATTTGCTCGTATCAAATAGCAAATTCCAGAATCACTATACAGAGTGGCGGATGGGGCAACACAACCTACCCAAAATATTAATAGGCACTCATGAGGGCACCAGCTGTTGTGCCTAGTCTGTGTCATTAAGGCCTGTGTGATGTCGACAGAGAAGCCGTTGTTGGCTGGATCTGCCCCCACCAGCTCAACCAGGGAGTGTTTGTCAGTCACTTAGGAAGAGCTGCCCTAAAGGGTGAGTGTGGTTCTCAAAGGTGGGAAAAACTAACAATTCTTGAAGAGGACTCAAGGTTTATTGGACCATCAAATACTGGAGTTGATGCTGAAGTCTATAACAATGGTAACAATACCCAGCGTGTATCCATTGTGGGCCCAGCCAAGATCTCTGGGGAGTAATGGGGGGAGGGGTGTTGAGTCCTTCTACACAGGCTCAGAAAGAAAGGTTCTTATCATCCATTTAGAAACAATGGAAGCAAAGTAACTCTCTTGGACAGAAACTTTGTCGGTCAGGGAGAGGCTTGAAGGAGACTCTAAATGGTTCCCAGAATGAATTCCCAAGTAAACCTAAAGAATGCTGATGGAAAGAAGCCACTGCTCATTCTCCTTTTTAAGCCAAATAATATCCTCCTGCCGGAACAGAGTTGTTCTTGGCACTTGGAAGTAAATGTGAGGAGGGAATCAAAACACAACGCCTGAGAAAGAAATCCATAAGAAATCTGAAGGCCAGGACGTGGTGAAAAGTAATAAAGATAGATGGGTCAGTGGCAGGAACAAAGATTAACTGTACCAGAGGAGATGGCGCTTTGGCTCTGAAAATAGGATTGAGCGAAAGCCGGAAGTGCTGCAGAGACGCACGTGTCCTTCGTTTCCACCCTGAAGGCTCAAATGAAGGCCGCTGCCCAGCCACGCAGAGGCTGCAGGACAGTATTCTGGAAGCTGGGGCCTCCTTGCCCTAATCCTGGAAGGATATTCCACATCTAAATCACCGAAGCTTCATCTTGTGATGCAGAAGCTCTCCCCTTGTGAACAACCAACACAGGAAGTAGTGAAACCTGGTAGAGATAATATTCTCTTTCTCCACCTTCAGTTATACCAGAACTGTCTCCAGGGACTTTGGCAGGTTTGACAAATGGCAGAAGAATTTAGAAGATTTTCTTTGCTGGCAAAAGGAAGCCAATGGTTGGGCACAAATGTGCTGCTGCGGTTGTTTGTACAATGAAACTCTAGATTGCAGGCAGAAATGTCAGGTTCCTTTCAACTCTCTTCAGAGCTAATCTAGTTCCCATGTGCAAACTCAATCTATAGCATTTGGGTAAAGAATACTCAGTCCTCTGCTGTGACAAGAACAAATTCATCACCCACACCATACATTGTAGCTAAGGGCATCATTGTGCCCACATGAATCACCAGGCAGAGATGGCTGCCAACTCTGAAATTCTTTACTCATGGAAGACTCACGTATACTAATGCCGACTATTTATGCAAGCACATTTCTCCAGGTGGCCTGGAGCAGTTTACAAGATGCTGGCTCATTCCTCATCATGCCACTTGGAAGGAGAGCAAAAGGTGGGGAAAGAGGAAGGGCCGACATCATCATCTGCATTTTATGTGGGGAAACTGAGGCTCACACAAGCCGTAAAGTGAAATGTATAGACATTTATGAGTCAGAAATAGACCATGGAAGAGGAAAAATGAGCTTATCTGAATCATGAGTGGACTATTTCTTGCCCAACAATTTCATGCAGCTCTTCCAACACAACTGTTTTGGTACAGCAGCCTCAAAACAAGTAAGCCAAAATTCAGACTTGCTGTATTTGGTTTATAACCAATTTCCCATCTTTCATTCCTTCTCTGACTTCTACCTGACATCTGAATTTGGTTGACCCTGTTTTTTTGTTTGTTTTTGTGTTTTGTTTTACTTTAAAAGACCCTCAACCGTCCTGGAGTCCTGACCTGCTATTTCTTTCATTTTGAACCTCTATCAGTCCTTTCCTTCATCTGTTCCCAATCCATATACCCTTGATGCCTGAAGGTAAGATTGACAGTGGTGGGGGGGTGAAGATCAAGGTTGAGGTGACGCTCATGGATGGCCTGCAAGATGCCTATTTTACTCATCATTTATTTTTTAAAAAGCTGAAGACTTATTGGCTGAATTTTTGAGCCATACCAAAATATCCTCATGTCAAAATAGCTGCAGTAAAGTGGTTCTATTAAAATAGCTGCCTCCAAGGAACTGAGAGTGGAGATGTCACCTGCTTCTGGCACCTGACTTTGGTCCTCTTCTGCATGGCATTGCCTTCTGCTCTGCTGGATTCTGGCGTGTGGCTCATCAGAGGAGGCACTAACATCAGGGCTGCCTTTTATCTTGCTGATCCAAGCGAGGACTATGTAGGTGTCACAGATGAAACTCGTCCAGAAGCCGAACAGGATGCTAATGGCATGGCCACGTGTTTCCAGCACCCCGTGAGGCAGCTGGCTGGCATCAATCCTCTCCCCAGCCTCCATCCCACCCTCATCCACCCATAAACTCTTCTTGGGTCAGAAATGCAATTCTTTGATGGTGCCAGACAGCCAGATGATGCTGGAAAGAAGAAAGAAAAAGAAAAAGCAGGTTTCTAAATTAAGCACAAGGCTCGTTTATAAAAATAAATAGCCACAGCCTAGCAACGTGCTCACAGCTCAGCTTTCCTCCGTAATAAAACCTCTGTGGCTGAAGCCTGGGATGACACAGCCTTCAGATGGCCCCACGCCCTGGCCTTCCTCATGCCCTGGCCCCTCCCAGGATAATACTCACCTGGAGAGTGCTGACAGTGGTACTTTGGGGGCCCCACTCTTCATTCAAGGCCAACCAAAGGCCAGGCTCCAAAAAGCAGAAGGAAGGCAGAGCTTAATGAGGCCCATGGACACTTACAGACTCTTGGCAGTAACTAATACACCTGTAGCAAAAGTGGTTGAAGTTCCTTGGGCTACTCTGTTGAAATAGGAACTCCTCCTTAAGACCATGTCTTCTTTGTTCACCATTGAACAGTACTCAGCTAAGCACAGGGCACGTATTGAGTGCTCAACCACTATGTGAGGGAAGACTGGTTAGAGGTATAAATGAATGAATGAATGCTGCCATCCCATTATTGATACTCCCCAAACTCTTCACTACAAATGGAGTCAGTTCCAGAATCCAAAGACAGCATTCTTCTCCTGATTATGACATGGACCAAAGAGGCATCCCCTGAGCTGGATGTTTAAATCAGAGCCCACAGCTGAAGTGACCACCAAGATGTACTGGTGTGGACAAGTGTGGACTCTTACTGACCCAAGTGGTGAGGCTGTTACAATGGGCAAGGGCAGAGGGCATGGGATATGTAGGTAACTATTGTTAGCATTCCTGAATCTTCTCCTGTTCTTTAGGCAGCAGCAGCTCCAAGGGTGAGCTGTTGCTGTTGCTGCTGTTGCTCAGCAGAGAAATGGCAGGAAAAAATAGGACATTTGCTTCTGGTCTTAGTCCTGTTGGAACACAAGAAGTGGAGTCTGCAATGCTGTTGGAGGCTCAACAAGTCAAATACATCAGTAATGGTCATGGTATGGCTGGGATCATATGGAGACAGTCCTTAGAGCACTGAAAATGTGATCATCCTGAATCCCATAAGGATCCTTATGAGGTTAGAAGGGACAATGTGGCTCCACTTTGACACCTGAGAGCAGTTGCTTTGGTGAGTTTCTACGTATTCCCTAGTGATCAGAGAGTGGTACAGGACAGCATGTCAAACTCATAAATCACCATCTCAGAGTAAGGCCCCTTAGTTACGATATTAAAAAGATCAGAGAAATTGGCACACAGCATCATTTAGAAATCTGTCTTCAGGCATCTTTGTCTGGCCTGGCTGGAAACAGTAAAACCATATTTATGTCATTGAGAAAAAGGTTCTTAATTAAATTCAAATGTATAAGAATATATCATAGGTCTATTTTTGGAACAATAATCTGGGAACAAAAAAAAAATCTAAACAGCAACAAAACTTGTACAATAGCATTTAGCTTCAGACAGCAGTATGCAACAGAGAAGAAGGAGTCCTCATAGACTCTGGACTCTTAGATTGATTCAAGATTGATTCAATCCCACAAGCTAGAGCACCAAAGTCATGGCACTGGGACATTTAGGAAGAGGAACTCTAGCAGTGACCTGATTAGGAGACAGCTCCAGCAGAGAGTCAGCACGTAGACTGGCAAAGCTACCCCCAGATCTTTGGTGATATCTCTTCGGTGGAGATAAAGGAAGCCCTTTCCAAAGCAGACCAACTATGGCATCCACAACCATAGTCCCTGCTCCAGCCTAGTGAGGACACAGTGTGTTCCATAAGTCCCTAAGGCTCTATGCCCAGGGCTCCCACTTCTGACACGGCTGCTCAAGGATAAGACCCCACTGACCCCATTCTCTATGGAGGGTACAGAAATCCATAAGAACAGAGTCCAATACTCAGCTCTGTGACCTTAACTACTTGGAAACTGATTTTCCTTGTTCATAAAATGGACAGAGTAAAAACAATGCTTTCTATCTCCCAAGAGTGTATGAGGATCAAATGAAACACTATTATGTTCAAGTGCTTCCCGGTCTGCAAGCTATTGTTCCATGTGACCATGTTTTATAAAATGTAAAGGTATACAGTGAGAAGTTTGCTTCTGATGTAAGGATTGAGACTTCCTTTGTCACAAACTTTTAGGGTGCTGCCTGGTTCCATCTTATTCATAATCCTATTTTTTTTTTCAGAGACCCCTGGCCAATTCCTTGGCTTCAAATACCAAAGACCTAGCATTTCAAAATTGTGTTTCTGTAACTGCTTCTTTCCTCTTACAATCCCTCAAAAAGTGCTGCAATTCTAGAATGCATGAGGAAACTTGGGGCTCACATAGTCCACCACTTCACTTTGCAGATATGCACACAGAGGCACAGAAAGTTTAGGCACTTGTCCAAGGTCACCTGTGGAGTTTCACTCACCCTATCCTCAGCTTCTCCCATAGCCTGCCAGTGTCTGCCCTCCAGTGGGTCTTTGAGGGCCACAATTCAGATTCCATTCTTCTGCAGCTGGGACATCCATCTTCTGCCCTCGGACATCAGAGCTCCTTGTCCTCAGGCCTTCAGTCTCCAGGGTTTACACCAGCAGCATTCCCCCACTGGTTCTCAGGCCTTTGGTCTTGGACTGAATTACGCTATCAGCTTTCTTGGGTCTCCAGCTTGCAGGTGGCATATTGTCCCTCCATAATTGCATGAGCAAATTTCTATAATAAATCCCTTCTTAGATAGATAGATAGATAGATAGATAGATAGATAGATAGATAGATGATAGATAGTAGATAGTAGAGACATACGTACATACATACATACATACATACATACATACATACATACATATCCTATTGATTCTCTTTCTCTGGAAAACCTTGACTGATACAGATTTTGGTGCTATGCTCCCTCAATAATGACCATATTTTCCCACTTTTAAGTGAGTAATTGTTACTTAAGCTAGGTATGTTATTTAGGATGTGAGGGATGGGGAGCCAGAGGATGGTAGACAGTTGAGGGCAAGTGGATTAAAGCATGGCAGTAATGGGAACAGGCACCTCTAGTGATCATGATGCCTCATCTTAGATTATACTTTTGGAATTTGCCTTTTGTTTTTGAAAAAATAAATATATAACCATTTCATTTTTGTAGTTATTCATAATAATTTGCTTCCTCACAGAAATGACAGAGCACATTCATTCAAAGCATATAAATGCACCTAAGTTGTTGTTGAGTTGTTTTAAAAGAATGTGTTAAGAAGTAGGATTTGTTAAGTGACAATTCTTCTACCATTGGCCCACCTTCCTCTCTGCAGATGACCTTATGTCTATCCAGTAAAGAAAATATGAGGTTATTTTGTGTGAAATACCCCCATCATCCCTACACCTACCTATCCACGTGAAGCCAAATTCTCCTCCTCCTTCCCTCCTCCCCAAACCACCTACTAATACAAAGAAGGGTCTTTCTTTCTGTCTAATTACAACTCTACATGTGTGTTAGACCTATGGTGACCAACGATCCTGGCTTACTCGGGACTGAGGAGATTTCTGGGACACGAGACTTTCAGTGTTAAAATCAGGAATATTCCTGGCAGACTGAGACAAGCTGGTCACCCTGGTAAGCCCCATGCCCTCACCCAGGGACCTTTCTAAACAAACCACAATTGAATGAATTGATACTAAATAGCAGCGAATTGCTATGTGAGATTGGTGGCCAGGAAGAGAACTAGAAGGGATGAATGAATGAAATGTAGTGATTTTTTTTTAATGAAAACCCTCATGAATATGTTGGGAAAAACCTCGAGGAGAATATCCTATTATCTAGACAAGCAGAAGAGCAGAAAAGTTACACTAAAGAATTTATATAGAGATATAGATCCCATTCACTTGACGGGTAAGACAGGACAATCCATATTACATAGGAAACAGACCATAGTATTGCTTCACAACTTTCTAACTTCCTGTCATGCATTTATTAAAAATTATAACATCTGCAACATAGGTTAAGTTGAAAGGAGAGAATCTTCTTATGGCCACACGTGACCACCTGAGTGGCCTCATAACCACTGAAACTACCTAGACTCCTGAGGACTGAGAGGGTCAGTATTTCAGCTTATATGTGACCCACTGATTACATACCACTATGTGTCTGGTTGGGAATCTTTGAACTATAGGATTATAGCACTGTGGCCTAAACAGGCAGATCTAGACTCTACTCCATCACAAATCTGAAATCTTGACCCACATTCTCCCTAGGTTTCTGGTGAAACTAACAAAGCCTAGGAGGTCAAACTGCCTCTGATAACCCAATATTGTGAAGCTTCCTCAAAGGCTATTTCCTGAAATGGAACTGGTGTGGGTTCCTGTTTACATTTCCCCTTCCTTGGTCCAGGTTTATCCCACATACTCACAGAGTTGCAGCTTGAGCAATGACTTAATGACTTTGGGCAAGAAGGAAGTAATCCTATGCTACACTCAGCTTATACTCAGTAGTTGACCTGAAATAAGATTAAAAAAAATTTTAAAGATGTTGCCAACAATTTAAAAATTCAGATATTTTTCATTAAAAATTCAGATAAGCTGCCTCCTTCCAAAAAAAGGAAAGATCTAGCAGCTTGGGGCCATAGTTTTCCCATGGGCACAATCATCTAAGACCTGGCCTGGCTGGATAATCCAGCAGACAGGTGTGTTGGCTGCCAGGGTTCAAATTCCATCCCTGCTAACTTACAGTAACTGTATTCATGAATGTACCCTCTCAGAGCCTTGGTTTCTCATCTTTAAAGAGTGTTAAACTAATAGTATTAATTTTTGTACATAAAAAATGCTTAAAACTATCACATATTAATCGTTCAATAAATGCCAATGGTTTTCCCCCAACACATACACTTACACAGGTAGCTTTACTGTTTTTCTTACCTTCATGGTCCCATGAACATAATTGCTAGTCTAGATAATTAAACTAAATGAGTTTGGCAACTGTGATACTTCAAGTCACTAGGAATAGCTTAAGTCCACATCCTTTCCTGGGTTGACTGATCGCCATCCCAGCATGACACATGTCCCTTCTCTGTCTCTGAGTTCCTTCCTCATCCTGGTGGAGCCCATAATGAGGCCTGACAGCAGGGCAAAGGACACACAGCCAAGCAGGGCCTCAGATTTCCTAATTAGAGGTTTCTGGACAGAAGAACCATGGTCTCTTAATTGCTTAAGAGTGCCTCATCATCCACTTTCTAACATTGATTCTTTCTCTACCACTTTGCCTTCCCAGTCCTTCCATAGGTATAAGGGGAAAATCTTTTGCAGAATTCACTTAGCAAGTCAATCAACAAGAAGACACAAATCCTTGAGGAAACAAGGGGTGCTTTCCTCACAGAAAGTTGTTTCCAATAAACCAATTTCTGCTGCTTAGCAAGCTTGATGATGCCTTTTCCACAATTACAGCTAAATAGAATCCTCTATTGTCTACAGGAGATTAAGTGGATGCTTTCATGAGTCAGAAGAAAGTACCAGGAAAAGTTGTACTCAAGCTTTAGAATGTAAAAATACTGCACAAGGAGCAAAAACAGGGAGGCATGCCCTGGTTGTGTTGTATGATGAATATAGCTATTTTATTCATGCTTTGGGGTTTGATGTTTGTTTTGGGAGTTAGTCGTAAAGAGCTGGGTTGTTCATTCATAGCTGAGTAGATGGAGTCGTGATACCGCCTCCCTGTTTCTCTCAAGACTAATAATTAAAGCTGTGGTTACATCTTACACCAAACTAAGGGAGGGACAGTGGAACTCCCTGGAAGTGAGGAAGAGCTTTTGAGGCAGGTTAGATGTTGCAACTGTCAAATCCCACAGTGTAGTCATTATGGTAAGATGAAGTGAACTGTGAGCCAGCCAATAAGAACAGCTGCTGAGTGGTACCATTTCCAATCACGGTCATCTCTTGGTTCTGTCTAGGCAGGCAGGGCAGGGGCGAAACCAGTCCCGCAATTCCTTTTTACAAAGTTTAACACACTGGGTGACTATGCCTCCTATTGCTGAAAGCATGGAAAATCCTTTGTCACAATTTCCTAAGCTTCTAACCATATATTTCCCCTAATAACCAAATGTGCCTGTTTCAACAAAGTCAATCAGTTAAAGAACAATATTTGGAGAGAGGAACGTTTGGAGTGAGGAAGGAGGGCTTCCCAGAAAATTCAGTGTCTTCTTTATAACTTTTTCTTTTTTTTTTTCACTTGATCCAGCAAATTTTTATTGCATGCGTACTGTGTACCACATGTGAAAACAAAAATTAACACTTACCAAGCTAAGACATACTATGTGCCATGCTTACTGGCTGGCTCACAGTTCACCTCATCTCCTTACCATCATGACTACCCTGTGGGATTTGATAGTTGCAACATCTAACCTGCCTCATACATGCACTATTGCTAAACCCTTTTCATCCATCACGTCATTTACTCATTTATATAACCCTATGAGAGAAGTATCCTTATTCCCGCATTTTACAGGTGAGGAAGCTAAGGTCCACAGAGATTTAGCTATTTACCCAAGGTTAATGGCAAAGCCACGATTCAAACACAGACAGCCTGGCTTCAGAGCCTGGGTGCAGTAAACTTGTTCCCCACAAAGTTTGTTTCTGGGTTCTCTGTTCTGTTCCATTGGTCTGTGTCTGTTTTTATGCTAGTACCTGCTGTTTTGGTTGCTATAGCTCTGTAGAATAATTTGAAGTCAGAAAATGTGATTCCTCCTATTTTGTTCTTTTTGCTCAGGATAGCTTTGGCTATTCTGGGTCTTCCATGGTTTCATATAATTTTAGAATTATTTTTTCTATATCTGTGAAGAATGTCATTGGTATTTTGATAGGGATTGCATTAAGTCTGTAGATTGCTTTGGATAGTATGGACATTTTAATAATATTGATTCTTTTAGTCCATGAACTGGAATATCTTTCCATTTTTTGGTGTCCTCTATAATTTCTTGCATCAGTGTTGTATGGTTTTCATTGTAGAGATCTTTCATTTCTTTGGTTAATGTAATTATTACATATTTTATTTTGTTTTTAGTTATTGTACATGGGATTACTTTCTTGATTTCTTGTGAATATTAGTCGCTGTTGGCATATAGAAATGCTACTGATTTTTGTATGTTGATTTTGTATCCTTCAATGTTACTGAATTTGTTTATCAATTCTATTAATAATAGCTTTTTGGTAGAGTCTTTAGGTTTTTCCAAATGTAAGATCATATCATCTGCAATGAGGATAATTTGACTTCTTCCTTCCAATTTGAATGTCCTTTATTTCTTTCTTTTGTCTGATTGCTATAGCTAGGACTTTGAGTACTATTTTGAATAAAATTGGTGAAAGTGGGCATCCTTGTCATATACCAGATCTTAAAGGAAAGGCTTTCAGTTTTTCCCCATTCAGTATGATATTACTTGTGCGCCTGTCATCCTATATGACTTTTATCATGTTGAGGTATATTTCTCCTATGCCCAGTTTTTTGAGGGTTTTAAAATGAAGGCATGTTGAATTTTATCAAATATTTTTTCCACATCAACTGAAATGATTATATGGCTTTTGTCCTTCATTCTGTTGATATATCAAATTGATTGATTTGTGTATATTAAACATCCTTGCTTCTCTGGGATAAATCCCATTTGGTCATAATGAGTGATTTTTTAATATGCTGTTGAATTTAGTTTGGTAGTATTTTGTTGAGGATTTTGGCATCAATGTTCATCAAGGATATTGGCCTGTAGTTTTCCTTATTTGACGTCTTTGGCTCTGATAGCAGAGTAATACTGGCCTGATATAATGCATTTCAAAGTATTCCCTCCTCCTCTATTTTTTGGAATAGTTTGAGTAGGATTGGTATTAGTTCTTCTTTAAATATTTGGTAAAACTCACCAGTGAAGCCATTGGGTCCCTGGCTTTTCTTTACTGAGAGACCTTTTATTATGACTTAGATTTCGGTACTTGTTAGTCTGTTCAGGTTTTGGATTTCTTCATGGTTCAATCTTGGTAGGTTGTATGTGTCTAGGAATTTATCCATTTTTTCTAGGTCTTCCAATTTATTGGCATTCAGTTACTTATAGAAGCCTCTAATGATTCTTTGAATTTCTGCAGTATTGGTTGTAATGTCTCCTTTTTCATCTCTGATTTTGTTGGAGTCTTCTTTCTTTTTTTCTTGGTCAGGCTAAAGATTTGTCCATTTTATTTATCTTTTCAAAAAACCAACTTTTCATTTCATTAATCTTTTGTATTTTTTCATTTCAATTTCATTTATTTCTGCTCTGATTTTTTTTTTCTTCTACTAATTTTGGGTTTCTTTTGCTCTGCTTTTCTAGTTCTCTAAGATGCATGTTTAGGTTGTTTATTTGAAGTTTTTCTACTTTTTTGATGTAGGCACTTATTGCTATAAACTTCCCTCTTAGTACTTATTTTGCTGTTTCCCATAGGTTTTGGTATATTGTGCTTCAATTTTCATTTGAGAAATTTAGGCCAGGTGTGGTGGCTCACACCTGTAATTCCAGAACTCTTGGAGGCCAAGGCAGGTGGATTGCTTGAGCCCTGGAGTTTGAGACCAGCCTGGGCAACATGACTAAACCCCATCTCTACAAAAAAATACAAAAATTAGCCGGGTGTGGTAGTGCATGCCCATGGGTCCCACCTACTTGGGGGGCTGAGGTGGGAGGATCACTTGAGCCCCAGGAGGTGAAGGTTGCAGTGAGCCAAGATCGTGCCACTGCACTCTGGCCTGGGTGATACAGTGAAACCCTGTCTCAAAAAAGAAAGGAAAGAGAAAGAAAGAAAGAAACAGACAGAGAGAGAGAGAGGGAGGGAGGGAGCAGGGGAGGAAGGAAGGAGGAAAGAAAGAAAGAAGGAAAGAAAGAAAGGGAGGGAGAGAGGAAGGAAGGAAAGAAACAAGAAAGAGAGAGAAAGAGAGAAAGAGAGAGAAAGAGAGAAGAAGAAAGAAAGAAGAGAAAATTTTAAATTGACTCTGTCTCAAAAAAAAAAAAAAACAGAAAGAAAATTTTACACAGACTCACTGGTGATTCAGGAGCATATTGTTTAATTTCCATGTGTTTGTAAAGTTTCCAAAATTCCTCTTCTTATTAATTTCTAGTTTTATTTCTTTGTGATCAAAGAAGATAGTTAACATTATTTCAATTGTTTTGAACTTTTTAAGACTTGCTTTGGGGCCTAACATATGGTCTATCCTTGAGAATGATCCACGTGCTGAGAAGAATGTGTATTCTGCTGCTGTTGGATGAAATGTTCTGTAAATATCTATGAGGTCCATTTGGTCTATAGTGCAGATTAATTCTGATGTTTCTGTGTTGATTTTCTGTTTGATGATCTGTCCAGTGCTGAAAGCGGGGTGTTGAACTCTCCAGCCAGTATTGGGGCCTATCTCTCTCTTCAGCTCTAATAATATTTGCTTTATATATCTGGGTGCTCCAAGATTGGGTGCATATATATTTAAAATTCCTCTTACTAAACTGACCCCTTTATTATTACATAGTGAGTTTTTTTGTCTCTTCTTATAATTTCTTTCTTGAAATCTATTTTGTCTGATAGAAGTATAGCGTCTCCTGCTTTTCTTCATTTCTATTGGCATGGAATGTCTTTTTCCCAACCCTTTATTTTCAGTGTATGTGTGTTTTTATAGGTAAAGTGTGTTTCTTGTAGTGAACAGATCAGTAGGTCTTATTTGTTTGTTTGTTTATTTTTTATCCATTCAGCTACTCTATATCTTTTGATTGGAGAGTTTAGTCCATTTACATTCAGTGTTATTACTGGCAAGTAAGGACTTAGTTCTGCCATTTTGTTATTTGTTTTCTAGTTGTTTTGTGGTCTTCCTTCTTTCTTTCTTCCTGTCTTCCTTTAGTGAAGGTGATTTTCTCTGATACTATTATTTAGTTTCTTGCTTTTTATTTTTTGTGTATTCATTTCTTTTGGTTTGAGGTTAACATGAGGCTTGCAAATGCTATTTTATGACTCATTACTTTAAGCTGATAACAACACTTTGAATAAACAGACAAACAAGCAAAAAGAAAGCTAATAAAAACTCTATGCCTTAACTTTGTTCCCTGGCATTTTAACTTTTTGTTGTTTCTATTTTATATCCTATTCTACTGTTTATGTCTTGAGAAGTTGTTGTAGTTATTCCTTTTGGTTGGTTCATCATTTAGTCTTTCTACTTAGGATAAGAGTAGTTTACACCACAGCTTCAGTGCTATAATGTGCTGTGTTTTCCTGTGTACTTACTAGCGGGTTTTGTATCTTCAGGTGATTACTTATTGCAATTCTTTCTTCTCCTTGATCAATTCTGCTATTAAAAGGCTGATGCATTCTTCAGTATACCAACTGCATTCTTCAGCTGCAGAATTTCTGCTTGATTCTTTTTAATTATTTCAATCTCTTTGTTAAATGTATCTGGTAGAATTCTGAATTCCTTCTCTGTGTTATCTTGAATTTCTTTGAGTTTCCTCAAAAAAGCTATTTTGAATTCTCTGTCTGTGAGATCACATAGCTCTGTTTCTCCAGAATTGAACCCTAGTGCCTTATTTAGTTCATTTGGTGAAGTCATGTTTTCCTGGATTGTCTTGATACTTGGAGAAGTTCATCTGTTTCAGGTCACTGAAGTTAGGTATTTATTGTAGTCCTCATGGGCTGGGCTTGTTTGTATCCTTTTTTGGCAAAGTTTTCCAGATATTCAAAAGGACTTGGGTGTTGTGATCTAAACTATATCTGCTTTAGGGGGCACCTAAGGCCAAAGCACTGTGGTTCTTGCAGACTTGTAGAGGTACCACTTTGATGGTCTTGGACAAGATCCGAGAGAATTCTCTGGATTGCCAGGCAGAGGCTTTTGTTCTCCCATACTTTCTCCCCAAAAAATGGAATCTCACTCTGTTCTGAGCCATCTGAAGCTAGGGATATTGTGACACAAGCACCCCTGCAGCCACCAGCATGATGACTGCACTGAGTCAGACCTGAAGACAGCACAGCACTGGGTCTTGCCCAAGGCCTGCTATAACCACTCCCTGGCTACTGCCTATGTTCACTCAAGATCCTAGGGCTTTACAGTCATCAGGTGGCAAATCTAGCCAAGCCTGTGTCCTTCTCTTCAGGGCAGCGATATCACCCATGTGCCAGATAGGTCCAGAAGTGCTGTCCAGGAGCCAGGGACTAAAGTCAAAAGCCTTAGAAATCTAGATAGTGTTCTGTTACACTCTGGCTGACGTGGCACTGAAACCACAAGACATAGTCCTTCCCACTCTTCCCTCCTCTTTCCAAAAGCAGAGGAGCCTCACTCATGGCCACCGCCACCACAGGCCCATGGGAAGTGCTGCCAGATTATCGCTGTTTCCTTAAGGCTCAAGGCTCTTTAGTCAGCTTGTGGTGAATGCTGCCTGGCCTGGGACTCACCCTTCAGGGCTGTGGGCTCCCCTGTGGTCCAAGGCAGGTCCAGAAATGCCATCCAAGAACCAAGTCCTGGAATCAGGCATCCCAAGAGCCCACTTGGTGTTCTACCCACTGTGGCCAACCTAGTACCTAAGGTACAAGACAAAGTCCCCTTTACTTTTCCCTCTGCTTTTCTTGAGCAGAAGTATTCTTGCCCCATAGCCACCGCAGCTGGGAATGTGGTGAATCTGACCTGAACTCACCAAGTCTCAGAGTCTCACCCAAGGCCCTTGACATAGTACCTGGGTATTGCTGCTGGTTATTCAGGGCCTAAGTGCTCTTCAGTTAGCAGATGATGAATGCAGTCAGGACTGGGTCCTTCCCTTCGAGGCAGCAAGTTCCCTTCTGGCCCAGGGAGTGTCTAGAAATGTCATCTGGGAACTAGGGCCTGGAAAATAGGCCTTGCAACTCTGACCAGTGCCCTATCCTGCTGTAACTGAGCTGGGATCCAAGATGCAAGACAAAGTCCTCCCCACTCTTCCCTATCCTCTTTTCACGCAGAAAGAAGTGCAGCCTGAGGTTAGGGGCGAGGCCAGCACTCTTTTAGCTGCCCCAGCTGGTATGTCAGAGGTAACATGCTCCCACCCCTCAGTCGATTGATTCTGGGCCCAGTTCATCCCTAGGATTCACCTATATGTTGCAATCCTTGTGGCCTAGGATGCCTTTAAAGGTTATTTAGAGCCCAAGAGCACTTTAGCCCACAGTGGTGAGGTTTGGGAAAATTCAACTTTCCACCACGGGGATCAGGAATTGCCCTCTGGCTAGAGCTAGTTTAAATGCTCCCTCTACGTGTGGGCAATAGCTGAGTTTGGTTTTCTTTCTGCTCTAACAGGACAGCACTGAGTTCAATGTCTCACAATTGCTGTACTCTCCTCTCCCAGTGACCAGAGACACTCTCTGAACCATGCTGCAGCTGCCAGAAAGATGGGAGTGGGACGGTGTCAGGATTCAAGGCTATGTTTTCTACCTCTTCAGTGCCTCTTTCAGTGATATGAAGTTAAAACCAGGTACTGTGAGTGGTCACCTGATTTTTGGTTATTATGAAAGTGCTTTTTTGTGTGTGTAGATAGTGTTAAATTGGTGGGCTTGCCAGAGGGACCACTGATGAAGTTCTATTCTGCCATTTTGCTTGACCCCTCTAGGATACAAGTTTTTTTTTTTCCTTCAGCATATTAAATATATCATGTCACTCTATCCTGGCTTGTAAGTTTTCCACCGAGAAGTCTCATGCCATGTATTGAGCTCCTTTGTATGCTATTTGTTTCCTTTATCTTGCTGCTTTCTTTATCCTTGATCTTTATCCTTTCTTTATACTTAATCTTTGGGAGTTTGATTATTAAATGCCTTGGGGTACTTCTTTGCATTCAACCTGCTTGGTGTTCTTGTATATCTTCTTGTAGGTTGTATCCTCTCCATTTGGGAGGTTCTCTGTTATTATCCCTTTGAATAAATTTTCTACCCCTTTCTGTTTCTCTACCTCTTCTTTAAGGCCAATAACTCTTAGATTTGCCCTTTTGAGGCTATTTTCTAGATCCTGCAGGCATCCTTTGTTTTTTATTCTTTTTTCTTCTGTCTCCTCTGACTATGTAATTTCAAATAGCCTGTTTTCAAGCTCACTAATTCTTTGTTCTCATTAATCAATTCTGCTGTTAAGGGACTCTGATGCATTCTTTAGTATGCCATTTGTACTTTTCAGCTCCAGAAATTTTGATTCTTTTTAATTATTTCAATCTCTTAACTAAATTTATCTGATAGAATTCTGAATTCCTTCTCTGTGTTATCTTGGATTTCATCAAGCTTCCTCAAAATAGATATTTTGAATTCTGTCTGGAAGGTCACATCTCTCTCTCTCTCTCTCTCGGATCGGTCAATGGTGCCTTATTTATTTTATTTGGTGAGCTCATGTTCTCCTGGATAGTTTTGATGCTTTTGGATGTTTATCAGTGTCTGAGCATTGAAGAGTTAGGTATTTATTTTGGTCTTCACAATCCGGGCTTTTTTGTACTTGTCCTTCTTGGAAAGGCTTCCCAGGTATTCCAAGAGACTTGGGTGTTGTGATCTAAGACTTTGATCACTGCAGCTGTATCTGCTTTAGAGTACATCTTCAGCCCAGTTATACTGTGGCTCTTGCAGGCTCATAGAGATACCTCCTTGATTGTCTTGAGTAAGATCTGGGAGAATTCTCTGGATTACCAGGCAGAGACTCTTTTCTCTTCTCTTATTTTTCTTTAACAAATGGAGTCTCTTTCTCTGTGTTGAGCTTCCTGGAACTGGGGTAGGGGTGGCACAAGCACCCCTGAGGCCAGCATCACTGGGACTGCTCTGGGTCAGATCTGAAGCCAGCATAGCCCTGGGTCTCACCCAAGACCTGCAGTGACCGCTGTCTGGCTGCCACCTATGTTCACTCAAGACCCAAGGGCTCTACAATCCAGCCAGGCTTGTGTCCTTCCCTTCAGGAAGTTCAGGCAAGTTCCCTCTGCCCCTGGGGGCATGTCCAGAGATGTCATCCAGGAGCCAGAGCCTGAGTCGGGAACTTTGAGAATCTACCTGGTTCTCTATTTACTGTGGGCTGAGCTAGCATCCAAGCCAAAAGACAAAGTTCTCCCCATTCTTCCCTCCTCTTGCCTCAAGCAGAGGAGTCTCTCCCTATGGCCACCACTGCCTCAGGCCTAGGGCAAATATTACCTGGCTATCACTGATGTTCACGCAAGGACCATTGGCTCTTCAGTCAGCTTTGTTGAATGCTGCCAGTTCTGAGTCTCTCCCTTCAGGGCAGTGGGCTCCTCTCTGGCCCAGGGCAGGTCTAGAATTGCTGTCCAGGAGCCAAGGCTTAGAATAAGAGATCCCAGGAGCCTGCTTGGTGATCTGTCCCACTGAGCTGGTACCCAAGCTGCAAGACAAAGTCTCCTTTACTGTTTCCTCTCCTTTATTCAAGCAGAAGGGATGTCTTCTCATAACCTCCACAGCTAGAAATGTGCTGAGTCACTCCTGAAGCCAGTGCAGCTCTGAGTCTCACCCAATGCCTACAGCAAGTACTGCCTGGCTATCACTGCAGATTATTCAGGGCCCAAGGGCTTTTCAGTTAGCAAGTGATAAATCCTGCCAGGACTCGGTCCTTCCTTTCAAGGCAGAGAGGTCCTCCCTGGACCAGGGTGTGCTTAGAGATGTTATCAAGCAGCTAGGGCCTGGAATGCAGCCTCAGGACTCTGCCTGGTAGTCTGTCCTACTGTGGCTGAGCCAGTATCCTAGTTGCAAGATAAAATCCTCTTTATTCTTACCCTTGTCTCCTCAAGTGGAGAGAAAGAGTCTCTCTTGGAGCTGTGAGCCATGCTGCCTGGGGATGGGGGAGGAGTGACTCAAACACTCCCTTGACTACCTCAAGCTGGTGTTTTCCTAGGTTGTATGCACCCCAAGTCCACTGCTTCCCTGCCCAGTACAGTACCAGGACTGGCCTAGGAATTGCAGTCTTTGTGGCCTAGACTGCCTTTCAAGTTTATTTAGGACACTGGAGTACTTTAGCTCACAGTGGCAGGGCTTGCTGGAATTCAGGTTCCAACTGTTGAAATAGACAATTTGCCTCTCCCTAGGGCTAGTCTATATGCTCTTTCCATGGGCCCCAGCTGAGTTCTGCCCCATGTTGCTTTCCACTATGACTGGGCAGCACTGAGTTCCAACACAAAATCTCACAATCACTGCACTCTCCCTCCCCTATGAAAACAGATTCTCCCTCTGCATTTCCCTGGGTGCTGCTGAGGGATGGCGGGGGGTGGTGGTGTAGGTAATTCAAGGCTATCTTTCCTACCTTTTTCAGTGCCTCTTTCTTTAATATGTTAAAACCAGATACTCTGATCACTGACCTGATTTTTGGTTCTTATGAAGGTGCTTTATTGTGAGGATGGTTGTTCAATTTGGTGTTCCTGCAGGGTGGATGATCACTGGGGGCTTCTATTTTGCCATCTTGCTCCGCCTCTCTCAATTTGTTATAACTTTTTCATGATGACCTTTTTGATCCTGAAAGTCGAATTTAAAAACGTTAACCTATATTTAAATTAAACTCTCAAGTTGCTGAAGATAAAGTTGCGAGAAATGTGAAGAGAAAAATGTAAGAAGTATGAAGAACAGTTGTTTTGACTTTTTTGGTCCATTTTTGACCCTTTGCTCTCTCTTCCTTGTTCCTAATTCCCAAAAATATCACCAAGACCTCAGGCTTCTCAAATCAAATTTCTCTATGTCTTTTCCCACTTGCTGTGTCCTACTCTCAGCCTTTGCTTCCTCACACCTGGCCTGTGGAGTAGCCCCTCAAGTAGAGGTGAGAAAAATCAAGAGGCTTAAAAACATAAGATAACTGCCTCCCCAACTCTACCATATTCTCTCTCCTGCTGGAGGAAAAGAGAATTCAGCAAGAGCTGAAGGATGCTAAGGTTCCTGCTGACAGGCACTAATATGCAGGGCTCCAGTTCAGATGGACTAGTAAACTTTCAGCATGGCTTATAAGGTCATGATGATCTTGTCCCTGCAGGCATACTCTTTTTTTTTTTTGAGACAGAATCTCGCTCTGTCGCCCAGGCTGGAGTGCAGTGGTGCGATCTCAGCTCACTGCAAGTTCTGCCTCCCAGGTTTGTGCCATTCTCCTGCCTCAGCCTCCCGAGTAGCTGGGACTACAGGCGCCCACCACCACACCCAACTAATTTTTTTTTTGTATTTTTAGTAGAGACAGGGTTTCACCATGTTAGCCAGGATGTTCTCAATCTCCTGACCTTGTTATCCACCCGCCTTGGCCTCCCAAAGTGCTGGGATTACAAGCGTGAGCCACCGCGCCCGGCCCAGACATACTCTTTTGCCACAACCATTGCTACTCCCGCCTCCTGCCCTGCTCCCCAACTACACTGAACTCTTTTCCCTCTCTACAACATATGCTGTGTGCTCTTTCAACTTGACTCTTCTACCTGAAGACCGTTCTCCTTGGCACTCTTTCTTTACTTGAATACTGCCTACTCATCCCTCAGGTGTCCACCAGGACCTTCCAGGAAGCCTTTCTTGACCTCCCTAGACTGAGTTAGGTGACCCTTCTGTGTTCTCCCAGAGCAGCATATGTGCAAGCATGATATAATGACTGGCACATCATAAACACTCTAAAGACAGTGGCCACTATTGATATTATTCTTCTTTGATAGTACATATCATTCTGAATTGTATGCTTGGGCCTCCTGGGCCTTCACTGTATCTCCAGCTTTCGGTACATTGCAGAGCATACAATACATACCTGATAAATGTTTGTTAAAATAATGAAATTCTCAGTTACACAACTGGGCAAACATGGCTGTGATGGCATGGGGAAGGGGTTGGCCAGGGCTCCTTTGCAATATCCCAGAGACTTGCCCTCAGAACCAATGCCCACCTCTGCCAGGGGCTGGGTCTAAGCCCCTATCTGTGTTGGCTGTTGTACTTAAGATTGTGTAAGGAACAGGGAGGAATCAACCTGTTGGCTGAAGACTCTTGGAGCCTGCAACCAAGAAGGACCAGGACAGTCACGGACAGTCATATGGGCAGGACTGCTGCTCACAGTGCAATTCCATCATTTGTTTATTTAAGAGGCAGTGCAGTTTATGGAATGAACATGGGATTTGGGGTCAGATACACCTGAATTCAAATCCTATTCTTTATCCTAGAGCTATGGGGTGAAGGTTAAGGGCAGAATCTTTGGGGCAAGACTTTTTAGAATTGAATCTCAGCTTCTCCACTTCCTGGCTGTGTGACATTAGACACATTATGTAACCTATCTGTGCCTCAGTTTTCTCATCTGTAAAGCAGAGAATAATAATTCCTGCTTCATAGGGCTATTATGAGGGTTAAGGAGTTAATAATGATAAAGTTCTTAGAACTGCATTTGGCAAATAGTAAGTACTATACTAGATTTACCTAACCATTCTAAGGCTCAATTTTCTCATTAGAAAAAATGGACATATGTAGAACATTTGGTACAATGTCTCCATATGGGTCATTCTCAGTAATTATATTATTTCCATTACTGTTACTTCTCTTGTAAGTGGAATATCCTTTCTAGGGTAAACTAAATTGATTAATAGAAACCTTCCTGTGGATACTTCTGGTCTCAACTGACAATTTTGGGAGAAAAGAAGCTGTTTCTTCGTGGTTCTGGGCCAGTCACACCCCTTCTGGCTTGCCTTTTTTGTCTAATGTTCTGAGAACCTTCTTCATAGACCCAAACACTCCAATACATACCCATTTCTCTGGCAGATAAACAAAGGAGAGGTGCATTAGTTTCCAAGGGCTGTCATGAGAAAGTACCACAAATTTGTTGGCTTAAAGGAACAGAAATTTATTCTCTCACAGTTCTGGATCCAGAAGTCTGAAATCAAGGTGTCAGCAGGGCTATGCTCCTCTTAAGGCTCTAGAGGAGAATTTATTTGCCTCTTCTGGCTTCTGGTGGCTCCAGGCATTCCTTGGCTTTAGGCAGCAGAATGCCAATCTGTGTTTGTCTTCACTTGGCCCTCTCCCTCTGTCTGTTTCTGTCCCAAATCTCCTGCCTTTTCTTATTACCTGTCTTTGAATTTAGGGTTCACCCTAAATTCTGGATAATCTGAAGATCCTTAACTTAATTACATCCGCAAAGACACATTTCCAAATAGGTTCACATTTACAGGAACTAAGGGTTAGAATGTGGCCACATCTTTGGGGGTCAACTATTGAACTCACTATAAGGGGTAACTGAGCCCTAATTGGGGCTGAATAGAAAGCACCCGTTAACCTTGTTTGGACCTACCTGTACTTCCTTTTCCTTTTTTCTTTTCCCTGAACACTTGTTCCAGTTTTGTCTATTTCCCATAGATGGGGTGGTCACAGCCAGAGCAACAAGCAAGAAATCACAACCAACAAATCTGCTTATTCCTGGGCTTCACCCTGGCCCACACCTGCAACTGCTTCTTGCCGCAGGGTTTGCTGTGGGCAGTACATGAGCTACTTGACCCAATACTCACGTGAAGGTTTATTCTGCTTGGCCCTCCCAGTTGCCTTGCAGACATCCAGGAGAGTTGGATATCACTTGGGACCTGGTAGTGCCGGCTTGCCCTGCCAGGCTCTTCAACAGGGTTGCCTTGGTCACATATTAGATTTCATACATGGGGCCAAACCAGGAGACCTTGGTGAGCTGGAACAAGAAGGGGTGGATCTGGGTCAGAGCAGGAATTTTACTTGTAGTTGGACTGGGCAAATAGGCTCAGAGAAGGAATCTGTGTCAAAAGCTTGGCAGACTGGCAGGAAACCTGAGGCCTGATGCACAAATTAGAATGGATACTAGCTTTCCATCTACACAGGCCAGTTCTTGGTTCTCATAAGTCTGACTGAGGGGTTCTGTGACATGTGGCATATCATGGATTGCAAGGGCCAACTAAATTCTTTTTTTCTTTCTTTCTGATACAGAGCCTCACTCTGTCACCCAGGCTGGAGTGCAGTGGCACAATCTTGGCTCACTGCAACCTCCGCCTCCGGGATTCAAGCAATTCTCCTACCTCAGCCTCCCGAGTAGCTGGGATTACAGGCATGTGCCACCACACCCGGCTAATGTTTTTGTATTTTTGGTAGAGACGGGGTTTCACCATGTTGGCCAGCCTGGTCTTGAACTCCTGGCCTCAAGTGATCTGCCTGCCTTGGCCCCCCAAAGTGCTGGCATTACAGGCGTGAGCCACTGTGCCTGGCAAGGCTCAACTAAATTTAGCATATATTTATTAAGGATTTGCCATATGCCAGGATCTATAATACAGAGGTCAGACAATCCTTGTCTTCAAGCAGATGAAAGTGTAGCAGCAGATACACACATATAAGAATTAATTGCCATAAAGTGTGGTAACTATATGTGCACAGTGTTATGAGAGGCCAAAAGTAAGAAAAATCATTCTGCCTTGGGCTAGGGAATGGGTCATGATGGGAGCACAGAAGAGGCAATACTTGATCTGGATCTTAAAGAATTCAGTAAGGAATGGCTGAGAAGAACAGCCCAGGAAGCTTGTCCAGCTGACCAAGTGGGTGCCTCTTCTTCTTTGTGTTTATCTCATCCATAACCTAGACCTTCGGTGGAAAGAAAAACCTTCATACAATAACTTTTTTAAAAAATAAACATTACAGAGACAGATATTAAACATATCAAACAAATGAGTCATGCCCATGGAAACAACCAACCACAAAAGACTCCATTTGTAAGGAACTGGCTTAGTGGTTACTAACTTAACATCAGGGGCCCATGGCCATTACTACTATTATTCCTACTCTTATGGACTAGTTTTAGACTTTAGGGTATCATGATGTTTCAATGACTCATAACTGTTGAGCATTTCATGTGGCCTATTTGGATATATTTCTTATTAAAAATGTTTTTCATTTATTTCACATATAATATTGGTGTAAGACACTTATAATCTCAATCTCTGGTAAAGGTAAGAAGGCTACTGCTCATTATTGCCTGCACCATATATTTTTAGTATTTAATGAATCTCTCTTTGAACTTTCTTGGGGGTGTCTTCTAATACAACACCTTTATTTATTTATTTATTTTTAATTATACTTTAAGTTTTAGGGTACGGGTGCACAATGTGCAGGTTTGTTACATATGTATACATGTCCCATGTTGGTGTGCTGCACCCATTAACTCGTCATTTAACATTAGGTATATCTCCTAATGCCATCCCTCCCCCCTCCCCCCACCCTACAACAGGCCCCGGTGTGTGATGTTCCCCTTCCTGTGTCCATGTGTTCTCATTGTTCAATTTCCACCTATGAGTGAGAACATGCGGAACACAACACCTTTATAATTAGTAGAGATGTTGTTAAATTTGAAAATGATGCATCTTCACAGAGTATTAATTTTGTTTAATTATTATTCAGTTGCATTTAAGTAATTTAATTGTTTAAGTTTCAAATATAAGGTTTAAATGTATTCCAATACTAGAACAAACATAGATATATTACTCAACTTTTGATATAAATAGCATATATGTCAGCATTGAATATAAAATTCAAATAGTTTCTAGAATCATACAACAGATCTCTTTTAGATAAGACAAAAAAAAATAAAGAACACCCAAACTGGAAAGAAGTCAGATTATTCTTGTTTATAGGTAAAATGATCTTAGATTTAGAAAAGAACTAAAGACTCCACCAAAAAACTGTTAGAACTGATAAACAAATCACGTAAATTTGCGGGATACAAAATCAAATACAAAAATCAGCAGCAATTCCCATAAGCCAACAGCGAACAATCTGAAAAAAAAAGAAATCAAGAAAGCAATCCCATTTATAGTAACTACCAGGAAATAAAATACTTAGGAATAAAATGAAGCAAAGGAGAGAAAGAATTTTTTTTTTTTTTTGAGACAGAGTTTCACTCTCTCATCCACCTCCTGGTTTCAAGCTATTCTCCTGCTTCAGCCTCCCAAGTAGCCAGGAATACAGGTGCCGGCCACCACACCCAGCTATATTTTGTATTTTTAGTAGAGGAAGGGTTTCACCATGTGGCCAGGCTGGTCTTGGACTCTTGACCTCAAGTGATCCACCTGCCTCAGCCTCCCAAAATGCTTGGGATTACAGGCGTGGGCCACCATGCCGGTCCCAAAGAAGAGAAAGATTTCTACAAGGAAAAAGATAAAGCACTGATGAAAAAAATTGAAGATGACACACCCCCCAAAATGGAAAGATAGTCCATCTTCATAGATTGGAAGAATTAATATTGT